>NC_064649.1:80127091-81397091 GCF_023864345.2 Schistocerca serialis cubense
TCTGAAGTGGTTGAGGAACAGTGAACCACATATGGAAATTGGGAATAAGCATCAATGACAATGAGCCAAAAGCCATTGAGAAATGGGCCTGCAAAATCGATGTGAACACGTTCCCATGCCTGGGTTGCAGGCGGCCATGAAGAGAACACTGACCTGGGAGATGCCTGTTGGCTCGCACATTGGGAACAGGTGGCCACCAAGTGCTCAATTTCTCTGTCAATACCAGGCCAGTACACATGTCTGCGAGCCAAGGTTTTAGTACGGGAAACACACCAGTGCCCCTCATGTAATAACGTGAGGACTTCCCTTCGCAAACTTGCAGGAACAACCACGCGAGGAGCTGTATCATCGGTAGCCAGAAGAAGAACTCCTTCCAAGATGGAGAGGCGGTCTCGTAGAACAAAATAATTACGAAGAGGGTCTGAGGCCCAGCCAGGAGGTCGGGATGACCACCCCTGCTGAATGAGGCGAACCACTTGCCGGAGAACCGGGTCAGCTGCCGTTTCCCTGGCGACTCTAGAACTAGTGATTGGGAAGCCATCAACTGCTTCACGGGACGCCACATCCAAATGAAAACACATAATCTCCTCTCGATCGAACTTAGGATCCAGGCCCACCGGAAGACGGAAAAGAGCGTCTGCGTTGGCATGCTGTCCGGTAGGGCGAAAATGAATGTCATAATGGTACTTAGAGAGGAACAAGGCCCAGCGCTGTAGTCTGTGGGCCGCCCTATCCAGAATCTGAGAGGCGGGGCCAAATAACGATATTAATGGCTTATTGTCAGTGATTAACTGAAACTTCGTGCCATACAAGAAAGGGTGAAACTTGGTAACAGCGTAGACAATGGCCAAAGCCTCTTTTTCCACCTGGGAGTAATGGGCCTGTGCGGGACTAAGAGTTTTAGACGCAAACGCCAGAGGCTGTTCGGAACCATCAGAGTTGCGATGGGCCAGGACCGCCCCTACCCCATACTGCGAAGCATCTGTAGCCAGGACCAACGGCTTATGGAGGTCAAAAGTAGCCAAACACGGTGCTGACGTGAGGAGGCTTTTCAACGAGGTGAACGCTCGCTCGCATGCAGGCGACCAATCAAAAGGAACACCCTTGCGCAGAAGGCAGTACAGGGGGCGGGCGACTGTGGAAGCCCTGGGAATGAACTGGTGGTAATAGGCAATCTTGCCTAAAAAAGCATGTAACTCCTTCAGCGAAGTGGGCCACGGAAGGTCGACGATACCTTGGGCCAAACTTCCTAGCGGCTGGACGCCGTGCCGAGAGATTGTGTAGCCCACATACTCAATGGACGGTTAGAAGAAGTTAGACTTACGCAGGTTGCAACGCAAGCCCACAGACTTGAATTTGAGAAAGAGGGTGCGAAGGTTGTGCAAGTGTTCCTTCGTGCTGCGGCCCGTGACAATTATGTCGTCCAGGTAATTAATACAATGAGGGATTGTCGATGTGACGTGCTCAAGATAACGCCGGAATATCGCCGGGGCACTGGATATTCCGAAGGCCACCCGCTGGTATTGATAAAGGCCAAACGGGGTGTTGACAACCGCCAGCCGTTTGGAGTCCTCATCAAGAGATATCTGATGATAAGCCTCCGAAAGATCGATTTTCGAAAAATATTGGCCTCCCGCTACGGCGGAGAACAATTCATCAGCACGAGGCAAAGGATAGGTGTCCACCACCAATTGGGAATTAATGGTAGCCTTGAAATCGCCACAAAGACGCAATTTTCCTGAGGGTTTCCTGACAATAACGAGGGGCGAAGCCCACTCACTAGAAGAAATGGGAAGAACGACCCCTAGGGCTGTCAGCCGGTCTAGCTCTTCTTTAACCTGAGGGCGGAGAGCCAAGGGGATCTGCCTCGCGCGTAGAAAACGCGGGCAAGCTGACGCCTTCAACGTTAAGTGAGCTTCAAAATCTGAAACACGCCCCAGGCCCTCCTCAAAGATATCCGGAAAGTCAGAGATCAAAGATTCTAATGATTGGTAGGGAACGTCTTCGGAGACCAACTGTACTGTGTCCGTGATAGAAAACCTGAAAGCTTGAAAGGCATCCAAGCCAAAAAGGTTAGCGGAGCTCGCATCACTGACAACAAGAAAAGTAATAGGCCGCGTAACTGATTTGTAAGTCACGTCGGTAGTGAATTGACCCAGTAGGGGAATGAACTGTTTACCATAACCGCGTAGACGCCGGTAAACTGGCGCCAAGGGGGGCGACCCAAGGTCGGAGTAAGTTTGCGCATTCAACAAAGAAACCGCTGCGCCCGTATCTACTTGCAGTTGTAATCGGCGCGACCGGACCGACACCTCGATAAAGAGTTTGTGGGCCGATGCGTCGGGAGCCTGGCCCGATGAAACTTCCTGAATGTCAACGTCCATGTCCTCTGTAACTGCTTCCTTCGAGTCTTTCGAGGCTGAGCGGAAAACTTTAGCAATGTGTCCTTTTTTATTACATTTGCGACAAACGGCCCAATGCTGGGGGCACTCCGACCGATCGTGATGTATATAGCACGAAGCACAGGACGGTAACAGGAGCCGGCGGCCGGAACTCTGTTTACGCACCGTGCGGGAGCGGCCGTAATGGCCGGATTGTACCGCTCGCACATCGTCCACCCCGGACGCAGTTGACGCGGCCGCGCCGCCCTGAACCGCCGCGACATCGCACCAAGCTTCCAACTGTTGACCGGCGGCGTGAGAGACTTCATATGATTGAGCAATGGACAGGACTTCCTCGAGGGAAGGGTTTTCTAACTGCAGGGCCCGTTGCCGGACCTCTCTATCAGGGGCCGAACGAACAATGACGTCGCGCACCATAACGTGGGCATACGACTCTCGCGACTGCTCCGTGACAAAATGACACTTGCGACTAAGACCATGCAGGGTAGCGGCCCACACCCGGTAAGACTGATGGGGCTGTTTCTTGCATTGATAGAACTCGAACCTAGCCGCCACAACATGCGTGCGGCGGCGATAATATGAAGACAGTAAGGAACACAATGCGTCAAAAGACAAGGACGAGGGTTCCTGCAACGGTGCTAGCTGCCGCAACACTTGATACAGCGAGGGAGATATCCAAGACAAGAAAAGAGCACGACATACCTCCGCATCGGCAACATGAAACGCCTGGAAATGCTGCCAAAGACGATGTTCATATGCGTCCCAATCCTCCGCCGTCTCGTCATACGGGGGAAAGGGAGGAGGAAACGGCGCTGGAGCAGACGGCGTGGAGAGCAACGCCGGAAGCACTTGTTTCATGGTGGCCATGAGCTCCGTTTGCTGCTCAACCAAAACCCGCACTAAATCCTCCATGCCGCGGATACGCCGCGAAACCGGAACAACGATGCAACACGCGAAAGAACGACCCTACTCGTCGCCAATTGTGTAGTAACACGGTTCACGTTTCCGTCACCTTCGGAGTAGACCGAGAACTCTCTCATAGGCATGCCCGATGCAAACTCGCTGGGCACAGCCCGTGCTGCCTGAGTTGTTGTTGTTGCTGTTGTTGTTCCGCTGGCAGAGGTCGCGGCCGAATTCTCGCGTGCCCTCTGGTGGACGGGACTATTTGCGGCAACTACCGTCCGTGACGCGCCGTGCCGATGTGCGCCTCCCGCGATCTTTCTGATGGCTACTGCACACATCACTTACCTGTGTTGAGTATACCATTATAGGCTTGTTGATAATGTATCTTCTTGGCAGTTGAGTGCTAATAAAAGACTTTACTGGGATAGTAATGATGACATGAAGAACTGAGCTCTATGTAACTTCTTGAGGCATGATAGATTTGTACAAATCTGTCGATTTCTGCACTATGATGGTAACACCAAAATTGACCTTAACGTAAGGCATGGAAAATCTGTCTAGTTATGGAAATGCTAAAGAAGCAGTTTATAGATAATTTTGAACTTGAGGAGAACCAGGCATATGGCAAAAGCATTGTTAAATATTTTGGCCACCATGGTTGTAAGGAATTTATTAGGGGTTAACTAATAAGATTTTGGTACAAAATACAGATTATTAACACTAAGAATGGCTATTTAGTCAATTTTGACCTCCACCACAGTAAAGGTCCTAAAGAGCAGAGGAAAGTACAATGATGAGGAAAAAAAATCTCAGCACCAAAACAATAATTACTGTAGAGAAATGAAATTTTGGGAATACATTTGTGTAAGTAACATATTTAAGTGATTAACATTGCAAGATCACAGGTTAATGTAAGTGAAAAAAGCTATTGCAAAGGTGAAATGCTGGAACATTAATAACCAGTGTAAATGCCAGAATGTTGAATGTAAGCAACATAAGTGCATGCATTGTGTTGTACAGGTGCCGGACGTCAGTTTGTAGGATGGAGTTCCATGCCTGTAACACTTGGTTGGTCAGTGCAGGGATTGTTAATGCTGTTTGGGGATGATGTTGGAGTTGCCATCTGATGATGTCCCATATGTGCTCAATTGGAGACTGATCTGGTGACTGAGGAGGCCAAGGTAACATATTGACACTCTGTAGAGCATGTTGGGTTACAAAAGCAGTATGTGCGTGAGCATTATCCTGTGGAAGACATCTGGAAAGCTGTTCATGACTGGCAGCACAACAGGTCGAATCACCAGATTGATGTACAAATTTGCAGTCAGGGTGTGTGGGATCTGCTGTCATATGAAATTGCACCCCAGACTGTAACTTGAGGTGTAGGTCCAATGTGTATAACACGCAGACTAACCTCCTCCTAACCAACGCATGGCCATCACTGGCACCAAAGCAAAGCCAGCTTTCATCAGAAAACACTACTGACCTCCACCCTGCCCTTTCACAGGGTTCTTGCTTGACACCACTGAAGTCGCAAATGGTGCAGTGGTTTCGGGTCAGCAGAATGCATGCTGCAGGGTGTCTGGCTCAGGATGGTCCTTGAAGTAACCGATTTGTTGTGTCACTGTGGTGCCAACTGCTGCTCAAATTGATGCTGTGATGTGCCAGAGCCATATGCTGAACATGACGGTCTTCCTTCTCGGCAGAGCCACGTGGCCATCTGGAGCCTGCTCTTGCGATTGTACATTCTTGTGACCACCACCGCCAGCAGTCGTGTACAATGTCTACATTTCTGCCAAGTCTTTGTTCACTATTGCACAGGGAGCATCCAGCTTCTTGTAGTCCTGTCACATGACTCTGTTACAAACAGAGTGAGATGTTGATAATGGTGTGTTTGTTGCCTTAAAGTCAGTCTTGACTAAAATCAACTCACTGCATCCAATCTCAAAAGTAACTAACACTCATGACCATTACAATGTTTGTTTAAAGCAATCCTAATTTGCATCCTTATAGTGGCATTATTAACACCACCCTTATGCACCTGGTGCAAAAGTTAGACACCATCTTTTAGATGTAGGAGGACACCTACCAACTTCCATTTATGTCACATAATTCCCAATTCCTCTTTAGTGCTGGATCAACCTCCCCCCCCCCCTTCCCCAGTTGGTGTATTTAGCAAGGCAGCGAGCCATTTACTGATATAACTTGATGAAATTCCAGTAGAGAAGAGGGATGTGCAAATTTCATGGATAATCTTTTTTCTGGTTCTGTCCTTTTGTTGTTTTTAAAATTCTCCAGATATTCAGCCATTGGAACTATAAGAGAAAATAAGGAAAAAAGCTCACTTAAAAGTATAGGCTATTTCTCCATGAGGAAGATCTTCGGTGCTGTGACATTGCAATTGAGAGAAATAATGGACTGCTGGATGGAAATGCCATAATCACAGTCATCTCCTCTTCATGTGAAAATCTTGAGGCCTCAATTAATTGCAGACTATATCATGTACATGGGAGGAACAGACCAAATGGATCAAAATCTGGGATGCTATCAAACTGCAATTCATAGCAAGCATTGGTATTGGCTGCTGTTGACATGGATGCTTGATGTAGCTATGCAAAACAGTTTGATTCTGTACAATAAATCAGGCGAACCAAAAATTTCTCAATTACAATTCAGGAGGGAAATAGCAAATGTGCTGTTATGAAAATCACATTGTATTCAATATACAGAAGAGAAGAAAAAGAAAAGTGTGCTGGAAGTAACTATGAGTCAGTTGTAAGAACAGTTTGTTCTAAGTACAAAGTAGGATTATACATTGATTGATTCATCCTGTTACATCCCCACTATATGTATGGCACTATGGTCGTCTAATAATTCAGTCATTGTTTATATATGTGGTTACTTTTGTCATATCAACATTTTGTGAACGTTGCACTCTAAAGGATTAATTATTATATCTATATATGATCATGCCATACCTACATTGAGTGCTTATGTAAACACGAAATATTAGCTCATGTAAGCAACTAGCAATGCCATATGGCAGTGGCATTTATTTCGAAAATTAAAAATTTGATAATTGTTTTTACACTGCACTTCATGTATTTAATTAGCCTCTAACTGGAGCAACTGAATTACATTTCCGCCAGGGTTTCGATTACCTCTCGCCGTGCCCTGAAATGAGAAATGTCCTACCCACTATCCTTCCCACCCCTCCCACAGTGGTATTCTGCCGTCCACCAAACCTACACAATATACTCGTCCGTCCTTACCCAACCCCTGCTCCCCATTCCTTACCTCATGGCTCATACCCCTGTGATGGACCTAGATGCGAGACCTGTCCCATACATCCTCCCACCACGTACTCCAGTCCAGTCACTAACATCACCTATCCTATCAAAGGCAGGGCTACCCGTGAAGCTAGTCATGTGCCCTCAGCACTCACTATCCAACACTCCTACCATACTATCCCTCCCCCTCCCTGCTCCATCCTCCCCTTATGCCCACCCTGTCGCCACTCCCATCATGCACTGGTGCTGCTGCTCACAGTGTGATTTTAGTTGCCTGAGACTGCAGTCGTGCGTGTGAGTTTTGTTCATCATATATTCTCCTTTCAAGATACTGTTCTTTCTGTTCGACTGTTCTTCCAAGCCTTTTGCTGTCTGTGACAGAATTACAATGTCATTAACAAACCTCAAGGTTTTTATTTCTTCTCCCTGAATTTTAATTCCTACTCCAAATTTTTCTTTGGTTTTTGTACTGCTTGCTGAGTGCAAAGATTCAATAACATCGCGGATAGGTTACAACCCAGTCTCAGTCCCTTCTCAACCAGAGCTGCCCTTTCATGCCCCTCAACTCTTATAATAGCCATTTGGTTTCTGTTCAAGTTTTGCTCCCTGTATTTTACCCCTATACCTTTAGAGTTTCACAGAGAGCATTGCAGTCAACATTGTCAAAAGCTTTCTGTAAGTCTACAAGTGCTATAAACATTGGTTTGCCTTTCCTTAACCTGTCTTCAAAGATAAGTTATAAGGTCAGTATTGCCTTACATATTCCTACACTTCTCTAGAGTCCAAGCTCATCTTTCCTGAGGTCAGTTTCTTCCAGTTTTTCCATTCTTCTGTAAATAACTTGTGTTAGTATTTTGCAACAGTGACGTATTAAACTGATAATTCGATAATTTTTGAACATGTCAGCAACTGTTCTCTTTGGTATTGAAATTATTACATTCTTCTTGAAGTCTGAAGGTATTTTGCCTGTCTCAAACATCTATCACACCAGATGAAAGAGTTTTGTCCTGGCAGACTCTTCTGGAATGTCATCTACTCCCAGGATCTTATTTCGACGTAGGTCTTTCACTGCCCTTTGAGATTCTTCTTGCAGTATGACATATCCCACCACCACTTCATCATCATCATCATCATCATCATCTATGTCCTCTTCCATTTCTATAATTTGCCTACAAATTCATCTCCCTTGTATAGACCCTCTATATACTACTTACAGCTCTCAGCTTTCCCTTCTTTGCTGAGTCTTGTTTTCCATTTGAGCTTTTGATATTCATACAGCTGCTTCCCTTTTCTAGAAAGGTACATTGGATTTTCCTGGCTCCCCAAGTGAAATATGCTTCTATTCGTTCATATACTGGCAATAATTGTCAGAGAGATTGGTGGCACGTTGATCTCGCATCTGAATATTGTGGATCGCTCCTCGTACTGTGTAGTAGGTAGCAGTCAGCTGGTTGGAACAGACCCTAGGCCTAACCCCTGAGTGGTGTTTTATGTTAATGTTTCCACCTACAGTTTCTAAACATTACATATGCATTACATTGTGTGTTCAGCATATCTGAATGGTTAACTTTAAAATCGTGTTGTGTCATTGCATCTTGCTTGACTTCCAATAATTTTCAACTAGCTGTAAGTTCTTTAATAATTCTAGAGTGGCAAATTGTTATCACACCATTTTTGTGCACAGGGTGTACGCTGTTTCGAACCACGAGTTCAACCTGTCATTGGCTGCATCAGGCCAGCTTAACAAGGAGAGGCAGAGCGCCGAAGGGAGGGATGCGTGGTCGCGCCAGGTGCAGGCCATCAAGAGACAGTGAGTAGTCAGCCTAGAGCATGCAGCATCTCGTCCAGTCAATCATTGTGTTCTGTACATTCCCATCAAGAAGGAGAAACTTCAGGGATGTGAGACTAGTCACGGCATACATTATAAAAAGACAAGCAAATCACATAAACTTATCAAGTATAGTGTTCTGACAATAAACTGGCATTGTACTGCTTAATGCTATTAACCATTTCGCTGCCATGGGCTATGCTTGCTATGTCTTGCTATGTTAATCCCCAGGTCTTGTCGATTGTAAAAGCGTGCCACTCAGGTTTTCCTTCAGTGCTATGTCTCGGTGTGCCCTGAGCCACTGAACTCTCACTGCTGTGGATGAGTTATTTCCAGTCTCAGTGAATAAAAACATTTCGGGTATTTATCGTACAACAAATGTGCTTCATTGCATGCTGTCATTTGTAAAAACCTCGTTTCAGTATCTTGAATCGTTTATGAGATACACCGATTGTATGAATGGGCCTGTCGCATGCAGTTGTCCTTTGGATATAAAACACAATAACTGGAGAACAAAATGAGATATCCTTCTACTCTCAATTCTGTGTAAAATTTTGGTATCCTATCTACATTTCATTCACTGTAATGTATTGGCACAGTAAAAAAAAAAAAAAAAAAAAAAAAAAAAAAAAAAAAAAAAAAAAAAAAAAAAAAAAAAACCTTTATTACGTTATTAAGTGAACATATCCAATTGTAAGATTTGCAAAAATTAATTTTTTTCACGTAATAGTTTTCTTAAAAACAGATAAGTCTTTCACAACAGCTGGTGAGTCCGCATGGATGGAACTAGGCGTGCTGCGTCCAGTCATCTGTCGGCTATAAAACTGAATAATGTGACAATGAAATGAGACATCATTCTGCACTCAATTTTAAATGAAATTTTAATATCTTATCTACATTTCATTCACTGCAAAGTAAGGGTTAAAATCGACCATATACAAAGTTTACGCAGTGCATTTTTACGTCTGCAAACTCTTTAAAATTTTGTTCACTTTTTTACTTAATTTGATGCAGCACAGTAAATATAACAGATAATGAAAAGAAATCCAATTCTTTATTGAGTTAAGATATCAGACTGTAAGATGTGCAAAAATCAAATTTTTTCACATAATAGTTTTCGAAAAATCGGACGAGTGTTTCATAGCGGCTGGAATGACATTTCTCAGCACAGATACCAGCATTTGGTGAGCAGTACAGCCATAACAAAAACTGGCTCAGCACAGAAAGCAAAGAGCCTGTCTGTAGAAGCAAAAAGGTTAATGCATAAACCAGTTAAATTTAATTGTATGAATTAGAAAGAAACCTACTAGTTTAGGAGGTATGAGAGCGTTGAAAGGTGGAAAGGGGATGACAATTTTGAACATGTGACCTCACCAGATGATGTAGCTCACCACATTTGCAGCAGTCGAGCCTATCGGTCTGTTTCATCTGATCATCCCAACCTAAGTCAAGTATTGACATTAGCTTTGAGCCCTTGTGTGCGGCTTTAATGCGTGGACTCGGGGTTATGTCTGGTTAGCAGCATTTCTTTCACTGCATTAGACAACTGTGTGTTTACAGTGAGATAAGATATTTTACTTACCGGCCTCAATCTCTCTAATGGTTTACTGTAAAGTACAGCAAAAAAAAAAAAAACCAACAACAAATGTACTTCAGCACAAATTGATGAGTTTAAGCTTCTGAATTTCATTGTTACTAGTACATGTACTGCACAGAACATTCCTTCACAAGCAAGAAATTTTGTAATTACACACTGCGCAGTGGAGGGGTGCTCCTGTTGCTTTGATATCTTGAGCATTACTGATGATGCTGTTGGAAGTATGTATCCTACTCTTAATGGTCCCACCCAACAGTACTAGAAACGCAGATCCATTCCTACCAACTGTTGATGCTCAGGAACAAGAATCCCAATTATATTTGATTCACCCTCAATGTGATGTAACGTGATGCGTTACGTACAGTGGCTGTTGGAAGTGCGGCTGGGATGGTGTGACGTGTCCCCCAGTGTGAATCTACAGCTTTCATCTTGAGCTCATTCATGTGGTGCTAACTATTCCTCTGCTCTGGCAATGTTCACAAAAAAACTTTTGAAGATGTTCTGTAGTTTCATAGAAGGAAAATGAATGTGAATGCTGTTACTTCTGCATATTGACTGTGTGAAGGATGTGTGCAGTGTTTGTAGCAATGTGCTTTCAGTTTGTTACAAATTATTTCATTGCTTGCTTTCCTACCAGGTACATGACCAAGAGGGGCGTGGAAATCGGCTCTACGTCAGTTTTGGTTCACGCGGCGACTCTTTGTGGCATAAAACACATCATCAATAACAGCGAGGTGGTTCTTCACAAACAGGTGATGCATAATTGTTTTCTAGCATGTAGAACCTGCAAAGACACCTCCTGATGAAAACCAAAATTTAGAAATAATTTCACCTAAGAGCAGGTGACTTTACCAGTGCTATTCAGTGCAAGGAAAAGGTGCAACTTTGTGATCAGTGATGGCGTCACCTGTATGTTTAGTTGCTCCAGTCTTCTGATCCTTTTCAAATACTTTTGGATAAACTGTGTAAGATTTTTTGGGCGAACACAAGGCTTCTCTTTCCTTTGAAGTAAATAAGTGCCACAGAAGACTCAAGTTTGTTGAGGATTGTCAGCTAGCCACCCCAAAGACAGTAAGAAAATGACTTTAGGGTGTAATACAGCAAGATGACAAAAAGTTATAGTGTCTGTACCTAAAAATTTTTTATTAATTACGGAGTAAGTAACAGTGTTCAAAAAAATTTATGTATATAAAAATTGAAAATGTAGCATATTAAAATATAAAATGTAATAACTTCATAATATATTGAAGTACAAAATGAATTACAGTTGGACATTAACTGTGATTGTGCAAGTGGCAGGATTGAGTGATCCAGAACCAACAGTTTTGTGGCACTGCACTGTCTCTCATTCAGTTCAGTATATTCCCCACTTATTTGCTCAGCCAACAAAATTTTCCCACTACCGAGTATGCACCGGTACACACGATGCACCTGTACAGACAAACACATGAATACAATCTCAGATAAAATTGGATGATTTATTCAAGAGTAAAAGCTTCACAAACTGAGGAAGTCAATAATGCATTGGTCCACCTGTGGCCGTTATGCAAGCAATTATACATCTTAGTATTGCTTGACAGAGTTGTTGGATGTCCGGTTGGTGTGTTAGATTGTCAAAATCACAAGCTGGTAGGAGGGCCTTGCCAGTAATGCCAAACATTCTCACATGGAGGAGAGGTCCGTTGACCTTAATGGCTAAGGTATGGTTTGGAAAGCACGAATACAAGTGGTAGGAACTTGTGTGTGGGCGAGCATTATCTTGCTGAAATGTAAGCCCAGGGTGGTTCGCCATGAATGGCAACAAAACAAGATGTAGAATGTAGTCAGTGTACTAATAAACTGTAAGGGTGTCGCAGATGACAACGAAAAGGGTCCTGTTATGAAATGAAATGAAATGAAATGGTGCCACAAGACCACCACTCTTGGCTGTCGGGCATTATCATGGATGACAGGCTGGTATACCACTGCTGCCCAGGGCATCTCCGAACACTACTTCACTGGTCATTGGGACTCAGTTCTAAGCAGGACTCACCACTGAAGACAATTCTACTCCAGCAGTGGGGGTTCCAGGCTGGAGACATGTCTGGAGACACCTCAGACAGTGGTGGGATACTAACCTGACTGTTGCCCACCATAATGCCGGACAACCAGGAGTGATGGCCTGGAGTGCCATTTGTTTTCATTGCATGACCCTTATGGTTATCATCAGTGGCACCCTTTCAGCATAGTGGTACACTGATGATATTCAAGGCTCATTTTGTTGGTCTTATGGTAAGCCATCCTGGGCGTACATTTCAGCAACATAATGCCTGCCCGCACATGGTGAGAGTTTATACTGTTTGTTTTTGTGCTTGCCAAACCCTGTCTTGGTCAGCAAGGTTGCCGGATCTCTCCCCAATTGAGAATGTTTGGAGCATCCAATCAGCTCAGTGTTTTGATGATCTAATGCACCAGTTGGATGGAATTTAGCAAGATATTCTTCAGGAGGACGTCCAACAATTCTTACCAACCTATGCCAAGTCGAATAATTGGTTGCGTAAGGGACAGACATGGACCAGTGCATTATTGGCTTACTGAATGTGTGAAGCTCTTTTCTTGAATAAGTTGTCCAATTTTTCTGAAGTTGTAATCATTTGTTTGTCTGTACAGGTAAATCACATGTACCAATGTCTGTCCCATCCAGACAATTGTTTTGTGGTGTGTGTGTGGGGAAGGGGGGGGGGGGGGGGTTACAATTTACGCATACTGTAAATCACTGAGAGAGGTTTATGTGTGCCATTTTCATGATGATGAGGGTCAGTGCATATAGGTGGTATTGATACAGTACACATTGCTCCAAAGAGTTCATACTGTTTTGTTCAGCTCCTGTACTGTTTATCTTTCTGCATGTTTGGGTCATTATTGCTAGACAGGAAAGTCCTCTCTGTCCCTCAGAACAATCAGTACTCCACTCAATGTAATTGCGTCACACAGTATTGTTATTTCCATTGAAGTCTTGACCTGGTACTTTGCAGTGGAGCTCCACACCTGTAGCATATGCTCTCCAGACGACGGTGAAGGACATCAAGACAAAAGACAAGGTTGCCGACGGCCCGAAGTACCGCACCGTCGACGATCTCTTCCCGCGTGGTTGCGTGTGCTTTGTGATGGCTCCACCACACTATGGTGCTATGGGAGAGGTGGGTATATCTGATAGGTTTATTTTATTTTATTTATTTATTTTTTCGCCTTGGGCCACACAGTTGGTATCACAACTGCTTCCAACTTTTTAGCAAATCATCAGGTGATCTGTTTGAATAAGAGAGGAATATGGCTGTGGAGATAGTAGGAAACTAAATTACAAATGAAACTAGATTGTAGGCATAACTGTACATAGTTCAGAAAGCTACACACTAACTCATCCATTGAACAGATTTGGGGGAGCTTACGTAATGCACGTATCTGCACTCTGATTGGTGGATTTGAAGGCTGTTGTTAACAACATAATTGTATAAAGCTGGTAACTCAGAAGTCTAAGATCAACCCTTAGACTTCTGCAGTCATGCTCTCTGCATTCTATGCTGAGCATAGCTTTGTTGTTGCTGTACTGTTTGTCTAAAGCTGCTATCTGCGCTGAGAGACAGGATTCCAGCTGCTACGAAATGCTTTTCATTTGCTTTTATGAAAGCTATTCGGTGAAATTTGATGTTTTCACATCTTACAGTCTGATATCTTTGCTCGATAAAGGACTGAACATCTTACGGTATGTTGATAATTTTTACTTATGGACCGTCTGACAGCAACTGAATAAAACACAATTTTAGTGCCATATGCGTTTCGCCTTTATTTTCTGCAAGGCATCATCAGTGGCCTGGAAATGTAATTTACATTTTTGTCACTGTGCCTATAGGGTATAGACAGTTCTGGTGGTTGGTATTTCCTATTAAGTAGTAATGTTTTGAACTGTACTTACAGGTTGCGTGGACAATTTCTTACATATTACACTCCTGTTGCATTTTTGGTGTTGTTGTTCTTCTTACGAATGCCAATTTTCGTTTTTTTTCACATTTCACTGCACTATGAACTGAATGCTTGTTTCAATGCAATGTTTTGGTTTCTGTTGCTGACTGTCAAATGTTTTTGCCAAACATCAAATGTTATTGCCAAACCTTCGAGTGTAATTATTGAAGTATCTGTGATCTGTCCGTGTATGCACTTGTGTGTGTGTGTGTGTGTGTGTGTGTGTGTGTGTGTAAAACACACACACACACACACACACACACACACATGCATACACGAACCGATCACAGATACTTCTATAATTACACTCGAAAGTTTGGCAATAACATTCGATGTTCGGCAAAAACATTTGACAGTCAGCAACAGAAACCAAAACATTGCATTGAAACAAGCGTTCAGTTCGTAGTGCTGTGGAATGTGGGGAAAAAAACACAAATTGGCATTCATAAGAAAAACAACAACAGCAAAAATGCAACAGGAGTGACTCGCATTCGGGAGGGCAACGGTTCACTCCTGCGTCCGGCCATCCTGATTTAGGTTTTCCGTGATTTCCCTAAATCGCTCCAGGCAAATGCCGGGATGGTTCCTTTCAAAGGGCACGGCCGACTTCCGTCCCCGTCCTTCCCTAATCCGATGAGACCGATGATCTCGCTGTCTGGTCTCCTTCCCCAAAACAACCCAACCCAACAGGAGTGTAATATGTAAGAAATTGTCCACGCAACCTGTAAGTACAGTTCAAAACATTACTACTTCATAGGAAATACCAACCGCCAGAACTGTTTATAACCTATATGCACAGTGACAAAAATGTAAATTAAATAGCAAACATATCTACATATTCCAGGCCACTGATGATGCCCTGCAGAAAATAAAGGCGAAACGTGTATGGCACTAAAATTGTGTTTTTTTCAGTTGCTGTCAGACGGTCCATAAGTAAAAATCATCAACATACCGTAATATTACACGCAACTGAGGAAGACAGGACTACAAAAGTTGAAAACTGAACTTCTATTCATTATTTGTCATAGTTACTGCATTTCATAAAATTAAGTGAACCGTTTCACAAATTATAAAGAGTTTGCAGAGGTAAAAGCATATAGTCTAAACTTTTTGTGTGGTTTGTGGTAGGTCATACAGGATGCATTCACAAAGTTTCAAGAATGGTTTTTTCGTAGGTAGGGGAAGGGGGCACAGACTGGTTCCTCTGACTGGGTGAAGTAGTGGGGGGCGTCAGCTAACCGACAGCACCAGTGGCAGTTGCCTCTGAGTTATTGGAGGGAGTAGATTGCTGGTGGCATGAGTACATGTCAGTGACTACCGTCGAAAACTCAGAGCCGTAAATGCAGTGTCAATTGGAGCAGCGTTATTCGGTAATGTTTTGTGCAATACTGAGCGAAACCACTACAGAGACTTTTGGTATGATTAAAAGACCTGTAAAGAAAAAACCATGTCATGTGTAATGGTTTTCGTGTGGCACAAGAGGTTCAAAGATGGCTACAAGGACATTTAAGACAACGACCGCACTGGGAGACCTTCAGCAAGCGGAACTGATGAAAATTTTTGGGAAAGTGCATTTGTTCCTGCCAAACACACTGTCACAGGTTAGTTTAAAGCTGGAGTGCTCTGCCGTTTGGAGGATTGGGTCTGCCAAGAGACCGAAGACTATCGAGTTCTTTACCATGAAAAATCACCCTCTCACAGGTCGCTCACTGCCAGCGAAGTTTTAGTCAAGTTCACCATGGCAACACTGCTGCAGCCACCCTACAGTCCCAACCTAGCTCCCAGCAACTTCTTTTTGTTCCCCTGAATCGAGAGAGACCTGGAAAGGTAGCGATTTATCATTATTCCAGTGGTCCAGCCAGCTCTGATGAGGTCCCTTGACAGCCTTTTGCACAGAAAGTTCCAAGGAACCTATGAATGATAGAAAAAATGTTGACAGCACTGTGTTTATGACAGGGGTCATATTTTGAAAACTTTTAGTTCACTGTACATAAATTTTCAGTAAATTTATTTGTTATGAGACCACTCTTGAAACTTTGTAAATGTGCCTGTAAATTGCTGTGTATGAAATACAGAAAAAGTATCAAAACTTTATTTAAAATTAAGAGCAAAATAGTGTCCCATTTCTTTCTCGAGCTATTGGTTTTTAAATCTAGTTGACAGAAATGCGCAGCACGCCCACTTCCATACATGTGCATACACCCAGAATGAGACAGCTGTTAAATGAAGATACTGCCAGACAAGTATGAGCCAGCAGTGTGTCTGATCTGCGTAAATATCTAAGAGCATTGACATCAGATGGGTTGTGACTCATCTTGCTGTAATGTGCAATTATTATGAGTGACGAACTTGGTGTGGAATGTTGGGAATAGTGTCAAGATAACTTTGTTTCCTTTTTTATGTATTTTCCCCAATCACATTAGGTCTCCAACTTCTAAAATGCTACAAAATGATTACAGTAATGATAGTCGTGGAATAATTTCTGACACAATAAAGATGTTAAAATTCTTAAAGTTTACCAGACGGCAACAGCAAGCTGTCTTACACAAACAGGAGTCAAGGAAAGATTAGTTTTTGTCTCCAGGTATTGTCAGCATAGTCTAAGGACCTTGTCTTTGATTATTAATCAAAATATTCAGGGGCTCATGTTTGAATCCACCACTGATTTCAAATAAATATCAATAACAGTGTTGGCCAACAAATTCTGATATAATGATTCACCCTCATTCCGCTAACAGCCTTGTTGAAGAAAATGAAGTCAGAAATTTACCCTGGAAGTGGAAGAATAATTAGTAATCAACGGTATAGGGCTGCAGAAGGCAATGGAAACACTTTCATTATGGTCGGGTAATGTTTATCAAAAGAACTTGTTGTCTGAAATTGAAAAATTGTGACAATTATCTCACCATTGGAACGGATTCTGGATTAATCCCCCATCTGATCCTTAGAAAGGGGACTACCAAGGGGAAGAAAGAGATGGAATAACCAGTGAAAGGGTAACGTTTTATGAGTCTGAATGTGGAATATCAGAAGTCTGAGTATGTTAGGGAAGCTAGAAAATCTGAAAAGCAAAATGCAGTGACTCAGTGTGATACAGTAATGATCAGTGAAATAGAAAGAAGATAAGGATTCCTGGATAGATGAATATGGAGTAATATTATCAGCAGCAGAAAATGGTGTATCTGGAGTATAAGTTATGGCAGTCTGTTGTTTGCTGTGGACAGTTCAGTAATAGGGCTGTTGTCAGAATTGACAACAAACCAATGTCAACAACAATGGTTCAGGTTTACACGCCACTGTCACAAGCATAAGGCAGAGGGATAGAGAAAGTACATAAGGATACTGAACAGATAATTCAATATGTAAAGAGAGATGAAAAACAAATTATCTTGGTTGATAGGAACACTGTCCTTGTGGAAGGAATGAAAAACAGAATTATGGGAGAATATGGGGTTGGTAGCAGGAGTGTGAGAGAGGCGACACTGAGTTTTGCAATAAATTTGGTAATAGCAAATACGCAGATCAAGAGGAGGAAATGTACTTGCGAAAGATCTGGAGACATCAGAAGATACCACCTGGATTAGGTAGGTCATGATGCCATAGAGATTCCAAATTCATATGAAGAGATACAGGTTCAGCTTTCACTTTGGTAATGATTAAGGAAGACAGAAGTTTAACAGAATCATTAGGCAGAACCAGTGTGTGAAGTAGTGACGCTGCTGAAGCACTGAGGAATAATGATTTGTGTTTAAAGTTTTCTGAAGCTGTAGATGCTGCAGCAATGAATACTGTAGTAGGCAGTCAAGTTTAAGAGGAATGGACATTCCAAACAACTGAAAATCAAACAAACAACATAATAGAAGTAGGAGGAGGGTAGCTCCAAAGAAATCTTGAATAACAGAACAAATATTTCATTTGTGATTTATTACCCTTTAGTACTGAAGTTCATAGGTGCAACAGATAGATACCGTATTTACTCGAATCTAAGCCGCACTCGAATCTAAGCCGCACCAGAAAAATGAGACTCAAAATCAAGGAAAAAAAAATTTCCCGAATCTAAGCCGCACCTGAAATTTGAGACTCGAAATTCAAGGGGAGAGAAAAGTTTTAGGCCGCGTCTCCAAATCGAAACAAAGTTGGTCCATTGTAATATGAGACACAATTTAGGTCGAATGAATGCCGATACAGCTACAGTAGTTTGGTTCGAGTCATAACCTTAGCAGTTAAGCTTTAGCAGGTAGCCATTGCTATGCGTCAGGCGCTCGTCCGTATTTATACGGGTACTCTTCCTTTTTCACGTGCTTCGTCTGGTTTGAATCGATTGCTTATTTTTCTTTGATCTGATAAGTGCCGTTTTCTTTGTTATAGGTGTTTACGTCACTCTAAGCTGAAAATGCATTACTGTACTGTGTCATGCATTGTTTGTCGCATTCAGATAGTGCGTGTTTATGGCCTGTCGCCGCTCGCGGCATGGCTTGCTTTTGTGCGCAGTGCGCACTGCGCACTAACGCCGCTTACAATTAAAAAAAAAGAGAGGAATCGTCTCATTAGCGAAACAATGGCAAGAGATTGCTATTTGTTGTTACTTACACTGCTGCTTTCTTTGATAATGATCAACAAGAACCAAATAATCCATGCAATGTACATTGTCTCTGGATGAATAAACTACTACTACTACTACTACTACTACTACTGCGCATGATAGAAGATGTTCTGAACGAGAGTTAGCGAAAATTTTTCTCCGTTTGAAAATCTTTGCAGGCGCCTCTTTAGTACATTACATTCTGCATAGAAATTAGTCATCTTAGATTTAAAAATCTAGTCAATTGCTGTGCTTCATTTCTGACTGTATCACTATTAGGCATAAGAATAATACGAATATAAACATGACATGATATGTATATTCTTCCGCGTTTGCTGTTGTCTCACTCTAGTTTCGTAGTTTATTAGGCAGACAGGATTTAAATGAGATAGCAGCAAACACGAAACAATACATGGCTAAATGTTTATATTTGTATTATTCTTATGGTGAAGAGAATACTGCATGTGATTCACAATTCATAGAAATTCCTATTAGCAACCATCTTTTCTCACAGGTAGGAAAAAATTCAGAACGTAGAGTTGGCCATATTGACAAACATCCCAAACAGTCTTGCCAATCGGATTTTCGTAGTACATTGAAATGCTGCTACATTCGAAGATGAACAATACGGAATTTGTATTTACTTCGTTGGATAATGTATGAAAATGCAGTGGTCGAAACTCGGGGCGGAGAAAAAAAGCTCGTCTTCCACCTTTTTTTGTAATTTATTTACTGACGCAGAGGATTTGGTGCCAGTATTTATCCTTGTGCCTAAAAAACATGCCTGTGTAGCGCTACACATATTCGGCAGCAGAAGTAAGTTGTGGCGGCACGCACCAACGTTTTTCAGAACTTCCGCTTTCTTTGCACTCGATTCTAAGCCACAGGCAGTTTTTTGGATTACAAAAACCGGAAAAAAAGTGCGGCTTGGATTCGAGTAAATACGGTATCCAGCTGTTTACTGTGCTCATCCTATCTGTGATAGAAGGCCTGTGATGGCTATAGTGAGGACATGACACGGGTGACTCTTTTAACCCTTTAACCCTTTCACTGCTGTGGATGCACACGCACAACATGCTGCTCCGTTCCCCAGGTGCTGTGAACATGTATTTGGATGCCACTTGGGTTTTCCTATAGTGCTATGGACATCTGTATGTGTCCTGAGCTGCTGACCTCGCACTGTTGTCAAAAAAAGAAACTGAATTTTAATACATTGAGATGTTCTTGAAATATTCCTGTTGTTTTGATTACATGATTCATGATGTGCAAGGCTGTGAATGGGAGCACAGCATGTGAGCATCTATCGGATATAAAACCTAATAACTCTGGAACGAAATAAGATATTGTTCTGCTTGAAATTGTAAATAAAATTTCATTAACTTGTCTACATTCCATTCAATGCAATGTGTGAGCTAAAATCAACCATATGCAAAGTTTATGGAATGAATTTTTTACCTCTGTTAAATCTTTAAAATTTCACACTGTGTTTTACTTAATTTGATGCACCACAGTAACTGTGGCATATAATGAAAAGAAATTCAGTCCTTTATGGAGCAAAGATATTATTATTATTTTTTTTTTAATCAAATGAAATGTATTTTGTAGCGGCTGGCAAGTCTGCATGGACAGAACTGGGCATGTTGTGCACAGCTTTTACATTGGAGGTGAAACCCAGTAACTTAAGAACAAACAATGAGATATCATTCTGCTGGCAGTTTTAAATAAAATATCAATACCTAATCTACATTTTATACATTTACACGGTGTGTTTATATCTCTGCAATCTCTTTAACATTTCATGTGCATTTTACTTAATTTGATGCAGCACAGTAAGTTTGATGGATGTTGTTGTTGTCTTCAATCCTGAGACTGGTTTGATGCAGCTCTCCATGCTACTCTATCCTGTGCAAGCTTCTTCATCTCCCAGTACTTACTGCAACCTACATCCTTCTGAATCTGCTTAGTGTACTCATCTCTTGGTCTCCCTTTATGATTTTTACCCACCACACTGCCCTCCAATGCTAAATTTGTGATCCCTTGATGCCTCAGAACACGTCCTACCAACCGGTCCCTTCTTCTAGTCCAGTTGTGCCACAAACTCCTCCCCAATTCTATTCAATACCTCCTCATTAGTTGCGTGATCTACCCATCTAATCTTCAGCATTCTTCTGTAGCACCACATTTCAAAAGCTTCTATTCTCTTCTTGTCCAAACTATTTATTGTCCATGTTTCACTTCCATACAAATACTTTCAGAAACAACTTCCTGACACTTAAATCTATACTCGATGTTAACAAATTTCTCTTCTTCAGAAACGCTTTCCTTGCCATTGCCAGTCTACATTTTATATCCTCTCTACTTCGACCATCATCAGTTATTTTGCTCCCCAAATAGCAAAACTCCTTTACTACTTTAAGTATCTCATTTCCTAATCTAATTCCCTCAGCATCACCCGACTTAATTCGACTACATTCCATTATCCTCGTTTTGCTTTTGTTGATGTTCATCTTATATCCTCCTTTCAAGACACTGTCCATTCCGTTCAACTGCTCTTCCAGGTCCTTTGCTGTCTCTGACAGAATTACAATGTCATTGGCAAACCTCAAAGTTTTTATTTCTTCTCCATAGATTTTAATTCCTACTCCGAATTTGTCTTTTGTTTCCTTTACTGCTTGCTCAATATACAGATTGAATAACATTGGGGGGAGGCTACAATCCTGCCTCACTCCCTTCCCAACCGCTGCTTCCCTTTCGTGCCCCTTGACTCTTATAACTGCCATCTGGTTTCTGTACAAATTGTAAATAGCCTTTCGCTCCCTGTATTTTACCCCTGCCATCTTTAGAATTTAAAAGAGAGTATTCCAGTCAACATTGTCAAAAGCTTTCTCTAAGTCTACAAAAGCTAGAAACGTATGTTTGCCTTTCCTTAATCTATTTTCTAAGATATATCGTAGCGTCAATATTGCCTCACGTGTTCCAACATTTCTGCGGAATCCAAACTGATCTTCCCCGAGGTCGGCTTCTACCAGATTTTCCATTCGTCTGTAAAGAATTCGCGTTAGTATTTTGCAGCAGTGACTTATTAAACTGATAGTTCAGTAATTTTCACATCTGTCAACACCTGCTTTCTTTGGGATTGGAATTATTATATTCTTCTTGAAGTCTGAGGGTATTTCACCTGTCTCATACATCTTGCTCACCAGATGGTAGAGTTTTGTCAGGACTGGCTCTCCCAAGGCCGTCAGTAGTTCCAATGGAATGTTGTCTACTCCCGGGGCCTGTTTCGACTCAGGTCTTTCAGTGCTCTGTCAAACTCTTCACGCAGTATCGTATCTCCCATTTCATCTTCATCTACCTCATCTTCAATTTCCATAATATTGTTCTCAAGCACATCGCCCTTGTATAGACCCTCTATATACTCCTTCCACCTTTCTGCTTTCCCTTCTTTGCTTAGAACTGGGTTTCCATCTGAGCTCTTGATATTCATTCAAGTGGCTCTCTTTTCTCCAAAGGTCTCTTTAATTTTCCTGTAGGCAGTATCTATCTTACCCCTAGTGAGATAAGCCTCTACATCCTTACATTTGTCCTCTAACCATCCCTGCTTAACCATTTTGCACTTCCTGTCAATCTCATTTTTGAGACGTTTGTTTTCCTTTTTGCCTGCTTCACTTACTGTGTTTTTATAATTTCTCCTTTCATCAGTTAAATTCAATATTTCTTCTGTTACTCAAGGATTTCTACTAGCCCTTGTCTTTTTACCTACTTGATCCTCTGCTGCCTTCACTACTTCATCCCTCAGAACTACCCATTCTTCTTCTACTGTATTTCTTTCCCCCATTCCTGTCAATTGTTCCCTTATGCGCTCCCTGAAACTCTGTACAACCTCTGGTTTAGTCAGTTGATCCAGGCCCCATCTCCTTAAATTCCCACCTTTTTGCAGTTTCTTCAGTTTTAATCTACAGTTCATAACCAATAGATTGTGGTCAGAGTCCACATCTGCCCCTGGAAATGTCTTACAATTTAAAACTTGGTTCCTTAATCTGTGTGTTACCATTATATAGTCTATCTGATACCTTCTTCTATCTCCAGGTTTCTTCCATGTATACAACCTTCTTTGATGATTTTTGAACCAAGTGTTAGCTATGATTAAGTTATGCTCTGTGCAAAATTCTACCAGGCGGCTTCCTCTTTCATTTCTCTCCCCCAATCCATATTCATCCACTATGTTTCCTTCTCTCCCTTTTCCTACTCTCGATTTCCAGTCACCCATGACTATTAAATTTTCGTCTCCCTTCAGTAGCTGAATAATTTCTTTTATCTCCTCAAAAATTTCATCAATTTCTTCATCATCTGCAGAGCCAGTTGGCATATAAACTTGTACTACTGTAGTAGGCATGGGCTTCGTGTCTATCTTGGCCACATTAATGCGTTCACTATGCTGTTTGTAGTAGCTTACCCGCACTCCTACTCCTGCGTTACCCCTATTTGATTTTGTATTTATAACCCTGTATTCAACTGACCAAAAGTCTTGTTCCTCGTGCCAGCGAACTTCACTAATTCCCACTATATCTAACTTTAACCTATCCATTTCCCTTTTTAAATTTTCTAACCTACCTGCCCGATTAAGGGATCTGACATTCCACGCTCCGATCTGTAGAACGCCAGTTTTCTTTCTCCTGATAACAACGTCCTCCTGAGTAGTCCCCGCCCGAAGATCTGAATGGGGGACTATTTTACCCAAGAGGACGCCATCATCATTTAACCATACAGTAAAGCTGCATGCCCTCGGAAAAAATTACGGCTGTAGTTTCCCCTTGCTTTCAGCCGTTCGCAGCACCAGCACAGCAAGGCCATTTTGGTTAGTGTTACAAGGCTAGATCAGTCAATCATCCAGACTGTTGCCCCTGCAACTACTGAAAAGGCTGCTGCCCCTCTTCAGGAACCACACGTTTGTCTGGCCTCTCAACAGATACCCCTCCGTTGTGGTTGCACCTATGGTACGGCCGTCTGTATCGCTGAGGTACGCAAGCCTCCCCACCAACGGCAAGGTCCATGGTTCATGGGGGTAGGAATTTGTGTTTATTTTTTCATTTATTGCAATTTGTGTTTATATTTGTATTTATTGCAAACTGCAAATTTTTCAGGCCCCTACTAGTGGATAATAAAATAAACTTCAGATGCGAACTGAAATCATATCTGCTTTATAACTTCTGCCCTTCTATTAGACAGAAGAATTCTGAATGTGTCATTTTGTGTGTATATAAACCAAGTACGAGAAATAAATTAAGTAAAATGAACTTAAGGAGTCATGTAAACGATGAGCATTTTGCTGTTTTTTCCACAGAGAAGATATACAGTAATATTGTAAAACTGTGACTTGTCCCATATTGTAGTGAGAGTTTGTAATTTTGGTCCATGGAACATAAAAAAACTGCATAATCTGTCTTTTGTGTCACAAGGTGAAGGAGAGTATAATGGACAACAGAACCCTGCGCCTGAAGGTTATTGTGTCAGTGCCGGTAGAGCCCGACCTGTCGCAGCTGTTCAGAACGTACAAGAACATACAGGCCAACTATATGACTGGTGAGCTGGCTTTCTGTTCTTAAAGTCTTCCCACTGAAATATTTTGGCATTTGACAGAAATCTCTCTGTGTTAATGCCTTCTACAGCTAACACTGTTATCAGTTATAGTTATGACATTATATATCTGTGTGTGCGCGTGCGCGCGCTCTCTTATTTGAAACCTCTCGGCACAATAAAACTGTGTACCAGATTGGGACTTGAACCTGGGACCTGTGCCTTTCATGAGCAAGTGCTGTACTGACTGAGCTATCCAAGCATGATCTGGCAAATAGTTTTAATCTTCCAGGAAGTTTCAATAGTCAATTTGTCTAAAAATTTAAATTCTGTTGGGTTACTGATGACTTTCAGTGTTACCTATGTAGGTCTGTAGTTGATTGCTGGATGTTTGTTGTTTTAACATACTGACTACATTCTCTTATGTTTGTTGAGAAAAACTGCATAGGAAAACCAAAAGCTGGAAATACATTAGTCAAGTAATGCTGAGCAAAAATAATGACAGTATAGTTTCTTCAGCTGTTGGAATGAACTACTACTTCAGCCTAATGATCTGAAGATGAAACTAGTAATATCTTATTTAATTTGTGTGTGATTGTGCTGGAAAATAGAGGTTGGAGGTAGATGTAATCCTCTTGTCTTAGAGTGTACAGGAAGGCCAAAATATCGTAGAAATAAAAATTTAAGTGGTGTCATATTATCTCCAGAAAATGAATTTGTGAGGAAGAAATGATTGAAGAAATGATTGAAGAAATGTCATTGTGAAATTTTTAATGTAGATGGAACACACTGTCGTTATCATTGACAGTGAAAACATTTTGGGGTGGTTGTTTTATGCGTGCACTCTATGAAGACACTAGTGGAGGTGGTTGACAAGAAATAAAGAATTGAAAGAAGAATGACATTGGCCAGTTCTGATTACCGGCAGATGACAATATCTGTAGACATTTAAATCTAGGAAAGCCAAGGTGGTGAGCAGTTCTAACAATCATAGCAATGTTACGTGTGACTGAGTTTTATTTATTAAGATATCATTCGTATTACGCACAGTGCTGTATATACTGTATGTCTTTTCGCTGTACGATGATCTGTAGGGGCTGGCAGCACTGTTGCCAGATTTTGACTGCACAATGCTAAGTCTTCCGGCAACACTGAAAATTATAGTCATCTTCTGTACATGGCAGCGACAGTGAGATGTTGCCATAGAGATGTATGCAGGATCACATTACATGATGGTTGTGGCAGACGTGCAAGGCAGGCACAGCAAGCAGACTTTTACCTGTCATCGTTCTTCTTTCCCATACAGATTGTAGCTTAAGTTAGTAATAACTAGAAAGCAATCAATACCAATGAGTGCCACCTGATTTCTATTGATTCAGCTGCTGCTCTTAGCAGGTAGAGAACTACACAAGAAGCAGTAACACAGTAAGATTTTCCAACAAGATGCATGTTAACTGCAAAATATAGTTCATAAATTTGTAGATATTACCCAGAAAACTAGATGTTTTTCATGTTGTGCAGGGAAATAAGTTGTACACAAATGATGAATTTAATAAATAATGTAGAAGTTCATAAACAAAACTGAATGGACAGTTATTTTCTTTCTTATCCTGTAGCTGCATTGCTTAAGATGTATGATAAATGGGCATTATTACTTACCCCTGCAGTATTTTCCTTCTTCTGGCAGTTAAGAGCCAAAGAAGGTAGTACAGATGGCCTATGGATGTGCCCTTTACAGTGGTGTGTCACAAAGATTAATTTTTCTCCCATCCTCTATGTAAGGCTAGGTAGAAAACACTGCACAATGGGGTTGCCCAAAGTAAGTTTCACATTATTATGTGAAGTGCAGCTACTTTTATTGACTGCTGCACTATGCTTCAATGTGATACATATACACGACACTATTTTTCAGCACTCACACAGTCTCTGTAAACAATAATCAGAATGTCCTACCAATAGTTCAGTTTCTGAATGTCAGAAATTTGCTCCTTTGTCATGGAGCCATTTGAGAATTGCTGTGTAAACATTCACATCGTTGGAAAATCTCTTCCCCTCTCTCTCTTGATGATCTTGCTGCTCGACACAAAGTGCAGAGTGCAAATTCTGAACCTCCCGATCGGCAGCACGCAGGTCTGTACAGCCTTGGAAAACTGTTAGCACTATTTCCCTATGGCTGGATGTGACATTGCATTTTGTCCACATACCACCGAATTTCACAGTGAATCTGTGTGCAGTTTAGATGTTTTGTCCATAAGAATCGTACTGTACCACGTGCTTCAACTTCACTGTGCCATTTCACTCTCATAGTGTGATACTTATGTTATGCATACCACAGTGGAGTTGTATGTGTAGGAAACTGTGAACATGTACTGTCATTTGTGCTGTGTGGTGGTCTTACTGTGAAATGACATGAGTAACTTACTTTCTACAGCCACTACATAATACCCTTCAAGCAACAGTGTCATATAAAGTGGAGCTGGCCAGTAGATCTGATTAACTGGCAAGCACATTGGAGCGTCTGACTAGTGTTCTCCCTCCGTTTATCTACATTGCTCTCATGGGAGGTGAAGAGGAAACAGATGAGGTGACCATTTGTTGAGAGACGGTGGACAGACTGACACTGTGTATTCTCATACACTAATATGACAAAAATCTTGGGGTAGCAATGTGCACATCTACAGATGATGGTAGTATCACGCACATGCAGTACAAAGGGCAGTACTTTGGCAGAGCTGGCATTTGTACTCAGGTGATTCACATTAAAAGCTTTCCAATGTGATTACGGCTGCACTACAGGAATTAACAGACTTTGAATGCGGAATGATAGTTGGAGCTAGATACAGGGAATATTCCATTTTGGAAATCGTGAAGGAGTTCAATATGCAGAGATCCACAGTGTTAAGAGAGTGCCAAGAATGCTAAATTTCGTGCATTACTTCTCACACGGACAACGCAGCGGTGGTGGCCTTCACTTAACGACCAAATGCAGTGACATTTGTGTAGAGCTGTCATTGCTAACAGACAAGCAACACTGCGTGAAAAACCACAGACACTAATATGTGACATACAGTGAATGTATCTGTTAGTACAGTGCAACAAAATCTGGCATAATGGGTTGCAGCAGCAGACGACTGAAGTGAGTGCCTTCACTAGCAGCACGACATAATCTGCAGCACCTCTCCTGGGCTCTTGACCGTATCAGTTACACCCTACATGACTGGAAAACTGCAGCCTAGTCACATGAGTCCTTATTTCTCTTGGTAAGAGTTGACGGTAGGGTTTGAGTGCAGTGCAGGCCCCATGAAGCCATGGGTCCAAGTCGTCAACAAGGCACTGTGCAAGTTGATGGTGGCACCTTAGTGGTGTGGGCTGTGTTTACGTGGAATGGACGGACACCTCTGGTCCAAGTGACCTGATCATTGAATGGAAATGGTTATGTTCAGCTCCTTGTAGACCATTTGCAGCCATTCGTGGACTTCATTGTCCCAGAAAACTACGGAATTTTTATGGATGGCAGTGTGCCGTGTCACTGGGTGACTGAAGAATGTTCTGAACAATTTGAGGGAATGATTTGGCCACCGGGATCACCTGTCGTGAACCCCTTCGAACATTTATGGGACACAGTCGAGAGGTCAGTTCGTACACAAAATCCTCTGGCAATACTTCACAGTTATAGACAGCTCAATGTTTCTGCAGGGGACTTCCAATGAATTGTTGAGTCCATGTCACATCAAGTTGCTGCGTTACCCTAGGCACAAGGAGGCCTGGAACAATGTTGGGAGGTATCCAATGACTTTTGTCACTGTAATCAGAAAATAAATACTGTGATAAAAATGAAGGTCAGATACGGGACTGTTTTTTGAAAAAACAGATGACCAAAAAGTAGCAATATGTAGTTTTTAAGGGCAGTTACATGTCACTGACAAGGAAACATCTAACCCCGTGCAATTGTTTCATACAAGCCACAAAGAGTATTCTAATGATGAAAGGCCAAAAAAATAAGGGAGTCTTGCAATTCATAAAAGAGAACATGTACATGAAAAATTCTGATGATAATTTTATGCAAACCTATTAAAAATTTCTAATGCCGTGTGTGTGTGTGTGTGTGTGTGTGTGTGTCAGAGAGAGAGAGAGAGAGAGAGAGAGAGAGAGAGAGAGAGAGAGAGAGAAATATTATGTTCTTTTGATGGGTTGTATATGACCTTACTGAATTTATTGATTTATGACTGTTTTAAATACAGCGATTTTTTATTGATGAAGAATTATCTGCCAATATTCTAATTTGTACAGAATGCATAAAGAACAGTAGAACTCATCTAGAACTACTATCCTGGACATGAAATGAAACACATAGTTTCATTTGGAAGGAGCAAAAAACAATATTTCATAATTTTATGAGGCCATCTATGATTATAAACTACGGTCGCAGAAGCTGGGCTGGGGCACAGTATCCGAAGCCATTTGCATGTTGGCTATCCAGTAGCTTCCAGGGGCTACAAAAATTTCATTTGCAATATTTCATGTAATTAATAACCAAATTTAACAATTTTATGTTGATTATGACAAGTTATTAAGATGTGTAAGCTTGCATTAAACATTTAACGCAGTAAGACAAATATTACAGGAAAATGTAACTGCCAGTGTGCAAAAGCACTTTATTCATCTAGTATTTGAGAATGAGAACACTTAGCGACCTCTAACTAACTTTACATGTAAGTAATTTCAAAACTTTTTCTCACTGGCATCTCGCACAAAATGACGAAAGGAAAAATGTTTATTGCTTACATTTCTGCTGTTTGTACAGTAAAACAGCAGCACCAGGTACAGCATTTTAATTTATTAGTCCTTACCTAACAACTCTATTAGCAACACACTTTGCTTACAGTGTCCGCATATATCACTGAATGTAGCTCAAAAATTGCGTCATTGTACTGCGCGTGATTCTGGAGATGCTGACATCATAAACATTGAGCTGCTTGAAAAAGTACCTTTCACTTAAAATGGAGTACAAATTTCCCAGAACTTGGCACGTTCCAACAAAGTGATTAAAGGCAACTATTTTACTCAATAACTCAGTGTAAAGAAATCACAAATTTGAAGCTGTTTTTGCGTGGAAGTTTGATTCTTTAAAGAATCAAGGGGGTTATTGGTGGTGACTATTTGTCATGCTGCAAAAGCATTATTAGTGTGTTTACACCATCAAAATGAATGTTAAGTTGTATAGATTTGCCTCACGCTACACGTATTGTTCGAGGAAGTGACACTACAAAAATATGATTTGCAATATTTCACGTAATTATTGACCGTGATGCTACCCTGGGATGGCAGAGGCTGGCTGTTTGAAATTCCCTCTCTCACTAATCAGCTGGATCAGTTTCAAGGATCCATTTGGAAGGGTGCAAAAGCTCCACTTCCAGAAAAACCACTGTGTCTCCAGCACTAATTTAAACTGTTTATGTTGCAGTGGGACAGGCAGCTCAGAGGCTGAGCATCTCACCACACCTGTTGTCACGCATCACAGGCACCGTCTACGTCATCAAGCAGGCTGGGGCGTCCTCATCCGCCAAGCTGAACCTCGGCCTCAATCTCAAGTTCAACAAGAGGAACGAAGAGGTGAGAGACAGTTACAGCTCAAACTCATTTTCGTATCAGTCAAACTCCTCTCCTCCCTTTGTCATTTAGTTGTGGTCACTGCAGCAGTTTTATGTATTACATGAATTGCTGATGCCTATTTTTCTCTTATGTTCATCACTATCATTTCAACTGGATGTGTCTGTGCAAATGATTCATTTGGCTGGTCACAACATTTGCTCCGCACATTTTTATTTTATTTTATACTAACTTTTTGCATGCCCATATGCCTGCAGTCGATGTTGTTGCTGATATTCTGTTTCATTTCTTCACAGTAGTCTCACTTTTTCTTTTTTTTTCTGTCAGATCTGTCCAATAGGCTCCACTTTATTTGAGGCATATTTACAACAGTAACTGATTGTCATATCTAGAAAAATCTGTCACTCACAGCTGCCTGATTCTCCACTAGTTTATAGCATGCCCCTCCAGAGATGACATAAACTATATCTGTGGCTCTCTTCCACGTGCCAGGATCTGTACCCTCAAAACACACTGCCAAAATTATTGGCTCTTTTCAGTATCGTGCTCAGACGTGGTTGACATGTCGAATAACTCACATAAGATACAAATTACCCACACAGTATTTCCCTACAAGTAATTATACAAGTAATGAGCCATGTCGGAAGGGGCAGATTGCTACTCATCTTAAAGATGATGTGTCAACTTGCAGACAGGCCTGAATTGCTGGAGATGGTGGTTGTGTGCGCCTGATGTGTGCTTGCTTGTGTGTGTGAATGGTGTTTGTTTGTTTTACTGATGAAGACTATGGCCGAAAGCTTTATGTAAGTTTCTTTTGATTGTGCTTGTCAGCAACTTCATGTGTCTTCTTTACATTAAGTAGCAATCTGTCTTTTCCTACATTGTTGATGTACCACCTGGAGTTTCCATTATTTGATACAAGTAATGAACCATGTGCAAACAAAATTTGGTTGAAATTGCCCCAGACATTCATGCATTAAGCTTTTAAGTTAGCCCTTTTCACCCACACCTCAGGAAGGTAGTGGTTCTCAGCCATGTTGTACAGCTTCCTGCCACCGACTGAATCTGCTTGGAACAAGAGCCTCTCCAGCTTCTCCAATCTTCCAATAACCTTGCTATAGCTGCTTCACTCATCTAGCTGCTGTCTTCCTACCCTTTTGCCACTTGTCCCCTGTCCTTCCCCTCAGTCTCTTGCCTCCCATATCCATCTTGGGCTTCTTCTGAGGTGCCTTCGACATTGCAGACTATCTTTACATGCCTGTACCATTTTAATTTTTTATCCTCAGTCTTCACTTGTAGGGATTCCTCTTGTGTTATCTCCCTAATACTTTAAATTCTCCAGTTTTCCATTTTTGTTCTAACTGTCTGACATCTGAAGAATGTCATTTACCTTTGTTTTTTCTCGATCCTTCCTGACTCATGTTTGTTCAGTATATAGAATTAGTATACAGTATGTAACAGAGCAAAACAAAACTGAGAAAACTAGTAAACAGGTACAAGAAAAGTTTTTTTTTTTTTTTTTTTTTTTTTTTCAAAGTTTTGTTGTTATTTTTTGCCTGATTTCGGTGTTACTTCTTGATGAATTATTTTTGAAATACGTTCTGTATTTTTGTCATATTTCATTGTTTCTAAGTCATATTGAAAATGAACACACACCTGTCAATTATTTACTGACAGCACACGTCTCATTTATTTCCGTTATTTGCTTTAATATAAAAATATTAAAATCAACCCACTAAGGAAGAAATGACTCTTCATTTCAAACAATCTTGAAAACTCTTCATCCAAACAATGTTGAAAGTTTTTCAAAAGAAAACATTCTGACGATCTGGGGACAATATGCTGTCACATTAATACTAGGTGTTCTATGTATCTTGCTACCTATCCCCCTCCAGACATTTTTTTTTTTTTTTTTTTTTTTTTTTTTTTTTTTTTTTTTTTTTTCCAGGAGGAGGGTGGGGAAAAATGCACATAACAAAATTGCCTTTGACTCTACTATAAAAGCACACAGTGAATGTACCTAAAGGAAAGTAACTTGTCCACTGGCTAGAGCTGACAGTAATCGAATGGAAATGATGAGTTTTTAATCAAGGATCACCTTTGCTGCTGTACACAACACATCACTTAAAAGTACTACAATACTGTACTACATGTCAGACCTTGAAGAAGAGTATGCCTGCCCTCAGTCCAACATCAGGCCACTGTCACCCAAATGCTCCACAAATCTGGATACTGTACATTTCAACTGGCCAGCCAAATGGGAACCCATAATGAAACCCATACAAAACTTTGTCAGTTGCTGATAATGCCCTGTCTCACTCGAGTGCTCAGCATCTAGACGCTCTTCACTGTGATCACTCAACATCTGATGCTATTTGTGCTCCTTAAATACACTACCAGGCCTGTTAACAACACGAATGTACTCTAGTTGACTTTCTGTCACAGATAATTCTAAATCTAATCATTCACATTCCTACCTGTGGTGTGTACATGTATAAAATTACATTGACATTTGACCAAACGCTTCACTTTTTTTGTCATGCAGTGTAATATGTTCTTACTTTTCAGGAAAGCTCCTTTACTCCATTTCATTTCCCTCATACCACTGACAGCTGTCAGCTTGCATTGAACATTCACTTATCTCTGTCATTTTTTCCATTTTCCTGTGTTACACTGCCCAAGTACTTGAAACTTTCCACCTTTTACAGCTGCTCTCCACCCAGTATCCTTTTTTCCTGTTGTGAGTGCCAGCACACACTTCTTTGCTTTAAATTTTAAGATCTACTCACTCACAGTTTTTAACCAAACATTTAATTACTTTTGTACTTCCTCCTCGTCATTCCCTCATATGATTACACACATTCTGCATTCATATCCTGAAACCTGTGTCGCAATATCCACACCAGCCTGTCATAATGGTCTCACTTGAGTGTTTTGTGTGGCAATTTCTCACCTACCCAGATGACACCAGTTTTGTGCATTCAGTTTCTGCCAGCACAGAACTATTACAAAATCTTAAATATCGCTGCGATTCAGCAACTGTATAAATCTGAAGAGGTTGAAAAAATCAGCCAACAAGTTGCAAACCAAAGGTTTATTTAGCCCATAACTTAGGTTTTGATATTTATAAAATACTTATGTTATGCAAATATTTTATTCTTTGGACTCCTGTTATAATTTAATGTATACAAGAGCTTTTACCATTGGAAAATACAGTTACGCATTTATTCTGACATATGCTGAGTGTAATCTGGTTGTTGTCTTAAATCACGGCATGTGATGTTTCTGGTTTTTATGTCAATTTTATATGACAAGAGCCACTCAGCTTCAGCTAGTGTAATTTACCGCTATCCGATGTAACAAGGCCCACTCCTTCTGAAGAAGATATTTTTAGATGTCGAAAGCTAGCTCAAGGGCTAAACAAGCCTGTGGTTTTCCAACCTCTTCACAGAACTATTATTTCATTTTTCCTTCTTGTACCTCCAGTTGCTTTAACCTTTCACGAAATCGTCCCCCCATTATTGCTTCTATTGGTCCTTTCCAGTTACCCTATACACTTGTACACAGTTAATTCCCACCGACTTTCACTAACCCCTCCCATCCTGTGCCTCCCTCTCCCCAGCAAAGGTCCCTACTTGTCCCATTTTGATTAAAGCATTGGAAGATAACTTTTTCCATCGACCTTTCTCTGTGCCTGTCTGCTTATCACTGCCTCTCTGTGCCCCCCCTTCATATTGCTAGGACTTTTTCAGAATTATTTAGCAGTATCATTATTTGGAAACAGTTATGACATAAAATGTTTGAGAATAATTCTGTTTATTAATTTCAAATTTTCTCAACTCCAGGTTCCCGGCTACACACGCAAAGAAGGTACGACCTGGTTGTACAGTCAACGTGCAGTGGATGTTGTGGCAGCATACGTGAGGGAGTTTCCGGATTTGTTTCAGTACCTCACGTCAAATGTTGGCAACGACTGCTTTGTCGCTAGTGATGTCTTCCCTGGGAAAGAGTAAGATAAAATCTGTCGTACTTTCTAGCATTAAGTTTTGGTGTAACAGCTGCCTCTTTTGTTTATACTTGCTAGCATTGAGAGAAGTAGATGTTGTTGTTGTTGTGGTCTTCAGTCCTGAGACTGGTTTGATGCAGCTCTCCATGCTACTCTATCCTGTGCAAGCTTTTTCACCTCCCAGTACCTACTGCAACCTACATCCTTCTGAATCTGCTTAGTGTATTCATCTCTTGGTCTCCCTCTACGATTTTTACCCTCCACGCTGCCCTCCAATACTAAATTGGTGATCCCTTTATGCCTCAGAACATGTCCTACCAACCGGTCCCTTCTTCTGGTCAAGTTGTGCCACAAACTTCTCTTCTCCCCAATCCTATTCAATACTTCCTCATTAGTTATGTGATCTACCCATCTAATCTTCAGCATTCTTCTGTAGCACCACATTTCGAAAGCTTCTATTCTCTTCTTGTCCAAACTATTTATCGTCCATGTTTCACTTCCATACATGGCTACACTCCATACAAATACTTTCAGAAAGGACTTCCTGACACTTAAATCAATACTGGATGTTAACAAATTTCTCTTCTTCAGAAACGCTTTCCTTGCCATTGCCAGCCTACATTTTATATCCTCTCTACTTCGACCATCATCAGTTATTTTGCTCCCCAAATAGCAAAACTCCTTTACTACTTTAAGTGCCTCATTTCCTAATCTAATTCCCTCAGCATCACCCGACTTAATTAGACTACATTCCATTATCCTTGTTTTGCTTTTGTTGATGTTCATCTTATATCCTCCTTTCAAGACACTGTCCATTCCATTCAACTGCTCTTCCAAGTCCTTAACTGTCTCTGACAGAATTACAATGTCATCGGCGAACCTCAAAGTTTTTATTTCTTCTCCATGAATTTTAATACCTACTCCGAATTTTTCTTTTGTTTCCTTTACTGCTTGCTCAATATACAGATTGAACAACATCGGGGAGAGGCTACAACCCTGTCTTACTCCCTTCCCAACCACTGCTTCCCTTTCATGTCCCTCAACTCTTATAACTGCCATCTGGTTTCTGTACAAATTGTAAATAGCCTTTCGCTCCCTGTATTTTACCCCTGCCACCTTTAGAATTTGAAAGAGAGTATTCCAGTCAACATTGTCAAAAGCTTTCTCTAAGTCTACAAATGCTAGAAACGTAGGTTTGCCTTTCCTTAATCTTTCCTCTAAGATAAGTCGTAAGGTCAGTATTGCCTCACGTGTTCCGGTGTTTCTACGGAATCCAAACTGATCTTCCCCGAGGTTGGCTTCTACTAGTTTTTCCATTCGTCTGTAAAGAATTCGTGTTAGTATTTTGCAGCTGTGACTTATTAAGCTGATAGTTCGGTAATTTTCACATCTGTCAACACCTGCTTTCTTTGGGATTGGAATTATTATATTCTTCTTGAAGTCTGAGGGTATTTCACCTGTTTCATACATCTTGCTCACCAGATGGTAGAGTTTTGTCAGGACTGGCTCTCCCACGGCCGTCAGTAGTTCCAATGGAATATTGTCTACTCCGGGGGCCTTGTTTCGACTCAGGTCTTTCAGATGTAGAAGTAGATGTCTCAAAAAATTTAAAGCAAAGAAATAAATGGTCAAGAATATCTCATCTGTTGTATAATAACATAGAAATAATTAAAAACTAAAAGAAATATGTGGTGATGTTTTTTGCATCAGATATTTACAGCTATGATACTGCAAGAGTAATTTGACAGAACACTGAAAGACTTAAGTCAAAGCAAGGACCCTGGAGTAGATTACATTATGTCAGAACTACTTATAGCTTTCAGAGATTCAGCTATGAGAAATGTGTTCCATCTGGTCTGCAAGATGTATGAGACAGGTGAAGTACATTCAGACTTCCAGGAGAATATAATAATTCCAATTCAAAAAGCAGACAGGGTTGTAACCTATCTCCGATGTTATTCAATCTGTAAATTGAGCAAGCAGTAGAGGAAACCAGAGAAAAATTTGAGGTAGGAATTAAAGTCCAGGGAGGAGAAACAAAAACTTTGAGGTTTGCTTATGACATTGTAATTTTCTAAGAGACAGCAAAGGACCTGGAAGAGCAATTGAACGGAATGGATAGTTTCTTGAAAGGAGGATAAAAGATGAACATAAACAAAAGCAAAACGAGGATAATGATATCTAGTCGAATTAAATAAGGTGATGCTGAGGTAATTAGATTGGGAAATGAGACAATAAAAAGAATAGGTGAGTTCCGCTATTTGAGCCGCAGAATAACTGCTGATGGCTGAATTAGAGGGGATGTAAAACGTAGATTGGAAATGGCAAGAAAAGCATTCCTGAAGAAGAGAAATGTGTTAAGATCAAATATGGATTTAAGTGTTAGGCAGTCTTTTCTGAAGGTATTTGTCTGTAGTGTAGTTCTTTATGTATCCAAAACACAGATGATAAGTAGTTCAGACAAGAAGAAAAACACAAGCTTTTGAAAGGTCACATAATTAAGGTGGTTGTTGTAATCTTCAGTCCAGAGACTGGTTTGATGCAAATCTCCATGCTACTCTATTCTGTGCAAGCTTCTTCATTTCCAAGTAACTGCTGCAATTTACATCCTTTTAAATCTGCTTGGTGTATTCATCTCTTGGTCTCCTCTTACAATTTTTACCCTCCGTGCTTCCCTGCAATACGAAATTGGTGATCCCTTGATGCCTCAGAACATGTCCTACCAACTGATCCCTTCTTATAGTCAATTTGTGCCACAAATTCCTCTTCTCCCCAATTCTATTCAGTACCTCCTTGCTAGTTATGTGATGTACCCATCTAATCTTCAGCATTCTTCTGTAGCACCACATTTTGAAAGCTTCTATTCTCTTCTTGTCTAAATCATCCATGTTTCACTTCCATACATGGCTACACTCCATACAAATACTTTCAGAAAAGACTTCCTGACACTTAAATTTATACTGGATGTTAACAAATTCCTCTCCTTCAGAAACGGTTTTCTTGCCATTGCCAGTCTACATTTTATATCCTCTTTACTTCGACCGTCATCAGTTATTTTGCTTCCCAAATAGCAAAACTCATTTTCTACTTTAATTGTGCCATCGTGGTTATCATTATATGTGCCATGGCTAGTTTAAAGGGTGGCTGGACATCCTTTCTGGTGCCACCCCATGAACCCCCCCCCCCCCCCCCCCTTTTCCCCTGTGGGACGGAATATGTGTATCCCAACTGTCTGTGTATAGTGCTATTTGTGTGTGTGTGTGTGTGTGTGTGTGTGTCAGCAAAAGTTTTGTTTGCAAAATGTGTAACTGAGGCAGTACTTGAGTACCAGCCCAGTATTCAACTAGTTGGATGTGGAAAAAACCGCCTAAAAACCACATACAGGCTGGCCAACTTACCAACCCTCATCTTTAATCTGCCGAGCAGATTCAGTCTGGGACCACTGCACTTCCCCATCCTGCCCTTCCTGGAAGTGGCACTTGAACATGCACAGCTATTCAGGCAGCTTCTAAAGCAACTACAAAGTAAAGTGAGTGGAAGAACACAGTAATGCCAAATGGGGATTTGTGTTATTAAAGCAGCATGTAGGTGTTGGCACTTAAATTGTTCTAACTATATGAAGTTGCAGAATGATATTTGGTTTTAAAATTAATACAAATTTTGCCCGAACAGCTGTTTCCAACACTCGTGCAAATCCACAGAGTGAGAGGTGCCTTCTAGTATTGATTTGCTTGAACTTGAACTGTTTGTGACAGGGTGGTATTTTTTTCCACCACCTACATTTTATCTCCTTATTTGGCTCTCAAATCATTTGTTAATGCGTATTATTTTCATCTTCAATTTATACATAAATTACGGCTTAATACCACAACGTTTTATTATCGTAACATATTTCCCTTTACCTATTTCTATATTACCTAGGTTTCATTATATATAAAAACAAAGATGAGGTGACTTACCGAACAAAAGCGCTGGCAGGTCGATAGACACACAAACAAACACAAACATACACACAAAATTCAAGCTTTCGCAACAAACTGTTGCCTCATCAGGAAAGAGGGAAGGAGAGGGGAAGACGAAAGGAAGTGGGTTTTAAGGGAGAGGGTAAGGAGTCATTCCAATCCCGGGAGCGGAAAGACTTACCTTAGGGGGAAAAAAGGACAGGTATACACTCGCACACACGCACATATCCATCCACACATACAGACACAAGCAGACATATTTAAAGACAAAGAGTTTGGGCAGAGATGTCAGTCGAGGCAGAAGTGTAGAGGCAAAGAAGTTGTTGAAACACAGGTGAGGTATGAGTGGCGGCAACTTGAAATTAGCGGAGATTGAGGCCTGGCGGATGACGAGAAGAGAGGATATACTGAAGGGCAAGTTCCCATCTCTGGAGTTCGGATAGGTTGGTGTTGGTGGGAAGTATCCAGATAACCCAGACGGTGTAACACTGTGCCAAGATGTGCTGGCTGTGCACCAAGGCATGTTTAGCCACAGGGTGATCCTCATTACCAACAAACACTGTCTGCCTGTGTCCATTCATGCGAATGGACAGTTTGTTGCTGGTCATTCCCACATAGAATGCATCACAGTGTAGGCAGGTCAGTTGGTAAATCACGTGGGTGCTTTCACACGTGGCTCTGCCTCTGATCGTGTACACCTTCCGGGTTACAGGACTGGAGTAGGTGGTGGTGGGAGGGTGCATGGGACAGGTTTTACACCGGGGGCGGTTACAAGGATAGGAGCCAGAGGGTAGGGAAGGTGGTTTGGGGATTTCATAGGGATGAACTAACAGGTTACGAAGGTTAGGTGGACGGCGGAAAGACACTCTTGGTGGAGTGGGGAGGATTTCATGAAGGATGGATCTCATTTCGGGGCAGGATTTGAGGAAGTCGTATCCCTGCTGGAGAGCCACATTCAGAGTCTGGTCCAGTCCCGGAAAGTATCCTGTCACAAGTGGGGCACTTTTGTGGTTCTTCTGTGGGGGATTCTGGGTTTGAGGGGACGAGGAAGTGGCTCTGGTTATTTGCTTCTGTACCAGGTCGGGAGGGTAGTTGCGGGATGCGAAAGCTGTTTTCAGGTTGTTGGTGTAATGATTCAGGGATTCCGGACTGGAGCAGATTCGTTTGCCACGAAGACCTAGGCTGTAGGGAAGGGACCGTTTGATGTGGAATGGGTGGCAGCTGTCATAATGGAGGTACTGTTGCTTGTTGGTGGGTTTGATGTGGACGGACGTGTGAAGCTGGCCATTGGACAGGTGGAGGCCAACGTCAAGGAAAGTGGCATGGGATTTGGAGTAGGACCAGGTGAAACTGATGGAACCAAAGGAGTTGAGGTTGGAGAGGAAATTCTGGAGTTCTTCTTCACTGTGAGTCCAGATCATGAAGATGTCATCAATAAATCTGTACCAAACTTTGGGTTGGCAGACTTGGGTAACCAAGAAGACTTCCTCTAAGCGACCCATGAATAGGTTGGCGTACGAGGGGGCCATCCTGGTGCCCATGGCTGTTCCCTTTAATTGTTGGTATGTCTGGCCCTCAAAAGTGAAGAAGTTGTGGGTCAGGATGAAGCTGGCTAAGGTGATGAGGAAAGAGGTTTTAGGTAGGGTGGCAGGTGAACGGCGTGAAAGGAAATGCTCCATCGCAGCGAGGCCCTGGACGTGCGGAATATTTGTGTATAAGGACGTGGCATCAATGGTTACAAGGATGGTTTCCGGGGGTAACAGATTGGGTAAGGATTCCAGGCGTTCAAGGAAGTGGTTGGTGTCCTTGATGAAGGATGGGAGACTGCATGTAATGGGTTGAAGGTGTTGATCTACGTAGGCAGAGATACGTTCTGTGGGGGCTTGGTAACCAGCTACAATGGGGCGGCCGGGATGATTGGGTTTGTGGATTTTAGGAAGAAGGTAGAAGGTAGGGGTGCGGGGTGTCGGTGGGGTCAGGAGGTTGATGGAGTCAGGTGAAAGGTTTTGCAGGGGGCCTAAGGTTCTGAGGATTCCTTGAAGCTCCGCCTGGACATCGGGAATGGGGTTACCTTGGCAAACTTTGTATGTGGTGTTGTCTGAAAGCTGACGCAGTCCCTCAGCCACATACTCCCGACGATCAAGTACCACGGTCGTGGAACCCTTGTCCGCCGGAAGAATGACGATGGATCGGTCAGCCTTCAGATCACGGATAGCCTGGGCTTCAGCAGTGGTGATGTTGGGTGTAGGATTAAGGTTTTTTAAGAAGGATTGAGATGCAAGGCTGGAAGTCAGAAATTCCTGGAAGGTTTGGAGAGGGTGATTTTGAGGAAGTGGAGGTGGGTCCCGCTGTGACGGAGGACGGAACTGTTCCAGGCAGGGTTCAATTTGGATGGTGTCTTGAGGAGTCGGATCATTAGGAGTAGGATTAGGATCATTTTTCTTCGTGGCAAAGTGATACTTCCAGCAGAGAGTACGAGTGTAGGACAGTAAATCTTTGACGAGGGCTGTTTGGTTGAATCTGGGAGTGGGGCTGAAGGTGAGGCCTTTGGATAGGACAGAGGTTTCGGATTGGGAGAGAGGTTTGGAGGAAAGGTTAACTACTGAATTAGGGTGTTGTGGTTCCAGATTGTGTTGATCGGAATTTTGAGGTTTTGGAGGGAGTGGAGCTGGAAGTGGGAGATTGAGTAGATGGGATAGACTGGGTTTGTGTGCAATGAGAGGAGGTTGAGGTTTGCTGGAAAGATTGTGAAGGGTGAGTGAGTTGCCTTTCCGGAGGTGGGAAACCAGGAGATTGGATAGTTTTTTGAGGTGGAGGGTGGCATGCTGTTCTAATTTACGGTTGGCCTGTAGGAGGATGCTCTGAACAGCCGGTGTGGATGTGGGAGAGGAAAGATTAAGGACTTTTATTAAGGATAGGAGTTGACGGGTGTGTTCATTGGCTGAGTTGATGTGTAGGTGAAGGATTAGGTGGGTGAGGGCAATGGATTGTTCAGTTTGGAACTGGTATAGGGACTGATGGAAGGAAGGGTTGCAGCCAGAGATGGGAACTTTGAGTGTGAGGCCTTTGGGGGTAATGCCAAATGTCAGACAAGCCTGAGAAAATAAAATATGCGAGCGTAATCTGACTAGGGCGAAGGCATGTTTGCGGAGGGAATGTAAATAAAACTTAATGGGGTCATTGTGGGGGTGTTGTGAGGGTGACATGGTATTAGAAGGTGGAAAGTGTAACATGAGGTGAAATTTCACCTCATGTTACACTTTCCACCTTCTAATACCATGTCACCCTCACAACACCCCCACAATGACCCCATTAAGTTTTATTTACATTCCCTCCGCAAACATGCCTTCGCCCTAGTCAGATTACGCTCGCATATTTTATTTTCTCAGGCTTGTCTGACATTTGGCATTACCCCCAAAGGCCTCACACTCAAAGTTCCCATCTCTGGCTGCAACCCTTCCTTCCATCAGTCCCTATACCAGTTCCAAACTGAACAATCCATTGCCCTCACCCACCTAATCCTTCACCTACACATCAACTCAGCCAATGAACACACCCGTCAACTCCTATCCTTAATAAAAGTCCTTAATCTTTCCTCTCCCACATCCACACCGGCTGTTCAGAGCATCCTCCTACAGGCCAACCGTAAATTAGAACAGCATGCCACCCTCCACCTCAAAAAACTATCCAATCTCCTGGTTTCCCACCTCCGGAAAGGCAACTCACTCACCCTTCACAATCTTTCCAGCAAACCTCAACCTCCTCTCATTGCACACAAACCCAGTCTATCCCATCTACTCAATCTCCCACTTCCAGCTCCACTCCCTCCAAAACCTCAAAATTCCGATCAACACAATCTGGAACCACAACACCCTAATTCAGTAGTTAACCTTTCCTCCGAACCTCTCTCCCAATCCGAAACCTCTGTCCTATCCAAAGGCCTCACCTTCAGCCCCACTCCCAGATTCAACCAAACAGCCCTCGTCAAAGATTTACTGTCCTACACTCGTACTCTCTGCTGGAAGTATCACTTTGCCACGAAGAAAAATGATCCTAATCCTACTCCTAATGATCCGACTCCTCAAGACACCATCCAAATTGAACCCTGCCTGGAACAGTTCCGTCCTCCGTCACAGCGGGACCCACCTCCTCTTCCTCAAAATCACCCTCTCCAAACCTTCCAGGAATTTCTGACTTCCAGCCTTGCATCTCAATCCTTCTTAAAAAACCTTAATCCTACACCCAACATCACCACTGCTGAAGCCCAGGCTATCCGTGATCTGAAGGCTGACCGATCCATCGTCATTCTTCCGGCGGACAAGGGTTCCACGACCGTGGTACTTGATCGTCGGGAGTATGTGGCTGAGGGACTGCGTCAGCTTTCAGACAACACCACATACAAAGTTTGCCAAGGTAACCCCATTCCTGATGTCCAGGCGGAGCTTCAAGGAATCCTCAGAACCTTAGGCCCCCTGCAAAACCTTTCACCTGACTCCATCAACCTCCGGACCCCACCGACACCCCGCACCCTACCTTCTACCTTCTTCCTAAAATCCACAAACCCAATCATCCCGGCCGCCGCATTGTAGCTGGTTACCAAGCCCCCACAGAACGTATCTCTGCCTACGTAGATCAACACCTTCAACCCATTACATGCAGTCTCCCATCCTTCATCAAGGACACCAACCACTTCCTTGAACGCCTGGAATCCTTACCCAATCTGTTACCCCCGGAAACCATCCTTGTAACCATTGATGCCACGTCCTTATACACAAATATTCCGCACGTCCAGGGCCTCGCTGCGATGGAGCATTTCCTTTCACGCCGTTCACCTGCCACCCTACCTAAAACCTCTTTCCTCATCACCTTAGCCAGCTTCATCCTGACCCACAACTTCTTCACTTTTGAGGGCCAGACATACCAACAATTAAAGGGAACAGCCATGGGCACCAGGATGGCCCCCTCGTACGCCAACCTATTCATGGGTCGCTTAGAGGAAGCCTTCTTGGTTACCCAAGTCTGCCAACCCAAAGTTTGGTACAGATTTATTGATGACATCTTCATGATCTGGACTCACAGTGAAGAAGAACTCCAGAATTTCCTCTCCAACCTCAACTCCTTTGGTTCCATCAGTTTCACCTGGTCCTACTCCAAATCCCATGCCACTTTCCTTGACGTTGACCTCCACCTGTCAAATGGCCAACTTCACACATCCGTCCACATCAAACCCACCAACAAGCAACAGTACCTCCATTATGACAGCTGCCACCCATTCCACATCAAACGGTCCCTTCCCTACAGCCTAGGTCTTCGTGGCAAACAAATCTGCTCCAGTCCGGAATCCCTGAATCATTACACCAACAACCTGAAAACAGCTTTCGCATCCCGCAACTACCCTCCCGACCTGGTACAGAAGCAAATAACCAGAGCCACTTCCTCGTCCCCTCAAACCCAGAATCCCCCCACAGAAGAACCACAAAAGTGCCCCACTTGTGACAGGATACTTTCCGGGACTGGACCAGACTCTGAATGTGGCTCTCCAGCAGGGATACGACTTCCTCAAATCCTGCCCTGAAATGAGATCCATCCTTCATGAAATCCTCCCCACTCCACCAAGAGTGTCTTTCCGCCGTCCACCTAACCTTCGTAACCTGTTAGTTCATCCCTATGAAATCCCCAAACCACCTTCCCTACCCTCTGGCTCCTATCCTTGTAACCGCCCCCGGTGTAAAACCTGTCCCATGCACCCTCCCACCACCACCTACTCCAGTCCTGTAACCCGGAAGGTGTACACGATCAGAGGCAGAGCCACGTGTGAAAGCACCCACGTGATTTACCAACTGACCTGCCTACACTGTGATGCATTCTATGTGGGAATGACCAGCAACAAACTGTCCATTCGCATGAATGGACACAGGCAGACAGTGTTTGTTGGTAATGAGGATCACCCTGTGGCTAAACATGCCTTGGTGCACAGCCAGCACATCTTGGCACAGTGTTACACCGTCCGGGTTATCTGGATACTTCCCACCAACACCAGCCTATCCGAACTCCGGAGATGGGAACTTGCCCTTCAGTATATCCTCTCTTCTCGTCATCCGCCAGGCCTCAATCTCCGCTAATTTCAAGTTGCCGCCACTCATACCTCACCTGTGTTTCAACAACTTCTTTGCCTCTACACTTCTGCCTCGACTGACATCTCTGCCCAAACTCTTTGTCTTTAAATATGTCTGCTTGTGTCTGTATGTGTGGATGGATATGTGCGTGTGTGCGAGTGTATACCTGTCCTTTTTTCCCCCTAAGGTAAGTCTTTCCGCTCCCGGGATTGGAATGACTCCTTACCCTCTCCCTTAAAACCCACTTCCTTTCGTCTTCCCCTCTCCTTCCCTCTTTCCTGATGAGGCAACAGTTTGTTGCGAAAGCTTGAATTTTGTGTGTATGTTTGTGTTTGTTTGTGTGTCTATCGACCTGCCAGCGCTTTTGTTCGGTAAGTCACCTCATCTTTGTTTTTATATATAATTTTTCCCACGTGGAATGTTTCCTTCCATTATATTGTTACCTAGGTTTCATTCATACAAACTAATTAACAAAAGAAAAATCCATTGACAACACTTTCTAAGGAAGTAGTTGACATTGACTAACACTCACAGGAATACTGGAATATAACGGGCAGATAAGTTACATCTTGATATTGTACGAAGCTGCCTTCCTGAACTTTCATCAAAGAACAAGAATAAGTGAGTCAGCTCTGAAATATGCCTCTTGTTAGCAGATTTTTAGCCTCATGGAGTATAAAAAGACAAATCCACATCAGTAAACCAAAGTAAGATATGCTTAATGTTTTCGTACATGCAGCACTAGCCCAGGAAATGTTTGCCCAGTTCCATCATATTCCAGGGGGAGAGGTAGAAATGTGTTAGTTTGATGTATATGCATGTTGGCATCAAGTCAGTCTACTAAAGAAACAAGAAAATTAAATATTGCTAGGCTTCATGAAGGATGCACTGACAAGCTGCACATTCATGGAGTCTGTGAAGTTAGCTGTGAGTGCAGAATAGTACATACTGGTGAGGCAGGAAGTCATGTTAACACATACCCAATGCTATACGGTCAGCATTTAGGGTTCCAACAACACAAGAAGTCAGTCGTGACAGAACACGGCACTGATTCAAGCAAAACTACTCAGATCCAGGAAGCTTGCATAGTAAGCGGGCAGCCACTTATTTGCTAGAGAAAGATAAATAGTGGAAATTTAAAATTTGATGCATCCTGCCAACAAGAACTGCAATGATAGATATAAGTTGCCATCATTTCTGCAGCCTGTAGTAGTCAGCCTATGGATTGATGGCACTCAGACACTGCCCTGTCTAGTGCTGCAGTAACCATAGCATCCAAAAACACACGACCCACTGAGAATAAAATACTAAATTGAGAAAGTTTTTGAACCAGAAAAAATAATAAAACTACAACAACATACACAGAAGAAAAGAATAGACAACATCAGGGGGAGATGAACTACTGTATAAATAGGAGACTCCAAAGAATTAAGAGTAACTGAAGTTATTACATTACATCTATTGGTCATCGTGGATGTATGTGTATATACACTCCTGGAAATGGAAAAAAGAACACATTGACACCGGTGCGTCAGACCCACCATACTTGCTCCGGACACTGCGAGAGGGCTGTACAAGCAATGATCACACGCACGGCACAGCGGACACACCAGGAACCGCGGTGTTGGCCGTCGAATGGCGCTAGCTGCGCAGCATTTGTGCACCGCCGCCGTCAGTGTCAGCCAGTTTGCCGTGGCATACGGAGCTCCATCGCAGTCTTTAACACTGGTAGCATGCCGCGACAGCGTGGACGTGAACCGTATGTGCAGTTGACGGACTTTGAGCGAGGGCGTATAGTGGGCATGCAGGAGGCCAGGTGGACGTACCGCCGAATTGCTCACCACGTGGGGCGTGAGGTCTCCACAGTACATCGATGTTGTCGCCAGTGGTCGGCGGAAGGTGCACGTGCCCGTCGACCTGGGACCGGACCGCAGCGACGCACGGATGCACGCCAAGACCGTAGGATCCTACGCAGTGCCGTAGGGGACCGCACCGCCACTTCCCAGCAAATTAGGGACACTGTTGCTCCTGGGGTATCGGCGAGGACCATTCGCAACCGTCTCCATGAAGCTGGGCTACGGTCCCGCACACCGTTAGGCCGTCTTCTGCTCACGCCCCAACATCGTACAGCCCGCCTCCAGTGGTGTCGCGACAGACGTGAATGGAGGGACGAATGGAGACGTGTCATCTTCAGCTATGAGAGTCGCTTCTGCCTTGGTGCCAATGATGGTCGTATGCGTGTTTGGCGCCGTGCAGGTGAGCGCCACAATCAGGACTGCATACGACCGAGGCACACAGGGCCAACACCCGGCATCATGGTGTGGGGAGCGATCTCCTACACTGGCCGTACACCACTGGTGATCGTCGAGGGGACACTGAATATTGCACGGTACATCCAAACCGTCATCGAACCCATCGTTCTACCATTCCTAGACCGGCAAGGGAACTTGCTGTTCCAACAGGACAATGCACGTCCGCATGTATCCCGTGCCACCCAACGTGCTCTAGAAGGTGTAAGTCAACTACCCTGGCCAGCAAGATCTCCGGATATGTCCCCCATTGAGCATGTTTGGGACTGGATGAAGCGTCGTCTCACGCGGTCTGCACGTCCAGCACGAACGCTGGTCCAACTGAGGCGCCAGGTGGAAATGGCATGGCAAGCCGTTCCACAGGACTACATCCAGCATCTCTACGATCGTCTCCATGGGAGAATAGCAGCCTGCATTGCTGCGAAAGGTGGATATACACTGTACTAGTGCCGACATTGTGCATGCTCTGTTGCCTGTGTCTATGTGCCTGTGGTTCTGTCAGTGTGATCATGTGATGTATCTGACCCCAGGAATGTGTCAATAAAGTTTACACTTCCTGGGACAATGAATTCACGGTGTTCTTATTTCAATTTCCAGGAGTGTAGTTCGGTAGTAGTCCTGGCAAACTAACACTGTGAGCGGGATTAAATTAGACTATGTACAATATGAATACAGCAGTGGTCCAATCATAATTATAGCACCCTGAAGAAGGTGCTAGCAACAATGGCCGAAGCCCTGGTCTGAAAGGCAACACTACAAAGCTGTCACATATCTGGAAACATTTTAGTGGAGATAACAGTGGCTACAGAAGCCGACACTTGCTGTGCTGCCAGACAGTGGCGTGTGTCATCTGCAATTCGTGTCTGTCTTATCTTTAGTCATGTGGCAATCTCTTCTGCGCCTTCAGTGGGATACTGCATATACCTTTAAATGGTTCCATTGGAAGTACTGACATTCTTCCTGAAGATAAACTAAAGCAAACTGTTCTTTTTGATAATTTTATAGTTTTCTCTGGGGAATTTTCACTTTCCAACAGTATCCTTTCGAACAGTCTGTGCATAACCTACAAACTGTTCGAAAGGATACTGTTGGAAAGACTTAAACCAGTACTGGAGGAACAACTACCAGTGGAGCAAGCAGGTTTTAGACAAGGAAGAAGTTGCTGCGACCAGGTGCTGGCACTTACCACACACATTGAACGAGGCTTTCAGGAAAAGAAGAAAACAGGGATACTCCTCATTGACCTGACATTAGCGTACGACACTGTATGGCTAAATGCTCTTATGTTAAAACTGGCAAAGATAGTCAAATGCAAAACGTCGTTGAAGCTCATGAACAACATGCTGAGCAAAAGGAAGTTCAGGGTCAAATTAAATGGTGAAACCAGCAAGTGCCATACCCTAAAAAATGGTCTTCTGCAAGGATCAGTCTTAGCTCCCTGGCTCTTCAACATCTATATAGCAGCTTTGCCTGATCTGCACTCACGTAAATTTGCCTACGCAGATGATTTAGTTATTACAGCACAAAGTATCTCGTTTGAAAACCTGGAATCAACACTAAATGAAGATCTAGCTACACTGAAAAAATACTATGATACATGGCATCTAAAAATCAATGTGAAAAAAACAGTAAGCACAGTCATGCGTCTAAACAACAAGGAGGGGAACTGCGCCTGGTTATAAATGGTAAAGCCACAAGAATTTCCCAAAATATCTCGGTATTAAGCTAGATCGCAGCATGACTTTCAGACAACACCTAACTGATACTGCCCAAAAGCTAAAGATGAGAAATAACCTGCTCAATAGACTGGCAGGCACCACTTTGGGTTGTGATGCTGCCACTCTACGAACTGCTGCACTGGCGCTGGTGTATAGCGCTGCAGAATACTGTGCCCCAGTCTGGAGTAGAAGCCTGCATGACATAAAAATGGATGTACAACTAAATGCCGCCACTCTGAGAACCGTCACCGGTACTCTCATGCCAACCCCCGTTGAGTGGACCAAGCGAGGTGGCGCAGTGGTTAGACACTGGACTCGCATTTGGGAGGACGACGGTTCAATCCCGCATCCGGCCATCCTGATTTAGGTTTTCCGTGATTTCCCTAAATCATTCCAGGCAAATGCCGGGATGGTTCCTCTGAAAGGGCACGGCCGACTTCCTTCCCTAATCCGATGAGACCGATGACCACGCTGTCTGGTCTCCTTCCCCAAACAACCAACCAACCCCGTTGAGTGGCTTCTGGTGCTGGCAAACATTGCTCTGCTTTCATACGTAGAGAGAAAGCAACCCGGGACATAGTAGAAAAAATTGAAGCAAACCCAAGGCTACCTATACATGCCGACATGGGAGGACCCATGAGACTCAAGACCAGGAAACGTATCGCCTGGAGCAGAACATTGGGCACAGAGGGTCTCAATGCTGAATGGAAGAATGCATGGCAGAGTCTGAGAAGAGACATCGTGGGAAACCATCACCTAATCCACGACCCAACCAAAAGGGTTGAAGGCTTCAATCTCAACAGGAAACACTGGTTGGCCCTAAACAGGTTTCGCACGGGAGTTGGACGATGCAGACAGCAAACAACCAAATGGGGCTGTACAGACAATTCGTGTTGTGACTTTGGCGAGGTACAAACAATGGACCATCTTCTGGTTTGTAACATTCATGGTTTCAGAGATGGCTCTCTGATGTCACTCCACAAGTTAACGGACAATGCCAGGAAATGACTCCATAATTTTAATGTCACTGTGTAATTAATTGTCTTCAATTTATATTATTTTTGTTCCATTTAATGTAATAATGTAGTTTGCTTGACATAATTGTAATGTAATAACCGATATAATTTGTTTCCACATTGTAAGTTCCAAACGTTTATTGTGATTTATATTAATCGTATCTGTTCTTTGTAAAATGTATCTGGCAGATCGAGCGAGAAATAATAATAACTTTGGGACAGTGTCATTCCTCAGAGCTCCTTTCTTCCACCAGTCCCTGCAATACATCCTACGTTCCCTTAACCCTCCTGGCCGCAACCTTTGTTACTCACCGTCCTCACTCATCCAGCCCCTCCCCTGTTCCCATTCCAGCACTACACATCCGTCATTTCACCACCACACCCAGTCTTTTTATTTATCTTCTTTTCCACTACTCCCCTCTCCCCACCTCTCCGATGCCCTCAGTCTAACTTGCAGCACTTTGCAGTCCGCCACCCCCACCATACTATCCCTCCCCCTCCCTACTCCAACCTCCTCCTTACCCCCACCCAGTTGCCACTCCCATCATGCACTGGTGCTGCTGCTCACAGTGTGGTTTCAGTTGCCTGAGACTGCAGTCGTGTGTGTGTGTGTGTGTGTGTGTGTGTGTGTGTGTGTGTGTGTGTGTGTGTGTGTGTTCCATTGTTTGATTTGGTCCATGGGGAAGGTTTTCCCTAATGTGTATTTTGTGCAAGCTTTCTAAATCCTTTGATGGAATTTACTACAAAATATATCCTCCTCCTTTTGGGGTTCCTCTGTGAAGATTCCTTCTTTGAAAGTGTTTACAAAATTCAGTCCATATTATTTAGTGTGTAATGTTTTTTTTTGCAACATTGTGCTTTACTATGTCGAATTCCTGACAATTACACTCCCAAATTGACACTCAAAGCAAGCAAGGCTCAAAACTCATGTCCTATTTGCATTCTCTCTACTAGCTGGAACTATGTTTCACAAATAAATACGTGGATCCGCAACCAGCACTGTTCGTCTGTTGAACGGAGGCCCTGTGGATCACAGTATTTGGAACCGGAAGTCGGTGAAATGCTCATGGAGATCGTGGATGCCCACCAGGCAAAGAAGTTAGCAAACAAGAATGTTGGCATGCATGTGAAACCGAGGCTTCTGTACAGGGTAAGTCAGGTCAGATAACAGGTGTACACTCAAATGTTCATTTGAGGCAGATCCTCAGTTGTAGTGGAAATACTGCTTATACTTCTTATACTTATAGGAAACATATGGTTTTCAAATTGTAATATGTTAATTGTTAAGGAAAAACAGCATTTGTATAAAATCAAAGCTAAACAACTGCTGTTTCATTTGCACGATCACTTATAAAAAATTTTGTCATCCAAGAGGCAGGTGTCCTCTTGAACACAGCTTTTAAGTCTCTGCTGGAAGTTACTCACAGCTTGGTGCAATGAGCATTGGTCAGTCAAGCCCATCTCTTCTTTAGTGGCAGCTTTCAACTCATTAAACTTTGGGGCTTGTAACATAGACAAGCTCTTCTCAAATATTCCCACAAAAAAAGTCACAAGCAGACAAGAATGGTGATCTTGGTCGCTGCAGCATGTCACCGAAATGAGAAATGAGGCATCCAGGGGAAATGTTACTCACAATTGCCATGGATGCATTTGCAGTGTGCAGTGTTGCATAATAATATTGTTGCAAATGAACACTATGCATGTTTATTTACCATCTCCGTAATTCTGGCAGAAAGAAAATGTTCAGCATTCATGGTCAGTGTTCGTAGTCACTATTATTACATTCTCAAAAAATAAAGTTCAGTTAAGAACACCGATAGCAGGTATGGCACATCAAACTGTCACATTTGAGGAGAGAAGAGATCTTTAATGAACCTCGAAGCTGTTTAGGGGCCCAAAAAGTGATAGTTTTGTTTGTTAATTGACACATTTAACTAGCAATGTACCTCATTCCTCATAAACACTATTTCATTTGGATCATCCTCATAGGTCATCTGCATACACACAGCAAAGTTGTCTAATTGTTGGAAGTCTGTAACTTTGATCTGTAAATTTAGTTGTAACAATTTTTTTCTCACAGTCTCCCAGTTCATCTATGGATGGAGTGCATATTAACGTGTCGATCTTTTTACGCTTCCGATGACTGCATCTCTCACAATGACAGTGTTTTCAGGTGTCCTTGCTTTTTTATCAGAACTGGGCCTTGCAAGCTCAGTATTGTATTGTATTTCAACTCGGAGCTGTGTGACAGAAATGGCAATAGAGTATCTGCCATGTTGCAATGGCTTTTAGGACAAACATACTGTATGCAAACTCTCAATCTTTTGTTGTCACAGTTCCATTCCTGCTGAAATGGTGGATAGTCCCAAAATGAATAGTCTGTGCCATCTCCTTCCCACCACTGACATGAATGTACAGCGAATCTAAAAAAATTTTGTTTCCGGTAGCTCACCCTGTATTTTGTGGACACGTATGAGTGCTCCACAGAAATTATCATATGCTTTTCTTGTCATAAGTTCCATTCAGCACGTATACAGATAAGCTCACAAAACAAAAATGTTGACACTTTCACTTGTATAGGGCAGCAAAAATTCATAAGTCTTGCAAACTGAAGCTCTGTTTATGGAATGTATGGCCTTTCTTTTCCCCTTGGCTTGCTGCCATCTGATGTTCACAATTGGCTTTAATCACTTCACGTGACACTCCCATCCAAATTAGGTTCCCATGTTCATGTTTAGCACAGGAATGATACATATTTCGGAAGTTTCCACTGAAATAATGCTGCAATATTGTTCTCTCTGCTGCGCTTTCGAAGGTCTGAAGGGCAGGAAACTCTATAGAATTCCTATTTAAGGGATGTATGCAGCAAACAGAATTTTCGAACATTAACTACATCACCTATAGGTTTAAGTTTCACTGATGAGAATATTGTGTAACAAAGAACTGAAGTGGTTTCCTCATGCAAATTCTTGATTCAAGTTGCTGCAGAATAATGTGAGGTAAAATCCTTGACTATCAATGCTGTTTATTTGTCTGCAGATGGTTGAAATAATCAATGACGATATGTAACTGATCCAACACATCATTGTGGTTTGATTTGGTTCAGTGAATATTAAATTCATAAAGACTTCTTTATGGTTTTCTCATTCATTTACTTGCGTTCAGTGAATCATTACAGCAAACAAAAGAAATAAAAGAAGGAAAGTCAAGCATAAAACCAGCAAATAAAATCTGAATAAGTAGATTATTTCAACACTAAGGCACTACACCACAGTGGTACAACCAGAATGTTTATATGGATCTGAATGAATGCCTAACGATGAACTATAAGATGGACAGACTAGAGATACTGGAAAGAAGGATTATTAGAAAAATAATGGGTGCAATAAAAACTGCAGATGGTTTGAAAATAAGAAGTAGTGGGGAGATCTACAAAAATATAGAGAAAATATCTGAAGTAATGGCCAAACAAAAATTAACCTTTCACAGACACCTCTACCGGATGGATGGAAACAGAATAACAAAACAAATACTCCTATATTTCTGGAAGAAGAAGTTGACAACAGCATGGATTACAGAAGTAAGGAAAAATCTAGAAAGGAACATCAAAGAATCAGAAATAGCAGAAAGAAACTGTTTCAAAAATTAAATACTAAATTTGGAAGGCTTTCAAAGCAGAAGAAATAAAGAATCGGTAACAACATGGACAGAAGAAAGGAAGAGATTTCATGGGGAGAAAATGAGGGAATACTGGAAAAATAGGAAACAACAACAAAGGAAGAAGAGGAACTGAAGTTGTTAACATGATCCTAGGTGGTCAATACGATTCTTTTTTAGAAGAAGAAGAAGAAGAAGAAGAAGAAGAGGTTATTTCAATCCTTGGAGTTTTACAGTTGTTTCTATGCCACACTAAGGAATTTTAAATGCAAATAGTGTCAGTGTTTACAGGAATACAATATTTGAAATGTTGAATTAACAGGAATAAAATACAGGGAGCAAAATACTGTCTACAATTTGTACAGAAACTTAACTGCAGTTATAGGAACGAGAAGATGTGAAAGAGAAGCAGTAGTTGTGAAGAGAACGCGATGTTCCACTGCTTCATTAGCTTGATATTGAGTAATGATGTCAAGTTTGCTCTGAGACTACAATTTCTTATTGTTCATTTGCTCACCTTGTTATTTCATCACCCCTGCCAGTAAAGTGTCTTGTCGGACGTTCTTTCTTGAATTGCTGCAGTTAACACTGGAAGTTAAGACTAGAGTCCAATATAAAATTCTCGAAATAAATACAGTGCTTCTCATAAACAAATGTTGTGTATTGTACTGTCATTTACAAAGACCTTCCATAACAAAGTTTGCTTATTATTCAGAACATCACAGATACATTAATTCAGACTATATCTAAAATGGTCTGTCTTAACAGGTACCAGTTGGATAGACAGTGAAACGTGAGTGGCTGGCATATCATTGATACTGTTGTGATGTGATGCATCTGTCACTTCACATGGAGGAAAGTCTTGTATCTGATAATGGGCATAAACATTAAGTTTTACATTTTGGTCTGAAAATAAGAGAAATGGGAATAATAAATTTACATGTGTTTGTGTATCATTCTTACATAAAATCAACATGAGCTGCAAACATATCTCCATGCCCGTCCCCTCCCTCCCCCTCCCCCTCCGTGTGTGTGTGTGTGTGTGTGTTTGTGTGTGTGTTTGTGTGTGTGTGAGGGGGAGGGGGGAGACGCATGCATGTATGCACATTTCTTTTCTGAGGAAGGGTTAGCCAAAAACTCTGTGTGCAAGTCTCTTTGTTATGCCTGTCTGCAGCTCATTGCGTCATCTTTACATCTTTTTTTCATAAAGATCACATAGACACAACCATCTGCTTCATCCCATTAACATTTTACATTATGTGAGAGTCAAATTCTTTACGGCCTTTAGCATTGTTGTAGATACATTTGTCATGTTCTGAGATATGTTCTGTAAGCGATATTTTGTACCTGAGAGCAGCCCGTTATCTGACTAAAACCGATTGTTTGTAATACACTGAGATACAGCTGTTGTGCAAGTCGTGACATTCCATGAAAGAAATCTGAGGTGTGTTTGCTTCAGTAACATGTGTGTCTGTTTAAAGCACGAACTTCAGGACGGGAACCTCGCGCCTGATACGACGGCCACGTACAGTCTACTGGACCGAGTCATAAATGTGCGGGAGGGCTACACGGTGCCCCTCGGCCTCAGGGGGACCATCATAGGTAAGGTGATAAACAAGAATTATAATATGAGATTCAACAAAAATCTTATAATGTCAACAGTATTTGAGACAGAAAGGAAAAACTGGAGCAGGGCTGAATAATACATAAATAAAAAATAAATAAGTAAATAAATGACAGCTTTACAGTCCATAAAAATTTTTTCATTGGGAGCCAGCGGGAAGAAGAAAAAGCAAGAATATAACATGTAGGATGAACTGTTTACAGAGGAATGGAAAAACATTTAGAATCAGTCTCGGGGGGGGGAATGTCAGTTCGGTATCAGAGAGTTATGGTAACACACAAGGCAATTATTGACCCTATGACTTATCTTAGGAGGCAGATAGAAGTAAGTCAAACCATCATTTATAACATTTGCAAATTTAGTGAAAGATTTCCTAGTGTCAGTGTTTACAGGAATACAATATTTGAAATGTTGAATTAACAGGAATAAAATACAGGGAGCAAAATACTGTCTACAATTTGTACAGAAACTTAACTGCAGTTATAGGAACGAGAAGATGTGAAAGAGAAGCAGTAGTTGTGAAGAGAACGCAATGTTCCACTGCTTCATTAGCATCATATTGAGTAATGATGTCAAGTTTGCTCTGAGACTACACTTTCTTATTGTTCATTTGCTCACCTTGTTATTTCATCACCCTTGCCAATAAGTGTCTTGTCGGACGTTCTTTCTTGAAGTGCTGCAGTTAACGCTGGAAGTTAAGACTAGAGTCCAACATAAAATTCTCGAAATAAATACAGTGCTTCTCATAAACAACATGTTGTGTATTGTACTGTCATTTACAAAGACCTTCCATAACAAAGTTTGCTTATTATTCAGAACATCACAGATACATTAATTTATACTATATCTAAAATGGTCTGTCTTAACAGGTACCAGTTGAATATATATGAGGGGCAGTCAGTGAAAATTGAACATCTACGACAACAGGACTGTGGAATGGTTTCATTCTAAAGTAATCATCACACACATTAAGGCATTTATCCCACTGGAGAATGAGATGATTGATTCCTGTTTGAGAGAATTTGACCCACGAAAGGCAAAGGTCCCAAGTTCGAGTCTCGGTCCTGCACACAGTTTTAATCTGCCAGGAAGTTTCATATCAGTGCGCACTCCGCTGCAGAGTGAAAATCTCATTCTAGCCTTTGTCTGATTGGCAGTGTAGGGGCAGGCAACGCCAACAGTGTAAACATCCCACATCACTCCCACTAATGAAATCTGAAGCTGTTCACACAAGTCCTGGTAAGATTGCAGTGACCTCCTCCTTTGACTTTAGGGCCTCCCTGCTCATTGAGTTCCTCGAGTGCAGAATGACAATCAATGCTCAGCACTACGAAGACACTGTCGGTAACGGTGACGTACCGTAAAGTCAAACCACCCAGGAACGCTGTCAGACAGGAATCATCCTGTTGCATGATAATACCTGCCCCACACTGCCAATTGGATGAAGGCTATGCTTCAGTAATCTGGGAAACACTGCAACATCCTCCATACAGCCTAGATCTTTCACCACGTGATTTTTCATGTCTGTGGGTCCTGAGGAAAGGCATTCATGGACGTCTGTTTAGGTCGGATGAGGAAATGCAAGAGTGGGTGCTGTTGTGGATCTGTCAGTGGCCAAACGCCCTCTACAGAACTGGAATTGATTGCTTCTTCTCCCAGTGGGATGTCGTAATGCGTGTTGTTATTACTCTTGAATGAAATCATTCCACCGTCTTGTTGTGGCGGGTGTTTGGTTTCCATTTGTCTGTCCCTGAACTTCCCCATGATGTCATTGGTAATATCAGGGCCGTTCTTATTCCTTGGCTTGGATAGTGTCTCCAAGGCAGGACCTGATGACACAGAATAAACCAGCCAACCAGCAAGTGCTGTGAATGTGGTAAAATTTCTATCATCCGAGCTTGCAGATATGCTGTGACCATCCATTGCCCCGATGTTATTCAGTCTGTACATTGAACAAAAGATGAATTTGGAAAGGGGTTAAAGTCCATGGAGAAGATACAAAGTGAGTATCTCCGAAGGACTTGAAAGAGTGTTGAATGGAACAGATGGTGGATTGAAGAGAGTTTGTAGGATGAATGCCAATAAAGTGAATATTACACAATGATCCACCACAAACGGTACTGGTCTAGCCCGACAGCCATCTAGCGGTAGAACGGGTGAATCTACGAAAATTAGCAGACACATTATCTGTACGCCAGAATAGACAGCAGTTCTAAACTGATGTCAATCTGCGCATGCACAGTAGGCAGCGATAACTTGCGCATGCACAGAAGGGAGTAACACAGTGCTTTCTGCTTGTTATTTGCTTATTGTTCGGCGGCTAGTGGCTAATTTCAGATTTTTGTGTTGGAGATTTTCTGCTCCTGCTCCTTCCCTGCCCTCCCCCGTAAGTAGGTTTCATAAATGCAGAAAAAATACTTTTTTCATTAGACTTTTATACTAGCTGTTTATGAAAGCATTTTTCTATTGATTGCTTTGTATCTGGAGATGAAATGGAGCGAAGAGACTTTAAGCGTCTTAATCCCGGCATACAGCGAGGAGAGGTGTATATATGACCCGCTCTATCATAATACAGTACGTTGGCAATTGTTTCTTTCTGAGTAATATGCATATAACATTATACGGTGATTTTCAATTTGTATCGTAATGCCTTAGTTTACAAAAGTTCATACTTGATTTGATTGCATCTCTTGCTTTATTTCAGCATGCCAGAAAAGAGAAACTGGCAGTGATAGGAGGGAAAGTCAGTGCAGTTTGGCCGAATGTGACAGACGAGGACTGCAAAAAACTGAGTAGCACATACACACTCCTGGAAATTGAAATAAGAACACCGTGAATTCATTGTCCCAGGAAGGGGAAACTTTATTGACACATTCCTGGGGTCAGATACATCACATGATCACACTGACAGAACCACAGGCACATAGACACAGGCAACAGAGCATGTACAATGTCGGCACTAGTACAGTGTATGTCCACCTTTCGCAGCAATGCAGGCTGCTATTCTCCCATGGAGACGATCGTAGAGATGCTGGATGTAGTCCTGTGGAACGGCTTGCCATGCCATTTCCACCTGGCGCCTCAGTTGGACCAGCGTTCGTGCTGGACGTGCAGACCGCGTGAGACAATGCTTCATCCAGTCCCAAACATGCTCAATGGGGGACAGATCCGGAGATCTTGCTGGCCAGGGTAGTTGACTTACACCTTCTAGAGCACGTTGGGTGGCATGGGATACATGCGGACGTGCGTTGTCCTGTTGGAACAGCAAGTTCCCTTGCCGGTCTAGGAATGGTAGAACGATGGGTTCGATGACGGTTTGGGTGTACCGTGCACTATTCAGTGTCCCCTCGACGATCACCAGTGGTGTACGGCCAGTGTAGGAGATTGCTCCCCACACCATGATGCCGGGTGTTGGCCCTGTGTGCCTCGGTCGTATGCAGTCCTGATTGTGGCGCTCACCTGCACGGCGCCAAACACGCATACGACCGTCATTGGCACCAAGGCAGAAGCGACTCTCATCGCTGAAGACGACACGTCTCCATTCGTCCCTCCATTCACGCCTGTCGCGACACCACTGGAGGCAGGCTGCACGATGTTGGGGCGTGAGCGGAAGACGGCCTAACGGTGTGCGGGACCGTAGCCCAGCTTCATGGAGACGGTTGCGAATGGTCCTCGCCGATACCCCAGGAGCAACAGTGTCCCTAATTTGCTGGGAAGTGGCGGTGCGGTCCCCTACGGCACTGCGTAGGATCCTACGGTCTTGGCGTGCATCCGTGCGTCGCTGCGGTCCAGTCCCAGGTCGACGGGCACGTGCACCTTCCGCCGACCACTGGCGACAACATCGATGTACTGTGGAGACCTCACGCCCCACGTGTTGAGCAATTCGGCGGTACGTCCACCCGGCCTCCCGCATGCCCACTATACGGCCTCGCTCAAAGTCCGTCAACTGCACATACGGTTCACGTCCACGCTGTCGCGGCATGCTACCAGTGTTAAAGACTGCGATGGAGCTCCATATGCCACGGCAAACTGGCTGACACTGACGGCGGCGGTGCACAAATGCTGCACAGCTAGCGCCATTCGACGGCCAACACCGCGGTTCCTGGTGTGTCTGTTGTGCCGTGCGTGTGATCATTGCTTTAACAGCCCTCTCGCAGTGTCCGGAGCAAGTATGGTGGGTCTGACACACCGGTATCAATGTGTTCTTTTTTCCATTTCCAGGAGTGTATATTCCAAACTTGGAAAAATAACACAAGTGCACCTTTCCGTATCAGTCCTTCAGAGTGTTGCAAATTACAGTGTGTATATCCACAACAACTTTTGAAAAGGTGGGCTGTGCCATTATGTGGCTAAAGGCCAGGCTCTAAAAACATTCCCCAGTAGCCAGGAAACGTAATGTTACAACCAGCCTGAAACATAACGGGGCATTTACCAGTTTGATCATAAATTGTATAAACATATGATTTAATTCTTACTTTCAAGAATGTGAGACAGCCTCCCTCATGACTGTGTCACACTTGCTAAATCCATCTTGTATCATAGACAATATAATAGAGGGAAACATTCCACGTGGGAAAAATTATATATAAAAACAAAGATGAGGTGACTTACCGAACGAAAGCGCTGGCAGGTCAATAGACACACAAACAAACACAAACATACACACAAAATTCAAGCTTTCACAACAAACTGTTGCCTCATCAGGAAAGAGGGAAGGAGAGGGGAAGATGAAAGGAAGTGGGTTTTAAGGGAGAGGGTAAGGAGTCATTCCAATCCCGGGAGCGGAAAGACTTACCTTAGGGGGAAAAAAGGACAGGTATACACTCGCACACACGCACATATCCATCCACACATACAGACACAAGCAGACATATTTAAAGACAGCAGCTTCTTGAAACAGGCCATGTCCATCCTCATGAAGCTCCTAAATTCATACGGATGTTCAAGCCTCAGTTCTTTCATAAGTAGTGAATATAATCCCCAGCCTTTGTCCCTTATTTCCAGGCAGAGTTGAATTCAACAACGTCTGGCTTTTTGTTTTCGTCATCATTCTGCCCAAATTCGAAGATTTACTGTCGCTGGCAGGGCAAAAGCTCCAAAAACAAGTGAGCCCCCCCGTGTGCAAAATGCAGTATAAATACATGTTGTTGTTGTTGTGGTCTTCAGTCCTGAGACTGGTTTGATGCAGCTCTCCATGCTACTCTATCCTGTGCAAGCTTTCTCATCTCCCAGTACCTACTGCAACCTACATCCTTCTGAATCTGCTTAGTGTATTCATCTCTTGGTCTCCCTCTACGATTTTTACCCTCCACGCTGCCCTCCAATACTAAATTGGTGATCCCTTGATGCCTCAGAACATGTCCTACCAACCGATCCCTTCTTCTGGTCAAGTTGTGCCACAAACTTCTCTTCTCCCCAATCCTATTCAATACTTCCTCATTAGTTATGTGATCTACCCATCTAATCTTCAGCATTCTTCTGTAGCACCACATTTCGAAAGCTTCTATTCTCTTCTTGTCCAAACTATTTATCGTCCATGTTTCACTTCCATACGTGGCTACACTCCATACGAATACTTTCAGAAATGACTTCCTGACACTTAAATCAATACTGGATGTTAACAAATTTCTCTTCTTCAGAAACGCTTTCCTTGCCATTGCCAGCCTACATTTTATATCCTCTCTACTTCGACCATCATCAGTTATTTTGCTCCCCAAATAGCAAAACTCCTTTACTACTTTAAGTGCCTCATTTCCTAATCTAATTCCCTCAGCATCACCCAACTTAATTAGACTACATTCCATTATCCTTGTTTTGCTTTTGTTGATGTTCATCTTATATCCTCCTTTCAAGACACTGTCCATTCCATTCAACTGCTCTTCCAAGTCCTTTGCTGTCTCTGACAGAATTACAATGTCATCGGCGAACCTCAAAGTTTTTATTTCTTCTCCATGAATTTTAATACCTACTCCGAATTTTTCTTTTGTTTCCTTTACTGCTTGCTCAATATACAGATTGAACAACATCGGGGAGAGGCTACAACCCTGTCTTACTCCCTTCCCAACCACTGCTTCCCTTTCATGTCCCTCAACTCTTATAACTGCCATCTGGTTACTGTACAAATTGTAAATAGCCTTTCGCTCCCTGTATTTTACCCCTGCCACCTTTAGAATTTGAAAGAGAGTATTCCAGTCAACATTGTCAAAAGCTTTCTCTAAGTCTACAAATGCTAGAAACGTAGGTTTGCCTTTCCTTAATCTTTCTTCTAAGATAAGTCGTAAGGTCAGTATTGCCTCACGTGTTCCAGTGTTTCTACGGAATCCAAACTGATCTTCCCCGAGGTTGGCTTCTACTAGTTTTTCCATTCGTCTGTAAAGAATTTGTGTTAGTATTTTGCAGCTGTGACTTATTAAGCTGATAGTTCGGTAATTTTCACATCTGTCAACACCTGCTTTCTTTGGGATTGGAATTATTATATTCTTCTTGAAGTCTGAGGGTATTTCGCCTGTTTCATACATCTTGCTCACCAGATGGTAGAGTTTTGTCAGGACTGGCTCTCCCACGGCCGTCAGTAGTTCCAATGGAATATTGTCTACTCCGGGGGCTTTGTTTCGACTCAGGTCTTTCAGTGCTCTGTCAAACTCTTCACGCAGTATCATATCTCCCATTTCATCTTCATCTACATCCTCTTCCATATCCATAATATTGTCCTCAAGTACATCGCCCTTGTATAGACCCTCTATATACTCCTTCCACCTTTCTGCTTTCCCTTCTTTGCTTAGAACTGGGTTTCCATCTGAGCTCTTGATATTCATACAAGTCGTTCTCTTATCTCCAAAGGTCTCTTTAATTTTCCTGTAGGCAGTATCTATCTTACCCCTAGTGAGATAGGCCTCTACATCCTTACATTTGTCCTCTAGCCATCCCTGCTTAGCCATTTTGCACTTCCTGTCGATCTCATTTTTGAGACGTTTGTATTCCTTTTTGCCTGTTTCACTTACTGCATTTTTATATTTTCTCCTTTCATCAATTAAATTCAATATTTCTTCTGTTACCCAAGGATTTCTACTAGCCCTCGTCTTTTTACCTACTTGATCCTCTGCTGCCTTCACTACTTCATCCCTCAAAGCTACCCATTCTTCTTCTACTGTATTTATTTCCCCCATTCCTGTCAATTGCTCCCTTATGCTCTCCATGAATCTCTGTACAACCTCTGGTTCTTTTAGTTTATCCAGGTCCCATCTCCTTAAATTCCCACCTTTTTGCAGTTTCTTCAGTTTTAATCTACAGGTCATAACCAATAGATTGTGGTCAGAGTCCACATCTGCCCCTGGAAATGTCTTACAATTTAAAACCTGGTTCCTAAATCTCTGTCTTACCATTATATAATCTATCTGATACCTTTTAGTATCTCCAGGGTTCTTCCATGTATACAACCTTCTTTCATGATTCTTAAACCAAGTGTTAGTTATGATTATGTTGTGCTCTGTGCAAAATTCGACCAGGCGGCTTCCTCTTTCATTTCTGTCCCCCAATCCATATTCACCTACTATGTTTCCTTCTCTCCCTTTTCCTACACTCGAATTCCAGTCACCCATGACTATTAAATTTTCGTCTCCCTTCACAATCTGAATAATTTCTTTTATTTCATCATATATTTCTTCAATTTCTTCGTCATCTGCAGAGCTAGTTGGCATATAAACTTGTACTACTGTAGTAGGCGTGGGCTTCGTATCTATCTTGGCCACAATAATGCGTTCACTATGCTGTTTGTAGTATCTTACCCGCATTCCTATTTTCCTATTCATTATTAAACCTACTCCTGCATTACCCCTATTTGATTTTGTGTTTATAACCCTGTAGTCACCTGACCAGAAGTCTTGTTCCTCCTGCCACCGAACTTCACTAATTCCCGCTATATCTAACTTCAACCTATCCATTTCCCTTTTTAAATTTTCTAACCTACCTGCCCGATTAAGGGATCTGACATTCCACGCTCCGATCCGTAGAACGGAAATACATATACTTGTTGTAACCAAGTGTCGTAATATAAAACTAACTGTTGAGTCTGTGCTTCAGAATAGTAGTAACCTACATAAGAGAATAACAATTAATACATTTCTTCTTAAATGGGAACCTTGAGTCACATAAATAATTTGAACGAATGACATTCCAATGTCACACGGTCCCCCTTGTGTTTCACTCGATAGAATGAACGACTTTACAAGAGATCAGACAGTTCTGTTTGCATTTCACATGTTATCACTATCTACTATGCATGTGCACCAGATGTTTCCATGTGGTCTATGTGAACCAGCCTGTAGTTACAGATATGCACACTTGGGGTGCTGGTGCATAGGTGTATGTTTTATGTGCATTGTGTAATAGGGGCTTAAAAGTAAAACAGGTGTGATAGAATGTAGTCAAATTAAATTGGCCAGTGTTGTAGGTATTAGATTAGAAAAGAAATTCTAGCTATTTAGGCAAAAAATACTCAAGATGGCTAAAGTAGAGAGAATATTAAGTCAGACTGCCAGCATTTCAGAAAATGGGAAATTTGTTAATATTTAATAGAAATTTAAGTGTTAGTAAGCCTTTGAAGGTATTTGTCTAGAATGTAGTCTTGTATGATAGTAAAACATGGACATAAAACAGGTCAGACAATAAGATAATAGAAGCATTTGGAATTGTGTTACCAGAGCACGATGAAGGTTAGATGGGCAAGTCAGATTATTAATAAGGTACTTACTCAAAGTGGGGAAAAGAGAGATTTATGGCACAACCTGACTAAAAGAAGGGATGGATTGATAGGATACATCCTGAGCCATCAAGGAATTGTCAATTTGGTAATAAAGGGAAGACTGGGGGATAAAAATTTTAGAGGGAGATGAAGGCCTGACAACAGTAAACAGTTTCAGATTAGTGTAGGTTGTCTCAGATTGAAAACAGCATCAGCAACATGTCTTGAGGAAAGGGAAGTTGTTCCAAGCTCTGCTTCAGGGGAGGCATGAGACACTTACAGTCGATTCAGAAGTAGACTGGAGGATACTAATTGATGCAATGTTCCAACCTTTCAGTATGGTTCTGTGCTACCATGTAATGAGTAAATTATATTGGAATGTGTATGAGATTTAATTAGGAATATGTTAGCAGGATGAGTTATGTCTTGTTATACCTCCTTTGGCTGCAACACAAATTAATCCTATATATCTTTGTATCTTAATGTATTTTAGTGTTGATTATAAGCTTGTTTGAATATTTACATCTCTGCTGCCGCTTACCTTTCATTTTTTTATTGCAAGAGGAAGACACATGAAAGAGGTGAGAAAATTGAGCAAACCACTCTCGTATTAGTGTCCATACTGTCAAAGTATGTCTAAGATAAGTGTGAAGATGTAAATAAAAGTGTGAGTTAACAAAAACTTCTCCAACTAGCCTATGTTATTTTATGGCGGTATTTAATATTCCCATTTCAGTTTTGTTAGATCCCTGTTCATAGCAAGCACAGCAACGCAGATTTACACACATCAAAAAAAGTTTTTCATCACTGCGGTTCCCAGAACTCCTGAAGTTAGACGTTGACTGCTGATATTGTATCAGAGACACAGTCCCTTTGACTGTTCGGAGATCTCACAAAACCCACCCAAAGATATAAACAACCATGCATGAGCAGTGCCTATTAGACAGATGGGATCCGACAGCCGGTCAGTTCCAGTCATTCCACCAGGAAGGAGGTACACGACTCATGTTGTCTGTAGTTCAACCATGGCTAGACGGTCAATACCACGGTTCGATCACGTCTGCATTGTTACTTTGTGCTAGGAAGGGCTCTCAACAAGGGAAATGTCCTGGCGTCTCGGAGTGAACCAAAGTGATGTTGTTCGGACATGGAGGAGATACAGAGAGACACGAACTGTCAATGACATGCCTCCCTCAGGCTGCCCAAGGGCAACTACTGCAGTGGATGACCGCTACCTATGGATTAAGGCTCGGAGGAACCCTGACATATTTGGAGGCCTTAGACACACTGTCCTGTGAGTGCAGCAAGGTGGAGGTTCCCTGCTGTTTCAGGGTTGGCATTATGTGGGGCTGATGTATGCCACAGGTGGTCATGGAAGGTGCCGTAACGGCTGTACGATACGTGAATGCCATCCTCTGACCGATAGTGCAACCATATCGGCAGGACATTCGTCTTCATGGACGACAATTCGCTCTCCCATCGTGCACATCTTGTGAATGACTTCCCTCAGGATAATGACATCATTCAACTATAGTGGCTAGCGTGTTCTCCAGACATGAGCTCTATCGAACATGACCACTCTGAGGGATCTGTGCCGAATCGCTGTTGAGGAGTGGGACAACATGGACCAATAGTGCCTTGATGAACTTGTGGATAGTATGCCACAACAAATACAGGCATGCATCAATGCAAGAGTACGTGCTACTGGGTATAAGGGGTACCGGTGTGTACAGCAGTGTGGACCACCACCTCTGAAGGTCTCGCTGTGTTGTGGTACAACTTGCAGTGTATGGTTTTCCTGAGCAATAAAAAGGGTGGAAATGATGTTTATGTTGATCTCTATTCCAATTTTCTATACAGGTTCCGGAACTCTCAGAACTGAAGTGATGCAAAACTTTTTTTTATATGTGTAGTATGTATGCCTATCAGAGGTGATGAGAAAGGGTAAAAAAAATAAAAAAAATTCTTTGTAAGAGGAAAGGTGGAGAAAGTAAGCCCATCAGATGCTAGACTGAGATGACAATACTATTGGCATGTGATTCATCCACATAGATAGTGCCTTACAATAAAAGTTTCTGTGAATAAAAACATTCAGTTGCGCACTTGAGCAATCTTTAGTGGGGTACAGTTACTAAAGATGTCATACTAACATAGAGGCTTGCAATTAATATTTTGAGAGTTTACAGTAGAAAGTGTGTTGAGAAATATATTACTGCCCTCACTCCTACATTTCAATTAATGGTTGTAGGAGTAAAGCTAGAGAAATTGGAGCATACTTGGAGATACATTTCAAAAAGAAAAATGGAAAATTATACTAGAGGACTACTTGTTTTCTGCCACCTGTCGTAATGTGACTTATTTCCACTGAAGTAGACATAAAACAAAAGTTGTTGAGAAATAGCACTTTTTTTTTTTAATTGAGGGCTTTGAGCAACTTTTCTCGTCCTGTGTCAAGCTATGGAGAAGAGACCAAAACTGAAGGAAAAGAAATGATTGTCCAAGCTGGAAAGTATAAAAAAAGGAAAGGAATTTTATTTAAAGTTGGGATACGTAAATGCTGTCCTCAAGAGTAAAGGGTAAGGGCTGGCTGGGTGGGGGATAAGGAAAAAAGGAAGAGGCAATGAGAGAGATTTTGGAACTTCCCAAAGCTGTGTGCCATCCAAGAATCGAGCTTGTAACCTTGACTTTTGCAGGCAACATTCCAGCTGGGCAATCTGCCCGCTCAGCCTTGCTGCAGCTAGTACACCTCTCCTACTTCCTACTTTGAAAACTTTTTTAGTTTGGCACTCAGTTTCAAACTACCAGTAAGTTTCAGAACAGTGCCAATATGCTGCAGATTTAAAATTTCGTTCTGGAAACGAATCCCATAGACTATGTTTAAGCTGTTTCTCTGCCAGAGCTTTTCTTCCAGGAGTGCTAGCCCTGCAAGAGATGCCCGAGAACTTGTGTGAAGTGTGGATGGTAGGATATGTACTGGCAGAAGTAAGCAGAGAGACTGGGCTGTTTGTAGTGCCCGGATAGCTCAGCTGGGGGTAAAGCCGAGTTTTGGGGTTCCAATTCCAGTCCGGAGCAGTATCAATCTGGCAGGAGGTTTCAATACAATGTGCACCACATAGTAGAGTGCTCAATTCATTCTGGCAGTTTTCCATAACAGATGCCCAGGTCAGTAACAAGATTCATTGAAACGAGTTGCATAGTTAGTTCCTGCGTAGGCTTTAACAATGCAAAGGTGGGAGGTCTGACGGAAGCACTGAGGTTACAGAGTTGTTTCCAGGATGCACCTTCCACTCATGCTGTAATGAGCCATTGTCCATGGGGTATCTGTCCAGTTGGGTTATAGAAACAGTTTCTGAGAGGTTTGGATCACTGGAGATGGGGTATGGCAGGCTGTAACTGTAAGGTCAGTCTCGAATTGTCTCCGAATAGCTCGATCAGTAAGAGCAGCCTGTCATACACCTCCACGCGACTTGCAAACTGTGCTGCCTGCCTGGCAGTAGACATTTCTGTGTCTGTGGGAGTTTAGTGATGTCACCAAACTACAACTTACTGTTTTCACCATAGTTACAGCTGGCTTGTTAATGAAATGAACTGGTCTCAGTAGTGGCACTGATGGAGCCGGTATTGTCAAAGAGATTTCTCACAAGGGTAAATGGCATGGTAAAGAAATAAGTGGAGAGGTGCAGGTATGCTGCTCATGGGGAAAGAATGAAACTACTGAGGCTGGTTTGGACAGAGTAATGATCAGGATGGCTATCAGTTTCAAAAAGTACAGCCCTAGTAAAACACTCAGTTGCAAAATTCTGAATGACAATGTTATCATGTGACTAGAAACATGTAACAGAACAGTGGGCTGAGGGTCACACTGTTCCTTTTGTCCAGTTTTTAATTTCACTAATCTTCTGGACCATAATATCTTACTGGTGTGAAATGATGCTTCTGTGACTTCCTTCCCTCTGGTACACAGTTTTCTATGTGGATAGCTATTTCTACCAAATTTTCTTTTAGTACAAGGGGCAGTCACCTGTTTTAGATACATCAGAATGCTGCAGAAGTTTCATGGGGAAGCCTTTATACATCCTCCAGACAATGTTGACCTTTCCACCTGTGATTTCCTTCTTCTTCTTCTTTTAGCCCAGAAGGAAGACATTTGATACAGATGAAGAGATGCACATGTGGGTACTGTTGTGGTTCTGTTGACAACAACAAACATTTTTCCATGAAGGCATTGACCATTTTATCTCACAGTGGGATAAATGTATTAACAGTTGTGACAATTAGTTTTGAAATTATAAACAGTTTACTCATTTTTTTTCCATCTGCTCATTTGACTGATCACAATAAGTCTTTGTAATTGTGATATGTTCTGTAGCTCTTGCTTATCTTTTTTTCTTGTATGATTTGTAGCACTTGAACAGTTTGTTATAGCTTATGTGCAGTTGTTGTAGCTCTTGCACAATTGTTGTAGCTCTTGAGATTGGATTTCATTAGGAAATCTGTGCACTATGACCACACAAAAAATAATGCAAATGAGGAGAACTCCAGCATAGGTGCTGTAAGTTTGAAACCTTTTAGTTATTATTGCATATCGATTTCAATGATGATCTTCAGAGCAAGACTAAGTCCAGTGGACTCGTAACTTCAAACATAGGTGTTCATAGTGAACAACATGCCAACTAGTAGGTTAGATTTGAATGCCAACTAAGAATTGAATCTTACCTGCTAGTTTGCATGTTCTTCACTGCGAACACCTATGTTTGAAGTTATATCTTGTGCATGACTATGTGAGTCCACTGGACTTTGTCTTGCAGTGAAAACAATCAATCTGTGACCGAAATTGATGTGCAATAATAAAAAAGATGGTTTCAAATTTATATGACCAATGCTGGAGTTTCTCTTGTTTACAATACTTGTTGTAGCTCTTGCGCAGTTGTTGTAGCTCTTGCGCAGTTGTTGTAGCTCTTGCGCAGTTGTTGTAGCTCTTGCGCAGTTGTTGTAGCTCTGGCGGTTTTTGTAGCTCTGGCACAGATTTTGTACCTTCTCCACTGTTTTTCCAGTCCTCATTAGGATTTTATAGCTTGTGAAATGTTTTCCCAACTGTTGCACAATTTTTGTAGCATTTGCATAATCTACTTCTATTGTAAGGGCTTTATGGATTTAAAAAAGTGTTTGTACAACTGAATGTTTGCAAAACACAGACAATAAGTGAAACCTCACTATCATACATCTCTGAAGGTATACGGCAGATGGGAGACAAGGAGGCAGACGTGATGCACGACGTGATGTTCGACGAGGCATTCCCCGGTGGGCTGTCGCTGCTGTGTTCGGAGAAGCGCAGCTACTCACTGCCGGCGGCGGCCCTCGTCAACCTGAGTCACGGGGAGCGCCAACAGCGCCGTCGCCAGCTGCAGCCCCTCAGCAAGCCCACCGCCGTCGTGCAGCCCTCCGGAGGTGAGCCAGGATCAGAGGCCTTACTGATAATTACATCTACATTTTTGTGTGGTAGTGCACATCGTATGGTATTGGAGATCACACTGATAACTGGCTTTCATCCTGTCTGACTAAAATTATAGACAAAAAATCTACTCACTAAGTGGCGGCTGGAGAAAACACACAAAAGTTAACGAAATGTGCAAGCTTACGGAGCCAGTGGCTCCTTCCTGTGGCAAAAGGGTTGAAGGGGAATGAAGAAAGGTAAAGGAAAAAGATTAACGAGGTTTAAGAAGTGGGGATTATTACAGAAAAATGGGTGAGAACTGTGGGTCAGTGGGGCAACGGCCTTGCCACTGTGGATACACCGGTTCCCGTCAGATCACCGAAGTTAAGCTTGGCCGGCACTTGGATGCGTGACCATCCCCGCCATGCACTGTTGCCATTTTTCGGGGTGCACTCAGCCTCGTAATGCCAATTGAGGAGCTACTCGGCCAATTAGTAGCGGCTTCGGTCAAGAATACCATCATAATGACCGGGAGAGCGGTGTGCTGACCACACACCCCTCCTATCCGCATCCTCATCTAATGATGACGCGGCAGTCGGATGGTCCCGATGGGCCACTTGTGGCCTGAAGACGGAGTGAACTGTGGGTCAGGGGAGACTTACAGGTGGGATGGGAAGGAAAGACTGATCGTTGGGGACTGCACCAGATGATGCATTCAGTCATTCCTTCTCATCCTGTCCAGCTTGTCTCCCCTGACCCGAGGTTGTGGGTAACATATCCTCATTCGTGCTCGTTTCGTAATCGTTGCCAGTCTTTTCCTTCATCCTGCTTCCTTCTGCCTCAACACTTCTGCCAGAAAGAGGAGCACTGGGTCTATGCACATTTCATTAACTCTCAAGTGTGTTTTCCTGCCACTGCTTGGTGAGAGTGTTTCTGTGTATCTAATTATATTTTCAAAAAATTGATTATTTTTGTTGATGTATCTAACAAAAAAGGGCTGCCTCCGTAGCTGAGTAGTTACCATAGATGTCTCCTGTACAGAGAACTCAGGATCAATTCTTGGTGCTGCCAGGGATTTTTCCGTGGTGAGAGGATGGATACAGGGTGCACTAAGCATTATGATGCCAATTGAGGAGCTACTCAAACCAGTAGTAGTGGCTACATGGTATGGAAAGCCTGCAAAACAGCGAGGAGAGCAGTGTGCTGACCACACGCCCCTCCGTACCGCAACTGCGTGGCACCATAAGGCAGAGGATTATGTGGCAGGCAGTAGACATGGCTTGGTACTTAAAGGCCTGGCTAGAAGCTACTTCAACAAAAAGGATGCAGAGTTTCACGTTGAGAGACCCAGGGAGTGCACACAATGAAACAGCATCATCTGACTGGGGAGTAATTGCCACAAATGTACCATAGGGATCAATATTGTGTCCATTCTTGGTCTCATTAAATACAAATGACCCTCCGTCATCTATACACAATGCAGAAATCATCCTCGTAACTGAAGTATCGCATTCAAGCCTAAAAGAGAAACTTCAGAACTTGGAAAAAGACAAAAAACAAAATACAACAGGAAAACAGAAATAAATAAAGGTGGATGTTGTCTAAGGATTTTATTCAAAGTTGGGAAAGGGAGATACAGTTCTGAAGAGTAGGAGTTTGCACAAGGCCTGATTGCACAACTAGAAATAATGCAGGAGGGGAAAATCAATAAATTAAGCAGAATAGCCTAAATTCTTATGTGTTTATGTTGATGAGAATCTGAAATGGAAGTCACATACTACAAATTCTCTTAAACACGTAAGGTCTGCAGATTTTGCGTTATGGATAATATCATATTTTGGAGATGAAAATGTTAAATAATTGCCTAACCTTTTCTGGTTTCATTCATTAAGTTCTGTGCCATCATATTTAGGTGTATTTTGTCATTGAATAAGAATGTTACTGTTGTATAGAGGCATGTAATGAGGATAATGTGTTGTACCCTCTCTAGAACATCTCGTAGACAAACCGAGCGAGATGGCGTAGTGTTTAGCATACTGGACTCGGGATGATGACGGTTCAAATCCATGTACTGCCATCCAGATTTAAGTTTTCCATGATTTCCCTAAATTGTTCCATGCAGATGCTGTGATAGTTCCTTTACAAGGGCATGGCCAAATTCCTTGCCGATTCTTAAAACGTTCAGAGGGTGCACTCCATCTCTAATGGGTTCGATGTTGACGGGATGTTGAATGTTGATCTTCCTTCTTGTAGACAGCTCTTTAAAAAGTTGGGCATACTGACAACAGCCTCACAAAAAATTTACTCACTGTCAAAGTTTATTGTCAACAGTCGGTCACAGTTTGAAAACAACACTAATATTCAAAAATTTATGTTACTATGAGACTATCTCAGACCCCAGCGACAACAAAGATTTGTTTTTCATAATCATTGACCAAATTTAAAAATTTAAAATGCTGTTGTAATCTACACATTAGGAGCTTTAGACTTGCGTTAAAGGTTTACAACAATAAGTATTACAGTTAGGAACAATATGTATGTCTTGAGGCAGCATACCTCACAACATGAAATTTACCTAGACTAACATATTTGTGCGAATATAGGCTGCATCTGAACTTCTGACATGAGATTACAGTAAAAAGTAAATCTCGAATATAGGCCACACTGCTGAATTAACGAGAAAGTTCAATTAGGCAGTACTCTGAGTTACGTCTGTCTCACTCCCCTTCTTCAGCTCTCACATAACTGGGGGTAAATCACCACCCCCTCCACACACACCCACACAATCTCTCTCTATCTCTCTTCATGATTCTTGTTATCATCATTTTCATTAAGCACATTCTGTGGCTTGAAATTCAGATAGAACAGCCAGTATACCTCAGATTACTAAGTACTACAACTACATTCTCATGCAGACACTAAACTATGTTGGCACCCCTACATAACAAGTGAACAGTACAGAGCAACAATAATATGCTCTGGGTCCATATGGAAATGAATAGCATGGAAAAGAAACTTTTTGCCAAAGGAATTTAAAGTTTTGTATGGGTGGGTTCGATGATTCGTGCAATGAAATAATTTGCCTAATCTTCGCAGAACTGCAATCGTGAAAAGCTGTCTCAGGCTTACAAAAACAGTTTGAAATCTTTCCATTGCTACACGATCCAGCTTTGATGTAAAATTTTTTATTTACATTCCCAAATAAAAAATATACCAAACAGCATCACAGTAAGTAATGTAGGGGAACATAGTGTGAAAATATGTACAAGTGGTACTGAAAGCAGCTGTGTACAATGATGTTGAGCATTACAGCTGACGGACAAAAGTGCCACTGTTGCAGTTTTTAATCAGCCACCCATCCCCAAGGGAGAAAGCTTCCCAGCTGATGATGTTATTTAAGAGCTCCTGACGTTACACTGCAGTAACTGATAATGATATTAATTTCAACCCACAAGATACGTGTACACATCACTTTGAAATTCACAATTTATGATCTGAGGGGAGAAATCTTGATTATAGGCTACACCGTAATTTTTTTTAAGCCAAAATTTAGGTTGTAGGTTCATGTCCATCTACTTCCCCTTTTCTTTTACTTTTTCCCCCCTAAAACATTCTGAGACATTTTTACTAATTTAATAGGAGTATTATCTGCAATAGTCGATGTTATTTATTATAAATAATGTATTCCCTGCACCTCTTATTGCATAGGCCAATGACTGGAATGTTTCCTCAGTTGCCAGAAATCTTAACATGACTGCCGTCTATGTCAGAAAGCAAACGTAAGTTACTCATGGGAAGCCTTTCTTATTATGAGACTGTGTAAAAGATATACATCTATCTTGGTTTTACGGACTGCCTCATGTTGATGTAACTGCTGAATATCTCGACCAGAGTACGTCAAAGAAAGAAAAATATAGAACAACCTTTAGCATTGCTCAGAACATCATGGGATAATGCATGTGTGCTTCTCCTAAGAGCCACGGTCTTCAACGCACATGCGCATCAGGGCACTCGGCACAGCTCAGTTGGTTCTGTTACTTGCCACAAACAGAAAAAGGAACAAAATGCCGTATGTTTTTAGTTACAAGAAAGAATGACATTCATACTTTATAAACACAACAAATAATTTAACACATACATTGGCTTGGCAGCTGGAGAAAAAACAATGTCACAAATGGATTTGTGACATTACATCGTGCACACATGGGTGTGTGCGCGCGCACGTGTGTGTGTGTGTGTGTGTGTGTGTGTGTGTGTGTGTGTGTGTGTGTGTGTGTTCATTCTTAAGAGAGACTGAACATAGCTAAGTACAAATTGTATAGATAACTACCCAATTGTGGCATATTATAAGCTATAGTGCATAATGCTTCACTTGATCCCCAGGACCAAACCTGCCAGTGGCACCACCTGTACACACATTCGCACCTCCATGGAAGAAGGCAGCAGCTCCCGTGTCAGTGTCTCCCCTACGGCAGCAACCGAACCAGCAGCAGGGCTCGGCGTTTGTCAGCTGGACGGCCGGCAGGGGTGTCACATCCCCACAACGGCCGGCACACAGCCAAGCCCAGGTGCAGCCTCCGCACCAGTTCCCGCCTGCAGTGGCGTTTGTGCAGGGACCTCCTCTGGTGGTAAGCTACACCTTCGTCTACACCTGTGTCCATCGTCACCAATGTCGTCATCGTCATTGTCGTCATCATGACGTTTGTCTCTCACTACACACATTGTATCAGTGAGCCTGTGTATTAGGTAGTAGAGTTATCTGTTGTTTTTCTTTTCGTCAAATTTCCATTTTCCTCGGCGTAGCCATGTGTATGAGGGCAGTCTGAAAAGTTCTCAGTCTGATAGTGGAAATGATAATTTATGCTTTCAAAGAAGTTTTATTTTTCCACATAATTCCTACAGTATCAACATATTTCATCCAGTGGTGTTTCAATGTCATTACCCTCTTTCTGTTGTTTTCCTCCGGAAGGGCTGCAAGGTAGCCACCTTCAAGTCGCAGTGGCGTATCATGGACCAAGTAGCGACTGGGGAAGAATTTTTGTGGTTTTGAGATGGACATCTGGGGCAGCCAAAACTGGGGAGTAGGGTGAATGTTCCAGCACATCATAGAGCAGATCACTCGATTCCCCCATTGCCAAGACACTATTGTGGGCAGGTGCTGTGTCCTGATGGAAGATGATATTTTCTCTTCTTTAAGGCGGGTCTGTTTTCATGAATGCTTGTTTCCAGTTTTGTTACAAGGTGAGAGTAGTATTCCCCAGTTGTGGCTTTATATTTTTCAAGACAGCCAATCAACAAAATTCCTTTCACATCTCAAAATGACGACACCATGATTTTTCCTGCTGATGGCATCTCCTTGCCTTCTTTGGAGCTGAAGAACCAGAGTCTGTACATTGCAGAGACTGCTGTTTGGATTCAGTCCATGTTTCATCTACTGTCACATATCAATACAGAAAGTTAAGTCAGTTTTTCCTAAAATGCATCTATTGGTTTTTGGAAAGTGTCATGTTAATACAATTGTGATCCACAGTGAATGCAAGGCACTTACCATGTGCAAAGTTATCTCATGTTCAATTCCTAATTCAAGATGTGACTGACATGTTCCTTTGATATACCTTGAGCATTTGCAATTTCATGCACCATTATACACCAATCTCCCAGAATCTTGTAATGCAGTTTATCAATGATTACAGATGGCTCATCTTGGGTGCTTTCGCAGCCACATTTTAAACTCGGCTGCCCATTCCTGCACAGTGGAAGCTGAAAATGAAATACACTTTTACAAGATGCTAATGAATTTCAATTTGTCTCAAGCCTTCTTTTACAAAACTTAATCGCTGGACTCTGCATGAAATAACCGCAAAAATCAACGTAGGATGTATGACAACGTACCTGTTAGGACAGTGTGTAATATTTTGTTGCAAAATATTCCTCCGAATTTGACAAAAGTAATGAACAATGCACCATACAACTCTGTTGTGATGCATAAAGCTCCAACAGTGCGCTGGAGAAAAGCGATATTTTCATCTAGGTGCAAAACAGTGTTCCATGAAACAAAGTTGACCCTAGCATGCGGAAGATGGAGTTAAGCGGAACTTGTAATGCTGTACAAGTTAAGAACTCCTTGCTACCAGTTGACAGTGTAGCTAATACTAAAGAGCATAGTTAAATTGGGCTTCCTCCACATCTCTCATTCATTTAAATCCGATTGAGAGTATATGGTCTCAGGTAAAAGTAATGTGGCAAAAAACAAGAAAAAGATTATGCTGAGTGAGAATGAAATGCTGACAAAAGAAGCCATTGCAAGTGACGCCATAGGACTGTTTTTGAGTTGTCAGCCATATCGAGACAGTAGTTCAGGAGATGTGGATTCATGAATGACTGACGAGTTTTGAGTAATACGTAACTTCTCTTGTTTCCATGCTAAAATCTGCTTCTTTTACCAAAACATGACAGATTTACGAATATCCATCTCACTAACCTACTAATGCAGCTGTAATTGTGATAGAATCCTGAAACAGTGTATTATTAAACTAGCAACTGAGGAAAAGTCCATATTTTATGAAGAAGCTCATTCCCCTGTATAACAATAAACACGCAATTTCTTCACTTATATTCTCGCAGAACCCACAGCAATTATTGTTTCGCAAGCTATTGGTGGCACTTAAAAATAACATTACTTCATTGGAGGGGAAAAAAAAACTTTAGTTGCTTGACTATCTTGGTGGACATGGAAGTTTTGTGTATTAATCATGTGGCAAAATACTCTCGTCTTTTCTTGTTATGATTTGCCAAAATCTTGTTTTGATATCTCAAGCCCTGTATAAGGTGTGAGGGATTTATGAGTATTTCATTCTGGCATTTTTGCTGGTGTGCCCGTTTATGACTGAGCACTTTACGTATGCTTCTTGTTCTTGAGACTGGAGGCAGACAGTGGTATCCTTCCATGTTTAAAAAATAATTCAATATGTTATCTACATTTCGCGTGCAGCAACATATGTCATAACACACTCAAAACTAAATTCATAGTGACCCCTATTTTTCATAGCAAACTTTAAGAATTTCATGCAGTAGTTTACCTGATTTGAAAAATTAAAATAACTATGACCATTAACGAAATGACAGATGGTTCATCATGAAGCTGATGAATGAAGCTATAACATGTGCGAAAATCTTAATTTTTCTATCGGACAGTGTGCACTTAACACATGCTGGCAATTGCACTTCTTTCCACTCTCTCTGTACCAAACTGTGAAAAGTTGCAACTTATTTTAAATGCATTATAAAAGGTCCAGAATTACAAACAGACGCAATGTAACAAGCAAGATTAAAAATTTAAATGACACAACTGTAATTATTCAAAATAAAATTTTAACAGGTCAAGTGAAACTACAGTAATGGAAATAAAGAAAATAAATGGAGCATGTACCTAGGTAGGCTAATTGATAAAGTGGTCTGAATGGGATTACTAGCTAGTAAGGGAACTGTGTCCGATCATTCAGTTCCAAGCTTGGGCAAGTGGACATAAGTCTATTGATTTCCATTGTTTCAAGGTAGATAATCTTTCTACATTTATTAATATAGATGTGATGGAAGACTTAATGTTGCATCTTGTAATTGTGTCCTCCTTTAAGCAGGTGGTGTGCAAAACTAGTCTCCTTTTCTATGTCTCTAACTTCTTTGGTGTTCCCTCAAGCAGGAGGACAGTGTTCTTTCTGACTGGCATATACAGAATTTGCCACAATTGCAAGCGATATTATCTCTTTTTTGTCCTAAATCAAACATTAACAATTGTCATCTTCCAAAAGCAATTGTGAAATACTGCGGAGTTGTAGTATTTTAAAGTTTTTGGTCCCACAAAAATTTCACAGCCACAAATATTTATCTTTGTAGCTGATGATGGTGTAACAGCCAAAAACTGGTTTGGTAAAATAATAAATATAATTGAGTATTACACCAGTGCCATGTGTATTTTCATTCTCAATCTATAAAATATTCTACCAAGACCTGACAGAACAGTCAATTAATGCAGTCAGTACTGTGCTTTAAATAAGTGCAAATTGCAGCCAGAAGCGATAAGTGCCCCCTATGTAAATAATTATCCCCCCCCCCCCACACACACACACACACACACACACACAAGAGGGGGGAGGAGGGTATCACAATGTAAGCAGACATATATTGAAACACAAAGAGTGAAGCTATCCCCACTGTAATAAAATGTTAAAGGCAGAATAACTCATCTAAATTGCTATGTTTCATCCAACATTTGCATATGAGGCATGCCGCTATAATACGACCTGACCATGTAACATTTCTATCTTCTAATCAAGTAAGTGTTGTACCAGGTGGTCACAGTTAAAATGTTGCTACCCATAGAGACCCAGTATGGGCTGTAACTATCATATGGCAGTGAAACCTAGTAGATATTCTAATGCGTTAATGTGGAACTGATTTATACTGGCAAAAGGTTAGTTCCATTTTTGGCCACCATTTGCAAATCTGGCACTGTACATCATGTTGCCTTGCCAACATCTCCAGTGTTCATATTGAACAAATTATGTTAAGTTGCACTGGCACTGTACATCATGTTGCCTTGCCAACATCTCCAGTGTTCATATTGAACAAATTATGTTAAGTTGCGGTTAATAATAAAGTGAAAATTATGTCTTTCTCACTTGTTTTACCTTTTCTGCCCACATGCCATTTCTAATCCATTACATATGCAATTGTTTCTATGTCTCTCTCTTGCATTTATAGTGCCAGATGTGCACCTGGTGACCAAAATTGGAACTTTTTTTTTTTTTTCCCCAGAGTAAATTGGTTCTGCATTAACGCGTTGGTTCTGCATTAACGCGTTAGAATATCTACCAAGTTTCACTGCCATACGATGATTACAGCCTACACTGGACGCCTATGAGTAGCTGCAATTTAATGAGAACCACCTGGTACATAATACTAGCATTATTTACTGAAAATCAAAATTATTTATAATGGAAAGATATCAGCATCCATAGGGAATAATGGCACAGTGTGGCTACATATTATTCCGTACCTGATCTTTGGCTGTATTTCCAGTTCGTCTTAGCAATGTCCATGTGTACAATGGAGTTCTCTGCAGCACAACATTGTGCTTCCTCCACACAATGTTGCAATTTACCTGTCATTATGGCTGTGATAACTGCTCCTCGTATGCAGTGTAAAGTTGTGAGGTGTTATATCGATGGGCCTTAGCATTAAGAGAAAACCCCCCAAAGACCACAACACCAATCTATATCACTGAGTCATGATGAGAATGTTGTCCTCTTAACTTGAGTGCTAATCCTGATGGCACTGTACAGCTGCAAGTATAGTGATTTTATCACTGTGTGCTGTGATTTTGTGATGGCCTGTTGGTGGCATGTGGTATCAAAATCAGTAATTGTTAGATGAAATAAAAGTCTGGCTATGGACTAAAGCAAATAATTTTTTTCTTTTTTTTTTTTCTTCTGAGTGTGTCTGTCATGGCTCCAACTAACAGTATGTTGAGAATATGTAATACAGTAACCATGTTCAGTAATTGTTCAGTAATAGTGATTGGGTGCTGTGATAGCTGGGAGCAGATGGATGTTAAACAGTTGACTGTACATAATGCTGATAGACATGGAACTTTGTGCTACTGAAGCCCGGCAGCAGTTACATACATCTGACTGTGCTCTGTCCTGACTCAGTGCAGACTGAATCTAGCATTGCCCACAGAACTTACACTCTGGCTATTAAAATTGCTACACCATGAAGATGACGTGCTACAGACGTGAAATTTAACTGACAGGAAGAAGATGCTGTGATATGCAAATGATTAACTTTTCAGAGCATTTACTCAAGGTTGGCGCCGGTGTCAACACCTACAACGTGCTGACATGAGGAAAGTTTCCAACCAATTTCTCATACACAAACAGCAGTTGACCGGCTTTACCTGGTGAAACATTGTTGTGATGCCTCATGTAAGGAGGAGAAATGCGTACCATCACGTTTCCGACTTTGATGAAGGTCAGATTGTAGCCTATCGTGATTGCGGTTTATCGCATCGCGACATTGCTGCTCACGTTGGTTGAGATCCAATGACTGTTAGCAGAATATGGAAACAGTTGGTTCAGGAGGGTAACACGGAACGCCATGCTGGATCCCAACGGCCTCGTATCACTAGCAGTCGAGATGACAGGCATCTTATCCGCATGGCTGTAACGGATCGTGCAGCCATGTCTCGATCCCTGAGTCAACAGATGAGGACTTTTGCAAGACAGACCATGGCTGCAGTTACCCTTGACACTGCATCACAGACAGGAGCGCCTGCGATGGTGTACTCAATGACGAACCTGGGTGCACGAAAGGCAAAACGTCATTTTTTCGGATGAATCCAGATTCTGTTTACAGCATCATGATGGTTGCATCCGTGTTTGGCGACATCACGGTCAACGCACATTGGAAGCGTGTATTCGTCATCGCCATACTGGCATATCACACGGCGTGATGGTATGGGGTGCCATTGGTTACACATCTCGGTCACCTCTTGTTCGCATTGACGGCACTTTGAACAGTGGGTGTTACATTTCAGATGTATTATGACCCGTGGCTCTACCCTTCATTCGATCCTTGTGAAACCCTACATTTCAGCAGGATAATGCACGCCCGCATGTTGCAGGTCCTGTATGGACCTTTCTGGATACAGAAAATGTTCGACTGCTGACCTGGCCAGCACATTCTCCAGATCTCTCACCAATTGAAAATGTCTGGTCAATGGTGGCCGAGCAACTGGATAGTCACAATACACCAGTCACTACTCTTGATGAACTGTGGTATCGTATTGAAGCTGCATGGGCAGCTGTACGTGTACATGCCATCCAAGCTCTGTTTGACTCAATGTCCAGACTTATGAAGGCCATTATTACGGCCAGAGGTGGTCGCTCTGGGTACTGATTTCTCAGGATCTATGCACCCAAATTGTGTGAAAATGTAATCACATGTCAGTTCTAGTATAATATATTTGTCAAATGAATACCCATTTATAATCCGCATTTCTTCTTGGTGTAGCAATTTTAATGGCCAGTAGTGTATTTAAAGATGCTTGTAATAATGTGTACACAAATTCTTCGAATACAAACATGTTACAATTTAAGTAACAACACAAAAGACAGGAGGAGAAGAGTTTATGTATACACCTTAGGAAGTGAAGTTATTTTTAGTTAAATCTCTTCAAAATAGCACAGGTAGCAGGAGTTTCGGACATGTCCCTTTATCCCCAGGATTTAGCAAAACCTGGCAAGAGTTTTCTGCTGATTCATATTTTCAAACCAAAATATTTCATTAATTAATGTGGTAAACTAGTAAAATTATACATTAAAATTGTATATTTTTGGAAACAGAAAAATTAGGGCTACAGTACTGTGATATTTGAGTTTTGAAGGGATTGCATTTTAAGGTTCAAACATCATAGAATTCTTACATTAATAGTAATGTTGAATAGTGACATTGATATAATTTTCAAAAAAATGTAATGTTTGTTGGAATAGACAAAATGAGAGGGCTTACAAATAAGATAAGTCGGTAATAAAACAGTTATTAGCACAGTGGAATATTTGAGTACTTGTGGATCTTATGAATCATAAATTTCAAATATTTTATTGAATAAAATTCTACTACACATTCTGTGTTTACTGTTGTTATCAGTGGCCTGCAAATTATATACTGAATAGCAAATTTTGAAAATTTTTGCTTAAAAAAGAATTTGGATATTTCACATATACACTGTTTAGGAATTGTGCGTGAAAAGGAGAACAGAAAGAGAAAATAATATTCATGTAAGGAGTGGTATTACAACAAGTGGAGGTATTGTGTGTTGCTAAGTTTCAAGGTGCTTGCAAACTGCCCTGTGTGATGACAGAACTGTCATGTCTCACAGTGCCCTTCAGTTTGTACATGTGTAGTATTGGCATCACTTGTCATTTTCAAGTCGATTGATACACACTTTTGTAACTGGCACTTCTTATAATGAAAAGTCTTGTGCAAAGCAGTTGTTAATGAACACTGCTGCCAATCACTCCCCACCACCCGTGCACCCCTAGAAAGTGTTTCTGCATGTTACTCCCACTTTCTCAGGTGTGTGTTTTGATGGTGGAGTAATGAGATCAAGAAAGACATTGTCCTTTGACTACAATGGCAGTAACTCACAGTTGGATTCTGTAAACTCATAAAACACCTAGGTACACGAATAATGCAGTCTACATAGGAGTCTAGCGAAAATGCAGTCTACATCAGAAACTGTTTACAAATTACTTGCGCTTCCTAGAATATTGCTCAGTTGTGTGGGCGTCATACCAAATAGATTTAGCATGCAGTATAGAATGTACCACATCAGTCCAAAGAGTTTTGAGGCTGGTTAATAATAAAGAGAGAAATGTTAAGATAGTGGTTTTAATCCTTCAGGTGTTCTACATAGCCTCTCGCCACTTGTGTGTAACACACAGAACATCCATACAACCATATGACACTGTCATAAAAGTTCTTTGGGGTGCTGTTCAATTCACTCATCACATGTTCTCAAGTGTAATGTATGTCGTCACGTGAGTTTCTGCACATTGCCATTTTGTGGTCGGTTCATATTGGTAACTAAAAGTCTCGTCACTCGTGGCAGTTTTTTCCTGAAAAGATTTTTTCACATTTTGCGTTTCAACTAAGGAGCTGCAGGTGTCCTTGTGTCATTGTTTTTGTTTGGGAGTCCAGGTGTGTTGTACAAACTTTCCAGACACTTTTCTATTCTTAAAAACATTCTTGAGAATGTGTTGATACTTGATTTAGAGATGTTCAGTTCGGTGCTCCATTGTAAATTATGACATGATAAAGTTGACAGATTATATTAACACGTCCGCTACTTAATACTGCCTGCACACCACTGACTGGTGAAATGCATATATGTTGTTTCCAGTTGTTACTTCAAACTGCCCCTGTAATTACTGCACTAACATTGCTTGTTTGGCAGGAATAAAATAAGCTTATAACTTTTTGGATGAACTGTATAGACGAAGAAGGGCAGCACAAATGGTGACAGGTTTATTTGATCCACGGAAAGTGTCACAGTAATTGTGAAAAACATGGCCTGGCAGTTGCTTCAGAATAGATGACAATTATTCTGTAAAGGCTTACTTGCAAGGTCCCAAGAAGCAGTATTAGGTGAGGAATGTGGGGATATACTATAGCCCCCTATGTATTATTCCTGTAATGACCACGAAAATGAGATTAAACTAATTACAGAGCACACACAGGCATTTAAACAGTCATGCCTCTCACACTCCATATGTGAGTGGAACACGAGGAAACCCTAATATGTTATACTGTGTGAAGTACCCTCTGCCATACACTTCACAATGGTTTACAAAATATAGATGTAGATATAAATATTGCAGTATGATAAGATGCACTTGAATTCGACCCATTTCCCAACTGTTTTGTCCTTTGATCAACTGCAAATTGCAACTAGCAACAGGAAAATCTTGATACCAAATTTGGTACATTATCCTTTTCGTGTTCTTTCAAGCTTCATACATAATTATTTTCTGCATTTCTCTTATTTGTTTTCCTTTACTCGGTAGAGTGCTGCAAGCAAAAACCCACCACAAGCAGCCGTTCTCCAGGAGAATACAGCAGGTGCCGAGTTCCGTGCTCTATGGAACAACTTGCAGGTGAGTTTATGTAGTGTTAGGTGACAGATATAAAACTTTGCTTGTGACCAGAGAATGTTCTTAGAAATGTTGTTATTCCTGTTTTCAGAAGCTGCCAGCCAACAACAGTGTGGTGCCTAAGAAACCTGACGGGAAACTGGTGCCTAAATCTGCAGAGGTACGTACATTAAACACTAGATCCTCCTGGGAACGGATTTATGTTGGTTGCAACGTATGTTACCTAAATGTCTTTTGGGATTCTTTGCTCATACTTTTATGTTGGTGTATGCACACAAAACAATATTGAACTGCTAAAATTGGTTAGATTTCCCAACATGTTTTATAATCCCACCTGCCATAAGTAATGGAACACTGAGTTTCATCTGTGAAGGAGGCTGCATATAGGACTCTAGTGCAACCTATCCTAAAGTACTGCCCGAGTTTTTGGGGTCCACACCAGGTGGGATTAAAGAAGACATCGAAGAATTTCAGAGGCAGGCTGCTAGATTTGTTACCAGTAGGTATGAACAAAATGCAAGTGTTACAGAAGTGCTTTGGAAACTCAAACAGGAATCCCTGGAGAGAAGATGACATTCTTTGCGAGGAACAGTAATGAGAAAATTTAGAGAACCGCTCATTTGAAGATGACTGCTGAATGATCCTATTGCCGCCAACATACATTTCGTGTAAGGACCACAAAGGTAAGATACGAGAAATTAGGACTCATACAGAGGCATATAGACAATTGTTTTTTCCCTCAATCTATCTGCAAGTGGAACAGGAAATGAAACAACTAGTAGTGATAATGTGATCCACTGATCCGCCACACAACATACGGTGCCTTGCAGAGTATGTATGTAGATGTAATGTAAAAAACATATGAATCCTACTCTGGGGTGAGTGATATTGTCAACAGTGGACAAAAGCTGAAACATTTCTTATCTGGTTTATTTGTTGTTCTGGAGTTGAATATCTAACCAAATAAGTTGTCATTGGCTTAACTGCAGCTTTGTCCATAAAAGTATTTTCTTTCGTGTACACTCGTTTTCTAACAATTTTGTACATGTGTAATTGTTTTTATGTTTTTATAAAAAATTGCACATTCTCTAACAAAACTACCTACTTGCTAACACCACAATACATTCCAGAAGTAACCACAATGGTAACGGTGCTTGCTAGTTATTACAATCAGTACTTCATATTGACAAGATAAGAGCCGATAGTTTTTGCGTGCCATTGAAAAGAAATGTATGGTGGTGATCTGTGTACCTCTCTTAATATGAGCATGATTCAAAAAGTAATGCTAGAAAAGATTTGTTCAGGAAACTAAAGATACACACAGAATTGTAAGGCACTGGTATTAATTACTTTTCCATGTAGCCACTACATTTGTCTAAGCTGAAATCAAAAGATGTCAGGAACTGTACATACATTACATACAGTGGAAATGGTCACATTGCTGATAAGGAAGGAAATTAAGAATGAGATTTTCACTCTGCAGCAGATTGTGCGCTGATATGAAAGATCCTGGCAGATTAAAACTGTGTGCTGGACCGAGACTCGAACTCGGGACCTTTGCCTTTCGCGGGCAAGTGCTCTACCAACTGAGCTACCCAAGCACGACTCACGCCCTGTCCTCACAGCTTTACTTCTGCCAGTATCTCGTCTCCTACCTTCCAAACTTTACAGAAGCTCTCCTGCGAACCTAGCAGAACTAGCACTCCTGAAAGAAAGGATATTGCGGAGACATGGCTTAGCCACAGCCTGGGGGATGTTTCCAGAATGAGATTTTCACTCTGCAGTGGAGTGTGTGCTGATATGAGATACTGGCAGAAGTAAAGCTGTGAGGATGGGGCGTGAGTCGTGCTTGGGTAGCTCAGTTGGTAGAGCACTTGCCCGCGAAAGGCAAAGGTCCCGAGTTCGAGTCTCGGTCCGGCACACAGTTTTAATCTGCCAGGAAGTTTCAAGGATTTAAGGATTGTAATCTTAATGATAGTGGTGTCGCTAGAAGTGTAGCTCTCGCACTTCTCTGAAAGTATTAGGTAAAGAGCTGGCCATGGCGTTCACGTGCCTAAGAGAGAGTAGTTATAAAATTCAAAGTAGTAATTAATAGGGGCACAACTGAAACACCTATATTGATTTATTGACATACACTCACAATGTAATGCCTTTTACAGAAAAATCTTGCACCTGAGATTGGGAGCACATAATGCTAATGTCTGACTATTTCTCAGAGCTCAGTACCTCACTTGCCATGAGGGAATTTGGACCCAGTTTTTCAGGAAGGGAAAAGGAGATGCATGAAAGCAAGGACATGTTGTTGAAGTTGACTGCATGTGTGTAGTGATAAATGTTAAAGGCAGTGAACAGTGTACTTTTATTATTTACTGATGGAAGTAAAGCTATGAGGATGGGTCATGAGTAATGCTTGCGTAGTCCAGTCAGTAGCATTTGCTCGCAAAAGGCAAGGGTCCCAAGTTAGTCTCGGTCTGCCACACAACTGTAATCTGCACGTGCTCTGCTGCAGAGTGAAAATTTCATTCTGGAAGATAACCTGATCCAACTGTGTATAAACAGGAGAGCAATGTTGTTACGTATAACAGATGAGGAGTGTGTTTATTAAGGCACTGGCCTCAGTTTCAGGAGGATAGAAGCTCATGCTGTGTCCAGCTATCCTGATTTAAGTTTTCCTAAATCATTTCAGGCAAATATCAGGATGATGCCTTCAGCATGGCCACAGCTGACTACCTTTTCTGTCATCATTAAGCACTTATGGACAGTGTGTGCTATAGTTAATAAAGAAAATTGACTTTGGTGAATGTACAAGATAATAGAAGCAAAACCATTTTAGTAGACTTAGCTCAGTATACGAGTTGTTTGCAAGGTAATTGCAAATTTGTGGTTGCAAGTCACCACTGAGTTCAGTATTAAGAATTGTCCTAATCAGTAGAAATGTATTGAAATGTAAACTTTTCAGTTGAGCTTCCATCTAATTCGGCTCAAATTTGACATGAACCCGTATGCTGTTTATTAGTCAATACATGAGCAACATTTCTCGTTCAAAAAGTAGTTAGGGGTTCTGGGTGATCATCTTATTGTGCTTCACATTCTTCTGAGAAAACTTGAACATGCCTGTCTCCAGTTTTTGTGGCAGGACCTTCTATGATTGCTCAAGAATGTTACTCTTGCACAACAGTAGAGAATGTGGTAGTTTTGTGTTGCGGCACCGGCACATTTTATTGCCAATGTAAGACATCTAACTTGCCAGTATGATCAGAGACAGATAGGTCAAGCAGGGTGCGCACCTTGGCCTTCAAGATCAGGCTGTTACAATTGTAGATCAAAGACGTTTTCCGGAACAATTCATGCTCACATTGTCAAGTCCAAATCAGTTGCTACATCCAAACCACAAAAAGAAAGAATGTGTTAAAATGAAGTACAGCGGAGTTCTGTTGAGGTTCTGACAGCCAATGAAATTAAAAATTGAACGACCGTAGTTGTGGGCCAATTACATGTATACACTCTGGGGGAGGGGGAGGGACTACACACCATAAAGGAATTTATCCATGAATGGGATGGGATGGAAATCAGTAGATGTAATGTGTATATATAGACAAACAAATGATTACAGTTTCAGAAAAAATGGATGATTTAGTCAAGAAAAAGAGCTTCACAACAAACAATAGGTAAGCCAATAATGCATTGGTCATCCTGTGTCCCTTAACAAGCTGTTAAGTTACTGTGTGTGACATTAATTGATAGAATTGTTGGATGTCATCTTGAGGGATATGGTCCCAAATTCTGTCCAATTGACACGTTAGTTCAAGAAAATTCTGTGCAGGTTCAAGAGCGACACTTGTAATGCTTCAAGCATTCTGAATTGGGAAGAGATCCAACGACCTTGCTGTCCAATGTAGGGTTTGACAAGCAGTAGAAACTCGTCATTTGCAGGCAGGCATTTTCTTGATGAAATGTAAGCCTAGGATGGCTCCCCATGAAGGGCAACAGAACAGGGCATAGAATATCATTGATGTACAGTTGTGCTGTGGATAACAGCCAAAGGTGTCCTGCTCTGGAAAAAATGGCACTCCAGACCTTCCCTCTCAGTTGTCAAGCCGTATGGCAAGCGACAGTCAGGTTGGTATCTCACAGTTGTTGGTGGCATCTCCAGACACGTCTTTGCCCTGGAATGTCATTGACTGAAGTAGAACTCTGTTTGGTAATGAGTCCCACTTCAAACTGAGCCTCGATGGCCAGTAGAGATGTAATGCACGGTGACTTGATTAAAAAGTTCACATTTGTACAAAGTAGGCCAATATTTCGTCCTGAAGTCAGGGAAACTTGTAACCACATGCCCAATTATGGTATCAACAACTCATATCCGTGTTTACTGGAAAGTTTTTGTTTCTATTGTCAGTCTTTACTAATAATTATGGTATACCTTATGTTCCCATATGTTTGAATATGTGAATTATGCTTTTCCTTGTATTTAGTAGACACATTGTGTATCATCGTAAAGTGTTCCTCAGGTAAATAAGTTACTAATATACTACCAGAATAGTTGTTGAAGTATAATGTGAAGGTGGAAGGTGACTGTGGTTTTATGCTGTGTGTATGTTCTGAAGGTGGAAGACCAGGGGACAGAGCTGTTGAAGAAAGTGCTCAGAATCGTGCCAGATAGCCCTGACGGTGCGGCAGCCAAAGAGAAACGCAAGACGGGTGCTGCATCTGTGACTGCTGAGACACAGGTGACGAACAGTGATACTCTAAAATAAATGCCAGCCCTCACTAGGATAAGAATTGTCACATTACATTTGGGTAAAAACGGTAATATACAGACACTAGAACAGATAGAGATTAAAAAGGTGATGGAGGTAGAGAGGTGTGTGCAAAATTTGTTGCAGAGATTGTTCTGCATTACCCATAGTCCATGTTCTGCTTTCATACAAGGCTATGCTACAGGCATACACTCTCAGAAATGTCTTCCTCAGGTTAAGGTCGATGTCTAATAACAGTAGACTTCATATAGAAAGGAATGCCCCTTCTTGTGCACTGGCCTGCTTCTTGTATCTTTCATTGCTACATCTGTCATGCATTATTTGGCTTCCACGGTGGTGGAATTTCTTCATTTTATTTACTACCTGATCCCCAATTTTGATGTTAAATTTATCAATAATATGATTTCTGCTATAGTCCTCAGTACTTCTGTATTGCTTTCATTTACTCTTGATACATATTCTTTGCTCACTAGATTGTTCATTGTATTTAACAGATCCTTGTAATTCTTCCTCAGTTTCATTGAAAATAGCAGTGTTATCACTGAATCTCAATATTGATGATGTTTCCCTCAATTTTAATCCCACTCCTGAACATTTCTTTTATTTTGCTTGATCATTGTACAGGCTGGACATTAGGGGCAAAAGACTACATTCTTGTCTTACACCCTTCTTAATGCAAGCACTTGTCTCTCAGTTTTCATTCTTATTATTCCTTCTTAGTTTTTCTATATATTGTTTATTAATGGAATGTAGTAATATTATAAGAAGGAAAATTTCTACTCATGATATAGTGGAGATGCTGAGTCACAGGTAGGCACAACAAAAAGACACTCACAATTATAGCTTTCGGCCATTAAAGTCTTCATCTATTGTCAACAAAGTCTTTAATGGCCGAAAGCTATAATTGTGAGAGTCTTTTTGTTGTGCCTATCTGCGACTTAGCATCTCCGTTAATGTGGTGAGTAGCAACTTTCCTCCTCATAATATTGTTACATTCCATCCGGGATTTTCCATTGTTTGATTATTGTTTATAAATGGTCATTCCCTATAGCATATGTCTATTTTCTGAAAATTTCAAACATCTGCCACCATTTTATGTTGCTAAATGCTTTTCCTAAGTTGAAAAATTTAGTGAAAGTGTCTTGATTTTTCTTAGCTCTTGCCTCCATTACCATGTTCATTGTCAGAACTGCCTCTCTAGTGTCTTTATGTTTGCTAAAACCAAATGGATCATCATCTACAAGATTCTCAGTTGTCTTTATACTGTTCTTGTCAGTAACATGGTCACCTTAGATGGCAAGCTAATTGTGCCACATGTCTTACATTCCCTATCTTCACGATAATATGTATGATGTTTTTCCAAATCCCAATGGAATTTCTCTAGTCTCATAAATTCTACACTCTACACAGACAGTATACCAATTAGGTTCCTTTCAAGTATACTGATGCAGTAGTTCCGTACTTAGCAACCTTATACAACCACTCTCTTGGCAAAAGATCTGTACCCAAAGACTGGAAAGTTGCACAGGTCACAAATATTCAAGAGAGGTAGTAGGACTAATCTACTAAATTACAGGCCCATATCATTAACGTCGATTTGTAGCAGGATTTTGAAATGTATATCGTGTTCAAAAAATTAGTAATTACCTCAAGGAGAACGCTCTATTGACACACAGTCAATATGGATTTAGAAAACATTGTTCTTGTAAAACACAACTAGCTCTTTACTCACATGAAGTGTTGAGTGTTATAGACGAGGGATTTCAAACTGATTCTGTGATTCTACATTTCCTGAAGGCTTTTGACACTGTAACACCCAAGTGACTTGTAGTGAAGTTTCGTGCTTATGGAATATTGTCTCAATTGTGTGACTCGATTTGTGATTTCCTTTCAGAGAGGTCATAGTTCATAGTGACTGATGGAAAGTCATCGAATAAAACAGAAGTGATTTCTGGCGTTCCCCAAGGTAGTGTTATAGGCCCTTTGCTGTCTTTTCTATATAAATGATTTATTGCAGCCATCTTTGGTTGTTTGCAGATGATGCTGCCATTTATCATCTAGGTTGTCAGAAGATCAACACACATGCAAAACAATGTAGGGATGCTAGGTGTATGGTGCGAAAATTGGCAGTCGACCTAAATAATGGAAAGTGTGAGGTCATCCACGAGTGTTAAAAGGAATCCATCAAACATTGGGTACATGATAAATCGTTCATGTCTAAAGGCCACAAATTCTTTTAAATATGTAGAAACTACATTTTGAACAACTTAAATGGGAAACAACACATAGGAAATGGCGGGGAAGGCAAATTGAAGACTGTGTTATATTGGCAGAACACTTTAGAAAATGTGGCAGATCTATTAAAGACACTGCCTACGCTGAACTTGTCCATCCTCTTTTGGAGTACTGCTGTATGGTCTGGGATCCTTCCCTGATAGGATTAATGGAGTAAATTGAGAAAGTCAAAGAAGAGCAGCGCGTTTTGTATTATCGTGAAATAAGGGAGAGCGTGTTGCGGACATGATACAGGGTTTGGGGTGAACATCATTAAAACAAAGGTGTTTTTTGAAGCGGTGGAATCTTCTCATAAATTCCAGTCACCAACTTTCTCCTCTGAAGGATTGGATTGTTTGGGGGAAGAGACCAAACAGCGAGGTCTTCGGTCTCCTGTGAAGGCAGAAATATTTTGTTGATGCTGACCTACATAGGGTGAACCGATCATCATAATAAAATAAGGGGAATCAGAAACGCTTGGAAAGATATAGGGGTTCGTTTTTTCTGCACACTGTTAGAGGTTGGAATAATAGAGAATTATTGTGAAGGTGGTTCGATGAACTGTCTGCCAGCCACTTAGTGTGATTTGCAGAGTATCCATTTAGATGTAGATGTAGTGGCAGGTGTTGATACAGTAAGCAGGTTCAAATGGATGCAGAGATGAAGAGGCATCCTTAAGATAGACTAGTGTGGGGAACTGTATCAATCCAGTCTGTGGGCTGAAGGACCACAGCAGCAACACCTTCCTTACGTTGTTACTCCTTTCACATTGTGTAAATTCTGCAGCACCCTGATACTGTAATAATTCTGTTCTGCTTACTTCCATAATTGCCCATTAAGTGTAGAATTAGTCCTTCACTTTTCAGCACACTCATCATTTAGCTTTTTTTTTTTTTTTTTCCAGACTTCGCCAGCCAAGAGCATTCAGAAACCTACAACAGAGAGCAGCTGCATGAAACTGCTGCACATGTTCCAGGCCAGGGGTAAGCTTTACAGGAGATATAATTGAACAAAATAACCACTTCTAAAGAGAGGGGTGTGTGTGTGTGTGTGTGTGTGTGTGTGTGTGTGTGTGTGTGTTACCCACCCATACCTGCAGCCATGCAACTGGCATGGGTAGGAGAGAGAGAGAGAGAGAGAGAGAGAGAGAGAGAGAGAGAGAGAGAGAGAGAGAGTGTGTGTGTGTGTGTGTGTGTGTGTGTGTGTGTGTAATTTTTTTATTGTCCCTGACAGCTGTGTGTGTGTGTGTGTGTGTGTGTGTGTGTGTGTGTGTGTGTGTGTGTGTGTGTGCCGGACTGTGAGCACTGTGCGGTCAAAATGGAAGAGGTGATGATCAGGAGTGATTAAAAGACACAAATATAGTTTCTGCATTTATTACCGATTCAGGGTACAAAGAAACTCTCCAGGATGGAGTTAGTTATTACATATGCTACATGCAAAAGTTAGAAAGGTGCAGAAATGTTACAGGAGTGAGTGCTGAATAATAGAGATAGGAACAGATGCACATTACTAGAGTCTTAGAGATAGATGGCAAAAAGCTATGTGTCCTGAATGAGATGCTAAATACAAGAGAGTGTAATCGAGCAATCTCTCTGCAGGCAGATGCTGGAGGCAGCCATGTGGTCTGTCTCTCTACCTCCTGGCTGCACTGCATCGTGCAAGGACACCACATGGCTGTCGGATTTTTGTGATTCTTTACACAAGGTCTGTTTAAAAAGTATCAGACTCTCTCTCTCTCTCTCTCTCTCTCTCTCTCTCTCTCTCTCTCTCTTCTCTTTTTCTCTCCCCCCTCCCTTCTTCTTCATCATCATCTTCTTCTTCTTCTTCTTCTTCTTCTTCTTCTGTGCATGAGCTGACTTGAATCTTCATGCACATGGGTGAACTTTTTCCCACCAGTCGATAGTGTAGTTGCAGGCAAGCTGTTGACTGAGGTAGTGTGTAGTGCTCGTGTTGGGTTTGCATTGCAATTGAAATGGCAGACAGACTGGAGTGGTGCTACTGCATCAAATTTTGCCAGCAACTGTGTGACAGTCATGTGGGAATTCAGATGGATTTTTGCTGTAGTGATGCAGGACCATCATGTGACTCCAGAGAAATTTTGGAAGAGGAGGGCATCAGCACTTTTTCGGCACATCCCATTGTGACAGAATATTTGGCCACGAAGAGAGTGTCGGCAAAATTCGTGCCAAAGCTGCTGACAGCGGAGCAAAAGCAACTTCATGTTGAAGTCTCGCAGGACACGCTGAAGTCCACAGCAAGTGACCCTGATTTCGCGAAACCGTAATCGCTGGTGACGAGTCCTGGGTGTACAGGTATGATCCGGAAACCAAATCCCAGTCATCACAGTGCAAGCATTGCTCCTCACCGAGACCAAACAAGGCCCGCCAAGTGAACAGCAATATCAAAATGATGCTGACTGCTTTCTTTGACTCCTGTGGTGTGGTACACCACAAGTATCCACCGCAGGGTCAATCGCCAAAGAGTACTACCAGGATGCCCTCCGTCACCTATGTGATGCTGTGCGGTACGAGAGACTGTGGTCAGCAGAAAATTCGTGCCTCCAGCATGACAGATTACACAAGTAATGGGCAAGGCGAACTCCAGATTGTGGTTTATTGGTAAATCCAGAAGCGATACAGTCCTTCAACAAAGGAAATTGCTTACAATACGGTAGTTCGTCCAGTCTTAGAGTATTGTTTGTCTGTATGGGACCCTTACCAGTTGGGTCTCATTCAAGAGATTGAAAAGGTCCAAAGAAGAGCAGCAAGATTGACTAGTACATTTAGCCATCGCGAGAGCATTACAAATCTCGTTGAAAGTTTGAAGTGGGATTCACTTGCAGATAGACGATGCACTAAACGGAAGGGGCTGCTCACTAAATTCTGAAATCCGATCTTTGCTGAGGATGTAGAGCATATATTATTACCACCAACTTTCAAATCGCGCAATGATCACCATTCAAAGATAATGGAAATTAGAGCTCGTACTGAGGTGTTCAGAAAGTTGTTTTTCCCTTGTGCGATCTGCGAGTGGAACGGGGAGGGGGAATATGACTTTGGTGCAAATTGTGCCCTCAGCCACACACCGCTTGGTGGCTAGCGGAGTATATATGTAGATATAGACAATGCTCCAGCACTTTCCTTGCACTTGATACAGACTTTTTTGGGGAAAAAATCAGATACCTGTGCTTCAACAGGCTCCTTGCTCTTCTGATTTGCCCCCCCTGCAATTCGTGGTGTTCCCCAAACTCAGGAGGCCATTGAAAGAGACGCAATTTCAAACAAGAGAGGACATTATGGCAGCAACAACAGCCAACCTAAACTCCATTCAGAAAGAGGCTTTTTCGGCATGCTTCCAACGATGCTGGCACTGCTGGGAGAAGTTTGTGGAGTCTAAAGGGAACTGTGATTGTGTGTCCAACACTCCAGGTAAGCCAGCTTTTATTTCCCTGCCCAAGGCCATATACTTTGTAACAGACCTTTTTATTATGGTAAGTGAAGTTGGGGATCCATTATGTATCCCCGAAGCAGTTTCAAGCGAGTCTCGAAAATTCTCGAGAAAATATACTTTCCTTGCTTGCAGTGTGGGTGGTCCGGGTTTGATTCCCAGCTGATTCAAATTTTTAAACAAAGATGCATGCTCTTATAAGCATGTCTGTGAAACATAAAATCAATTAATTTCTATTTTTTTTAATTCAAACAATCTTTATTGACCATCATTTATTAAAAGTCAGCAATTAATAATTTACATTTGGTATGAAAAGTGGAATTTTGTGTGTGATACGTAATTATTAATAAGAAGATGCACATTTTTCATGAAAAGTGGATTAGATTTGTTTTAATTAGTGTATATTTGGTGAATATCATAGTCAAATGATGTAGGTGTTCAAACTGGCTAGAAAAAAAAATGAAAAAGGTAATGACTGAAACAAGACTCGAACCAGGGATCCAGTAATTCCTGGTCTCAAGTGCTACCGATTTCTTTCTTTCTCTCTCTCTCTCTCTCTCTCTCTCTCTCTCTCTCTCTCTCTCTCATGTATCCCCATCCCTATCTTTACATATTTTACACTTCAGGTAAATGTTCACAGGACTTGCAGTTTTGTTTAAAAATTTACGTCAGCCAGGAATAAAACCTGAACGACACGTGTGAGGAGCCAAGTGGTCCATTGAAGACTCATTCTAGCTTTGGCAAGATAGAGATGTGAGGAAAAATTCTAAGCTGTTTTTCTCAAGTATTTTAGAATGTTGTATCTAACTGCTTTGGGTCATTTATATTTGAGTTGTGAGCTTTACGTACCACAAATGTAAAAAATTATAAAAATCTTATTGCCATGTGGTTTCCTCGTTGGTAGGGCTCTGTCTTGCCTTCAGACTTTGGTCCAGTGATTCAGCACTTGTGTAGCAGGATGTGTGCCTGGGTATGATGATAGGTGTGTGTGTGTGTGTGTGTGTGTGTGTGTGTGTGTGTGTGTGTGTGTGTGTGTGTGTGTGTGTGTGTGTGCGCGCGCGCGCGCAGCAGGATAATGAAATGTTTCTGTGGTTCTTTTTGTAGGACTCGGCATTCCCCGCTATGCATACATTCCCCAGGAAGACGGGACAGTGCTGGCTAACGTTCAGATGCCGGACAACACAACCTACCACGGGGAGTGCGCTGCCAACAGGGAACAGGTCTGTCATTCGCCACATCTTCACCTGCTGTAGTCTCTGTATCATAGATGTGTTAAAATTTTGCTGTGTTGTGCTCTTTAGCAGCTACATACAAAAATACTGAGTGGTGGAGAGAAATGCGAGAACTTGAAATAATTAGAAAAAAATGAAGTAATATTTCAAAACTTCATTGGAGATTCAAAATATGTATTTTTTTAATGTTTCATGCGAACTTGCAAGTCAGTACGTAGTTCACAAAATGACGATGAGAAAATTTGTAAACAGAGAATTAAAAAGTATTCCATGAAGTTTTAGGATTTCAGTCAGATGATGTCATCTTCTTGCCATGATATTTTAGCTGACAATCATTCAACCATCTTCAGGTGAAAATTTTGTTGCAGGAATTGCTCGTAAACATTGCTACCTTTATACAAAAAATTGGCAAGAAGATGCATACCCAAAGACAGCCGCTACATGAGTGACCTCTGTCAAGTTCAGCACTTTCTTCAAGTACTGTTTCATCTGTGATGCACAGGCATGTGGGTAATGAGATACTGCATGCATGTGCTCTATCAGAATGCGGAGTTTCGGAGTTAAAATTAAAATTTCAAAATTAATCAAATAAAATGTCACTGAATGTATCATAGGTCATAAAATGTTTTCTCTCTGAAGAAATTAAAGATATCACCAGGTCCAATGCCTTATCCAGTTGAAAGCCACCATGATTAATAAGATCTTGTACTAAACTGACCAATTCCTTAATAACTGAATCTCAGAAGGGTGTCGTTGAAGCCTAAGATTTGCGAGGGAGAGTAATCCATGGAATGTCCTGTGGAGATACAGTGCACGGCTATGGCTGACTTACTGAGCTGTGAAAGGTGAGTGTGGCGATCAAGTTAAACACATCTGTCACGTTGTCTGACTGTCGTAGGCTTTGCCACACTGGCAAGGTACTTTGCAGATTCTAGTCTTCCACAGTCCCAGATTGTCTTTTGCTGAACTGAGACGAGCACATGTCTTTGTAGGTAGGCGGAAGATTACTTTGACTTGACTTTTTCATAATATTCTGCCTAACGCCAATAAAATGTTGCTGACATACAAGAGGAATGCCCTGGACTTGAACCAGTTGTTCTCATCTTGATCATGTGAATGGTCACGTTTATTCTTCCGTAAAGCTATGCTGATGTGATATAGAGAATATCTATTATCTTTAACCATTGACTGAAGGAGCTCCAGCTTCTGTGCAAGGCTCTCCATCAGACACAATATGTGCCCGGTGAACCAACATTCAAAGGACGCCCATATTTTGTGACGGTTGGTGGCAGCTAAATGCCTGCAAACACTGGTCTGTATGTGTGGGCATTAAGATAAACGGAATCCTGCAATGATCTGTCCACTTTCCATGTGACCAAGACATCCAGAAATGCAGACAGCCACCCTTCTCCACTTCCATCGTAAATTTGATATTCTCGTGGATAGAATTCCAATGCTGCCAAAAGTGTGACAGTTCTTCTTCGCCATGGGAAGACATTTCACCAGAAGACTTTTGATTTAAATTGCGCTGAATCAAGTGCCCTCTCCTCAAAGTCTTCCATAAAAAAAGTTTGCTACCAGAGGGGACAGAGGACTACCCATGACAGCACCATCAATTTGCTCAAAATATTCACTGTTGAATAAAAAGTTGGTTGAGGAAAGGACATAGTGAAATAGTGCTATTATATCAGCTTTAGACTTACTTCTGATGAGTGACAGCAAATCCATGAGAGGGACCCTAGTGCAGAGTGAGATGACATCAAAGCTTACTAATATATCCCACACGATGTGAATATGATATGAACACTTCCCCGCAAAAGTTCTCAGTAAAGATACAGTATGTCAATCTCGGTCGTACATTGGAGTGCCGATATTGCTCACAATAGGATGTAATGGAAGACCGTTTTTGTGTATTTTTGGTAAGCCATATAACCGTGTTGGGACAGAGCTATGATGTCTTAATCTTTTTACAGCTTCTTGCAGAAGGGAAGAAGAATACAGCACCACTGTTATTTCTCTTTCTCCTGTCCCTGTGGGGTTTTTATCAATCTTCCTGTGCATTGGTTCAGTCAACAAGCTATAAATCTTCTGTTAATAGAGGTCACATAGCAGCACAGTGGCATTTCCCTTAGTCACTGGAAGGACCACAGTGTGTGGATCGTCTCGTAGCTTTCGTAGTGTGGTCCTTTCTGTCGAGGAAATGTTATTCTTCTGGGGTGGAGCTCTCGTGAGTACGTGATAGTTTCACGTCTTATTTCTTCTGCAGCATCACTGGGAAGAGGTCTAATAGCTTCTTCACCAGCACCAATAAAATCCGTTACAGGCAAGTTTCTAGGCACAAACACAAATTTCAAGCATTTCCCAAGCACTGACAGCATCATGTTGTCCAGAACTTTATCCATGAAACTGACCACGGAGTGTCGAAAAGTGTCTTGTTGCAGTAACATTGCCCCCCCAATCCTGCGTGCGGCATAGATGGAGCAATATTCGAAGAGGGTGCGTAACTAGGCAGAGGTCACTCGTGTAGTGGCTATCTTTGCGCAACGGTCTTTGTGCCAGGTTTTTGTATAAAGGCAGCAATGTGAACTAGTAATCTCCAGTGCAAAACTGTCACCTGAAGATGGCTGAATCGTTGTCTGGCAAAATATTATGGCCAGAAGTCACTGCTATTGGGCTGCAACAGCCAAACTTCATGGAATCCTCTTTACTCTGGGAAAATTTCAAGATTCACTGAGAATTAAAGAATTAATAAACACATTATAGAGATAAGTTCTTCGCTTCAGCGAATAACTCGTGTAGAGTGTAGAATGTCAAGGAGGAAACCTCTCTACTTGAATTTGAATACTTCAGATTTAGTTCTCGATTTTTTTTTTAAATTTTGCTGTAAGCCTGTTGAAAATGAAACCAGCTGAATGGTGCACACTTTTATCTACAGTGCTTAAGAAACTATTATATCATTTTTCCATCTGCCATTCGGTGACTGAATGTTGCAGTTAATTCTTAATGAATCAATATTGGCAACAACAAATTGCCTATGGCCTACAGCAAACTGACTCTGCAAAGCAGTTTGACTACGTGGTTCTGGGCTAAAAGTATTCATAGTGACTGTACAGAATAGCCACAAGATGTGACGCCATGTGAGATAGGAGAGTGAAAGCAAGCAAAGTAAACAAGCCTTAACGTTTCAAAGTCAGACACAATGACATTATTGTGGTAGTGAAGATAGCAGCATCCAGCTTCTGCACAAGACTTTGAATTAATGTGTCATTTCTAAGAAATGTATTGTACTGAACAGTGTAATGTGTTATTCCTGCTCTCAGCTATTAAATGTATTAAATTTTCGTTTCCAATTGCATTTAACACCAAAATAACTGGTATGTTGTGATGTTCAGAAATATTTGAGAACAGAAAGCCCAACACATTTTTACTTATGTTTTGTATCACGGACCTTCACAGAAGTTCATTGTACACATGGCTTTACAGCCCTGGATTCATCACTACTTTTATATGCTGTATGTGCAGTTCATTATTCTACTTATTTTATGACTTAACTTCTTCCTTTTTCATCAGTTTATTCACTTTTGATTATAGTTAGTTATTTTTGCCACAGTACTTTGATAACTAAAACTCATCACAAACACCCAGCAAAGATAGCATGCTCATCTGAGATAGTTATAGAAATCCCCTGCATCTGCCCCTGCTCCTGCCCCCCGCATCTGCCCCTGCCCCGCCACATCCTCCTCTGAATGATCCCCCCCCTCCGTAATTCTGACCCCCTCCCTGCATAACTGCCCCCCCCACATATCAGCCACCCCCCCCCCCCCCCCCACATATCGGCCCCTGTCCCCCACATATCTGCACCTGCCCGCGTCTACCCATCCCCACCCCCCGCATCTGCCCCTCATCCACATCTCTCCATCCCTCTCACATAATCTCCCTCCCCATACCTGTCACTGTCCTTCCCTTTACCTTAATCTCTCCCTCTGCCTCATCCTTCTCTCTGTCTCATCCCTTATCCCCCCCCCCCCCAACATTCTCTCTCTCTCCCTCCCTCTCTCCCTGTGTGTGTGTGTGTGTGTGTGTGTGTGTGTGTGTGTGTGTGTGTGGGGTGTCATCCTCTTGTTATCAGATTTTGGATATAGTTGAAAAGGAAGGAAGAAAGAAAGAGAGAGAGAGAGAGAGAGAGAGAGAGAGAGAGAGAGAGAGAGAGAGGGGGGGGGGGGCACTCATTGAGGCAAACTCTCAACCACTTGCGTATCAGTCCTGAATTTTTTGTGCATTACTAACTGAGGGTCAACCAAGGTAAAAAAGTGAAAGGTAGCAGGTGTGGTACCTGGGACAAGAACCTACACTACAGTACAAGTGGTTTCAAAAAGTAGATCCCACCACTGGGGACCTCCTCTAGTCTGTATAATTGCCCGTTTCTTTTGTAGTGCCTTCAAAACTTTACTTTTTGATAATGACATCTGACATACCTGCTTATTGCTCAGTGTTTAATAATTGGTAGGAGCATCTTTAAAGTGCCTTTTCTGTGCACTGCAGGCATCAGAGAGTGCAGCCCGAGTGGCACTTGCCGAGTTGGAAGCTGCCGGCGGTGCTCTGCAGTTTGGAGCGTCTGGCCAGAGCTGGATGCAGTTGCACCAAAAACAACAGCCGTTTGGCAGTGGGAGTGGAGTCCACCACGGCAAAGGTGCAGGGGTAGGTGCACTGCCAGCACCTCCCCAGCAGTGGTTCCAGAATGGCAGCCCCAGTGGCCGGTTCAGTCAGCAGCCGCACGGGCAGTGGAGGTCACACACAGCAGGTAAACATTTCTCAACTGTTCGGAGGCCTCCCTTCTGTCTGACCCAACATGTTGTCTGTAATAATTAACACCCTCATGGCAAATAAACTTTGCAGTTTCTAGCATAACTTGTCTTCGCTCTTGCCTTTTGGATAAATGTTAGCCTTCAATTCGACTTCCAATAATAATTCAGTTAACTGAATTTTGGCCTTTACGTCATATTCCTCCAGAGATTCAACCCAGTATTCAGGTAGGTATTGCACTTTTGGAACTCTTTTTGCTGTTTAGAACATGCTCTGCTCGAGCAGTGAGAAGAAATGATCTCGAAATTTGACAAAAATTTGTGGAAAGGTCAGAAACTGTAATCTTTCGGGTTTCCTCTACGAGTCTTTCAACTGCACAGATGGATTCTTTATTAACCAAACATGGAAACCCACTTTTTTTGTCATCGTTGCATTTGATATCGTCCTTCATTGACCTATCTGACCCATTTTCTTACTATTGAATCAAACAGTGAAAAATCCAGGATGGAATAATGACAATGTTATGAAAAGGACAGATTGCTAGTCACTAGACAGGGTGGAGAAAAACTGTCACGAAATTTTAATCCTGGATAGCTGATGCCAGTAGGAACCTCTGCTGTGTAGGTCGACAACGCACAATTTTTAAACTATGGAAACTTGGCACCACATGCTCCAATTGGCCCCAGGATTGCCCTGTTGCCAGATGCTGTGGACAATGCATGACCACAAATGCTTTGCCTGCCAGAGTTCGCTATGTATCCAAGGCGGGCCCGCATGCTCAGTGCTAGTGGGCCAGCCTTCCACTCTGGTGGCCTGGGGACAAATCTGCTGTGGTCCCGATTCATCCATTGTAGTTTTGTGATAAGACATACTGGGAACAAACCCATCAACAGCTGTTAGTTCACGTACAGAAAGTCTTTTATAAATTATGTCGGCTCTGAAAAGGGCCTTTTTTGTAGTTAGGACATTGTTTGCTTAAAGCAGGTGCTCGAACTTGGGACCCTCTGATGGGGGACAAGCTTGGTAACGTCGAGTGGTGTTTCGCCAAACTCTTTCAAAGATTCGCGGCATTGCCCTTATGTGATTGGCGGCATTAATTCCTCTTCATTTCTAGCTGGTTCGTGTTTGAGTGGGTGAACTAGAGCCTTGAAGAATACCCACAGGAAAAGGTCTGGTGGCATGAGGTCTGGTGATTGCAGGGGCCATGTCATATGAGCACCTCTGCTAATTACCCAGCTGTCGAAGAGTTCATTTAAATATCCGCGCACAGCACGACTGTATTGTGTGGGTGCCTCATGATGCTGCAACCACATTTGTAGCCATATGTCCAGGGGAACATCTTCCAGCAAGCTGGACAGAGTTTCATGCAAAAAGTGAAGGTAATTTGCCCTGGTAAGTCAGGGAGGTAGATGCACTGGCCCAGTCAGATGGTCACCCACAATGCCTGCCCAAATGTTGAGCAAAAATCGTTCCTGATGTCTGCGGACATACTTGATGTGAGAATTTCCCCTTGCCCAGTAGTGAACATTTCGAGTGTTGTGGAGGACATCCCGATGGAAGGTGCACTCATCTGTAAATAACACAATGGTGGGGAAGCTGGGATCTCATACAACACATCGCAGAAACCCCAGGCAAAACCCTAGCCTGTGTTTGTAGTTCACCACAGGATTTAGGTCTTGGACAGGGTGGAAACTAAATGAATGCTGGCCATCATCCCTCAAAACCTCCCAGACTAACCAATGAGTGACCCCCATGTCATGTCCAACTGCTCGTGTATTTGTCTAGATGCTTTCTCAAAGGCATTCCAAAACATCCCAAAGGTGTTCTATAGGATTCAGGTCAGGACTCTGTACAGGCCAGTCCGTTACAGGGATGTTATTGTTTTTGTGGCGTAACAAGACAGCTACGCCACACTGAAGTAGCCGAAAGGCACGCGTAATCTCACTTATGCTAGAGAGAGGTCTGAAATAGGATACGTAATGAATGGTAGCAAAAAAAGTACGTAGCTGCTATTATACTTAACTTTTAATCCTTGTTGTATACATCGTTCTTGATGAGACATTTCATACGATAACTATCAAACTATGTAAGGCTAATGGCGCCTTGCTAGGTCGTAGCCATGAACTTAGCTGAAGGCTATTCTAACTATCTCTCGGCAAATGAGAGAAAGGCTTCGTCAGTGTAGTCGCTAGCAAAGTCATCGTACAACTGGGGCGAGTGCTATTCCGTATCTCGAGACCTGCCTTGTGGTGGCGCTCGGTCTGCGATCACACAGTGGCGACACGCGGGTCCGACATGTACTAATGGACCGCGGCCGATTTAAACTACCACCTAGCAAGTGTGGTGTCTGGCGGTGACACCACAATTGTCATGCAGTATCACGTTGTGTTCCAGATCTTCCGGCATCACTGTGATATCCCGCTAACGAGCCTGTTTCGCCAAGTTGCCAGTGAATTGTTGTAAAAGTTTGCAGGTGTGGGTGGCATCTTGCTGGGTACCATTCCTCATACAACCAACGAGCTTCATGCACATTACAATAGCTCGTTCTTCAAACGAATGCTGTGCCACCATGCTTACTGTATGATTAAATCGCAGGTGACATGTGTGCTCTGAAGCTAAGACCTATTCGACGTGTGTGTGTGTGTGTGTGTGTATCACGTTGTGGCAGTAACGGGAAGAGGGACATTTGTACACTATATGATCAAACCCCCAAAAACATACATTTTTCATATTAGGCACATTGTGCTGCCAGCTACTGCCAGGTACACCATATCAGTGACTGCAGTAGTCATTAGACATCGTGAGAGCAGAATGGGGTGCCCCACAGAATTCATGGACTTTGAACATGGTCAGGTGATCGGGTGTCACTTGTGTCATACACCTGTATGCCAGATTTCCACACTCCTAAACATCCCTATGTCCACTATTTCTGATGTGATAGTGAAGTGGAAATGTGAAGGAACACGTACAGCACAAAAGCATACAGGCTGACCTTGTCTGTTGACTGACAGAGACTGTCGACAATTGAAGAGGGTCGTAATGTGTAATATACAGTCATCTATATAGACCATCACACAGGAATTCCAAACTGCATCAGGACCCACTGCAAATACTATGACAGTTAGGCTGGAGGTGAGAAAACTTGGATTTCATTGTTGAACGGCTGCTCATGAGCCACACATCACGCCGGTAAATGCCCAACAATGTCTCGCTTGGTGTAAGGACCGTAAACATTGGATGATTGAACAGAGGAAAAAACGGTGTGTAGTGGAACGAATCACGGGACACAATGTGGCGAACCGATGGCAGGGTGTAGGTATGACAAATTCCTATTGAACGTCATCTGCCAGTGTATTTAGTGCCAAAAGTGAAATTTGGAGGCTGTGGTGTTATGATGTGGTCATGTTTTCCATGGAGGAGGCTTGCACCCCTTGTTATTTTGCATGGCACTATCACAGCACAGGCCTACTACATTGATGTTTTAAGTACCTTCTTGCTTCCAACTGTTGAAGAGCCATTTGGGGATGGCGATTGCACCTTTCCACACGATCGAGCACCTGTTCATAATGCATGGCTTGTGGTGGAGTGGTTACACAACAATAACATCCCTGTAATGGACTGGCCTGTACAGAGTCCTGACCTGAATCCTATAGAACACCTTTGGGATGTTTTGGAATACCGACTTTGTACCAGGCCTCACCAACTGACATTGATACCTCTCCTCAGTGCAGCACTCTGTGAAGAACGGGCTGCCATTCCCCAAGAAACCTTCCAGCACCTGATTGAATGTATGCCTGCAAGAGTGGAAGCTGTCATCAAGGCTGTGGGTATGCATTCCAGCATTATCGATGGAGGGTGTCAGGAACTTGTCAGTCATTTTCAGTCAAGTGTCCAGATACTTTTGATCACATAGTGTATGTGTGAACCGACAACCATAGCGCTGCTCGTCAGCTGATGAATGGCAACAGGGCAATCCCACGACCAATCGGAATGTGGGGCCTTAGCTTCCGTAGTTTAAAGATAGTGTGTTATCGACCTACACAACATTAGTAATTTTGATTCTTACTGCCATCAGCTATCCAGGGTTAAAATTTCGTGACAATTTTTCTCCACCCTGTAAAGTAGAGACGTTAAGTCGCAGACAGGCAGTACAAAAAGACTGCTAAACAGGTAAGCTGTCAGCCAGGAAGCCTTCTTCTAAAGTAGACAAAACAACCACTACCCCCACCCATCCACGCACACACACACACACACACACACACACACACACACACACACACACACACACACACACACACACACACACTGACTCATATACAGACACAGACATAACTCAACACACACATGACCACTGTTTCTGGCCACCAAGGCCAGATTTTGAGCAACTGTCCATGAGGGGAGAAGCAGTCTAAACTGTGTACCAACATAAGCTTTCTTGAATTGTGCAGATGGGAACTCTGCCTGCAATATGTCCTACATTCCTGTAACCTCCTTTGGTCTCAATCTTCGTTAGTTACTGTCTTTCACCCTTTCCTGTTCCCACTTCAGCACTACACAGCCTTCTGTTCTAACAATGCACCCACTGTCTCTCCTCCCCCACCCTCCATCCATCCACCCAACTGCACCTAGCTGCCCGACCCTCTCCTCACCTCATCCCTTAAGTTCCCATAAGAAGCACTTGACTGTCCTCCACCCCTACCCTACCATCCCTCCCCCTCTCCTCTCCAGCCCTCTCCTTACCCCGACCACCCAGATTGATTCTCCCTTCATCCGCAGTTGCTCCCAGTCTGGTCTCGGTAGCCAGTGACAGTGGTCATGGTGAGTGAGTTGTATTGGCCTGAATGTATGTGTGTTTTGTCTACTTCAGAAGAAGGCCTCTCGACTGAAAGTGTACTTGTTTAGCAGTCTTCTTGTGGTACCTTTCTGCGACTCTACGTCTCCACTTGTTGATATAGTTTATAGTTGATGGCCGGGGACACCACATCACTGTTACAGGCAGTCTGCAAATATCAGTTCATAGTTGTTGACTACTACATCTACATGGATACTCTGCAAATCACTTCTAAGTGCCTGGCAGAGGGTTCATCGAACCACATTCACAATTCTCTATTATTCCAAGATCGTGTATAGCGTGTGGGAAGAATAACACCTATATCCCTTATTTTGTCTTGGTGATCGTTCCTTCCTATGTAAGTCGGTGTCAACAAAATATTTTCGCATTCGGAGGAGAAAGTTGGTGATTGTAATTTCGTGAGAGGATTCCATCGCAACGAAAAACACCTTTCTTTTAATTATGTCCTGCCCAAACCCTGTATCATTTCTGTGACACTCTCTCCCATGTTTCGCGATAATACAAAACGTGCTGGCTTTCTTTGACTTTTTCGATGTACTTTGTCAGACCTACCTGGTAAGGATCCCACACCACGCTACAGTATTCTAAAAGTGGACGGACAAGTGTAGTGTAGGCAGTCTGCTTGGTAGGTCTGTTACATTTTCGAAGTGTCCTGCCAATAAAACACAGTCTTTGGTTAGCCTTCCCCACAACATTTTCTGTATGTTCCTTCCAATTTAAATTGTTGGTAATTGTAATATCTAGGTATTTAGTTGAATTTACAGCTTTTAGATTAGACTGATTTATCGTGTAACCGAAGTTTAACGTGTTCCTTTTAGCATTCATGTGGATTATCTCACACTTTTCGTTATTTAAGGTCAACTGCCACTTTTCGCACCATTCCGATGTTTCTCCTAAATCGTTTTGCAGCTTGTTTTGATCTTCTGATTACTTTATTAGTCGGTAAACGACAGTGTCATCTGCAAGCAACCAAAGACGGCTGCTCAGATTGTTTCCCAAATCGTTTATATAGATAAGGAACAGCAAAGGACCTATAACACTACCTTGGGGAACGTCAGAAATCACTTCTGTTTTACTTGCTGACTTTCCATCAATTTCAACGAACTGTGACCTCTCTGACAAGAAATCACAGATCCTGTCACATAACTGAGACGATTGGAGTTAACCCCCTCAGCGTCAGTTATGGCTTGAAGATGGTGCTCTGAAGCCCCCAAACTGGTAGCCATATAAGCGTCATCGTAAGGATGGATTTAAGTGTTCCATTTTATTACATCTCCATTTCATGGTGAGTAGCACTCTATCCTTTCATAATATTGTTACCATTGAATCACTCATATTTTCTTTGCAAGCCTCACAAATGAATGTGGTGTGGTCTTCTCCGCATTCAGGAAATTAATTACAGATCCAATCCCACAATCAGCAGGATTTTCAGCCAACTTCATCATTCTAAACAAGCACTGGACACCACAGGCAACACACGTTTGACTCAAAATGGTGTAATATCCTTCTCCTCAATTCAAGGCAACTACTGCACATGTGACAAATTCATAACCTCCTGCGCTGTTATCCTGTTTTTATGGAGTGAGCTCACAAATATTGCCAGGTATGATGCAAGTGAACACGCAAGTCAATCAGTGCAGAATGAGTATCATATTTATTCATCAATTTAACAGTTATTGGATCTTCTATAACCATATATGTGATACGTCACTATTACATACGTAAAATATAAACATATTACTCAGTGCATGTACCCAGTAAGTACATGTGTCTACAGAGGCACATGTTCTGGGACAAAACAATACATATTCTTCCGACCTAGCGAGAATAAGAGTAATAACAGTTGAGTCTCTTGGTCAATGTTAGTGAATAGATGGCCTATGTAGGTAGTGGCCCAAAATATATTTTAGGATGTCGTCATATTTTGCATGGGATTAAGCAATATTTTTTAAAAAATTAGCACATATTGCTGAATAGCCTTGACAGTTGCTCAATGTTATGGGCCCCACATCACCTTAAACCAGCTCCCGGTATAGGTTTAGTAGCCCAATCTAAAGTTGGGAGACTGACTATGAGGGACTTGCTCATTACTAAGCAATGCTGACAAATCAGCTTACTCATTAATCACATAATAACCTGCAAACCATGGATGAAGGGCAACATCCTGGTGCTATCTTCCCAGGTATGTGGAAAGCGTCTGCCAGAGTGCCACACTGCAAACTGTTATTGGCGGCCTGAGTACATATAAAAGGTTCCTATATATGTTTGGTATCACCACTAGGTTGGATTAAAGGAAGACATCGAAGCTATTCAGAGGCATGCTGCTACATTTGTTACGAGAAGGTTCAATCGACACACTAGTGTTACGGATATGTTCTGTAAACTTGAATGGGAATCCCAGATGGGAACACTATTGAAAAGTTTGGAGAACTGACATTTGTGACTGCAAAAAGATCCTACTGCCTGCAGTGCACACAAGGTGGACAAAAATATGGAAACAGCAAAAACTCACCACTTTACCATGACTAATACAATATGGGAAAACTGTTGGCATTCAAAATAGCTTCCAGTCATCTCAGAATGGATAAACCTTGTAAGGTTTTCATGGGACTCTTAGAATCTTATACCATTCTTCCTGCAAAATAGTGGCAAGTTCATATAACAGTGGTGGAGGTGGCTAACGATTGTTCACTCTTCTCTCCAAATTAGACCAAAAAGGATCTATATTATTGAGATCTGGCGACTGGTGACAGGGGAGATGCAGCAATTCATCCTTGTCTCTCAAAACCATATTGTTATATATCTATCAGAAAAGCCAAATAGATTTAAGTCAGTAGTGTTTCTATAGCAAGTAGAGATATTCCACCATGCAGTGTTTCAACGCTTAACATACAATGGTGTCATCTGCCTTCCAGCTGACACGTCAGACCGGAGTCGGCTGAGGGACCATCAGGGGCACCCTCCAAAAGGATCTCGGGGCAGCCCGGGGTGGCAGCACCAGCATCAACATCAGCAGCAGCATCAGCATCAACAGCAGCACCTGCAACATCACGGACGTCATGGTCAGGGATTCCAACCACTGTTTGGGCAGGTAGGCTGAATGGCAATTGCTTGCTGATAACTGCCTCGTTTGTTATCTCCCTGTTGTTGTGGTCTTCCATCCAAGACTAATTTTTTGCAGCTGTCCATACAATTCAACCCTCTGCAAGCCTCTTCATAATGATTGCAACATATATCTTTCGGAACCTTCTTACTGTCATTGGGTTTTAGTCACCACCTACAATTTTTACCCCCACATTTCCCTCTGTTACCAAATTGATGACTCTTTGAACCTCAGAATACAAGGTGTGATTAAAAAGTAATGAGAATTGTGTTTCTTAAAGTGTCTTTATTTATTCATCAATTTCAATTTTGTTCACTTTAGAATAATCCCCCTGAGATATAATACTCATGCCAGCACTTTTTCCAATCTTGGATGCACTTCTGGAACTCACTTTCGTTACAATGTTCATCTCCTTCAGTGATTCAGTTTGTGTTTCATCAATGGTGGCAAAATGACGGGCTTTCATGGTTCTCTTCAGCCTCAGCAATAGAAAGAAGTAACAGGGGGGCCAAACCCAGCAAATACAGTGGTTGAGGCAACATAGTGGTTGTGTTTTTTGCCAAAATAATCATTAACAAGTATTGTGGTGTGACTGGGAGAATTATTGTGATACAATTTCCACAAGTAGTTTTGCTACAATTCTAGTTGTTTTCTTCAGATTGCTTCACACAAACAGCACATAACTTCTAGGTAGTATTCCAAATTGACTGTGCAACGTTAAGGCAGAAATTTTTGATTCATTATCTCATTGTAATCAAAGAAAATGGTAAAAACAAAGATTCTGTAACTTACCAAACGAAAGTGTTGGTACGTTGATAGAGACAATAACAAACACAAACACACACAAAAATTTCAAGCTTTCGCAACCCATGGTTGCTTCATCAGGAAAGAGGGGAGGAGAGGGAAAGACGAAAGGATGTGGGTTTTAAGGGAGAGGGTAAGGAGTCATTCCAATCCTGGGAGCGGAAAGACTTACCTTAGGGGGAAAAAAGGACAGGTATACACTCTCACTCGTGTGCGCGCGCGCGCGCACACACACACACACACACACACACACACACACACACACACACACACACACATATATAAATCTTTTTAAATCTTGATTTTACAGGCAGTTTCCATTGGGACGATTGGGCCGGGTTTCAATGTCATACCCATATAACCATATTTTGTCATTTGTTATAATCTCCTTCAGAAACTCTGGATCATTGTTGATTTCATTCAGCAGCTCATGAGCAATGTCTGAGTGACATTTTTTGTCGAAATCCAACAATTTTGGAACAAAATTTGCTGCTACATGTTTCATGCCTAAAACATTGAGAAAATTGCTTGGCATGGACCAGAGGGCATGCTGAAGGATATGAACATCATAATGAAAAGTTTCAGGGAGAGCATAAGGGAACAATTGACAGGAATGGGGGAAAGAAATACAGTAGAAGAATGGGTAGATTTGAGGGATGAAGTAGTGAAGGCAGCAGAGGATCAAGTAGGTAAAAAGACAAGGGCTAGTAGAAATCCTTGGGTAACAGAAGAAATATTGAATTTAATTGATGAAAGGAGAAAATATAAAAATGCAGTAAATGCAGCAGGCAAAAAGGAATACAAACGTTTCAAAAATGAGATTGACAGGAAGTGCAAAATGGCTAAGCAGGAATGGCTAGAGGACAAATGTAAGGATGTAGAGGCTTATCTCACTAGGGGGTAAGATAGATACTGCCTACAGGAAAATTAAAGACACCTTTGGAGATAAGAGAACCACTTGTATGAATATCAAGAGCTCAGATGGAAACCCAGTTCTAAGCAAAGAAGGGAAAGCAGAAAGGTGGAAGGAGTATATAGAGGGTCTATACAAGGGCGATGTACTTGAGGACAACATTATGGAAATGGAAGAGGATGTAGATGAAGATGAAATGGGAGATACGATACTGTGTGTAGAGTTTGACAGAGCACTGAAAGACCTGAGTCGAAACAAGGCCCCGGGAGTAGACAACATTCCATTGGAACTACTGACGGCCTTGGGAGAGCCAGTCCTGACAAAACTCTACCATTTGGTGAGCAAGATGTATGAAACAGGCGAAATACCCTCAGACTTCAAGAAGAATATAATAATTCCAATCCCAAAGAAAGCAGGTGTTGACAGATGTGAAAATTACCGATTAATCAGTTTAATAAGCTACAGCTGCAAAATACTAACACGAACTCTTTACAGACGAATGGAAAAACTAGTGGAAGCTGACCTCAGGGGAGATCAGTTTGGATTCCGTAGAAACACTGGAACACGTGAGGCAATACTGACCTTACGACTTATCTTAGAAGAAAGATTAAAGAAAGGCAAACCTACGTTTCTAGCATTTGTAGACTTGGAGAAAGCTTTTGACAATGTTGACTGGAATACTCTCTTTCAAATTCTAAAGGTGGCAGGGGTAAAATACAGGGAGCGAAAGACTATTTACAATTTGTACAGAAACCAGATGGCAGTTATAAGAGTCGAGGGGCATGAAAGGGAAGCAGTGGTTGGGAAGGGAGTAAGACAGGGTTGTAGCCTCTCCCCGATGTTGTTCAATCTGTATATTGAGCAAGCAGTAAAGGAAACAAAAGAAAAATTCGGAGTAGGTATTAAAATCCATGGAGAAGACATAAAAACTTTGAGGTTCGCCGATGACATTGTAATTCTGTCAGAGATAGCAAAGGACTTGGAAGAGCAGTTGAATGGAATGGACAGTGTCTTGAAAGGAGGATATAAGATGAACATCAACAAAAGCAAAACGAGGATAATGGAATGTAGTCGAATTAAGTCGGGTGATGCTGGGGGAATTAGATTAGGAAATGAGGCACTTAAAGTAGTAAAGGAGTTTTGCTATTTGGGGAGCAAAATAACTGATGATGGTCGAAGTAGAGAGGATATAAAATGTAGACTGGCAATGGCAAGGAAAGCGTTTCTGAAGAAGAGAAATTTGTTAACATCGAGTATAGATTTAAGTGTCAGGAAGTCATTTCTGAAAGTATTTGTATGGAGTGTAGCCATGTATGGAAGTGAAACATGGACGATAAATAGTTTGGACAAGAAGAGAATAGAAGCTTTCGAAATGTGGTGCTACAGAAGAATGCTGAAGATTGGATGGGTAGATCACATAACTAATGAGCAAGTATTGAATAGGATTGGGGAGAAGTTTGTGGCACAACTTGACCAGAAGAAGGGATCGGTTGGTAGGACATGTTCTGAGGCATCAAGGGATCACCAATTTAGTATTGGAGGGCAGGGTGGAGGGTAAAAATCGTAGAGGGAGACCAAGAGATGAATACACTAAGCAGATTCAAAAGGATGTAGGTTGCAGTAGGTACTGGGAGATGAAGAGGCTTGCACAGGATAGAGTAGCATGGAGAGCTGCATCAAAGCAGTCTCAGGACTGAAGACCACAACAACAACAATGAAAAGTGAGTTCCAGAAGTGCATCCTAGATTGGAAAAAGTGCTGGCATGAGTGTATTATATCTCAGGGGGATTATTCTGAAGTGGACAAAGTTGAAATTGATGAATAAATCAAGAAACGCAATTCTTGTTACTTTCCGATCACACCTGGTATTCTGAGGTTCAAAGAATCAACAATTCTTTAGTAATTAATGTGCTAGGGTATCAAGGGCAGTCATCATCTTTGTCTTCTCAGCCTTATCTGAAATGTTTATACCACTTGTAAACTCTTGTCTTACATGTAGTACATTTTCAAAAGCCACGTTCAACATTTTGAATGATGTGGTGCACATTATTCCATTTCTCAAGCAAAATTTAATGCAAATTCTTCAATCCCTCTTTTTCGAAAGTAAAAATTTGCCAAGCCTTCAAAAACACATACCTTTTTGACTGTCAACAATAGACTAAGTATTAAAAGCAGCTGAAAATGCAAATGTACATGAGGAAATTGTGTACCAATAATATAATAAAATTTATTTGAAAATCAGACTTATAATGCCCATTAAATTGAAAAATTCCTATTATTTTTTTATCTCAGTTTGTATATCCTATCAACCGACCTCTTATTTTAGTTAGGTTGTGACACAAATTTCCTTTCTCCAGGGTTTGGTTCAGCACCTCCTTGGTAGTTAACCTGCCTACATATCTAATCTTTGCCCATACCTCACTTTTGTCCACCACCACACTTCAGACACACATCTTCAGAAAAAGACTTCCTGACACTTGAATTTACATTTGATGTTTTCATAAACTAGTTGCTATTAGTAGTCTGCGCTTTACGGCCTATCCACTACAGCCATCATCAGTTTTTTGGTGCCCAAAATAGCAAAATTCGTTGACTACTTCTAATGTGTGAGTTCCTCATCTAATTCCCTCACCATTGTCTTATATGATTTGACTACATCTCATTTCATTTGTTTTACTTTCTTAATGTTCAGTTCATTTCAAGACATTATATGTTCCTTTCAACAGATCTTCCAAGTCCTTTAAGATTGCTGATGACATTGTAATTCTGTGAAAGTTTTTATTTATTCAGCTTGAACTTAAATTCCCTTTCCAAAGTCTCCTTGGTTCCCTTTATTGTTTTCTTACTGTAGAGGTTGAGAAACATAGGGGATAGGCTACATCCTTGTCTCACTCCCTTCTCAACTACTGCTTTCCTTTCATGTCCTTCTTCTCTTATAGTTGCAGTCTTGTTTACGCACAAATTGTCAAGAATATTCCACCCCCTGCTGTCTTCAGAATTTGAAAGTGTGTGTGCTGCAGTCAACATTGTCAAAAGGTTTCCCTAAATTAACGACTGCTATAAACATAGAAAAGCTATTCTTTAACCTTACTTTGATCTTGTGCCTTTGTTCCACATTAGCACAGGGTCAAAATTTGTTATGGACAAATTTGTCATGGTTAATTATGAGGTGCCAAGATGCCCTTCCTGTCACCCCCTCAGGAGAAAATATGTGTACTCCAACAGTCTGCATATAGTGTTATTTACATGACAGTGAGTGAAAGTTTCATAAATGTTTGCAAACTGCATAATTGATGCAGGACTCTGGTACTAGCCTGGTATTTACCTAGTTGGATGTGGGAAACCACCTAAAAACCACATCCAGACTGGCTGGCATGTCTCCCTCATCTTTAACCTGTCAGGCTGATTGGATCCGGGGTCAGTGCAGCTCCCCTTCCCAGAAGTGCTGCTTTAACATGCACATCTATCCAGGCAGGTCTGCTGTTCTTTAACTTGTCTTCTAAAACACGTAGTAAGGCCCCACTATTGCTCCTACATTTCTCCAGGACCCAGACTGATCTTCTCTGAGGTGGAGTTTACCAGTTTTTTCCATCTTCTGTAAATAATTTGTCATTGTTTTGTAATGACAACTTATTAAACTGATATTCACACCTGTTGTTACCTAACACTTTTATTTTAAATCTTTTCCATTTTTACCACCCCTATCTGATTTCTCAAAAAACTTCATTTCACTTAGTTGCTCCTATTTTTTTTCTCTTTCGTTCATGAACCTGGTCACTGCATTTGAGTTCACTTGCATAACTTACACACACTGTACAGCAGAGTGAAAATCATTCTGGAAACAATCTCATGAGGCTGTTGCCATGTCATGTCCCCGCAATATCCTTTTTTCCAGGAATAGTAGTCTTGCATGTTACGCACGGGTACCTCTGTGATGTTTGGAAGGTAGGAGATGAAATACTGATGGAAATAAAGCTCCGAACATAGGTCACAAGTTGTCGCGTAACTCAGTTCGTAGAGCACTTGCTTGTGAAAGGCGAAGATCCTGAGCTCGAGTTCGAATCAGCACTCAGCTTTTGTATGTAAGGAAGTATCGTGTCAGTGCACACTCCACTGCAGAGTGAAAATTCATTCTGGGAATCTATAAATGTCCCAATGACTTTCCTATGTCAACTCTGTTCAACACTTCATGAGAAAAGATACTACTGCTTTTATATGAATTGCTATTTTCTGAATCTGTGCTGCAAGTTGTGTAGTAGCCTCTGTTTACTGAAGAAAGATTCCATTTGATTGGTCCTAGTGATCTAGCATTAAAGTATGTGACTGGAAATTGAGATGTCACGGGATCGAAACCTGGCTGGAGCATAGAAATTTTCAGTCTGCCTTTAAACTACTCGTCTACTCAATGATGAAAAAGAGTTGTCAGAAACAACACATTGTTGGGATTGCTCATCAACTTGTAGATCCCCTTTCCCCAACTGGATAATGTGAGTAGATTAGGGACATAAGTCACTGAAGTGGCTTGCTATTGAAAGCCTCAAAAAATTATTATCTAGGATTACTCTTTCAGGTAACTTGCTCAGTGCTGAGTTCATGGAAGTTGATCTATAATTCTGTGTCAGTTGGTGCTGTCTTTCTGTGCTGGTGGTATCTAAGTGATTTTTAAAAGATCATGAAACTTTCCCAATTGAACTGTGTATTAAATTTGTTAGTGGTTTTGTTAATTCACTTCTTCATTCTGTAAGTTATGACATTCATTAGACTCTTTTTAGAAAAAAAAACCTGGGAATAATTTTTAGGGCATTACAGTCTGAAACAGTCATCACGGAAAAAAGATTACTCATTTTACTTGAGTTAATTACTGGTGTTGAACCATCCATTTCTTCTCTCCATGCCTTACTAAATTGATCTATGAGAGTCTCACATATTGTGTTTGGCAAACTTGACAGCGTTACATTTTCTTAAAATGAGAATACTTTGGACCTTAAGAGAAAACAAGTTACCTTCATATCTAAATAACACGTAGTTAGTTAGTTAGTTAGTTAATCAGTCAGTTATTTAGTTGTTCCATATATTATTTGAATGATTCTTTTATTGAAATTATTTGGAACGAGTCAATTATGGAATATGTATACACAATTAGTGTTAACATTAATGAACACCTTATTTTTTAGACATACCCATGCAGCTACACTTAGAAACAAGGTTTGTACCTCTCCCTCTCTTCTTCTTATATGTATATAAAAACTGGCTGCCTTTGAATTCATAGGACTCAATCGGGATCATGTAATCAGTTTCGGCTTTACAGTTGTCCTCAGAATCTGTAAGAAGGAAACACCTGATTGCATACATTCTCTGTTATGCAGCATTTGGTGTGGCATTTCCAATGGACTGTTTTGGAACACCCTTATTGCCCGGCTCACATTCCAAGTGATTTTCACCTCTTTGACCATTAAAGAAGCACCTGCCTGGCCCTTCCTTCAGAACTGGTGCAGACAGGTGGGCTGCTGTTAAGTGACTCCTTAACTTCGAGCCCGAGTTCTCTTGTGTGTTTACCACAGATTGGTTTACCAGTAGAATGAATGCTCAGACAAGTGTGGTGACTGAATGGAAAAGCAATATGGAGCATTATCCGAATGGTCTCCACTGTCTCTGACACAAAAACACTAATGGTTACTCACTTTGTTTACTTTCACTCGTATTATCTGGTACGGGGTTACATCTGTGGGCAAGTGTGTGCACGTGCCAAGAACATTCCGAGTCCAGTAAGGGGTGGTCAGGTTGGTTGTAGTGTCAGTTTGTCAACTTTGTGTAAGCCATCATTCAGCTGTCGTGTAATTGTAACTGTTACCATGTACATATATTCCACCGTGACATTTGTTGTTGGTAGTATTGACTTGTTGAGAAGAAACTGCTGCACTAATGCTTGGATAACACTTTCTGAATTAATGTTTTTAAATGATCTTCATCAAACCTCAAAGGTCTTCATGAACACGGAGAGTCACTAATGTCAGAATGATCTTCCTTAAAGGGCACCTCATGCTCTAAAGCAAAATCACAAAAATCAGCAGGTGGTCATTTGTGCATCACTGCTTGCTCATCATCAGTCCACTTACGAACAACACTGACCATTCCTGTCCTGTAAGTGAACAGGGTAGCATAGTGTTTAGTACACTGGACTTGCATTCGAGAGGACGACTGTTCATACCTGTCCGGCCATCCTGATTTAGGTTTTCCGTGATTTCCCTAAATCATTAATGCAAATACTGGGATGGTTCCCTTAAAAGGGCATAGCCACTTTCCTTCTCCACCCTTCCCTAGTCTTAGCTTGTGCTCCGTCTCTAATGACCTCATTGGCAACGAGATGCTAAACCCTAATCTCCTCCTATCCTGTATTATTACTGGTGCTGAGAAATGGTGTCTTTATGCCAACGTATGGAAATGGAAGGAATGGTTGTGCCCAAACAAAGCAGTAACTCCCTGTATAAAGACCTGCATGCATCTAAAAAAGATAATGTTATGCATCTGAGGGAACAGCAATGGTGTGGTGTACTACGAATTGCTTCCCCAAGCTGAAACCATCACTAATCACATTTATTGTCAACAACTGAGACATGTTGCAGACACAGTCCAGGAACAGTGAGCAGGAAGACTGCGTGAAGTGGTACTACTCCACAATAACACCCGGCCACATCCTGCTAGACTGACAAAAAGCACTACACAGAAATTGAGTTGGGAAGTCATTCTGTGCCAAACCTATTCCCTTGTTCTTGTATCCTCAGATTTTCACCTTTTCCACTCCATATTAAACAATGTTCAAGGAAATTCCACTACAGATGATAATGCGCTCTGAGCATGGCTTGGCGAGTTGTTCTCCTCAAAACCAGTGACGGAATTGAAAAGCTACCCCAGCATTGGAAGACTGTTGTAAATAGTGAAGGAGAATATAGTGTTCACGACTAGAGTCTCTGCTATGTGTATCTGTTGTGTTTATTTAAACTTGTGCAAAAATGCTGCAAATTTATGCACCAACTAAATAAATACACAGAGCGCCTCAGTAATTTTGTCTCTCTCTTCAACTTCCCAAATGGACATTTTCTCACAGATGACTCATTCCCTTTATTACTGAATCATCATCGTGTTACGTGTGTCTACCTTCCAGTAATCAAATTGGGTGCCCAGGATGATGTACAGTCAGGAATTAGTCTGGCAAATTTTGTGAATGATGCCGTCAGTGCTTGAATTAGACTTTCGCAGATGGTTTTTCAATTTTGATATCCTGTAACTATGTTCAGTCAAACGTTCCAACTAAAATCCATTCCAAATAGGTATTCATAAATATTTCACTAAAGTTACAAATTCTGGTGATAGTGCAACTGAACAGTTAGCTACTTTGGACTATAGTATATTCTAAAACTTAGAAGTTTCACGATTGTGGCAACCACCTACTTTACGGCTTCTGTTGCAGGGTTCACAACAGCAGCAGTACAACCGCCGCTCCGGTCTGGCAGAGGCCGGCCACGCTCAGTACGGCCCGGGCACGGGCGGAGGCGTCGCCGGAGGCCTCCCGCCGCGCCTGCAGAACCTCCATCACCACCAGCCACACCAGCAGCTCTTCCAGAACGTGGCCCCTCCGCCAGGGGCACTGCCCCCTCGTTTTCTCGGGCAGCAGGCGCAGCCGTTCGTGCCGCTGCAGGCGGCCGTCAAGTCCCGTGCCGTCACTGGTCGCGGTTCGCAGGGCGAGGAGGGTCGTCACAGAGGGCAGGAGAGTGAGCGGGTGCAGGTCGGTTCACTCCCTCTATCTTATATACAACTATCTGATAAATTTCTCTAAATCGTAAATTTAAGACAGTAGACTTATTTTCCATCTGTCGGTCACTGGTTTTATTATTTCAAACAACTGGTGATCTTTAGATCCTAAAACACCCTTTATTTCTAACCAACTATCCCAGAATCTGGAGCCTAGTGACAGCAGCGGGTTGCCTATTTAACAGCTTCTAGGGCAATAAAAATGATTTTCAATATCTTAACAATACCAGAGAAGGGAAGTTGCTACTCACCATATAGCGGAGATGCTGAGTCGCGATAGTAACAACAAAGAGATTCACACAATTAAAGCTTTCAGCCATTAAGGCCTTTGTCAGCAGTAGACACATACGCATGCACGCGAGCGCCCCCCCCCCCTCCCCCCCACACACATGCGCGCGTAACCGCAACTTGCATACACATCTGCAGTCTCAGAGAGCTGAAACCACACTGTGAACAGCAGCACCAGTGCATGATGGGAGTGGCGACGGGATGGAGGTAAGGAGGAGGCTGGGGCTGGGGCGGGGAGGGGGAGGGATAGTATGGTGGGAGTGGTGGACAGTGAAGTGTTGCAGCTTAGACGGAGGGCAGGAGAGAAGATGCTGGGGAGGCGGGGGGGGGGGGGGGGGTGGTAAGTAGCAGAAAGGAGAGAAATTAAAAGACTGGTTGTGGCGGTTAAATGACGGCTGTGTAGTGCTGGAATGGGAACAGGGAGGCGGCTGGATGGGTTAGGACAGTGACTAAGGAAGGTTGAGGCCAAGAGGGTTACGGGAAAGTAGGATGTATTGCAGGGAACATTCCCACCTGCCCAATTCAGAAAGCTGGTGTTGGTGGGAAGGATCCATATGGCACAAGCTGTGAAGCAGTCATTGAGATGAGGGATATCATGTTTGCCAGCGTGTTCAGCAACAGGGTGGTCCACTTGTTTTTTGGCCACAGTTTGTCGGTGGCCGTTCATGCCGACAGACAGCTTGTTGGTTGTCTTGCCTACATAGAATGCAGCACAGTGGTTGCAGCTTAGCTTGTAAATCACATGACTGGTTTCATATGTAGCCTTGCCCTTGAGCCTGATGGCTGCAGAATGAGTGGTGAGTAGATGGAGTGTACATGGAAGAGTAAGCACAGCAAGTTCCAGGAGGACTGCACCACAAGCAACAGCTCTGATGAAAAGATGGATGATGACAGCTGAGATCTGGCGAGAGGTTCTCCACAGACCGTCAGGAACAGGTCACTGGGAGCTGGATCAATGTTTCGAATGTATTCTGTTATGTTGAATGATAGGTCTCACTTCTGTTTGTGGTAATCAAATTGACTCTTACGTGTTCTTATATGACCTGGTGAGGTGGTGGTTCTCGAGATGTGTCACTCTCTGACTTGTAGAGTCTTGGTGTGAGGAATTAGTGGATATGGCAATAGGACTGATTTGGTAATTGTTGAAGGGAGGCCGTATGCTCACTAGCATGTGGCAAGAATGGTAAACCTTTCATGGCTGGGGTTCCAGATGGCATTTTCATCTAGGATAGTGCAAAACCCGCATTGCAGTTCACACAATAGATGTCTAGATAATTGTGGCAATCCTAGACTGACCTGGCCAGTTCACTGATTTGTCACTGAAGGGGCATGTCTGGTAAGCGGTATACTTTCACACTGGCCTCCCATCAACAATCTTAGTGAAGTGACACAGCATGTGCTTCAGGCATAGCAAGAAATTGCTTAAGATGACATTACTGGGTCACAACTTATAATGATGTTGCTAATGGACATCAGTACCAAACAGAATGAAAATGTACTCATTTAATACTCATTATGCAATGAACATCTGAACAAAAGAGAAGAGTGTGATAAATAGGAACTGGAAAAAAAATCCTTTTGTTCTATGATCAAACTCAGTGCTATTTTTTGACTAACTTCTTATTATTTATTTACCAAATTTCTTATATTTTTGCCACATATGGTATCTCTTCTGCCAAAGTCTCTATTATTTTTGCCAAATACGGTGTAAGTTTTTTGCCAAATTCATTGACCATGTTGCCACATTTGGTGTTACTTTTTCCTCAAATATAGATGTTACTTTTTTGCCAAAATGCAGAGTTTTTTTGCCAAATTTAGTGTTTCCTTGCCAAATTCAGTGTTTCATAGCTATATTCTTTATTATTTTTGCTAATTTTGGTACTATTATCATCGTGACATCGAAGTTCATTACAAAGGAAATGAAGTGTCAGTTTAACATTATACACCAACCTCAGCCTTTAGGAATTTAGAAGTCAAAATGCAGTTTTAATGTTCAGTAATGATCAGTTATGAATATTAGTGAACTGCAGTCCTCAGATTTGTAACATTTTTATGCAGCAAAATTATGAATGTTCCAATACCTCAGTGCCATTTATCTCACGTAATTTTGCTAAAAATGCTAATTTTGCGTTATTGTTTTTGCAGAATTTTCCTGTCCCTATTGATGAATGTTTGCCTGATGTTTTGTGCTGTAACTCTTTCCATTTATGTAAGCATACCTTTCAATCTTCACTGTATCATCATCACATTCCAACTTGAATGCCAGCTCACAGACATCGCTATTTAACGGTTCCTTAATGTTTTCAACATCTACTTTTTTAGTCAAAAATACTTACTACGAATTAAAATATTTGATTTAACTAAAACAGAATACTTCAACACTGTTTGTTATTTTTTCAAAAATCATCAACCTGTGTCCGAATAATCTGCAAGCAGGATTATCTGCACTTAGATAATTGGAAGCTTGCTGTATTCATTAAATATGTTTTCCTTTTGTGTATTAAAGTAATCTTCCAAATCATATTTTAATAGCTCAGTAACAAGCACTTGAGATACGAATTTTACATACCTTCCATCAAATTAATTTCTTAGAGCATGACACATTATGTAATTCTTGGAATCGGTTGTATTTTTAACAATGGTAATTTTAGAATGTTGTCCCTCTCGGGTAAATTTCTGATGCAGATGTTCACTAATTGACATCTATATGACTGCTTTGAAATTAACGCTTACATCCTTTCTCGAGGGTTTATCAAGCTGCCGTCAGATAGTTTCTCAACTGTTCCATTCTTGAATAGGACATGGAAAAAATGAATACCTAAATATTTCCCTTTGAGCTCATATTTCTCCTATTTTATTACTGTGGTTCCTATGTTGGTGAGATTCAGGAGAAAAGTTGGTGACTGAAATTTCACAAAATGATCTTGTTGCAATGAAAAAGCCATTGGTTCAATGATTGCCATCCCAACTTGATTATCATATCCATAACATCTCTCTCTCTCTCTCTCTCTCTCTCTCTCTCTCTCTCTCCCTCTCCTACTTCGTGATAATACATAATGAGCTACCCTTCTTTTAACTTTTTCGATATCTTCCGTCTCCTGTCTGCTAAGGATCCCATACCTTGCAGTAATGCTCCAGAAGAAGATGGACAAGTGTAGAGTGGATAGTATCTTAAATAGATTTGTTGCATCTTCTAAATGTTCAGCCAATAAATTGCAGTCTTTAGTTTGCCTTCCCCCACAACATTTTCTGTTAGATAGCTTCTACGTAAGATGTTTGTAATAGGGTATTTGACTGTTTTCTTGAACTCATCTTAAATTGTTAATTATGCCATTTTATGCTTTTTGCCTTCATGAATTTCAGCACCCTTTTATAAAAAACAGAAATAAAATTTAAATAATTTGAATGCCTGCTAAAATGCTCCATTTCAGTCAACTGGCTAGCTCGCTGCTCATACTGTCATAAAGCTAATTCACAGTGATGTCTTGGTTTGGAATTTACATGTCAGAAAATGGATTCCAAATGGTGTGTAGTACTACACTGTACAAATACATCCATAAAAACTCTTGAAAAATTGTTTTTGATTGTTTCAGAGAGTGAGAAGGTATGTAAAAAATTAGTTGCACTGTACCAGCAAAATGCCATCATGTCGCCGCCAAAATTCCCTTACTTAATTATAAATGTTTTGCACTCTGAAGTTAACATTAATTTACCTCGGAGATATGCTTTCTCACTGTTACAAAGGACAGTGTCAGTCAACGAAATTTAACTCTTAATAAAAATTATCGTTATACCCACTTCCTTGGACAGCATTGGCAGTTTGGTCGGTAGAGCGGTGGACTGTCGAATATTAGAAGATGATATCCATAGATCGCTGGTTTAAATCTAGCCTGCAATAATATTTTAACTTCTTTATAAAACAAATTGACAGTCCTTTCATGTGAAAACCAAATCACAATCACAAAACTTCACCAGACTGATTACAAACAGTGTATTTTTATGTTTTTCTTGGCATTTACATGCACGTACATTTGCAATAATTGTTCACACACATCACTTTCAAAAAGATATTTTCTAGTTAATGTGACCACTAATTTCTTATTTTAGTAGTAGTAGTAGTAGTAGTAGTAGTAGTAGTTTTTCTTTAAAAAAAATCTTCATACTGTTCAGCAAGGATCCTTTTGTTTAAGCTTTTGAAGTTTCATCATCTTGCATAAAATGAAGTTAAGTCTGCTTCAGACATGATGTTAGTTTACACTCACAAACAGTGCAGCCCTTACATTTGTGTTACCTGGATGTTGTACTAAACCTCGTTGTACTGTGGGAGTATGGTGATATCTTCACTGTTTGCAATGCTTTCCAAAAAAGGTAATTGTTTGTAAGCAAAGTAGATACATTTATTCTCAGTTGTCCATTTTTCAGAGTAGATTAACGTGAAGCTATATCCAATACATCTCATCATTGAAGCAACTGCTACAATGAGTTCTTGCTAACACTATTTTCAGATTTTGTGTAAAATTATGACCCCTCCAGGACTCAAACATATATTCTTCCTTTCCATAATCACATACGCTATCCATTGCACAACAGAGTGCATGCTGCTTGTGGCTCCTCTGCTGCGTATCTTGTATACTGGAAATCAGCACTAAGATTTTCACAAGAATGGGGAAAAGAATGGCCGTCCTTGCACATATCACTGTTCTGAATGAGTGGTGCATAAACACATCAAGTTTTGCGAAGTTTACACTGTCAGCATTCATAAAATTCCTTTCTGTTGTTACTTAAAAGAAATAAATGTGTTTTCCATACCTAAATAGTGTAACTATTTGCAGAAAAAGTACGTATAAACCTAGTAACTTTGGCTAACACTCATGTAACACACATATAGCTTCATTTTACTCCTAGTCTGTGATGTCACAGAGCTTCAGTCAATAACAGCGTATTTTCGATCATATGACCAAATCTTGAAATTTAATGATTTTTAAGCTTTAATTACATAAAAATAAGAGATTTTGTGCGAATATTGATTGCAAATGTGATTTGAATGTTATAATCACTCCAAATAACTGCTATAATCACTCCAAATAACAATAATCCGAACCATATTTTTAACATAAGAAAATAGTGTATTGTAATCCCTAGATATTTATTTGAATTAGCAACCATTACATTTGTGATATTTACCGTGTAATCTAAATTTAACAGATTTTTAATACTTGTGTGAAGGGCCCTTTACTTTTTATTGTTTATTAATTTCTGTGCACCACAATTTTTCAGAACTCGACAACTTCCGTCGAGCAGTCGCCTGTGAATAAGTCGAGTGGGGGCAATGTGGGAACTCCCGACAAAGTTGTCTCCACTGCCAGCAAGGGCTCCGGTGGGCCGGCAGCGCGCAAGACCCGCAAAGTGCGTATAGCGGCACGCTTCACTTACGGCCTGGACGTTGATGACGAGAAGCAGCCAGCTCTGCCAAACGAGGAAGAGAAAAAGGAGGAGACGAAGCAGGCAGTGGGCAGCGACTCAGGGGCTGTTGAGGGCCCCACCACCGAGCAGCAGAACTAGAGGCATTTTAATAGTGGTCGGCATTCATTGTAGGCTGTGAACTGTTACTGTAACTACGCTTCTAAGTGAAAGAAAAAAACGCTTCGTGAACTATCACGAACCTATCATTTATATATAGTGAGATCATATGCATGAGAAAAAAAAAGTTCTTTTTGAATTTGTACCGAAAAACTGCAGTTGATTACATTTTAATGTACTCTTCGCAAATCTGATGACTGATCAAATTATCAGATTGGTCGTTGTATGTGCAATGACTTTTGAATTGCTGATTTTTAGTTTGCATGTTTGTGTTTATGATTGTAGCTTTGATCAGTGTATTTTCTAATAAGCCCATAAAAAATGATTTGGTTAATGTGAAAACTGCTGATGTAAGCTGCATTCTGCAGCTTTACATCTCTCTCTGCATTTGTGACGACACACAGTTTCCAAATACTGTATTTCCAATACAGATTTGATTACTGCTGAACCTTTTTTATAGTGTGAGTACCACATGTGATCCTGTATATTTTCAAATAAAAGGCAAAAGATAAAAATATATGTGTTGAAAAGGGTAAGTTGCGCACACTGACTGGTTGGGTAACTTGTTTGAGCACTGTTAACGCAGATAGGAATTCTGCTTTTGAACAGAGTAGTATATTAGAACAGCTCAGAGTTGAAAGAGAGTAACTAATTCAGTTGTGGAATACAGTGCTCCAGAAATGAATGAAAAATTGTAAGGTAAAGCATGTGGTTGTGGAACTTGAGGGTGTCGTAAGATGGTCAATTTCCCAGTTTGATTACAGAAAGTTAAGCCAGTAAAATTTCTTACTCATTTTAGAAACGATTTTTGACTGCATCTGCACTGCTCTTTTCGAAGCTATACGCAAGAGTCTATCATACGGCAGATAAGTTCAGGCCAAAAATAAATCACCAATAAGTAAACAGGTATTCATTGGACAAATATATTATACTAGAACTGACATGTGATTACATTTTCGTGCAATTTGGGTGCATAGATCCTGAGAAATCAGTACCCAGAACCACCACCTCTGGCCATAATAACGGCCTTGATATGCCTGGGCATTGAGTCAAACAGAGCTTGGATGGCGTGTACAGGTACAGCTGCCCATGCATCTTCAACACGATACCACAGTTCATCAAGAGTAGTGACTGGCGAATTGTGACGAACCAGTTGCTCGGCCACCATTGACCAGACGTTTTCAGTTGGTGAGAGATCTAGAGAATGTACTGGCCAGGGCAGCAGTCAAACATTTTATGTATCCAGAAAGGCCCGTACAGGACCTGCAACATGTGGTCGTGCATTATCCTGCTGAAATGTACGGTTTCACAGGGCTCGAATGAAGTGTAGAGCCACGGGTCGTAACACATCTGAAATGTAACGTCCACTGTTCAAAGTGCCGTCAATGCGAACAAGAGGTGACCGAGATGTGTAACCAATGGCACCCCATACCATCACGCCCGGGTGATACGCCAGTATGGCGATGACGAATAGATGCTTCCAATGTGCGTTCACCGCGATGTCGCCAAACACGGATGCGACCATCATGATGCTGTAAACAGAACCTGGATTCATCCGAAAAAAATGATGTTTTGCCATTTGTGCACCCAGGTTCTTCGTCGAGCACACTATCGCAGGCGCTCCTGTCTGTGATGCAGCGTTGAGGGTAACGGCAGCCACGGTCTCCGAGCTGATAGTCCGTGCTGCTGCAAACATTGTCGAACTGTTCGTGCAGATGGTTGTTATCTTGCAAACGTCTCCATCTGTTGACTCAGGGATCGAGACGTGGCTGCACGATCCTTTACAGCCGTGCGGATAAGATGCCTGTCATCTCTACTGCTAGTGATACGAGGCCGTTGGGATCCAGCACGGCATTCCGTATTACCCTCCTGAACCCACCAATTCCATATTCTACTAACAGTCATTGGATCTCAACCAATGCGAGCAGCAGTGTCGCGATACGATAAACTGCAATCACGATAGGCTTCAATCTGACCTTTATCAAAGTTGGAAACGTGGTGGTACGCATTTCTCCTCCTTACATGAAGCATCACAACAACGTTTCACCAGGCAACGCCGGTCAACTGCTGTTTGTGTATGAGAAATCGGATGGAAACGTTCCTCATGTCAGCACATTGTAGGTGTCGCTACCGGCGCCAACCTTGTGTGAATGCTCTGAAAAGCTAATCATTTGTGTATCACAGCATCTTCTTCCTGTCAGTTAAATTTCACGTCTTAGCACGTCATCTTTGTGGCGTAGCAATTTTAATGGCCAGTAGTGTAATAATAATAATAATAATATTAATAATAATAATCAGTTTTCCATTATTTACATACATTATCTGTACCAATGAAAAATGTGTCACTTTCATTGGTAACATAGTCCAGTTCCCAATCAGTGTTGTGCTGATAATCCACTATCAATTCTTTCTCTTTGTCAGCTTCACCACCATCTGTGGCTTCTTTTTGTACTGAATAATTCGTAAAATATTTTCCGTGGTTCTTAGAGAGTGAAAATCCCAACTGGGTAAAACATCTTTGTTACAAAGAGATCATAACCGTCTCACTCAGTTAGTAAATTAATCTAAAATCACTTGTGGTAGCATAATAATAGTATAATGTAAAACAGCTTACGTGAGCAGTTGCACAGGGTACAAAATGCGCTGGCACAGATCACTTTCCAATAAAACTGTGTAACAAATAGAAATAAGCACAAAACTAAATGGAGCTTTGTCTTTTTGTTGTTAAGATAGTTGGTGAATATATGTTGTAGTGCTGACGTTCTTTGTTGTGTGGGTTGAAGCACTGACAACGGAGTCTGTGAATATACTGAATGATGGGAAGCTAATCTGTTTTATATCTAGCAAATCTGAATATCACACTGAATAGCAGAAGCATTGAGTCATCAATGAGCACATAAATAAGGTTCAAAACTGCGGACAAACTCTTTTCCAAGCTTTGGGGGCGGGGGGGGGGGGGGGGGGGGGCGCATGTGTGTATTTTTGTTGGTGTGCATTGTATTCTAGCTTGAAAAAGGTTTTTGTACCAAATAAATTTGATTATCTAGTGAACATAAAACAGTGCTATTAGACGTGATGCACAACCATTAACAGCTTATCAGTGACACCTACCACATGGTAATCATTTACAGATAACCTCTCGTTGTCCTTGTGACAAAAAGCTCCATCAGGTCTGTGACGAAATTCAATTGTCATTCTACAGCATCAGAGCGATATACAAAACAAACTACTGCTGCTGGTAATTTGCCCGAGTCCGTAGTGCAGTATTACACTACTGGTTAACAAGGACAGAACATATACAATTATAATAAAGAAGACTGTCCAGACAGTAGAGTAGTTCAACGTCACTGACTCATTTTGGGAGGTTGTAGCAGGTGATGGATAGGGTGGTAGTAATGATAGCTGATGCTGGAGTACCACAGCCCAGGCATTATTGGCACATTATCATCAGTCAACTCTCATTTTATTTTATTTTATTTTATTTGATGACAGACAGTTGCTGATAATTACACAATAAGTATAAGAGGCTGAGAGTGTAATCTAGGATTTCAAAGTGCCAGTGACATTGTTTACACTAAAAAGGTTGCAAGCTAAATTAACCCATTCACCTACAGTACATGGATATAGCCATCATAGCAGCTCTGTGTATTGTGCTACCATGACTGGTACAACCATCACAGCACTGTAGATGCAACATAAGAGTCTTCTGTAGCTCTGTGCTTTCTGTAATAATTGTGAGCCATACCGCTTGATGGCACTAGTTGTATGTTTATGAAACTGAAGCCACACCACAAGATGGCCACAAAAAATTGACATTTTTTGGAAGAGAGTGATATTGGTGATGCAGATAATGGTGAAGACAATGAGAGTGCAAGTGAGATATCAACAGTTAGCATATTGGAGGATAGGGAAACTGTAAGTGCACAATGAAGTGCAGCGTCACGCGAAACTTGTGCCGATGTGATGACAAAATATTTTGCGGCATCTTGAAAGGTGGCCCATTGAAACTGGGACAATGTAGCTACTCCTCCTATAATTGGCAGTTGCTCTGTAACATCTGAAATAGAAACAATGGTTCTGCAGCATCTGGGACAAAATCCTACATAACTTCAGGTCGTAAATCAGTTTATAACAACAGCTTTTGACTCCATTGTGAGAGAAACTATCTCTTTTGCAGCGAAACCACAGACTACTAATTCAAGCAGTGACAACACATGCTTGTTTCCTATAACAGCTGATAAACTGAAGGCACACTTTGCTCCCTGCATCCTCATGTCACAGACATGAAAACCTTCTGTACAAGACAGTTGGTCACAAAGAAAAATAATTGAGACTCCAGTATTTGCTAAAAGAATGCCACTGAGAAGATGTTATCTCTAAGTATTTGCACTTTGCTACTGAATCACCAGAAACACAACATGGTAAACTGAGGAAACTGAGGTCAGTCATTTCGCAGGTACTCGACAAATTTCAAAGAGTATATTTTCCTAGTAAAAATGTCAGCATCGATGAGAGTATAACGTTACTGTGTACTCAAATAGAAGGATAAAAGGGATGATCAAATTTTCTATTTGAGAACATTGCTGCTGTATATATGCAATGTAGTGCGACTCCGATGTGGGTGTATAAGCACCAACAGGGGCAAAGGATTAGTGTGGCATTAGTGTCTTTCTGACATGTGGGATGAATGTGGAAATGTGAATTATGGTGACGTTATTACCAAATGCGTCCAAGCAGTACCTATGTGATGTTAATTTTTTCTTGGCTGTGGAAGGGCAAACACTGGCAGACATCCATAAGAAAACGAATAATGTGTACAGGGAAGCACATCTGTTGAAAACCATCATTATGGAATGTTCTGGAGTGCTGCTGCTCCCTGACAATGCACATACCCACATTGCAAATGTTGTAACACAGACATTAAGCGAGTTCGAGTGGGAGACACTCGGGCACCCGCTCTATAGTCCTGATCTCTGCCTATGTGATTATCATGCCTTTGGTCTCTTGAAAAAGATGTTGAAGGGTCAACTGTTCCTGTTGGACAAGGATGTGCAGCAGGCAGTTACAGACTTCTTCACGCAGCAGATCATGATGTTTTACCTTCAACATGGTGCGTTAATGGAATAATTTCCTCAATGCCCATAGTGATTTTGCCCGAGTGGCATACCATTTGTGGACTGTACGGCCTTTAAACAGAAACTTTTCCATTCCCCTTGTATTTTGATGTTCCATCATATGGTGCAAAAATAATATGAACTATCAACAGTCAATAAGTTCACTGATAGTGCTATCGATATATAGATATTTCAGCCTAACGGCTGACGCCCATCCTTACTTTAGCCAAGACCAAACATTGTACATCACTGCCCTTACTTGAGTCGAGTTGTTGTTTTGTTAATCATTTCAGTTCTTACTTGCAGTTGAATTTAATGTAAGTGCTGTCATTTAGTGTTTTTGTGGGATGCTGTCCTGATAGTTTCTAATAATGGATAAGCTGTAACAAGAAAAATGGTTACCCATTCGTGAGTCATAAGTTTTAAATACCTGCATATAAATGTTGGGAGTGGCTTTGTCTGGTTTAAATCTTTTAAATAGACCCAGACCTTATCACTTTTATTTGTCCATTTCTTGGCATGGCTAAATTTCTGACAAGTTCTTTTGTCTGTTTATATCCATTGAGGCACCTGAAGGTGCAATTTAATTTGTGAAACCAGTCATCTTCTTCGACAAAGAATTCTAACAACCACAGTGGTCTTGTTTATTCAAATCATGGAATATTTCAGCTGTGGTTGCACTACATATAAAATAGTGTCCACAATTTCTATAGCAGTTTAATGTTAGCACTGGAGTTGTTATGTGGAGAATGATAGAACATAAGGCAGCAGTGCATTTCAAATAACATTAAATTAAAATCAGTGCATAAAAATGGACTTGAACTGGCCAATGTCACCCTGAAATTGCGTTGATCAACAAAAATATCGCCCAATCTGTTCATACAGGTGGTACTCAGTTATTAAAACTGGTTTTAATGTAGAACAACTTGGGAGTGGAGTGGGCAGTGGGTGGGTGTGGGGATCGTATTGTGGAGGGTGCAAGGGGTATGTGATGACAGCACATTCTATAGTTTACTCGTTCCTAAAAGATATTTTCAGCAGGCTTGAAGTCTCTGAGGCAATTGCGCCCTGCATTCTCCCCGTTTCATCCAAAATCTATTCACGCTCTTGTAATACTATAATAACTTAGGCCACAAATTCCCTGCACAACTAAATGTTAAAATATTCATGCTTTCATGCACTATCGAATGTACATGTGAAGGAGAAACATGCAATATCAGATTTTCATCTTTTGTTGTGGTGTATTTTATTTGACTTGAAAAGAATGTACAACAACCAGTTTCCCCAAATTCTCCACTGAGCAGTGTACCTCTGCACCTTGAGGCACTGAGCTAGCAGTCATTGGATTTGGGAGGTGAGGTGACTTGCTATGAAAGGGAACAAAATGGGGTGTAGACTATCATTGACGTACTGCAGCGATGTAAGGGTGCTGCAAGATGACGACCAAAGGGATCCTGCTGTGAAAAGAAATGGCACCCCAGAACATCCCTCCTGGTTGCTGGGCCAAATAGCAGGTGACAGTCAGATTGGTACCACACCATTGTCTGGGGCATCTCCAGACATGTCTTCAGCCTGTAATCTCCTTGACTGGGGTAAAATTGTCTTCAGTGATGAGTCCCACTTCACACTGCACTCCGGTAATCAGCAAGACCTGTCTGGAGACGCCCCAGACAAGGGTTTTAATGTAGAATGACATGGGAGTGGAGTGGGAAGAGGGGTGGGTGGTGCTGGGAGGGGGGGGGGGGGGGATCAGTTTGTGGAGAGTGCAAGGGGTATGTGATGACAGCACATTCTATAGTTTGCTCGTTCCTAAAAGATATTTTCAGCAGGCTGCTTGAAGTCACTGAGGCAATTGCGCTCTGCATGCTCCCTGTTTCATCCAAAATCTATTCATGCTCCTGTAATCTAATTGTCTCCAGAATGAGATTTTCACTCTGCAGCGCAGTGTGCGCTGATATGAAACTTTCTGGCAGATTTAAACTGTGTGCCAGACTGAGACTCTAACTCAGGACCTGCCTTACGTGGGCAAGTGCTTTCTTCCAGGAGTGCTAGTTCTGAAAGGTTCACAGAAGAGCTTCTGTGAAGTTTGGAAGGTAGGAGACAAGATACTGGCACAATTGAGGCTGTGAGGATGGGTCTTGAGTCGTGCTTGGGTAGGTCAGTTGGTAGAGCACTTGCCCGCGAAAGGCAAAAGTCCCGAGTTCGAGTCTCAGTCCAGCACACAGTTTTAATCTACCAGGAAGTTTCAACCTAATTGTCGTCTGCCAGGCAGGAGTGATGGTTGGGGATGCCATTTCATTTCATATCAGGACCCATTTGGTTGTCATTCACAGCACACCTACAGCACAGCAGTAAGATGACAGTATTCCAAACCCAATTTTGTTTCTCTTTATGGCAAGCCATCCTGAGCCTCCATTCTAACAAGATAATGCCTGCGTGCACGCACGCACGCGCGCGCCTCCCCATTTAAGAACATTGGGGCATTATGAGCCGGACCCTCCAATCAGCTTGGGATTTTGACAATCTAACATGCCAATTGGACAGAATTTTGGTTCGATGTCCCTCAGGAGGATATCCGCCAATTCTGTCTGTCAGTGCCAAGCCGAATAATAGGCCAGAGATGTACTTACACTTTATTGACATGCTCGATTTGTGAAGCTTGTTCTCTTGAATAAGTCGTACAGTCTCTGTGACATTGTAATCATTTACATGTAAATTACATCTACTTATTTTCGTCCCTTTCCCCCTTTAAAGTGCATTTGTTGGAACATGTATGCTACATGCCTAAAATTTTTTAATTTAGTATTTTAGCATTATTTTGTCACTCTTGAGTGAGGCGGATAAAGGGTGCCTGTAAGCTTAAGGGTCAAAATCATACAGACGGTGGTGAATTATAAATTGAGTAAGCTGAGATAAAGATCTAATGGCCGAAAATTAATAAGTCAGGGGTTAGAAGTACCGAATGAGCAATCCATGTGAATCACGTTTTGTAGGCTGCACATGTTTCATAACAAATAGTTGCATGTCACATCAACTTTGATATCTTAAATAACAAAGCATATTATCTTGTGTGTTATGTTCATTGTGAAGATTATCAGTGTTTACACTTCACGACTAGTTATCAAAGATGGAGTGTTACCTGTTACAGAAACTGGTAGAATTTTCAATTAAAGTATATTGCAGTAGGATTCTATATCTGGAAAGAAAAATGAATGTGCAGAGAAAAGTTTTGCAATAGCAGTTAACAATATAATTTGAGGCAATAGTTTTGGATTATGTGGAAGATGTTTTATAAGCAAGAGCTTGCAATTTTCCCATGAAATGTGCACTTCAAGAACACAGTTTAGGCAAGTTGGTGTCAAGGGCAACGAATGTGCACACCAACTGGCGGATATGGTATAGCAGTACTTCCACTGAAATAGCGTACAGTGATTTTCATAGTATGCTCGCCCAACAAGCAAGAATGGAATGGACAATGTTAGTGGATATAGATCATATCATCAACAGCACATGAAACGAGATGATTCAGTTTCCCCCGTCAGCACTCATGAGGAGAGATATTGCTACTATTAACAGAATAAGACCCTCTTCAAGAAGAGCACTGAACATATGCTAATAAATATCATTAAATAAAATCATCCAGGAATGCTGTATAATACCTGTATTTTAAAACAAATAAGATTTATTTTTCTCTTAAGAGTAGCTCTTAGCTCTATGAATAGATCCAACACAAAATGTATTTTCCATTTGACCCATCTTTATGAAAGAGTGCTTGAAAATTTGAGGCATTTTTATTACATTTCATTATGTATATTTTCAACATAAAATGAAAAACACAAGTCTTTTTAAGGTCCTCTTTAATGAATTGGACCTGCCCCAATTAATGAAGTCCTGTCTACGTCCTCGATCATGTGGAAACAAGTTTTGAATGTGAAGTACGTTAAGTTGCCCTTCATGTGGACAAATGTTTCATGATATACCATACACAACTAAACTCTGCGAATGATTGTGATGATGTAAGTCCCTAGAAAAAGTATATTTTTGTTCATATTTTGTTAATAATTATGTCTGTGTGAGGAATAAAAACACACTGCAAAAGTAATCATAATCCAATGACAAATCTGTTCTAAAAAATCATATGTGAATAGGTTAAGTAAATAAAGGATGTTGTCTGTGGAAAAAATAAGTCAAAACTAATGAACGATATTCCAGGTGAAATGGGAGCTGGGCAGTTGCCTCGAACAACAGTGTGGCGCATAAAATTATCCAGCATTTGTATTGGCATTAATTTTTTCAGGTAATAAATTTTTATTGTGCATTTTGTTGTTAGAAGTGAGAATATCTCACGGAGATTAGTTTCTTTTATTTCCAAGTGCACTGTTTGTGTGTTATTCCAAGATGGCAGACAAAGGAAGACCGCCTGTTGAACAGCACATTAAAACTTATTTTTTCATGAAATTAAAAGTGTGGTGCTTTCACAGAGACAGTTTCATGTTCATTTTAAAACTCAGTGATTGCCCTCATTTAAAACAATATGTCGACATTACAAAACATTTAATAAAGGTGTTTCAATGTTTGAGAGGAAGCGCAAACGGCCTGCGAATGTTCGTGGTCCACAGAATGTCGAAACTGTCAGACCGGCATTATTGAGAAACCTGGCAACTCGACAAGGAAAACAGCGGCACAGCTTGGGATTTCTAGACAATCTGTACAGCAAATTTTAAAAACTAATTTGCATCTGTATATGTACAAAATAAGAATTTTGCCTAAGTTAATGACGGGTGACAAAGGTCGAAGAATCGGTCACATTCACTGAATGGGAGGTGAATCACAGTGTACTGTTTAACAATGTCTGGTTTTTGAATGAGACATTTTCACCTTGGTGGCCTTGTTAATAAACAAATTGTGTGCTTTTTGGTTTCCGAGAATTCAAACGTGTTTCATGAAAAGGTGCATCTGACTCCAACAATACTGTATGTGCCAGTATCTCAAATCGTGGCATAATACGGCCATTCTTTTTGGAGCAGACAGCGAACAATGAACATTATTTAACATGCTGAATAATAATTTTGGTCCTCAGCTTCTTGCAAAAAGGTTTAAATTAGAAAACGAGTGGCTCATGCAGGATGGATCCAGCTAATGTCTTAAACTTTCTGCATGAAAATTTTAAGGCAAGAGTCATACCAAAGATGTAATTTGATGAGTAATTCAAAACATAGGAGTTTGTGAAGGAGAAGTTGGTAGATGTGTTGGTGGTCATATTGAACAGGCAATAAGCAGAACATAATCTTCACGTATGTTGTTAACACATTGTATTTTACATTTATGTATCCTGACTGAAATAAATGTATTTTACTGAAACAAATGTTGGATCATTTCGTGCACCACCCTGTAGTTTTGAGCAAACAGTGACAGTAACTGTAAAAGAAGTACCACTGTTCTGTGGACATCCTAGAGTAGGAAGACAGGCAGAGGGAACATCAAAGTCAAGGAAGAATGTGGAAACTGCTTGCTCACATATTTGATATGCCAAATAAATGGAAGCAAAGGCGAAGACTCTTTCTCCTTCTTCAGTGTCAGCTTCACTGTGAACCTTGGCTTCTTCAGTAATTCTCTGTCAGTTTTAACGATCTAGTACTTGAGCTTTCCACCCCTACAGTCCAATTTCTTCAGGTTCTCCATGAATCCATCTGGTAATTGGTAAACCCTGTCCTCTATCACCCCTGGATTTCCAACGAATATCTTTTTTGGTCACTTCCGTATCACTCATCCATACCATGTGCCTGGTCTGTCTCAGTCCAGATGATTCCACAGTTCTTCTAATTGGAGGACACTTGTAACTTTACATTCTTCTCCATCTTCCTCTTTCACAGGTTGGGCCAGCTGTCCTTCGATGTACCTTTCTCTCAAAGGCATCTAGTATTCAGATATCTTTTGATGTTAATGACCATGTTTCTGAAGCATATGTAAGCAATAGCCTTATAAGTGTTTTATAAGTGGTTGAGTAGATGGCACACATTGAGAGCCACGAGGAAAATAGTCTTTTAATGCAAAATACTCTGTTGGGTGCTATTAATCACTGTTTAATTTTATAAGAAGTGTCATTTGAGTGGGTAACTGCCCATCCCATATATTTAAACTGCTCAACTCTCTCGAAAGTGTAATTGCTCAAAGTTATCGAGGGTGACATTTTCTCTGTATGTGCTTTCCCAGCAACCATGGTTTTAGCTTTCTGCTGGTTGATATTCAGTTTCATATTTCTATTGGCTTGCTCAAATGCAGTGGATGTCTCCTCCATTTCCTTCTGAGTTCTTGTCATCAGCATGGGCGAATATCTGCAGTGATTTGTAAAAGATCATTTCTCCGCCCAGGAAGTTTGTCCCCTTCATAACTTCTTCACGGCTACATAAGAAACACCACCACCAGCGGACCATCTTTTACATCTAGTGGATGAGACCTCATTCCTCCCATTCTTAGACTACTCTGTCCCTCATTCATCATCATTCTAGAGAGCCTTTACAAATTTCCAGAAGTTACTAGTTCAGTCAAAGCACATTTCAGTTGCTCTTATGCATGCTATCATATGCTGCTTTTTAGTCAATGAAGAGGTAATATGTGCCAATCCTGGATTCAGTTACCTTTTCTAAAATTTGCTTCCAGGTGAAGATCTGATGTACAGTTGATTTATGTGGGAGAAACTCACATTGGTGTGGGCCAATCTCTCTGAACAATTGTGAGACAAAGTCAAACAGTTTGTTAGAGAATACTTCACGTCCCAAGACTAGTTTAGCAGATTTGGAAATCACACAAGGTGAGGTGAAAATGGTGCAAGATGGACGTTAGCACTGGGGTAGATGATGTGTATAAAAAAAAACAGTTGAGAAAATACAGGAGAATATCGAGAATTTAGGACAAAATATCTGTGGTAAAGGAGGCAAATTCACACACAAAGTATCAGGTGATATTTTAGGACTGCTTGTAGAGAAAATACTGCAGACATTGAGGTAACTGATGACTGGAGGGAGGATATGAGGATATTTGTGAAGAGCAAGGTAACTCTAAAGCTAAGGTTGACACCTTGTGAGAGGAAATTGCACTGGCAAAAAAAAAAAAAAAGTTAGATTAAAAACATTTACAAAATAATCCAGACATGACCTTATTCCACAGGGCTACATGATAATTTTTAGTCATACTGCAAAAAGTATAAAATTTGTTGGTTAGTATCTAAGTGTGGACAACTCTGGGCTTACGAAATTGGAAACATTGTACAGTTTGAAGACTGTATAGAGAACTTGATTCAGCAATATGCCATTCAGACAAGAATCATAAGAGAATTCCTGATGATTGTAGACTGGGGTAGGGGGAGCAATACAAAAGCAAACTGTGAGAAGATGACAAACTTTAGTGTGTTGTTGAGGTTCTTTTGAGTGATGAACTCACAATTGGAGAACTGTCACAGAAACTACCCGTGCAGACTAAAGAACTAGTAAGTGCACGTCCGCATGGAATAACACACAGCTTAGAAGAAAATCAAGTGGGTGAAAACAGCTGAATATACAAAGTGACCGCTTGCACAGGACATCCATCATGGAACAACTGGATGTGAGGTTGAGATTGTTAGAATAACAGAGGAAACAGACGATGAAATAAGGAATAGTTATTTTATTTTTTTATCATATGGCACTGGGCAGCAGTATATATACAAATATAAATACAATAATAAACGGGAATAAAAGTGTGCTACAACACGTAAGAGAATGTAGAAGATGTAACAAGTGTCACATAACAAATTGCTGACTACTCATCGATGCTCAGATTTTATATCAACTTCGAAGCATGAAGTGTGGTTGCTGTAGCTTCCTTGACTGAGCCACCATATTTTCTTATTGGGTACATATTTATGATACGGTCCACAGTTGCAGTTGAGCTGTCCACAAGTCCCCATTTATAAAAGCGCGGCCTTGTACCTTGTGTGGCCACTTCGAATACAGTTGAGTTTAGTCCAATCTTTTCTTGGTCAGCTGGACCCTTGTGGTGCATTACTGGACGAACCACTCGAGATTAAAAATAGATCATAAAGATCTATAATCTATCTACAATACATTAAAAGTTCATTATGGTAGAGAAGTTCATTCTGAATGGGGACAGGAACAGAAATGGAAAATCCTTTGGTAAGTTCAAGTCATTCACTATTCAAGATACGATGGCTTATGGGATCCTCCCAAAATTTCAACAGCATTAGCGAGTTATTTTCGTCTGAATTGTTAATTTTTTGTCATTCAAAGAAGCACGATCAGTTATACGGAACGGCCACATTTCTCTTGTTTCATTTTGATCTTTTGCCAAAATACAACATAAGTTGGACTAGCTAACCTTGCTGTAGCTATTGTGATATGTAGTTCTGAAAAACTGTCATATTAAGCAGTTGGCAATCAGAGAGGTCAAAAGCTCACAGAAAACCTCATACTTTCGGTTTGCAATAACATAAGAGAAGAAATTTCATGATTATTTTCGTACAAGCAAAGTCTGTTTTCAAGAGATGTCAAAGACCTTAAAAAAATTACAATACTGGAAAAAAACAATAGCTCTTGCTATATCGTAGTAGATAAGAACCTATATAGAAAAATACTTTCCTCTCTGCATGCTTTCACTTGTCAAAATCTCAAAGATATCTCAAACAGTTTAGGCTGTATGAGGGGTGTTACACTATGTGATCAAAGGTATCCGGAAACCTGTGACTTACAAGTTTGTGGCACCCTCCATCAATAATGCTGGAATTCAGTATGGTGTTGGCCCACCCTTAGCCTTGACGACAGCTTCCACTCCAGCAGGCATACATTCAATCAGGTGCCAGAAGGTTTCTTGGGGAATGGCAGCCCATTCTTTACGGAGTGCTGCACCGAGGAGAGGTATTGATGTCAGTCAGTGAGGCCAGGCACGAAGTCGGTGTTCCAAAACATCCCAAAGATGTTCTATAGGATTCAGGTCAGAACTCTGTGCAGGCCAGTCCATTACAGGGATGTTATTGTCATGTAACCACTCTGCCACAGGCACTCGATTGTGTTGAAAGATCAATCACCATCCCCAAATAGCTCTTCAACAGTGGGAAGCAAGAAGGTGCTTATAACATCAATGTAGGCCTGTGCTGTGATAGTGTCACACGAAACAACAAGGGGTGCATGCCCCCTCCATAAACACGACCACACCATAACACTGCCGCCTCCGAGTTTTACTATTGGCACTACACACGCTGGCAGATGACATTCACCGGGCATTTGCCACACTCACACTCTGCCATCAGATCGCCACATTGTGTACTGTAATTCGTCACTCCACACAACGTTTTTCCATTGTTCAATGTTTACGCTCCTTGAACCAAGCGAGGCATCATTTTGCATTTACTGATGTGATGTGTGGCTTATGAGCAGCCGCTCGACCACGAAATCCAAGTTTTCTCACCTCCCGCCTGACTGTCATAGTACTTGCAGTGGATCTTGAGGCAGTTAGGAATTCCTGTGTGATGGTCTGGATGATGTCTGCCTGTTACACATTACGACATTCTTCAACTGTCGGCGGTCTCTGTCCGTCAACAGATGAGGTTGGCCTGTACGCTTTTGTGCTGTACATGTCCCTTCATGTTTCCACTTCACTGTCACATCAGAAACAGTGGACCTAGGGATGTGGAAATCTCACATACAGATGTATAACACAAGTGACATACAATCACCTGACCATGTTTGAAGTTCGTGAGTTCCGCGGAGTGCCCCATTCTGCTCACAATGTCTAATGACTATTGAAGTTGCTGATATGGAGTACATGGCAGTAGGTGGCAGCACAATGCACCTAATATGAAAAAGTATGTTTCTGGGGGGGGGGGTCTGGATACTTTTGATCACATAGTGTGTGAATATTTCACTCTCTCACAAGTGAGGTCAGAAATGAATGAGCTACATAAATTCTATTTTCTCGAAATTGGAGACAGATCGAGATCTCTTTCTAACTCTAAACAGAAATTAAATATCTGAGCCTAATTTCATTTGCAGCAACATATAGTGTAATACCCACTAAACGTAAAATCATAGCAACCCATTTTCCCCTGCAAACTTTTTCAAACTTCACGCAGTGTCATACTTAGTTGCGAATATCGCGTTAAGTATGACCATCATTGAACGTTTGGGCACTTCACCGGGAAGCTGACATATAAAGCTATAGCTAACACTAAAATTAATTTTTTGCCGATTATTTTCTATAAAATTGTTTGAGAAACATTGCAGGGTATGCATCGTTATTCTGCCAGCGCACTGAAGCAGTTAAAGAATGTCTCATCCATTCTGGCTCGCCAGCAGGTGCAGGGCCTCACTAGTCGGTGCAGTCCCATTGCTGCCATTGTGTTCTGCCTCATTAGGGGATATTTTCCACACTGGGTCAAGCCGCCACATGCTATGCAGGTAGCCTGCTTTCTTTCTGTGCACACCCTACAGAAATGCTCAACAAACTTTGGTAGCAGCAAACGTTACAAAAGATGTGCTGTTCATCACGGAAAAGTTTAGTATTGAAATTCCAAAACGGCACTATTCGGCAAGAGTCGGACAACGTATTACTTCCTCCCATAAAATCTCACAAAATGACCATGGCGAGAAATTAGGGTTAATACATAAGCTTACTGAGAATCATTTTTTCCAAGCAACATTTGTGACTGGAACAGGGAAGGGGGGCATCAGTTAACGGTACCAGATGTATCCTGCACCACACACCTTTAGGTGGCTTGTGGAGTATGGTGTAGATGTAGATAGCATGAAGTAGGTGGCACTCAAGATGTGGACGATTCACACGATCTTTTTCAAATGAAAACTGATAGTGTAGTTGTGAAGAAAAACAAATGACGGGGACACAGGAGGATAAGAAATATGTGGGCAAGCCGGTATGGCTCTTGCCGAAGCCTGAGAGCCACAAGAACAGAGAATGCAAATAAATGGTAATGATAAAAGCATATTGTTAATGTCAGTGTTTTATGCCCTATTACGTGGCCTCCAAACACTGGATCTAGCCACGTCAAGAAAATTATTATTTCTATTTGAAACCACTCACAAAAAAAGTAGAAGTCTATGAAGTCTTTCACTACAATACAATGTAGTTAGATAAAAAGTACTTTGTTATCTTTACACATTGGATTAAGATAAAACCACAAGATTTTGATTTTGGAGGCTGTCATCAAAAGCGGGAAACCTTATTGCAATTCAGAAATGTCTCAAAATCATGTTCCACATTCCCTTCAGATTCAAAACCGTCGAGAATCACTCTCCAGACCAAATTGGGACTCATCTGTGAAAAGAACATTGGCCCACTGTTGGATTGCCCAAGTGGCATATTGACAGCTCCATTAGACGTTTCCCTCTGTGAAAACACGTCGGAGGTAAACATACATAAGGCCTTGGACAATAAAACCCACTCTATTTAAGCCTTCTCTACACTGTTTGTCTGGATACAGTATGTCCAGTGGACACTGTGAGGTCAGATTCAGATGCTAGTTGGTGCGCAGTACTAAGGCGATAGTGTCATGCCCTTACCACCGAATAACGGTCCTCTCTTATTGGTGTTGCTCTTGGCTTGCCCTGCCCTGCCCTTCGGGACACAGTTTTGATCCCTTTACACTGTCGCCACATCCAAAAAACAGCAGAACGATCCACCTTAAGCCATAGGGGGCCACATGAGTTTGCAACTGTCCTGTTTCCATTCTTCCTACGGCCCTCCCACACAGAGAGTATGGTAGGAATCTTCTCTGTGCCACACTCCACCGTCTAAGACTGTGTGTGGGACTACCAGGCCAACACTGCTTCGTTCAATAGGTTCCCTAACATCATCGGTGGCATGATTTTCTGTTGACCAAAATTCCATCTTCCATGCAGAACACAGTGTTATGGACATTGTTGACAGTTTTTGTTATTATATTGTGAATTAGACACAGAATGGGGAAATAGCGGTTTGTTAAGTTAATTTTGGATACCAGTGTACTTCTCCTATCTAGCTCTATTCTCCCACCAAAATTAAAATGTCACTTGAAATACCACTAGACATATCAGTTAAAGATACAGCATTATTAACAAGTGTCTTTACATCTAAATCCAGTGAGGGCACTGCCAGAAAGGTGAACACAGCACCTCTGGCCGTCTGGTCATGAGAGAACAGCTAGCCAGTCGATTTAATCCCGAGCGACAATGAGTTTGCTTTCGTTCTCTGTTGTCATCCAACTTCATGTTCTGACCTGATGCTTCCCTACTCAATGGCCGTACATTTACAAACTATGCCGGATGACGAAGAGGACTGCTGTTGCTACATTGTTCATAGTAGCTTAATCACATTCTTATGTTCTTTTTCATTATTACATCTTCTCACACATTACTCCTATTTGATTTTGTGTTTGTAACTGTGAACTCACCTGACAATGTCCTTTTGTTTCTTCTTCCTGCCACCATACTTCTCTAGTTCCTACTATATCTACCTTCAATCCATCAGTTTCTCTTTTTCAATTCTCCAACTTACTTACCCAATGAAGGGGATGTAACAGTCAACACTCCACATGCAGAACATGTTTGTTTGTTCTTGATGACATCCTCCCAAGTACTTCCCACCCAGAGAATCGAACACATGACTATTTTACCTCTGGAATCCCACTATCATTAAGCCAGAATATCCCTGGGAAAGTTGATTGCTGTAGTTTCCCCTTGCTTTCAGCCATTCACAGTACCAGCACAGCAAGGCCATGTGGACTAGTGTTACAAGGCCAGGGCAGGCAATCGTTGAGACTGGTTTGTTTGGTCTCTCCACAGACACCCCACTGTTGTGATTGTACCTACGGTTCCAAATGTCTGTATCGTTCAAGCACTCATGTCAATCCATCTCAGTGAGGTCAATGGTTTAGTGCGAATATACAACCTTCGAAAACTGCCACACAATTTTCTGAAACATTACAGAGTTTAGCAGTGGGAAGATGGCAGTCCAGTTTCTTTGTCACAGGTAAACACATTCCTCCGTAGCGGACACTTAACAAGACTCATTGGATTCCAGTCATCTAGACATGTTTCCACTGGCTGGTGGTCCAAGTGTTGTGCTCCTAAAACTACTAAAGCTGCTGCTTTGCATTCACCTTCACCCAGTTTACTAATGTTTGACAATACTATATCTGTGATGAAAGTTCTGTGCATGCAGTTAATTTTCTGTTGTCCTTTCTGGCATAAATATATTTCAATATTTTTAGTCTCTGAAAGACTTTTGTGCATGCTTGCAGTATAATTTCTGTTTTACTGTAAAATGGCTAAAATTTTAATGAGGTAAATGACAAATACTGAACAGATTTAAGATTTTGCTCACCTTTTCTGTTAGAAGATGCAATTACATAATACAATACAGTGTACTGCTAAATTTGGAGGCCAAAGATGGGAGGAACAATATGATCTTAGTGTCAATCCATAAGAGTACAGACAGAAGAGATGGAAATATTGGTACTACATCTGAGCTACAAGATGATGTTGAAACTTCTCTTGAAGGGAGTAGGAGAACAGATAGAAGGTACAGACTGAAAGTAGGGAAGTGTATTCACAGTACAGATCTTCACCCTAAACAACTAACAGAACACAGGGCTTTAAAGAAGACAAAGACAATGGTAACTTTGTGGACTTCAAGAAGGCATGCGACTCCAATGACATCCTTACCGCTCGAAGGATTTTGAAAGACAGACTAGACACCACTACTGATAACAGGAATTTTGACAAACATAAAGGCAACAGTAAGATTCACAGGAGCACTGTCAGAAGAGTTTGAGATCAAGATCTGTGTCACACACAGAGGACTTCTCAGCACTGTGCAAAAGGTGGAGAAATTTAAATACCTAGGATGGTGTATAACAGAAAGGAACAGGAGAAGTGAGGCAATCATAAAGAGGATGAAGAAGAGGAGGAAATCAGCTTTATGTGTGACCCATAATGTATACAATAGAAATAATATACGAGGGTAATCCCAAAAGTAAGGTCTCTTATATTTTTATAAGTACAGAACTCTGTTTGTTTGGCAGTTGGTCACACTGTTATGAAGAGTGCTTCACGCACTGTGTGTAAACATGCGCACGCTGTACTGAGGCGCTCAGTCTTGGCTTGGCAGCCGTTGAGAATGGATCTCGCATTGGATGTTACCGCAAAGTGTTATTCAGTTTCTGAAAGCAAAGGGCACTGCCCGGATTGAAATCCATCGCCAATTGATGGAAGTGTATGGCGAGTCGTGCATGGATGTCAAAAATGTTCATAAGTGGTGTAGAGAGTTTGCAGCTGATTGGGCCAAAATTCACGATGAACAAAGGAGCAGAAGACTGTCAATTTCTGAGGACACAGTGTTGAAGGTTGAGCAAAGCATGTGTGAAGATCGACAGATCACCCTGGATGATCTGTGCACATCGGTTCCTGAAGCACCGCTCACAGATTTTTAACGGAAACATTGAACTACCGGAAGGTGTGCGCAAGATGGGTACCTCCCATGCTGACTGAGGACCACATGCGGCAATGAGTTGATGCTTCCTGTGCATTTCTTCACCGCCTTGCAGCCGAACAGGACAACTTTCTGGACTCAATTCTCACAGGTGACGAAACCTGGGCATACCACTTTCCACCCGAGACCAAGCAACAATCACACCAGTGGCGGCATCCTTCTTCGCAGCATGGCAGCGAGCTGGTATGACATGGGCATACAAAAACTGCTACAGCGTCTACAAAAATGCATCAACAGAAATGGTGATTATGTCGAAAAATAGCTAAATGTTCAAGCTGTAAACTGATGTAAACCATTGTAGAAATAAACAGGTCTATGTACTTATAAAAAAAATAGGAGACATTGCTTTTGGGATTATCCTCGTAGCTATTGAAGCACAGAGAAGACACCATAATGCAGTGGTGACAAATGCAGTCCTATATGTGGCTGGGACAAAAACAGTAGGAAGACATGGTACACAATGAGTAGAGAAAAAAGAGGGAAAAATACTAAGGAGAATACGGGGCTTGACAGAGATTATGAAACACAGTTGTGAAGACATAGAGAAGAACTGTACCAAAGTATAAGGACAATATCAGGAGAAATAACACTGACGTGGGCAAGATATGCAGGATGTGTTACCAGAATGAATGTGGGCATATTGACCAAAGGAGTATGGTAGACAGTGGGCAGGATAAGAGGAAAGAGAGGAACCAACTAATTGTTGAACTCTGAAAAAGTTGGTTGGAAGTGGGGATTAACGTGGGAGGGAAGGAAAATTGGAGAAGCATGTACACACTCAGTGCATCGCCTGAGATAAATGAAGGGCACAGAACAAAGAGACAGTATTATCAATGGAGCATAGAGGAGAAGAGGATCCCGAAGATCTCAGAAGAAGCACACGAGAGAAGAAGGAAGAGGGTGAAGAGATTCTGAAGCAGGAGATGAAAATGCAGTATACAAATGGGCTACCCATCGTCCCATAAGGGTTTGTGAATGAAAGGTGACAGCACTAGCAGTGGAGGGTATATAAAGCATGTTGGAGGGACACGGACAACAGGGCAGATTATCTGACATCCAAAAGTGCATGATCATTGGCTTTCGGACCACAAGTGGAAGCCGGACGACCACCGAGCGGTGACAGATGACTTTTCAGGTGAATCAAGTTTTATGCTCCATCTGTGTGAAATTCATGAAAGCCAATACCCTGCAATAATAGTCGGAAGGGGGAGCGTTACGACCTGGGAAACATTTTTGTTCATTCGCTGGGTCATCTCGTCATTCTGAAAGGCGCAATGGATCAACACGAGTATGCATCTATCCTTCTGGACCATCACCCCCACATACAGTTTGTTTTGCCTTGGCGCGATGGCACCTATCGGCTGGACAATGCGATGTGTCACACGGCTCTTTGTGTATGTGCGTGGTCCAAAGAGCAGCAGAACGAGTTCAGCTTACTCCCCTAGCCACCAAGCGCCCAGGATTTAAGGGGAGTTGGAACTCCCTATCTCGACAATGTTAAATTTAGTGACTTTGCTTCCCTTATTTCAGGAACCGCTGTAGCCATTGACATGAAACTTTTACAGGACATTAAACTATATGTTCTGAGTCTACTGAAGTACATTAATTGCAGTTTAGCCACTGCATTCGGAAATACAAGTTTTTAATTACACAGTTAAAAATTTTGTGTACTTTTTGTACATTATCCTGTATAATTTTAATTATACATAACATTATGTTCTTATTTTAGTTCAGTAGACTCAGGGTATGTATGTTATTACTCGCTGAAAATTTGAATAATCTACTCAAAGTGGTTTCTGAGATATAAGGAAAAATGCAACAGAAAATGTAAATTTTTCAGGAATGGCTTCTAAAGTTTCAAAACACTGTAACTCACTTAATATATGATTAATTTTTTATTTTTAGTCACTCAGAAGCACCCCGCACCATACCGTATATCACCTTTTTCCAAGTTTTTCCTTCTTTCTGTACTCCTTAGTGGCCAATTGTGCTGCATACTCTGCTTTAGCAATGTGAACCTTGTCCACCTGTTCAAGTTATCTGATGCAGTTTCCTCCAGGATTAATTCCCGTATGTTGTAGCACTTTCACCCTACCAATGTTGCCATCATTAAAAGCAATAACACCATCACTTGCCCCCCACTTTAGTGTCTATTTCCAACAAAAACATTTTTTTGGTAAGCGAGTCCACGTAAGATTATTGAAGGACTCATTGGGATTTTGAGTTTGACCATGCAGATCCTTCTTCAGTAATTCAGGATTTTCTAGCTCTCTGTAAATAGGTTTTATGATATCCACAACTGCTGCTGGGATGGAATGTTTATGACTGTATGAACTGTTTGAGTACTGGGCATTGCCGTAACTGCACCATGAATCAGGTCCAGGAGGGAAAAGGTGGTGTACTGGTTTTTCATCAGTTGACAGTCTGTGGAAGAAGGTAGTCAATACTGCCTGCTTCATTTTCAACAAATCCTCAGTATTATTTCTAGTGACCATCGCACAATACTGCTACAGTTCATCAATCATTTTGTCTGTCAGCCTGCCTCACGGTTTTACCATCAGAAGGTTTGTCTCTCAAACGTCATTTCAGCTTCCTCTTCTGGACATGACCAACACATTTCAGTTTTGTAATAATCTTCTCACCATACGGCTGAGCAGCTACTACACTGCTGTACGCTTTTGCGTCTCCATCACCTAAGAACTTAGTGTAACACACTTCCCTTCCGTTCACAGATCGACTAAAAATTTCAATAGCTGCCGAGGCCTCCATATCACCACTTGTTCCTTCATAATTTCTGTCACAGATATGCCCTTCTTCATTCCCTGATTTACACTTCTAACAATGTTTGGTTAAGATCTGGAAACCGGTTACCTTTCCAATATCCACACTGCTCACCGTAGCAGCTGAATTCTTAGAACTGTAGCCACGCTTCTGCCAAGTGCCATCAAGAGCTTCTGGTATGTCAGTCATACCATCATTTATTTGAACAGCTTTGTTTGCAGCACCCTTCATTGACTCTTATGCAACAGATTCCACAGCAGCTCCAATAAATCCTGCATACTTGTCAATTTTACAAGGTGGGTGTGGCATATTCATGGCGGCACACATTGTTTTTGCTGCAGTGTGTCCTTTACCATTAGCTCTCAATCCATAACACCATCTAACATTTACTTCAACATAATTATCTTTACACTTATCAGAATTCCAAAATGAATGAGTATATTCACAACTGGCACAACTAATGATAAGTTTCCTGGCTAGTTCATTTGATACCTCACTGTCTTCATGTAAACTGGCCCTCCACAAATTTTAAAACACACACATTCACATAACACCCTTGTTAGGATGTGTAAATTTATCAGAATATAACCTCACCTACCATTTACACCACTTTCATTTTGAGAAAACTTTGTATAACAACGTTTTATTTTAATCTTTGAAGCACTAATGGGTGTTTCTCCAGATACTGACGAGTTTGCTTGTATTTCATTGTCTGTAACTTCCCACGCCACATGTTGAACACAATGTTTCCCCTTATCGAAAATCTATTACCATGAAACCCACATTTCTTAAAAACACTTCGTTTTGGCATCTTACTTTACTTTTTGAGAGATTTACGAATCTATTCATCACTTTTCCTCGGTAAAACGTTAGCACTTCAATATAAAATGTGCGTTTATATTGTGAAAGGATACGATACTGTTTTTGACAGTGCTACTAATACAAACATGTAATTTAACCTTCATAACACAGCTGTCCATACCCTTCCATATACAAAAAAAAAATTACCAATTAGATATTGAAGCAATGCACGTAAAAATTTTAAAATTTTCAACCTGTGTAATGTGAGTTTATATATTGAAAAATTTCAAATTTTATAATGAGATAAAAATCGGAAAATGTGGAAAAAAAACTTTTTCTGTTCTAACTCCCCTTAAACCCAAAGGAGACTCTGTGGGACCACCACAATCCAGCTTTCACACCACGTACCTTCAACTGAAACACCCAGTGTAGCAGGCCAGGGCACTACAGATGGCATGGCTCCACATCCCTACCAGAACTTCACGACTTTTTCTGCATGTCTTGCAGTAGTCCGCACTGCAGGTGGTAGTTAATCAGGCTTCCGACAGGTGGTCACATTAATGTGATTGGACAGTGTATATTAAAACTTGTCAGTCAATGTCGTGGCAGTGGTGCTCTTATTATGATTAATGAGCCTTTTTCAATACCTTCTTGTCTAACACAGTAAGAATCATTGTAACTTAACTTACAGTTAACGTGACAGCCCCCAAAAATGCAGCTTTGACTGCTAGGCTTTTTTTGTGATAGCTCTCTTACTGTCTTCCTTGTGAGATTCTTCAAATTACCTATGCCGAGACCAATCAGGAGTCCTGTCAGTGTTCGGCTCCACTACCTGAAGGGAGGGCCTTTCCATGAGTGCAGCCATGCTAGGAAGTGTGCAGATAGAACCCAACCTAAAAGTGCCTTCCAGTTACTGCACATGATTCTACAGTGAAAGAAAGTATTTTGCTTTACATGATGGATATGGGGATGAATCAAGCTGCTATACTGAGAAACTCCCAGTCATTACAGCAAATACTGCACATTTGCTACCCAACAACTTGCAGCAGAACATACTCCATGTGACACTTTCAACAAGCAGATCCACTGTTTCTGTTGCCTTCAACAGTTACACAAACCATTTAAGCAAACTTAAGTGAAACTGGCCATGTGTAACATGGACTTAAGTAAGTTTAGTTTTTCTTCTACTGTTGAATTCAGACAAAAAGTCTTTGTGAATTCTATGCACTGTCTTGACACTGGACACAGTAGTTCTTGAATCCAAAGCACATTTAGAATTTAAAATCACTGAGGAAAGGGGGAAGTCGATTTGAAATCATTTTACTGACAAGGACTTCCAAAAAAGCACAATGATTCATATACCAATATCCTCTATCTGATACCTTGCTATAATGCAAACTTGTTGTAATATAACAATGAAAACAATCAATTATTGAGAGACAATTATTTGATTTGATCCATTATAAATGGTTCTGAAAGCCTGTGACAAAACAAATTAGTTTGTTTATATACGAAAAATAAAGTAAATTGTGACTGGTAGCAGATGAGTTATTTATAAACAAACCTATTACACAATTATTTAATTGGATAGATTTCCTTCTCATCCTGTATGCTAAGCTAAGTCTCCCCTGACCCACCGTTCTGGGTGACTTTCCTGAAATCTATCCCTCTTCCAACACCTCTACAGACGTTTTCCTTCACCCTTCTTCTTCCACTTCAACCATCTGCCTGAAGGAGGAGCCACTGGCTCTGAACCAAGTGAGGTGGTGCAGTGGTTAGCACACTGGACTCGCATTTGGGAGGATGACTGTTCAATCCCGTGTCCGGCCATCCTGATTCAGGTTTTCCGTCATTTCCCTAAATTGCTTCAGGTGAGTGCCGGAATGGTTTCTTTGAAAGGGCACAGCCGGCTTCCCTCCGCGTCCTTCCCTAATCCAATAATGATAACCATGACTTGCTGTTTGGTTTCCACCCCCCTCCCTCACAAAAAAATATCAATCTAATCCACTCCATTGGCTCCGAAAGCTGGCCAATTACAACTGTCTTTTATGCATGTGTTCTGGCGCTCCTTGGTGAGTAGATTTTTTATTTTATCTATCCAATTACATATTTGTTGTTGTGATCATCAGTCCAAAGACTGTTTCATGCATTCCAAACAACACAGTCAACAGACATCCTTTTGAACTTGTTTACTGTATCCAGCTCGTTTATGATTTTTACCTCCAACACTTCCTTCAACATTAAATTGGTGATCCCTTGATGTTCAGAATGTGTCAAATCAATGAGTCCCTTCTCTTAGTTAAGTCATGCCACATATTTCTTTTCTCCACAGTTCTATTCAGCAGCTCCTCATTACTCACATGGTATCCTATCTAATCAACAGCATTCTCCTGTAGCACCACATTTCTCAAAATCCGCTAGTCTCTTCTTGTCTTCTGAAAAGATGTTCCCAATACGTAAATCTACATTTGATGTTAACAAATTTCTCTTCTTCTGGAACACTTTTCTTGCCATGGTACATATTATTGGAGTGCATATCTTGAATGTTACACGAGCACTTTCATAATAAATGAGTAAATAAATCAATAAATAAACAATACAGCGGAAACTAGTACAACATGAACCCCCTCAGGGGGAAAAGAGGTAATATCAAATTATAGATAGAAACACACATTTTGTCCATTATGGGGCTTCAAATTTTTACAAAACTTGAAAATAATTCAGTTTCTTTCTTACTATACATCACCTGACATTACTTGATGTTTTGAAACTAACAATACATCATTCAAGTCATAATGACAAGTAGTAGTCTCGGGCTTTGCAGAAGCAAAATCTATCATTATTTGACCTTTCAAATACCTGAACACTGTAACAACAGGTCAATCTGCAGCTGCAGTGCTTACCAGGTTCATGTGTGTGACCTCTCATTTGCAAATGACTTATACTAAAGAATGTAACTTGCAGATTTATGTATTCCAACACTTTCGTCTGTCACATACAAATGATCACGCTCCAACGTCTTGCAGGAAAGAAAAAGGAAAATATACTGCCACCACCAAGACCTACTAATAACACGGCACTAACAAACACATTGTTCAAAAAACAATATGAAACCCAACGAAATGAAATATATGGCTTAAAGTTAGGACAGAAGTGGAGATTAAAACAGTTCTCTGTTTAACTTTGTGCAAGCTAGCCAGAGGAAAATCAGAAAAAAAAAAAAATCCAATATCAATATGATGCAGTGTGTCACATGTACACCAATTATATGAATGCCACTAACTCGTCATTTTTTGAAGTTTCTGACACCCAGCACAGCTGTAGATTAATACCATCACAACAGTTAATGGTGTAATGGCAGCTGGTTAACACTTCTAGAGGTGTTCAGTGCAAAGAAAGAAACCAAATGAAAGAAAGGTGAAAGTGAACAGCAATGTTGTTAGAAATGGAGCACAAGCTGAAATAGGACATGGATTGGGAAAGATGTTGGCAGTGTCACTTTCCAAAGGGACCATCCCAGCATTCATCTTAATCTACTTGGGGCAGACAAGATAGCTACATAGTCTGGCAAAAATGTGCTCCTACTACGCCCCCCTCCACCCCTCCTCCCACACACACACACACACACACACACACACACACACACACACACACACGAGTGGTACAAAAATGTGCTCCTACTACACCCCCCCCCCCCCCCACACACACACACACACACACACACACACACACACACACACACACACTCACACACACCCCAGAGTGTTATCTCCGGTGCAACCTAGAGGCCCATGACACAAGAAACTGAAATAAAAAATATACTGGTAAGGCAGCCCTCTTATAATCATGAAAAATACAGAATTCATTATTTTGTTTGGGCTTATTTGGTTGAGTTGTTCTGTGAACAGACAATCTATATTACTAAATGGCTAAAACAGTCATCAGTTTGTAAGCTGCTTATTTACTGGCTTCCATGGGTAACAAAAAATTTGTTTTCAGTATTTCATATAATCCTTGACTGAAATTAAAATGCTGTCAACCTACTTATTATGATATATAATCTTAAATCAAAATTTTAAAGTAAGTATTACAAACTGGAAACTGTGTACATGTCATGAGGCACTGTAGCTCGAGGTGCACAAATTAGCCATACTATTTTCATCCAGTACTTCAGAATGAGAGTTCCTGATGACTTGCAACAAACTGTGAAAGTAATTTCAAACCATTTCTATACTTTTTCTCGCTTATAATCTTAACATCAAGCATCTAACACTTTAATTTGTTTGTAAAGTAATGAAAAGTTTGAAGCTGCTTTATACATGAGAGTTTAATTCTTTAGAGGGGGGGGGGGGGGGGCAGTTCAATGGTTCATAACATTCCTCATTATGCAGCAGATACCTAAGTCAGTCTATACGGACCAGAGCTAATCACTCCTGGGTGACCACGGCCACCTTAAGAACAGAAATTTTGAAAATCAGTGACGGCTCAGCACAGTCTAATGTAAAAACACAAGATTATGACCGAGCAGGTGAGGATTTTGCTTTGTGCTTCAAACTATTGGGGCTCTGAATAGGGAAGAGAGACCAGCTGTTAACTTAGCAGTGCAGGGAAGTGAGCATTCGACAAATAAAAACCGTATAGGAAGACTTCACCACCTGGTGCTAGACAGGGAGCACAAATGAAATCTATGGATGCAGAGTGCACCATATCTGTGCTTTCGTCATAACATAATCTACCTTATCAGATGTCATCCTCTGGGCATAAAAGATGGAACATCTCTAATTTGACAAAGGTCAGACTTACCGTATTTACTCGAATCTAAGCTGCACTTTTTTTTCCAGTTTTTGTAATCCAAAAAACCACGTGCGGCTTAGAATCGAGTGCAAAGTAAGCGGAAGTTCTGAAAAATGTTGGTAGGTGCTGCCACAACTAACTTCTGCCATCTAATATATGTAGCACTGAACAGGTATGCTCTGCAGGCACAAAGATAAATACTGGCACCAAAACCTATACGTCAGTAAATAAATTAAAAGAAAGGTAGAAGAATGTAAACATTATGCCATGTATTCATTAGTGTTTGCTGCTATCTGATTTAAATCCCATCTGCCTAATAAACTACGAAACTAGAGAGACAACAGCAAACGCAGAAGAATATACATATAATGTCACATTTACATTCGTATTATTCTTATGCTGAATAGTGACACAGTCAGAAATGAAGCACGAATCTAAGATGACTAATTTCTGAGCAGAATGTAATGTACTAAAGAGGCATCTACAAAGATTTTCAAACGGAGAAAATTTTTCGCTAAACTCTCGTTCGGAACAAATTCTATCATACGCAGTCTATTATTCGGTTCTTGTTGATCATTATCAAAGAAAACAGCAGTATAAGTAACAACAAATAACAGTCTCTTGCCGTTGTTTCGGTTATGAGACAATTCCTCTCTTTTTTTTTTCTTTTTTTTTTTAAATTGTAAGCCGCGGTAGCGCGCACAAAAGCAAGCCATGCTGCGAGCGGCGACAGGTTGTAAACACTCATTATCAGAATGCGACAAACAATGCATGACACAGTACAATAATGCATTTTCAGCTTAGAGTGATGTAAACACCTATAACAAAGAGAATGGCACTTATTAGATCAAAGCAAAATAATCAATTGATTCAAAGCACGTGAAAAAGGAAGGGTTACCTGTATAAATACGGATGGAGCGCCTGACACGTAGCAATGGCTACTTCGTAAAGCTTAACTGTTAAGCTTACGACTCAAACCAAACTACTGTAGCTGTATCTTCATTCATTCGACCTCAATTGTGTCTCATGTTACAATGGACCAACTTTGTTTCGATTTGGAGGGGTGGTCTAAAACTTTTCTCTGAATTTAGAGTCTCAAATTTCAGGAGCAGCTTAGATTTGGGAAAATTTTTTTTCTTGATTTCGAGTCTCATTTTTCCAAGTGTGGCTTAGATTCGAGTAAATATGGTAGCCTCTGATGTCAGGGATACAGGCAGTCATCAAAAGCTTTGGATTTTGTCCAAATTTGATGCACCAAGTTAAATCAGAAACTTTTATCTAAGGGAACAGTTGCAAAAGACTTCCCAGCCATTATCATGTCTGACATGCAACTCATCTCCCCCCCCACGCGCACCTTTGGATCGAACATGTAGTAGACAACATCCATCATAAGGCTGCATTTCCATCACAGAAACATCTCATCACCTCTGCATGACAGCCATCACACTCCTCGACTTGCTTGCTATACTCCACATGGGAAAGTAATTTATATCATACATACTTTTCGCGTGGGTGTTAAGTCAACCAGCAACTGCTTTTGTGAATGACACTAACAAGAAAATTATTTGCGTTTTAATGAACACGTCTGTGTGAAATTTTGGTTGCAAGACCATTACGTACCTCTCAATTTGCTGGAGAGAGTCGTTTTTCACCAAGACTCTGCAGATGCGCTCTAGATGCCACGTAGAAGCAAACAATACAGATATCTTAACTACAAATGCAAGTGATGACTTTCAATAAAATGCTTCAATCAATATGAACACCTACAAAATGCACAGTGAAGGAAAGCAAGTTGATCACATGTCAAAACTGCACAGTCTACAGTCTATAATATTAGTGCTGAATGCCATATCAACTTTTGAAGTTGTCCATAGCTTCACCAATTGTCCTGCGTTACAAAGAATTGGTCAGTATACTTCTGCAGATAACTGAATGCAAATGACAGAATGCATTTTCATGACAAAGTATCTGTCACAGAATTTTGGCTGCACATTCCTTGAACGTAATGTAAGAAAGTCTGTTATTCTCTTGGCATATATTTTATATTGGCTGAAGAAATACACGTCCAGAGGTTGTGCCCTCCTCCCCCTCCCCCACGCATGCACAGGGTCCAAACTTTCCATTTGGTTCTTGGCAGCATATATGTATATATATCTTGTCTGCCAAACGTCCATCCTTCGACACAGCAACATTGATCATGTAGCTCTGTGTTGCACTGTTAACTGATCGCAACATCAAGACAACGTTCCTCTTCCTTTTCATGGACAGCGTTCTTCTGGAAAAAGCTAACAGTTCTGTACAGAGCCCATTCAGATATTTTCTGTCATGATATGCACATAAACTTCATCAACAAATGTTTGAATTCTTTGAATCGTCTCTTCTTCATCATCTTCATCTTTTCATGCTTGGAGCACATTATCTTAAATACTTTTTTCAAATTAGTAATAAAGCCCAGGGATGTAAAGATTGTACACCCGCAGTTTCTGGCTACATCCATTGTCCACTGTTGTAAATGCAATCAGTGGAATGGAATGAATGGAAAAACCGCATTTTCGCACTTCTTCATTACACATTGCTTGATGATATCGAAATGCAACGAACTATTTTCTTTGAAACCTGTATTGACTTCTCTTTTCTCTGCCACATAGTCCAGTAAGCTTTTAACATTGCTTATAGCCTTCACCTCAGGGAGTCACACCTAGTGATACGTGGCTGGCGACCACGGGGCCCCGAGCTGAGTCCTGGCATTCCTTCCACTTACTTATGCCAGGCTCCTCACTCTTATCTTTCCTATCTGGCCACCCTCGGCCAGCTCTTGTTCTTTTCCGACCCTGACGCTATTAGGTTTCGAGGGCTAGGGGTCTTTCATTTTCCAACCTATACTTCTCATGCAGCGTCTGACCCAGAGTGGGCGGCTGCAAAAGGCGTCTGTATCCCATGTTAGGGGCGGCCTCCAGAACTGCGGAAGGCAACGGAATACCACCGCAGATTATCTTCCCTGCATAATGCAGTCTCCATTTTATGCACAAAAAATGGCTTCCTCTCATGTTAAATCAGTGTCCGGAGGTAAAATAGTCCCCCATTCGGATCTCCGGGGGGAACAACTTGAAAGGAGGCAAAAAATCAAAACAAGAATTGGTACCTGGAATGTCAGAACTCTGCTACAAGCAGGAAAACTAGAAAACCTTAAAAGAGAGATGGAAAAGAATCATATGGACCTCGTAGGAGTTGCTGAAGTAAGATGGAATGGACATGGAGAGTTGCAGTCAGATGAATATGTATTCTACTACTCAGGAGGAGAAGTAAAAGGAATTAATGGAGTAGGAATGATTATGACAAAGGAATTGGCTAAATGTGTGGAATATGTAGACTATGCAAATTATTGGTGTAAGGCTGAAAGGAGCACAAAAAGATTTACTGATTGTCCAGGTGTATATGCCAACTTCAGAACATGATGACCAAATTGTAGAGGAAACGTACAATGTAATAGAGAGAATAATGGACGAAAATAAAAAATGCTGCAAAATAGTAATGGGAGACTGGAACGCCATTGTGGGAGAAGGGAAAGAGGGAAACATAGTAGGCAGTCATGGTCTTGGAAAGAGAAATGACAGAGGTGAATGGTTAATTGACTTCTGCAGGGAAAGGCAGCTGATAGTGGCAAACACATGGTTCAAGAACCATAAGAGGAGGCTCTACACTTGGAAATCACCAGGGGATAAATATAGAAACCAAATCGATTTTATACTGGTAGAAGAAAGATACAGGAATGGAATCAAGAAGGTGCACACATTACCAGGTGCAGATATTAATAGTGACCACAACTTACTTATGGCAGAAATAGAAATAAGAATGAAAAAACTGAAAAAGGCGACAATGGTGAAGAAATGGGATCTAGAGAAGATAAGGTCCAACAAAGAACAAATTACAGAAATGCTGTCTCGGGACTTTCTAAACACATTACGAGACAAAGAAGCACCTGATAATGCCAACGAGTACTGGAATATGCTGAAAGAAGGAATCATTAAAGCAGGACAACAAAATATAGGATATGTAAAAGGGAAAAGGTCAAAAAAACCATGGGTCACACAAGAAATGATTTCCAAGATGGAGGAGAGAAGAATATTGAAAAACAAGAACACTGAAGATGCAAGAAAGATATACCGAAGGTTAAATAACGAACTGCGAAGAGAAACAGAGCAGGCTAGGAAAAAATGGCTAAAAGAGGAATGTGATGAAATTGAAGAACTGGACAGGAAAGGAAGATACAACTTACTATGCAACAGAGTAAAGACTATGACATGGGAACAAAACAGAGCAGGAAGTGCTACTATGGAAATTTTGAGTAAAGACGAAGAGGTAGTGTATAAAGATCGTGACGATGTCCTCCAGAGATGGGAAGAATATATAAAAGAGCTATATGACACAAATAGCAAACCAGAAACTCTGGAACTTGAATCACATAACAGTGTAAGTGATGAAGAGAAAGGACCGACCATCATAATGCAAGAAGTAAAGTCTGCTATTGCTGCAATGAAAAATGGCAAAGCAGTAGGTACACATACAATACCGGGAGAAATACTAAAATGCTTGAACCACAATGGAATAAGAGAAATATTGAGGTTATGTAATAAAATATATGACAGTGGTGAATGGCCTGAGGACTTTTTGACAACAGTAATGATTCCATTGCCGAAAAAACAAGGAACCAAGAAATGCAGCGAGCACAGGACAATCAGCCTCATTTCACATGCAGCCAAAGTGATGTTAAGAATAATTAACAAAAGACTTGAAAAAGTAATAGAGGAGAATCTCGGCGAGGAGCAGCTTGGCTTTAGACGGAATATGGGCACCAGAGATGCAATAGGGCTCCTACGAATCTTAGGAGAAAGGTTTATTGAAAAAGGAAGAGACCTATATATGTGCTTCATCGATTTAGAAAAGGCATTTGACAATGTGGTTTGGGACAAGCTGGTGACTATTATGAGGGAAAAGAGAGTGGACTGGAAAACCAGAAGACTTATAAACTCATTGTACCTTAATCAAAAAGTTTCAGTTAAAGTGAGAGGAGAAAGTACAAACTGGATCAGACTAGGGAAAGGAGTAAGACAAGGATGCTGTTTATCACCTAGTCTTTTCAACCTGTACTTGGAAAATATGATTGACCAATGCTCATTAGATGACAAAGGAGTAGAAATTGGAGGAAGAAGAGTAGGGTGCTTGAGATTTGCTGATGACATGGTCCTTCTAGCCACAGGGGAAAAAGAATTACAGGATTTGGTGGACACCATTGCAACTAACGGAAAAAAATATGGAATGAAAATTAACACAAATAAAACAAAAGTATTGGCAATAGGAGGAAATAAGGAACTAAAAATTGTACTGAATGGAGAAAAACTAGAACAGGTGCAAAATTTTAGGTATCTTGGAAGCAGGATAGACACCGACTGGAAGTGCACCACAGAAATTAAAACAAGGATAGCAATGGCAAAAGAGGCGTTTTATAAGAAAAGGAGAATCTTCTGCAACGGTATGGACAGAGAACTCAGAAAGAGACTCATAAAATGTCTTGTATGGAGTGTTCTTCTATATGGTGCTGAAACATGGACTATGAGGAAAAAAGACAGAGAAAGGCTGGAGGCTTTTGAGATCCGGACATGGTGGAAGATGGAAGGAATAAGTTGGATGGACAGAGTAAAAAATGAAGAGGTACTGAGAAGAGTGGGAGAGAAAAGGCAGTTACTAGATGTAATAAAGAGAAGAAAAAGAAATTGGATTGGGCATATATTAAGAAAGAATGACGGACTGATAAAAACAGTTTTAGAAGGTTATGTAGAAGGGAAAAGGAAGCGAGGAAGGAAGAGATTCCAGATACTGGATGACATGATGGACGGTACAACATACAGCAGCCTTAAGAAGGAAGCAATGGATCGCAGAAAATGGAGAGGCAAAGGACCTGCTAATATAGCAGATAACTGATGATGATAGCCTTGTTTAGGGTATCTTTTCAGGAGCTTATCATATACATTGAAACCCCCTGACATGATAATCATTGTATATGTTCTTCATGGGTTGTCAAACACCGTGATTATACTTTCCACTTTAAACTTCTTATCAGGAGAAAGTTGGAGTTCAAGGTCACTGCTTCCATCGCCTCTTTTCAGATTTGTCATATCACTACCACTTCCAGTGAGGTGTTCATCACTATAGCCACAACCATAATATTCCTGTGTTATGTGTTACAATACTATCCGTTGTAACCTGTGATTAAAATATTTGCACTATAATAGATACCAGAAAACAATTGAATGATTCATCTTCTACACCAAAACTATCTCCGCAAAGAAAAGTTCACTGTATCTTCAGCCCAACCAATTGCAATACATTAGCAGGATCAATTACTAATTGCTGACTCACCTGACACATCATTGTACAAGTAACGTCACAAAATGCAACTTCACATACACAATGCATTATCTCTACTGGTCCCTACTCCCATAGTAGCAGGCAAAAGTTGAATTCAGCACAGCAATTGCAGAGGTTCACAGATAAACGAATATCACTGGTGCAATAAGAGATCTTCCAATAATCCCTCACAGGATTGTGGTGTAAATGCGTTTGCTCGAGCTCAAATATTTTCCTTGTAAGAAAAATTGAAGCCACCAGTTTTCCACAAATATTAACATCATCATCATATCAGGAAATACAATTACATGACTTTGAAAGATGTCAAAGGTTAGCAAAGGATCTCAGTCGGTTCAGGCTGCCAATACCTGCTCACAATCAAAACTGTGAGAAGCGTCTACTGAAATTTGATGAAATGAATCAGGCCTTGAAGAATTCAAGGCAGCTCTGCCAACACACCCTGCTCCCACATACAAGGCGACATGAATTGCATGACCTCTGCTCAGTACGTGGCATACAGTGGCTGTACATTATGTAGTCAACAGGAGAGGATGAAAGGTATGTTTTCTGGTGCATTTAAATAACCAGAACATATCAGCTAAGAGAAATAACCCTGGGAAAAAAAATCTTGCTGCTCCTAGAAAGGTGGCTGCGATATGGCTGGTAACCAGCTCTCAGAAAACACTCACTACTCCTAGTACCCCAAGATAGGTACCGTAACAGGTTATTTCACATAATATCTGAAGAGGAGGAGGAGACTTTGAGTGTAATCAGCACATAGCATATAACTGTGGTAGTGCTATACTTGCATTTTACTTCATCTTTAACTTCTGAAAGCCATCATAAAACCAGAAGGTAATGTGGCAATGTCACTTCAGAAGTAATACTACGATGAGTTGCGATTTGTTGTCTTAATTTGTTGTAATCATCAAATGTACCGTTTACATAATATTATATAGGATGTTCAACAAATATCAATGATCATAACAATAATAATGTAAAAATAACTGCTCAGCTTCAGCAAACAAAGTATAAGAACTGTAGCTTTATATTTCTACATAAATGAACCATTCAACTTTAAATCATGTTCAACAAAGTATTCAATAAGTGTTAACAAGATATTAACATATTTTATGAATTGTTTCTGTCTGCTACCAATAGAACTCCATATTGTTACACATGATACAATCAACTTATTTCCAAATCATACTATAATACTGTGGGTAGCAGAGTTACAACCCTTATCACAACACAGGTCCCTAGCTTTTAAACTGAAACAGTATTACTTTTTGTCGATCCCACAATAAATAATGTATTTACACAGGACTGTACAACAGTCACACTACAAGACTGGAATGTGTTTGATATTCTAATTAGCTATTTATCCAACACCATTTTCATTTGAGCCTTAAATATAGTATATGCTTAATTAATTTTAAGCAATACAAGGCAGATACATGTAATTACATAAGGTAAAATGTAAATTATTCCATCTGGCATCTGCAATGCAATGATTTTACTTGAAGTCATCTGGGTTGAACATTCCCTGCAAAGAAAAGGCATATGTTAAAGCAAGAAGTTGTGAAAAATAAGCTCAGTTTGGCAACTGAAAATTATGAAAACAAAAACAATAGTTTCGAAAAAGAAGACTCTCTCTTCAAAGTTTAATATGCTGGGGTGACAGTAGTGATGCACAAATGAAAGATATTTATAAACCAATGGTCACTAGCAGCACAATAGGGCTCATCACAATATCTATGAGCCATAACAGTAATTCCAAGTAAAGTAATTCTTAAATTTTTTAATTTATCATGACTAGATCATGGCCTTCAGCTCCTATGATTGACAGCATCTATTGCAAATCCGTTTTTTTTCCCCCCCTTCTTTTTTACCAAGTTTCTCAGTTTCTATGTGTACTTGTGGTGCAGCTATGTATGCACCTGAGGCACTGTTATGGGGATAATTATAATCCCCAAAGCTAATAATAATAACAATGGCCATTAATGGTTGGAAAATGAGAAGTAACAATGTGTGTGTGTGTGTGTGTGTGTGTGTGTGTGTGTGTGTGTGATATTTTTTTTGGCAAACAGGAATAAACAACACACAGCATGGTCATAAACACCATTTCCGTCGTTTAAATGACGTACTGACATTAGAGTACCATTTCAATTGTTATTGCCCATCATGTTCCATGTAAATCAAAAATAAAATCAGTTTTACAATTTTAATCTGCGTGTGTCGACAAATCTAGTTAAAAAAAAATTGTAAAGGATATTGTGGAGAAACGAAAGAAATGTGTTGACCTTCGAACAAAAATTAGAATAAACTGAAAGATTTAAAAAGGGAGAAACTGCTGCAAATGCTGATTATGGTGTTGAAATGCAGACTGTTTGGGACATTATAAAACGAATAAGCAGAAAATACAGGATTTTGTCAGGAAATGCAATTCTAATCCTGGACCATGCACACGAAAAAGCATTAAGGGATTTACATTTGATGAATTAAATGCTGCTCCTTTCAACTTTTTAGCCAAAAACAAACAGGTGTCATCCTTTCATACATACCAAACAAACTTTTTTCATGAAGCTCTAGGGTTAGAGGGCAAATTTAATGCCTCATCAATATGGCTAACCAGATTCATATGACATCATAAGATTTGCGAGCTTACTGTGGTAGGAGAGCAACTTAGTTCAATGTTGCAGCAGCTGATTCCTTCCAAGAAGAGTTCCAAACATTTGTGGAAGAAGAGAATATCACATCATCATCATCATCATCATCATCATCATGTAAGACTGATTATGCCTTTCAGCGTTCAGTCTGGAGCATAGTCCTCCTTATAAAATTCCTCCATGATCCTCTACTCAGTGCTAAGATTGGTGCCTCTTCTGATGTTAAGCCTATTACTTCAAAATCATTCATAACCGAATCCAGGTACCTTCTCCTTGGTCTGCCCCGACTCCTCCTACCCTCTACTGCTGAACCCAAGAGTCTCTTGGATAACCTTGCTTCTCCCATACGTGTAACATGACCCCACCATCTAAGCCTGTTCGCCCTGACTGCTACATCAATAGAGTTCATTCCCAGTTTTTCTTTGATTTCCTCATTGTGGACACCCTCCTGCCATTGTTCCCATCTACTAGTACCTGCAATCATCCTAGCTACTTTCATATCCGTAACCTCAACCTTATTGATAAGGTAACCTGAATCCACCCAGCTTTCGCTCCCATACAACAACGTTGGTCGAAATATTGAACGGTGCACAGATAACTTAGTCTTGGTACTGACTTCCTTCTTGCAGAAGAGAATAGATCTTAGCTGAGCGCTCACTGCATTAGCTTTGCTACACCTCGCTTCCAGTTCTTTCACTATGTTGCCATCCTGTGAGAATATGCATCCTAAGTACTTGAAACTGTCCATCTGTTCTAACTTTGTTCCTCCTATTTGGCACTCAATCCGTTTATATCTCTTTCCCACTGACATTACTTTCATTTTGCAGATGCTAATCTTCAGTATTTGTATGGAGTGTAGCCATGTATGGAAGTGAAACATGGACGATAACTAGTTTGGACAAGAAGAGAATAGAAGCTTTCGAAATGTGGTGCTACAGAAGAATGCTGAAGATAAGGTGGGTAGATCACGTAACTAATGAGGAGGTATTGAATAGGATTGGGGAGAAGAGAAGTTTGTGGCACAACTTGACTAGAAGAAGGGATCGGTTGGTAGGACATGTTCTGAGACGTCGAGGGATCACCAGTTTAGTATTGGAGGGCAATGTGGACGGTACAAATCGTAGAGGGAGACCAAGAGATGAATACACTAAGCAGATTCAGAAGGATGTAGGTTGCAGTAGGTACTGGGAGATGAAGAAGCTTGCACAGGATAGAGTAGCATGGAAAGCTGCATCCAACCAGTCTCAGGACTGAAGACGACAACAACAACAACAATAATCTTCATACCATAGTCCTTACACTTCTGATCTAGCTCTGAAATATTACTTTGCAAACTTTCAATCGAATCTGCCCATCACAACTAAGTCATCCGCATATGCGAGACTGTTTATTTTGTGTTCACATATCTTAATCTCACCCAGGCAGTCTACTGTTTTCAACATATGATCCAAAATAATATGAAACAACAGTGGAGACAGGTTGCAGCCTTGTCTTATCCCTGAAACTACTCTCAACCATGAACTCAATTTACCGTCAATTTTGCTGCCTGACTATCCATGTAAAGACCTTTAACTGCTTGCAAAAGTTTGCCTCCTATTCCATAATCTCGTAGAACAGACAATAACTTCCTCCTAGGAACCCAGTCATATGCCTTTTCTAGATCTATAAACCATAGATACAATTCCCTGTTCCACTCTTAGCATTTCTCCATTATTTGCCATAAGCTAAAGATCTGGTCCTGACAACCTCTAAGAGGCCTAACCCACACTGATTTTCATCCAATTTGTCCTCAACTAATACTCACACTTCCTTTTCAACAATACCTGAGAAGATTTTACCCACAACGCTGATTAAAGAGATACCTAGTAAAAACTGCCAACAGTATCCTTGCTTTAAAAAGTGAAGTTCATGCTCCTGGACATATGCTGTCTAAAGAAAGCATTACTATTTTGTGCACCCTTAATGCTTCTGGTAACCACAAAGTGAAACTGCTACTGATTGGGGGGAAAGAAAGAGCATTCAAGGATACCACAGCTAAGGATCTTCCTGTGGATTAAACAGTCATAAAGGAGCACAGACTGATAGTGAAATTTTCAAAAACTGGTTCCACGCACACAATGTATCCCTAGTTCGAATGCAGTTCTACTGCTTGATAATGTCTCTTCACATCTTGATCAGAAGATTCTCATATCTGACGATGGTCTCATCCCAACTACGTTCTTACCTCTTAAACTGTCTGCTGTAATAAGGCCAAAGGACCAATGCATAAATGCATCAATAAAACGGTATTACCAGGCTGGTCTACTGAGAATACTATTTGATGAGAATGATTGTGGAGGAACATTCTTCCACATATAGAAGAAAGTGGTTTTCAAGGTTTCAGTGATGAAAAATAACAACTGTGCACTGACAATGGCTCCAACTAGTTTTGAAAGTGTCGATGACTGAAATTTGAATGAGTGTCTGAAGCCACAATGCATGTGAACCCAGTTTCTAGTATACGAGTGACACCAAAATTGTGACTGTTGCTTCACAACAAAACAAAGAGGAGAGTGAATGTGAATGTGTGGGTGAAGACAGTGACCTTGTCAGTCACTGTACCGTACTGCAATGTGTTTATATTCTTCTAGATCATATGGGCTGAGGGGATTTTTGTAAAATGATATAATTGCTGCAAGAAAAATTCAAAATTCCATGTGAAAAATGTGTACTACTCTCAGAACCAGATCAACATCACAGACTACTTTAAGAAGTAAACTGGCCTGTACCTACGCACAGATCTCAGATAAACTTACAGACAAGGCTTGAGGGCGAGTTAACAAGAAAGAAAGGCAGACAAAAATGTGGAAGAGAGAGTTATTTTGATAAAAGGGTGGGGCATTAATAGAAGTTGGAAAGCAGTAAATCATTCCAATGTTGGTTCCCAATACAGAAAAGACTATGCATATACAGGCTGTTTCAAAATGAATAAACGGGTTTTACGGCTTTGTAACATTTATTATATTTAACTTACAATTATAAATAATACATCAAGTGAAAGAGAAACTATAACACTTTTTCTTAAAAGTGTTCAATCTGAACCAAGAGTTGATATGCAAGTTCTTCCAAAACCTTGATCTCTGTGTCTATATCAATTGTTGCAACGATGCTGTTTCTGAGATCAGCTGACAGCGGAGACATATACACATCATCCTTTAAGAATCCTCAAAGGAATGGGGTAAGAACGTGTGTGAACATGAAGGTCATATAAAATGAGCTCTTTCATCCAGTGCCTTGCGGCCAATCCAGTGGTCGCGTACAATGTTATTTAAACAGTTGCGTGCTGAGTTATGCCAGTGAGATGGTGTACCATTTTGCTGCCAAATAAAATTCTGTGGTTCAGCTTCTTCCAGTTGAGGAGAGTGTCATAGTACTAGAGCATTAAAATGAGAAACACCAGTTACAGTTACTTCATTGAAAAAGTTGAGGAGTCTCGTTGCAACTGTACCATCTCATGAGGATATGCTAACCCACAGATACACACAATACATGTGTCCACATTTCCATTTAGGTGAAATGTCGATTCACCACCGAAGACAACACGATCTAGAAAATCTTCATCTCATGCAGCAAAATTTTGTTTGTGAAGTTGGCATGTAGTCTGTAGGCTTTAGAGCTTGTAACAACTGCGAACGACAAGGACGAACTGATTTCTTGGGAATATGCGTGATAGACTCACTCGTTCATGATTTTTTTCATTCATTCTTGGTTGTTCCATACTCTTCCCTCTCTGCACGGGTATACAAACAAATCTGAGTTTCTCTTTCATTTGATGTATTATTTATAACTGTGAGTTGAATGTAATAAATGCTACCAAGCCTTAAAACCCGTACATTCATTTTGAAACACCCTGTATTACGTAAGTCTGCAGACTTTGCTGCCATTATCATTGAAAGTAAAAGCTTCCGGTTTGTTAGGCCCAGTCACATTCTTCTTCAATTTCTTGTACATAAATGACATTTTAACCACTGAAGTTCTACTAAACACTCAGATATCAAACTTTCATAAGATGGTTTTAATATGAGATATATGTGGCTCGGTGGGTAAGTGTTATATTACCAATGCAAAGATCTGACGTTCAGACCTCAACTGGTCCAGGGATTTATTGCTTCTTTCACCTCTAACAAACAACTATCTGTAAAAAGCAACAAGCTGCACTGTGGCCTGGAGTTCAAAATACATTCTGGGTCATCCTCTAACTGTCTGGGAAAGTCACTGCTAATTAAAAAGAAGAACAACATATCACCTCTCATGAGCACGTTGCTTAGCAAAGCACTGGTATCCAGTCTGCCCTTTCAATTGAGGATGGCCATTCGTTTGTAAAGGTTAAGCTTAAACGACAAATGCCAACTCATAACAGGTAGCACGAAACCCACGTTGTTCGATAAACTTATAAAGTGGCCGGACTTATAGACCCCAACTGGCAAAGAGCTGGTTACGAACATACTGAAGCTTAAATGAACCTTCGATGCCACACCTCATTTGGAGCTTCCGGTGAACCTGGAAAACTTACATACTGCAAAAGTTTCCTGAACAAAGAACTCGAGCCCCTGCACAACTATCATCCACCACGGGAGATACCCAGTGCAGAGAACGAGATGGACGATTTGGAAAGGCCTGAACTGCATCAGACTGAGCACGGCACCAGTGAAAGCAGATCATATCGAGTGCAGCCTTACAGGTGAATACGGTGTCGGATGTGACTGAAGAATATCAGGATACGGAACACCTCATGACCCGTCCCAACTGCCCCAGTAAATGCACCCTTGACAAATTATGCAGGGAAGCAAGGAAGCACTCATGTAGTCCAATAATGGACCACAAAACATTTGACCTCTGGCTAGAATAAACTAAAGTTTACATTGTACATAGATAGAATGGTTTGCAGAAGTTTCTTCATCTCACTAAAATCACAATTTTATCATCTCATTACATGAAATCTCATTACATAAGTTACTAGTTTAATGTACAGAAGACTCATCAATGTAAGTAATATAATTAAGGCATACAATGTGTAAAAAAAATCTTAATTTACAACATTTGTACAAGTTTATCAGATTGCTCTACAAAGGAAGATTTATAACCTTTTAACGATTCTGTGACTGAATAATCAAATTTTGCACAAGGTTGACATGTTATTTTCTTTCAGCAAATCTAATTCCATACTGTCAATCTTTTCACCAGAAATCTATTATAAATTTTCATAACCACTTACTGTGGAATGTGGTGTTAGAGTTTTTAATGTATGAGACAGTAAGACAAAATTATCTTTTTTCTAAATCATATATAGGTTGAAAATTGCTTGCATAAAGATAAACAGTTCATAAGTACAGAGGGGACAAAAATGTGCCTTACAATTGACTGTATACACTATCCCAATTACTTATTTTATGTCTTTAAAGACATTGTTCGATATGACAACTGGCGTGCAATAGTAAATTAACAACTGGAAGAGTAGAATGAACACCATTTTCAGCTGGTTACTAAGGAGTGTACTTAGTACAGCAGACTGTACCTATTCTACAACTACACACACAGCCACAGCGTGCAAACCAGTGTTCAATGCATGGCAAATTGTACTTAGTATTAGGGTGTCCCCTTCTTCCATTTGCACAAGAAGGAGGAATGAATAAAGAGCTGTAGTATATTCCTAGATTTCTTACTTGACACTTTTCTTAAAAATTTGATAGGTAGGATTTTGCACGACACTCTTCAATAGTCTGTCAATTTGGATTTTTCAGCATTTCACTGACACCTTTCCACGGATCAACAAACCTGTCACCATTTGTGTTGCTCTTCTTTGCAATACATGCAGGTACACTGTCTGACAAACAATGTGAACCACTCACAAGACGCAGTCAGATGTCCATGTAACTTCATACATGTACATACTGTCAGCAGGTATGTAAACTGATTCCAGAATGTTGGACTCCTCTGTGACAGGTAAAATGGCCACCAGAATGCATTAGCATTTTTCACATTTAGCGCTGTTACTGGACCCAGTAGACTATATAAGGGATGTGACAGCATCAGATGTCAAGTGATCACTGTGAAAGACACACAAAGGCCACGTACTAATGTGAGATAGCATTATCAGCAATCGACAGAGCTTGAAAAATGGCCCGATTGTGGGTCTCCATTCAGCGAGTTGCCCACTGTTCACTGCATGGTGAGGTCAGGGCAGACATACTTACAAAGATTGTGGTCGACCACAAGGGATGATCACCATATCGTGCACCGAGCACATCTTAACCGTTTTACAACTGTGCCTTCCATCCGAGAACAAGTAATGGACTCCTTGCAACATTCTAAGTCATCCTGCACCACTGTTTGGAGACTATCAGTAGTCAGACTAGACAACCGCAATCACACATGTAGGCTGCCGCTAGCAGCACAATACAAATGGCTGAGCTCGGAGTGATTCTGTGACTGGGAAGCAAGGACTGGTAATGAATGGTGATACATTGTGTATAATGAAGAATCCCAGTTCTGCAGTACCCTGGATGACCACTATCCGAGAGTATGGCAGCAACCTGCAGAGGTGTCTCATTCATCAGTGTTTTGGACAGGCATTATGGTGCAGTGAGCCACAGGGTACGATTTCAGGTCACAGCTAGTACTGAATCGGGGAACTCTTATGACACGATTCTATGTCACGGATATTCTGTGTTGTTACACGTTCTCTCTCGTGCCACTTTTCGATGGGACAAAGCTCGTCCACACGTACACGTGCCTTTATGAACGTTCTGTCTGATGCTGAGGTGCTCCCTCAGCCAACTAGATTCCCTTATCTATCTTTGATAGAACACGTGACACCAGTTCGGACATCAACATTGCAGTGCCAATATCCGGGATATTGAGGACTAGTTACGACAGTTGTTGGCCAGCTTACCTCAGACAGGATACAACTGCTTTATGATGCTCTTACCACCAAATTGTTACACACATCAAAGCCAGAGGGAACAATGTCACACTGATAAAGCGGGCCCACACTGCCATGTTCTCTGTAAATTTAATGTGATTCGTAATCTCTGAAATAACATCACATACCATCTCAGCCCACAAAGTTTTATTTAATTTCCTCTTCCCCTTGTGGGTGTTTCACATTTTTTTATTGGTAGTGTATGAAAGACATTAAAACAGTTATCTGGCAACATGCTGGGTCCCATCTCACCCTGGTGTTGAATGACTTGCCCTTCCCCAATTGATCCCGATTTCCTTCAAGAGGACGAATCTAATACACTCATGCTCATAAATTAAGGATAATGCTGACACAAGGTGAAACAATGCTCTGGTGGGCGGTTTGTGGGTTTAAATCACCTCGGGGTATGACCATGCGGTGCATTTGACCTGCGGTCGTCGCACAGTGGCGCTGGCAGCAGTCCACATACGCAGAGGTGTGTTGGTGCATGTCAGAGTAAGTGCAGCGAGTAAGTGTGCAGACGTTTTCAGACGTGCTAATGGTGACTGTGTGTTGAAAATGGCTCAAAGAACACACATTGATGACATTATGAGGCGTAGAATACTAGGGCGACTGGAGGCTGGCCAAACACAGCAGGTCTTAGCACGGGCCCTCCGTGTGTCACAAAGTGTGATCAAGATTATGGCAACGATTCCAGCTGACAGGAAACTTGTCCAGGCACTACAGTATGGGACGTCCACAGTGTACAACACCACAAGAAGACCGATATCCCACCATCAGTGCCCGCAGACGGCCATGGAGTACTGCAGGTAGCCTTGCTCGGGGCCTTACCACAGTCACTGGAACAGTTGTCTCCAGACACACGGTCTACAGATAACTGAACAGACATGGTTTATTCACCCGGAGACCTGCGAGGTGCATTCCACTGGCCCTTGTTAGCAGGAGAGCCCGTAAAGCTTGGTGTCAAGAAAACAGTACATGGTCATTGGAACAGTGGTCCCACGGTATGTTCACGGACGAGTCCAGATATAGTCTGAACAGTGATTCTCACAGGGTTGTCATCTGGTGTGAACCAGGAACCAGATAAGAACCCCTTAATGTCCTTGAAAGGGCCCGGTATAGAGGTCGTGGTATGATGGTGTGGGGTGGGATTATGACTGGTGCACATACACCCCTGCATGTCTTTGACAGAGGAACTGTAACAGGTCAGGTGTATCGGGACGTCATTTTGCACCAGTATGTCCGCCTTTTCAGGGGTGCAGTGGGTCCCACCTTCCTCCTGATGCATGATAATGCACGGCCCCACTGAGCTGCCATCATGGAGGAGTACCTTGAAAACAAAGATATCAGGAAATCGAGTGGCCTGCCTGTTCTCCAGACCTAAACCTCATCGAGCACGTCTGGGATGCTCTCGGTCGACGTATCACTGCACGTCTTCAAACCCCCAGGACACTTCAGGAGCTCCGACAGGCACTGGTGCAGGAATGGGAGGCTATACCCCAGCAGCTACTCAACCACCTGATGCAGAGTAAGCCAACCCATTGTGCGGCCTGTGCGGCATGGTGATCATACCCCATATTGATGTCGGGGTACATGTGCAGGAAACAGTGGCATTTTGTAACACATGCGTTTCGGGATGGTTTTCACAACTTATCACCAATACCGTAGACTTACAGATCTGTGTCGCGTGTGTTCCCTATGTGCCTATGCTATTAGTGCCAGTTTTGTGTAGTGCCATGTTGTGTGGCACCACATTCTGCAATTATCCTTAATTTATGACCACAAGTGTAGTTCCACGAGTTAGGATAATTTTTGGCACTTTTACAGAGTGTTGGGAACAATCAAATGAAAACAATCGATTCAGACGGTTGTTGGAAAACAGTCAACTCATTCGCTTGTAGCTTTACGTCTCAGCTGAATTATTCATTCACTCTTGACTGAAACCAGTCTATGTATGGGAGCAACCAAATGGAAAACAAGTGAATCAGTTGGTTCTAGCTTTATATATCAGTTGGATTATTATACATTCATTTCTTCTAAGTGAAACCAGTCCATGGGAGCAACCAAATGACAACAGTTGGCACAACCCTTCGGTGTTTTTCATACCATGTTTCAAGTAAAAAATGCCTCTGAGCATCGTGCATGTTCCATGTCAGTATACTGTTGCTGCCAGGGCCGGGGTTGCAACAGGTGCGAGGAGGTGGCGTGGAGGCCAGTCAGTCACCGCCAGCATAGGTCCCGGGAATGCTGCACTGCACTCTCGCTGGCTGCAACCCTAGTCCTGGCAGCACCAGGAGGCGGCTACGGTGGCATCGTCACATGCCTGCCCTAACAACCGTCACCATCATCGAAAAGGGTGAAAAAGTAGGGGAGTGAAATCACTCAATCCAGAGACTGAGTGAAAACATTCATATAACTGGTGAAACTGAAGATATTTGTGTCAGTCAATTGTCTCAGATTGGATGAAACCAGACAAGTGAGTGAAAACATTCACATAGTTGACATGGCCACAGCGACTCTCTCATTCGGTTGTTTCATTCGAGTGAAAAAAACCAACTGAAGGGAAAAAAAAAAGTTAACTGGGCAGTCGTTTCTTGAAAACAGTCGGTTGTCCCATCACTACTTTTATGTGTATTTATCAGGAGCTGTAAAAATTGTGTGTCTCCGGTGTAAGTCTATCTCATAATTTTACAAGAATACTAAAAGACATATTGCATGCTATAACACTAATAACTGAAATTCTATTGATATTGTAAATAACACTTCACAAATGAGGTATTAATTTTGAAAGGACACTAAAAATAATTTGGAAACCGTTAGCAGCTAAGGTAATCATTTAAAATATCTACACACGATGAACAGTTATGTGGATAAATAAACACACAGTGAAACTTCGAGAAAGTTGCCACTCGCAAAACTTTGGCTTACCCTCGCCCTTCGCAATATCGAGTCTTTGGTGGCATCGTAAGGATGATCCTTGGACGGTATCTCGAGAACGGCTGGAACGGGCTGCGAGTGGCTGTCAATTACGTGTCGAATCATCTCGGCAATCTGGAGAATGTACATAAATGGTCTCAGATTCCTTAATGTGATGCACTTTACAGTGTTGTGGCTAAGTGAGAGTGAAGGTTAGTGGGAAAAAAAGGACTGGAGAGGGGGAGGGTAAATTACATGAAAAAGCTTAAAACCTAAATAAATTTGAGACAGTCCTGTAGATATTTACGTATCATTTACTTTTCAATGTATCCTATTAAGTTATTTATTGCAGAAAGATGATACACACCATTAACAACAAATGCCAGCATATACAACAGATGACCAAATTCAGACGTTATCAATAGTGAAACATTAACCGACAATGGGTTAGCAGGCAGCACTAACTCTGTCCCTCCGGGAACTCTGAGAGAGAGCACAATTTCAAGCAATTTTATGCTTAAACGTAGATCTCTATCTCTAAAGTCACTTGCCCGTTTAATCTCAACAGCTTCTTTGTTAACAGCACAACAGTAACTGTAAATAAGAGCCGGAAACTCTGTGTTGTTACATTCCATCAAATGAGTGACACTGAGGCAATGTTCTGCAATCACAGTTGCCATGCACAGCAATCTCTCATTGCAGTTGTACCTTCAAAATAATTAGGTGGTCCGAGTCTTAATTCATTCACTCATTTACTGTGTTTGAATATGACCGGTTTGATGCAGCTCACCACAGTTTCCCTCTTTTCAGCCCAGAGTACAAGTGTAGCACTTACATTTACACCCAACGTTGTTCAATAGAAGTTGGACAGTTGATGAGAAAATCTGCTGCTCTCTCTCTCTCTCTCTCTCTCTCTCTCTCTCTCTCTCTCTCTCTCTCTCTCTATGCACTGTACTACATTAAAAATAAAGACACAGCTTTGATAAAAGCTGCTGCTTTCTCAGCTGTGTTAATTTAACAGCTGAAATTTCCTGTCAGCTTAAAACTTTGTGCCATACTGGGATTCAAACCTGGGACCTTTGCCTTTTACAGGGAAGTGTTCTGCTGATTGAGCTTTCCAAGCACAGCTTCCAACCTGCCCTCAAAGCTTTACATCCACTGGTGCCTTATCCTTATCTTCTACCTTACAAACTTGGTAATTCAATTCTGGGAACCCCCCCCCCCCCCCCCACACACACACACACACCCTCCCCTACATTGTTGCTGAGCCATGTGCCTGCAATAGCCCTTGTTTCAAGATTGCTAATCCCACAAGGTATGTAGAAAATCATGGAAAAGTTTGGGAGGTATGATATGAGGTACTGGCTGTGAATGTGGGCGTGCTTGAATAGCTAAGTCTCCACAGCATTTACTGCTAAAGTCAAAGGTCGCAGGTTCAGTCCAGTCCAACACACAGTTTTAATCTCCCACTAAGTTTCAAATCAGTGCACACTCCCCTACAGTGTGAAAATTCATTCTGGAAACTTAATAGCTGCTCAAGGAAAGCTGTAGAACTGTAAAGAAACTAATTAAAGACATTAATTTGATACGACACCTAACTAATGGTGATGCAAGTACATCTTGTAAGTTACAGGCTAACACGAATATTATATGGCCGATACCTCGAGAAGCTCCTTTGGGCTGAAATAAAAGCTTCTACAAGTTATATCAAGTAACTAAAGAATTTTCTGTGTCACTGTGGCTCTGCTTCGCACCACTTCATGCAGTTCATTCACTTTTTGTTTTCTTTCTTTTATTAAAAATAGGGTACAAACAATAGGTTCTTGCAGTCTGTGTGACTAAATTTTAATAACTCAGTTCAAAGCAGCTTTTCTCAACATAGTTTGACCATTAACCCCTTGTTTGCAATACCTGCTATTATGTTTTTATATTAACTCCACCATAATTACAATGTGGAGTTACTTTGTTAAATGTTCTTGAAATTAAGAACACTAACTGGTACAAAAATAAGCCATCTACTTTCATTGCATCTGAGTAAGACCAGTTATTTCTGAGAAATGTTAAAATATACTTTTTCAGTATTAGCTGCAAATGAACAGCTTCACTTGGGCTTTTTTCCATTTATTTTTGAACTGGAAAAAGAGTGCAATTAATCATTTTACCTGCATAGTACTTAACTTATGCAAATTATGTTATTATGAACTACAGTTGGTATTTTGCTTTGGAGACAAACTGTATGTTAAATTTATCATAAAATGGAGCCGTTTACAACTAAACAGTACAAAAATTGACTTGCCTTTTTCTTTTACAGTTAATACAGCCACTTCTACGCTGTTTTTTTGCACGACTTTTTGCGAGGGCATACTGAGAACACTGATCCAATTTCAGAATTCTGTTGGAAAGTTTAAGATTTTGTCTTGATCCATCTTGTATCCTTGGATTTAATATCCTGCCCCCCCCCCCCCCCCCCCCGTCCCCCCATTCTCATAATATGTATTCACTGATTTTATTGTTGAACTACATAAATTTTCTGTCACTAAAACTGTTTGTTCACACAATCTTTCATTGTTTACATGGTTCCAGTCTATATACCAATGCACTTTCTCAATGAGTTGCTCCTGTGCCTTGACCACACTGCACAACTCATCAGTTAACACAAATTAGACAAATCCTCTCTCTCTCTCTCTCTCTCATCTGCAACAACTTCATGCCGTGGGCTCCCTGTCACCAATCGTCCTCCATACAGTCTCAACTTGGTGCCATCCGAGTTTCATCTGTTTCTCAAATTTAAAGAACACTTTCAAGGACTTCATTTTCATAGTGATGAAGTGGCTCCAGTAGAGGTCAACATTCTACAGTGACAGTACCAACAAACTGGTCTCTCATTGGCAGAAATAAGGCATCAGGATGACAAAGGTGAGAAATAAATATGTACAATGTTAATAAAGTTTGTTTTATTTAAAAAATGTTAAGAATTTTCACGTACAGGAGAGTAAGAAACAGTCTGCAAAGGTTGTACGGATGTTGCTGGAGAGGTTTTTGCTGAGAACCAATTGCTAAGAAAAAAATTCTGCACGTTGCACCATTTCTGAGTTAATTAACATTGAAGTTAGCCAATCAGGCCATTGAACGCACAAATTTAAGTGGCCCGCCAGAGATTGTTTCACCAAATATGTTCTTCATTTGGTTTCCTACTACTGAACAAGACAGCAATACAAGAAATGTTGAGACTGTATGGAGGACAACTGGTGACAGGGACCCACGGCATGAACCTGAACCAAAGGCTGAGCAGCCTCGTGCACTGTCATCTACGCAATGAGAACAACAGACATTAAATGTATCTAGTGTCTTGTTTGAATTGGCATGTGCAATGGCCCAAATGGCTGATTTCACAGCTAATCAATTTGGAAAAGAAATAGCATACAGAATTTTTTTTTTTGTTGACAATTATTTCTTAGCATAACCTACTCTACAACACCTTTACAAGTTTTTCAGACTGTTTCTGACCACCCTGTTATTGATTTGTTTCTCAAGCTCATAATTTACCTGAAATCAGGTCATTACCATATAGGAAAAAGTGGCTGAATAACTATAAAGAGGTAGTTATACTGTCAAATAATGGCAATAGCCGAAACCTGGGATAAGAATTTTTTTTCCATTGTCCATGTAACAGTGAAACATAGTCAACCAACATTTAAGGTGAAAGCCACTGTGCCACATTGCCACTTGTGCACACTGGTGTGATTACATCTAGTCACCAGCTAACAGGCTGTCCAAGGAGAAAATCCTATTCATATTAGTCACTATGTAGTCAGTTTGTTTAGGAGGATTGATACTCAGAGCTCTTTTAATGCTCTTCCTTATTAATGACAATATTATGATGAAAATAACAGGCTGCGGGTCGATCAAAGCGTCCGATCCCACCCGTCGGCTTTGACCCGTGACGTAAGGCTGTTGTGGTGTGTGGCATCACGACGGTGCGGAATTTAGTTTGTGAGGGTGGCATGTTTGTAGGTGTTGTTTTGATGGGATCGGTGGTGCTCTCTGGTGGTGTGTTAGGTGAGGTTTTTGGTTTAGTTTGCGAGTGTGGCATCATGAGTGAATTTTGGTAAATTGCTTTTTTTTATGTCTTTGGGAGGTATGGATATGACTGACTGAGTCAACAGTTTTTGGTTGTCTCTAATAAAATTTCTTCAACTATTCGGATTTTTGGATGAAGTCGTGAAGTGTTCAGTATGTCGTGAAGAAATGAGGCTTACTTAAAGTTCCGGCATCTCGGACCAGGGACGGCTGTATGTGGAGATGTCGTAAGGATAACAGGTCAAGGGAATGTTTGATCCCAATGTGTGGCTGTTGATGTTGGTATCGGGAGATGTTTTTGAGCTGTATAGGTCAAGGGTGTTAGGTCCTAATTTATGGGATCGGGAGCTGCTATTGAGCTATATAGGTCAAGGGAAGTGGCCGATTCCAGATGATGATAGTGTTTAGTGGTATTTGGGAAGTTTTGTGATGTCGGTTTTTTTCGTTGTTTTGCGTGGTTTTGTATGGGGTTGGGTGTCTAAATTTGTTTATATTTAGTTCGTCCCCACCCAAAAAACCCCTACTTCCCGCACTTGTCCCGTTAGTGTCATTAGGCTTTTTGTGGAACGTGTGTGTGTGTGTGTGTGTGTGTGTGTGTGTGTGTGTGTGTGTGTGTTTTCCGATGTATTTTCGTTCTCAATGTGTACGTAACGGCTTTATATGCGCCATATTGGAATCATGGTTTATGGTCGTTTCCGCCATATTTGTGACGTCATGGGTCAAAGCAGATGGGCGGGATCGGATGCTTCCATATTTCCCAGGCTGCTGCTCACCATATAGAGAAGACATTGAATCAAAGACAAACATAACATTTGGTTCAATAGGCATTCTTCTAAAGCAGGGATCCCCAAACTATTTTGGACAAGTGACCCCTTTTCCAAAATGAACTGTTACCTCAGACCCCCGTGGCCAAATTACCTACTTTTAAGATCAACCCCCTTATTCATAATGGTCTGCTAACTTAAAGCAGCTGCTACAGAGTGTTATTTTTCATTCTGACTTAGGTCAATAGAAGAAGACAGAGTGAGAATTAGTAATGCTTTAAGTTAGCAGACAGTTTTAAATATTGTGTTAATTTAATAGCGGTCAATTTTTAGACCTTGTCGACCCTCAAAATCAGTTTTCGTTTATGTCGACCCCTAGGAAATCGATATCGACCCCAAGGGGTTGTATCTCACACACACACACACACACACACACACACACACACACACACACACACACACACAGAGGAAAAAATTTTGTGAGAGTTGTAAGTTATACTTAACATGGTCAATAAAGAATAAAGACCTATTTTGTCTTAAGCCCCTATGATTGTACCAAGCCCAGCTGAAATAAATGGCAGTACTTACATTCTGGTTAATCAGTATGATGTCAATATCATCTCTCCTCACAAATCTCTTGAAGCATTCCTCTATTTCACTAACGCTGGTGTCTGTGAACAACAAACACCACATTAAGTAACATGTTACAAATACTTTTTACTACACAGTAAATCTTACAAAAGTGACTACAGAAAAGGAAGAGAAAAGTGACAAGTAAATACTTTTCAACCGAAGGCATTATACAGGGCGTTTAACAGTTAAATGCACAAACCGAAATATTAGGCAGCACCAACAACAAATATATTTTGTTAAACAAGCAGGTGTCAGAAGTGCGCATGGAGTGAGTTCAACATGCAGGTAAACAGTGACTCACAAAAGTACCTTCTTTAAATATCGAACACCAAAGTCGATTTGAGTTACATAGTGTTGTGGCATCACGACATTCAAAGTGAGTCCGTAAATGGCATATAATGCTGTAGCACATGCTTGCCAGTTGCAGTATGTAACACTGAACACTGTATGTGTAGAACACTACAAGACGAACTTTGTTTAACAGTGCAGCTGAAGGCAACAGTCAAAGAGCTTGGCAAATTAACCACAAAAGTTTCCCCACATGAACATGTTCACATTATCACACCTTTACAGACATCCACCATCAACTGAGCAATATTGCCATATTGGTGATATGCAGGTCAAATGCAGGCACGTAAAGGACAGTGCGTACGCCTATGTTTGAGGAAGACACATTATTGTGTGTTGAGTACAGGCTCAAGGCATGAACACGTGATATTGCTGCCAACTTCGGTGTTCAGCTCGGGTTACTATAGGGTGTGTTGCATTAAAAGGTGCTTAGTCCTTTACATTCCACGAGAGTACTGGCCCTGGGACCAGATGACTATCCCCCCCCCTCACCTCGAGTTTGTATACAGATTTCTGCAACAGGCTACAAGTTTGTACACAAAGTCCTGCACCAAGCCAGCAAACACTTTCAGTTTTCTACGGATGAAAGTCAATTTACATGCATGCAGGTGTGGGTAGGTAAAAAGCCACGTAAGTTATGTGAGGTCATCGGAGACGCCAGTATTGTGGGTGACTTCTTGCTTGGGTCCTACATGTTGTCTTCTTGACTGGTGGCCAATAGAGAATGTTCTAGCAAGAGCAACTGCTGATGTTACTGGAGGAGGTATCCCTGTGTGTCAGTGAGAGGATGTGGTTCCAGCACGACGATGATCAGGCACACTTTGCAGAAACAGTATATGCAGCACTGACCCCACTTACTGGCTAGGGAGGACCAGTACATCGATATGCTAGATCCCTGACCTCACCCTATTCCCCTGTGGGCCCACAGGCGTTACTTGCAAGAACTCTCAAAGCGGCCCCACGTGTAAAAAACATGTAACATATGGAAATAAGGAAGCGTCCGATCCTGCCCGTCTGCTTTGACCCATGACGTCACAAATATGGCTGAAACGACCATAAACCACGATTCCAATATGGCGCATATAAAGTCTGTACGTACACATTACGAGGACGAAAATACATCGAGAAACAAACACACACACTTTCCACAAAAAGTGTAATGACACTAACGGGACAAGCGCGGGAAACGGGTTTTTTTTTGGCTGGGGGGCAAACTAAATATAAACAAATTTAGACATCCACCCCCAAACAAAACCACACAAAACGACGAAAAAAAACCGACATCACAAAACTACCCAAATACCACTAAACACAATATCATCTGGAATCGGACACTTCCTCGACCTATATAGCCCAACAGCAGCTCCTGATCCCATAAATTAGGGTCAAACATTTCCCTTGGCCTATATAGCTCAAAAACATCTCCCGATACCAATATCAACATACACAGCCACACATTGGGATCGAACACTTCCCTTGACCTGCGCAATGTTAATTTTATCCGTCATATCCATTCCTGAACAAAAACAACAACCAATTAATTTTACTAAAATTACCACACGATGTACAGCGAACAACACTAAATTAACCTTCACACAAAATCGTTAACTCACTGAAATGAATTCCACTACAAAACACAGCCAACACTCGAACAATTCTGGATAATGAGCAAAATCAAACTGAGCCCATTACACCACACAAACGAAAACCCTGAACATACCACCAGAGAACACAATAAACCACAACACGACAACATCTACAAACACGCCACACCCACAAACCAAACTCCGCGCCGTCATGGTGTCACACACGACAACACTCTTACGTCACAGGTCAAAGCCGACACGTGGGATCGGACGCTTCTGTCGACCCTAACATACTTCCCATCAAACACGGGACGTCCTGCTGCATCGATATTGGCTGCGCACTTAAGTTAATGGCATTCATTTCAAGCATTTACTGTAAGACTGATCAGAATAATAAAGAACTAGAACACATTTAACATTGTTTTATTCTCAGTCACAGTCGACAATCTCCCGGACACTTGGTACTCAATATGCGGTTGTGGCACCTGGTTACTAAATTAAATGTATGTCTTGATGCCTCCATTGTATCTACAAGTTTGGGTATTGAATTTTTGAACACCTTGTATTAAGATTCTGTGGCGGAATTTTAGTTTCCACCTAAGTATTTCTAAAAACATATCTTCAATTTTAGCTCCACAACTTTCCTGGTAGATAAGACTAAAACTTCCTGTTCTGAGGAAATGAAAGTTGACTCTTAAAGGATTACATATGTTGTTGTTGTTGTTGTTGTGGTCAGTCCTGAGACTGGTTTGATGCAGCTCTCGATGCTACTCTATCCTGTGCAAGCTGCTTCATCTCCCAGTAACTTCTGAATCTGTTTAGTGTATGCATCTCTTGGTCTCCCTCTACAATTTTTACCCTCCACACTGCCCTCCAGTACTAAATTGGTGGTCCCTTGATGCCTCAGAACATGTCCTACCAATCGGTCCCTTCTTCTCAAGTTGTGCCACAAACTCCTCTTCTCCCCAATCCTATTCAATACCTTCTCATTAGTTATGTGATCTACACATCTAATCTTCAGCATTCTTCTGTAGCACCACATTTCAAAAGCTTCTATTCTCTTCTTGTCCAAACTATTTATCGTCCATGTTTCACTTCCATACATGGCTACACTCCATACAAATAATTTCAGAAACGACTTCCTGACACTTTAATCTATACTCAATGTTAACAAATTTCTCTTCTTCAGAAACGCTTTCCTTGCCATTGCCAGTCTACATTTTATATCCTCTCTACTTCGACCATCATCAGTTATTTTGCTCCCCAAATAGCAAAACTCCTTTACTACTTTAAGTGACTCATTTCCTAATCTAATTCCCTCAGCATCACCTGACTTAATTCGACTACATTCCATTATTCTCATTTTGCTCTTGTTGACGTTCACCTTATACCCTCCTTTCAAGATACTGTACATTCCGTTCAACTGCTCTTCCAAGTCCTATGCTGTTTCTGACAGAATTACAATGTCATTGGCGAACCTCAAAGTTTTTATTTCTTCTCCATGAATTTTAATACCTACTCCAAACTTTTCTTTTGTTTCCTTCTCTGCTTGCTCAATATACAGATTGAATAGCATTGGGGAGAGGCTACAACCCTGTCTCACTCCCTTCCCAACCACTGCTTCCCTTTCATGCCCCTCGACTCTTATAATTGCCATCTGGTTTCTGTACAAATTGTAAATAGCCTTTCGCTCCCTGTATTTTACCCCTACCACCTTCAGAATTTGAAAGAGAGTATTCCAGTCAACATTGTCAAACGCTTTCTCTAAGTCTACAAATGCTAGAAATGTAGATTTGCCTTTCATTAATCTTTCTTCTAAGATAAGTCGTAAGGCCAGTACTGCCTCACGTGTTCCAACATTTATACGGAATCCAAACTGATCTTCCCCGAGGTCAGCTTCTACCAGTTTTTCCATTCGTCTGTAAAGAATTCATGTTAGTATTTTGCAGCTGTGACTTATTAAACTTATAGTTCGGTAATTTTCACATCTGTCAACAACTGCTTTCTTTGGGAATGGAATTATTATATTCTTCGGATTACATATATGTGAAATCAAATAAATAATTCACAGTAATAATTATGAAACCAGAAGTACGCATGATTTTCATACAGAAGTGCTGACAAAGATTCTATATCAGAAAAGTGTATTAACCAAAAATAATCTTCAATGAACTGCCCGCGAAAATACAAAAATAAATATATATGGTTTATTTAAGAAAGAGCTGAAGAAGATACTAACATCTAATACAGTACTGAAGAGCCATAAATTCTTCACCTTGAATGAGATGTGCTAATTTGTTTTGTAATACATGTTTTGCTATGTCTTTCATATAATAAATGTTTCTGCCACTTCGCTGTTTCTGGGCAGCTGCACATCCGTCAGGCCATCAGAGCATGTCAAAGAGCAATAATGATTACACATGTGAAATTAACTGTGTGAAATTGTCTGAGTGCAGCAGTCGTCCCCCCGTCTCTGCCTAGCATTTGAATACACTTATTTTTTGTGTTTCCTCATAAATGCTGCACATTTCACTGTAGACAATAATGTGTTGTAGAAATATTCATCTTTCATTTAACAAATAATATAGGTTTTTGAAGTTTTCTGGGAAAATGTATTGATTTAATTGGAATAGTAACATGGTGACAATTTGTTACTCCTGCTTTTAGGTAGGCATATCAAGGTTGAAGAATGCTGGAAGGAAATGATAAAAGTTTACAGAAACTAACAAAGGGTAGTATCTTGTAACATACTCCTCTAGCCAAAATACAAAGAGGAAAGTTGCAACTACGTCACATCTACATAACTTAGCATCACAAAAATGGACGATGTGTTTTCAATAACCGCAAATGGTGCAAAATTGAATATTTTTTTCGTTAGAAATAGGGATGAATAATGTAAAGATAACAATCTATCTCACTAGTTTAAATACCATGCATTTTGGTCTGTAAAATAGTACAGTGGATAGGAGGGGGAGAGTAGCTGTATTTCTTACACGCTCCATTTGAATGTTGTAGAAGGAATTATTTATATTGTTGCTAGAGTAATACATTATGACGAAAAATGCAGTTGTATCTTTTGCCCGGTAGCGTGATCTAATCACATACGATAGTGGACATGGATCTTCTTACGACATTGACAACACGGTATTACTCTGCCAATGCAATGGAATACGAACTCTCATTTAATAAACTATGGGATTATAAGCATTTATTTGAAGAATTTACGTACTTTTGTCTACCACCATGAAGTTAGGATGTCTGCTTTTATTTACTTCTCCAACTCCTCCGAGAAGAAAGCCAACGCAAGTGTCCTAAAAATGAAAAACAATAACAACAACACATGTACAAAATAAGTGTGACATCCAGCCAGGTCAGAAAACGTACCTCATCTCCAATGACTGAGACGAGTTTTCCTTTGTAGGCTGAATGTAATGCCATTTTACACAAGCTGTTCACGCAAACCGTACTACACTTAAAATCACGCCCCCAAGTCAGCTGATCAAGCAGAGGTTATTACTGACTCAAAGACTGCCATAAACCACGGCCGCCTATATTAATTCACGAGGCCATCGATACAGAAACTTCGTAACTGGAAGCTCCTTGTCTTCCCTTCCATCCAGAAACACTATGAATGAATTTTAGCGCAGTTTTCGTACAAACACGGCTAAATTTTATTCACTACGTTTCTCTCTTTTAGACGTGAGATGCATCGATTCCGTGTTTTCATCGATACTCCCAGAAACTGTGGTGTGAACATGATAAACTTCGTGAAATTAAGTAAGGCATAAGTAAGTTGTTCTTGTGTAATTTAGACCCCAAGACACTATACGAGCGTTTTACGCTAGTCTGCGTACTTACCTGGTGTTCAGCTCGTCGGAAGTAGACGTTGCGGTGTAACTATTTCTTCGAGTGTGCTGTTATCTTATTTACATTTGTGTGACCGTTATTCTCCCAGACTGATTCTCCAAATCTGGCGTAATTACTTAAAAATCCATACTTTCTATATTTGCTATTTATTATAAATAACTTTCATTACTACTAAGAGTCAACAAGTCGTCCATTGTTTTCATCGTTACATGAACTACATTAAGGTACAAAATTCAGTCGTTCAGTATGGAAGAGTCATACTAATCTAGTCCATTCTCCGTCTGTTACAACATGCGTCTGTTGGTACTATAATGGTTCTTTGAAAGCCTGCGCAGGGTAACGCTCTTTCAACACAACAATCCCCGCGAACGTGATGTATATTGACGTCACGCGTAATATCGACGACCACATGGTCAGCTATCGATTTTGTGACAAGGAAGAATATCAATATCATTCATCATTGTTTCTCGATTCACTCGCAGCAATTTAAGCTCTCCTCTTAGATTCCTGCTTAACCAACAATCCTAAGTTGCTACATTTTCGGAACTAAAGAGAGAAATATTTGCGAGAAGAAGAAATACAAATTTCATTGCAGCTCATTTTAGTCGCAGTATTTAAAGCTGTACTCTTAGGTTCAAGCCTAACCACAAACTCGGTAATTGCCACATATTCGACAATAAAGAGCCAAATATTAGTGAAAAAGCAGGATATGAATTTTATTGCTGCTCGTTTCAGTCGCAACAATTAAGGCTGTATTCTTAGGTACCTGTTTAACCACACCCTCGGGAAACGCTACTCATTCGTAAACAAACAGCAAAATATTTGTGACAGGGAAGAGTATGAATGTTAATGCTCCACTTTTCACTCGCGGCAATTTAAACTGTCCTCTTAGATTCCTGCCTAGTCACACTCGAAAGGCGGCACATATTCGGGAATAAAGGACAAAATATTTATGAGAAGGAAGAACATGAGTTATATTGTAGCTCGTTTCAGTCTCAGCAATTTAAGCTGTCCTCGTAGGTTCCTGCCTAACCACACATTCGGAAATCGCTAAGTATTTATTTCATCCTTCGATCTCAGGACAGACAGAAAGTAAATAACATCCAATATTGCAGAACATACTCGTATTACATTCATACGACATTAACAGAACGTATTAACAACGCCAACATGAAAAAAGTCACATGTAACTGGATGCGAACCAACAACTTCCGACTCCAGCAACCACGATGTTATTCATGCGACGTTTAACTCCGGTATTGGTTATCGTATTCCATCTTGAAGGTTTGTACCGTTGGTGCGGTATTAAGTGGCATGTAATGATAATGCTGATGTGTTTGTGATAAATTTTCAATGTTCCGTTATACTGAAACGACATGCTGCTAATTATAAGTGTGTTTCATTCTTAATTTGTAAGTTATTGACGATAACAACTCACATCTAAGAGAGCTCCCTTACATGAACGCATTAACATCGATAAATCATTAAGTGACATTTTATTACAACAATTATTATAATAATTCATTATAAGAATGACAAGTTTTTGTAAATATCCGGTACGCGCGGAGGAAATTTTGTGAGAGACCGATATCGAATGCTAACCAAAGTCGATAGCTGATCATGTTGTCGTCGATATTGTGTGTGACGTTAAAATGACGTCACGTTTACGGGAATAAAGAAATTATTATGAAACGAGCTTTACACGAGAAGCGTCTCGCGGGCCCCGAGGAATCATGACGTCATATCATGGCATGACGTTGTCAGAAGCGTCTCGCGGGCCCCGAGGAATCATGACGTCATATCATGGCATGACGTCGTCTCTCATGCAAGCCAATATCGCTGGTACTACGGTATGTTGATGATTTTCACTTATGGACCGTCTGACAGCAACTGAATAAAACACAATGTTAGTGCCATACGCGTTTCGCCTTTATTTTCTGCAAGGCATCATCAGTGGCAGGTTGCGTAGGTTTCTTACATATTACGCTCCTGTTGCATTTTTGGTCTTGTTCTTCTTCCTATGAGCGCCAATTTGCTGTTTTTTCTGCATTCCACAGCACTATGCACTGAACGCTTTTTTTAATGCAATGTTTTGGTTTCTGTTGCCGACAGGATAGTTTATATTCCAGACAATGGACAAGTAACTTCCGTTAGTAATCTTATCATGCGCAAGAAAAGTAAAATGTATGGTAAATCTACAGAAATTTCATTCTTTGTGCCTATAGTATTCTGATGCATTATGTTACTCAGTAAAGTTTCTCTCAATGCATCTATGTGGATTATTTGTGGTAACGGCGTATTCTCATAACAAATGGCTTCGGTATTTAAGTTGCAATCATCGAAACTTTTTCCTGATCAAAAATTGTGTAGTAACTGTATTCTAACAGTAACCTGCACATTTGAAAACTTTTGAATGTTCACAATTAATCATTGATCATAGTCAGTATTTTTGACAGTAAAATAGATATGAATTGCAGTGACTGAATCCAGGTTTGTGAGTGGTGTAATGTGTTTTTGTAATGGATGTTTCAGAGTTTCTGAAGTGAAAGTCCAAGGAAGAGAAGACAACGAGAAGTAGCTTTTTTGTCTGTTTCATGGTTTATAGGCCTATTGGGGAAACTCGCCATGTAAAAAAACGAGTAACGCATCCAGATTGGTACCTCCATGGTGATGTGGAAATCCGAGCATTGTTAATAAAGAAATTAAATCTGTGTGTGTCTTTCTTTTGATTCCTTTATCATGTTGCCTATAGTAGACCAAATTTAATTAAAATACCCAGGTGATAATTTCAACATAAATTGGACTATGTGCTTAGCTGCTTCTCACAGGCAAAGTATAAATATTCACCATCCTATGGCATGCATGTTCACTAGTCAGTTATGGCAAAAGAAATCACTGACTCAAAGCATAATTTGCTTGGTAGACATGATTGGAAATGGCCTTTTTAGTTATAAGTTTACATTATTAGATTATAGTACTCCCTGAGAGATTATCTTCTGCATTTCTTGGCCCTGACATGATTAGGTCTGGAATACAGCATTAAGTGTGCTGCTCTGCTGTCAGCAGCATGGTAGTCAACGTGTTACGCAGTAGTTTAGGAACTAGTGTGAAGTATATGCATCTGTACAGCCTTGGCTAAAAAGATACAGCTAGAATGCTAATTACTGTTTCAGGAATTATCCTTTACACAGTTAAATATATTATGTTAAATATGTATCTAAAACTAAATTCATGAATAACTTTGTAGTCATTTAAATAAAAATACCGCAAACCGAAAAATTGTCTTGAAATGGTAAGGGATATCAAATATAAGTAAATATTTTTCCTCGGTAAGATTAAAGTGTAAAATTGCTGATATCTGGTTGTTACCATGAGATCAGTGCTGGCCCCAGCAGAGCAATGTGCTGTGACCACCGGCACCTTCATGCCAGCCAACGGGTTAATACACAAAACAGGGCAGTGCAAGACTTGGTCCGTAATTGTCATTGGTTGAAGCAACTAAAATTTCTGAGGTATGCTGCAACTGTGTTATTGGTATATTCCCCAGCATGATTTAAAATCTTTGCATTGAAATGGCACTGACAGTGTGTAATATATTTTGCAACTGAGAACAGATAAAAATTTATGTGGGAATATATTTCAAGAAACCCTTTCAAACCAAACCTGACAATTATGTTGACACACCAGTAAACCCACCTGAATGGCACACTGGGTTACACAAGCATTAGCTGTAGAATAGGTAATTTACACACAAAACTTTTCATACAAATTTTATTGTAAAGCACACTGAAGTTAAGGGAAAGATGCAATGCCTAGATGAGATAAACATGGACACACAATAACTCGTTTTGCTCAGATATATGGAAAATTAACTGTAGCATTATATGATGTATAACATATATATGACATATAACACATCTGAGGTGCAAATTTGTGGAGAGGAGAGATTGCATTGAACCTGTTGTGTATGGTGCATATTTTGTTGCAGTGCTGGGATGATGTCATCCAGATTTCAAAATTAGGGGTCTTGTAATGAAACTCTCATCAGTTTTAATATTTAAAAATAAACACGCCTGAAAAAGGAAGCTGAATAGGACTTTAAATTAAATTGCAAAAATTTTCTTGTTTTGCACATTCACTGCAGCTGACACTTAAAAGCTCGTGGCTAGTAGCTCTTATTGACCTTTGTGTCAGCCACAGTGAACATGTTGAAGATTTTAAAGTAACAAAGTAGTTGTTGACATTCTGGTATTAATGGATGGCAGCAGGAAACACAGCAATGAAATAATGTGAATGACTTAAACCAGGAATTAAACAAGTCTACATAGCTTTGAACACAGTCATTTCACACTTCTTAGTCACTGCATATTTGTGTGCTATAACTAATACAGCAACCTTTCATTTTCTCATCTTTGATCAGGGACACATGTCACATCTTACTTATTTTCCTAGAGCAACTCTAGGTTTACTAGATCCACATTTCAGAATTCTGGTAATTGTAGTCCTACTTCATGCTGAAAGTGTGGGTTGATAGCTGTCTCTTCAGATATGATCTCATCAACTGCCATTTCAGAAACTTGAAGGAAAACTGTGATTATTAAATTTTCCGTCAGTGATGAATATATCACTAATGTATATACCACACAAATATTCATGATGCTATAGAATAGTGCAGGGCCATCTTCTGGAACACCTGCTGGGTAGACTAAACAGTGCACTTCACATCCAGTGCATCAGTTTCTTCATAGGTAGTATCATAGTACACTACTATCTCAGGCTTGATTGTTGTGATGCTCAGTGAAACAGCATTATGCCTTGAAGACACTAAACTAACAGCCTTCTTAAGTTTTTGAATGAAGGATATAAGTAATATATCCAAAAACAATTAAGTTTTACATTTTGCTGTAAGAAACTCGTTTGGAATCTTTCCTTTTATTATTATTTTGTACATGTGTGACCTTTTTGTGTCCTCTTCCCAGTTTGACAAGCACATCTAATTTACTTAATGAGGATATTTATGGTTACAAACAAAAAAAAGAAAAAACATGTGGTGACAATGCAACCTGCGAACAAAGATCATCTTCCAAAACTTTACGAGCCTAGGAAGTAAGCACAATGATTTGGACATAATAGCATGTTTTAATAAACCAGATGTTTCAGTTATTACTGAGCACTGGTATACCAAAAAAGAACCTTATTATGCACCAATTAACAAAAAAATTTCTGCTCGTCTTTCAGTAGGGATATCAAACCTTATGGTGCTGTTGCAAAAAGTGCCAATAGTTGGTGCTCAATTCCTTACATGTTGAAGGTGTTACTGAACTTTCTGCAATAAGCTATAGATGGGAAAGCTAATCTCTATCAATTGCTTGTAGAGAGAGATAGTAAATACTCTGGGAAAACGGCTGGGTAATAATGCTGATAATTGTTCACAGTTTAATAAAACCTTATCTAACACAAATCAGTTTTCACTCTTAAGAATGGCGAGTGGCATACACTGATCTAACATTGCTGATATGTAATACAGAGCAAGTTCGTTAGCTGAAGTGAAAGCAACTGCTCTAGGGGTAGGCATCCCCGAAATCAAGACCCTGGTCCTCCAGGTTGGGGGTTGTGCTTAGGGCCAGCGACCCTATCACAGGATCCTGTAGGAGAAAATGGATTGCTACGAATCAGAATGACAAGAATGCTGGGCCACCAAACTTGATGACGAACTTGCAAAATTTAAAGGTTATGAATATGGGAACATGGAATGTATTAAGTCTCTATAGATCAGGATCACTGATAAATGTCATACAGGAACTTGAAAGGTATAAAATGGATTTAGTTGCAGTACAAGAAACCAGATGGACGGGTAATGGAAGTATAAACAAAAATAAGTATACAATAATGTATGGGGGAAATGATACACAAATACATGCACTAGGGACAGGATTTATAATAAACAACAAATTGTTACCTTTTATTAGGAAATTTGAGGCAGTGAATGAAAGGATATCTCACATTACGATTCAATGCAAATATAAGACATTAAATGTTATAAATTGCCATGCTCCAACAGAGGATAAAGAGGACAATATTAAAGAAGAATTTTACAACAAATTGGAACAGGTATATGATACATTCTCGAAAAATTCAATTAAAATAATTCTAGGAGATTTCAATGCCAAGTTAGGACATGAAAATCATTATAAACCTACAATTGGACCTCATAGTCTACATCAGCAGAGTAATGAAAACGGAACAAAACTTATTAGCTTTGCCACTTCCAAAAACATGTTGATCAAAAGTACATATTTTGCACATAAAGATATACATAAACAAACATGGGCTTCAAGAGATGGCATCACAAAAAATCAAATTGATCATGTATTAATCGAAAAACAACATCATAAATGCATACATGATATCAGAAGTCAAAGGGGAGCAGACTGTGATTCGGATCACTTTCTTGTAAAAGCCAAGTTCAAGATCTCACTCTCAAGACATAAATGGTCTAAATTAAATGGTGTTCCTAGGTTTAATACAATGAAACTGAAAAACCCAAACATTCTCAACCAGTACATTAGAGAATTAGAAACACACAAACCTGAAGTGGAAAGTAAAATTAACAATGATGATACTAATCAAGCCTGGAACGCTCTGAAAGAAAGTATCACACGAGCAACTACCTCAGTTTTGGGACATTTTACTACAACTAAGAACCCCTGGTTTGATGCCGAGTGCTCGAACGCTATCGAAGATAGAAAATTAGCAAGGGAAAAATTCCTACAAAAACCAATAACACAAAACAAACTTATTTTTGAAGAGAAACAGAAACTTGCCAGGAAACTCATTAGGAAAAAGAAAAGGGATTTTATGAATTACAAATTAAAAAGAGCTGAGAATGACCGTACCACAGACTCCAGAGGATTTTTCAAGAGCATAAATATGTTTAAAAGTGGGAATATAAAAAATTATGGACAGTTCATAACAGACCCAGATGGCTCCTTGCTAACAGAAAGAAGTGACATTGCTAACAGATGGAAGGAATATTTTAATGAGTTACTAAATGCTCCAACTATAAGCGTCTCTCAGGAAGATGACAATGAATATCTTACTGCTGACCCATCGGACGAAGAGCCCAGCTTAGCAGAAATTAAAGAAAGCATCAAGAAGCTGAAGAGACATAAAGCTCCTGGAAGTGATGGTATAGACACAGATATATGGAAGCTCAGTAAATTTCCTTTTGTAAACTGCTTACACAAAATCATCACCAACATCTGGAAGCAGGAACAGGTCCCACATGATTGGAAAGAAGTAGTTGTGTGCCCTATATACAAGAAGGGGGACCCAACAAATTGTTCAAACTACAGAGGAATTGCGTTACTAAACACAACATATAAAATTCTGACAAATATACTGTTAGCAAGGATAAGCCCTTACGTTGAAGACTCCCTAGATGATGCCCAATGTGGATTTAGACCTAACAGATCGACTATTGACAATATATATGTCCTAAGGATGTTGGGTGAAAAGAAATATGAATTCAATCAAAATGTACATATGCTTTTCATTGATTTTAAAAAAGCTTTTGACAGTATCAACAGGGAATATTTATGGAAGTGCATGAGGCAGATTGGCATCCCTAACAAATTGATAAATTTAATAAAATCTTGCACTTTAAACTCAAAATACAAAATAAAAGTAGCTAGCAAACTTTCTGAAGACTTTGAGGTTAAAACTGGAGTCAAACAAGGGGATTCACTCTCACCAGTTCTTTTTAACATAGTAATCAATAGAATAATCCAAAAAGTAAAGCTACTACAAATTGGAGCACAACTGGAAAGCAAAATTAACATTGTAGCATACGCTGATGACATTGCATTATTATCTGACAGTGAGAATGATTTGAAGCTTCTTACTGCACAATTAATTAAAGCCACAAATGGCACAGGCCTCCAGCTGAATACAGACAAAACAATGTACTTTATCTTATCCCGCTATCCATCAAATAATAATGTACTGCAAATTAATAACACAGCTTTCACAAAGACAAATGAATTTAATTACCTTGGTACAATAGTAACCTCTGACAACTCCATAAAAATTGAAATAGAATCACGAATTCAGAAGGCTAACAAATGCTACTATAGTCTCTTGACAGTTTTCAAAAGCAAGTTAATTTCTAGGAACACCAAACTACAAGTATACAAATCATTGATTATACCAGTACTCACCTATGGATCTGAAACCTGGACTCTCACAAAAAAAGAGGAAAACAGATTAAGAGTATTTGAACGAAAAATTTTGAGAAAAATATTTGGACCCATAAGAGATAGGATCAGTGATGAATGGAGATTGCTAAATAACAATGAAATTTACAAATTATATAAAGACTCCGATATAGTGGCCAAAATTAAAGCCAAAAGACTGAAATGGATAGGGCATGTCATCAGAGCACCACCAAACAGGACCATCAAGAAAGTGACTGAAGAGATTCCCACCGGAAGACGACCTCTTGGACGCCCACGCATGAGATACTTGGACAATATTCAAGACGATCTCAGAAAACTAGGACATGACAGACAGTGGCAAATTACTTGTAAAGACAGAGCAAAGTGGTTCAACATTGTCCATTCTGCAGCAAAAAGCCTTCATGGATTGTAATGCTTAATAATAATAATAATAATAATACAGAGTACCCAGGACTTAGTACTGGGATACTTTCTTTTGTCGATTTATGTAAATGAAAAAATACTGCTCCCTAAATTCAAGGATAGTTCTGTATGCTGATGCTACATCTATTGCATGCACGTGTAAAGGTCATGAGCAACTACAAAAACTGTGAAACTGTATTACAAATGAAATAATTCAGTATTTCTATGAAAGTCATCTCATTGTCAGCACAAGATAGCAGCAGTAATGGATTTTCACCCCACAAGACAGATTTTGAAATTCAGTTGTGCACTGGAACTGATATTGTCATCAAAGAAAACTACTACTTGGTTACAGTTAAACTTTCTATATTTAACATGTTATAACATGGAAACTAATTACAGTACAAGAACACAACTTGGTAGCATTAATGTCAAGGACATGAGGAAGAGAAATAATGCAGAATCAATTCAATTGAAACACTTTTAATGTTTCCAGAATGAGAAACATCCCCCAGGCTGTGGCTAAGCCATGTCTCTGCTATATCCTTTCTTTCAGGAGTGCTAGTTCTGCAAGGTTCGCAGGAGAGCTTCTGTAAAGTTTGGAAGGTAGGAGACGAGATACTGGCAGAAGTAAAGCTGTGAGTACCGAGCGTGAGTCATGCTTCGGTAGCTCAGATGGTAGAGCACTTGCTCGCGAAAGGCAAAGGTCCCGAGTTCGAGTCTCGGTCGGACACACAGTTTTAATCTGCCAGGAAGTTTCACTTTTAATGTGCTGCTACAGTACACCACACCAGTACCATTACTGGTGACGGTGATGGAGGCTGCTATGAAAAGCTTGCGATTTTATTCAAATCTGATGTGGCAAGTTAACAAAACTTTTTATCCATGTGAGTAAAATTATTGTGTAAAATTGATAGCGCAGCTTCTTACAGAAGTCTTTTCAGGGCCCTTCGGAGTCTTTCACTTACATGTCAACATATTTACTCCCTAATAGTATTTGTTGTTCATAATAGGGGTAATTTTACTCTGTTCAGTGAAATAAACTTGCAAAATACTGGAAGTAAAAACAATGTCCATGTAGACTATACATCCCTGCCTACGATTCAGAATGGAATATCACATTCTGATCTAAAGTCTTTAACAGGTTGCTGCTAGACATCAGACAGAAAACTGAAAATCCTAAGGCAATAAAAAAATACAAAGTAAAAAAAATATTTTATTAGCTTCTCCTTCTATAATTATAATTAAACATAAAGTTTCGACTCACAAATGCAATTTCTAGTTAATGTTAACACTAAGGTTCAAATTAACAGGATTTTAATGTTACCATTATATGTACAGCTGACAGTAGTCATTGTAAAATTATGAAATGACATGTACAAAGTATGAGAGAAAAACAGCACTTAAAAAAAAAAAAAACCAACCTTTCTAGCTTTCAGGGTTGTTACTTCCTTCCTCTGGGAAGATGAATATAGTTTGTGACTGGAAATGAGGGGAAGATCACTTACACCACCCGTATAGAACAATTATGTGACACATTCATGTTTGAGATCCAGGTCAGATTTAAGCAACACATTGAAGCAACTCAGAGTCTGGATGCTATATAAGTTACCAGTAATTTCAAACTATGTGTGAGTATAATGAAGATGCTTGGCAAACACATGTGAGAATCCCTGGCGGGAAAATAATGTTCTTTTTGTACAACACTATTGAGAAAATTTAGAAGGCATGAGAAATCTGGGCTCGGATGGTAGATAGCCTTTCTTCCCTCTCTCTGTTTGTGAGTGGAACAGGAAAGAAAATGATTTGTAGTGGTACAAGGTACCCTCCACCAGGTACCATTTGGTTGCTTGTGTAGTATGTATGTACATCAAAATACGGAAGAAAATTGTGACTGCCTACTACATTAAGAAGTAATAGTTGAACTAACCTAAGCTTTGTGATTTACTTCAAATGTTTTGTCCCACAATCAGTGACTTGCATCTACAGCAGTCTTACAATTTGGAGATGTCAGTAGGCTTACTGCTTAGATCTATTAATATTCCCTCATTGAGCTCTTTTTATCTTAAGATCACATAAACTGGATTTTTGTGAAACTACATACAGGGAGATGTGATTGGCATAGAGCTGTCTGTTTACAGAAAAACAGCGATCAAAATTTATGCATATCGGTAACACACACTGGGCAAGAGCACATATCTGGGCTAGAGCACTATACTGGATTTCGCCCCCTTCCCCCCCTTTCCCTAGAAACCTTGGCTGGAGTAATAACTATTTGTAGCGATAATTTCGTTGACAGTTGTGCAACATAGCGAATGAGAAATAACGGTTGTGATAACAGGCAGACGTGTGGCTTTGCCTAATATTTGTTTGCGGCGTATGTAAATGCACTTTCCCACATTTAATGCATTTCTCATAATAAAAAAATAAAACTACTGGGTCATCCCCAAAAAACATATATTAGAAAATGAACAATCATCCGACGTGTTTTGATGCATATTATTTACAGATATCGTACACAAACTGGAAAAATGCAATGGGCGTTCCACTACGTATCCTTTACCATATTTGATTTGTTTTTCCGCATTTGCTACTGCTGGTATGGGTTCAAAGACAAATTCGTGCTGCAAACGTCTCAGTGGTAGTTAGCCTACATTGGTAAGCTGCAGTTCATGCGTTAAAAACATTTATACACATTGTCCTCAATGCGTAATATGTGTTATGCTATAAATCACTCTGCCTTTCGACCAATAATTTGTTATCAGTTGGCTTCAATCAATCACGTAAGACTCTAATGTGTAACTTTGACTACGCTGCGGATTATTATGTCACCATAATCCAGATTATTCGCATTCAAACCTTCTTTCTACATTTAATTCTGTTAATGGAAGCTTCATTCAAACAATCTGGATTGATTTGACGTTCCAAAACAATAGCTGATGGCAAGTCTGTACAAACGCTGTGGCCAACGTGTGACGTCACTTACGTCAATAGAGTTGTTTACAGGTCTAGTCACCAGGCAGCGCTGTCACGCTTTCAGCCTTACTGATGACGTCATGAAGCGATTCCTCGGGGCCCGCGAGACGCACGTGCTTTACACGTCTGCGCAGTGCGCATCAACAAGCCAGGATCGCGATACATGGAACACTCATTGTCGCTTTCTTTCGTGAAGCCTCTGTGAAAGCTGTCCCATTTCTCGATATAGCTCAGCACCTGCAAAACACAATCAACTGACAATATATGTACATTTATACTCGTCATGTTATTTTATATTCTATAAATAACTTTTGTTGCGAATATGATTCGTCGGTAAGAAGATGTAGAGATACGCATCATTCCTCCGGAGTGCCATGTATCACCACGACGTTCTGAATATTCAGTCATAGAACTTGAAAAATTCTTTAACCCTAAGCATTTGTCATGTTGTTGGTCTATGGCAGCGATCGTGAAACATTTTTACTCAACAGCCGATACTGGCATTGCGGTGCATGATCTGAACCGATCTTACAAAACCAGAAGCGTGCATCGAACGCCGCCAACCAGTGCTGGCCCACCTCGGACGTGCCGGCATCCGTAATTCACAGTGGCACCGAAAACGGTCGTCAGACCGCGTCGCCAGAGGTCGCCCGATGACATTGGCCAACAGCGTAGTCAGAGTGCATCCGATCTCCTTCCTCAGTTTTTGGCCGGGCCAAGGGGGTTAGGTCAAGTTAGAATCTATTCCATGTATGAAGTAGAATAGATTTTAATCTCTTAGGGTAGGGTGGATACCACGATACATCTGTGGGTGGTTACGAGTCCCGCATAGCAGCTTCTGCTATTAGAGAGACGCCGAATGCACGTGAATAAGCTTTCCTGTCTCGTAAAGAACGTGGCTAGTACTATACAGACTGTCCTCAATTATCGGAATAACCAGATAAGTTTTACAAATATATGAGATGACGGGAGAAGCGTTCTGTTACATATTCGAGATAATTGGTGGCGAACTTGAAAGCAAGTCATAAACGTTCTGTTTCGCTGCGTTTATTTAAAGTTGTGCAGACGAATGACAACTAACCTTCAACAACTGTCATTTAGCACACGGGTGGAAGACAAGCATAAAGAGTAGTATAAGATACTCAGAAAACCTAAAGCACTTAAAAGTGGAAGTACAAATCGTATGCCACATTTGCAAATCATTTCATGTTGACAGAATCACTACCATACTTGCATAAAACGTCAGCAAGGAGTACTAATGATTTGTGGACAACTAATGACAATCTGCCACAAAAAAGATCCACTAAACTAGCTATAAGATACTCCACCCTTTTCACTTGAACAAATTATTTTTGAGGTTATAATCTATTACTAAATTTTCCAATAAGGATTTTGCCTATTTGAGGTTTCGAATACACCTTCAGTTTCAGTCCATAGATTCTGAACTATAGCCCGATTATGATATTTTCATCATCAGGATGCCACAAACTCACTCTTGGACTTGTTGGACTAAGCTTATAAGTTTCTCAAGTTCCATATTTCATGTGCGAGAATGTCGGTCAGTTTGACCAAAGGGAACAAATTGATCAGAATTTCACCGATTGTCGTCCAAAGTCTGTATGTTCGGGAGAGACGATCGGCTACAGTGTGACTGTGCATGTAGTGGCATAATGATTTGAATAGATCTTCAGTCTCCAGCCGATGTTGGTGGTGGTCGTCGGAATTCATCGATCTTGGTGCCGCTGTGACCTCAGCCTATACGACAGCGGGCTCAGCCCAACCCTGTTTGCCAGGGTCTGCTCGACCCGGGCTGGTGTGCCAAGCTCTGCTGTACCGGGACATCACAGCAAGCTGTAGGAGGCTCGTGTATCATGGCACAGTCTGGCTCACGCATCTGTCTCCACCATATGGTCAGATCACTTACCTGTATGCTGCCCTGAACTGTCACGGACAAAATGAAGAAGAATGCAAATTACTGATCAGCAAAATTTTTCCTTTTGTTTTCTTACAATGAACTATTATTATTCACTGTTTTGCAGTTCCTTATGAGAAATAAGTTGTGGCAGTCCATGAGTACTCTTTTATTTGGACCAAATGCAAGGTTTGTTTGTGTGGTGAACATAGTTGTTGAGGATATCCAAACTAATTCTTTGAAAAATAAACTAACAATTATCGTAAACATGTTATACATTGTATGGATGACTGTATGAGCTTGGGTGACAGAAACAACAAGAACATCTCAGGCTTGTGATGTGAAACTTCTACTTGGTCCAGCATGGGGGTCTTCAAGTCATCATCCCAGGAAGTTGGTGGAAACAGTATGCTCTGATTCACAGAAACAGCACAATCACAGATCTTTTTATCCATGTCAGATGAAAAATCTGATCGACTAAAAATAAACGACAGCTACTGTTACAGTTTTGTATGTAGTATAATTGAACAAAGGAAACAGTTGTTCCTTGAGTATTTTTCATTAGTGTTGTTTAAGTTGGCAAGTTTGCGGTGTATGTAATGTAGCAAGAGGTGCTACACTGAATGGCAATGTATATACACTGTGAAACCTGTCATATCACAAATAAAAGAATGAGACTTACTGAGTGTATTATGACTCAACAGTGAATATTTAGGTTGGCAAAGGAAAGAAGTACCTGGGGCAGGTGGGGGCGGGGGGGAACTTCATTCAGGAAATTTTCTCCGACTCGACAAAGACGGAAAGTCATTGACCTGAGAATCCACAGCAGTAGAGGCTTTATTTTCCAAATTTGTAGTTTCTGGATCCCTGTATCCTTCATTTCAGTTACAGTTTGTTTACGAGTTCCATGTGTGGCCCCCTTTCCAGTCATTGGCTGGCTCCTCAATTTTATTATTGAATCACCAAAGTAAAGATATTTGTTCAAAGTTTTCATATGAACTTTCCACAAATTTGTTGACTGCTTCTTCTCTGTTTTCATGCTTTGAGGTTCCCCTGTTATTTTCAGTAATATGACTGGAGACAAAATAATTTTAGTTCCCACTAAAGCAAGCCAACCTTGGCACCCAAAGCATCACACCTGAAGCTTTTGTTCAAATAATCTTTAGAAGAAGAGTACCAAGCAATTTCTTTTTGCTATAATCAGCTACAAATTTCTGTTAACAGACATTGTTGGACATACTTTGCGCAAATACGTAAACACAATACAGTGCACAATAAAATGCACATTGGCCCCAGTTGTCTGTTGTATGCTAAACAGCACAAGAGATCCCCACCAAATCTGTGAAGCCATGTGCTATGAAGCCCACACTTTACTCTGAAAAAAAGAAAAGAAAAAATTGCTTACACAAATGTTATTTGCATAACTCCAACATATTCATTTCTTCAGAATGTTTACAGCTTGAAGTGTGTTGTGCACTCTAGGGTGCAGTCGTTGAAGTGTTTTCCTTGTTAATAAATAAATAATAAACTGATAGTACACTACTATCTCAGGCTTGATTGTTGTGATGCTCAGTGAAACAGCATTATGCCTTGAAGACACTAAACTAACAGCCTTCTTAAGTTTTTGAATGAAGGATATAAGTAAGTAATATATCCAAAAACAATTAAGTTTTACATTTTGCTGTAAGAAACTCGTTTGGAATCTTTCCTTTTATTATTATTTTGTACATGTGTGACCTTTTTGTGTCCTCTTCCCAGTTTGACAAGCACATCTAATTTACTTAATGAGGATATTTATGGTTACAAACAAAAAAAAGAAAAAACATGTGGTGACAATGCAACCTGCGAACAAAGATCATCTTCCAAAACTTTACGAGCCTAGGAAGTAAGCACAATGATTTGGACATAATAGCATGTTTTAATAAACCAGATGTTTCAGTTATTACTGAGCACTGGTATACCAAAAAAGAACCTTATTATGCACCAATTAACAAAAAAATTTCTGCTCGTCTTTCAGTAGGGATATCAAACCTTATGGTGCTGTTGCAAAAAGTGCCAATAGTTGGTGCTCAATTCCTTACATGTTGAAGGTGTTACTGAACTTTCTGCAATAAGCTATAGATGGGAAAGCTAATCTCTATCAATTGCTTGTAGAGAGAGATAGTAAATACTCTGGGAAAACGGCTGGGTAATAATGCTGATAATTGTTCACAGTTTAATAAAACCTTATCTAACACAAATCAGTTTTCACTCTTAAGAATGGCGAGTGGCATACACTGATCTAACATTGCTGATATGTAATACAGAGCAAGTTCGTTAGCTGAAGTGAAAGCAACTGCTCTAGGGGTAGGCATCCCCGAAATCAAGACCCTGGTCCTCCAGGTTGGGGGTTGTGCTTAGGGCCAGCGACCCTATCACAGGATCCTGTAGGAGAAAATGGATTGCTACGAATCAGAATGACAAGAATGCTGGGCCACCAAACTTGATGACGAACTTGCAAAATTTAAAGGTTATGAATATGGGAACATGGAATGTATTAAGTCTCTATAGATCAGGATCACTGATAAATGTCATACAGGAACTTGAAAGGTATAAAATGGATTTAGTTGCAGTACAAGAAACCAGATGGACGGGTAATGGAAGTATAAACAAAAATAAGTATACAATAATGTATGGGGGAAATGATACACAAATACATGCACTAGGGACAGGATTTATAATAAACAACAAATTGTTACCTTTTATTAGGAAATTTGAGGCAGTGAATGAAAGGATATCTCACATTACGATTCAATGCAAATATAAGACATTAAATGTTATAAATTGCCATGCTCCAACAGAGGATAAAGAGGACAATATTAAAGAAGAATTTTACAACAAATTGGAACAGGTATATGATACATTCTCGAAAAATTCAATTAAAATAATTCTAGGAGATTTCAATGCCAAGTTAGGACATGAAAATCATTATAAACCTACAATTGGACCTCATAGTCTACATCAGCAGAGTAATGAAAACGGAACAAAACTTATTAGCTTTGCCACTTCCAAAAACATGTTGATCAAAAGTACATATTTTGCACATAAAGATATACATAAACAAACATGGGCTTCAAGAGATGGCATCACAAAAAATCAAATTGATCATGTATTAATCGAAAAACAACATCATAAATGCATACATGATATCAGAAGTCAAAGGGGAGCAGACTGTGATTCGGATCACTTTCTTGTAAAAGCCAAGTTCAAGATCTCACTCTCAAGACATAAATGGTCTAAATTAAATGGTGTTCCTAGGTTTAATACAATGAAACTGAAAAACCCAAACATTCTCAACCAGTACATTAGAGAATTAGAAACACACAAACCTGAAGTGGAAAGTAAAATTAACAATGATGATACTAATCAAGCCTGGAACGCTCTGAAAGAAAGTATCACACGAGCAACTACCTCAGTTTTGGGACACTTTACTACAACTAAGAACCCCTGGTTTGATGCCGAGTGCTCGAACGCTATCGAAGATAGAAAATTAGCAAGGGAAAAATTCCTACAAAAACCAATAACACAAAACAAACTTATTTTTGAAGAGAAACAGAAACTTGCCAGGAAACTCATTAGGAAAAAGAAAAGGGATTTTATGAATTACAAATTAAAAAGAGCTGAGAATGACCGTACCACAGACTCCAGAGGATTTTTCAAGAGCATAAATATGTTTAAAAGTGGGAATATAAAAAATTATGGACAGTTCATAACAGACCCAGATGGCTCCTTGCTAACAGAAAGAAGTGACATTGCTAACAGATGGAAGGAATATTTTAATGAGTTACTAAATGCTCCAACTATAAGCGTCTCTCAGGAAGGTGACAATGAATATCTTACTGCTGACCCATCGGACGAAGAGCCCAGCTTAGCAGAAATTAAAGAAAGCATCAAGAAGCTGAAGAGACATAAAGCTCCTGGAAGTGATGGTATAGACACAGATATATGGAAGCTCAGTAAATTTCCTTTTGTAAACTGCTTACACAAAATCATCACCAACATCTGGAAGCAGGAACAGGTCCCACATGATTGGAAAGAAGTAGTTGTGTGCCCTATATACAAGAAGGGGGACCCAACAAATTGTTCAAACTACAGAGGAATTGCGTTACTAAACACAACATATAAAATTCTGACAAATATACTGTTAGCAAGGATAAGCCCTTACGTTGAAGACTCCCTAGATGATGCCCAATGTGGATTTAGACCTAACAGATCGACTATTGACAATATATATGTCCTAAGGATGTTGGGTGAAAAGAAATATGAATTCAATCAAAATGTACATATGCTTTTCATTGATTTTAAAAAAGCTTTTGACAGTATCAACAGGGAATATTTATGGAAGTGCATGAGGCAGATTGGCATCCCTAACAAATTGATAAATTTAATAAAATCTTGCACTTTAAACTCAAAATACAAAATAAAAGTAGCTAGCAAACTTTCTGAAGACTTTGAGGTTAAAACTGGAGTCAAACAAGGGGATTCACTCTCACCAGTTCTTTTTAACATAGTAATCAATAGAATAATCCAAAAAGTAAAGCTACTACAAATTGGAGCACAACTGGAAAGCAAAATTAACATTGTAGCATACGCTGATGACATTGCATTATTATCTGACAGTGAGAATGATTTGAAGCTTCTTACTGCACAATTAATTAAAGCCACAAATGGCACAGGCCTCCAGCTGAATACAGACAAAACAATGTACTTTATCTTATCCCGCTATCCATCAAATAATAATGTACTGCAAATTAATAACACAGCTTTCACAAAGACAAATGAATTTAATTACCTTGGTACAATAGTAACCTCTGACAACTCCATAAAAATTGAAATAGAATCACGAATTCAGAAGGCTAACAAATGCTACTATAGTCTCTTGACAGTTTTCAAAAGCAAGTTAATTTCTAGGAACACCAAACTACAAGTATACAAATCATTGATTATACCAGTACTCACCTATGGATCTGAAACCTGGACTCTCACAAAAAAAGAGGAAAACAGATTAAGAGTATTTGAACGAAAAATTTTGAGAAAAATATTTGGACCCATAAGAGATAGGATCAGTGATGAATGGAGATTGCTAAATAACAATGAAATTTACAAATTATATAAAGACTCCGATATAGTGGCCAAAATTAAAGCCAAAAGACTGAAATGGATAGGGCATGTCATCAGAGCACCACCAAACAGGACCATCAAGAAAGTGACTGAAGAGATTCCCACCGGAAGACGACCTCTTGGACGCCCACGCATGAGATACTTGGACAATATTCAAGACGATCTCAGAAAACTAGGACATGACAGACAGTGGCAAATTACTTGTAAAGACAGAGCAAAGTGGTTCAACATTGTCCATTCTGCAGCAAAAAGCCTTCATGGATTGTAATGCTTAATAATAATAATAATAATAATACAGAGTACCCAGGACTTAGTACTGGGATACTTTCTTTTGTCGATTTATGTAAATGAAAAAATACTGCTCCCTAAATTCAAGGATAGTTCTGTATGCTGATGCTACATCTATTGCATGCACGTGTAAAGGTCATGAGCAACTACAAAAACTGTGAAACTGTATTACAAATGAAATAATTCAGTATTTCTATGAAAGTCATCTCATTGTCAGCACAAGATAGCAGCAGTAATGGATTTTCACCCCACAAGACAGATTTTGAAATTCAGTTGTGCACTGGAACTGATATTGTCATCAAAGAAAACTACTACTTGGTTACAGTTAAACTTTCTATATTTAACATGTTATAACATGGAAACTAATTACAGTACAAGAACACAACTTGGTAGCATTAATGTCAAGGACATGAGGAAGAGAAATAATGCAGAATCAATTCAATTGAAACACTTTTAATGTTTCCAGAATGAGAAACATCCCCCAGGCTGTGGCTAAGCCATGTCTCTGCTATATCCTTTCTTTCAGGAGTGCTAGTTCTGCAAGGTTCGCAGGAGAGCTTCTGTAAAGTTTGGAAGGTAGGAGACGAGATACTGGCAGAAGTAAAGCTGTGAGTACCGAGCGTGAGTCATGCTTCGGTAGCTCAGATGGTAGAGCACTTGCTCGCGAAAGGCAAAGGTCCCGAGTTCGAGTCTCGGTCGGACACACAGTTTTAATCTGCCAGGAAGTTTCACTTTTAATGTGCTGCTACAGTACACCACACCAGTACCATTACTGGTGACGGTGATGGAGGCTGCTATGAAAAGCTTGCGATTTTATTCAAATCTGATGTGGCAAGTTAACAAAACTTTTTATCCATGTGAGTAAAATTATTGTGTAAAATTGATAGCGCAGCTTCTTACAGAAGTCTTTTCAGGGCCCTTCGGAGTCTTTCACTTACATGTCAACATATTTACTCCCTAATAGTATTTGTTGTTCATAATAGGGGTAATTTTACTCTGTTCAGTGAAATAAACTTGCAAAATACTGGAAGTAAAAACAATGTCCATGTAGACTATACATCCCTGCCTACGATTCAGAATGGAATATCACATTCTGATCTAAAGTCTTTAACAGGTTGCTGCTAGACATCAGACAGAAAACTGAAAATCCTAAGGCAATAAAAAAATACAAAGTAAAAAAAATATTTTATTAGCTTCTCCTTCTATAATTATAATTAAACATAAAGTTTCGACTCACAAATGCAATTTCTAGTTAATGTTAACACTAAGGTTCAAATTAACAGGATTTTAATGTTACCATTATATGTACAGCTGACAGTAGTCATTGTAAAATTATGAAATGACATGTACAAAGTATGAGAGAAAAACAGCACTTAAAAAAAAAAAAACCAACCTTTCTAGCTTTCAGGGTTGTTACTTCCTTCCTCTGGGAAGATGAATATAGTTTGTGACTGGAAATGAGGGGAAGATCACTTACACCACCCGTATAGAACAATTATGTGACACATTCATGTTTGAGATCCAGGTCAGATTTAAGCAACACATTGAAGCAACTCAGAGTCTGGATGCTATATAAGTTACCAGTAATTTCAAACTATGTGTGAGTATAATGAAGATGCTTGGCAAACACATGTGAGAATCCCTGGCGGGAAAATAATGTTCTTTTTGTACAACACTATTGAGAAAATTTAGAAGGCATGAGAAATCTGGGCTCGGATGGTAGATAGCCTTTCTTCCCTCTCTCTGTTTGTGAGTGGAACAGGAAAGAAAATGATTTGTAGTGGTACAAGGTACCCTCCACCAGGTACCATTTGGTTGCTTGTGTAGTATGTATGTACATCAAAATACGGAAGAAAATTGTGACTGCCTACTACATTAAGAAGTAATAGTTGAACTAACCTAAGCTTTGTGATTTACTTCAAATGTTTTGTCCCACAATCAGTGACTTGCATCTACAGCAGTCTTACAATTTGGAGATGTCAGTAGGCTTACTGCTTAGATCTATTAATATTCCCTCATTGAGCTCTTTTTATCTTAAGATCACATAAACTGGATTTTTGTGAAACTACATACAGGGAGATGTGATTGGCATAGAGCTGTCTGTTTACAGAAAAACAGCGATCAAAATTTATGCATATCGGTAACACACACTGGGCAAGAGCACATATCTGGGCTAGAGCACTATACTGGATTTCGCCCCCTTCCCCCCCTTTCCCTAGAAACCTTGGCTGGAGTAATAACTATTTGTAGCGATAATTTCGTTGACAGTTGTGCAACATAGCGAATGAGAAATAACGGTTGTGATAACAGGCAGACGTGTGGCTTTGCCTAATATTTGTTTGCGGCGTATGTAAATGCACTTTCCCACATTTAATGCATTTCTCATAATAAAAAAATAAAACTACTGGGTCATCCCCAAAAAACATATATTAGAAAATGAACAATCATCCGACGTGTTTTGATGCATATTATTTACAGATATCGTACACAAACTGGAAAAATGCAATGGGCGTTCCACTACGTATCCTTTACCATATTTGATTTGTTTTTCCGCATTTGCTACTGCTGGTATGGGTTCAAAGACAAATTCGTGCTGCAAACGTCTCAGTGGTAGTTAGCCTACATTGGTAAGCTGCAGTTCATGCGTTAAAAACATTTATACACATTGTCCTCAATGCGTAATATGTGTTATGCTATAAATCACTCTGCCTTTCGACCAATAATTTGTTATCAGTTGGCTTCAATCAATCACGTAAGACTCTAATGTGTAACTTTGACTACGCTGCGGATTATTATGTCACCATAATCCAGATTATTCGCATTCAAACCTTCTTTCTACATTTAATTCTGTTAATGGAAGCTTCATTCAAACAATCTGGATTGATTTGACGTTCCAAAACAATAGCTGATGGCAAGTCTGTACAAACGCTGTGGCCAACGTGTGACGTCACTTACGTCAATAGAGTTGTTTACAGGTCTAGTCACCAGGCAGCGCTGTCACGCTTTCAGCCTTACTGATGACGTCATGAAGCGATTCCTCGGGGCCCGCGAGACGCACGTGCTTTACACGTCTGCGCAGTGCGCATCAACAAGCCAGGATCGCGATACATGGAACACTCATTGTCGCTTTCTTTCGTGAAGCCTCTGTGAAAGCTGTCCCATTTCTCGATATAGCTCAGCACCTGCAAAACACAATCAACTGACAATATATGTACATTTATACTCGTCATGTTATTTTATATTCTATAAATAACTTTTGTTGCGAATATGATTCGTCGGTAAGAAGATGTAGAGATACGCATCATTCCTCCGGAGTGCCATGTATCACCACGACGTTCTGAATATTCAGTCATAGAACTTGAAAAATTCTTTAACCCTAAGCATTTGTCATGTTGTTGGTCTATGGCAGCGATCGTGAAACATTTTTACTCAACAGCCGATACTGGCATTGCGGTGCATGATCTGAACTGATCTTACAAAACCAGAAGCGTGCATCGAACGCTGCCAACCAGTGCTGGCCCACCTCGGACGTGCCGGCATCCGTAATTCACAGTGGCACCGAAAACGGTCGTCAGACCGCGTCGCCAGAGGTCGCCCGATGACATTGGCCAACAGCGTAGTCAGAGTGCATCCGATCTCCTTCCTCAGTTTTTGGCCGGGCCAAGGGGGTTAGGTCAAGTTAGAATCTATTCCATGTATGAAGTAGAATAGATTTTAATCTCTTAGGGTAGGGTGGATACCACGATACATCTGTGGGTGGTTACGAGTCCCGCATAGCAGCTTCTGCTATTAGAGAGACGCCGAATGCACGTGAATAAGCTTTCCTGTCTCGTAAAGAACGTGGCTAGTACTATACAGACTGTCCTCAATTATCGGAATAACCAGATAAGTTTTACAAATATATGAGATGACGGGAGAAGCGTTCTGTTACATATTCGAGATAATTGGTGGCGAACTTGAAAGCAAGTCATAAACGTTCTGTTTCGCTGCGTTTATTTAAAGTTGTGCAGACGAATGACAACTAACCTTCAACAACTGTCATTTAGCACACGGGTGGAAGACAAGCATAAAGAGTAGTATAAGATACTCAGAAAACCTAAAGCACTTAAAAGTGGAAGTACAAATCGTATGCCACATTTGCAAATCATTTCATGTTGACAGAATCACTACCATACTTGCATAAAACGTCAGCAAGGAGTACTAATGATTTGTGGACAACTAATGACAATCTGCCACAAAAAAGATCCACTAAACTAGCTATAAGATACTCCACCCTTTTCACTTGAACAAATTATTTTTGAGGTTATAATCTATTACTAAATTTTCCAATAAGGATTTTGCCTATTTGAGGTTTCGAATACACCTTCAGTTTCAGTCCATAGATTCTGAACTATAGCCCGATTATGATATTTTCATCATCAGGATGCCACAAACTCACTCTTGGACTTGTTGGACTAAGCTTATAAGTTTCTCAAGTTCCATATTTCATGTGCGAGAATGTCGGTCAGTTTGACCAAAGGGAACAAATTGATCAGAATTTCACCGATTGTCGTCCAAAGTCTGTATGTTCGGGAGAGACGATCGGCTACAGTGTGACTGTGCATGTAGTGGCGTAATGATTTGAATAGATCTTCAGTCTCCAGCCGATGTTGGTGGTGGTCGTCGGAATTCATCGATCTTGGTGCCGCTGTGACCTCAGCCTATACGACAGCGGGCTCAGCCCAACCCTGTTTGCCAGGGCCTGCTCGACCCGGGCTGGTGTGCCAAGCTCTGCTGTACCGGGACATCACAGCAAGCTGTAGGAGGCTCGTGTATCATGGCACAGTCTGGCTCACGCATCTGTCTCCACCATATGGTCAGATCACTTACCTGTATGCTGCCCTGAACTGTCACGGACAAAATGAAGAAGAATGCAAATTACTGATCAGCAAAATTTTTCCTTTTGTTTTCTTACAATGAACTATTATTATTCACTGTTTTGCAGTTCCTTATGAGAAATAAGTTGTGGCAGTCCATGAGTACTCTTTTATTTGGACCAAATGCAAGGTTTGTTTGTGTGGTGAACATAGTTGTTGAGGATATCCAAACTAATTCTTTGAAAAATAAACTAACAATTATCGTAAACATGTTATACATTGTATGGATGACTGTATGAGCTTGGGTGACAGAAACAACAAGAACATCTCAGGCTTGTGATGTGAAACTTCTACTTGGTCCAGCATGGGGGTCTTCAAGTCATCATCCCAGGAAGTTGGTGGAAACAGTATGCTCTGATTCACAGAAACAGCACAATCACAGATCTTTTTATCCATGTCAGATGAAAAATCTGATCGACTAAAAATAAACGACAGCTACTGTTACAGTTTTGTATGTAGTATAATTGAACAAAGGAAACAGTTGTTCCTTGAGTATTTTTCATTAGTGTTGTTTAAGTTGGCAAGTTTGCGGTGTATGTAATGTAGCAAGAGGTGCTACACTGAATGGCAATGTATATACACTGTGAAACCTGTCATATCACAAATAAAAGAATGAGACTTACTGAGTGTATTATGACTCAACAGTGAATATTTAGGTTGGCAAAGGAAAGAAGTACCTGGGGCAGGTGGGGGCGGGGGGGAACTTCATTCAGGAAATTTTCTCCGACTCGACAAAGACGGAAAGTCATTGACCTGAGAATCCACAGCAGTAGAGGCTTTATTTTCCAAATTTGTAGTTTCTGGATCCCTGTATCCTTCATTTCAGTTACAGTTTGTTTACGAGTTCCATGTGTGGCCCCCTTTTCAGTCATTGGCTGGCTCCTCAATTTTATTATTGAATCACCAAAGTAAAGATATTTGTTCAAAGTTTTCATATGAACTTTCCACAAATTTGTTGACTGCTTCTTCTCTGTTTTCATGCTTTGAGGTTCCCCTGTTATTTTCAGTAATATGACTGGAGACAAAATAATTTTAGTTCCCACTAAAGCAAGCCAACCTTGGCACCCAAAGCATCACACCTGAAGCTTTTGTTCAAATAATCTTTAGAAGAAGAGTACCAAGCAATTTCTTTTTGCTATAATCAGCTACAAATTTCTGTTAACAGACATTGTTGGACATACTTTGCGCAAATACGTAAACACAATACAGTGCACAATAAAATGCACATTGGCCCCAGTTGTCTGTTGTATGCTAAACAGCACAAGAGATCCCCACCAAATCTGTGAAGCCATGTGCTATGAAGCCCACACTTTACTCTGAAAAAAAGAAAAGAAAAAATTGCTTACACAAATGTTATTTGCATAACTCCAACATATTCATTTCTTCAGAATGTTTACAGCTTGAAGTGTGTTGTGCACTCTAGGGTGCAGTCGTTGAAGTGTTTTCCTTGTTAGTTTAGGGTTTTATGTAGCTGCTGGCTCACACTATATAGTTGAAGGTGGGTCAGAACACCTCATGAGATCTGTCTTCCAATGTAACATCTGATGTATTTACCTTTTTCTTTCAATCCAGTTGCTGTAGTTGACTCTCTCGAAGTACAGGTCCTGCTAATCAGTGCCTCTGAAATCCCGTGAGCAGCCCAGGAAAGGCTCGACTTCTTCATGCTCTGCAGCTTTTATTGGAGCAAAAGAAGTTAAGTCTATCAAAAAAAAAAAAAAAAAAGATACAGGACATTTCCTCAATGGATTCACCCAACCAAGGTATAGGCCATTCCTTCTACAGATCCACCTACTCTTTCCATCTCATACACTTTATCAACTAGTTGTTTGTCAACAATACACACACACACACACACACACACACACACACACACACGATTGCAGTCTCAGGCAACTGAAACCACACTACGAGTAGCAGCACCAGTGCATGATGGGAGTGCCAACTGGGCGGGGGCAAGGAGGAGGTTGGGGCGGGGAGGGAGAGAGATAGTATGGTGGGGATGGTAGACAGTGAAGTGCTGCAGGCTAGTCGGAGGGCGGGGGGGGGGGGGGGGGGGGAAGTAGTGGAATAGAAGAGAAATAAAAAGAATGAGAGTGGTGGTGAAATGACAGCTGTGTAGTGCTGGAATGGGAACAGGGAAGGGACTGGATGAGTGAGGACAGTGACTAACAATGGTTGAGGCCAGGAGGGTTACGGGACTGTTGGATGTATTGCAGGGAAAGTTCCCACCTGGGCAATTCAGAAAAGCTGGTGTTGGTGGGAAGGATTCATATGGCACAGTCTGTGAAGCTGCCACTGAAGTGAAAGATATGTTTGGCAGCATGTCCAGCAACAGGGTGGTCCTTTTATTTCTTGGCCAGTTTGTCGGTGGCCATTCATGCGGACAGACAGCTTGTTGGTTGTCCTGCCCACATAGGATGCAGCGCAGTGGTTGCAGCTTAGCTTGTAGACGACACAAAGGGTTTCACAGTTAGCCCTGCCTTTGATGGGATAGGTAATGTTAGGTACCGGACTGGAGTAGGTGGTGGTGGTGGGAGGATGTTGGGGATAGTTCTTGCATCTAGGTCTATTACAGGGGCATGAGCCATGAGGTAAGAGGTTGGGAGCAGGGGTTGTGTAAGGATGGACGAGTATATTGTGTAGGTTCAGTGGACGGTGGAATACCACTGTGGGAGGGTGTGGGAAAGATAGTGGGCAGGATATTTCTCATTTCAGGGCCCAACAAGAGGTAATCGAAACCCTGGCAGAGAATATAATTCAGTTGCTCCAGTCCTGGGTGGTACCAAGTTACAAGAGGAATGCTCCTCTGTGGCTGGACAGTAGAACTTTGTGAGGTGGTGAGAGGCTGGAAAGATAAGGCATGGAAGATTTGTTTTTGTACAAGGTTGGGGGGGAAATTACAGTCAGTGAAGGCTTCAGTGAGACCTTCGGTATATTTTGAGAGGGACTGCTCATAACTGCAGATCACAGGTGGCTGAGGCTGTACGGAAGGGACTTCTTGGTATATAATGGGTGGCAGCTGTCGAAGTGGAGGTATTGCTGGTGGTTAGTAGGTTTGATATGGATGGAGGTACTGACGGTGGCCATTTTTGAGGTGGAGGTCAACATCTCGGAAGGTGGCTTGTTGGGTTGGTAGGACCAGGTAAAGTAAATGGGGGAGAAGTTTTTGAGATCCTGGGATAATGTGGACAGGGTGTCCTCACCTTCGGTCCAGATAGCAAAGATGTCATCAATGAATCTGAACTAGGTGAGGGGTTTAGAATTCTGAGTTTTTTGGAAAGATTCCTCTAGATAGCCCATGAATAGATTGGCATAGGATGGTGCCTTGTGGGTGCCCAAAGCCATACCATGGATTTTTTGTAGGTAATGTCTTCAAAGGAGATGTAATTGTGGGTGAGAATATAGTTTGTCATGGCAATTAGGAAAGGACGTTGGGAAAGGTAGTATAGAATAGCAGTAATGCCATGGGCATTAGGAGTGTCAGTGTGCAGTGAGGTGGCATCAACAGTGATGAGCAGGGCACTGTGTGGTAAAGGGGCAGGAACTGTGGAGAGTCGGTGGAGGAAATGGTTGGTATCTTTTATATAGGGGGGTAGGTTCCAGGTAATAGGTTGAAGGTGATGGTCTATGAGAGCAGAGATTCTCTCAGTGGGGGCACAGTAATCGGCCACAATGGGAACGTCCTGGGTCATTGGGTTTATGGACTTTGGGAGTGGAAGGTGGGGAGTGGTAGGTGCAAGTAGTGAGATGGACTCTGGGGAGAGGTTCTGGGATGGGCCTAAGGATTTGAGTAGTGACTGGAGATCCTGCTGGATTACTGGAATGGGGTCACTGTGGCAACGTTTGTAGGTGGAAGTATCTGACAGCTGACAGAGTCCTTCTGCCAGGTAATCCTTGCAGTTCAAAACAACAGCGGTGGAGCCTTTGTCCGCAGGTAGGATTCTGAGGTCGGGATCACTTTTTAGATGGTGGACTGCAGTTCTTTCTGCGAGTGTAAGGTTAGTTTACATGTTGACGGATTTGGGGAATGACGGTGAGGCAAGGTTTGAGGTTAAGAAATACTGTAAAGTTAAAGCAATGGTTTAGGGGCAGTGGGGGTGGATCATGGTTGGATGGAGGAGTGAACTGAGTTAGGCAAGGTTCAATATTGGTTGAGTCTGATTTGTACGGTTGATGGCAAAAAAGTGTTTCACTGTAGGGACCGGGAGAAGGAGAGAAGTTCTTGTAACAAGTCCTGCATGATTGAATTTGGGAGCGGGACAAAAGGTGAGGCCTTTGGAAAGGACTGATATTTCTGTGGGGCTAAGGCTTCTGCAGGAAAGATTTATGACTGTGTTGCGCGCCTGTTTAGGTTCAGGCTTCTGTGTGGTAGTTGGAGGGAGTTTTGGAGGGTGGGTTAAGTGTAGTAGGTTAGCGAGACAGGATTTGTCAGCAATGAAGGAATGTGGGGGAGGTTTGGAGGTTGTTGTAGAGGTGGTGGATAGTTGTACTTCGAGGTGGGAGTAGGAACTGAGCAGGATGGAGAGCTTTTTGAAGCGGCATTGTGCATGTTGCTCAAGTTACTCCAGGGCAAGAGTTTCAGTGTGTGTTATGGGTTTGCATCGCCTATCCCATCAAAGGCAGGGCTACCTGCAAAACCCGTCATGTGGACTACAAGCTAAGCTGCAACCACTGTGCTCTGTGCTGCATCCTATGTGGGCAGGCCAACCAACAAGCTGTCTGTCTGCATGAATGGCCACCAACAAACTGGCCAAGAAACAAGAGGACCACCCTGTTGCTGGACATGCTGACAAACATATCTTTCACTTCAATGGCAGCTTTACAGCCTATGCCATATGGATCCTTCCCACCAACACCAGCTTTTCTGAGTTACCCAGGTGGGAACTTTCCCTGCAATACATCCTACAGTCCCGTAACCCTCCTGGCCTCAACCATTGTTAGTCACTGTCCTCACCCATCCAGCCCCTTTCCAGCTCCCATTCCAGCACTACACAGCTGTCATTCCACCACCGCACCTAGTCTTTTTATTTCTCTCCATTTCCATTTCTTCACCCCCCCCCCCCCTCCCCTCTCCACCTCTCTTCTGCTCTCTGTGTAGCCTGCAGCACTTTACTGTCCAACACCCCCACCATACTATCCCTCTCCACCCCAGCCTCCTCCTTACCCCCACCCAGTCGCCACTCCCTTCATGCACTGGTGCTGCTGCTCGCAGTGTGGTTTCAGTTGCTTGAGACTGCAGTTGTGAGTGTGAGTTGCGTTTACGTGAGAGCGTGTGTGGGGGGGGGGGGGGGGGAGGGGGGGGGCAAGTGCGCGTATGTATGTCTATTGTTGACGAAGGGCTTAATGGCCGAAAACTTTAATTGTGAGAGTCTTTTTGTTGTGCCTATCTGCGACTCAGCATCTCCGCTTTACGGCGAGTACCAACTTTCCTTCTCATAGATTGTTACATTCCATCCTGGATTTTCCATTGTTTATCAGCTAGATGAATATGCCCCATCTTAACTTCATCAGTATACACAGTTATTAGCCATATTTTACTGTATTTACTCACTCTGAACAACAAGTTTCTCCCATAATTGCTCTCTGCGGACGTTACCTGTTTGCTCGCTATCCAAAAATATTAATTCCTCTCTTCTAAGTTTTTTTGTTTTCTTACTCTTGTTTACAACACATATAACATCACTACATACACATACTTCTGATGTTTATGTATTTTGCTCCTGCTTACTGATACATATAGCTTATCCTTTACTTTCTCATCATTACTAGATTTAGACAATACAAAAGATTTTATTCCAGATGTTTCTTGTGAATACGCGAGGATAATGTTAGCACTTCATCTCCTGTTACTAAAATTTATTCTTCATGGTTCAAATGGCTCTGAGCACTATGGAACTTAACATTATTCCTCATGGACCTACTCCTTGTTGAATACTAGTTATCAAACCTTCTTGTTCTCAGGTTAACCTGTAAGATCGTGTTTCTTATTTGTATTTAAACATGCCATCAATTTGTCTTGCCTTCCATCTCCTACTTGAACTCTTCTCCCCTACAATGTGTGGCATGACAAACATGTGTCACCTACTTCACTGAAAAAAAATAAAAGTTCTGTTAGTCTATTGTCATCGTCATGCTTCAAATACCTGCCAGTGCAATCCTACTGTTGTATGTTGTAAATTCTACTACACAGACTGTAAAAAGAAGAGATCTTGCAATAGAAACTTTGCATATGGACAGAAGGAAGATATATTTGGTACTCCTAATGGAGAAGTAAGAGGAAAGGAAATAGAGACAGGTGTGGGACAGAAGGAAGATATATTTGGTACTACTAATGGAGAAGTAAGAGGAAAGGAAATAGAGACAGGTGTGTTAGGACTTAAGAAGTAAAGAAGACCATACCCCATAGATGGATTCCCTTACAACCCCTTCCACAGGGATCCCATCTGCTAAGTTACTTCACCATGGTGCCAGAGGGAGTTCTTCAGCATTCCCTACAGAATGGACATGTCACAGCTTCAGCGTTTATCCTAACGAGCCCCTGTGAAATGCAATGGAATAGGTAAATATATTCATGTAAGCCACTGTCAATGATCAGTAATAATAACTTCTGTGGTCCATCTATTTAGTGGTCAATGCTCAATAGAGGTGATATCACTACCCATGATTAACATCTCGTAAAAAAATTCAAATACAGACCCAACCATTCTATTCTTGTTTCTTTTAAATATTCAAAACTAATAATTTTGTATTCTAAATTCCAGAATATTTAGCTTGCTATACCCATAGCTTATGCAAAGACCTTGTGAGTTAAAACATTTCTCTGCAGTCTCATAGAGCTATAACCTCTTCCACTTTCTATTACTATCATATGATAGCAGAACTAATATTGTTGTTCTTGTTGGCTTATCATGTACTACATGAACATCCTACATCTTTCAAAATGTTTCTTGAAATGTTAATTTGTAATTAAGTTTATTAACTAAGCTCATGGCTATCTATGTAAACCTACTGATGCATTCGTTACCAAATAAACATTAGACACTATGCATATAGGTGCTGGGGTCGTACTTTTTTTTCAGTTCTGCTTCTGGAAGAAGTAGTAATAGAAGGTATAATATTAATAAAACACAAGAGAATAGTCAAAGAAGATAGGAATTGTCCCAGTAAAAACTAAGATAGAAATACGGAAACAATAAAAACTCAGACGGCTGGTAGTTGTCAATCCATGGAATTCCCATAGGCCGTGAACTATCATGGAGTCTTAAATCTTTTAATCATTTCTGTATTGTTGTGTATCAGGGTCTGTTAGATATACTGCTTTTAGATGCGGTATATTCTGAACTTTAAAAGAGCCATTGTAATGCTGAGAAAGTTTGCTCGTTTCCTTCCTTAAATTTGAACTATGGTTAAAATACCTTTCTAATACCAAATTATTTATTTGAAAGTTTGGTACAATAGCCTTATCATTAAAAGTTCTGACTTTTTTTTGTGTCTGTGTAATCAGATTCTCTTATAGTTTCTCTTGCAATTTTTCCTTGTAAATTGTTGGTGAACTCACCATGTACACAATTTTAACAAGGGCTCTGCTATAAAAGTTTTATTCATAATTTCTACAGAAGCTAATTCTGTTGACATATGCAGTAATTCATTAAGGATTGCTTGAAATTCTGGCACAAGTTGGGCCCTGGTAGTGTGCCTTGTAGAACAGTATGTTTTATACAATTGTCCTAATTCCTACATTACAGGTTCACAAGGATTAATTTGTGGACAATACTTGGCTATAGTTATGTGCCTTATCCTGCCCAAGCCAAGAAATCCTTAAAATTATGGCTAATAAATTGTGGGCCATTATCAGTTAATAGATATTGTGGTTACCCACATCTGGAAAATACTCTTGCAAGCAATGCATTACTGTATTTGCTTGTTTAATGGGATAAAGTTTAACGCATTTTGACCAACATTCATGTTCTTCAGTATCTTCTTTAAAAAGAGTGGTAGTATTAATGATTCTACTCTCTCTTGTATGGTAGAATTTACAAATTCGTGTAATTGTTCCTTGAAATTAGACACCGTTTCAAGTGTATTAACTATTTCTCCAAATTCTTTGCATTATTCTAAAACAATTACATGCTCATTCACCTCTGAGATTTGATCTTTTACTTCCTCACAAACTAAACTGCATTGGTTAGTGATCTCTTTCTTCAACTCGTGAGGCAAGTGAGTCAAAGTTTTGCAGTGTTAGTTAATTTAGCTTCTATTTCCTGTTTGGTGTGTCCTGTTATCTCAGATTTTAGTTCTTCTTTCCCATTTTCTGCCATGACAGGCAGGTCATTACTTTTAGACTCTACTTTTTGCTATTTAATGGTCAAGCCACCACCAAGCCGCGACGCCAAAATGTAAAAGGCCCACCCACAGCAGGTGAAGCCGTTTATTTTTTGTCATACCTTGCTGTTTTTTTGTATTCCACACATCCCATTTAGTGTCTGAACACTCGAAAGCAAACACTAGCTCACAATATATGTTCCGCGACTTGCTCCCTACTTAATATTATTGTGTCAAAATCATCTTTCCTTGTACTAAACAAGGAGTGTGAAATGTCATTTGTCTAAATGGCATTTAACACTTTGTCTATTCATGTATGTCCGCCCCCGGTAGCTGAGTGGTCAGCGCGACAGACTGTCAATCCAAAGGGCCCGGGTTCGATTCCCGGCTGGGTCGGAGATTTTCTCTGCTCAGGGACTGGGTGTTGTGTTGTCCTAATCATCATCGTTTCATCCCCATCGACGCGCAAGTCGCCGAAGTGGCGTCAAATCGAAAGACTTGCACCAGGCGAACGGTATACCCGACGGGAGGCCCTCGTCACACATTTCATTTCTATTCATGTATCACAGAAATGTGATATACGATATAGAAAATGAAGTATAGAAGGTTTACATCAATACTTGGACAACACTGCTCCAGTAAAGTGAAATATTTTGCTAGTTTCAGTGTACTTCATAGCCTATGTGGAGTCTATTAAATAATTAATTATTTCTGGTACCTATTACCTGGCTGGAATTGCAGAATTTTAATGTATTACTCATAATTATTCTAGTCTGTACATAGGTACAACCCACTGTACCCCTTCACCAGTTTGAGAACCTATGCCACCTGTGCGGCACCCCCAGCACTCCGCATCCTATGTGGCATTGTTATTTTATCAGTTACAATCAGTGTTATTGGTAACAACTGTGATATTTGTGGTGTTACTGTTTCTTTGTGTGTACTTGTGGGTCTTCCCCCCATGAACCATGGACCTTGCCATTGGTGGGGAGGCTTGCGTGCCTCAGCGATACAGATGGCCGTACCGTAGGTGCAACCACAACGGAGGGGTATCTGTTGAGAGGCCAGACAAACGTGTGGCTCCTGAAGAGGGGCAGCAGCCTTTTCAGTAGTTGTAGGGGCAACAGTCTGGCTGATTGACTGATCTGGCCTTGTAACACTAACCAAAACGGCCTTGCTGTGCTGGTACTGCAAACGGCTCAAAGCAAGGGGAAACTACAGCCATAATTTTTCCCGAGGGCATGCAGCTTTACTGTATGGTCAAATGATGATGGCATCCTCTTGGGTAAAATATTCCAGAGGTAAAATAGTCCCCCATTTGGTTCTCTGGGCGGGGACTACTTAGGAGGACGTCGCTATCAGGAGAAAGAAAACTGGTGTTCTACGGATTGGAGCGTGGAATGTCAGATCCCTTAATCGGGCAGGTAGGTTAGAAAATTTAAAGAGGGATATGGATAGGTTAAAGTTAGATATAGTGGGAATTAGTGAAGTTCGGTGGCAGGAGGAACAAGACTTTTGGTCAGGTGAATACAGGGTTATAAATACAAAATCAATTAGGGGTAATGCAGGAGTAGGTTTAATAATAAAAAAAATAGGAGTGCAGATAAGCTACTACAAACAGCATAGTGAACGCATTATTGTGGCCAAGATAGACACAAAGCCCACACCTACTACAGTAGTATACGTTTGTATGCTAACTAGTTCTGGAGATGATGAAGAAATTGATGAAATGTATGATGAGATAAAAGAAATTATCCAGGTAGTGAAGGGAGACGAAAATTTAATAGTCATGCGTGACTGAAATTCAAGAGTAGGAAAAGGGAGAGAAGGAAAAATAGTAGGTGAACATGGACTGGGGCTAAGAAATGAAAAAGGAAGCTGTCTGGTAGAATTTTGAGCAGAGCATAACTTAATCATAGCTAACACTTGGTTAAAGATTAATAAAAGAAGGTTGTATACGTGGAAGAATCCTGGAGATACTAGAAGGTATCAGATAGATTATATAATGGTAAGACAGAGATTTAGGAACCAGGTTTTAAATTGTGAGACATTTCCAGGGGCAGATGTGGACTCTGACCACACTCTACTGGTTATGACCTGTAGATTAAAACTGAAGAAACTGCAAAAAGGTGGGAATTTAAAACGGAACCTGGATAAACTGACTAAACCAGAGGTTGTACAGAGTTTCAGGGAGAGCATAAGGGGACAATTGACAGGGATGGAAGAAAGAAATATAGTAGAAGAAGAATGGGTAGCTCTGAGGGATGAAGTAGTGAAGGCAGCAGAGGATCAAGCAGGTAAAAAGACAAGGGCTAGTAGAAATCCTTGGGTAACAGAAGAAATATTGAATTTAATTGATGAAAGGAGAAAATATAAAAATGCAGTAAATGAAGCAGGCGAAAAGGAATACAAACGTCTCAAAAATGAGATCGACAGGAAGTGCAAAATGGCTAAGCAGGGATGGCTAGAGGACAAATGTAAGGATGTAGAGGCTTATCTCACTAGGGGTAAGATAGATACTGCCTACAGGAAAATTAAAGAGACCTTTGGAGAAAAGAGAGCCACTTGTATGAATATCAAGAGCTCAGATGGAAACCCAGTTCTAAGCAAAGAAGGGAAAGTAGAAAGGTAGAAGGAGTATATAGAGGGTCTATACAAGGGCGATGTACTTGAGGACAATATTAAGGAAATGGAAGAGGATGTAGATGAAGATGAAATGGGAGACACGATACTGCGTGAAGAGTTTGACAGAGCACTGAAAGACCTGAGTCGAAACAAGGCCTCGGGAGTAGACAACATACCATTAGAAATTCTGACGGCCTTGGGAGAGCCAGTCCTGACAAAACTCTACCATCTGGTGAGCAAAATGTATGAGACAGGCGAAATACCCTCAGACTTCAAGAAGAATATAATAATTCCAATCCCAAAGAAAGCAGGTGTTAACAGATGTGAAAATTGCCCAACTATAAGTTTAATAAGTCACAGCTGCAAAATACTAACATGAATTCTTTACAGACGAATGGAAAAACTGGTAGAAGCTGACCTCATGGAAGATCAGTTTGGATTCCGTATAAATGTTGGAACACGTGAGGCAATACTGACCTTACGACTTATCTTAGAAGAATGATTAAAGAAAGGCAAATCTACATTTCTAGCATTTGTAGACTTAGAGAAAGCGTGTGACAATGTTGACTGGAATACTCTCTTTCAAATTCTGAAGGTGGCAGGGGTAAAATACAGGGAGCGAAAGGCTATTTACAATTTGTACAGAAATCAGATGGCAGTTACAAGAGTTGAGGGACATGAAAGGGATGCAGTGGTTGGGAAGGGAGTGAGACAGAGTTGTAGTCTCTCCCCGGTGTTATTCAATCTGTATATTGAGCAAGCAGTAAAGGAAACAAAAGAAAAATTTGGAGTAGGAATTAAAATTCATGGAGAAAAAATAAAAACTTTGAGGTTCGCCGATGACATTGTAATTCTGTCAGAGACAGCAGAGGCCTTGGAAGAGCAGTTGAATGGAACGGACAGTGTCTTGAAAGGAGGATATAAGATGAACTTCAACAAAAGCAAAACGAGGATAATGGAATGTAGTCAAATTAAGTCGGGTGATGCTGAGGGAATTAGATTAGGAAATGAGACACTTAAAGTAATAAAGGAGTTTTGCTACTTGGGGAGCAAAATAACTGATGACGGTCGAAGTAGAGTGGTTATAAAATGTAGACTGGCAATGGCAAGGAAAGCGTTTCTGAAGAAGAGAAATTTATTAACATCGAGTATAGTTTTAAGTGTCAGGAAGTCGTTTCTGATAGTATTTATATGGAGTGTAGCCATGTATGGAAGTGAAACATGGTCGATAAATATTTTAGACAAGAAGAGAATAGAAGCTTTCGAAATGTGGTGCTACAGTTGAATGCTGAAGATTAGATGGGTAGATCACATAACTAATGAGGAAGTATTGAATAGGATTGGGGAGAAGAGAAGTTTGTGGCACAACTTGACCAGAAGACGGGATCAGTTGGTAGGCCATGTTCTGAGGCATCAAGGGATCACCAATTTAGTACTGGAGGGCAGCGTGGAGGATAAAAATCGTAGAGGGAGACCAAGAGATGAATGCACTAAGCAGATTCAGAAGGATGTAGGCTGCAGTAGGTACTGGGAGATGAAGAAGCTTGCACAGGATAGAGTAGCATGGAGAGCTGCATCAAACCAGTCTCAGGACCGAAGACCACAACAACAACAACTTCACTCACTAGAAATGCCATCTTCCACAAAGATTCTATGACCATATCATCTAACCTTGCTTCCTGCAAATGACTAAACACCACATACATTTTATGCTCTACTTTAATTTAAAATAAAACACCTTCAAGGCAATTGAACATTTTAATTACATTGTCCAAGTGCTGCATATTCAAAAACCATCTAACTTTTCTTCAGATGAAACTTATACTAACTATAGACAATTCAGTAACTATTTTTGTAAATTTTTAATATTGATATTGTTACTGCTTCCTAGGAATTTGGTGCTCTTCCATGCCAGAATGTCTTACATGCCATCAAATTACATGCAAAAATAAGAAAATACATACTGTACCAAAATAAGACTATTTATTTCCTATAATGAATGCCATTTGAGTTTGATAATTCTGTGAGGGCTCCACATCGAGCATCATTTGGCAGTAAGAGATCATCAGAGATTGTGAATCGGGTCCTTTGTTGCATTACAGTGCTTATCCTGTATCTGCATACTGTCAACGAAATTTAAAAACTGTTGACAAGCTCAAAATTGGATTCATTTGCCCTTCCTCTTTGGCTCCCAGCAGTTACCATATGTTCCATAAATGCATAAAATGGCTTTCTTCACAATGTTTTACAAACATTGATCATCTTCAAGAAGCTATCGAATTGTGTTTCTAGTGCTTAGCAGAACAGTTGTAGCAAATTACGTTGAGAAGTAGCTTAAAGATGGAGCTGCACTTTTTGTATACAGTTAAGAGTCATTCCCTGTGTTAATGTTATCTTATTAAGCAAATGGATATTACTTTCTGAATTGCCCTTGTATTTAACAGCCAATGTTGTGCTTATCTGTGCAGATATTTCTGTGCCAATTCTTGTGTATCACAGATATGCAGCATAAATGTGGTAACCTACTCATATGGAGGAAATTTTGTTTCATCAGAGGATTTCCTAGTTGAAATTACAAATTTCTGTGAACCAAAACTTTTTAAAGCAAATTTTTGCCTTAATAGTTTTTATGTCCACAAATGAATTTTTTTCAGTTTTTGTATAACTTACTAGTGATTACTCCAAATTCATACGAGGTTTACTGTTTTAATACTTAACAACAATTCAGCAAGTTATATGCTCTTGCTGATGCAGGAAATCCCTACATTACTGTCAGTTACTTTTCTGTGTTGCCTGTGACGACCTCAAGTATATTAAAAATCTTCACAGGAACACACTTCAAATTGTTTCCACTGGAATGTAAAGCCAATAGACTCTGATATCAATTCATCACATTTCAAACCATACTATGGTCATTATTAACTTGAAAAAAAAAAAAAAAAAAAAAAAAAAACTGGCAAAATACTTGTTGTACTGAAATTAATAAAGAAGATCCAAATCCTGAATGTTCAATGCTGACCTACAAGATCTCCATCATACTCAGAATTGCACTATGGACAATGAAGAAAATTCACCAGGATTTTGTGAATAGTTGAGTAACAAACATTACAATAGTTCAATAAGTTTCTCCACTTTACTTATGGGGCTTCACAATTGATTGTTTAAAAAGCAGAATTTCAGAGTGATTTGTAACAAAATATCTTAGAACATTCCGTTCCACCCCCACATCCTCCCTCGCAGAATTATCTGAGTCTCTCAGAATCCCCTTCTGTGATTTTCTTGACCCTTCCAGTAAAAACAGGTTCCCTGAGAATTCCCGATTTTCCAGACAGATAACCACCCTGTATGTTGCACTTAATGGAAGTAAAGAGACATCCAATTTGCTTCGTAATTGCCTCCCTGCCTTGAAACAGTATGCAACATGCAATGTACTTCACAATGCCATGTTCATAAATGTGTATATATGAAGTTTATTTGTAGACGGTGCTAGTTTAAATATACAAGATGGGTCTTTTGAACATGGAAAATTGTGGTACATAGGTAGAACTGTTTCCATTTATGATAATAATATAATCAACAAATGCCCAGCAAAATGCAGTATAGCATGTGCTGTTAGTGAAAGGCTCCTGGGCACAAAGGACTATTTTCAAATACCGACAGAACCTGAGCACCTGCATGTAGCTGGTGTTGCATCCAAGAACTGTCCCGGAGATGGGTCTCACTTGAACTACCACATTGACTGTGGAGGTTGCATTTCTACAAAGTAAAGATTCCACAAATTTGTCTAATTTTAAAATAATACAATAACTGTAGAAAAAAGATGGAATAAATTTTGGAGGGGGAGGAGTTGTTGGAATTTAAAATGGGCAGATGTCATTTTAAACTGTTTTTATTATGTACATAACATCACAATTACATATTTTTGCACAAAAAATAAATGTGAATAAAAATAGCCTGTGCTTCCTTGCATATAAAACCATTTATTATAGCTGCTGCAGGTTATTAAAGCTTGGTTTCATTGTAATATCTTGTCTTCTAACAAATGTATGCTGCAGAACATGATAAGCACTAAATATTGACATACATATGAGAATACTGTTACATATTTTCTAGTTGAAACACACATGCTAACAATCTGCACACATAAAAGCTGACTATGTTACTCTATTACAATACTGCTGTAGGACACATACCTTTTGAGAGTATGCAAGTAGAGAAAAAAGCAGAAAATTGATTCTTTGGTTTCTCCAGTCAAGACATATGAGTTAAACTGTATGTGCGTGATTTTTTTCTTTAATTTTTCAGCAGTGCACAAGGTTTCTCCAAATTGATGGGGTCAAATAATTATTTAGTATACACCAATTTATCTGCTGATAAGAAATAATAAGGAAGTTCATAAAAAATTATGAAGTCATGTTAGCGAGTAGAATATAATTATAAAGTTTAAATAGTTATACACTTATGTTCACTTACTGGCCTCGACAAATAACACAGCTTTAATTTGTAAATATATTTTTAAACATATGTCATATTAATTGTTAAACAACAATAGTTTTTCAGCTGTAAATGACAGTGGAATCTCTCCTTAATGTTTTGATAAAAATAAATCTTTGAAAATATCTGTACTTTACATATAAAAATTTTATTTTATAAACATCTAAAATAGACTTAATGGTAGAAATTAATTCTACAACAGTGCCTTACCAGAGGAAAAGAATACGAAATAACACTCTTTGTGGTGTCTGCAGTGTGTTACAATGTTATCCCAATCACTATTACTTTTATAGCCACTTCTCTTTGTCCACAATACTAAAATTTGTTTCCCTTCATATGTGATGTGAATCTTTGATCTGTTTCCAATAAAGCGAATATAGTCTAACACATACTGTAATCCATTTAATTTGTATGGGCAAATAACTAATCTCCCCAAATTATTATTGTTATTACCATTATCTGTAATGCACATTGCAGAACTCTTTCTGCTCATTATCCAGTGCACAGATACTACACATGTAAGTATCAGAATTTCAGTAGCAAGATGTATACTTTAATCTACTCAGCCTCAAAACTGATTTGGACAAAATAATAATAATAATAATAATAATAATAATAATGCTGTGGATTAGTAAGCCAGTAGTTATACCGGTGTCTGATTGTGTTAGGAGTTCCAAGATCAGGGAGAGCAAATTCAGGACTGAGATAACTAAGAAAGCAGCTGTCATTAAAAAAAAAGACAGTAGACAGATACGAAGTATGGGACTATCAAATGTACCAGGAGAGTGCTTCTGCACTATGCTTTGGATACTGATAATTAGGAAATGATGCAGAATCAGCTAGTTAAATTGTATTTCTTGTAAAAAAGTGGCACATAATATTACATTTCCACTGCCCCCCCTTTTTTTGGGCAGGGGGGGGGGGGGGGGGGCTGGGGTTTGGAGTTATGTCTGTAGCTGGTGTTATATCAATGATCATTGCAATTCAAATGAAGAAAACCAAATTGTAATTATTTTTCCATTTTATATATATCAGCCTCAGGTGACTCAACGTGACTTCAGGCCGATATACTGTGTGTCCCTCCCAAAAGTCATAATTCGCATTTTCTCTGACATTCGGAAAATATTTGCAATGTGTGGATGGAGTTAGCCCAAAATAAATACTGCTCATCATGTCTTTCACATGATGCCCAGTTTTATCAATATCAGTTAACAGGGACAGTAAAACAGGAAGAATAACCAGTACTCCACCAGCAAATGAGCAGTGCTGCTACATGACAGTAACAGCCAGCACGAGCCAGGATGACAAATGAGTCATTGCTGGACTACTGGTTATTCTTCATGTTTTACTGTCCCTGTTAATACACACTGGTAAATTAATATCACACTAGATTAATTTGGGACCACACCATCCAATAGGCATGTGAAATTCCAGTTTAAAAATCATTAAGTTTTCGATGGGAAACAAACCGATGCTATCCACTGACACTGGACGTCGCATGAAAGACATTATGAGTGGTATTGGTTTGGGCTGACTTCACCTACACATTGTAAAAACAAAACTGCAAATACCTGCTGAAACACCAGAGAAAATGCACCTGATGGATCTTTGGAGGCACACAGTGTATATCATTAAAAAAATTATGATTTTATCACTGTTACCATAAGGCAGCATATCTAATCTGTGTAACTGCCCTCCTCCTCTATCTCTGTGTGTTCGACAATTTATAGGAACAGAGGAATAGCTTGTGTGTGTGTCACATAATAAGCTGAATTATGTGATGCTCTGTTACTTCATTTGGATGTCTTGAGCACTAAGAAGTAAAGAGAATATACTTGAAGACTACTGGTAATAACAACAAAAGATTTCTTGACAAAAGATAAACATGATAATATTTTTGGTTAAATGTGGATGATAAATAGTCCAGACTAGAAGATAATAGAGGTTTTTGAAATATGTTACTACAGGAGAATGCCAAACACTCATTGGGTAGATGAGGCAACCAGTGAAGTGCTACTGCACTGAATTGGGAAGAAAAGAAATTTATGTCTTAGCTTAATTAAAAGATGAGATCAGATGATAGCACACATACTGAAACATCACAGAATCAGTTTGGTAATGGAGAGAACTGATGTGGGTAACAATTGTAGAGTAGGCAGTTGCAAATTGATGTAGGATGCGGTAGTTGTGCAAAGATGAAGTGACTTACACAGGGCAGACTAATAAGAAGGGCTGTGTTGACCAGTCATTAGACTGATGATCATAAGAAGTAATATTATTCAAATATCTTCACCTTCAGGTAGTATACCACAGGAGGTGTGTGTAATGTCCAGAAGCACATATATAGCTGCCAAAAAAGGGCTTAGAGCACAGCCGACTGAATAGAAAGGTGAATGGCACTTCTACAGAAAATTAAATACTTTGTGGGCCTGACACTCTTCTTGAGACTGGTGCAAAAATAACAATTACACAACATTTTTGCATCGTAAGCATCATTGTAGAAACTTGTTGTCCATCCTCTCTGTGTGTATTCACTATCTGATTACTTCTGGGAATCTGTAACTTGCCGAGAATAAGAATCTTGTGGTGATCAAAATAGCACCTTGCAGACATCACTTCGAGATTAATCTCAAAATACTTTGCACAGTTATGTAGCCAACAATATTACAATGCCAGCCTCGGTCAGTACCTTTTCCTCGTGTGGAAGCTGCAGCAAAACTGTAGCTCAGCTGGCGAGACGCTAATATCAGTATGTTACAATGAATATAGCAAATATGGCACGAGCACAGTGGAACATTTACACACACAAAATCCAGTCTTGTAGAAAATTTCTTAAACCAGATACTTTTCAGTAAATATAAAGTGAACATCTTAAACAATAAATAGACATTAGAATACTCTCTGACAAACAAGAGTAAAATATCATCAGCTGAGGCTCAACAGATTTAGGGAAAATTGATTGTCAACACATTGAGACAAAAACCAAGGGATAACCATTTATTTTAAGACATAACACATCCATTACTCAGTCTTTTTTTTTTTTTTGTTATAATTTGACTCTTATAATTAATTGCACACCTGTCATCTGTCAGGCTATTTTTACCAAGGAATATAATTTTTGTGTGTTCTGCACTTCACATATTGTCACACTGATATGAGTCTTAACTGAGCTGCCATTTTCTTTTCACGTAATGCAAGAAAGTTATTGCTGAGGGATACAGTTTTGACCTGTATGTGGTCCTGTTATCCTGGGATCTATTATATCTCCCGTGTCCCTACTCCACCCCCAACTGCTCTTTCTAATTTTATAATCTACGAGGGTCATTTCATAAATAATCTTAGATACTGTGATTGATGAGGATCAGCAACTGTGCATTAAAGTGCAAACTACTACATGAAAAAGTCCAATTAAAATCCAGTAATATGAGTAACTTTTAAGGTCAGTTAACACAGGGCTACAATACACTTTCTCACTGGACTAATCATTTTCGTGAAGGTCGTGTGAGTGCTGAAAATGAACCGAGACCATTAATCTCAAACTATCAACAGAGTACGCGAAGGAACTTGCCCTCCTTCTTGCAGCGGTGTACCGTAGGTATCTAGAAGAGCGTAGTGTACCAAAGGATTGGAAAAGGGCACAGGTCATCCCCGTTTTTAAGAATGGACGTCGAACAGATGTGCAGAACTATAGACCTATATCTCCAACGTCAATCAGTTGCAGAATTTTGGGACACATATTACGTTCGAGTACAATGACTTTTCTGGAGACTAGAAATCTACTCTGTAGGAATCAGCATGGGTTTCGAAAAAGACGATTGTGTGAAACCCAGCTCGCGCTATTCGTCCACGACACTCAGAGGTCCATAGACACGAGTTCCCAGATAGATGCCATGTTTCTTGACTTTTGCAAGGCATTCGATACAGTTCCCCACAATCGTTTAATGAACAAAGTAAGAGCATATGGACTATCAGACCAATTGTGTGATTGGATTGAAGAGTTCCTAGATAACATAACGCAGCATGTCATTCTCAATGGAGAGAAGTCTTCCAAAGTAAGAGTGATTTCAGGTGTGCCGCAGGGGAGTGTCGTAGGACCATTGCTATTCACATTATATATAAATGACCTGGTGGAAAACATTGCAAATTCACTGTGGCTTTTTGCGGATGATGCTGTGGTATATCGAGAGGTTATAACAATGGAAAATTGTACTAAAATGCTGAAGGATCTGCAATGAATTGACGCATGGTGCAGGGAATGGCAATTGAATCTCAATGTAGACAAGTGTAATGTGCTGCGAATACATAGAAAGAAAGATCCTTTATCATTTAGCTACAATATAGCAGGTCAGCAACTGGAAGCAGTTAATTCCATAAATTATCTGGGAGTAGGCATTAGGAGTGATTTAAATGGAATGATCATATAAAGTTGATCATCGGTAAAGCAGATGCCAGACTGAGATTCATTGGAAGAATCCTAAGGAAATGTAATCCGAAAACAAAGGAAGTAGGTTACAGTACGCTTGTTTGCCCACTGCTTGAATATTGCTCACAAGTGTGGGATCCGTACCAGATAGGGTTGATAGAAGAGATAGAGATGATCCAACGGAGAGCAGCGCGCTTCGTTACAGGATCATTTAGTAATCGCGAAAGCGTTACGGAGATGATAGATAAACTCTGCAGGAGAGACGCTCAGTAGCTCGGTACGGGCTTTTGTTGAAGTTTCGAGAACATACCTTCACCGAGGAGTCAAGCAGTATATTGCTCCCTCCTACGTCTATCTCGTGAAGAGAGCTTGAGGATAAAATCAGAGAGATTAGAGCCCACACAGAGGCATACCGACATCCTCTCTTTCCACGAACAATACGAGACTGGAATAGAAGGGAGAACTGATAGAGGTACTCAAAGTACCCTCCGCCACACACTGCCAGGTGGCTTGCGGAGTATGGATGTAGATGTAGACGTAAATGTAATGGAGTGTGAAACTTGTGGCTGGTGTTCTCGAAGGAAAATGGAGCGCAACACATGAGGAAATTTCTGACACACTATGATTTCTTTGTGATAGGTCCCTCACTATTTGAGTACTGAACTGGAGTGCAAACACCTAGTCATCATAACCTTTCCAAAAAGAGAGATTTAATACTGAAGATCAAGCTTTCTTGCACCAAATTGTCACTATTGATGATATGTGGCTTACATGCTTTGAGCACAAGTCGGATGAGTGGCGAGTACAAGACTTCCCTGTGGCCCAAAAAATTCCGTCAAACTCTAAGGTCGAGCAGTTATTAGAGTCCAACATTTCCGCCGAGGTCAGGTTACTCATTCACCATGACAATGTTTGCCCGTCCATACAGTGCCAAAGTTATAACTCAAAAGCTGTGCCAATACAGGTAGAAAGTGTTACCTCCAGCTCCCTACAGTCCTGACATTAGCCCACTGTCTTTGACTAATTCCCAAAGTTTAAACAATTTTGCATTCATCTCTGTGAGAGCTTGGTGCATCTGCTACATGGGCTATTAGTCAGCTGAACGAAGTCTGTGTGTCAGATCAAACTGTAAAATTTTCCCAACACTGGGACATGTCGCTTAGAAGCACGAAGACTATATTGGGGCACTGTAAAGCAGCAATGTCAAAAAAACTTTACACAGAAATGAATTTAAAAAACTGCCATGTTTAAGAAATAACCCTTGTAAAGTGTTCATGACTGATCCACCTTTTATTTCATGCTTCAAAGCCTTCATTTTAAAATCTTTAGGAACTCACTGGGACAATTTTCTAAGTAATATTCATTTTCTCTGACAAGCTGGTATAGGAGCTGAGTTGTTATTTCCTTGCGAGTGGAGTTGGAGCCAGATGTCCGAGAGCAACTTGTGCTTCTTTACTTCTTGCAATGGCAGTCAGTGTGTGTGCACTAATGACGAAATACTTCAGTGTGGTAGTTTGAATGATGCATACAAAGAAACAGTGTGAAACATTATAGTGGAGAACTGCAAGTTCAGCAATGATCGAAAGGGTGGCACTCAAAATATCAATTCGAATGGGTAGACACGATAACTCCTATACTTCTATTCCTGTCTCCTCCCAATGAAGGAACTACTGCTTCAGAAAACTAGGATAGAGTTGCATATTTTATATGTGCCTATCAGCAATTTTCCATTTGATACTGGGATACCAACCAACACATCAAGTAAATGAAAATTTCACTGCAGGTTTCCAACATTCAATGCCTGCCACAACATCAAGTGAACTCTCCTGACTCATGATCATTTTAGAACTTCTAGCAGAGGACCACTGTTTATTTATGTGTGGCACTTGTAATGCAAAGTTGCATTATTCCCGAAAATTGACATGCGATATTGTAGTAAGTTGTTGTGCTGGGTCACAAAAATAACACAGGAATCTTCATGTGTTTCAGTGTTTCTTATAGTTTATAGTCTTCAATTACCTGCCTCAATCTACAAAAATATATCTGTCTTCCCAAGCACTGTAGTTTTCGAGTCAAAATCCTAGTGACTGTAGGGAATGGAGAACAGAAACAATGGCCCCCCTCATAAAGCCACCTCCTGTTAAGTTAAATTTCCAACAAAATACATTTTTTTTGTGCAAAGTTCAGTTTTCAGCAACTTCCACTTTCTTAATTAACATAACTACAGACACAGAACTATATTACTAGCACTAAATGCAGAAATTTCTTTTATCTAGATGTCAGTAGTGCTGACTAAATATTATAATTATCAGTCTAATATATTTAAAAATATACAACAATTTTAAAAAGACAAACAAGACATTTGTAAAAGTGACACTGAAATCAAGGGACGGGACTGTTACACCTGTAAGAGGAACAAATCACAGTACACATTCTTGCGGAGTCATGTCTAGTGGCCCAGGTACCACATCTGGTTTATTTCAGAACTGGCCACTTTTCAAGTTCTGCAATCATTAACAGCTGTCCCTTCTTCATCCAACATTTTCTTTAGCTTTGAGCCACTGAAATAGCATTCAAAATCTTGCAATTTTAGCTTAGATCAGCTATAATCGAGCTTTTAACTTTATAATAAAGTAATATAACGCAGCACGAATATTAAAATTTTTAATGGAAACAGCGTTCAAAATCTAGCAATTTTGGCTAGTCCAGCTGTGTTTGAGCTCCTAATAATGTGGAACTTCATAAAAATTATTGCTGTGAAGAAGTTTTGTAATTAATCTTTTTAGACTACAACAATGTGTTGTACTCTCAATGGCAGGAAAATTTATCAATATTTTCTCATCACTTTATTTTGTACTGTGGTTTCCTGACCACACTGATCACCAGGAAAATCTCTAGAGTAAAATATACATGAAATATAATAATCTGAATTATATGTTGTGTGCTAAAACACTACTCTATAACACATCCAATATTTGCTGCTGGCTTCAGTGTTAAATTCCAATAATTTTAACATCAAAAAATAAAGGAAGGAAGACAAGCACATACACCGCATCTCTAAGATCTGTTGATGAATTGACTCTCATACAGTATATACAATTGTATTCAATGATTAATATAAGTAAATCGACATATAATCTCATTCCTTTTAGGAGTCACAAGAAGCTACAGAAAAATAGAACTCCATCATTTGCAGTTAGTGTAAACATTAATATAAGTGTAAACTACAAAGAAAAATTAACCAACATCCATGTAAATATATGGTATTTTACCCGTTTCAAGTTTCAGTTAAACAGACTTTACATCCAGTTTACATTAATATTATACAACTACTTCGAGACACATATTCTACTTTTGTAATACACACCAATAACATTATGCAGGCATGAATTAGCAGCTACACCATCTATCTACTGAATATTACTTTATGACATTTACTACATAAACAAGACACTTATATGTCAAAATGAGACTTGCCAAAAACCTACAAATACATTTACAAAGCACACACCACATTAATACTGTGGCATTCTATGACATTAACAGTCTGACATATCGGGGGCAATTTCAGGAGGGATCCAACTAATCTCGTTTTTTTCCGTTTTTTCTTTCTTCCTCACACTACAGGCTGCCAAAAGACAAACCAAAAAAGGTCCAGTAAAAAGTGAATAAGACCATTTTCTCAAACACTGATGGGACTGCACATGTATCAGGTACAACACATAATGCCTCTTCATTACTATAACATGTTAAAAAATTAAGTGAGATCCTTCAAACAGATTCATTGTTTTGGTACAACTCCAGCTATTTGTGCAGCTGCAGATACAATACAGATCTTACAAATAACAAAATTAATTTAAATGAATTAAGAAGTAATTGTCTATTACTGCAGTCCAATATTGTATAAATGTGTATCATGAAATGCGATAATAAATATGCTCTTAACAAAGTTTACAAAATAATATGTAGCAGCAAGTTTTTCAACTTTCGAACATCTCTGAAAGAACTAAATTCATAAGTTTTCATATTCATTAAAGCCTTTATGAGAAAAGAACAGTTGAAAATAAAATTACAAAAACAAATACAGAAAAAGTATCAGAAAGTTTGGTTGTTTTCACACGTCCTCACTATGCTGTCACAGGTCTCCCTCATTGATGCGTCCTGCACAACTTTCTCATCCAGTTCACATAGACCCAATTCCTGTATCTTCTCTTTTTCTGCCTGAAAAAGAAACTTCATTTTTTAATTTCCTTCTAACTTACAGATGTCTTAGAAATATACATTTCTGTATTTGTACTTGGTTGTAGTTTTCCCACAATTATTCTTATGGATTATTGACTAACTGTCCTTCACTTTAAGGAGAGAAGCTGCCAAGGCAGTTTCAGTTTAAAATGGTGTACTACTGTGCACTAATTCTCAACTACGTGATTGTAGGAACGGGTAATAGACCACAAAGAGTAGTTATTTCACATTGGACTGTTTGGAAATCATGATACACTTGAGACACTGCAGAAAGCATTTCAGAAATACTCAGAACAGGGTAAAACCTGTCGCTGGGTTAATCCTGGCCCAGGTAGAAAACAAAACACAGGCTACTTAGCACAGGTAGACGCATCGGGTCTTGAACTTTGAGGTAAAACAAACCAGCCAGTTAGTAACCAATGAGCACTCTCCATACTGACACCTGACAATTGTAAAGAAGCAGGAAGACATCATCTACAAAATCCAAAATATAATAATGCTGAAAAATTGGAGGACTTAAGTTGCTGTAGACAGGCTTGCTGCATGCTGAGCTGAGCACTGTGCCATTACCATCTGATGCGTCTACCTGTGCTAAGTAGCCTGTGTTTTGTTTTCTACCTGGGCCAGGATTAACCCAGCGACAGGTTTCACCCTGTTCTGAATATTTCTGAAATGCTTCCTGCACCGTCTCCTTCTGTTGCTCTAAGATTTTTCGCCACTGAGACATACATTATTCTAGCCGCAAACACTAGTTTCTGACTTTGAAGCCTGTCTGGAAATTAACAGCCTTTACAAATCTGCACAGATATAAAGACATATTTCCCTTCAGTAGTTTCTGATCCAATTTTGGTAACCCAATCCAATTTCAGTATAAATCAGCAGTTTAGTGTTCCTTAATAGCTGCATGTCTACAGCACCTACTGTAATGCATGTATTCTTCACCTACTAAATAAAGAAATACACAAATTTGATTTTTGTTAAATGCACATTTTTTAACTTTCTGTTGGTGTTCACATTATACAGTCCCATAATTTATGAGGGGTGAAGACCATGAGCGATATACTAGGTTGGTGCATAAGTTTGTTTTTGTTTTGAATGTTCCCGGTTGCTATGGGTCTAAGTGTCACAAAAGTTTTGGGTCTATGGGTTCAGCAAGACAAAGTGGGACACACATATAAATAACTTGTCTAGAAAACTATCATCTGTGTGCTATGGCCTAAGAATTTTAAAGGCTACAACAAGCAAAACAACAGTACTGCAGGCATACTATGCACAGTTCCACTCATTAGTCCGATATGGGATCGTTTTCTGGGGATACTCAACTCACAGTGTAAAGGTTTTTAGAATGCAAAAAAGAGCTCTAAGAATAATTTGTGGCATTAAAAAGATGGAGTCCTGTAAATCCCATTTTACTGAGATTGGTGTTCTAAATGTTCCAAGTTTATTCATTTATGAAACTATCTTGTTCACTAGGGACTACCTCCTGAAAACAGGCAAACTGCTACAGAACAAAACTGTACACAACTATAGTACTAGAGGGAAATCAAATATACATCAAAAATATCACAGAACAACCACCTATCAGAGGAGTATAATTAACATTGGTGTAATATTACACAATAAGATACCAGAGGAAATAAAAAATGCTACTCATCCAATATTTAAAGCTAAACTAATGGCATTTCTAATAAAGCACTGTTTCTATTATGTCAGAGAATTTCTGAATACGTAACAAAATTAATTGTAACAGGTACCTATTTTTAATTTGCCTACTATTTTGCTAATACTATGTATTATTGTAACTTATCTTTGACCTATCCAATATCAATTGTACAATTTGCCCTGTATGATAAAACTGGACCAATAAAGAATCACATCAAATTTATCAATTATCATTTTTTATTTGTAGTTGCTGTTTGAGTTCACGTGTTGTCATTTGAAAACAGTGAGTGGAGCTGTGGATGCTACAAATGCCATGCCAAGTGCAGAAATCAGAACATTTCCAACACATCCTTCTGTGTGAGTACAGTAGAGAGGTGACAGCGACAGAGGTAACCAGAAACATTTGTGCCTTGTATGGGGATAATGCCACTGCACAGAGCCCAGCAAGAGAATTGTTTTCTTGTTTTAAGGAGGCTCCTTTTTGACATTAGTAACTCTTCATGTTCAGGAAAACCTTCAGGGTTTGATGAAGATCATTTAAATAAATTAATCCACAATGATTTGTGTCAGTGCACTCAAGAACTGGCACATGTGATGAACCGTGATCATTCCACCATTGTGCAACACTTGGATGCGACAGTTAAGGTTCAAAAATCAGATGTATCGGTGCCGAGTGCTCTGAGCCAAAATCGAAAAAAATCAGCAGGTGGCCATATGTGCATCTCTGCTTCCTCATCATCAATTGGCTCGTGAACAACACTGACCATTCCTACCCTGTCTCATCACTGGTGATGATAAATATTGTCTTTATGCTAAAGTAAGGTAAAAGAAAGGAATGGTTGAACCCCAACAAAGTAGCAACTTCCCATGCAAAAACTGTGCATATCCGCAAGAGACAATGTCTTGCATCTGGCGGAACAGCAATGGTGTGGTGTGCTATGAATTGCTTCCCTGAGGTGTAACCATCATTGCTGACATTTATCATCAACAACTGAGACATCTTGTAGACACAATCTGAGAATAATGACCAGGAAGACCATGTGAAGTGATGCTACTCCACGATAATATCTGCCCACATTATGCTAGACTGACAAAAAGCACTGTACGAGGTGCATTCAAGTTCTAAGGCCTCCGATTTTTTTTCTAATTAACTACTCACCCGAAATCGATGAAACTGGCGTTACTTCTCGACGTAACTGCCCTGCAGACGTACACATTTTTCACAACGCTGACGCCATGATTCCATGGCAGCGGCGAAGGCTTCTTTAGGAGTCTGTTTTGACCACTGGAAAATCGCTGACGCAATAGCAGCACGGCTGGTGAATGTGCGGCCACGGAGAGTGTCTTTCATTGTCGGAAAAAGCCAAAAGTCACTAGGAGCCAGGTCAGGTGAGTAGGGAGCATGAGGAATCACTTCAAAGTTGTTATCATGAAGAAACTGTTGCGTAACGTTCGCTCGATGTGCGGGTGCGTTGTCTTGGTGAAACAGCACACACGCAGCCCTTCCCAGACGTTTTTGTTGCAGTGCAGGAATTAGTTCTTCAAAACATTTTCGTAGGATGCACCTGTTACCGAAGCACCCTTTGGAACACAATGGGTAAGGATTACGCCCTCCCTGTCCCAGAACATGGACACCATCATTTTTTCAGCACTGGCGGTTACCCGAAATTTTTTTGGTGGCGGTGAATCTGTGTGCTTCCATTGAGCTGACTGGCGCTTTGTTTCTGGATTGAAAAATGGCATCCACGTCTCATCCATTGTCACAACCGACGAAAAGAAAGTCCCAATCATGCTGTCGTTGCACGTCAACATTGCTCGGCAACATGCCACACGGGCAGCCATGTGGTCGTCCGTCAGCATTCGTGGTACCCACCCTGCTGACACTTTTCGCATTTTCAGGTCGTCACGCAGGATTGTGTGCACAGAACCCAAAGAAATGCCAACTCTGGAGGCGATCTGTTCAACAGTCATTCGGCGATCCGCCAAAACAATTCTCTCCACTTTCTCCATCGTGTCGTCAGACCGGCTTGTGCGAGCCCGAGGTTGTTTCGGTTTGTTGTCACACGATGTTCTGCCTTCATTAAACTGTCGCACCCATGAATGCACTTTCGACACATCCATAACTCCATCACCACATGTCTCCTTCAACTGTCGATGAATTTCAATTGGTTTCACACCACGCAAATTCAGAAAACGAATGATTGCACGCTGTTCAAGTAAGGAAAACATCGCCATTTTAAGTATTTAAAACAATTCTCATTCTCGCCGCTTGCGGTAAAATTCCATCTGCCGTACGGTGCTGCCATCTCTGGGACGTATTGACAATGAACGCGGCCTCATTTTAAAACAATGCGCATGTTTCTATCTCTTTCCAGTCCGGAGAAAAAAAATCGGAGGCCTTAGAACTTGAATGCACCTCGTAAAGGCGGTACGTTGTGAAGTCATTAGTCACCCACCTCATTCACCTGATCTTGCGCCCTCAGAGTTTCACCTTTCTGCTTTCTTTCGAACAATCTTCAAGGAACTCCCTTTCCAGATTGAAATGCACTCTGAACATAGCTTGATGAGTTCTTCACCTCAAGACCACGTGATTTCTACACTTGCCGAATCAAGAAGTTACCCCAGCATTGGCAGAGAGTTGTTAATTGTGAAGGAGAATTTATTATTGATGACTAATTTCTTTTTAGTGTTTATTAAACATGCAGAACAATGCTACACATTCATGCACCAACCCAATAGTTTTTCTTTGCGTTGTTTATGAAGTCAAAAGCATCCTGTTACTTTATACAGTGAACAAAATACAGTGACTGTCTGTGACATTGCTCTCATTTGTTGTGAACCACATAAAAAACTTTCTAACTTAATTTTTATTGTATCATGAGACGTATTTGCTAGTTTTGTGAATGATTTTTCTGTAATATGTACACTATGTAAACAGCACATATATTGCACAGTTGAAAGCATGCAGATGCTGAGAAATTTTCCAACACGTTTCTTAATTCTCCAGTAAATTTTTGTCTGTAGTTGGCTAAATCAAACAAGTCATAAGACTGATGTAGAAAATGTAGGACATACTTCTCTGTCAGTAATGTTTTGTAACTTTAATGTAACTTTCAAAATTGAGCACACATAATCCTAGATGTTCATCTTCTCCTGTGTGTTTTATGATACAGTGATTTGTCCACAGGCAGCCACAAACTAAAAGATGTGTGTGGGTCTGAACAGTTTATCTGGAATGATACATTTCATATGCAACTGTAAAATAAAATCATCAAGTGCATGGAAATCAAGGTCTATGAATATTTTTGGATGGTATTTGAATAATTCCAAATAAATATATGACAACTTATTATTTTGCAATATTTAACACAATGTTTGCTGTACTTTTAGTTTAGTGTAATTCTCAAACAAAACAGACCCCACAGCACTTTGAACCTCCAATTTGTGTATTTATCAGCACAGTAATTATCTGAATACATGCTTTAAAGTTTTAAACTTAGTTGTGTAAATATTTTCACACGAAGTTTGTATGTTTTCCATCCTTCCCTTTACAGCATTCCAATGTGGCATTGCCTAATGCAAACTGGGTCAGTTTTCACCCCTGTGGTCTAGTGGTTGATTGAAATACAAGGTGTTGGAGTGACTTTAAAATTGCAATGTCTGTACCATACTGGCAAACACGAGGCATTTACTTTAGTGTAACCCTTGACTTTGCAAGCATGACTAGAAATTTTCGTGCTGTTAATTGTCTGTTCTTCCAGTAATCTGGAAACCACTGAAGCTGCACTTACTGGATATGGTATATGCTTTTAGATTACACCTTCTTAAATAGCACTGTTGTATGAGAATGTCATCATTGCTGTAATTACGAATACTTTTTATGGACAGCTTCAAAGAAATGCCACAGATTCGCATTACTTACGTTACCTCATAATCACAGAAGTAAAGTGTAGATGAAAAATATGAAGGGAAGGCACGGTGTGTATGCACACAGGAAAAGAAAAAATTCCAGATTTCTCAATTAAAAATGCACTTTCTCCCACATGAAAATGCTCTTCTTCAAGGTAAATCCCTTGAATGGTAAAGGTTTTATACAGCAGTGTGGAATTTCAGAGAATGAAAAATCTCAGGGGGAAAAAAAGTTTTGAAAAGATCTGTGATGTGCAGTAACATTTACACTGCTTATTTTCATTTTATGATATGCTACATACTTTTGTATTCATATTATGAAAGTATGGATTCTGAAGTTAGGTTTCCGAAGCTTTGAAATTGAGATTGAAATGCGCTTTTGTAAGCCAGTCACATGTCACATGATCTCGCCAGCCAATGACTGCAGATATTCAGAGCATAGGACGCGTGACATAGGCAGCCAATAGCAACATCACTGTTAAGAAGTGTGAAAACACAAATAGGAAAAGTTAATGGTTTAAATTAATGTACATAGTGTAGCTATAAGAAAAGTTAAGCCTTCACATACAATATTCGTCATGAAGATTAATAAGCTACAAGAAAAACTAAGCTTTCGCATATAATATTGGTCTTTCAAGCATGTGTTAACACTTTAAGATACATCATACAAATATGTCAGCAAAATTTTAAATAATGACGTTAATGTCTGGTCTTCTGGGTTCAAAATACTTGTAAGTGGCTAGTCCTCAATGTGTTAAGTTTTAAATGAGAGTCACATGCGATGTGATTTAAGAAATTCATTGCATTTTCGCACTGTAACATACTTCATCATGCGTAAAAGGAAATGTAATTTGAAACTAACGCTTTTCAAATTACCATTCACAATATTTTTCCACGACATGTTACAAATAGCTTTGTTTCAGTAGTATTCCAGAAAACAGGCGTTACTGTGTGTGGGCAACTATGATGACGTAGGAAGCCCATATGTTCGCGTGTGCGTGTGCGTGCGCTTGTGTGTGTGTGTGTGTGTGTGTGTGTGTGGGGTGGGGGGGAGGGGCCCTTACATTAAATCATAAAAGAAACAGGATACTCAAAGAGCATCGGAATTTTGTACACCATAGTAAAAGGCATAATTCAGCTTAAAGTGCACATTCATATGCCCAGATTCACAATAAAGTAAGCCCCAACCTGATATTAAGATTTGAGAGTGGTTTTCGGGATGCAAACTTTCTTGGAGTAGCAGTACTGTATTAGCTCATGTTTGATTCTTATTATTATGGCATAATGCCATACGTGCCAGAAGATGAAAATGTGCACTTGAAATTCAGTGAGCAGTTGAAACTAGCCAGTAGCATGGAATGAAACACTTCATTTCTAGTAATCTGGCCGTGTCTCGGGAAAAGATTAATAAAAGCCACATTTATTTAGCAAACCGACAAAAATAGCTTCATTGTTCTGCCAAAAACATGGAAACAAAACAAAAGCAGAAAAATGAAACTAATAATAGATGTTAGTCTTCTGTAATTATGTGAATGTATTTTAATTCACTCGATAGCTCCCAACCACAGAAATCCATTTTGTTTTTGGCAATCTGGCAGCTTGGGCACACCAGCAAAATTTTTCCAGATAGCACCTGGCTGCTTGTTGCTACTGCTGATACAGCTAACAGCCACACTAAAGAAGCCAGAAGCAGGTGAAGGTACTGCCTGTACTCAACGCAACTGCGCATGCGCGTGGGCCTACGGGCAACTGCTCAAGCGAACGTTTCGTAAACAGTTGTGATGTCACACTCGTCAGCAGCAGTTTATTGTTATGAAGTATTCCATAGTCCTAAAGCCTTTGACACATTTTGCTGTTTATCAGTTCTTACCAGTCAAAATTACAAAAATTTAACTGATGTCTAAAACAATGAAAATTCACGGTTTTCTCCTGGATGGAAAAATTTCCGAGTTTTCCCAGATTTCTGGTGCGTATACACCTTGGAAGGGGATAAATGAACAAGGCTTGAAATCTTGACAATCTGTGCTGAAGGTAGCAGAGGTGTTTCTCTGGAAAGGAAGAAACATAGAGGACTGCTATAAGAAATTAAAAATCCGAGAAACAATGGGTCACAAATTTAAATGAAGATGGCAAAGTAATGCACACAAACACAAATGAAGACAGGAACTATTCGACTGCAGATTGGTGTGTGTGTGTGTGTGTGTGTGTGTGTGTGTGTGTGTGTGTGTGTGAGAGAGAGAGAGAGAGAGAGAGAGAGAGAGAGAGAGAGTTGCATTTCCATATGTCTTCTATACTTACATAAATTACAGTCCCAATCCACACTTTCTGTCTGTATGTTAGGGCTAATCTTGGGAACTGCTTTGAAGATTTTGATCCAGTTTTGACTAATACATAAAATGATTCATAAGTAAAGTTTGTATATATAAATATTTCATGAAAATTGAGTGAACTACAATGAATGAAAGGTCCCACCGCTGTGAAAATGATGCCATTGCCACTTAGCAGTGCACCTGCTGCAATTCCAAAGAGCAAATATCGACCAAAATTTGTGTAGAGGCTGGTTGTCTATCTGTAAAGTGTGTGCCTGGAAAGTGAGAGGCTGCAGGATTAAACCCCAGGCACACCATGGACTTCTCACTCTTCCTTTTAACCCAGCATTCACTGCACAATGATGTGGAGATTCACCAGAAACTAAAACGGTTTGGATTCCATGTTGAACTGTAGGGCCCCTTTCTCTGACGGGATAAATGGTTAGGGAGACACAAGTCACTGAAGTGATGTCCAATTGAAAGACTTGCACCAGGCCACTGAACAATCCAAAATTATTATTATCAGAATCTGTACATGTATTGTCCTTCTATACATATTATAATTTAATGTCCTCTGCTACTTTTTACACCTGTATGTGAAGGCTAATCTCATAAAATACTGTAGAAATTTTCATACTCCCCTTGGGCTGTTGCTGGAGTCAGCAGAATATTATCTTTTCCATCCTTAGTTACTGTTTGGAGTGACATCTTGCTGCAATGGTGGGAGCTGTGAGCTACTGCACAACCTACAGTGGCAGGAGCAGGGTCCACCAGTGATTGCCAGGTAATGAGTAGCTCTTATATCCGCTATGGGACACAAAACAGGCTGGTGACTGCCCCACTGACAAATAAGTGGTTGTGGCAGCTCGTTACCTCCGATGCCCGGCTCGCATTGTTTGGCAGGTTGCAGAAGTTGTATGACAGTTATGATACTTATTTACCAACCATTGTTCTCTGAATTTCAATCTTAACTCTATGCACTGGCCCATAAACAAAATTGGAGCTATGTCAGACAAGTTGCCCCGTCCCAGAGTCTTAGTGCTATCTGTGTGAAGCTGGGATGGACCACTAGTCATCATAATAAAAAAGTGTGTATGCAGCTTTGGAATGGAAACACTTTAGGACAGCTAAGAAACCTAATAAAAAGCATAAATGAAACAATGGAAAATTCAGGATGAAATGTAACAATGCGAGAGAAAGAAAAATGCTACTCACTACATAGCGGAGGTGCTGAGTCGCGATAGGCACAATAAAAAGATTCACACAATCATAGCTTTCGGCCATTAAGGCCTTTGTCAGCAGTAGACACACACACACACACACACACACACACACACACACACACACACACACATGCAAGCGCAACTTGCACACACATCTGCAGTCTGCGCTTGCACGAGTGTGTGTGTGTGCGTGTGTGTATGTGTGTCTACTTCTGACAAAGGCCTTAATGGCCGAAAGCTATGATTGTGTGAATCTTTTTATTGTGCCTATCGCGACTGAGCACCTCCGCTATATGGTGAGTAGCAACTTTCCTTCTCTCGTATTGTTGTAATAAAAAGCATAAATAGAATCACAAGGGGGAAAGACAGAAATAAAACTGCCCAAGAAGCACAAAGGAAGCTATTTGAACCAAATTCAGATATTAGAGAAAACGTTCTCAAAAGAGGGAAAGTATCAGAAGTGAAAACGAATAATCTGTTTCTGTGATATAAATTCTTCAATCTCCACGAAGTCTCACATCTCTCGGTTTCCAACATGGCAACCTGTACTAGTCCAGTGCTCTATTACAATCACATTCCCTTTGTACTCTAACATAATGTTGAGGAGAAATTTATGTAGACACATCAAAATAATTTTAAAATTAATGTTTGAGGTACAATGAGGTGACAAAAGTCACGGAATACCTCCTAATATCATGCCGGACATCCTTCTAACTGATGCAGTGCAGCAACTCAATGTGACACGGACTCAACAAGTTGCTGGAAGTCCGCAGTAGAAGTACTGAGCCATGCTGCCCCTATAGCCGTCCATAACTCTTGACAGTGTTGCCGAAGCAAGATTCTGTGCACAAATTGGCCTCTTGATTATGTCCCATAAACATTTGAAGGGATTCATGCTGGGTGAACTGGGTGATCAAATCATTTGCTCAAATTGTCTATAATGTTCTTCAAACCAGTCACGAAGAATTGTGACCTGGTGACATGGCACATTGCCATCTATAAAAATTCCATCATTTGGGCATGTGAAGTCCACGAATGGCTGAAAATGGTCTCCTTGTTATGTTGTTTTCTATTAATGATTGCATTACAATTCATTTTGGTAGAAATCCAAGAAATGGTGGTAAAGTAGACGAACAGAGTTTCACTTGGTCCAAAGGAGCCAGTCCATTCCATGTAAACACAGCCCACACAATCATGGAGCCACCACCAGTGCCTTGCTGACAACTTGAGTTCATGGCTTTGTGGTGTATGTGCCACAATCAAACCCTACCATCAGCTCCTATCAACTGAAACAGGGACTCAATTGACCAAGTTACAGTTTTCCAGCCATCTGGGATCCAACCGGTACGGTCACGAGCCAAGAAGAGGCACTGTAACGATGTCGTGCTGTTAGTGAAGGTACTCACGACAGTCATTTGCTGCCATAGCCCATTAACACCAAATTTCACTGCACTGACCTGACAGATACGTTCGTTGTACATCACACGTCGATTTCTGTGGTTATTTCACACAGCGTTGCTCGTCTACTAGTGCTGACAACTCTACGTAAACACAGCTGCTCTCGGTAGCAATTCCAAAATGGAATGTCCCAGGCATCTACCTCCAATTACCATTCCGCATTCAGAGTCTGTTAATTCCTGTCACGCAGCCATAATGGCGTCAGAAACCCTTTCGCACGAATCACTGGAGTACAAGCACTTGGCGGAAACCTTTTCATGTGAATCATCTGAGTATAAGCACTTGCCTGCAAAAGTCAAAGGTTCTGAGTTCGAGTCCCAGTCTGGCACACAGAAAATCTGCAAGGAAGTTTAATTTTGGCACACGCTCCACTGCAGAGTGAAAATTTCATTCTGGAGCACGAGTACAAATGACAGCTCTGCCAAAGCACGGCCCTTTTATACCTTGCGTATGCAGTCTGTATATGTGCATTTCATTGTCCCATGACTTCCGTCACCTCTGTGTACTTTCCACTTTCAATTAATTGACTGTCGGCTAGCCTACTTGCACAGATGCATGCCACACTAGTATTGTTCAACAGAAAATTATTATATTCACGATTTGCACCTTGGTGATGCTTATGAGTACACAAAATCTTCTGCAGGAGTCATTTAGCAGGTTCAACAACCACTTAGGTGTTCCAATACAGATGACTGCAGTATTAAGCTGGACAATAAACATTTGGAAAATGTGTCACACTTTAAATATCTAGGTAGCCAAATTAGAAGTGACAACAGCCTGACAACAGAAATTGCAGCTCGTACAGCCAATGCAGCCTCAGTTTTTGGCACACTGAATCACCGAGTATGGAAATCACATGATCTCAGACTACAAACTAAACCTGCGGTCTACAAAGCAATTAATATTACCAACTTTACTCTACGCCTTGGAAACCTGGTGCTGTTATAAAGCTGACATTAGGAGGCTAGACACCTTTCATCTTCGCTATCCGAGATCAATTCTCCGCATGAAATGGGAGGACTGTGTTCCAAACACAGAGATTTTGCGTCGCATGAAATTGCCTGGTTCTGAAGCTCTCTTAATCAAACACCAACTGAGATGGAGTGGCCATATCAAACGCATGGACGACAGTAGACTTCCCAAAGCGGTGGCCTACTCAGAGCTCTCGTGTGGAAAGTGGCGGCAAGGTGGCCAGCACCTGGGATATAAAGACACCACCAAACGCCACCTCACGGCCTGTGGCATTCCGAGCAAACGTTGGGAGGAGCTTGCATTGCACCGATCAGAGTGGCGCTCAACTGTACACAAGAGTGTGGAACAATTCGAGCATATCCGCCTAAAGAACCTGGACGATAAACGAAAGCTCCGCAAATCTAAGCCCAAGCCTAATTACATCCATACGTATAACTCCACTGGGAAACTGTATTGCTCTTCATGCGACCGGATCTTCAAAGCAAAGCTCAGCTTTGGAAGCCACATCTGAGCCCGCCACAATACGGACTAAACGATTGACAGAGTTGCTGTCGCCGGACACGGCAAGGAGGAAATCATCATCATCATCATCATCATCATCATCATATTCACGATATTTCCTCGTTACTAAGAAAAAATGATCGAAATATTAATTGGTAGCTGCTATCCTATCACTACTATACCAGCCAAATATTTCCTTCATGCTTGTTACAACTGGCATATATAAAGGTAAGCTGAAAATTACTGCCTCTGAATTTTTTTATGTGAAAACTCTCAGCGCTTTCCAAATAAAACAAACTTAATTAACAGCCTATACATTTATTTCTCATGTCTACATATTTATTTCTCTGCATAATCACTCTGGTGATAAACACATTTTTCCCAACAATATAAGGAAAAGATAGATGGTTACTCACTGTCACTGTAAAGACTACATGTTGAGTTGCAGACAGCCCCCCCCCCCCCCCCCCACACACACACTTACACAATTTCATTCACAGAAGCTGAGCTGCTGGAGATGTCATATCTGTGTGTGTGTGTGTGTGTGTGTGTGTGTGTGTGTGTGTGAGTGTGTGCGCGTGCGCGCGCGCTTTCTCATGTGAATGAATATATGTGTGTGTGTGTTTCCATTTCTGAAGAAGGCTTTGGCCAAAAGCTAAATGTGTAACTGTCTTTTCAATGTGCCTGTCTGCAATTCCATAGCAATTCCAAAATGGAATGTCCCATGCATCTAGCTCCAACTATCATTTCGCATTCAGAGTAGGTTAATTCCCATCGTGCAGGCACAATTGCATCAGAAACCATTTTGCACGAATCACTGGAGTACAAGCACTTGTCGGCAATCTATCTTTCTCTTATATTGTTGATATTCCAACGTGGGGTTTCCATTGTCTGACATTTCTCCCAACAAGAGACCAGTTTATTGATACTGTCACTGTAGAATGTTTCACTTTGTTGATGGAGCCACAACCACACCTCTGCTTGTATTGCTTCATCACTATCAAACTGAAGTTCTCGAAGGTGTTCTTTAAGTTTTGGAAACAGATGAAGATCGGATGAGGCCAAGTCAGGACTGTACGGAGGATGACTGGCGCTGGTGAACCCGAGGCGTCAGATTGTTGCAGATGTCACAGCACTAGTGTGGTCTGGCATTGTCGCGCTGAAGGACAGGGTGTACGTGTGTGGATTAACTCTCAGAATTTGTGCTTTCAGTTTTCTGAGGGTCTGTTCTTCACACAATGACATAGTTACATTACACACCTCCATGTTACACAATACAATTCGGAGCCCTCTGGCAGCAGAGTAATGTACTGTTAACATGTAATACCTCAACCGATATTGAGAACAGAATACAAGGTTCTTAATAGGCTGTGTGATCACCACAGATGGTAATGCATGCTCTGCAAAGTCCTCCAATGCTGGCCACAAAGTTAGTAAGGAATTCTTGTGCTAAAGCGTTCCATTCCTCAACTAGCATGGATGACAACTACTGGATGGTCATTGGTGCATGTGGACATGCTGCAATACATATCCCCAATGCATCCCACATCTGCTTGATGGAATTTAAGTTGGGGGAATGGGCACACCAATTCATTCGTCAAATATCCTTTCATTCCAAGAGCTCCTCCACGAGCACTGTTCGATGCGCTTGTGCTTTGTCATCTACCTGGATCATGTTTGACAATGCTATACATAACCTCATACGGTGAGAGGTGGGAGCACATAAGGCACCCAGCGAACATTTCAAACACGTTTTAGTGGTCCATGTGTTATGTTGTGAGGAGGCATAATGTTGCATTGGCATACTGATCTCCGAATCTTTGAACACAGTACACTCACAGTGACAATGCACTACTTCCCTATGTGCATCATGGGTCATTTGGCCCTGCCATAGTTTTAATGGATCACAATGCAAGACTGCTTTAAACTGCACAAAACGAAGAGATCCGGAATGAGAGGATATTCAGCGAATGGGTGGCCTGCTCATTCTCCAAATTAAATTCCATCGAGCACATGTAGTATGCGTTGTGGAGATGTACGGCAGCATGACCACGGGCACCAATAACTGTCCAACATTTGTAACATGCTATGCCATTTGTGGTGATCACACACCCTATTAAGAACCATGTCCCACCATTTGTAATCTCCAGGAGAAAATCATGAATTGCACTGACTTCGGTGTAATTATAGTCATCGAATGAAAGTGACCTTCCTGTTCGTGTCATTGTGTATTTCTCTTAGTTACCTTCTGTACTATATTGTAGTGGTTCTTTCTGTGATGGTCCAAGTTTTACTGAGCTATCTTATTTGGCAGTGCTGCATCATGAGAAAGTTACTTCCATCCTTAACTGCTTCACAGCAGACTACTATAACTGAGATCTATTGCTCATGTAGGGACAGTAGCTCAGTCTAATTACAGCTCACAGAGGCATTTAACCTCTGTTAATCATGCAATAATAATTCCTGACATAGTTACCTGTGCAGATGACAGGTGTCATCCACAACATAAATGGTGCATTTGGATACTTTAAATGGTGTATGTGAATGATTTAGGAGTGTTTTATTTGATTCTAAATATAATACACTTAATACACAAATACAGAACGGCACATGCTAGCTAACAAAGTGTTTTATTTAAATTTAAATACAATACACAGATACAGTAAGACATGCACTAGGTGACAAATATTTTTAGGAATTCTTCGTAAATAGCTCCAGTACATCTCTGATGGCAGCCAACTTGGCATTCTTACTGCCAACACCTCTATCGAGTGTGCTATAAAACCCCAGAGATCTCAAGTGCAAACTGAATTGATTTTCACTCATGGATAAGTAGCACAATTCAAGTTCGTTGCCCTTTGAATTTTCCCACAACTCTGATAAACTCTTCCTAGAATGTCTCCGATACCCAGACAGACATTAAAAATCAAAGAAAGCTCTGATCTCTATAACATCTGTTCATTTAGCATTTCTTAGCTAAAAAAGTTACTACGAACTTCACTAATGTAAATATTAGTACGTGAAGCAATAACGAATATTATATTTTCACCCCAAAATAGCTTCATTATATGTATTTCTGTCTTTCTTATACATGCTTTGTTTATGGGTCCAGGTAAATGCATAATAATACTACAAGAACTTGTTCTAACATTGGCAGGATATTTACTTTTCCTCCATTTAGCTATTCCATCTTTTCTTAAAAGAAATATGTCCTCTTGAATTACTTCTTCCTGTGATTCATATTCATCATTTTCAGGTACTTCTTGTTCTTTTCATGAATCATGACCACTTTTTTGTACACAATCCTCGTTTTCTGAGTCAGCAATATCATCTCAGGATCTCCATCACCCAGCTCATGGAACCATTTTAGACATTCATCAAGATCTCTGCTAAACTCTGTCCTAGCTTTTTTTTAACTTTTACATTTATTTCACAAACTAAAAGTATAGGAAATATTTACTTTTTGTAGGTAAGTATTCCATGTAAAAAGCAAATTAACTATAACTACGGACAAGAATGTTGGATTGAATCTACAAGGGTAATCCCAAAAGTAAGGTCTCTGGTTTTCTTATAAGTACATAGACCTGTATATTTCTACAATGGTTTACAATAGTTTAGACCTTGAACATTTAGCTATTTTTCAACATAATCACCATTTCTGTCGATGCATTTTTGTAGACTCTGTGGCAGTTTTTGTATGCCCATGTCATACCAGCTCGCCGCCACGCTGTTCAGAAAGTTATGAACCTCTTCTTTCACCTCGTCATCAGAGCTGAATTGCTTTCTGGCCAAATGTTCTTTCAACCTAGGTAACAGGTGATAGTCACTGGGCGCAAAGTCAGGACTATAAGGGGGGGGAGGGGGGTGATTATGTTCCACTGAAACTGGTGCAAGAAAGCAAAGGTTTGCCGAGTGATGTGTGGGCGAGCGTTGTCATGGATGAGAATGTGTATACCCTTGCTCAGCATTCCTCTTCTCTGGTTCTGAATTGCCTGTTTGAGTTTTTTCAGAGTCTCACAGTACCTGTCAGCGTTAACTGTGGGCCCAGCGATTCAGCTCTGACGACGAGGTGAAAGAAGAGGTTCATAACTTTCTAAACAGCATGGCAGCGAGCTGGTATGACATGGGCATACAAAAACTGCCACAGCTTCTACAAAAATGCATCGACCGAAATGGTGATTATGCCGAAAAATAGCTAAATGTTCAAGCTGTAAACTGATGTAAGCCACTGTAGAAATAAACATGTCTACGTACTTATAAACAAGAATAGGAGACCTTACTTTTGGGATTACGCTCGTAGGAAAGCAGTAGAGTGACATGCACTTTGTTTGTTTCAGATTGTAGCAATAGTGCTCACATGGATGGCCAGTGTCCTCCAGGCTATAGTAATATCTCAGAAACAATGCAGCCCTGCATAACTGAAAGCCAATGATGGTTGAAGCTAACAGATGGAGAGTTAACAGAAAGATAAAAAAAATGGCATGAAGTAAATCCAATCCAATCATTCACAAAACATTGGGAAAATCATGTGGATGATGAGTGTCATCTGCACAAGCAATGAAGGGCTAAGTAGTCATTCTTCCCATGCTTCACACCCAAATGGATTGAGTACAAGGGGAAGAGCCTTCTGCCATGCACTTCACAGTGGGTTTCCAGAGTATGTATGTAGGTATAGAAATTGGACCAGCAACCTCATGTTTACAAGTTCAAAAATCTATGCAGCTAGGGATCGCTTTACCAAAGGGGTCAATATTTCTTTCTTTTCTTCTCTTTTTTTTTACTTCAAAGCTCTCAAAAATCATTTAAAACAATCAGTTTTACCAAATGTTTTTGAGAAGTGCATCATACTGTTTTAACAGATGGGAGGGCAGTAACCTTTAAATCCTACAATCATGAGGAAAACTGAGGGCAGGTAGTCCATAATGTTGCTTTGTCATATTTCAAATGATCAGTGATATATAAAAGACAAGATATGCACACAAGAATACACTTTCATAGAGTGACAACAGCTTCCCTCCACTTACCTGTTCCTCCTCTCTATCCCGACTGACACTCAGAGAAACAGCGTCTGTCCTGAGAATGCGCGCGGGTCATCAGAGAGGACGAGGGCGGAGACGAGGTGCGCGAGCCCGCGCTCCTCGCCGGCAGAGAGCCAGTGCACCACGACAACCGCCTTGCGCAACTTCTCGTGGTGGCGCGCCATGTGGCGGCCCGAGCGGTGCAGCTCCAGTGCCGACACACCACGCATGCCGTCACCCTCCGGGTGCTCGATCACGTGCACGATGACACCCTGCCGACAGAAGTGTACCACAAACTGCCGCCTTGACCTACGTGACAACTCATTTTCGTATCAGTTACCGAATGGAGGAATCACCAAACAACTGCATATGGTATGTAATCTGGAATGATGGTCAGCTGTATGCATACAAGTAATTTAAACTGCCTCAAAAGCAAGTGTGCTAGTTGTAATATTATCAGGAGTATCACAGGGTTCTACTTTGTGAGGTATTGGATTGTTCACTTATTTTGATTATTTTGATGCCACAGTATCAGTCAGTACCGTTTGCAATTTTTGCATCCTATGCCATCCGTTTGTAAGCAAACAATTTAATTTTAGGTTGTTCATTTATATTTTCTAGAGGCAAAGTTTTACACAGTTTAAATGTGCTGTTCTGTTAGATTGGATGTATTTTTTCTGTAACGTTATTTATTTATTGTTTTATAATTGTACAAGGTGGTGAAAGGGATGTAGGCAGAAATGGAGATGTGATTGTCAGGAGTGACTGAGAGTCATAAGTTCTAATAAACTGTATGCGATTATTGCGGTTTTGGCTTTACATTAGGACCCTTAGGAATGGATTTAGTTATACCCAGTCACATGGGTGACAGCGGTGAGAGGCAAAAAAAAAAAAAAAAAAAATATATATATGTCTGGGGCAAATGCTGAATAATAGAGAGAAGCAGAGGTAAGTTGCAAGAGTGGGGGGCAGATGGCTTAAGCTATCTCCTCTGTAGGAGGTGGTAATTACCAGATAGTGTAATTCTGAAGTCTGTCTCTGCAGACAGACATGGGAGGCACTCACGTGGCCTCTCTCTCAAGCCTCCTAATTCAATATTCAAAGAATGCTGCACTTAGTACAGGCTCTGTACTGTTTTTGCACTTTGATCCATCAATTCCAGCACTCATATGGTGGCATGTGTAACTAGTGATAAAAACTGGAAGACAATAAAAATTATTAACTTGCAGGGGCCCACATTGTAACTAACAACTGAGGTTGTACATCATTTGGAAAGTTTTAAACTAGGTATACTATAGGTCACACTGTGTCTCTGTAAATGAAATGAGTTTGAGTACAAATAATAATATTAATAACTCTGATATCAATTCTGCAGGTAGCACCTACATTACCCCTCATTATGAGGGGCACTCTGTCTGAACAGACGTCGGATGGCACAATGGTACTGCCCAACTGCCATGTCATCCTCACCTGATGAATGCAGATATGGAGAGGGGGTATGTGGTCAGCACACCGCTCTCCCGGCTGTTTTCAGTTTTCGTGACCGTAGCCACTACTGCTCACTCAAGTAGCTCCTCAACTGGCATCACAGGGGCTGAGTGTACCCTGCTTGCCAACAGCACTCGGCAGATCTGGACAGTCACCGTCACCCATCCGAGTACTATCTGAGCCCAAGAGTGCTTAACTTCGGTGATCTGATGGGAACCACTGTTACCACTTGCAGCAAGGTCACTGGCTTATGCACGCTTCTACAGCCTTGCGTTTGTCCTCTAGCCATTCCTGCTTAGACATTTTGCACTTTTTGCCATCTCATTTTTTCGTCGACTGTAATCCGTTTCACCTGCTTCATTTGCTACATTTTTATATTTTCACCTACCATAAGTTAGATTCAATATGTTGGGTGTTGTCCAATGATTTCTACTGGAACTAGTCTTTTTGAATATCTGATCCTCTGCTGCCTTCTCTATTTCATCTCTAAAAGCTACCCACTCATCTTCAACTGCATTGCTTACCCCATGTTTCAGTCCAACATTGCCAAATGCTTGCTCTGAAACTCTCAGTAACTTCTGATTCCTCAAGTTTATCCACAGTCTATCTCCTTCATTCCTTCCTTTTTGCAATTTCTTCACTTTTAGTCTGCAGTTTGTAACCAATAAATTATGGTCAGAGTACACATCTATCCCTGGAAATGTCTTACTGTTTTAAAACCTGGTTTTGAAATCCCTGTCTTACCATTATATTGTCAATCTGAAACCTGCCAGTGACCCATGTCTCTTTCACACATACAACCTTCTTTCATGGTTTTTAAACCAAATGTTTACAATGATTAAATTTTGCTCTGTGCAAAATTATACCAGGTGGCTTCCCCTTTCACCCCCCTCTCCCAATGTTCTCCCACAACATTTCCTCCTCTTCCACTTACTACTACCAAATTCCAGTCTTCCACCACTATTAAATTTTCATCAATTTGAATTATTTCTCATCACACATTTTTTCAGCCTCTTCATCATCTGCAGAGCCAGTAGGTTACAACATGTACTACTGTGGTAGGTGTTCGCTTCCTGTCTACCTTTGTTAAGATAATGTATTCATTTATTCAGCGTAGCTTACCGAGACTCCTACTTTCTTGTCCATTGTTAGACCTACTCCTGTATCACCTCTGTCTCTTTTAGTATTCATAGCCTCATTCACCTGAAGGGAGATACTTTTCTTCCTGCCACTATACTTCACTAATTTCCTCTATACCTAATTCTTCAAGCTACCTACACAACTAAGTTATCTAACATTCCACACTTTGATCTGTAGAACATCTGTTTTGTTTCTCCTGATCACATCATCTCCCTCAGTGTTCGTTGCCTGGAGATCCAAATGAGGACTAATCTACCTCTGGGATGTTTTACTCAAGAGGATGCCTGCATCATTATGCCATAAATTAGAGCTGTATATCCTTAGGAAATATAATGGCTGTGTTGCACTGTGGTTGAATCTATGGTACAGCTATGTGTCGCATAGAGGCCTGCGAGCCATTCCACCGTGGCAAGGTCCGTGTTGTATTCTAATGGCCCTGGAGGCAGTATTAGTAGTAACCTCAGTCTTTATCAGTTGATGCAGTTATCCATAATAATGAAGCCCCATAAATAAAAAATCTGCATAAATATTCAGTCATGGCATGATAAAATTTCAAAGTGGTGCATAGATTGGCAACTTGCTTTTAATGTTTGAAAATTTAAAATCATCACTTCAAGAAAATTAAATAATATGTTACAATATAACTGCAATATCAATGAGTCACAAATTTGATTTGGCCAACTTGTACAAATCGCTGGGTGTAACAATTTCTACGAATATGAAACCTAATGATCACGTAGCCTCAATCAAAGGTAAGGTAGGTGGCAGACATTGGTTCAATGACAGGATATTATGAAAATGCTGTCTACAAGGGAGACCACTTACAAATCAATTACACTACCCATCATAGAGTATTGCTCAGGTGAGTGGGACCCATACCAAATAGGGCTGATAGGGAATATTGGATGCATGTAAAGAAAGCAAGCACAAATGGTCACATGTTTATCTGCCTCACTGAAGATCACCAAGGAGATGTAAAAAAACTGAAATGGCAGACACTGGAAAATGGATGCAAACTGTTTGAAAATACTTCGAAATTAATTTGTTGACTGTGAATTCCTTGGCATCACCTATATTAGGTATAGATCTACTACCCAAAAGAGACATGAAAATTTGTGCTGGACTTGGGACTCAAACTTGGATTTCCTCTTACCGTGAGCGGTCACCTTAACCACTTCAGCTATTTGTGCACGCTCTCTGGACTGACACAAACTGCAATATATCACACTATCTATGTGGCCACTTATTTCATCACCAAATGCTCCCACCATTACGTGGATTCCCGCAGCAGGGAGAACGAGACGATGAGGAGTTGAGACCAATTTTACTATTGAGTCCATGTAATGTTGTGAGCATTAGGTGATGAAATTAGTGGAGTACAATGGAGGATGTAGACAGTGTGACATATGGAAGTCTGAGTCAGTACGGGGAGCATGCATGGATAGCCAAAGTAGTTAAAGAGACCACTCATGATACATGGGATATTTGGGTTCAAGTGCTGGTCCAGTACAAATTTTCATATGTCACTACTGAGTATTAAATCTACACCTGATACAACTTATATCAAAGAATTAGCAGTCAGCCAATTAATTTTGAAGTATTTAGTACAGCTGTGGATTGTCAACAGTGGCTGTTCTTTTCACAGCCCACTTGCAAAGTTTCACAATTGAGCTTTAAGTGAGGAATCTATGAATATAGTACAACTGCCTAAGTTCTGATGCCATAAGAATGGCACCTGTTACAACACACGAGGATGTGTTTAAGCTACTGTTAATCCTGTATTCCATAAGTGACTGGGACAGGAAAGATCCCACATATCTCATGGACTTCACAGTGGTTTGCAGAGCACAGATGTAGATTTTGTCAACACTGTGTTTGAGAATTTATGTGGGTTTTGGTCAGCTTATCAAAGTGTCAGAAATGGAATCTTTTCAAGGGCAGACATGTATCATCAGTGTATTGGAGAACACCGTGACAGTATTTAGTGGGCAGGATGCATTTCAGTCAGTTACTTTTGAACATCAATGACCATTAAGTGATATGTAGTAATTTGCAGGAATATAATTTCCTTTCTGAAGGTGAATTTATTAATGGCGAAACTTGTAGAATTTAGCATTTGCAACCACTGTAAGACTCAATCCAAGTGGCTAATCTGATTGAAAACCACTGTTTAAACCGAATAATAGTGAATAATACACGCGCCTCAGAAACAGGACTGTCTTAACTGGAACAGAACTCAGAAAAGAAAACCGGACTTAAGATTTGGAACATGGAATGTAAGATGTTTGTTCAGGCCGGGAAGCATGCAAACTCTAGTCAGCCAACTAGCAAAACACACACTACAAATTGTGGCACTGCAAGAAATCAGATGGCCAGGAACAGGGTCTATAAGAACAAGTACAGGAAGTATTCTACATGGAGATTGTGGTGACCACCGAGAATTTGGAACAGGCTTTTATGTCAGTAGCACAGTGCTAAACTTGGTAAAAGAATTCAAATCCATAAATAACAGAATTTCATACATAACAATTGGTGGACAAAGCATAGATGTGACCTTTCTTAATGCACATGCTCCTTGTGAAGACAAAGATGAACTCATGAAAGAAGAATTCTATAGTCAACTGCATCTCACGCATGACTCACTGCCAAACCATAGTATGGGGACTTCAACACTATGGTAGGAAGAGAGACAACTTACAGGCCTGTCATTGAAAATGCCAGTTTACATAAAAAGGTAATGACAATGGTAGCCGTTTGATTACATTTGCTACAGATCACAACTTATGCATATCTAGTACCATGTTCCCCCATAAAAATATTCGTAAGGGGACATGGATATCATCTGATGGCCACACTGTGAACCAGATAGATCATGTATGTATCCAAAAACATTTTGCAAATTGCATCAAGGACACCAGGTCATACAAAGGAGCAGACTTTGACACTGATCATTTCCTAGTAATAGCTAAAATCAAAACCACCCTGAATGAAGCAGCCGCAAAAGTTTAGGGAAAACAGAAAAAACGTAACCGAGTATGGATCAACCAGATAGGTGAAAGAAAAACTGAGAAAGAAGGAGAGCCAGAAAAGAGTGGTTAGAAAACATGAACAATATACAACTAAAAGAGAACTTCACTCGAATAAGGAAAGAAACATCAACAGTTCTCAGAGAGGAAAAAAGGAAATATTACAATGACATACTTAACGAGGCAGAGGAGGATCTCACTCAGCGCAGGACTAGACAAATGTATCAAAACGAGAAGAAATGTACCAAAAAGTATGTAAAGAAAGAACAGTTGATTAAAGATGAAAAGGGGAGAACACTAGTGAATGGAAAAGAGAGAGGGCAAAGATGTGCAGAATATTTCTCCCAGCTCCTAAATTGCAAAGACCCTATAGAACTTCTTCCTTTTGAGTCCCCTCACACTGTGGACACAGAAGTGACTACTCCCACTGAATATGAAATTACACAAATACTCCAAAAATTAAAAAATAATAAAGCGGCTGGGGAATACCAAATTGTTGCAGAGCTCATAAAAATGGAGAACTTGACCTTGTAAGAACCATGGTAAGCCTCATACGGCAGGTTTGGGAGCAAGAAAGTCTCCCAGAAGTTTCGAAAATGGCCATCATTACTGAAAAAGAATGGCACCCTGGTATGTGACAATTATAGGGGAATATCTCTGCTAGATATCAGCTATGAAGTGCTATCTTTATGCCTCCTAAATAGGATACTACCACTTGCTGAAGAAGCTGTAGGAGATTACCAATGTGGATTTAGACGCAACAGATCAATGGTGGACCATCTATTTACCCTACGTCAAACAACGGAGAAATGCTGGGAATATAATACAGACATGCGCATGCTCTTCATTGACTTAAAAAAAGCCCTATTACAGTGTACACGGGGGACTATAATCAGAGTACTAAAGGAATTTCAGTTTTCATCTAAAATAATCCACTTGGTGGCAATGTGTCTAGAACAAACACTCTGTTAAGTGCAGACAAGTACTGGTCTACCTGAACAGTTCGAAGTTTGAACTGGCCTCAGACAGGGAGACGCCCTCTCCCCTATATTATTCAACCTTGTACTTGAAAAAATAGACTGGGAATTATGAAAACTGATCCCACTGGAATATCCCTACACAACATGTCAATGACCCGACTGGCATATGTAGATGATATAATACTAATCAGCAGTAGCAGAGAAGAGCTCAGAAGAATGGCAGGCTCATACTGCAAGATTGCTGGTAGGGCTGGCCTGCAAGTCAGTGAAGATACAACAGAAACATGGTCCCGAGCAAGTCAGAGAGAGATGGGAACCTGCTCACGGTGGACAATCTCCAATTCAAAAGGTCAAATGCTTTCAAATATCTTGGTAGTCTCTGCAGTGATCAGAACCACTGTGAAATTGAAATAAATGCAAGAATTGTTGGAGGCAACAGAGCATACTTCAGCCTTTAGGATGTGCTGAAGAAAAGATCCTTGTCAAGAAGTTTTAAGATCAGGCTGTACCAAAGTATGATTATGCCAGTGGTTATCTACAGTGGTGAAAGCCTCACCTTTAGGAGAAAAGATGGAGAGAAACTACTTGTTTTCAAACGAAAAATCCTCCGAAAAATATATGGTCCTGTGATAGATTCACAGGGCCACAGGGGAAAAAGAATTACAGGATTTGGTGGACACCATTGCAACTAACGGAAAAAAATATGGAATGAAAATTAACACAAATAAAACAAAAGTATTGGCAATAGGAGGAAATAAAAATTGTGCTGAATGGAGAAACACTAGAACAGGTGCAAAATTTTAAGTATCTTGGAAGCAGGATAGACACCGACTGGAAGTGCACCACAGAAATTAAAACAAGGATAGCAATGGCAAAAGAGGCGTTTTATAAGAAAAGGAGAATCTTCTGCAGCGGTATGGACAGAGAACTCAGAAAGAGACTCATAAAATGTCTTGTATGGAGTGTTCTTCTATATGGCGCTGAAACATGGACTATGGCGGAAGATGGAAAGAATTAGTTGGATGGACAGAGTAAAAAATGAAGAGGTACTGAGAAGAGTGGGAGAGAAAAGGCAGTTACTAGATGTAATAAAGAGAAGAAAAAGAAATTGGATTGGACATATATTAAGAAAGAATGACGGACTGATAAAAACAGTTTTAGGTTACGTAGAAGGGAAAAGGAAGCGAGGAAGGAAGAGATTCCAGATACTGGATGACATGATGGACGGTACAACATACAGCAGCCTTAAGAAGGAAGCAATGGATCGCAGAAAATGGAGAGGCAAAGGACCTGCTAATATAGCAGATAACTGATGATGATGATGATGATGATGATAGATTCACAAACAGGGGAATGGAGAATTCGAAAATACCAAGAATTAAAAGAACTTTACGCACAGCCTGACATTATAAAAAGAATAAGAAGAAGAAGGTTGACCTGGGCTGGACATGTAGCAAGGATGAATGAAGGGAGGATACCCCATGATGTGATTCTGGGAGCTGCAGCTGGAAGGAGGTACCGCAGAAAATATGCAAGGACAATATTGACAATGACACCGAGGACATGGGACTAGGAGCGGGAGAGTGATGGCAGGAAGCTCGCAACTGGAAACAATAGAGGAGGAGTGTGGAGCAGGCATATGGTCACTAAGGCCCCAGTCACAGATAAGTAAGTAAGTAAGAAAGATTATTAAGTTGCTTGATTTCTTGTATTGCTATAAAAAAAAATAGTAAAATTTAGCAGTTTATTTCACCATTTTATAAACAATTATTAGCCATAGTTCCCTACTGCAGAAGACAGAAATATGCAGAATGACAGGTACACAGTAAGAACAACTCCTGTCCCATGGTCCTGGTGTAGTGTCTACTTTATGTGATCAGTTGCCACATTTGATACATAAATTAAGGTACGGTGGTGTTGTATAGTCCTGAATTTTCCCTTTTGGAAGTAAGGGCCATTTTGATGTAACTGATACAACAGGAAGTCGATGAACTGGTCAATACCAGTACATTATGAACTGTCTGACACCCCCATTTGTGCAGTCAAAAAAAATTACTTTTTCTAAAATAAAGAAGTTACTCAGCATTCCAAAATATCGATTACTAAATAATTCACAAACATAGATACTGCCACAAGCTGTGCTGCAAGCAGTGTGGCACTGTGGTTAGTGTCATTGATCAGTGTGCTGTGGGTTGCTAGCTCAAACCCAACCACCAGCAGTTATTTGTATTTAATATTTGTCATTTCCGGAAGGTTCTCAAAAGTTCCTACATTTTTAATGGTTGCATATTTTGAGATATTCCATGTATGTCTACACAGCAGCACTCTCCACCTGAGAGTTCAGTGTTGTTCTGTTCTGCTCTGCTCTGGTTATACGTGATAAACATGCTTTCACTACTAAATGTTGTACTTTCCCAATGATCCTGCTTCCAGATTTGGACTCGAGTCTGGATAGCATGTCAGAATATAAATATGTGTTTCTCAGTTTAATAACAGTGAAATAACATTTTTCACATTATATGTAGCAAATAATGCAACACTAATAATGTATACTCCACTGTTTATTGTAACCAAAGTCTGCATATGTTTTATGCAAAAAATGTAGTTTTAGAAAAACTAAAATAGACACAGATAAAACCTATTAAATAAATAATATATAAATGTGGGCAAGTGTTAGAAGTAGCAATATGTGAAAAAGAAATGTAGAATGTGACTAATGGAAAAACATTAAACAGTTATTACATAATTAATAATAAATATAAGAGCTAAATAATTTCTGATTAAAAAGTTTTTTAAAAAAATGCTGTACTGTAATGAAGTTAATCAAGATGGAACTTTGATTATTATGAGGTATTCTGCTGACTGTTGTTAGGGTATAAAGGTATATGTGACAGAGGCCATGTGAGATTGATTTGACAAGCAGACTGCACATTTAAATGGAAATTTATGACAATAGTGTGGAGCTAGCTGCAAAAACCTGAACCAAAACATCCAGCTATTGAGATAAGTTTTAAAATGGGCTTGCAGTTCAGTAATTTAACATTGCTGTCATTATTTCTGGCATGTGGTTCTGTTATAGGTCGTAAACTGTAAAAACACTCAAGACTGTTACACTGATGATAAATTATATTTTTGGACATTTTAGACGGAATGCAAATGTTACACCAGTCATTTCATCTGCTCATAATTTCAGTTTTCGCACACGCATTTTTATTTCATTTCGATAAATTAAAGTTCTAATTTCTCAAATTCCCTGTTACCAACTTGACAGAAAATCCTAGGAAGTTCTGGTCTTACGTTAAATCAGTAAGTGGATCAAAACAGCATATCCAGACACTCTGGGATGATAATGGCATTGAAACAGAGGATGACACGCGTAAAGCTGAAATACTAAACACTTTTTTCCAAAGCTGTTTCACAGAGGAAGACCGCACTGCAGTTCCTTCTCTAAATCCTCGCATGAACAAAAAAATGGCTGACACTGAACTAAGTGTCCAAGGAATAGAAAAGCAACTGAAATCACTCAACACAGGAAAGTCCACTGGATCTGACAGGATACCAATTCGACTATACACAGAGTACATGAAAGAACTTCCCCCCTTCTAACAGCCGTGCACCGCAAGTCTCTAGAGGAACGGAAGGTTCCAAATGATTGGAAAAGAGCACAGGTAGTTCCAGTTTTCAAGAAGGGTCGTCGAGCAGATGCGCAAAACTATAGGCCTATATCTCTGACATCGATCTGTTCTAGAATTTTAGAACATGTTTTTTGCTCGCGTATCATGTCATTTCTGGAAAGCCCGAATCTGCTCTGTAGGAATCAACATGGATTCCGGAAACAGCGAACGTGTGAGACCCAACTCGCTTTATTTGTTCATGAGACCCAGAATATATTAGATGCAGGCTCCCAGGTAGATGCCATTTTCCTTGACTTCCGGAAGGCGCTCGATACAGTTCCGCACTATCACCTGATAAACAAAGTAAGAGCCTACGGAATATCAGACTAGCTGTGTGGCTGGATTGAAGAGGTTTTAGCAAACAGAACACAGCATGTTGTTCTCAATAGAGAGACGTCTACAGACGTTAAAGTAACCTCTGGTGTGCCACAGGGGAGTGTTATGGAACCATTGCTTTTCACAATATATATAAATGACCTAGTAGATAGTGTCAGAAGTCCCATGCGGCTTTTTGTGGATGATGCTGTAGTATACAGAGAAGTTGCAGCATTAGAAAATTGCAGGAAGATCTGCAGTGGATAGGCACTTGGTGCAGGGAGTGGCAACTGACCCTTAACATCGACAAATGTAATGTACTGCGAATATATAGAAAGAAGGATCCTTTATTGTATGATTATAGGATAGCGGAACAAACACTGGTAGCAGTTACTTCTGTAAAATATCTGGGAGTATGTGTGCGGAACGATCTGAAGTGGAATGATCATATAAAATTAACTGTTGGTAAGGCAGGTGGCAGGTTGAGATTCATTGGGAGAGTCCTTAGAAAATGTAGTCCACCAACAAAGAAGGTGGCTTACAAAACACTCGTTCGACCAATACCTGAGTATTGCTCATCAGTGTCGGATCCATACCAGGTCGGGTTGACAGAGGAGATAAAGAAGATCCAAAGAGCAGCGCGTTTCGTCACAGGGTATTTGGTAAGCGTGATAGCGTTACGGAGATAGTTAGCAAACTCAAGTGGCAGACTCTGCAAGAGAGGTGCTCTGCACCGCGGTGTAGCTTGCTGTTCAGGTTTCGAGAGGGTGTGTTTCTGGACGAGGTATCGAATATATTGCTTCCCCCTACTTATACCTCCCGAGGAGATCACGAATGTAAAATTAGAGCGATTCGAGCACGCACAGAGGCTTTCCGGCAGTCGTTCTTCCCGCGAACCATATGCGACTGGAACAGGAAAGGGAGGTAATGACAGTGGCACGTAAAATGCCCTCCGCCACACACCGTTGGGTGGCTCGTGGAGTATAAATGTAGATGTAGATATAGATGTACCCACCTGCTTCTCAACATCGAGGACCGTGGCCAGGTCGAGCAGCTGCCCGTCCTGCGAGATCTCGTGCACATGGAAAAAGACCACCGTGTTGTATGTGGAGGTGACCGCTGGTGCCGCCGCAGCAGTGGCGGGCGGAGTTCCGGGTGGGGAGTCGCCGGGCTCCGGGAGGCTACCCGTCGTGATGCGCGCCAGCTCACCCACCCGCGGGGTCAGCTCCTCCGCGAGCAGCCGTGCCGCCTCCGTGTCTGCTGCCGCCACCACGCACACACGTGTGCTGCGCTCTGCAGAGACGGGCGACTGTCGTTCAACTCCGGTATGCAGTGGTATAAATAGAGGGTTATTTTAAAAGGTGTCTAGAGGCAACGGAAAACATAAGGTTATTATTATTGCAGTGATGGATAGGCAAAGCCTCCTAGTTTGTTTCTGCATAGAGTACACTGCGGACCATTAAAATTACAAGACCGTGAAGACAGCATGTAACAAATGTCAAATTGACACCGAGAGTACCACATGTTCGAATAAGCAAAAGATTACCATTTCAGCACAACCACAGAAAGTAAGTAGGAGTAATGCCATCTACAAGCTGCAAATAGCAATGATTATGCAGTGAGTTTCTCTTTTATAAATTGCACCTGAATATTGCTTGTTTTTGAGAAGAATGTATTAGGAATTGTATAAGGAGGAAAAACATCTACCGACATATATCAGAATTCAGGAGTGGCATTACTGTGGTCTATTGTGATTGTTGTTTATCATTTCATATTGCAGCTCATCTTGATCGAGGTCTCACAACTATAATGACACAATGGAACTGATGGGTTCAGGAGCGGCATACTAAATACCATGTATTTAGTGAACGAGACAACAGACAGTTTATGCTCAGACACACAGGATCATACAGGCACACTAGTACCTGACATCAGGAAATTGGTTTGGTTGCGAAAACACACTTGACCTCTTAGCCACAATAATCCTGATCTAATAGAGAGTGTCATGACGGACACAGGGATTAGTGAACACAAGGTCATTGTAGAGAGGCTCAAAACCATATCAACCAAAACCACTAAAAATAAATGCAAAATATATCTATTTAAAACAGCAGATAAAAATTCGCTGATGCCTTCCTAAGAGAGAGTCTCCATTCCTTTCAAGCTAATTATGTAAGTGTAGACCGGATATGGCTCAAATTCAAAGATACAGTATCGACAGCAATAGATAAATTCATACCACGTAAGTTAATAAGAGATGGGACTGATCCACCATGGTACACAAAACATGTCAGAACACTGTTGCAGAAGCAACGAAAAAAGCATGCCAAATTCAGAAGAACGCAAAATCCCCAAGACTGGCTACGTTCCACGGAAACTCGAAATTTAGTGCGGACATCAATGCGAGATTCTTTTGATAGTTTCCACAATGAAATATTGCATGAGTGACATAAAAGTAGATATCTTAGGTGTTACGAAACAACTAAAATCACTTAAGAAAGGCAAGTCTTCCGGTCCAGACGGTATATCAATCAGGTTCCTCTTAGAGTATGCAGACACAATAGCGCCTTTCTTCGCAATCATATACAACTGCTCATTTGATGAAAAGTCTGTTCCTAAAGACTGGAAAGTAGCACAGGTCACACCAATATTCAAGAAAGGAAATTGGAGTAACCCATTGAATTACAGGCCTGTATCACTGACCTCAATTTGCAGTAGGATTTTGGAGCATATACTGTACTTGAACATTATGAATCACCTTGAAGAAAATGACTTATTGGTACATAACCAACACGGATTCAGAAAATAGCTCTTTATTCCCACAAAGTAATGAGTGCTGTCGACAAGGGATCTCAGATCGATTCCACTTTCACAGATTTCCAGAAGGCTTTTGATACCGTTCCTCACAAGTGACTATTAATCAAATTGTGTGCATATGGAGTATTGTCTCAGTTGTGTGACTGGATTCATGATTTCCTCTCAGAGAGGTCACAGATCGTAGTGATAGACAATAAATCATCGAGTAGAACAGAAGTCATATCTGGCATTCCGCAAGGTAGTGTCATAGGCCCTCTGCTGTTCCTGATTAATATAAATGATCTAGGTGATAATCTGAGCAGCCCCCTTAGATTGTTTGCAGATGACGCTGTAATTTACTGTCTAGTAAAATCACCAGATGATCAATTCCAATTACAAAATGATCTAGAGAGAATTTCTGTATGGTGCGAAAAGTGGCAATTAGCACCAAACAAAGGAAAGTGCATGGTCTTCCACGTGGGTACTAAAAGAAATCGGATAAATTTTGGGTATACGATAAATCCCACAAATCTAAGGGCTGTCAATTCGACTAAATACCTAGGAATTACAATTACGAGCAACTTAAATTGGAAGGACCACATAGATAATATTGTGGGGGAGGCGAAACAAAGACTGTGCTTTGTTGGCAGAACACTTAGAAGATGCAACAAACCCACGAAAGAGACAGCCTACATTACACTTGTCTGTTCTCTGCTGGAATATTGCTGCATGGTATGGGATCCTTACCAGGTAGGATTGACGGAGGACATCGAAAAAGTGGAAAAAAGGGCAGCTCATTTCGTGTTATAGTGCAATAGGGGTGAGAGTGTCACTGATATGATGCACGAGTTGGGGTGCAGTCACTGAAACAAAGGTGGTTTTCTTTGCGGCGAGATCTATTTACGAAATTTCAATCACCATCTTTCTCTTCCAAATGAATAAATATTTTGTTGACACCCACCTACGTAGGGAGAAATGATCATCATAATAAAATAAGAGAAATCAGAGCTCGAACAGAAAGATTTAGGTGTTCCTTTTTCCCACGCGCCATTCAAGAGTGGAACAGTAGAGAAGTAGTATGAAAATGGTTCAATGAACCCTCTGCCAGGCACTTAAGTGTGAATTGTAGAGTAACCATGTAGATGTAGAAGACAATTATTTACACAACGTCTGTAGAAGCACAGACTGTCAGCAGGGCAATCCTCATTTTGTCTTCCCCTGCCACAACAGCACAATGTAGCTGTGGGAGAGCACAGACCTGTCAAGCTATCTTTAAAAACCACCAACAATTGTTCATGTCCTATAAGTTTTGTTCATTTTTTCAAATGATAGAAGCTGTCCCTTCAGTTTCAGTGTACCAACAATCCGTACACATTGTATGACAAATTTCTTTGCACTTAAATAAAAATATTAGTTCTGTGCAGGCTATCAGTTTCATCACAAACTTTGCAGTTCAGTGAATAAAGCTGCTATGTGGGCTACTGAAGTGCAGTATACATGACCTTTACTGGGACTGAACTGATGTTACAGGTTGATATGGTATCTTCCTCATATAATTTAATCTGTAAGGTCAGCACAGTTTTATAGTAATACCAACTATTGTTGTTAAGTACAAAATCTATCACTTTCTAAGTTTCAACTATAGTTGCATTACTTCTCACAATGAGATCTTATGGACAGACAATCTTTGAATTTCTTAGTATTTATAGCACTTGCAGACCATTTCCAAGACATAAATTCCTTAAACCAGTAGTACGAAACACACCGCACGCACACTGTAAACCATTAATGCAGTCTTCAGTCATCAGTAGCCAAGTGTGCAATGTAAAAGCTTGGGAATTGTATAGTCGCTGATTCATTTCTCACTGGCAGTAATATTATTTTTCTTTTTATTTAAATTCCACATTTATTAGCAAATAAAAATGTTGATTAATGATCAGTGAATCATATTTTTAAATAAAAAGTCCATCTTTTTATGTTTAATTACTGGTCATATGAAAAATTAAAATTTGATACATACATGCAAAATACCCTGTTGTTAAATGAGAAACATTATGCACATCAGCAATACTATTCAATCTCTAAAAATAAAAGACTATTTTATTCTTTATTTGGGGTTTCGCATTTTCACACAAAATTTTTCTTTATTGTGAATACTGGTATTTTCATGCAGTTTGTAATTAAACATAAAAAGATATTATTATTATTATTAAAATGTAATTCAATATTTGTTAACTAACTTTTCTATTTGCAAATAAGAAGGCAACTTGAACCAGGAAAAAAAGGCGACGTTGCTGCTAGCAAGGTTCAAATCGGCAACTTCACAATTACAAAACTTTTACAATATTGCAGCACCTGAGTTATTCTGATTATGATGCAAAGTTCCTTTGGACATATATGCAGGTCCAAAGGAACAGGCACTGTGGCGACTACAGCCACTATAAAATACAGTCCGGCACGGATTTTCATTGTTGTCATTCCATTGTATAGCTGATGTTTGGGACGCAGCATCTGCGGCTAACCGACCGCTTTCCATGAAGTAGGGCCGGGGCTGTTCCTCAGCTAAGTAACATAGCTTGACATGGTACCACGGTACTTTAGCTTTTTATGTTTGACCATGCCGGATTCTGGCATGTATTAGTTTATTTTATGCTTCTGAAGAAGGCTAGATTACTCTAGCTTAAACCTGGGTAAAGACCAGTAACTTTTCGAAACTGAGGCGTATCTTTGACGTATTAATTTATCACAGCTGCTGACAGGGCTGCAACATGTTAAGAATTCTTATAAACATGATAGTGCTACCGACCTGACCATGTCTTCAGTTCACTTTTTCAGGTGACAGAGTACACAATTTTGTCGTCGCTGTTATGTCAGTGTGTCTGGCAGAATTGCTTTGCACTTTGTCATTCAATATGAAATGGACAGATGATGTTTCAATATACAGTCCATGCTTTATGTCGACTCTGTGTCTTCACACTTTGCTGTGGGACTGTTCTGTCACTGCAGATTGCAGCAAATAGTATAAATAAATATTCCTGTCTATCCTAATGTGGATCATAAATCAAGAACAAGATAACTAATAAGGGGAAACCGCCATAGGTCACTCTCTGATATAGTTGAAACTCAGCAGGGTGAAAGAAGAGTGAAAATAAAGGGACACCTGTTCTGGCTTATGTGCCCAGACATAATAGTTTTCAAGAAATGGCAGTCAAAGTTTTGATTCCACTTCATCAGTCCTCTTGTTCGCCATGTATCCAAGTAAGTTGGTATTGGAGCAGCCAGGGGCACAGTTTTGAATTTCTGCATCCTGTGTTCAAATCCAGTCTTATGTTTTTTTTTTTTTTTTTTTTTTTTTGGTTGTCACAAAAGTATGTGACATCAATATTTTTTGTGACATCTTGAAATACAATGGAATTATTGAAAACAGCCTTTATCATCACAACTGGCATGGATTAAGAGACATTCCAGAAAACTGTTGCCAACAGCAATTGTTTGTCTCTAATAAGTCAGTGGCAAATTTTGTCATTTAGTCCAACAAGACTTAAACCAAGTAATAGAATGGCAATGGCCACAAAATTGTGGGAGTTCACAGAAGAAACCACTCATCAGTTTTTGAAAAAGTTTTCCAAACTTACATAAAAATGAGGCTGTTTCTCTACATTATTGACTTAAGCAGTGGACAAAGTCATCACTCCTTACATGATTGGCTGTTAGTCGATGAAATAGGAAAACCGAACTTTTCATTAAAAGTAATTCCACCAAAAGTGTATGCCTTTTTGTTACTCATGTGATGTATACTTTTACTGAAAAGTGATGAACAGCATTCGCCGATTAGAGAAGAGTCCTGTTTTCCTTGCACAGCAATGGGAAATCACAAGTAGAAGTGATGTTCTTAAAATACACAGTTTGATCCATAATCACCAGCAGGTTCCAGCTTTTGAGAAAATGCTTCAATATGCGTAGTTCAACCTGAAATCATTACCAGATAGCGAGGTATTTAGCTATGTTAATGAGGATGTTTTTCTAATTATATTCACACTATAAAAATGTGACTGTGGCATATGTTACTTAACACAATGCTTGTGGTGCTCCGAATTTCTGTTTAGAACATCTTTTGTTGCAGGTATCACCCTGGGGAACACGCTGGTTCTCTTGGGCATAAAAGTAAAAATCAAAGCAAAAACTGAAATAGTATAAGTAACATGTTTTTAATTTTCAGTTGCCACTTAGTACATAAGAATTGTGGCAATAAAATGTGTTTCTAGTAAGACTTGAAAGAATCATTTATTTTGAAAGTACTTCCATTAGATTTCACAATGGCACAAAAAGTATTGATGTAACACAGTTCTGTGGCAATAAGAGAGAGAGAGAGAGAGAGAGAGAGAGAGAGAGAGAGAGTAAAGAAAAAGAAAAACATACGACTGAATTTGAACATGGGGCACAAAAATCTGAAGCTGTGCTCCTTACCTCCCACTTCCCTCTATCCCCCCCCCCCCCCCCCGCCCCACCCCACCCCCACCCCAAGGGGTCCACCCTTCTGAAATTTAAGCAGCAGCTGAGTTCTAACCTGGAACCCACAATATTTTTTTTACTGGCCAAAGACATTACCGCTAGAGCACATGTTTGCTCAGCCACTGTGCTACCAACTCTCGTGGATACTCATTGCACAATGGGAGTGATCTAGTAACATTGAAACTTCTGACCACAACTTGTTCAGAAACTACTGAGCATTGGCACCAGAGCCAAAATACATGTAACTTTATTCTCCCCTTCTTTCACCCACCAAGTTTCAACTGTATCAGAGAACAGCCTATGGTGTGTTCCCTTCATGAGAAAAGACGAGCACGTCTGAAGTATTTGTCACCCAGTATGTTTGACAAGTGCGGCAGTGGTGCACCAGAAGCACGGCTACCAAGTATCGACTGTAGCAGCCTGAGTGTTAAATGATCATTATCTGCACTTTTGCAGAAATGTGTTGCATCTACATTTTGCACTCTGCCCACTGGCATTCCCACACAGATGTAGCTCACCCCTGAGGCAGCCAGCAGCGGCGTACACATCCCTCTTGTGGGTGACCTTCCAGAGGTCTGGCGGACCCTCCAGGAGACGTGGCCGCACGCCGGCGTGCCGCAGAACCAGCGCGAGGCACTCCGTCCCACGATCCAGCTCATCCTCCGTGCTCTGCAATGGAAAACATTTCTCTGCACAAGTGTCTTAAAATTACACTGAGTCAATATTTTCACAATCAAATGTTCAAATGTGTGTGAAATCTTATGGGACTTAACTGCTAAGGTCATCAGTCCCTAAGCTTCCACACTACTTAACCTAAATTATCCAAAGGACATACACACACACCCATGCCCGAGGGAGGACTCGAACCTCCGCCGGGACCAGATTTTCACAATCAACTGGCTCATAGTGAAAAGATAATTTATCTCACAATCCACATTGCTTACTTGGGGTGTCCAAAAGTCTCTCCGCTGTGTCGTATGATTGTTAGCCGTGCGTGCCATACGACTGTTCGCCTGCCTGGGTTACTTCTCTTCAAGTGGACTCTTCCAACATTCCACTGTTTCATTTATCTCAACCAGCATCAGTAGTATCGTTGGTGTGTGTTGTTACGTGTTGACGTTAATGTTTAAGTTTAGTTCCTTTGTTCGTTTGTTTTGTTTTTGTCACTGTTAAAATGCTAACCATTGAAGAACATGTGTTTTTAGTTAAACAAGTGTTCAAAGCTGGCAGTAAATACACAGTTTCAGTTTGCCAAACGTTTAATTCAGTTTTCCCGTAGACAACACTCCCACATCGCGATACTGTGTGAGATTTGATTAACAAATTTCGAAGTACGGGTTCAGTGACAGATGCACCGACAAGTGGTTGTCCTAGCGTTTTGTCTGAGGATAAACTACTCGATATTTCCAATAAAATGTCAATGAGTCCGAACAAGTCTGTAAGACAACTTGCCCAGGAAATGGATGTTAGTGTCAGAATGGCCCACACAGCTGTAAGGAAAAAATTGAAACTTTTTCCATACAAAGTGACAGTCGTGCAACAACTGAAAAATACTGATCATGGCAAGAGACTGCATTATTGTCAATGGTTCAAAAATTTCGTTCAAAAAAATGGAAGGGATATTCCTAATGAAACGTTTTTCACTGATGAGGCATAGTTTCATTATCCGGGTACATGAACTTGCAAAATTCTCGTACGTGGAGTACTGCAAATCCATTGTGTATTCATGAGGAACCACTTCATCCTGTGAAAATAGGAATTTGGATTGCAATTTCTAGATGTCGGATTGTGGGTCCCATATTTTTCAACGAAACAATAAACACACAATGATACTGCAGTGATAATCTGTACCCATTCATAGAAGAACTTGTGTTAAGTGAAATACTTAACAGTTATTTCCAACAAGATGGTGTAATCGTGCATACAGCTCGCGTCTCAATGACACTGCTTGCTGATGTTTTTGGAGGTCGCATAATTTCACAGGGACTTTGGCCTCCACGGTCACCTGACCTAACACCACCTGACATTTTCTTCTGGGGTGCAGTGAAAGCAACTGTCTATAAAAACCATCCAAAATCCATCGATGAATTGAAAACTGCAATATCCACTTTCACTGCTTCTGTTACAGAAGAAATGTTACAGCTTGTGTTTGGAAACATGGTTAGACATACTGAATTGTGTATTCAACAACAGGGGGGACACTTTCAACATTTAATGTGAAAATCTGTAAGTAAAAATGAATATTCAATAAATTAATAATTTGTATTTCACCGAGTTTCATTTCAGTATATTCACTGTGACATACGGCATGCGCAGCTAACAATCACATGGCACTGAGGAGAGACTTTTAGAACACTCCGTAGATTCTGGAAAAGCTCTTGACTGAACTGATTGTGATAAATTATGGGCAAGAGTGAATGATACAAGCTACCCAGCACACTTAATCAGTACAATTGAAAGCTTATATTGTGAAATAAAAATAGTAATAAATACAGGAGAAAAGATGGCAGATGAGATAAAAATCAACCAGACTGTGAAATAGGGGTGTTCTCTTTCACCCACTCTTATTAACATTTACATATGTGTGGCGTCTGTTGTTTCAGAACTGCCCAAAAGAACAGACACTATTTTTGATCCAGCTGCCACTATGAATTAATACAAAAAGGACATACAGACTTGGTAATTTCCAAGAAATGGTTCACATCAAAATCACGGGCTGACAACGAGAAATATTCAGATTGAATGCTTCACTCTCGAGATGCTGACAAGAGAGACACTAAATGACAAATGTATCGAAAATAGAAAGTCATTAAAAAAGAGAGAGTAACAGCACTTGTTTCACTCACAGGAATTAATTAAAGAAATGAATACTATCACTTACATTATTCATCAGGTATCGGCATCATGTACAATACCGTGTCTGGCGTAAGAACCACTCCTTTCTCCCCGTACCCGGGATACATTTTTCACACGTTGTTGGAAAATTGGGAGAAACTAACAGGAGAGAGATTTACCAAATAGTCATAAGTAGTGAAAATATAAAAACTGAAATGCTTACTCTCTTGTAACGTTCTACTACTCTCAGGTGACATTCCACTTCAAGGATCAGGCATTCGATACATATCGTTTGCAGTGAGGCTGCAATTTTGATGTGCCCTGTTTCTTGGAAATTACCACAGACCTTAGCTGTGAGCAGGCATTGACTGCAATCGATCGGGTGCAGATGTCTCAGTTGTCAGAGATTCTGCCTAGTAAGCAGAGGACATGGGTTTGACTTTCCCCACTGATTACAATCAATGCTCACTCGCAGCCCAGGTCTGTAATTCCTCTGTGTATTTTTAACACTTATGCTGACTAAGACCTGGAGTTCAAACCTGAGTCATCCTATAATTGTTTCCTGTTAGTGATCACTTCTTTCAGCTCTGGTAGTCTTTGCTAATGTGATAAATGCTGAACTGCACCATTGTTCAAAGTCTGTGTTAAACTGCAAACCCCCTTCAACTGGCTGGGTAAGTCAGTTCAAAAGTCGGAGGAAGGCAACATCAGGACCTTGTCTGGTAAAGCAGCGTGGTGTTCAGTGCAACCTTTGGGTTGATGACACATTTAGCCTGCAGCTATAGTGACAAGTGTCCTTAAAAATTTGAAATCTGATGATTATCCAGGAATTAAATTGGATAAACACGTGAATCTAAGCACACTACTATTTGCAGATGAAAAACTAATAATTCGAGTATAAGAAGATGACTTCCAGTTAATAGCACATTGGGTAAAACATATATGTATAGAATAAAGTCTTAAAACTTCGTTACATAAGATGAAAGTTGTGGTCTTTCTAGGTAAATACCCAGTATGGTCATGATAGTATGACAGTCACTCCCAAAGAAATGCACACTATCTTTATAAAAATACTGTTTTCATTCTGCATGTGTGAAAGTTTTACTGTGTATAGATACATCCTTCCCGCTTGTTTTCAAACTTAGTTCAACCTGTTGCAAGCCTTAACCACCCTTCGCCAAGTGATCAAATCAAAATGACAAGGCAATCTCACTTACAGGGTCATTCTGCTCCACGACAATGCAAAGTGTCAGACAGCCAACACAGTCATGGTACTCCAGCAGACATTCAAATGGGAGGTTCTTGGCCACCCTCCATACAGTCCAGAACTCTCTCCCTGTGATTAGGCCAATTCTGGTCCCCTTAAAAAGACTCTGAGGGGCAAACGATTCACATCGGATGACGACGTCCAGCTGTATGTGCAGAACTGGTTAACATAGCAGGCCTGGGAATTTTATGAGACAGCCATTCATTGCCTTGTGTCACAGTGGGACAAGTGTCTCAACAGCCACTGTCAATACTTCTAACATACAGGTACTGGCTTCTGTAATTATGACTCCGACTTGTTTCTTTTTGAACACCCCTTATAAATGCCTGTGGAAATGCGGCAACCATCCTCTCTGCATCTGCAAATGGCACCACAAATGTAATGGTACAAATCAGTGGTGGCTTGAATGCAAAGCCAGGGAGATGAACCTCAGGAAAGGAAATGAACTCAAAGTGCGCTATTTTCTACAGGGGAGCAGAAGATTTTAACACTGTGTAGAGATGAGCATGACTTGTGCAAATGTCTGAGCAACTAGCAACATGGAAACTAGAGGCAAGCGAAACATAGGAAGTTGGAAGCTTCTCCATTCGCTATGTTTTCTACTCCCATCAATAATTAATTTTTTGTTTCTTCTCTTTTCACTGCAGGTTCACATGTAATATGTCATATGTACCTGAATGTTCAGAACGTTATTTAAACAAAGTTCCAGTTACATTTATAGTTCAGCTAGTTATATTTATCTTCCTGATTCCAATTATACAATTAGCTTCACTAAAGAGCTCGGTTCATTAAAAGTTACAGCTAATTGAAATCTTGACTGTAGTGTGTAATGGGGAAACACTTTGAGCTAATAGTCAGAATACAAAATGCAGTTACCAGTCTTTTGAAAGTAGGTACTTTGCTCCTTTTGAAAACAAACTTTAAATTGCTTGAAACAAATTAGCTTCTGAGATAACTGTCACTGAAATTTCAGAGCCTCATAATTTTGACTGACTATTTTGTCTTAATGTTTATAAAAGTCTGACCTTTACTTTTTGAATCAAATGACATTATTTTCAAGACAGATGCCATAATCATAAGTAGGGATTTTCTAACAACAGAAGCATAACACTGCGCCATATACTCTATAATTTACTGACCTTCAACATTTGTCATAAACCAGATAACAGTAACATACAAAATAACAAAATGTAACACAGCCAATTTTCAAAACATTAGGTACTTTCAGAAACCACACAATATTTTTATGCTGTCTGCAAATAGTCACCCCTGCCCAAAAATCATGCAGTCTACCACCAGAATTAAGTCTGACCAGCAAGCGATCATGTAGTATCATTATGTAGTATCATTACAATACAGCTTTAGATATGAAACGCATTAAATCTTTGTTGAAAGAATATGTGACCATAAATTACTCATGCATTAATAATTATGTCAAACTGTACAGAAAGGTTTGCTGAGGTCAGTTTGGTAGAGGCAGTATTAATTAGTGCCAACTTTTTTTTCATTATGTAACTGTATTTAAGTGTGATGTTTTTTTTTTTTCCAACCTACATACTGTCTGTTACTCTGGTGTAATTATATGCCACTCAACAATGTGGTGGAGCTTGTGATATTTCAGTTGATTGTCCTCTGCCACACTGAACTACTGTCAATTATATCATCAAGAGTGTATACAGTATGTAGTTTTCCCTTAACTGCATGCAAAAGAGAACTGTGAAACCCGAACTGGTCATCATTCGTGAATATGTCACAAATCGAAGTAAAATTGATTGTTTTCCAGCATTAAATACTGTGCGGGCCGCATCATTAGAATTATCCTTTTTGTCACGAACAGTTTCAAACCTGTTACAGCAACTGAGAGAAGAAGTGGCAGCTACCGAGAGCACCAAAGCACAATGGATTAGCTACACAGTTTTGAGTATGCCGATGCCAGCGTAACAACTTCCATGCCTGGACTATTTCCGCCAGGAAGTAAACACTCATGTCCGTGGCTCTGTGCCCATGCCACGCTTCGTGGGCGTCCTCTGTGACATCATTCTGCACTATTCTGCTGCGATACCCTCGCCCATATCTATCTCAATGTCGGCTGGTGGGAATACCAGATCACTCTCCGCTGAAAAGGACATGTATGGTTGAAAATGACCTGGCTTTTGCTGCAACATCCGCTGCAAAACTGGAGAGTGCTCGAAATTCTTCAACAGCAAATTGGCTGATGGATGTGATGACACTGATAAGGCTGGCTCCACCATAGGGGTAGAAGATTGTGGAAGCTGGGGTAACAGTGTGTCTACCAGCATCACTGGGGGCAAATTGTCGTCCACTGGCGAGTAGGACAAAGAGCGCTCAGGTTCATATTCCACAGGTTCTGCATCAGTAGTCACGATAACTATCCCCACCATGACCCTCTCCATGGTCAAATGTAGGGCAGTGGAAGGTGCAATGAGGCAGCAGCAGGTGAGCACACTGCTACAATAGGGACCCCCCCCCCCAATGGAACAATGCTGCAACAGACCCTGTCGCCTGATGACAAGCTAGGAGACGGCAGCATTGAGGATCCGATAGGTCATGGGCTCAACTGATTGGAATGGTGAGTCGGTTGCTCCTGACAGACATTCATCACAAATAAATGCCAACTTTTGTAGAGCACAATATCACCCAGCAGGCACCCCTGCCGCCAGCCAATAGGTCCAGCCAAAACAGCAGCCCTGTGAGGAAAACACAGTGGGCTGCAATGGTCCGGGGCCTGTGGTTAGGGGTGCAACAAATCCAAACAATCCCACAGCTAGCTCCGGTGCAAACTTTCCACTGCTCTGCATCTGTTAACCAGCATCACCTGGTACCAGACAGGGCATCGTTGGAGTATAAGGAAGACACAGAATTCTTAATTTGAGTTTTAAATGTTTGCAAGAATCGCGCCACCTCTGAGTTAGAACCCAGGTAAAATGGAAATGACTGTATGGCATTGTTGGCTGGGAGGTCCCATGCGGAGAAGTTCAGCCGCCATATTGCAAGTCCTTTTTAGTTGACGCCACTTTGGCGACTTGCAGGTCAATGATGCTGAAAATGATGATGAAGGACACACAACACCCAGTCCCCTGCTGGGAATCGAACCCAGCCCCCCTGCGTGGTAGGCAGAAACGCTACCGCTACGCTACAGAGGTGGACAGAACCCAGGTGAGATGGGGGCAACAGTCAGATGCTGGATACCGTTGCAAATGTAAAAGTCTGCAAACCCTTGAGACATGAATTGGAAACCAATTTCAGGGACAAGGATCAGGGGAGAGCCCGAACCGATAACATGGAGGAAAGTTTGGAAACAAACAGAAAATCTGACAACGCATCGATCACGAACAACTACATGCTTCCAGAAAAGGGACCCACAAACTCTTTGTGCACGCTCTCCCGAGGGTGCCCCGAAGGGGGCCAAGTGGAAAACTGATGCAGCATTGCAACCCAGTGCAGGAGCCCACATAAGGTGTCCAATATCGTGATCAATCGCCAGCCATTAGATGTGAAGAAGCACCAAAGCCTTCAAATGGGACAGACTCTAGCATGACGCACACAGGAACTGGAGTATGTGATGATGCAACATCGGAAGGACAACCAATGGAAAACTTTGCTCTTCTACGTGCGAGCATAAGGACCCCCTGTGTAATGTCGAGCAGATCGCACAGCACAAAAAACTGTACCCCACACCGAATCTGCTGCTGAAGGAGGCCGGGGCCAGTAAAACCTGTCCCATGCATCTTCCCACCACCACCTACTCCAGTCCTGTAACCCGGAAGGTGTACACGAGAGCCATGTGTGAAAGCACCCACGTGATTTACCAACTGACCTGCCTACACTGTGAAGCTTTCTATGTGGGAATGACCAGCAACAAACTGTCCATTCACATGAACGGACACAGGCAGACAGTGTTTGTTGGTAATGAGTATCACCCTGTGGCTAAACATGCCTTGGTGCACGGCCAGCACATCTTGGCACAGTGTTACACCGCCCGGGTTATCTGGAAACTTCCCACTGACACCAACCTATCAGAACTCCGGAGATGGGAACTTGCCCTTCAATATATCCTCTCTTCCCGTTACCCAGCAGGCCTCAACCTCCGCTAATTTCATGTTTCCGCCACTCATACCTCACCTGTCATTCAATAATATCTTTGCCTCTGTACTTCTGCCTCGACTGAGATCTCTGCCCAAACTCTTTGCCTTTACATATGTCTGCTTGTGTCTGTATATGTGCGGATGGATATGTGTGTGTGTGTGTGTGCGCGCGATTGTATACCTGCCCCTCTTTCCCCCAAGGTGTCTTTCGGCTCCCGGGATTGGAATGACTCCTTACCCTCTCCCTTAAAACCCACATCCTTTCGTCATTCCCTGATGAAGCAACCGTGGGTTGCGAAAGCTTGAAATTTGTGTGTGTGTTTGTGTTTGTTATTGTCTCCATCAACGTACCAATGCTTTCGTTTCGTAAGTTACAGAATCTTTGTTCTTAGATATATTTTTCCCACGTGGAGTGTTTCCCTCTATTATATTCATGTCATTAATTTGAACCCTGACTATAGTAATATATATATATATTTGCAACTTGTCATCTGCATAGGATTTGTCTACATTCTATTTTGTTTATGTTAATTTCATATAACGACTCGTTCCATTATAATGGTGATTTGCTCCTCAATTTGCTATTATGGAACAAGACATGAAAAAAAAAGGAAAGAAAAAAAAAAAAACCCAACATGTTAATCTGTGGGGGAGGAGGGAATCAGAAAACACAGAGATGAGCACAAAGGAAAACACAATGTCACTGTTGCAAATGACTGAGCAAGTTGATACAAGGAAACCACGAGTATGGTGCAAAGTGAGAGCCACATCCAAGCACACTGAAATTCTGTAAGAGCTGCTGGTCGAGGCCTATTGCAACTGGCAAGTAAACACCTGGACCAGTGGGTCAGCTGATACCACACTTTATGTGTGCCTTCCGTGAAAGTATTCTGCATAATTTCACTGCGATATAGATGCCAGCTAATCTGCATTCAGTTCAATGCCTGTTGGCAAAATGGTAAAATCGTGTGAAAGTATACAAAGTTTCAAGAAACAGCTTTAAGTCAGATCAACATGGTTACAGCGCACGCAGAGACATTTAAGCAGACATTCTTCCATACTACATGTGCAAATGGAACGGGGAAGAGTCCTTACATGGGTACAATGGCCTGAGAGGATGGACGTAGATGTAGAAGAGCGAACTAAATCATTGACTTTTCCAGTTGCATGAGACAGGTTGCTGCCAGTTAACACATTACACTGTGCAAGTACAGCCATCCTCATCTTCGATAAAACTTCCCTAAGCGTGTAACTACACTGTCTTACAGACCAACATTTCAGGCAGTACTGCAAATGGTTTTCAACAGGATGCTGTAAATACTATCTACCCTCCAACTCATACCATTCAGTAGAGAACTAATGGAGTTAGAAAAGGGGAACCATGAGACAAAGGTGTAACTTACTGTAAATAAAATCCCATGAGGTATGACAATTCCAAAACAGGCCAAAACATAGTGCTATAAAACAACATGATAGTGTCTCCACATACTCGTAAAGTGTGTCCATAAATTCACTGAATTGAGTGCATCTGGCCCATATTTCAGAAATGACAGAGTACTACAGAAATCTGAGTCTCGGGTCAGCAGTACCTTGTTGTAAGCAGTGGCCAGCACCTCCGTCCGGAATGCCTGCGGGGTCTCCGACGCGAGGTGAGAGTCGCGGTCGAGACTGGCCTGCAGCAGCAGCGTCCCACCGGCGTCCGGAGACGCGCGCACCACAGTCGAGGTGAGTGGCCGCGTCGCACCTGCCGCCCCGTGGTGCTCAGCCAGTACCACCAGCCTCTCTAGCAGCTCCGCAGGTACCAGAGGGCGCACTGCATCGTGCACCACCACCACGCGCACACCCGCCTCTGCGTGAAGAGCACGATGTGAGGTACTTGCATATGTCGTGATGCCCTCCACATGCTGTGTTTATGCCGGCTGGAATGGCCGAGCGGTTCTAGGCGCTACAGTCTGGAACTGCCTCGGGCATGGATGTGTGTGATGTCCTTAGGTTAGTTAGGTTTAATTAGTTCTAAGTTCTAGGGGACTGATGACCTCAGAAGTTAAGTCCCATAGTGCTCAGAGCCATTTGAACCATTTTGCTGTGTTCATGTGTAACCTCACAGGACAAATTTTACTCATCCTCTTAAAAGAGCACCTTCATCAAATTGCAGCACTGTAGAATATGCAGGATTGGTACCAGGCACTAATGTGACCCTCCACTACTTACCTATTAGTTGACTACATTAGTGCTACACTTGGGAGTGAGGGCAATTCGGTCTTCTTACTGTGAGTTTTTATTGTGATATTTCTGAGGACATGCTGAGCCACTTGACAGTACAAGCACAACTGTCCTGAAAGCATTCACACTGTGCTGTGTTTCCCACTGTCACTATTTCATTTGTTTATTGTAATGTCGCCACACATTTCCGGTAACGGCCACGGGTGGCCAAGTGCAATAATAGCATGGTCGAGCAGCAAATCGTGGTAATGAAGTGGCATGTATGTGCTGTCAGTTATATGGAATCAGTACAGTGAGATGGGTCGACATGAAGATGTCACAGAATGCCAGGAAGGAGCTATCGTGTTCTGGCGTGACCGTGATCATACTTTTAATGAAGCTGGTAGACTTGTTGATGTATCAATGGAGACTGTCTAACATGTCAATGAGCAATGATGTACCACTCACAACCATGTAGCATAGTATAAGAATAGTGGCCGTAAACAAATCCTAACCAATGGGGCAGGAGACAAGTGTCATGTCTTATCAATGACAATCAGTTTCAAACCTGAAAGAATTGCTGCTGTCAGTGAATGCAGGTTAATTTCACCCAGTTTCCATAAAAACATTATAAACAGTAGGTCTGTAGGGTGGTCTGACGAGTTGTCATTTATGGCTTTTTTTCAAATGATGCAAACTATCTAGTGCACTGGCAGCCTAACATATGAGGACTATTCATAAAATAACCTCCAATTACATATAATAAATAAATAAATAAATAAATAAAAATTATGTGTATGAGGTTACAGAATTTGTTTTACACTATTGTGAAAGAATACACTCCCATTTATTTTTCCACACAATTTCCAGCCACAATGAGAGATTTCTCATAGCATATGATGAGCTTTGAAATTCTGCAGTTGTAGAATTCTGCTGTCTGCATCCACCTAGCATCAAATTTCCTGTAGCTCAAATCTCAGTAACCACTTTTGTACAGAAGATTACTACTAATCTATGGAAAATGAACACAAAGTTCCACCATGGTGAGTCTTCAGTTTTCTGTAACCCTTTCCCGAACCAGACGAAACAGATCTGCACTCACAATACTTGGCCAAGCACATTTCTCTTCATCGTGGACTTGTCAAACTCAAGCTCTATCCAAACAGGCCTCAGGAGGCCCAGCAGCACCGATCGATCGCTGTGTCATCTTCAGCTGACAGGCATCACTGGATGCAGATATGGGAGGATTGTGAGGGTACCTCAGGTCGGTGATAGTTCTGCGATGTATTTGATAACAGAACTTGGACCTCCTCATTAAAGTTTACAGTGAACATGAACCAGAATATTTATTTCACCATTCTTGGGGACTAATTATTGTCCTTTCTTGTACATATTTATGGTGAGTATGTTTTGGACACTCCTGTCCTGCATGGCACTTTCTCAGCCAGTCAGTTTTCATGACCAGACCTGCTATTTCTTGGTCAAGTAGCTCCTCACTTGCCCGCAAAAGGCAAAGGTCCCGAGTTCGAGTCTCAGTCCGGCACACAGTTTTAATCTGACAGGAAGTTTCAGCTCCTCAATTGGCCGCACAAGAGATGAGTGCACCCTGCTTGCCAACAGCATTCAGCAGACCTGGACGGTCACCCGCCCAAGTGTTACCTATGCCCGACAGCCCTTAACTTGGTGACCTGATGATATCACAATTGCGGCAAGGACACTGGTTTGCCCAGTTTTGAACATACAGCTTCATTGTATCACACCACCTTCCCTTGTTACAGAAGATTTTGACTACTAGAAATTTAGTGCCAAATGGGTGCAGGTAGCACAATTCTATGATTGCGGAATTTCACAGCTCATCAAATGTTACAACAAATGTCTCAATGTGGCTGGAAACACTCAGGAAAAATAAATTAGAGTGCGTACTTTCACAGATTTGTAAAACAAATGCTGTAACTCCATTCACACTTTTTTTTTTTTAAATAAATGGAGATTTTTCGTGTTCTGCTTTCGAACTCACAGGTGGCCAAAGAGAACAGTCAATGCAATTATTAGTCCAAGTATGGAACACTTTATTTGAAGCAAAAAGTGATACACTTATTTTTGTGGTGTCCATGGCTGTGGCTGAATGTTCACATGTGGAACTACATATGCAATTCAATGTTTTGGGGTCTAAACACAAGAAGCAGTCAAACACTCTGAGGTGCATGAAATCACAAGTCTGTAGAAAAATGAACAATATTATTCAGTTACAATAAAAACACATCTGTTGATGGCCAGTAAAACACTGTATAACAGAGACTGGTAGGAAAATAACAGTGTGATGTTACAATGAGCATATACTAGAGGCAGAAGTATGTCTTCTCTGTGACAGTGGTCAAAACAGAACTGCCACTCTTTCACCTGTGGCCACTTCTCAAGCCATGGCATGGTGAGGGCGCCTCGCAAATCTGGCAGGGGTGGGGGTGGGGACAGAAGGGGGGGGGGGTGTTGCTATTTCTTCTTCCTGAATGGCAGCCTGTGACGTTAGCAGGATGTGTGGGCTCTTTGCAGTGGTTGACACCTGTAGCACCGATATCAATGGTTGCAGGTTACTTTACGAATGACCAATGTAATATTTAAGCTGCAGAGCATAGTGGAGGTCAGTGGTAGTTCTGTGATATTTTCGATAACACAACTCTGGCCTCCTCAGTAAAGGTCATGGTGAACATGAACCGGGCTACTTATTTCAATATATTTGGAGATCAACTGTTGTCCTTTCTTCTATATCTTTATGATGAGCATGCTCTGGACACTACTATCCTGCAAGAGGACAACAGCCACATTGGCAGTCCTACATGCGCAAGTTCCCACTTTGATGAACACTATTGCACGTCGACAGCCCTGCTAAATCACCTGATTTTAGTCCTAAAGAAAACATCTGGAACTATTTGGATCAGCAGAGGAATCAATTTGCTTGCAATTTGGCAGTTCTACAGCAGGGGTGTACAGACTTCCCAGTACTAAAGGCTGCAAGCCCCTAACTGGTGACCACATCAGGGACGGGGAGGGGGCGGAAGGAATATGCCATTTCGTAGTTTCCACAGGGTTCCACCCTCTCTCTTCTGGGAAAGAATACAAGATGATTACAAACAAATTTTTTTTTTTACACAAACAAATGGTGAGGGGCAGTCTCTGATCTCTGCTCTACAGGATCTAACTATTAATAAGTGGCTCCAGCTGAGTATGACATACCTGAAAAAATGTGTGGACACATTTCCTTGCAAACTGAAGCCATTATTGAGGCTATTTATAGTGGCAGTCTTACACAGCACATTATTAGTGTGATGTTTCTGCAGGAAGACTCACTTTTTGTCCAGTGTAGTTAACCTTATAATGTTATACAGGATGTTTCAAAAAGAATATATGTATCACAAAGCACTATGTTGTAAAGACTGTCTATCACTGTGCCATGGCTCAGTTATTGGAGGAACAAATACATTTTCTAGTTTATATTAATTGCTACTACATGTTGGTATCCTGTTTGCTTGGTCAATGTCACAGGTTGTAAAATGGCTATGCTATACAGCACAGAAATCATTTTGTGTTCTCGAGTTTGCTAAGTGTAATTCTGTGATTATAGTGCAAAGACGTTTCAGGGTGAGGTACCAAACTAATAATCAGAATGGATGGAACATTCACAGATGGTATCGACAGTTTGTGTATGTAAAGGAAGGAGTCCAGGCTGCCCTTGTACTTCCGATGCAAATGTTGCACGAATTCAAACTGCTTTCCTATGCAATCCTATAAAGTTAACTCATTGTAAAAGTTGGGAGTTACAACTGCCTACAACAACAATTTGGCATGTTTTGAGATGTTGGTAGGTTATGAAGCCGCACAAGTTACAGCTGTTAGAGGCTCTACATCATGACGGGAAATGCAAACGTGTGCAATTTTTCGATAAGCTTTGGAATGCTGTCGATAATAACAACACTTTCACACAACGCCATCCTAGTAGGAAAGTGAACAAACACAATGTTCAAAATTGGGGCTACAGAATCCACATGCACACACTGAATTTGTATGTCATTCACCCAAAGTCAATGTGTTTTGAGCGATATCCCACTTGTCTGTTTACAGCTCATTCTTCTTTGATGGAGTATCTTGCTATGTTACAAAACTTGCTTTTTTCCGTTACTTCCTTTCCAGTGGGCCCGCAGCTTGCATAATGTGATCTTATTGTAGCAAAAAAAGAAACAAAAGACATTTATGTTCCAAGGTTCTAAATCATACAAGCTAAGACGTACACTAGACAATGGCAAATCACCGACATGAGCTCATCTTGTACATTGTATTACTACGAATAAATAAATATATAAATAGTGCATCAAAACACTTGTACCTAAAATTTAAAAAAAAAAAGAGGACTACTTCATTTTCTATTGATACAAGTCACCATCCTCACTGGAGTTGCCAAGTGCGTGACTATCTGAATTCGGGTATCACTGACATACTGTTCGTACTGCTGGCAGAGGACATACTAACCATCTATAATCTTAACTTGAGAGATTCGTAAATATGTGTCCCAAGTTTCATAGTTGTATATCTTCCAGTTTAATAAACATAAGTGTTCAAAATACAAGTTTCTTACAGTTTAATAAACGTAAGTGTTCAAAACACATATATTCTTTTTGAAACTTGCTGTATTGTTCTTTGCTAGTACCAAAATTATTCTATGAATAATTTTTGACATGACTCCTGTATACAAACCAAACAGTTTGTAAATGTATGTAATCAGATTAACGATCTCTAACCCCATCCCTCTCACACATATACATACCAGCTTTCTGAAGTGCCTGCAGGCCATTCCGTATGGATCGGTGTCGGCTGCAGCCCCCTCTGACAACAGAGACACGATCTGCACCTTTGATGCCGGACCCGTCCAGAACCGTCTGCACTTTCTCCGGAGAGTCCACGACCAGCGCGACACGACGGACCCACGGCGGCCGCAACACCTCCTCCAGAGCGTACAGCAAAATGGGCCTGCCCTGTCAGCAATTTAAACACTCACGATTAGCTGGGTGTTCTAGCAAAATAACAACAAACACATTTCAGCACAGATGTTATTGCAAGGGTCACATATTAAATTTCTACACATCTCCCTTAGATGGGCCATTAAGTTGCTGTCTTATGCCAACACTGAATGACATTAAGTTAAGCAGTACCATAAACTGTATTTATTTATAAATAATACTTTAATTATTACAACAGCTTGTCTGCGCAATGAATTTTGAAGTCAGGTTTAGTTTTCAGTATCATTATCTCACCCAATACCATTCAAACTGTGTCAGGCCTCTCTCGACATTCATAAAATTATGTTATGTATCATATTATATAGCTTGGAGTATGTCTGAGAAACATTAAATATTGTTTCACCTAATCAGTAATTTTCTTGAAGGATGACCATCAATAATGATGTGTAGTATACTCCAAACTATATAATTCCAGCCCGAGATGCTGGAATTGGTGGTCATCTGTGCATGAGGGGTGTGTGTGTGTGTGTGTGTGTGTGTGTGTGTGTGTGTGTGTGTGTGTGTTTTTTTTTTTTTACTGACAATGGCTGTGGCCAAAAGGTATATGTAAGTGTCTCTTAATCATGCCTGTCTCTAACTTGACGTGTCTTCTTTACGAGAGTAGCAATCTACCTTTTCCTACATTGTTGATCTTCCTATCTGGAGTTCCAAATTGTATAATGTGAGGCATTACACAATTGTGTGGGTGTTGAGAAATGCCTGAAACAGCTGAGTGATAAATACAATACATGATGTCTCAGATAATGGCCCTGAGAACAAAACATGTCTTCAAAATTCATTGCATAAGCAAAGTGCTGTAGTAGTTAAAGTATTATACATAAATAAATACAATTTATACTAATACTTACCCTAATGTCTGTGTCAGGAAGTCGTTTCTGAAAGTATTTGTATAGAATGTAGCCATGTATGGAAGTGAAACATGGATGATAAATAGTTTAGACAAGAAGAGAATAGAATCTTTCGAAATGTGATGCTACAGAAGAATGCTGAATATTAGATGGGTAGACCACATAAATAATGAAGAGGTATTGAATATAATTGGAGAGAAGAGAAATTTGTGGCACAACTTGACTCAAAGAAGGGATCGCTTGGTAGGGCATATTCTGAGGCATCAAGGGATCACCAATTTAGTACTGGAGAGCAACGTGAAGGGTAAAAATTGTAGAGGGAGACCAAGAGATGAATACACTAAACAGATTCAGAAGTATGTAGGTTGCAGTAGGTACTAGGAGATGAAGAAGCTTGCACAGGATAGAGTAGCATGGAGAGCTGCATCAAACCAGTCTCTGGACTGAAGACAACAACAACAATAACAACAACAACAACCCTAATGTCATTCAGCGTTGGTATAAAACAGTAATGTTCTAGGTGTTATATATAAAGAGTAATGAACTCTGAAAGTACAGGATGAAAATGCTACCTGTTCACGAGCAGGTCCCCGTAAGATTTGGCATTACTGTTGTTTTAGTATTTGTCATTGGTTATTGATCAAATGGTGGCAGCCAGAAACTGACTGAGTAGATTGTTCACAGTGACTGGCTAAAAAGACCACAACGTGAAAAAACGGCAATTTCAAATAAAGGTTTCTGTCACTTGATTTTTTTATGATTTTCGTAAATGCCAAACTTGACAAAAATGACTCAATGTTTGGCAATCAATTAACCATCTTCAGAAAAGACTTACAACTTAAGGGTATGTGACTTGTCATGAGATGGAGTTATCCATAGGTATATCAAGGACTTTGGTACATCTGATTCTGCATTGATATTCAACTGCAATAAAAATCTGTTACTGATGGATTCTGCACAGCTTGACAGAAGTCCAAAAATTGGCCCATGTTAATCGTTGTAAGGAAATGCCTGGAACATTTGACCTAGAACATGCAAAACCCTTATGTGAGATCATAATGGGAGGTGAATCTTCAGAATCTGCATAAGAGATGGACACGAGGAATGGTCAACTGTTTGAGAGTTCTGAAGTGAACAAACACCAACAAAGCACTTCACGACTTCCTACAAAATGATAGTTCCTTTCTTTGATAATGTAGGAAAAAGACAGATTGCTACTTACCGTAAAGAAGACAAGTCAAGTTGCAGACAGGTACAATTAAAAGACACTCACTTATAGCTTTCGGCCACAGCCTTCATCAGTAAAACACACACACACACACACACACACACACACATACACACACACACAAGCAAGCACATCTTGGGCTGGAATTCCAGTCCAAGATGCTGGAGTTGGCTGTCGCGTGTGCGTGAGGTGTGCTTGCTTGTATGTGTGTGTGTGTGTGTGTGTGTGTGTGTGTGTGTGTGTGTGTGTGTGTGTTTTACTGACGAAGGCTGTGGTGTGTGTGTGTGTGTGTGTGTGTGTGTGTGTGTGTGTGTGTGTTTTACTGACGAAGGCTGTGGTCAAAAGCTATATGTGAGAGTCTTTTAACTGTGCCTTTCTGAAACTTGATATGTCTTCTTTACAGCACCAGCAATCCATCTTTTTCCTACACTGCTGAATTCTTACCTGGACAGTCCATTGCTTAAGTTCCTTTCTTTGATTACACTGGCCATGTTGTGAGCATTCCTTTAGAGGACTAAGTACAATGCTGGGTACTACACAATGTTCTGCCACAAGTCATTGATGGAAGTCAGAAAAATCAACTGAAAATGTTGTATCATTGTTCCTTGTAGAGTCACACTACACACAACTGAATCTGATGGAGAAAAACACTGTTGCCCACATTCTCCTGATTTATCACTTAAAGACACATTTTTGTTGCTTTATGTTAAACAATGTCCAACAGTGATTTTCATCGCCTTTAAGGGTTTGAAACAGTCCGAAATCACATTTTGAGATATCAACATACGAGTGGGAAAAAAAAATTGACCAGAATTCGTTCAAAGCCATGCAATGGTGTATAAATTTTAAAAGCAAACGTTTTGCAAAAGAGTAAGGCTATATGTGTTTAAAAACTGATCTTATTAGTCCTCATAATGTCTAAGTGAAAATACATAGTGCAGTGACATAGCTCAGAAACTGTGTTGCCAAATGAATGACAGTGAAATGAATGTGTGAATGAGCATGAGGAAAACACTGCCAAAAAAAAAAAAAAGGGAGAGAGAAATAGGCGCAGTAAGACTTACTGAGAAGCTTAAAAAATAACCTCATTTTGAGAAAGCTAACTACTGGTCCACGGCAACAACAGTGCTATGCTGCATCCATTGTAGATCTGAGCTGACAGTCACTGAAAAACAAAATGTAATCTACAGAGGAAATAAATAGCAGCTAAGGATGCCACAACCATAGTGAAATAAATTCCAAATCTCAGATATTTACTACAGTTAACCAGAGTGATACCAATGCATTTTCCAAAAATGTGTAATACTGGGGCGGGGAGTTAGTTTGTGCACACCACCAATAAATAAATAAATAAATAAATGTGTTTAATTTTTATTAACAATATATTTTTTTAAACATAGGTACTGATGGATGAGTAAGGTACAGAACCTGAAAACATTTTTTAGCATGATCTTAGCAACACCTACATATTTTCAATAATGTTTACTCCAAGTGCAGGGGTACTTCATGACCACCACCAAAAATTTAAAAAATATAAATTTCATAACTGTCATTGATTTCACCTCACATCATGCCTTTCAAAATTCTACAGATGTGTAAGACAGGACCTAAACCTGAAAATATGAATATGACATTTGTTGTGAAAGGTCACAGTGGGTAATAGGACTTAGATTTTTGGTTAAGTTTTACTGAAAAATTTAAACAGTTGTGGAATCTGATATAAGAAATCACCAAAAACGATAAACATTTTTTCAAAATTTTAAAATATAAAGTACCACTCGAGATCACAATATTTTTAAAAGGTGGGCACAAAGTACCCCCTCCCCCCTCGGTAACGCAAGGGTTAACACATTATTATGAGGGGTAGTTATAAAGTTTCAATTATCTCTCAAAAAATTAAGGTATTTAATTACAATTTTTGTTTATTTGCAAATACATATCTGCAGACCTGGTACACACTGAATTCCCACACCACAGTACGGTACCACTCTGCTAGACGGCGAGAACGAAATAACACAGTCCACCATTAAGGTAGAGTATCATAAGGTCGTTGATTTTCTGCATCTAGTGGGAAAAAAGTGCTGCAACAAATCTGTGCTAAGTTGGTGAAAGTGTAAGACAACAACACATCATCATATGATACAGAGATCAGGTGGTGCAGGCACTTCTAGTGCGGCCACACACGTCTCAGTGACAAAGAATGAAGTAGCTGGCCATCTCTCCATTGAGAACCAGCAATCGTAGGAACTGGTGACCCTCTTGCTCAAAGACCAGGGAATCACTATTGAAGCAGTGATGGAACAAGTTTAAATCAGTCACGGATTGCACAATGAGGAAGTGTTCTGTGGTTATCAGCTGAGCCGAGACAACTTTCAGCGGCAGTATTTCGACAAGTTTTCTACTCTCACCATCAGGCGAAGCATCAGGTTTATGTACAGTTTGTATATTTATAGTTGGTAGATGACAGGTTTCTCTGCCTCACCTGCAACGGCTGGGCCAATTGCGCGCCCTCAGAAGGGATATTGTGGACAGTGGAGAGGGATCGTGGACAGTGGTAGGGGGGACTTCTGGCACATTGGAGGGTCCCAGCACCACGTCCTGGTGTTGCCTGTCTATTGCATTTGCTGCCTTCGCTGCTTTCATGCCAGAGCGCTCCTGACGTATTCTTGCTAGTGCTATATCCCATATGGAGCAAAGTTAGAAACCATTGCTCTGGTTGACAAGATCATCACAGACTCGTATTTTTACTGCCTCTTTGATGATCGAGTCCTAGACCTCATTTTTCCAGTGCAGCACCTCTGTCTGTTCAATATTAAACATATGACATCATTGAGTCTGTGTTCTGCCACTGCAGATCTGTCTGTTCGTCTGAGGTGACTGCTTCTCACATGTTCTGAGCTGTGCTGCAAAATATACTGCTGTATCTGGCCGATTTACTGCTTGCCACATTTGCAACTAATGCCACAGACTCCAGATATTCACAGTCCTTGTTGATCTTTCATTGAGCCAAACATATTTTTGATTTTGGGGGCAATGAGCAGAAAATGGTTTTAATGTTGTTTTTTTCTAGTATCCTGGTAACCTTGACCATGGCCCAGCATAAGGAAGGAACAACACACATTTATGTCTTTTCTAGCCATAGGCTAAAATCAAAAATATACTTGGTTCAATAAAAGGCGAACCATGACTAGAGTCTAAGCATCAGTTGCAAATGGGGCAAGCAATATTGGCCAGACACAACAGTATATTTTGCAGTATCACTCGGAAGATGTAAGAAGTGTATGCCTCGGCCAAATGGACATATCTGCAGTGACAGAGCACAGCCTCAATGGAGGCCATGTGTTTGATTTTGAACAGACAGAGGTGTTGTGCCACACAAACAGGTTTTGGGATGTGATCTTCAAAGAGGCAGTGGAGATAAGGGTTTGTGATGACCTAGTCAACTAGCTTAGTGGTTTCCAACTCAGCTCTGAATGGGATATAGTGCTAGCAGGAATACATCAAGAGCACTCTGATGCAAAAGTGGCGAAGGCAGCATTGGAATAGACAGGCAGCACCAAAAATGACGCCAGGGTCGTCAAACACAGTGGGAGCCCCCACCACCACTGTCCACAACGGTCCACCCCCCCCCCCCCCCCCCCTCCCTTTCATTGTCCACGATACCCCTCCTTCTGGAGGCAAATGATTGGACCAGCTGTTGCAGACAAGGCAAAGGAGCTTGCAGGGGCTATAGAGATATGAACTGGACATGAAACAGACACTCCACCTGAAGATGATGAGTAGGAAACTTGTTAAAGTGTTCAAAATGGTAAAGAGCAGCAACTAGTTGTCATTTCCATTCTAGCTTTATTACAGTAGTTCCAGATTTCGGCTAGTAACTAGCCATTATCAATGCGGTATTCCTTAGTTATTATATGTGCCCTAGTATGTCTACACCTGTTGTTCAGGCTCTTGTCACAATAATCTTTAATCAACTGTGACAAGAGCTTAAGGAACAGGCGTAGACATACCAGGGCACGTATAACAACTCCAGAATACTGCATCCATAATGGCTACTAACTAGCCGAAATCTGGATCTGCTCCAATAACGCTAGAATGGCAATAACAACTCATTGCTGCCCATTATCATTTCGAAAGTTATATCACAGTCGCAGAGTGCCATGCATTTTCCTAATGGAAGGTAGTTTGATGGTGTTGAAATGTTGCCACAGATTTATGTTTCGACTCAGCTAATAAACTGAGAAGATTTCATCATTGAAATTTGCCCAGAAAGCCTACAGTCCCACCTCATACAATATTCTGATCGTGAAAAAGGCCATCATCTGCTCAGTTCCGCGACTGTTCGTACCCGTTCAAAAAGCCTGCTGATTAAAATGTAATAGCGGAAAGATTTCAACTGTGTCAACCTGATCCAGATGACTTCTTTAGCCACTTGATCATCGTGGATGAGTGCTGCGTGTATCACTATGACACAGAGACAAAGGAGCAAAGCAAGCAGTGCAAACATGTGGATTCATTAATACCGAAAAAGGCAAAGAGACAAATATCATCAGGCATGGTGATTCTGAGACTGCCGTGGGGTGGTGTCAACAGACTGCGTTTTATGTTGCTAACCATCACAGGAGCATAATGCCAAAATCTCCTGACATTATGGCGGACTTTCCAGACAAAGCATAGCAGGAATCTGTCTGAGGAGGTGGTTTTGCTCTACAACAAAACCCCTGCTCATTCTCCTGCTTTTTTTGGGCTATCAAATTTTGCCCCCCACCTTTTATCATCCTGACACGCTGCCCAGTGAACTGTTCTTTCCTCAAGTGAAGAAACCATTGCACAGCAAGCATTTCCAGAATGACAAAGAGGTGATTTTAGAGGTGGAGCATTTCCTCAACAGCCAAAGTGCAGACATCTACGACAAAGGTCTGCATCACATCAAGGACTCACCCGTGATTTATTTATATTTATAGAAAATCAGCTAAATAAATGTGAGTGTAGTTTCAAGAAATTCTGGGGATAGAATCAATTCCTGGTGTAGTTACAATTTAACCACACTCAGCATGGAAAAGATTTTGGGGTTGTGTTCAGTACTTGAAATAACCTGTAAATCACCGAAGGTGACTGCTGGGACGATTCGTCTGAGAAGGCTGCCTCATTTTTATCTACTTCCATATTAAGCAAAATCTAGTTCCAAATGCTTATGATGGCAGTTAGATGGGCTGATTTCTGGTTTTGTATAAGTAGAAGTTTGCTTCAAATGATCGTACCTGTCATATCCCTGAATACCGCCCATCCCTCCCACATGTTTTACACAAATCTGACATGAATAAGTAAAAATAAATCAGAAAGTTGATGCAGGGAACCATATCAATTACTGGAAACAGTTGTGGTGAATGCATATTCATTGGAAAAATACTAAGAAATTGTGACACAAACATTGAAGATCACTCATATAAAGCAAATTTGTCCAACTGGTTACAGAGCACAATGCATCTGTTTCAAATTTAAATTGCAGAATTCATCACGGATTTGTTCATTCGGTGGGAAGATCCTCCACAATCCCCAGCAAGGAAAAAAAAACTACAGGAAATGAAGTGTGTAAGCTCACTGGTCATTCCAAGAAAATCAAGGGATGTATTACTTTTTTCCACAAACATTTCATATAATCACCAAGACATTAAAATTAGACAAAGTTTTGTTTATGTAGCTATCCACACACCAATCACAAAAAGGAACAGTAAGAGTGTAAAACCATACTAAAGAAACACTAAGTATATACAATAATTTCAGGACTACAAAAGCTGGTATGTTGGTAGTGTCTATAGTTATTTTAATGGTACAAAAAAGGTGTATTTCTTCTGAAAAGATTTCATGGCATTTCAGACTACACAATTTCATACAATGAACTGATGCATGGATTGTAAACATGATGCTTAATGAAATGCTTATGGAAAATATTAACAGTAGACCTAAGTAAGTAAGTCGAGTCTGTTTAGCAGTCATAGCAAAGAAACCCCTGAAGCAAATTGAAAAGGAAGTCAAAGTGCATGCAGGTGCCAGAATGCATTAAATTTACTCTTTCTCTGGAAAGGTGAAGGTGCATTTTATGTCAGTTACAGATTCAAATTCCACATTTAAGAATTAAAAGTGACATAACATCAATCACGTTGCAATGTGGGTCCAGTATTCTGCAGCCCATATTTTGTGCACTACGGAACAAGGCTGAAATGCAGTGAACACTTTGCACTAGTCAACCCTTACAACATCAGTTACGGTGCTATCTACTAGCTATTGGATCTCGTGGGCGAACAGACTGAGTTAATTCTAACACGATTTCTGTTAGTCAAATTCATCCGGTTTACTACAGAGACATATTTGAATTTCCAGATAGTTGTAATATATAGAGATCAGTCAACACAGGCCACATGTTGGACTACATTTCGTTGATCACATGCCATAGATCCCACGGGATGAGGTGTCTGGGATATCTAATGGACTCAAGGTTTTACACTATGTTGAAGTACTATACAATTAAACGACTTAAATTTGTGAAATGTCATTGTATTACAGTAAGTAGGAACGCGCATCACATGCACAGTTATGGTGTCAGTAACAGCATTCAATGTTACCCTGGAGTAACAGAATGAAAGGTGGATCGCCCATACAGTATGTTGCAGAGCAGAGTTCCTGCAATAATGTTATATCTAACACCCCCCCCCCCTCTGTAATTTCATGGATATCACACTTCAATATTCAACTATTTACTGCTGTTCCCGGGGGATACGTGTAATATCAACAAGATGGACTGCCTACATTATCAAATAACAGAACAAAAATCGATGGGAAAAGGTGATATAAAATAAACTGATGCAAATGTGCAATCTGAGGCACTGGTATTAAAGTTCTACACAAAACATACTTAAAAAGAGACGGGTATTACAGTTTAAAAACATTTCTCGGTGAATGTACGATAACTAGGGCTTAACATCAGATGGTGTGGTCGGAAAATTAAGAAATTATCAACACGAAAATCAGTAATACGTAAATTTACCGGCAAACGTTTTTGAAGTTGAGGTTAGGTCATGTTTATAAACATAACTATTGTTTGTAAACAAAGGTTTTTTCGATGTTTCACTTGTGGTATTGCATTCTTCAGAAGAAGTTAAAACTAATTATTACCATTATTTCGATGTATTGTTTTGGTGACGATGCTCCGACCCTTTCACCTGTTCCAGCTGACGGCAAGATGACACCAACTTCGAACGAAATCATTTTGCCTATTATATGACAGTACTTGTTTCTGGTGAACTGGACTTACTCCTGGGGGCAATATCCTAAGTGTTAAAAACGCTACATTTCCTACATAAACTCACAAAATAAACAGAATGCAGCTATACTATAGCTCAAAACAAACTATCCCTCCGTGCCACCCATTTCGTAACACACACAATCGCCATTTTCGTTCGTAATCGAAGTGTGGTTAAACGAATATTTTTTTCCAAAAAACTATTAATATGCAATTGCATAATTACAACATTGTCGTCGGATAACTTTTCTTTACACTATTCGCGGCATTTTTTATTGTTATGTTTTTTAATCAACAAAGTAACTCTTCCAGTTGTAGTGAAAACGTCTTATCCTGGGGTGTTTTGGGACACCTTTCAAAATTGAACGTCATGTAGTTGTTTTGTAAAATTTTTACGATGTAATTTGATGTTAAATCGAACTACTTTAAACTTTTTTATCTCTGGATAAGTTAACTAAAGGAACGGTAGGCATGTTTTCTCATTTCTACATTAGAGGGTCTTTACACTATAGCAGGCTTACGCTAACCTCGAATTGAATGTTATTTTATTATAACAAATAGGAATTTTGCTCCCACTGACGACAGAATCACGTCTTTGTAGCCTGGTATTTGGAAGCTTTTCGCTTCTTGTACAAGGAACGTTTCGAGTCGCCCGCCAGTCCAGTATATATTTTAACGCAAGGAACGCAAGCGAACCAGTTGCTTTCTCTGAAGTGAACTCAAGATGGCAGAGAGTAAGGGTGCTTTACTTGCTAAATCGGTGCAAAAACATGCGGGAAGAGCGAAAGAAAAGGTGAGTTTCCAATGACAATATTTATTTCGCCTTTTTTGGGTGGTGTTCTTTCTAAATCACAGAGCTTTTCGTGCTGTGATCGCAAAACCTCGAAATAATGAGACTATTACCAAAAGCGGAGTGGTCGGCTGCTTGTGTAAGCATACCGAATACGACAGTGCAAAGATATAAAAATACGTAGTTTGCGCGTCTGTCAATATCACACGCGAACAGCTGACCGCAGGCGCGCTACATAAAATACTGTTATTCTAAGATTTATTTGATACCATTACTCTGTGTATTAAATAACTTCTTGTTGTGCGTAATTTAATTAAATCATGTGACAGAGGACTCATTTTTTCCCTTGTTTTGGAGAAGCAACACCCACTTGTCCTGGATGTATGAAATGTAAAAATAATACAGCTAGCGCGACCAAGAGCACCGGCGTGTATTCAGTTTCCTAAGGTTATTTATATCCTGTCTAAAACTAGCTTAAAATAAAACAGTGGTGATTTTGAAGTAATTATGGTGTAGTGGGCGTCTTAACACGATCTTTAACAATAGACACCCACTTTTTTTTTTTGTAACTGATAACAATGCTTTCTGAGATTTACGTAAATTTATCTCGATTATGTCTTTAAAAAAACGAAACGTTAACCGCGAGAAAAATGAGTAATTTACTTTTTAACTTAGAACATAACCCAGACAACCTGAATCCAGATAAAACGCGAGCTTTTAACTTCTGGTGCATTAATTTTTTTTCTTCCAAGTCTCAAGTGTTAATACGAATAAGGATCGTATTGTGTATTTAATTTCATTTTTTTCGCAATGCTTTGTTGCAGTTCTGCAAAGAAAAGTGTACGTACATACCATCAAATCTACGTTTCGAAGCATTTCCTTAATTGTAATTTATTCACCTTTCATAAGGCAAAGTAAAAGAGCCAATTGACGCGCAGAGAATACAGTTAGGTCGACAAGATGTTAATTGGAGCCTAATTAAAATGACCTTATCGCACTTTTCTTCATGTAATGATTGTATTTTTATTACATTTTGTATTACGTCTTCTGAACAAGAACAAGTGGGTGCCCTTTTTTCTGTGTTTGATACGTATGGCCTTGTCTAAAACGTCGTCTTCTGTGACAATATAATTTTGCATCGAAGATTCAATATTATCGTCCGCGGTATCGTGTTTATTTTGGAAGTGTGTGTCCGTCGAGATGACTACAGAACATATACTAGATCTGTTCATCTTCATGTTGGAGTTTTTTTTAAAAAAAAATATTTTTACAATTCTGTTAGTATGTATGTGTGTGTGTGAGGGGAGGGGGGGGGGGGGGACGGCGTAACAGATTCCGGAAGTGATGTGTATCAAACTGGTGAAGAATGCCATCAGAGAACACAGTATTGCTGTAGTTATGTCAGAGGGAGTTCTTACTGTCTGCATATTTTTGACATCTCTCCATGTGAATTAGTTAATTTGCTGTGGTGTGTGTGTAAAATCAAATAGAAAAATGCTTTTCAGTTTGCTGATGTATTTCAGGAATTCAGTGTTCGACTTTACGTTTACTGCTATACTCTGCAGGCCACCACCTTGCGGTGTGTGGCGGAGGGTTCTTCGCGTACCTCGTGCTACGATGGTTAATTGTTCCGTTCTCGAAACGTTTTTCCCTCTCGTTGCTTAGGGGGAATAGCGGGCCTTTTGATAGTTTGTTTTTCCTTCTCGAATGGTGCACGGGAAGAACAGCTGTAAATAATCCTGCTTATGGGATTGCACTTTTCTGTCAAGGTCATTTCACGAGACGGAGTAGTCTGTCCTTCGAGTTTTAATAGCAAACCACTCTTTGACGCCCGGACACCTGTTCTGTAGCGTCTATCACTGCCCTATTGCAGAGATAAGAGGGTGTGAGAGGGGAGGGGTTATTTATATGGTGTGAATAGTATTTTTCCTTAGTGGGACACGACGCTCTCAGCATCTTAAGAAGGAAGCGATCGGGTTCTACGGGCAATACGTTCTATATTGTTGGGCTTTTCTTCCTTCGCACATGAAATTTAAGGGGGACGTCGAGCGGCATTGCCTCTCATAGCGCATAGCGTATTAACGACGTATTTTATATCATCAACGCCCTAACACCTCTTGACTCTTGGAAAAATGAGTTTTATTTTAGAACGGAAAACTTGTCTCCATCAGTTATTCCTCTTTTACTTACCTAAATGCCAATCAGTTTGTCCGCTCAGCGAGTTGCGAATTACTGGGCTAATTTCGTTTCAACTCTTTTTCTGTAACTTGGTGTAATAATTTGAATAGAACGATGTAAATTACAGCCCACACTGGGATTACTACTTTGCCAACTAATGATTTATTAAATGTAATAGTTTTCAGTTTCTTGCTCATATACCAAACGCCTTCTCGAAGACTGTATTCGTAACTTTATTCCTGAAAATTAGTTTGACAGCAGAGAGAGCCGCTCAAGTGATCTTCCTAATCGATTGGATTAGGAGCAAAATACACCACCAAAAATAAGTCGTATATGTCGCGTTCCTAGACAGAAATAATTAGGTCGAAGCCATTACATATTTTTTCTGCGTATTTACCAGTTAAAAAAAAGCCACATTCGTTACTGTTTCGGTTTGTACGTATATTGAAGTAAGGGCTAAAGAAAGCGGGTAAACGGGTGACAGTCGAAAAGTAAGTGAATATGTTGTTTCCAGAAGTTCCGCCAATATATTAGTGAAATGAAATAATTTTTTATATTATTAAATAATTTAATTGCAGTGATGTATAAACAAAACAATATTGTATAGTAGGCATAAATCGCACAAAGTCGAGATGTTGTCAGTTGACTGGCTTTGTATCGGGGGGGGGGGGGGGGGGATGTTCTAGTTTCCTGATGGAAGATTTCCCTTGGTTTCTCTAAATTACTCCTGGTAAATACCAGACGCTTCCTACGGTAGGGGCCCGGTTGACTATGTTTCCCGTCCCTGTTACATTAGATTTGCAAAAATATGTAAATGCCAGTGTGTAAAAAAAAATTTCCCACCATAGTATCACGATACACCTAGTATCCTTGTAAAAGTGTATTAATACCGTACTTCAGCAACTACTGACGCACCATATAATGATTCTTCTCATTCGGTTGCGCTTTGTATGCTCTACGGTTTTGGCTCGTTCCGATTATCATTGGACAAACCATTCCGCTCGCGAAAATCCTATTTATAACCAATCAGCAATAATGTGTCCGCCCCCGATAGCTGAGTGGTCAGCGCGACAGACTGTCAATCCTAAGGGCCCGGGTTCGATTCCCGGCTGGGTCGGAGATTTTCTCCGCTGAGGGAGTGGGTGTTGTGTTGTCCTAATCATCATCATTTCATCCCCATCGACGCGCAAGTCGCCGAAGTGGCGTCGAATCGAAAGACTTGCACCAGGCGAGCGGTCTACCCGACGGGAGGCCCTCGTCACACGCCATTATTATTATTATTAGCAATAATGTGAATGCATGCTTTCCCGGCGTAAACAGCTGGTGAAGAGTTCTCGGGCTTCCAGTAGGGTGGCGGTCTCTTCAGACTGCGACGTTTCGACGAGTGACATACTCATCATCATGATGAGTACGTCACTCGTCGAAACGTCGCAGTCTGAAGACACTTCCGCAAGCTGCATTAGTGGCTTTGAAAGGGTCTACGACACAAAACTGGAAGGAAGGGAAAAAAAGCGGCAGTAGCGTCAGGCTTTTAAATGGAAGTCAGCAAACAGATGTTAATTTCAATAATTTACGGTCCCCAACCGACTTAAATTCATCAAAATTAGCACAGTAAAAGAAGGCAGCACGTATCCAGGTTTCCCATCTGGTTAAAATAGGTTCTGGTGGCAAACCAAAATTTGGCAGTACATCTCTAAATGCGGCTGCACGGACAGGTGCTTTGAAGAAATCTTTCAACAGAAAGAAAAGGAATACTATGCATGCCTTAATGCGTCAGAGTTAACAAATCTTTTTTTATTTTGTGCAGCTATTTACTTTGTTTGTAGAGGACATCAGCATATACACATTTTTCATGTTTGAGACGTACCAGTACTGTTTCAGCGTAAGAGCAAAACATGCAACACGCTTGCTTTTCCGGCCTTTATATGCGGCGCACCAGAACTTAACAACAGAACCCTTTTTTATTTAAATTTGTTGATACGACTTCTACCAACATCAACCGAGACGAACTGGTCACTTGAGCTCACTGTGAAGTTGAACGCCGCGCGTAGTGGCTGCGAGGTTTAAGGCGTTATGTCACGGACTGCGCGGACCCTCCCGCCGGAGGTTCGAATCCTTCCTCGGGCATGTTGTTCCTAGCATAAGTTAGTTTAAGTGGTGTGTAAGTCTAGGGACTGATAACTTAAGAAGTTTGCTCCTTTTGGAATTCACACACATTTGAACATTTTTTTGAAGTTTAACAAAATTCGCCGATGACATTGTAATTCTGTCAGAGACAGCAAAGAACTTGGAGGAGCAGTTGAACGGAATGGATGGTGTCTTGAAGGGAGGATATAAGATGAACATCAACAAAAGCAAACGAGGATAATGGAATGTAGTCGAATTAAGTCGGGTGATGCTGAGGGTATTAGATTAGGAAATGAGACACTTAAAATAGTAAAGGAGTTTTGCTATTTGGGGAGCAAAATAACTGATGATGGTCCAAGTAGAGAGGATATCAAATATAGACTGGCAATGGCAAGGAAAGCGTTTCTGAAGAAGAGAAATTTGTTAACATCGAGTATAGATTTAAGTGTCAGGAAGCCATTTCTGAAAGTATTTGTATGGAGTGTAGCCATGTATGGAAGTGAAACATGGACGGTAAATAGTTTGGACAAGAACAGAATAGAAGCTTTCGAAATGTGGTGCTACAGAAGAATGCTGAAGATTAGATGGGTAGATCACATAACTAATGAGGAAGTATTGAATAGGATTGGGGAGAAGACAAGTTTGTGGCACAACTTGGCCAGAAGAAGGGATCGGTTGGTAGGACATGTTCTGAGACATCAAGGGATCACCAATTTAGTATTGGAGGGCAGCATGGAGGGTAAAAATCGTAGGGGGAGACCAAGAGATGAATACACTAAACAGATTCAGAAGGATGTAGGTTGCAGTAGGTACTGGGAGATGAAGAAGCTTGCACAGGATAGAGTAGCATGGAGAGCTGCATCAAACCAGTCTCTGGACTGAAGACAACAACAAAATTCGCGAAGTTACTCCTGTTTTGCACTTCTGGCGTAATTCTTACGAAGAAAACAATCTATAAAAGGTGCTAACTTGGAAGTTATTGCAATATATGCACGGAGTCCAGAGAAATTGTATGCATTATAAATCTCTAAATTGTTTCAGACGTTCCTCCGTTTGGCCTTTGCTTCTGTTGCTGTAAACATATGTAATTGAACGATGATTATTTAATGTAGGCAACGCAAGTAAAGAGACACACAATTTTTATCATCAATTTGTTACAAATACGAGCATTCTTCTTGAGTTGCAACAGAGAGTGATATTGTTTTTCACTTTCGTTTAGTACCTTGATTCCATTTTTCATGGCGACGAGTAAAATAACTCGACAGCAGAGATGTATATCTTGCTCAAGTGAGGGTCTAGTCTGTGGAAAAAGATACGGAACGAGAAATCAAAATTTACAAGAGGCGTTCAACAAGTAATGTTAGAATTTAATGACTTTTCTGGAGACTAGAAATCTACTCTGTAGAATTCAGCATGGGTTTCGAAAAAGACGATCGTGTGAAACCCAGCTCCCGCTATTCGTCCACGAGACTCAGAGGGCCATAGACACGGGTTCCCAGGTAGATGCCGTGTTTCTTGACCGCCGCAAGGCGTTCGACACAGTTTCCCACAATCGTTTAATGAACAAAGTAAGAGCATATGGACTATCTGACCAACTGTGTGATTGGATTGAAGAGTTCCTAGATAACAGAACGCAGCACGTCATTCTCAATGGAGAGAAGTCTTCCGAAGTAAGAGTGATTTCAGGTGTGCCGCAGGGGAGTGTCGTCGGACCATTGCTATTCGCAATATGTATATAAATGACCTTGTGGATGACATCGGCAGTTCACTGAGGCTATTTGCGGATGATGCTGTAGCATATCGAGAGGTTGTAACAATGGAGGATCTGCAACGAATTGACGCATGGTGCAGGGAATGGCAATTGAATCTCAATGTAGGCAAGTGTAATCTGCAGCGAATACACAGAAAGAAAGATCCTTTATCATTTAGCTACAATATAGCAGGTCAGCAACTGGAAGTAGTTAATTCCATAAATTATCTGAGAGTAGGAATTACGAGTGATTTAAAATGGAACGAGCATATAAAATTAATCGTCGGTAAAGCAGATGCCAGACAGATTCATTGGAAGAATCCTAAGGAAATGCAGTCCGAAAACAAAGGAAATAGGTTACAGTACACTTGTTCGCCCATTGCTTGAATATTGCTCACCGGTGTGGGAACTGTACCAGATAGGGTTGATAGAAGAGATAGAGAAGATCCAACGGAGAGCAGCGCGCTTCGTTACAGGATCATTTAGTAACCTCGAAAGCGTTACGGAGATGATAAACTCCAGTGGAAGACTCTGCAGGAGAGACGCTCAGTAGCTCGGTACGGGCTTTTGTTGAAGTTTCGAGAACATACCTTCACCGAGGAGTCAAGCAGTATATTGCTCCCTCCTACGTATATCTCGCGAAAAGACCATGAGGATAAAATCAGAGAGATTAGAGCCCACACAGAGGCATACCGACAGTCTTTCTTTCCGTGAACACGAGACTGGAATACATCAACGTTTATACTCCGCAAGCCACCCAACGGTGTGTGTCGGAGGGCACTTTACGTGCCACTGTCATTACCTCCCTTTCCTGTTCCAGTCGCGTATGGTTCGCGGGAAGAACGACTGCCGGAAAGACTCCGTGCGCGCTCGAGTATCTCTAATTTTACATTCGTGATCTCCTAGGGAAGTATAAGTAGGGGGAAGCAATATATTAGATACCTCATCCAGAAACGCACCCTCTCGAAACCTGGACAGCAAGCTACACCGCGATGCAGAGCGCCTCTCTTGCGGAGTCTGCCACTTGAGTTTGTTAAACATCTCCGTAACGCTATCACGCCTGCCAAATAACCCTGTGACGAAACGCGCCGCTCTTCTTTGGATCTTCTCTATCTCCTTTGTCAACCCGACCTGGTACGGATGCCACACTGGTGAGCAATACTCAAGTATAGGTCGAATGAGTGTTTTGTAAGCCACCTCCTTTGTTGATGGACTACATTTTCTATGGACTCTTCCAATGAATCTCAACCTGGCACCCGCCTTGCCATCAATTAATTTTATATGATCATTCCACTTCAAATCGTTCCTTACGCGTACTCCCAGATATTTTACAGAAGTAACTGCTACCAGTGTTTGTTCCGCTATCATATAATCATACAATAAAGGATCCTTCTTTCTATGTATTCGCAATACATTACATTTGTCTATGTAAAGGGTCAGTTGCTACTCCCTGCACCAAGTGCCTATCCGCTGCAGATCTTCCTGCATTTCGCTGCAATTTTCTAATGGTGCAACTTCTCTGTATACTTTAGCATCATCCGCGAAAAGCTGCATGGAACTTCCGACACTATTTATTATGTCATTTATATATATATTGTGAAAATCAAATAAGTCCCATAACACTCCTCCGTGGCACGCCAGAGGTTACTTTGTCTGTAGACGTCTCTCCATTGAGAACAATATGCTGTGTTCTGTTTGCTAAAAACTCTTCAATCCAGCCACACAGCTTGTCTGATATTCTGTAGACGCTTACTTTATCAGGCGACAGTGCGGAACTGGCATCTACCTGGGAGCTTGTATCTAATATTTTCTGGGCCTCATGAACAAATAAAGCAAGTTTGGTCTCACACGATCGCTGTTTCCGGAATCCATGTTGATTCCTACAGAGAAGATTTTGGGTTTCCAGAAATAACATGATACGGGAGCAAAAAACATGTTCTAAAATTCTACAACAGATCGATGTCAGAGATATAGGCCTATAGTTTTGCGCATCTGCTCGACGACCCTTCGTGAAGACCGTGCTCTTTTCCAATGATTTGGAACCTTCCGTTCCTCTAGAGACCTGCGGTACACTGCTGTTAGAAGGGGGGCAAGTTCTTTCGCGTACTCTGTGTAGAATCGAATTGGTATCCCGTCAGGTATAGTGGACTTTCCTCTGTTGAGTGATTTCAGTTGCTTTTGTATTCCTTGGTCACTTATTTCGATGTCAGCCATTTTTTCATTCGTGCGTGGATTTAGAGAAGGAACTGCAGTGAGGTCTTCCTCTGTGAAAATAGAAGGGAGAACCGATAGAGGTACTTAAGGTACCCTCCGCCACACACCGTCAGGTGGCTTGCGGAAAATAGACGTAGATGTGGAACACATTTTTTTTCTGAAAGAAAGTTGGTTTTATTCAATATTCCAATACACTATATTATTCCCCACTCTTTTGGCTGCAAAACCCTATTTTTCAACAAAATCTCCGTTCACTGCGACTACTTTACTGGGAGAACCTGTATGCCCGCTTGATACCCCTCTGCTGGTCGACGTCACAGCAAACGTCGTCCTCTTAATCAACGACATACTGCTTCCCACGGAGTGCATCCTTCATGGTCCAAACAGATACGAGTCGGAAGGCTAGCAACCCAGTGGGCACAACGTTTGAGTACCCCGACTAATGAACAAGTGCGTCAGCACTACCAACAGAGACGTCCAGTTGAGCAGCACGGTGTTTGATTGTGATCCTTCGATCGCCCCGAATGAGGTTGTCGGCACGTTCCCACACTGCTGTAGTCACAGCTGTGTGCGGACGGCCTGCATGCGGGATATCGGCCAGGTTTGCGTGACCTTCTTGCGATGATAGCAGACGCCTCGCCCAACGAATCACCTTGCTTTTGTTCACTTTCAGCTCTCTAGGGCTTTCTGCAAGCGCGTGCGAATATCTACGATGCTCTGGTTTTCCGCCAAAAGAAGCTCAATGACAGCTCCGTTATAGGACGCCATTTTGGATTTTATGTATAGCGCTGCCACCTATTGAATCTTCATGAAACTATTGGAGCTGAGGCATTTTTTTCAACCGAAATCGGCCAAGAAAAAACGTGTTGTCCTACCTATCGAGAACCCCTCGTGTAATTTGTTCCGCCAATGACTTGCGTACTGTCTTTAAAAGCCAAGCGGACTGCGCTTCAGACTGTGCCTGTGTGAAGGTCAGCGGGAGCCAAGGTCGAGCCGCATGCAGTAGGACTTTTTTAGTCCCAGCTCAGCGGTCACATTACTTGCTCGTGAGTAGGCGTTTTGCAGCTTTCATACTGCACGTAGCTGTTTACGATTTTGCCATTTTTCACTTAGAAATGCTTTGTTGTGGTTGTGTTCTTCAGTCATTCGTGTGAATCAGTGCTGCACTCTGGTCTAGCCACCCCCCCCCCTTTTCCTCTTATACATGTATACACTACTGGCCAATAAAATTACTACACCAAGAAGAAATGCAGATGAAACTTCCTGGCAGATTAAAACTGTGTGCCGGACCGAGACTCGAACTCGGGACCTATGCCTTTCGTGGGCAAGTGCTCTACCAACTGAGCTACCCAAGCACGACTCACGCCCCGTTCTTACAGCTTTACTTCCGCCAGTACCTCGTCTCCTACCTTCCAAACTTTACAGAAGCTCTCCTGCGAACCTTGCAGAACTAGCACTCCTGGAAGAAAGGATACTGCGGAGACATGGCTTAGCCAGAGCCTGGGGGATGTTTCCAGAATGAGATTTTCACTCTGCAGCGGAGTGTGCGCTGATATGGTACTTCCTGGCCGATTAAAACTGTGTGCCGGACCAAGACTCGAACTCGGGAGGTCCCGAGATCGAGTCTCGGTCTGGCACACAGTTTAAATCTGACAGGAAGTTTCATATCAGCGCACACTCCGCTGCAGAGTGAAAATCTCAATCTAAAAAATATTCATTTCGCAAGTTAAATTCAATATCTTGTTTAGAAAATATTTCTCTTAGAATGAAACTTTCGTTTACGGTAGATAATAATGTAAATTTATTTTAATGACTGACTTCACCTATGAATAATGAGGGAAGGAAAATGAATGGATTAGTCAGCTTCTATCTTCTCTGCCCTTTCACGTTGTAGTCTTCACGTTTTTATTGCATTGTACGCCGTGTAACATTCGCGATATAACTGCGAAAATAAAATAGAAAAGGTGAGTTATTCGGATTAACTAATGTTTAACATTCACACTCCAGTATAGTTAGATTCAAATTCGCAGTGCAGCAACATTACTTTGGTACGTCTACCTGTCGAAAATAATCCATTCGAAATTGTAAGAAGCGACAAAAAACTTTTTGGTATTACGAGCAAGGAAGAAAATCACAAAGAAGAGTATTTTACGATTTAACGTGGACGCCGAAATGTGCTATATTTGTATAAAGCAGGTTGTCCCGGCTCCTGCATTGTTGGCAACATGCTCACATTTCGATGTGAATGACAGTATTGTTGCCGAAAGGTCTAAGAATATCTATCGAGCAATCTAGCAGCGCTTAGCTTCTTCTTTTGCCAAATGTCAGCTGCAGGGTCGTGTCAATTAGATCTTCGATTTTTGCCTGTGCCAAATGTTCAGATTCAAAATTAGGCTTTTCCATGAAGCTCAATTTGTTGATTATCTGTCAAATGAAGTCCTGTTGCTCAAACGTCAGGTTAGTGACCGTAAACTCTACATAAACGAGTGGGAAAAATTGGTTCAAGTGGCTCTGAGCACTATGGGACTTGACATCTGAGGTCATCAGTCCCCTAGAACTTAGAACTACTTAAACCTAACTAGCCTAAGGACACGTCCATGCCCGAGGCAGGATTCGAACCTGCGGTCGCACGGTTCTAGACTGAAGCGCCTAGAACCACTCGGCCCCTCCGGCCGGTAACGAGTGGGAAGTGTGCAGCGCTAATCCTATTGAAAAGATACTCGCGGAAAGAATTACTCACAAAAAACAGAAAGTGCAAAGTTAAAGGGCATTTCACCTATTTGTGACAAATATTACACTCAAATGTTGCTGTATGTAGCAACGGAAGAAAGAAGAAATGGTTTCCTAGTACGTGAAAGTGATAATTCCCTGAAAAAAAAAGACGAATTCGATTGAATGACGTGCAGGAAATAAACAGTTTAACAAAGTTCAATTTTTTAAGGGAAGTAATTCTTTAGATTTTATTTTCAGGTGCCATATTTTTAACCTTCTTTCGCCCTCAAGGAAACGGAAATGTGAATAGCGTAGTCGCCAAACGTAAACGAACTTGCACCTAGCGAAGTATAAACACATTTCTGCTTCTTGACGAAAGTGAGAGCATGTATCAATGACGTCACTCACCAGCGATTGTCTAGAAGCTTAGATATTTAGGCGGTCGTGCCTTACATTGCAGTATACGGAGGTTTTTGTTTTTGTCGTGAGTCTTTTGACTAGTTTTATATGGTCCGCAATGAATTCAGCATTTCCATCTCACGAGTAGCACTTGCAACCTACTTCCTCATTTATTTGCTTCCTGTACTGTTTTTACCCGCTGCAGCTCCCTCTAATAGCATGGAAGCTGTTCCTTGATGTCTCAACAACCTGTCCCTTCTTCCTGTCAGTGTTCTCCACATATTCGTTTCTGCACCGATGCTGTAGAGAACCTCCTCATTCCTTACCTTATCAGTCCGTTTAACTCTCAAAATTCGTCTGAAGCACCAAATTTCAAAGGCTTCGATTCTCTGCTGTTCTAGTTTTCCAATTCTCCATGTTTGACTACCATTCAATGCTGTGATCGAGACGTAAAGTTTCTGAACTTTCTTCCAGAAATGAAGGCCTATATTTGGTACTAGCAGCCTTCTCTTGGCCGGGAATGCCCTTTTTGGCAGTGCTAGTCTCCTTTTAATGTCTTCCTTGCTCCCTAGGTTGCAGAATTACCTAACTTCGTCTGCTCCTTGATCCTCAATTCTGATAAGTTTCGCGGTGTTCTCATTTCGGTTACTTTTCATTACTTTCGTCTTCCCTCGATTTACTCTCTCCATATTCTGTGCTCATTAGACTGTTGATTCCATTCAACAGATGTTGTAATTCTTCTTGGCTTTCACTGAGGATAGTAATGTTATCAGCGAATCTTATCATTGATATCCTTTCACCCTGAGTTTCAGGTACACTGTCGAATCTTTTTTATTCCTGTCCTTGCTTGCATACATCCCTGCCTTACACCCTTTTTAATTGGAGCATTTCATTCTCGGTCTTCCAATCTTGTTGTCCCCTCTTGGTTCTTGCACATGTTGTATGTTATCCGTCTTTCCCTATAGCTTACCCCTATTTTTCTCAGAATTTCGAAGACGTCGCACCGTTTTACTCTGTGAACGCTTCTCGAGGTCTACAAATCTTATGAACGTGTCTTGATGTAGTTCAGTCTTGCTTCCACGGATTTAACCGCGGTCAAACGCACGGTTGGCTGATGAACACAAAATCTGTACCCAGGTGGGAAGTTGGCCCAGCTGATATATGACCGACTACGAGGTGGAATCCAAAATTTTCGGGACTGGTGCTGCCACCTGGTAAAAGGAGTAGTAGATCCCGCCAGGTGGCGAGAGCTGCATATCTGATGAGTCAGTGTGCGGAGTGGCGTTCATCTGGGAGGACATGTTGCGTGTCCACAGTGATTTCCATAATACTCTGTTTGGTGTGGCGATTTTACGATGGATCCGCGAACAGAACAGCGCGTGTGTATCAAATTCTGTGCGAATCTCGGGAAAAGTGCTACAGAGACCCTTACAATGATTCAGCTGGGTCCTGGCGGAGGTTCGAGTTCTCCCTCGGGCATGGGTGTGTGTGTGTTTGTGCTTAGGATAATTTAGGTTAAGTAGTGTGTAAGCTTAGGGACTGGTGACCTTAGTAGTTAAGTCCCATAAGATTTCACACACATTTGAACATTTTTTTTGATTCAACTGGACAAAGCAGCAATCGTCCCACTGGAAGAGCCCGGACTCTCCAAGACCCAAAAAAAGCGAGACAGGTGAAGAGCATGATCATCATTTTCTTTGATACCAAGGGAATTGTGCTCGAAGAATTCGTCCCACCCAACCAAACAATGAATTCCGCATACTGTGATGTTTTGCGACGGCTCTGTGAAAACGTGTGGCGACGACGGCCCGAACTATGGCGCCAGGGGAACTGGCTGCTGCATCACGACCACGCGCCCTGTCACACGTCCTTGCTCACCAGGACCTTTTTGGCAAAAAGCAACATGGCGGTTGTACCCCACCCACCGTACTCACCAGATTTGGCATCTTGCGACTTCGCGCTATTCCCAAAACTGAAACTCAAGTTGAAAGGGCGTCGGTCCGACACTCTAGAGAGGATTCAAGAAGCATCGCTGACGGTGATAGGCACCCTCAAAGAACAGGACTTCCAGGAAACGTTTGACCAGTGGCAGAAGTGCTGGGACTGGTGTGTACGTGCACTTCGGAACTACTTCGAGGGTGATGGTGACCATTAGTCCAAAGGTAAGGTTTTCAACAGATGGCAGCACCAGTCCCGGAAATTTTGGATTGCACATGTATACTTGCTCTAGCGGCAGGGAAAGCAGGTTATATACTGTTGGGTGCCAGGTCATATAGGGATACCGGGAAATGAACAGGCTGATCGAGCTGCCAATGAGGTCTGCAGAGGACAGGATGTGTCACAGTGTCCTGTTCCCTTAGAGGCTGTCGTTCCTGCACTAAACAGGAAGTTCATGCAGTTGTAGGATGAGGAATGGCTGGCGGTAACGGACAATAAGCTGCGGTTGGTGAAGTCAACCATCCAGCCGTGGCGTTCATCCCGTAGGATGAACTGACCCCCACACTTCTTAGAACTGGGCACTGCCCTCTTACACATGGCTTTTTACTACGGCGAGAGATCCCCCGTTTTATGATGCTTGTGGCGTGCAAATCTCTGTGCACCGTATTTTGACAGAATATACAGGGTATTACAAAAAGGTACGGCCAAACTTCCAGGAAACATTCCTCACACACAAATAAAGAAAAGGTGTTATTTGGACATGTGTCCGTAAACGCTTAATTTCCGTGTTAGAGCTCATTTTAGTTTCGTCAGTATGTACTGTACTTCCTCGATTCACCGACAGTTGGCCCAATTGAAGGAAGGTAATGTTGACTTCAGTGCTTGTGTTGCCATGTGACTCAACGTTCTACAGTACTAGCATCAAGCACATCAGTATGTAGCATCAACAGGTTAGTGTTCATCACGTTCGTGGTTTTGCAGTTAGTGCAATGTTTACAAATGCGGAGTTGGCAGATGCCCATTTGGTGTATGGATTAGCACGGGGCAAAAGCCGTGGCGCGGTACGTTTGTATCGAGACAGATTTCCAGAACGAAGGTGTCCCGACAGGAAGACGTTCCAAACAATTGATCGGCGTCTTAGGGAGCACGGAACATTCCAGCCTATGACTCGCGACTGGGAAAGACCTAGAACGACGAGGACACCTGCAATGGACGAGGCAATTCTTCGTGCAGTTGACGATAACCATAATGTCAGCGTCAGAGAAGTTGCTGCTGTACACGGTAACGTTGACCACATCACTGTATGGAGAGTGCTACAGGACAACAAGTTGTTTCCGTACCATGTACAGCGTGTGCAGGCACTATCAGCAGCTGATTGGCCTCCACGGGTACACTTCTCCGAATGGTTCATCCAACAATGTGTCAATCCTCATTTCAGTGCAAATGTTCTCTTTACGGATGAGGCTTCATTCCAACGTGTTCAAACTGTAAATTTTCACAATCAACATGTTTGGGCTGACGAGAATCCGCACGCAATTGTGCAATCACGTCATCAACACAGATTTTCTGTGAACGTTTGGGCAGGCATTGTTGATGTCTCGATTGGGCCCCATGCTCTTCCACCTACGCTCAATGGAGCACGTTGTCATGATTTCATACGGGATACTCTACCTGTGCTGCTAGAACATGTGCCTTTACAAGTACGACACAACATGTGGTTCATGCATGATGGAGCTCCTGCACATTTCATTCGAAGTGTTTGTACGCTTCTCAACAACAGATTCGGTGACCGATAGATTGGTAGAGGCGGATCAGTTCCATGGCCTTCACGCTCTCCTGACCTCAACCCTCTTGACTTTCATTTATGGGGGCATTTGAAAGCTCTTATCTACGCAACCCCGGTACCAAATGTAGAGACTCTTCGTGCTCGTATTGTGGACGGCTGTGATACAATACGCCATTCTCCAGGGCTGCATCAGCGCATCAGGGATTCCAGGCGGCGGAGGGTGGATGCATGTATCCTAACTAATGGAGGACATTTTGAACATTTCCTGTAACAGTGCTTGTAGTCACGCTGGTACGTTCTGTTGCTGTGTGTTTCCATTCCATGATTAATGTGATTTGAAGAGAAGTAATAAAATGAGCTCTAACATGGAAAGTAAGCGTTTCCGGACACATGTCCACATAACATATTTTCTTTCTTTGTGTTTGAGGAATGTTTCCTGAAAGTTTGGCCGTACCTTTTTGTAACACCCTGTATTTTATAACGTGATGTAAGGCCAGAAGCAAAGTCTGTGGGGATCTGCCCTCTATTTTAGATGCTGATGACATGCGTGTGACTAAAGTTTTAAAGTTTTGCGATGTGCCTGGACTTTGGCCTAAGCGTTTAGGCTGGAGGTTTTGCTGTGTGGCAAAATGCCTGGCTCACCCTTTTTTGTTCTTGGATCATCCAGCCACGTCCATCTAATACTATATTTTAATTCCTTATACCTCTTTTTTCCTGTTCAGTTGGTGTTTTAATAATGGCGCAATACTTCGTTGCATGCTTGTGTGTGGGTGCGCACATAGTTTTCCAACATTTTTTATCTTTATTTTCTGTGCTGTTTTATAGACACTGAAGCGTAAAGGAAACTGGTACAGGCATGGCCATTAAAACAGAGATGTAAACAGGCAGAATATAGCGCTGCGCCCGGCAAAGCCTATGTAAGACAAGTGTCTGGCGCAGTTGTTCGATCGGTTATCGCTGCTACAATGGCAGGTTATCAAGATTTAAGTGTGTTTGAACGTGGTGTTATAGTCGGTGCGCGAGCAATGGGACACAGCATATCCGAGGTAGCGATGAAGTGAGGATTTTCCCGTATGACCGTTTCCCGAGTTTACCGTGAATATTAGGAATCCGGTAAAACATAAAGTGTCTGACATTGCTGCAACCGGAAAAAGATCGAGGAAGAATGGGACCAACGACGACTGAAGACAATCATTCAACGTGACAGAAGTGCAACCCTTCCGCAAATTGCTGCAGATTTCAGTGCTGGCCTATCAACAAGTGTCAGAGTGCGAACCGTTCCAGGAAACATCATCGATATGGGCTTTCACAGCCGAATGCCCGCTCATGTACCCTTGATCACTGCACGACCGATGCTTTACACCTCTCCTGGGCCCGTCAACACCCACACTGGACTGTTATGACAGCAAACATTTTGTCTGGTCGGACGAGTCTCGTTTCAAATTGTATGGAGCGGATGGACGCGTACGGGTATGGAGACCTCATGAATTCATGGACCCTGCATTTGAGCGGGGGACTGTTGAAGCTGGTGGAGGCTCTGTAATGATGGGCGTGTGCAGTTTGAGTGACATGGGAACACTGATACGTCTAAATACGTCTCTGACAGGTGTCACGTACGTAAGCATCCTGTCTGATCACCTGCATCCATTCATGTCCATTGTGCAATCCGACGGACTTGGGCAATTCCAGCAGGACAATGCGACACCCCACAAATCCAGAATTGCTATAGAGTAACTCTTCTCAGTTTAAGCACTTCTGCTGGCCACCAAACTCCCCAAACATGAACATTGTTGAGCGCATCTGGGTGGCTTGCAACGTGCTGTTGAGAAGATATCTCCACTCCCTCGTACACTTACGGATTTATGGACAGTCCTACAGGATTCATGGTGTCAATTCCCTCCAGCACTACTTCAGACATTAGTAGAGTCCATGCCAAGTCGCGTTGCGTCACTTCTGCGTGATCGCTGGGGCCCTACACAGGTGTACCAGTTTCTTTGGCTCTTCAGTGTACCTGTTTATTGTATTTTACCGACACTCGTCTCAAACCGTTTCCGCGCGGTCGCTGATAAACCTTACTGTCGTCGCCTATACCAACATATGCTATCCTATACTGCGAATGTTTGCTAATCAACATTAACGTTGGTGCAGCACAGAGACATTGTAAACGCGGCTTGCTTACGGTGATCACGGTACCTTGGTTTTTGACAGTCTGGTGCACTCGACAGTGAATCTCCGCAGCTCGTGGTCTCGCGGTCGCGTTCTCGCTTCCCGAGCACGGTGTCCCGGGCTCGATTCCCGGCGAACTCGGGGATTTTCACCTGCCTCGAGATGACTGGGTGTTTGAGCTGTCCTCATCATTTCATCATCATTCATGACAGTGGCGAGTTTGGACTGAGCAAAGTTGGGAATTTGTACGGGCGCTGATAACCGCGCAGTTGAGCGTCGCACAAAGCAAACATCAAATGGTTCAAATCGCTCTGAACACTATGGGACTTAACTTCTGAGGTCATCAGTCCCCTAGAACTTAGAACTACTTAAACCTAACCAACCGAAGGACATCACACACATCCATGCCCGAGGCAGGATTCGAAACTGCGTCCGTAGTGGTCGCGCGGTTCAAGACTGAAGCGCCTAGAACCGATTGGCCACACAAAGCAAACATCATCATCATCATCCGATCTAGTCGCCGTTTAACCGGCACCAATAACTAGCTGTGCTCCACTCAAATGACTGCCCTTTCCTTTTGCTCCGGCCAGGCTCGGTTTGGTCGTCGCCTGCTACGGCAGTACCGGAGATACGGCCTTGCATCGTTAGTCGAGACAGCCGGAGGTCATCTGCAATGGTATGTGTGGTGGTAGTAAATGATTCCAGTTCAGAGTGTCAGCATGTGGTCTCTCCGTCGGAGAAATGAGGCGGCGCGTGCGGCTGGTGGCCGGTCTAGGTGGAAAGTAGGCGAGAAGTGGCTTCCGGGACCGGTGCGTGAGGCTGCATGCCGGGCGGCGCTCCACGCTCCATTCAGTGCTAATGTGGCCGCCGCAGCGACAGGACAGTTTAGTACCTTCACTCCAGGAAAGCCGCCACGTATTTTCGTCTGTCACACGGGTTTTAATGACAACCGCGAACTAGGGCTGTTGACAAAATATTGATATGTCGACATTTTTACAAAAATTATCGATATATAGCGGCGATATTTTCCCCCGATGTATCTGTTTCGAAATGGCAATATAGTGTGCCGATATTATTTTATATTGTTTTTCTTTCGTTATTTTCACTAAAAATTTGAAATTCTTCTTTTTAAATGGTGTTGTTGTGGTCTTTAGTCCTGAGACTGGTTTGATGCAGCTCTCCATGCTACTCTATCCTGTGCAAGCTTCTTCATCTCCCAGTACCTACTGCAGCCTACATCCTTCTGAATCTGCTTAGTGTATTCATCTCTTGGTCTCCGTCTATAATTTTTAACCCTCCACGCTGCCCTCCAATACTAAATTGGTGATCCCTTGATGCCTCAGAACATGTCCTACCAACCGATCTCTTCTTCTAGTCAAGTTGTGCCACAAACTCCTCTTCTCACCAATTCTATTCAATACCTCCTCATTAGTTATGTGATCTACCCATCTAATCTTCAGCATTCTTCTGTAGCACCACATTTCGAAAGCTTCTATTCTCTTCTTGTCTAAACTATTTATCGTTCTCGTTTCACTTCCATACATGGCTACCCTCCATACAAATACTTTCAGAAACGACTTCCCGACACTTAAATCTATACACGATGGTAACAAATTTCTCTTCTTCAGAAACGCTTTCCTTGCCATTGCCAGTCTACATTTTATATCCCCCCGACTTCGAGCATCATCAGTTACTTTGCTCCCCAAATAGCAAAACTCATTTACTACTTTAAGTATCTCATTTCCTAATCTAATTCCCTCAGCATCACCCGACTGAATTCCACTACATTTCATTATCCTTGTTCTCCATGGATTTTAATACCTACTCCGAACTTTTCTTTTGTTTCCTTTACTGCTTGCTCAATATACAGATTTAGCAACATCGGGGAGAGGCTACAACCCTGTCTTACTCCCTTCCCAACCACTGCTTCCCTTTCATGCCCCTCGACTCTTATAACTGCCATCTGCTTTCTGTACAAATTGTAACTAGGGGTGTTCATAAAATGTTGATATGGCGATATTTTTACAAAAAATACTGACATATAGGCCCTTTGCTGTTCCTTATCTACAGGGTGATCAAAAAGTCAGTGTAAATTTGAAAACTTAATAAACCACGGAATAATGTAGATAAAGAGGTAAAAATTGACACCCATGCTTGGAATGACATGGGGTTCTATTAGAACAAAAAAAACATAGTTCACAAAATGTCCGACAGATGGCGCTGGACAGCAAAACGTCAGTAACTGCTTCCGTGACGGGTGAGAGGTACGCCGATATGTTACAGAATCGCATCATCCCCAGCCTGGCTCATAAACACCTGCTGGAACGTACGATGTTTATGCAGGATGGCGCTCCACCCTATATTGCTAGACGCGTGAGAGATCTCTTGCGCTCGTCGTTTGGTTATGATCGTGTGCTCAGCCGCCACTTTCGTCATGCTTGGCCTCCCAGGTACCCAGACCTCAGTCCGTTCGATTATTGGATTTGGGGTTACCTGAAGTCGCAAGTGTATCGTGATCGACCGACATCTCTAGGGATGCTGAAAGACAACATCCGACGCCAATGCCTCACCATAACTCCGGACATGCTTTACAGTGCTGTTCACAACATTATTCCTCGACTACAGCTATTGTTGAGGAATGATAGTGGACATATTGAGCATTTCCTGTGAAGAACATCATCTTTGCTTTGTTTACTTTGTTATGCTAATGATTGCTATTCTGATCAGATGAAGCGCCATCTGTCGGACATTTTTTGAACTTTTGTATTTTATGGTTCTAATAAAACCCCATGTCAGTCCAAGCATGTGTGTCAATGTGTACCTCTTTATCCACATTATTCCGTGATTTATTCAGTTTTCAAATTCATACTGACTTTTTGATCACCCGGTATATAAACGATTTGGCAGACAATCTGAGCAGCCGTCTTCGGTTGTTTGCAGATGACGCTGTCGTTTATCGACTAATAAAGTCATCGGAAGATCAAAACAAACTGCAAAACTATTTAGAAGAAATATCGGAATGGTGCGAAAAGTGGCAGTTGAACTTAAATTACGAAAAGTGTGAGGTCATCCACATGAGTACAATATTTTGTTGACACCGACCTACATAGCGAGGAACGATCACCACGATAAAATAAGGGAAATCAGAGCTCGTACGGAAAGATATAGGTGTTCATTCTTTCGCGCGCTATACGAGATTGGAATAATAGAGAATTGTGAAGGTGGTTCGATGAACCCTCTGCCAAGCTTTTAAATGTGATTTGCACAGTATCCATGTAGCTGCAGATGTAGATATAACAGCGACATTTTCCTCTGATGTATCTGTTTCGGCCGACCGGAGTGGCCGAGCGGTTGTAGGCACTACAGTCTGGAATCGCGAGACCGCTACGGTCGCAGGTTCGAATCCTGCCTCGGTTAGGTTTAAGTAGTTCTAAGTTCTAGGGGACTGATGACCTCAGCAGTTAAGTTCAAAATGGTTCAAATGGCTCTGAGCACTAAGGGACTTAACTTCTGAGGTCATCAGTCTCCTAGAACTTAGAACTACTTAAACCTAACTAACCTAAGGACATCACACACATCCATGCCCGAGGCAGGATTCGAACCTGCGACCGTAGCGGTCGCGCAGCTCCAGACTGTAGCGCCTAGAACCGCACGGCCACTCCGGCCGACTAGCAGTTAAGTCCCATAGTGCTCAGAGCCATTGAACCATTTTATCTGTTTCGAAATGGCAATATAGAGTGCCGATATTTTTATTTTATATTGTAGTTCTTTTGTAATTTTCGGTAAGTTGTTCTTTTTAAATGGTGGTAGAACATAATTTTGTTTATACTATGTGAAGGAGTCTTACTTTTTGAGCTTTAATCACGTCCAATCTTTCGCTTTGACTGCGTGAAGCAAGTATAGGTGGCACAGTAGCAGGGGGGGGGGATAGGGGAGGTGGAGATCTGAATAGAATCACAAGATTTCCGATGTGAAGAGTTTACAAACCAGTTACGTTAAACCAAAATTTTATCGCAGCTAGTGTTCTATTTATTCACATCGGCATTCTTCAAAAACAGTTGGTGAAAATAATGCACAAAAATGTAAATGACAAGGTTGGTCTTTTCGGTTGGTGGAGACGTGAGGGGCGCAGCCTTGAATCCTCCAGCAACCGGGTAGGTAAGCAGGTGACAGGACTGACATATTGTATGTTTTATTATAGACAATAATATAATTATCTCTGCCATGTTCCTTATCTCCTTCCCCTCCCATGTTTTACTTTGCGCGTCACCTTGAGCGCCACAACGTTTGGAACGCGGATTTACTGCAAACTTCGTACATTCGTAGTACTCCATTAGGACAACAAAATGTGCAGGCAGTAGCGCGTACTTCTTAAGCATTACTGAGAAAATCGCAAGGTAATTTCGATCGTCAAATATATACCTGTGCGTGGGCGTTTTTACCATGAAGCGGCGGCAGCCGAATGGGTAGCGGTCAAGCTCCGTAATCGCTGGATCGAGTCCCGTTGGTCAGTTTTTTTTATTTCAATTTTCTTTACTATTTATATTACAATTGATATAATGGGAAAAATACGTGTAATCGGATGAACGTTTATTAAATTTACAATGTTATTTGACAGTCTACAAATTTTTACTATCACAAATAATATAATATTCGTAACTGTCGACTAGTAAACGGCCAAACGCATAAAGTGATACTGAAAATGTATGCTTGTCCGTGTCTTCAAAATTGTTCGTATTTAATCGAAAAAGAACGATAAATTGCTTCTCGTCAAGACGCTGTTAAAATGCACTCGATACTGCATGATCAATTATCAGCGCCGATATTTCAGGAAATGCTGCGTTATGCATGGTTTGTTTTGTGTTAGTAGAAGAGCCAGCACCGTGTTACGAGTGGAGGCCGAAATGCACGCGTTTTAGCTCACGCAGGCTAGCGTGAGGAGTGAACTATACTGACGTGAGGTCTGGAACATGACAAGGAATGAGAATTCAGAAAGCGGACGTAATTAGTTTGATACTTAACTGTAATCCATTAATGATGAACGTCGCTCTTGACGGTACACGATTCATAATATTATCTGTTCAGAATACATTCATAGTAACTGAATATTGCGCCTTGCTAGGTCGTAGCAAATGACGTAGCTGAAGGCTATGCTAAACTGTCGTCTCTGCAAATGAGAGCGTATGTAGACAGTGAACCATCGCTAGGATAGTCGTCCGTACAACTGGGTACGAGTCTAGGGAGTGTCTCTAGATTAGACCCGCCGTGTGGCGGCGCTCGGTCTGCAATCACTGATAGTGGCGACACGCGGGTCCGACGTATACTAACGGACCGCGGCCGAATTAAAGGCTACCACCTAGCAAGTGTGGTGTCTGGCGGTGACACCACAGTTTGCTTCCAAATTATCGGCTGAAAGAGCGGTTTTTGAAAATGTTAACGAGGTTTGTTTTTCACGGAAAACCTCAAAAGACATCGCGTATGCGGAAACATAGCATTTATTCAATGCAGCTGGTGCCGTTTAACTTTGTTTTCCATGTTTTTACGAAAAATACCATCCTGCGAATGTACTCGTAATGTCGAAAGCGTCGATTAATGTGCATCTTTCGAAAGCCGTCTGTGCCGGTCAAAACTTGGAGGTAACAACTAGTTTCAGGCTCCTTCCAGGTATAAGGGATTTCTCAAATCACGGACAAGCATACATTTTCACTATCACTTTAGGCGTTTAGTCGTTTACTAGTCATGAATATTATATTATTTGTGATGATAAAAATTCGTAGACTGCCAAATAATATTGTAACTTTAATAAAAGTTCATCCGATGACAAGTATTTTTCCCATTATATCAATTGTAATATAAATAGTCAAGAAAATTACTGTGTTGAAAATAAAAAACAAAGGGGAGAACGGGACTCGATCCAGCGATTACGGGGCTTGAACGCTAACCACTCGGCTGCCGCCGCTTCATGGCAAAAACGGCCACGCACACGTATATATTTGACGACCGAAATTATCTTGCGCTTTTCTCAGTAACGCTTGAGAAGTACGCGCTACTGCTTACACATTTCGTTGTCCTCGTGGAGTACTACGAGTGTACGAAGTTTGAAGTAAATCCGCGTTCCAAACGTCGTAGCCTCCCCTTGTTAGTCGCTGGCGCTGTGTAGGCTGGACTTGATCTCAATAAGATAAAAGATAAAATTTTTAAACATATAATACACGCGAAACATTTTTACATCCTTTACTGTAACTTCATACGATTTCCTTTGCCTGCTTGGAGTATTCATGACGTTTAGAACTGCTACCTGCTTCAAACGGGAGGATTCGTTCCCATCGTTTTTTCAGAGCCATGCGAGCTTGGGAGGATTCGGTACCATTTATCTGACCGTTGGAGGATTCGGAGTTGCGCCCGACGTTTAGCGTCTCCGCGCAGTTTTAACACCACAACTGCCAGGTCGCTGGTGTTTGCGGAAACATAGAAAAATTGGAAGTCTACATGAAATGAAATGTTCCGGACGAATTCGACGTGTAACGACACCGAACGACGGATCCATCGGATACCTTTCATTGTGGCACTTAAACATGCAGACACCATTGGTAGCAAAGTGGTTATCGCCAGGCGTGCATAGTTCGCCGTTCAATTCTTGCTCTATGGGGGATAAGCAGACTGCTAGTTTATTGATGTACAGAATATCTAATAATAAATCAATACTTAAATATACAGCTCTAAAACCGGTATTATATTTACAATAAGTAGGTTTTTTTTATAGGCCGGTATTCGAGATTTCATCCGTCGATATTTCGATTATCGAGACATTTCTCGATGTATACGAGGACTGATGGTGATAATTTCTTAAAGTATCGATATATCGGAGTCCTGATTTTTTTAAAAGAAATCAACAGTCTTACCACGAACCGTCGTCTTCGGGTTGAAACCCTCCAATGGCCTTATCTTTGATAACTATTTAATGGGGGACGTTGAAGAAAAACACTATTTCAAAAATGCACCAAATCTACAGTTTTGGAGATATGGCAATGAAATTTTGTACTACACTTTACATGAAAGTGACACATTTACATATAAAATCCTTTGATTATATATATTAAACTTTTTTTAAATTAAATTTGAAGTTCTATTTTCAAAAAATAATGTATGTTCCTTTTTCTCAGCAAGTATTCTAGAGATTTCTACAAAAATTTCTCTGTTTCATCTATTTATATGTCGTAAGCTTCTCTCATGAGGTCTTTGGAATTGGTGAAATAGGAGAATTTTCATAATTTTTTAAATTATAATTCCACAAGTACAATTTTTAATTCATGCAAAATTCCAAGCACTTTGCCCCATATCTCACTTGCAATCAGAATTTCAAAATTTGCTCTTGAGACAACGTTTATTAGATTTACAGAAATATGTGTACAGAATTTCATAATTCTAGCATTCATAGAATCTGAGGGAAAGGTACATAAACTTTAAAAAACAAACTTTTCAGGAAACGCAATTAAAAGTTCAACCTAATGTTTTTCCTTATGTCACTTCTTCAGAAGGCACCTCATTTGTGCTCTGGGTCGTCCTTCTCTTTAAGGCTTCTGCTCTGGCTTCTTGTTGTCTGTCTTATTTCCTTTACCAGGTCTTCAACTGACTTTTGAGGTGCAGATACGCGCTGTAAATCTATTTTTCTCAGCATGTCTTGAGTAAAATTCCTTATCTTGAAGCCCATTCTTTCTAATACCTTCATTCTCCCGACGTTCCCATCATCAAATACAATAACTGCATCATAAGTTGCAATTCTGGCAACTGTAGCAGATGCAAATGTGTTTTTTTAGGGCATCGTTTCCATAGTGAATTTTGAGACTCATTTGGATTTTGGGTTTTGCCATGAACACACTTTCTGAGAAGTGCAGGATCGGCCAAAGATCGCGTTGTGTAACATAGCTGCTACACACACACTTCGTCAATATGTGATAAAAATATTTATAGGAGAGATAACTAGTAACAATCGGCTGTGAGAATATAGGTTTCCGTTTGCGGAGATTTGCAGAAAACTCGTTGATCGTATGCCAGCAAAGACAGAGCTTGAGTGACACCGCTGGTTCCCATGGGGAAGTGTTGAGGAGTTTCAAATTGATTCCGTATTTCTAGATTTCCAGAAGGCTTTTGACATTGTACCACAGAGGCGGGTTGTAGTGAAATTGAGTGCTTTTACGCGATGTCGTCTCGATTATGTGACTGGATTCGTGATTTCCTGTTAGACAGGTCACAATTTGTAGTAATTGACGGAAAGTCATCGAGTAAAACAGGAGTGATTTCTGGCGTTCATAGGCCCTCTGCTGTTCTTTATCTGTATAAACGATTTACGAGACAATCTGAGCCGCCGTCTTAGGTTGTCTGCAGATGATGCTGTCATTTGTCGTCTAGTAAAGTCATCAGAGATCAAAACAAATTGCGAAACGATTTAGAAATGATATCTGTATGGTGCGAAAGTTGGGAATTGACACTAAATAATGAAAAGTGTGAGGATATTCTAGCGTTAAAAGGTTTTTTGCTTTTCACATTTAACCAAATATAACATTGATGATGATGATAATATATGGCAATGTTTGCCGACAAGATAAAGAATGCAACCTTTTAACACTAGATTGCGTACTCACGGCAGTTCTCCTTGGCCGTTTTTTTTTTTTTTTTTTTTTTTGTACGACTTGGAAAGAGAGAAAAATTAATGAATGATCGACGATGCGTCGGTTCTCGATTGTGTTCAGGAGACGTACAGATTGACTGCGTGAAAATAGTTTCTCAAATGACCTCTTAACCCGGATTGCTTTCACGTAATCAGACTCTTCAATGAAATTACCTAAGGGACCTATTTGAATAATAAAAAAAATGCAAAACAGTGAAATTTTGTAAAAGAAAAGTTGTCAGATCGGAAACTGAACACATTAATGGTCCCCCAAATACAATCGAGACACCGCGATAAAGAGCGAACCTGTAACAAAGTTCATTTAAACATAAACATTATTTGTGGTTAATTTAAAGAAAAGAATAAGCATAGATTTTCTGTACAGTGAAGCATCAATATATTCTTAAAGAACAAAGGCGTTAAACTATAAACATTAACAAATTTACAATGTATACAAAACTTATATTTTTATGTTTTTCTCATACATGGAGCAGTCCAACAATCGCTGCTTTTGTATGTGTGATATTTTGTAAAAATTAAATGTCCTGGCGTGCGCGTAAGTATTTTTTATCGTCACAAGGTTTACAAAAGCGTTTTCTTTCTTGATGATAACGTGGTTTTTCACACTAAATGAAATATAACTTGTGCGGTGCTACACAACATGTCTTAACAAGTCGGCGACCAAACATCAAAGGTATTGAAGTACATGTTAACATATCGGCGACCAGAAGTACAACTAACTATAAAGACTCTAGAATTTTCCTAACAAATGATAAATTGTTATTTCTTCTGTTTCGCAGCTTCTTGCTATCCAGCGCTGCGGCAATGATTTTAAATATCTGCGCCCAGCGAGTCATAGTGTTTAAAAGTACCTTTTAAACGCTGGCCGCGCGTCTTGGTATAGGCGCACGTTATAAACAGATTTCGTTTCTTTACTCTCGCGTTGTCATGCTTAGTATCATTACAAACTACAGCTCGATGGTTGTCCTTTTCTCATATGCAAGATGTCTGAAATCCAATAATATCACAATATCCACATGGGTGCTAAAAGCAACCCGTTAAACTTCGGTCACACGGTAAATCAGCCGTAAATTCAACTAAATACCTGGGAATTATAGTTACGAACAACTTAAACTGCAAAGAGCACATAGAAAATGTTTTGGGGAAGGCAAACTGAAGACAGCGATTTATTGGCAGAACACGTTGAATATTTGACAGATCTACTAAAGAGACCGCCTACACTACGCTTGTCCGTCCTCTTTTGGAGTACTGCTGTGCGGTCTGAGATCGTTACCAGATAGGATTGACATAGTACATAGAGAAAGTTCAAAGAAGAGCAGTTCGTTTTGTATTATCGCGAAGTAGAAGAGAGTGTGTCACTGACATGATACAGGATTTAGGGTGGACATCATTGAAACAAAGGCGTTTTTCGTTGTGGCGCAATCTTCTCATAGAGTTTCAGTCACCAACTTTCTCCTACGAATGCGAAAATATTTTGTTGACGCCGACCTACGTAGGGAGAAACGTTCATCGTAATAAAATGAGGGAAATCAGTGATCGCGCGGAGGGACAGAGGTGTTCGTTCTTTTTTCCGCGCGCTGTTATAGAGTGAAATAATAGAAAAATTTCGTGAGGGGAGTTCGATGAGTCCTCTGCCATGCACTTACGTGTGATATGCAGAGTATCAATGTACACTACTGGCCATTAAAATTACTAGACCACGAACATGACGTGCTACAGACGCGAAATTTAATCGACAGGAAGAAGATGCTGTGATATGTAAATGATTAGCTTTTCAGAGCATTCACACAAGGTTGGCGCCGGTGGTGACACCTACAACGTGCTGACTGAGGAAAGTTTCCAACCGATTTCTCATACACAAACAGCAGTTGACCGGCGTTGCCTGGTGAAACGTTGTGATGACTCGTGTAAGGAGGAGAAATGCGTACCATCACGTTTCCGACTTTGATAAAAGGTCGAATTGTAGCCTATCGCGATTGCGATTTATCGTATCGCGACATTGCTTTCGCGTTGGTCGAGATCCAATGACTGTTAGCAGAATATGGAATCGGTGGGTTCAGGAGGATAATATGGGACGTCGTGCTGGATCCCAACGGCCTCGTATCACTATCAGTCGAGATGACAGTCATCTGATCCGCATGGCTGTAAAGGATCGTGCAGCCACGTCTCGATCCCTGAGTCAACAGATGGGGACGTTTGCAAGACGACAACCATCTGCACGAAGAGTTCGACGACGTTCGCAGCAGCATGGACTATCAGCTCGGAGACCGTGGCTGCGGTTACCCTTTACGCTGCATCACAGACAGGAGTGCCTGCGATGGTGTACTCAACGACGAACCTGGGTGCACGAATGGCAAAACGTCATTTTTTCGGATAAATCCATGTTCTGTTTACAGCATCGTGATGGTCGTATCCGTGTTGGGAGACATGGCAGTGAACGCACATTGGAAGCGTTTATTAGTCACCGCCATACTGGCGTATCACTCGGCGTGGTGGTATGAGGTGCCATTGGTTACACGTCTCGGTCACCACTCGTTCGCATTGACGGCACTTTGAACAGTGGACGTTAGATTTGAGATGTGTTACGACCCGTGGCTGTACCCTTCATTCGCTCGCTGCGAAAACCTGCATTTCAGCAGGATAATGCACGACCGCATGTACGGGCCTTTCTGGATACAGAAAATGTTCGACTGCTGCCCTGGCCAGCACATTCTCTAGATCTCTCACCAATTGAAAACGTCTGGTCAATGGTGGCCGAGCGACTGGCTCGTCACAATATGCCAGTCATTACGCGTGATGAACTGTGGTATCGTGTTGAAGCTGCATTGGCAGCTGTACCTGTACACGCCATCCAAGCTCTGTTTGACTTAATGCCCAGGCGTATCAAGGCCGTTATTATGGCCAGAGGTGATTGTTCTGGCTACTGATTTCTCAGGATCTATGGACCCAAATTGCGTGAAAATGTAATCACATGTCAGTTTTAGTGTAATATATTTGTCCAATGAATACCCATTTACCATTTGCATTTCTTCTTGGTGTAGCAATTTTAATGGCCAGTAGTGTAGAGATAGAGATGGTGTGGAAGTATTGATACGCACCATCTAGCAGAAGACTCTTTCAAATCTCCGACTGCGACTGACATTAAAGTGTACCGGTATGCAGAGGCAGACATGTAGAGGGGTGTGTGTGTGTGTGTGTGTGTGTGTGTGTGTGTGTGTGTCAGATATTGCAGACTACTCGCAGACCGTAGTGCGAGCAAAAATAAAACTTTATGTAATGTACGATATAACAGTGGCTATGTTGTTTAGAACAACAAATCAGTGGGCCGACCGAGGTGGCCGTGCGGTTCTAGGCGCTTCAGTCCGGAACCGCGTGACTGCTACGGTCGCAGGTTCGAATCCTGCCTCGGGCGTTGATGTGTGTGATGTCCTTAGGTTAGTTAGGTTTAAGTAGTTCTAAGTCTAGGGGACTGATGACCTCAAAAGTCCCATAGAGAAACATGTACGCATGTCGGAAGGAACAGGCACTGCGGCGACTGCAGACGTTTTTATTCGTAACACATGCACCGCAATATCGTATTTAACCGCCGATGTCAGGCAGCGACTTTCAATCCAGAAAGACCCTACCTGTACGTAAATTACTTAACACGTGTATCGTACAGACAGTGAGGTGTGCCTGTGGACATCTGGAAGTTTAGATCTGGTAGTGAGTCATGCACGGATAGCCGAAGCGGTTAAGGCGGCCACTGTGTAACGCGGGAAATCCGGGTTCAAGCCCCGTTCCGGCACAAATTTTCATTGTCGTCATTTCCTTCTGCAATACTGAGTGCTATCGACAGGGGGTGTCAAATTGATTCCATATTTTTAGATTTCCAGAAGGCTTTCGACACCGTTTCTCACAAGCGGCGTCTAACAAAACTGCGTGCCTACGTAGTATCGCCTCAGTTGTGCCACTGGATTCGTGATTTCCTGTCAGAAAGGTCGCAGTTTGTAGTAATAGACGGAAAGTCATCGAGTAAAACAGAAGTAATATCCGGCGTTCCCCAAGGAAGTGTTATAGGCCGTCCTGATCTATATTAACGACATAGGAGACAATCTGAGTAGCCGTCTTAGATTGTTTGCAGATGATGCTGTCATTTACCGCCTTGTAAAGTCATCAGATGGTCAAAATGACTAGCAAAATGATTTAGATATCTGTATGGTGCTAAAAGTGGCAATTGACCCTGAATAAGGAGAAGTGCGAAGTTATTCACAAGAGTACAAAAGAAATCAGCTAAATTTCGATTACGCGATAAGTCACACAAATCTGAGGGCTGTAAATTCAACTAAATACTTAGGGATTACAATTACAAATAACCTAAATTGGAACGATCACATAGATAATATTGTGGGTAGAGCAAACCAAAGACTGGGATTCATTCGCAGAACACTTAGAAGGTGCAACAGGTCTACTAAAGAGACTGCTTACACCACGCTTGTCCGCCGTATTCTGGAGTATTGCTGTGCGGTGTGGGATCCGCATCAGGTGGGACTGACGGGTGACATCGAAAAAGTACAAAGAAGGGTAGCTCGTTTTGTATTATCGCGAAATAGGGGAGATAGTGTCACAGACATGATACGTGAATTGCAGTGGCAATCATTAAAACAAAGGCGTTTTTCGTTGCGACGGGATCTTCTCATGAAATTTCAATCACCAGTTTTCTCCTCCGATTGAGAAAACATTGTGTTGGCACCCACCTACATAGGGAAAAATAAGAGGAATCAGGGTTCGCACAGAAAAATTTAAGTGCTCGTTCTTACCGCGTGCCGTTAGATAGTGGAAAGGTAGACAGCTTGAAGGCGGTTCATTGAACCCTCTGCCAGGCACTTTATTGTGAATAGCAGAGTAATCACGTAGATGTATATAGATGTGGCTGATTGGTGTTCTTATTCGCAACTGCGAATACATTTAATGTATCCATTTCTCCAATTGTTATCAACTTTTGTATGATATTCTGTGTATATCTTATTACAATAACAGTTTTATTTCTCGCATACCTGATGGACTGCCGGCCGTTGAGGCCGAGCGGTTGTAGGCGCTTCAGTCTGGAACCGCGCGACCGCTATGGACGCAGGTTCGAATCCTGCCTCGGGCATGGAAGTGTGTGGTGTCCTTAGGTTACTTAGGTTTAAGTAGTTCTAAGGTCTAGGGGACTGATGGCCTCAGATGTTAAGTCCCATAATGCTCAGTGCCATTTGAAACATTTTTGAACCTGATGGAATATTAATGACGTAATGCAGCGGGCGGAGTATTGTACATTCATTGTTCCGTCCTTGTGCCATAATAAAACGGGCCGCAGCGAAAGCTATTTTCCGCCTCATTCATTTCACCCCGTGTTGTCCCACAGTGGAGCGTTCCGCGCGTAAAATCCGATACGTGTCTGCAGAAAGCGCGTCATCTACGTATCCGATTCTCTTCTCCGGCTGCCAGCCTTAATCAGGGGGGCAGAACAATCGCCGGAGGCTAGACAATAGGCGGCGTGTCGGCCGATTTCCGAACGCGATACGTCAGCCCTTGTCTGCGGACGCCTCCCTGCCGTCGGCATAAAGGTCGACCCATACTGAGCGTCACCGCCACCGCAAAGCGGCACTGTTTCCACCATGGAGGTAGAATAAGGGGAGATGGCGCTACAGACTTGCGCTGCACGTTGTTTTGAAGCCAGTGGGCGGGGCCTGCCGCCATCTTGGTTCCCCCAAAACATCAGCAGGCGAGTGTTTACAATTGCTTCTTGTTCGTTATTTATGTCATGTGCACGTGATATTTGTTTTATATAGTAAATGTTACCCGGTTTTAGTGAACAACACAGCATAAGGAACGCAACTTCAAACGTTTTTCTGGTCTTAAATGCGTATTCGATACAGTAATACGTAAAAATATTACGCTTCTTGCCTCAGTACTGTAATTCCTTTTTGTTTATACACTTGGAATAACCGAGAAGAGACGTATGTGCTATGAAAAGCGTGCTTTTGTAATCCATTTCTATTCACTTTCATTGTGTTTGTGTCGATAATTGATAAAGCCAGAGCTCCAAAAACAATGATTGATAGTTTAGAGGCACCGATTTGTATTCGTTGCATTTTCAAGTCAAATGCAAATTTTAAATGTTCACGTTTGCAAGAAACTTACCTTACTTCCTTTGGTGTCCCATAGATGTATGCAGGGATGATATAAACAAGCCAGCTGTCATGTCAACAAAGTGAAAAATACGTTAAATTACGAAGGAACAGAACTGAATTTAAGATTGTCAGGCCGATTGCAATTTCCACATCTGCTTTCTTTTTAAATTGTACCTACCAAATGACATTCAGTGTGGCAAAGAACAGAAATTTACAGGGTAACACAACAACACAGTGATTAATGTAATGATCAAAGCCTGGACTTCGATAGGGGACTTTGCTTTAACAAATATGTAACCATTTAAGTGCTTATAATTTAACCACTGTAACAGGTGTTCCACACATTTTACTGAAGATTTAATTAACTACATGTAGTTACGTTAGTTTTATATTAAATTATTGCATTTTAAAACATTAGTCCCCATTTCCAGGATATTTCTTGCCAGGACTTTTCAGTTACTTCAGAATAACCACACAGTGAAAACCAAGTGTAATGCTCACTTCCAGGCAGCTCTTCACCTTGGATTGATAGGAAATCTAAAGTTAAATCACAGAAATAAAACCATACTGTAAAACTTTACAGTGCATCAGAATTTCAAGTATATATAAGAAAATAGCGCTTAAATAAGTCCACTTACGAATGAAATGTGATTTGTTTAAACTTTAGACTACAATCAGAACGATTAGTACACCCGTAAGCGACACAGCCGGCATTTTTTTATCAAAACACTTCACGACTACACGGAATCAAACTACCAGAAGCGAATGTTTTGGGGTAGCTAACATGGCGGACCTTCTCTTGGGTCGGCTTCAAGTTTGTGACGTCATGACAATTCCTCTTATTTTTACCTCCATGGTTTCCACCCTAGGCAGAACGTCAACGTCACGTCGCTTAACTCAACACTGGACGTTCAAAGTAACACTGAAATGCCGGCCGTGGTAAAGAAAGCCTGTACGAGGCGTGATCTGAAAGTAACGAGAATGCCTCCGAATTTCTGTGAACACTCTTCAAGCATTTTAAATAAAACAAGCTTTGTTAACATTCTACATCTTTATTCTTCATGTTTTTGCTCAACATAGTAACTCTGGCGGCTAACACACATCTCCCAACAAGAGACCTGTTTATTGATGCCGTCACTGTAAATTGTTTGATTTGCTTAACCGAGCCACAACCTCACCTGGTCTACATCTATATCTACATGGGTACTCCGCAAATTACACGTAAGTGCCTGGCAGAGCGTTCATCGAACTACCTTCTCTGTTATTCCAATCTCAAACAGTGCGCGGAAAAAACGAACATCCATCTCTCTTCGTGCGAACTCTGACTCCCCTTATTTTATCATGATGATGTTCGACCCCGGTAGCTAGGTGGTCAGCGCGACAGACTGTCAATCCAAAGGGCGCGGGTTCGATTCCCGGCTGGGTCGGAGATTTTCTCTCCTCAGGGACTGGGTGTTGTGTTGTCCTAATCATTATCATTTCATCCCCATCGACACGCAAGTCGCCGAAGTGGCGTCAAATCGAAAGACCTGCACCAGGCGAGCGGTCTACCCGACGGGAGGCCCTCGTCACACTTTATATATATATATATATATATATATATATGATCATTTCTCCATATGTAGGCCGGCGTCAAGAAAATGAGCAAGTGGTCATTGATATTTCCGCCGCAACGAAAAACACCTTTGTTTTAATGATGTCTACCCCAAATCCCCCCCCCCCCCCCCCCCCATGAACCATGGACCTTGCCGTTGGTGGGGAGGCTTGCGTGCCTCAGCGATACAGATAGCCGTACCGTAGGTGCAACCACAACGGAGGGGTATCTGTTGAGAGGCCAGACAGACGTGTGGTTCCTGAAGAGGGGCAGCAGCCTTTTCAGTAGTTGCAAGGGCAACAGTCTGGATGATTGACTGATCTGGCCTTGTAACAATAACCAAAACGGCCTTGCTGTGCTGGTACTGCGAACGGCTCAAAGCAAGGGGAAACTACAGCCGTAATTTTTCCCGAGGGCATGCAGCTTTACTGTATGATTACATGATGATGGCGTCCTCTTGGGTAAAATATTCCGGAGGTAAAATAGTCCCCCATTCGGATCTCCGGGCGGGGACTACTCAAGAGGATGTCGTTATCAGGAGAAAGAAAACTGGTGTTCTACGGATCGGAGCGTGGAATGTCAGATCCCTTAATCGGGCAGGTAGGTTAGAAAATTTAAAAAGGGAAATGGATAGGTTGAAGTTAGATATAGTGGGAATTAGTGAAGTTCCGTGGCAGGAGGAACAAGACTTCTGGTCAGGTGACTACAGGGTTATAAACACAAAATCAAATAGGGGTAATGCAGGAGTAGGTTTAATAATGAATAGGAAAATAGGAATGCGGGTAAGCTACTACAAACAGCATAGTGAACGCATTATTGTGGCCAAGATAGATACGAAGCCCACACCTACTACAGTAGTACAAGTTTATATGCCAACTAGCTCTGCAGATGACGAAGAAATTGAAGAAATGTATGATGAAATAAAAGAAATTATTCAGATTGTGAAGGGAGATGAAAATTTAATAGTCATGGGTGACTGGAATTCGAGTGTAAGAAAAGGGAGAGAAGGAAACATAGTAGGTGAATATGGATTGGGGGACAGAAATGAAAGAGGAAGCCGCCTGGTAGAATTTTGCACAGAGTACAACATAATCATAACTAACACTTGGTTTAAGAATCATGAAAGAAGGTTGTATACATGGAAGAATCCTGGAGATACTAAAAGGTATCAGATAGATTATATAATGGTAAGACAGAGATTTAGGAACCAGGTTTTAAATTGTAAGACATTTCCAGGGGCAGATGTGGACTCTGACCACAATCTATTGGTTATGACCTGTAGATTAAAACTGAAGAAACTGCAAAAAGGTGGGAATTTAAGGAGATGGGACCTGGATAAACTAAAAGAACCAGAGGTTGTACAGAGATTCAGGGAGAGCATAAGGGAGCAATTGACAGGAATGGGGGAAATAAATATAGTAGAAGAAGAATGGGTAGCTTTGAGGGATGAAGTAGTGAAGGCAGCAGAGGATCAAGTAGGTAAAAAGACGAGGGCTAGTAGAAATCCTTGGGTAACAGAAGTAATATTGAATTTAATTGATGAAAGGAGAAAATATAAAAATGCAGTAAGTGAAACAGGCAAAAAGGAATACAAACATCTCAAAAATGAGATCGACAGGAAGTGCAAAATGGCTAAGCAGGGATGGCTAGAGGACAAACGTAAGGATGTAGAGGCCTATCTCACTAGGGGTAAGATAGATACCGCCTACAGGAAAATTAAAGAGACCTTTGGAGATACGAGAACAACTTGTATGAATATCAGGAGCTCAGATGGAAACCCAGTTCTAAGCAAAGAAGGGAAAGCAGAAAGGTGGAAGGAGTATATAGAGGGTCTATACAAGGGCGATGTACTTGAGGACAATATTATGGAAATGGAAGAGGATGTAGATGAAGATGAAATGGGAGATATGATACTGCGTGAAGAGTTTGACAGAGCACTGAAAGACCTGAGTCGAAACAAGGCCCCCGGAGTAGACAATATTCCATTGGAACTACTGACGGCCGTGGGAGAGCCAGTCCTGACAAAACTCTACCATCTGGTGAGCAAGATGTATGAAACAGGCGAAATACCCTCAGACTTCAAGAAGAATATAATAATTCCAATCCCAAAGAAAGCAGGTGTTGACAGATGTGAAAATTACCGAACTATCAGCTTAATAAGTCACAGCTGCAAAATACTAACACGAATTCTTTACAGACGAATGGAAAAACTAGTAGAAGCCAACCTCGGGGAAGATCAGTTTGGATTCCGTAGAAACACTGGAACACGTGAGGCAATACTGACCTTACGACTTATCTTAGAAGAAAGATTAAGGAAAGGCAAACCTACGTTTCTAGCATTTGTAGACTTAGAGAAAGCTTTTGACAATGTTGACTGGAATACTCTCTTTAAAATTCTAAAGGTGGCAGGGGTAAAATACAGGGAGCGAAAGGCTATTTACAATTTGTACAGAAACCAGATGGCAGTTATAAGAGTCGAGGGACATGAAAGGGAAGCAGTGGTTGGGAAGGGAGTAAGACAGGGTTGTAGCCTCTCCCCGATGTTGTTCAATCTGTATATTGAGCAAGCAGTAAAGGAAACAAAAGAAAAATTCGGAGTAGGTATTAAAATTCATGGAGAAGAAATAAAAACTTTGAGGTTCGCCGATGACATTGTAATTCTGTCAGAGACAGCAAAGGACTTGGAAGAGCAGTTGAACGGAATGGACAGTGTCTTGAAAGGAGGATATAAGATGAACGTCAACAAAAGCAAAACGAGGATAATGGAATGTGGTAGAATTAAATCGGGTGATGCTGAGGGAATTAGATTAGGAAATGAGACGCTGAAAGTAGTAAAGGAGTTTTGCTATTTGGGGAGCAAAATAACTGACGATGGTCGAAGTAGAGAGGATATAAAATGTAGGCTGGCAATGGCAAGGAAAGCGTTTCTGAAGAAGAGAAATTTGTTAACATCGAGTATAGATTTAAGTGTCAGGAAGTCGTTTCTGAAAGTATTTGTATGGGGTGTAGCCATGTATGGAAGTGAAACATGGACGATAAATAGTTTGGACAAGAAGAGAATAGAAGCTTTCGAAATGTGGTGCTACAGAAGAATGCTGAAGATTAGATGGGTAGATCACATAACTAATAAGGAAGTATTGAATAGGATTGGGGAGAAGAGAAGTTTGTGGCACAACTTGACCAGAAAAAGGGATCGGTTGGTAGGACATGTTCTGAGGCATCAAGGGATCACCAATTTAGTATTGGAGGGCAGCGTGGAGGGTAAAAATCGTAGAGGGAGACCAAGAGATGAATACACTAAGCAGATTCAGAAGGATGTAGGTTGCAGTAGGTACTGGGAGATGAAAAAGCTTGCACAGGATAGAGTAGCATGGAGAGCTGCATCAAACCAGTCTCGGGACTGAAGACCACAACAACAACACCCCAAATCCCTTATCATGGCAGTGACACTTTCTCCCCTATTTCGCGATTACAAAACGTGCTGTTCTTCTTTGAACTTTCTGGGTGTACTCAGTTAATCCTATCTGGTAAGGATGCCAGACCGCACAGCAGTAGTCCAAAAAAGTACTGACAGCCGTAGTGTAGGCAGTCTCTTTATTAGATCTGTTACATTTTCTAAGTGTTCTGTCAGTAAAACGCAATCTTCGGATTGCCTTCCCTCCAATATATTCTGTGTGTTATTTCCAATTTAAGTTGTTCGTAATTGTAATTCCTAGGTATTTAGTAGTACCGCTCCTTCACTGTCAAAGGGAAGTCCTCGAAGATTTCCTTTAAATTTTGGAAACAGGTGAAAATTGGATGGGGCAAAGTCGTGAGTGTGTGAGGGTGATCGACGACAGTGAAGCCAAGGCGTCGGATTGTTGCACATGTCGCAGCGCTCATATTTGGTCCGGCATTATCGTTCTGAAAGAGACGATGTTCCATATGGACTCTAACTTTGAGCTCATGTTTTCGGTATTTTGATTGCTGCCCGCTGTTTCTCACGCACCGAAGAATTTAAGCTAACCAGCGGCATGTTACAAGCTGCAATCCGGAGCCCTCTAGCGGCAGTGTGTTGCAACTTGTCAGCCAAGCGGGTAAGCCGACAGAGTAATATGCAAGACATGTAATGCCTCAACCGATATTGAAAACGGAATAAAAAGTTCGAAGGCACTACTTTTTCGGCTCGCCCTCGTCCATTAATCTGACAGCACCATTGTAGTAGCGGGCACAGTTTTTTTTTATATAAACCTTTATTTGTATATAAGGAGGTATACATAATGCTACACAAAAAATGTTGATGGTGTCGAGACAGCAACCAGCCACAAATTTATTTTCAGTTTCTTTATTCAAAGTGCGCCGTTGCCGGTTTCGAGTCGTTATCATTCATCTTCAGACGGTTTTCATGCCTTCACTACAACGTTTTTTTTACAGATTAATTGTCCTAAAATATAAATAATACATAATTATAAGCACGTCACACAGATGGTTGCGTTACAGATTTTCATTGCATGTGACTTACGTGAAATATCGGTTTGGAGTGTTTGTTTTCATTACATTCGTCCAACAGATGTGAATACATTCCCACTGCATTCTTATCGTTGAACACGTAAAAGCGAGTAATGCACCTAATACGAAGGGCGTTTGAAAAGTTCGTGCAAAAATAAAAACTACTTACGTGTTTGGGGTAAACCTTTTTCATTTTTGGACTTAGTCTCCTTTTAGATTTATATACTTCCTCCAGCGCTGTTCTAATTTGTTGATCCCTTCCGAATAAAAGGAATTGTCCAAGTCTGCAAAATAGCTATTAGTTTCTGCAATCACCTCTTTGTCTGAATAAAATCTTTGTACGCCAGCCATTTCTTCAAATTGGGGAACAAATAGTAGTCTGAGGGAGCCAAGTCTGGGGAATATTCCATTAATTCTGCGACTACAACTGCAGAGGCGTGTGCTGGTGCAATGTCGTGATGGAAAAGGTCTTTTTTACGGTTCAATCGCCGGCGGTTTTTCTTGCAGCTCGGTTTTCAAACGGTCCAATAACGATGGATAATATGCACCTGTAATAGTTTTACCCTTTTGTAGGTAGTCGATGTGGATTATCTCTTGCCAGTCCCAAAAGACAGTCGTCATAACCTTTCCGGCCGAAGGAATGGTCTCCGCCTTTTTTTTGGTGCAGATTCTCCCTTGGTAACCCATTGTTTAGATTTTTCTTTGATTTCAGGAGTATAGTAATGTATCCATGTTTCATCCACAGTGCCGAAACGACACTTGAAGTCCTGTGCATTCCTGAACAGCTGCAAACCATCCTTGCAACAATTCACACGATTCCGTTTTTGGTCAAGCGTGAGCAATCGCCGAACCCATCTTGCGGATAGCTTTCTCATGTCCAAATGCGTATGCCAAATATTATGTACCCGTTCATTCGAGACGCTACAGCACTAGCAATCTCACGCAGGTTAACTCTCCTGTCATCCATCACCATATCATGGATTTTATGAATGATTTCTGGAGACGTAACCTCCACATGACGTCCAGAACGTTCAGTATCACTTGTGCCCATATGGCCACTCCGAAAATTTTAAAACCACTTACAAGCTGTTCTAATCGAAGGAGCAGAGTCACTGAAATGTTTATCGACTTTCTCTTTAGTCTCCTGAGGCGTTTTGCCTTTCATAAAGTAATGTTTAATCACCACACGAAATTCTTTTTCGTCCATTTTTTTGACTATCACTCGACTTCCTTGATTCACACGAATGCCAAACACAAAGAAATAGACCAGTATTGCTGAAACTTGGTGTGCGTTCTTTCCAAAGTATCTACTAACTAAACATGACGTCGATACGCGCTGGTGGTGCCATCTCTCGGACTTTGCACGGACTTTTCAAACGCCCCTCGTAGCTCTTCTGAGAGAAGTAACCTCTTTTTTTTTTTTTTTTTTTTTTTTTTTTTAAAACGTTGCGTACTATTTTTATAGATAGTTGAATGTATCACATCATATGCCCTCTTCAGCGCTGCAGGAATCACAGTTGGGATTGGGCATTAATTGTAATAAATATCTTGATTTATTAATATTCGTGTGAGGCCTACATGCTCTGCCTGAATCTCTAAATACCATGCGCTCTGAAGCTGCAGTCATAGTCGATTGATAATGTTCATACTTTCTTTCCGCGACCTTTGTTGGGTCGTGTACTATGCAGTATCGTAGGACCAGGTTTTTCGGTGCGTCTGCACATATACTTGGCAAGTCACGATACGGTGCATGGTGGAGGATAGCACTGGTAATCATTCCCTTTCCTGTTCCACTACGCAAATGGAGCGAGGAAAAAACGACTGTCCTGATTTCTCTTACATTTTCTTCGCAGCCTTTACGTGAGACGTATGTTGGTGGCTGTAATATCTTTCTGTAGCAAATTTTCTGGACAGTGTTTTGCGTCGTCTTCACTCCATGGATCCCCCCTTGAGTTCACATATCACTTCCGCAATAGTCGCGTCTTGATCGAACCTACCGTTATCAAATGCAATGGCGTCCACCTCCGGTAGCTGAGTGGTCAGCGCGACAGAATGTCAATCTTAAGGGCCCGGTTTCGATTCCCGGCTGGGTCAGAGATTTTCTCCGCTCAGGGACTGGGTGTTGTGTTGTCCTAATCATCATCATTTCATCCCCATCGACGCGCAAGTCGCCGAAGTGGCGTCAAATCGAAAGACCTGCACCAGGCGAACGGTCTACCCGACGGGAGGCCCTAGCCACACGACACTAAAATGAAATGCAGTAGCACGTCTCTGAATTTTTTCGATGTCTTTAATCCAACCTGATGGTGATCCAGAACACTGGAGCAGCACTCAAACAACGAGTCACGCAGGTGTTCTACATACTGTTTCCTTTACAGACAACGCATACTTTACTGGACTTTTCCCAACAAACTAAAGTTGACCATTCGCGTTCCATGCTGCAATCCTGACATGATCGTCCCGTTTCATGTCGCTTCGCAAAGTTACGCCTAGACATTTAAGCAACCAGACTGTCAAGCAGCACATGACTAATACTGTATTCGGACATTACAGGATTGATTTTCCTACTCATCTGCATAGATTTACATTTCCCCCCATTTAGGTCGAGCTCATATTCTTCACGCAAGTTACAAATGCCATCCAAGTCATCCTCTGTTCTCATACAGTCACTCAATGTAATCTTATGCCACAGTGTAAAAGGGGGAAATGCGCCTGGAACAAATATAAATTGCGAGGAAAATGTATAAAACAAATGTAAACATACTTGCTACGGATAATAGCCACGAAAACAAAGTTATCACACTACGTGAATATTAGAAAAAAGGAAAAAATAGATATCTAAGTAGTAGATTTGCAGCAAGTGGGGGGCCTAGGGGTGGTGTTTATAGCTGAAACAGATAACCAGTTTTAGGTTATATCGTCTTCTCTTTTTTTTACAGTGCCAGTTAAATCTGAGAGTTAAGAAGGCTCAGAATAACCGGTTTCTGAAGTAAGCGAATCCTTATTATCTCCCGTAGTAATCGGACTAAGAAAAATCGTGACTCCCTCAGTTTTAAGATACATAGAATCAACATTGAATAACCAAATAAAAGAAAGCGTACTCTGTCCACCGTTCGCTGCTTTTCACGAAAATTCATAAGTGATAGAATACTACAAAAAACAAGAGTGTACTCCTACTGATTATATTACTTGAAACTCTAATCAAAAACCATGTTGTAATCGAGGGTCATACCACTATATGGGCATTAGGAATGAAAATTGAGATTGCAGAACCCTATTTCTTGTGTTATTTTGAACGGTTTCAAGGGCTACAAGCAAAAAACGGGATATTACGTAGACACACGAATAAACTATAAGTCTTTGTGGGTGTCTTGCGACGAATGCGAGAAACTAGCGTATAGATGAGGACTCTTGGACATCGGACATACTCGCGTACCGCGAGGCATCACACACGGCAACAAGGACATTATTGCCTCAAAGTGTTGTAGCAATTCTTTTGCCACGTGATTATTGCTTGTTCTATCGTCATTGTTGTTAAAATAACACTGATCGGTTTTCCGCATTTTCTGCAATAACGCAATATACACTACTCGCCATTAAAATTGTTACACCAAGAAGAAAAACAGATGATAAACGGGTATTCATTGGACAAATATATGTGATTACATTTTCACGCAATTTGGGTGCATAGATCCTCAGAAATCAGTACCCAGAACAACTACCTGTGGCCGTAATAACGGCCTTGATACGACTGGCCATTGAGTCAAACAGAGCTTGGATGGCGTGTACAGGTACAGCTGCCCATGCAGCTTCAACACGATACCACAGTTCATCAAGAGTAGTGACTGGCGTATTGTGACGAGCCAGTTGCTCGGCTACCGTTGACCAGACGTTTTCAGTTGGTGAGAGATCTGGAGAATGTGCTGGCCAGGACAGCAGTCGAACATTTTCTGTATCCAGAAAGGCCCGTACAGGACCTGCAACATGCGGTCGTGCATTATCCTGCAGAAATGTAGGGTTTCGCAGGGATCGAATGACGGGTAGAACCACGGGTCGTAACACATCTGAAATGTAACGTCCATTGCTCAAAGTGCCGTCAATGCGAACAAGAGATGACCGAGACATGTAACGAATGGCACCCCATACCATCACGCCGGGTGATACGCCAGTATGGCGATGACGAATACATGCTTCCAATGTGCGTTCACCGCGATGTCGCCAAACACGGATGCGACCATCATGATGCTGTAAACAGATACAGCGTCAAGGGTAACCGCAGCCACGGTCTCAGAGCTGATAGTACACGCTGCTGCAAACATCGTTAGTGCAGATGGTTGTTGTCTTGCAAACGTCCCCATCTGCACGATCCGTTACAGCCATGCGGATAAGATGCCTGCTAGTGATACGAGGCCGTTGGGATCCAGCACGGCGTTCCGTATTACCCTCCTGAACCCACCGATTCCATATTCTACCAACAGTCGTTGGATCTCGACCAACGCGAGCAGCAATGTCGCTATACGATAAATCGCAATCGCGATAGGCTACAACCCGACCATTATCGAAGTCGGAAACGTGGTGGTACGCATTTCTCCTCCTTACACGAGGCATCAGAACAATGTTTCACTGGGCAACGCCGGTCAGTTGCTGTTTGTGTATGAGAAATTGATTGGAAACTTTCCTCATGTCAGCACGTTGTAGGTTTCGCCACCGGCGCCAACTTTATGTGAGTGCCCTGAAAAGCTAATCATTTGCATATCACAGCATCTTCTTCCTGTGGGTTAAATTTCGCGTCTGGAGCACTACATCTTCGTGGTGTAGCAATTTTAATGGACAGTAGTGTGTTAAAGAAATGGAAATTTTAAGAGTATTACTTTTTTTAATATTATTTAAAATCCAAAAAAATCAGCAATGATACTGTGGCCGATTGATACTTTGGTTTTTTGTCCGCTTATTTGTAAGAAAGAAAAAAAAACAGCTGTTATAACTGAGATCAAACAAGTATTGAAAAATATCGGTTATTCGGAATTATAGTTGGAGTCACGAACGATGGTGTGAAGTTCAGGCTTGTACTGTGCATCTACGTCACGTGTCCCCGACAGCCAATTAGCGTTCAGAAGTGTTCTGCTGTGAATGCCGTAGCTAATGCTAGCATTAAACACGACCGTAGCGAGTTGTTTAATGAATTTCCATTCCATTTGTTGCGAGTTGTCATCACAGATGGTGGCGGTAAGTGAATTCTGCAGAAGCACGCGAGCGACATAATATGCAGGATATACGCTTTCTTCAAGCGGAAAGCACACGCATGCGCGGACCGCAGCTGTCGTTTGGAATCGCCATAAATGCAATCCCCGTCCATGCCTCGGCATGCGCGAACCGCCTTCTTTCGTGGAGCGGACTATAAAATACAAGTATCGGTTTTAACCGGCTTCCAACGTCTCCAGGTGCAGCGCCTTGGTCCGGCTGTTGGCCAGTGCGTCTTGGAAAATGTGAAGGGCGGGCAGTCTTCAGAGCTTCCCGGTATAGCAGCAAGCGCCGTGGCTGCACGGGCAGGGGCGAGAGCAGACGACGAAGAAAGCCGGTCAGGTTCAGGGCCGTGTGTGTGTGTGTGTGTGTGTGTGTGTGTGTGTGTGTGTGTGTGTGTGTGTAGGTCAGCGGCCTACAAAACGGAGAGTCGTGAGCGGCCGATCAGCCAGGAGAAAGGAAGAGAGGAGAGCACAGCCGGGACCGGAGTGGACTGGACTTTCTACGTACGGCCGCTCCCCGCCACACGTCCGGGAGGAGCGCCGGCTGACCGCCTTCCGCAGCCCCGCCTCATCTCACCGCTAGGTGCCGCAAGCTCTGCAAGCCGCGCCGTCCATCCACATACAGAGACTGACAGGTCGTGGGATAGCGATATGCACATATACAGGGTGTTAGAAAAAGGTACGGCCAAACTTTCAGGAGACATTCCTCACACACAAATAAGGAAAAGATGTTATGTGGACGTGTGTCCGGAAACGCTTAATTTCCATGTTAGAGCCCATTTTACTGTCGTCAGTATGTACTGTGCTTCCTCGATTCACCGCCAGTTGGCCCAATTGAAGGAAGGTAATGTTGACTTCGGTGCTTGTGTTGACATGCGACTCATTGCTCTACAGTACAAGCATCAAGCACATCAGTTCGTAGCATCAACAGGTTAGTGTTCATCGCGAACGTGGTTTTGCAGTGAGTGCAATGTTTACAAGTGCGGAGTTGGCAGATGCCCATTTGATGTATGGATTAGCACGGGGCAATAGCCGTGGCGCGGTACGTCTGTATCGAGACATATTTCCAGAAGGAAGGTGTCACGACGGGAAGACGTTCGAAGCAATTGATCGGCGTCTTAGGGAGCACGGAACATTCCAGCCTATGACTCGCGACTGGGGAAGACCTAGAACGACGAAGAGACCTGCAATGGACGAGGCAATTCTTCGTGCAGTTGACGATAACCATAATGTCAGCGTCAGAGAAGTTGCTGCTGTACAAGGTAACGTTGACCACGTCACTGTATGGAGAGTGCTACGGGAGAACCAGTACCATGTACAGCGTGTGCAGGCACTATCAGCAGCTGATTGGCCTCCACGGGTACTCCTCTGCGAATGGTTCATCCAACAATGCGTCAATCCTCATTTCGGTGCCAATGTTCTCTTTACGGATGAGGCTTCATTCCAACGTGATCAAATTGTAAATTTTCAGTCAACATGTGTGTGCTGACGAGAATCCGCACGCAATTGTGCAATCACGTCATTAACACAGATTTTCTGTGAACGTTTGGGCAGGCATTGTTGATGTCTCGATTGGGCCCCATGCTCTTCCACCTACGCTCAATGGAGTACGTTGTCATGATTTCATACGGGATACTCTACCTGTGCTGCTAGAACATGTGCCTTTACAAGTACGACACAAGATGTGGTTCATGCACGATGGAGCTCCTGCACATTTCATTCGAAGTGTTCGTACGCTTCTCAACAACAGATTCGGTGACCGATGGATTGGTAGAGGCGGGTCAGTTCCATGGCCTTCACGCTCTCCTGACCTCAACCCTCTTGACTTTCATTTATGGGGGCATTTGAAAGCTCTTTTCTACGCAACCCGGTACCAAATGTAGAGACTCTTCGTGCTCGTATTGTGGACGGCTGTGATACAATACGCCATTCTCCAGGGCTGCATCAGCGCATCAGGGATTCCATGCGACGGAGGGTGGATGCATGTATCCTCGCTAACGGAGGACATTTTGAACATTTCCTGTAACAGTGTTTGAAGTCACGCTGGTACGTTCTGTTGCTGTGTGTTTCCATTCCATGATTAATGTGACTTGAAGAGAAGTAATAAAATGAGCTCTAACATGGAAAGTAAGCGTTTCCGGACACATGTCCACATAACATATTTTCTTTCTTTGTGTGTGAGGAATGTTTCCCGAAAGTATGGCCGTACCTTTTTGTAACACCCTGTATACACAGAAGCGCCAAAGACGCTAGTATAGACGTGCGTATTCATATACACAAATAGGCAGTCAGCCAGAATACGGCGCTGCGGTCGGCAACGCCTATACAGGGTGGTCCATTGATAGTGACCGGGCCAAATATCTCACGAAATAAGCATCGAACGAAAAAACTACAAAGAACGAAACTCGTCTAGCTTGAAAGGAGAAACCAGATGGTGCTATGGTTGGCTCGCTAGATGGCGCTGCCATAGGTGAAACGGATATCAACTGCGTTTCTTTAAATAGGAACCCCCATTTTTTATTACATATTCGCGTAGTACGTAAAGAAATATGAATGTTTTAGTTCTACCACTTTTTTTTTGCTTTGTGATAGATGGCTCTGTAATAGTCACACACGTATAAGTACGTGGTATCACGTAACATTCCGCCAGTGCGGACGGTGTTTGCTTCGTGATACATTACCCGTGTTAAAACGGACCGTTTACCAATTGCGGAAAAGGTCGATATCGTGTTGATGTATGGCTATTGTGATCAAAATGCCCAACGGGCGTGTTCTATGTATGCTGCTCGGTGTCCGGACCGTTCGCCGGATTGTTACGTTATTTAAGGAAACAGGAAGTCAGCCATATGTGAAACGTCAACCACCACCTGCAAGAAATGATGACCAAGTAGGTGTTTTAGTTGTTGTCGCGGCTAATCCGCACATCAGTAGCAGACAAACTGCGCGAGAATCGGGAATCTCAAAAACGTGGGTGTTGAGAATGCTACATGAACATCGACTACACCCGTACCATATTTTTATGCACCAGGAATTGCATGGCGACGACTTTGAACGTCGTGTACAGTTCTGCCTGTGGGCACAACAGAAATTACGGGTCGACGACAGATTTTTTTACACGTGTCCTATTTAGCGACGAAGTGTCATTCACCAACAGCGGTAACGTAAACCGGCATAATATGCACTTTTGGGCAACGGAAAATCCACGCTGGCTGCGACAAGAGGAACTTCAGCGACCCTGGCGGGTTAATGTGTGGTGCGGCATTATGGGAGGAAGGATAATTGGTCCCCATTTTATCGATGGCAATCTAAATGATGCTATGTATGCTGATTTCCTACGTAATGTTCTACCGACGTTACTACAAGATGTTTCACTGCATGACAAAATGGTGATGTAGATCCAACATGATGGATGTCCGGCACATAGCTCGCGTGCGGTTGAAGCATATTTAATGGCAGGAGGATTGGTTGTCGAAGCACTATACCATGGCCCGCACGTTCACCGGATCTGCCGTCCGCGGATTTCTTTCTGTGGGGAAAGTTGAAGGATATTTGCTGTCTTTATCCACCGACAACAGCTGACAACACGCGTCAGCGCATTGTCAATGCATGTGCGAACATTGCGGAAGGCGAACTACTCGCTGTTGAGAGGAATGTCGTTACACGTGTTGCCAAATGCATTGAGGTTGACGGACATCATTTTGAGCATTTATTGCAGTAATGTGGTACTTACAGTTATTCACGCTGTAACAGCATGCGTCCTCAGAAATTATAAGTTGACAAAGGTACATGTATCACATTGGAACAACCGAAATAAAATGTTCAAACGTACCTACGTTCTGTATTTTAATTTAAAAAACCTACCTGTTAGCAACTGTTCGTATAAAATTGTGAGCCATATGTTTGTGACTATTACAGCGCCATCTATCACAAAGCGAAAAAAGTGGTCCTACTAAAACATTCATATTTCTTTACGTACTACACGAATATGTAATAAAAAATGGGGGTTCCTATTTTGAAAAACGCAATTGATAACTGTTTGACTTATGGCAGCGCCATCTAGCGGGCCAACCATAGCGCCATCTGGTTTCCCCCTTCAAGCTAGACAAGTTTCGTTCTTCGTAGTTTTTTCAAAATGGCTCTGAGCACTATGGGACTTAATTTCTGTGGTCATCAGTCCCCTAGAACTCAGAACTACTTAAACCTAACTAACCTAAGGGCATCACACAACACCCAGTCATCACGAGGCAGAGAAAATCCCTGACCCCGCCGGGAATCGAACCCGGGAACCTGGGCGCGGGAAGCGAGAACGCTACCGCACGACCACGAGCTGCGGACCAAGGGCTTTCTCAGCCGAGAGCCAATCGTGTACCCTTGATGAGTGCACGACACAAAGCTTTACGCCTCACCTGGGCCCGTCAACACCGACATTGGACTGTTGATGACTGGAAACATGTTGCCTGTTGTATCGAGAGGACGGGCATGTACGGGTATGGAGACATAATCATGAATGCTTGCACCCTGCATGTCAGCAGGGGACTGTTCAAGCAGTTGGGGGCTCTGTAATGGTGTGGGGTGTGTGCAGTTGCAGTGATATGGGACCCTTTATACGTCTAGTTACGACTCTGACCGGTGACACATACGTATGCATCCTGTCTGATCACCTACATCTATTCGTGCCCATCATGGATTCCGACGGACTTGGGCAATTCCAGCAGGACAATGCGACCCCCCTCATGTCCAGAATTGCTACAGAGTGGCTCCAGGAACACTCTTTTGAGTTCAAACACTTGCGTTGGCCACCAAACTCGCGCCTACCCTACACTATATTAGGCAGGTTTACCAGTTTCTATTGCTCTTCTGTGCATACAGATGGCGGTAGTACCGCGTGCAGAAGGTGTACAAGGACTGCACCGGCAAAGCTGTCATTTGCAGTCAGGTGATTCGTGTGAAGAGGTTTCCGATGTGATTATAGCCGCACGACGCGAGTTACGGCATTAAATACCGGTTTTTTATTATTATTCCACAAAAACAGCAACAAAAATGTCTACAATGAAATGACATAAATAAGGTGACATATAATTGCAGCCGTTCGAAGTGGCCGAGCGGTTCTAGGCGCTATAGTCTGGAGGTGCGCGACCGCTACGGTCGCAGGTTCGAATCCTGCCTCGGGCGTGGGTGTGTGTGATGTCCTTAGCTTAGTTAGGTTTAAGTGGTTCTAAGTTCTAGGGGACTGATGACCACAGCAGTTAAGTCGCATAGTGCTCAGAGCCATTTGAACCATTTTTGTAGCTGCAGTCATAAATTACAGCATTCAAAGAATGAGGAATCATATTCAGTCTTTAGCAGTAGCACACATTTAGCACCTCCGCTGTCACCTTCAACTAGTGGCAGTTCAGCACGCACATTTTCTTCTTCTGAAGGCTGAAGTTCCTCACCATCATTTCCCAGACCGAATAATATTATTTTGGAACTCTTCCATTTGGTCCGCGTTTGCATAGAAAAACAGCAATGTCAGAAATCGAGTCCGCCTGATGCAAAACACCTTGTTATTCGTTTATTTCTTTATTATCCCAAACTAGTTTCGGCGACAAATTTCACAATCATCAGTGGTTTTTTAAAAATCTAAAACATGCAAATAATGGCATGGTTGTACAAACACAGTAAAACATTATTACATTTTTACAAATCGTCTTTTGAAATATAGTTTTATATTGATACTTTCATACTACCTTATTTTATGTTAAGCACGTTTTAAGCAATTATTGGCGCTGCTTGTGACATATTTTTTGTGCACTTTTTATTTTTCTGTTGTCTTTTTACTTAGCGAACACCATGTCATCTGCAACCATGTGAGCGGCTGTTAGTAAACAAATACTATAAGGTGAACTTTGTATGTCAGCAATATATACTTGGGGTTGTGGTAGTGTTTTGGAAACCCAGTTATTTGTTGTGTACTGAGCTGTTGCTTAGCTATTCGTGTACTCCCGTTCTTTGGGTGTTATGTGGCTGCTTTTATACACAGAAAAACAAAACTTTTGCAGTTTGTTTCTGATCCAGAATATTACGCCATCTTGCTTTTCGCGCGTGTCGCGAGAGGCGTACCGCATGTGTCGAGAAAGGCTATGAAAAACTGTAGCGCGAATTGTTTTTCTGTGTATAAAAGCAGCCACATACTACCCAACGAACGTGAGTACGCGAATAGCTAAGCAACAACTCAGTACACACCAAATAACTGGGTTTCCAAAACACTACCACAACCCCAAGTATGCTCACATGGTTGCAGATGACAAGATGTTCGCTAAGTAAAGAAGGACGGCAACAGAAAAATAAAAAGTGCACAGAAAATATGTCACAAGCAGCGCCAATAACTGCTTAAAACATGCTTAACATAAAATGAGGTAGTATGAAAGTATCAATGTAAAACTATATTTCAAAAGACGATTTGTAAAAATGCAATAATGTTTTACTGTGTTTGTACAACCATGCCGTTTTCTGCATGTTTTAGGTTAAAAAAAACCACTGATGATTGTGATACTTGTCGCCGAAACTAGTTTGGGATAATAAAGAAATCAACGAATAACAAGGTGTTTTGCATCAAGGCGGACTCAATTTCTGATGTGACTGTTCCCAGACCCAAATTAATCATTCAGTAAATCCTTGACGTGTGTTCCTTCCAGGGTAAATTATCTGCACAGAAGAGAAGTCCCGAACAGCGACATCGCAAAATACTCCGCTGCCTTGTTATTTTTGTCAGTTCCAGCCTTCTAAACGCATCCATAGGGAGTTCAAGATCTTCGTTTATATCAGACACCAGATGTTTGTCGCCATATTCTTGTATCTGCTGTACTGCTGATTTATTTTTCATGTGTGACTTGCAGGTGAGGTTAGGGTCGGGAACGTGACCCAACCCATTCCCTCTCTACTAGGAATCCAGTTCCTAACATGTACCCATTCTCTTGAAGACAATTCGGAGCATGTTACCATATTTCTTATTGTGATTCTGATACTTAAGTGTTTTATCGAATTCATTTTCCATATACATCTTGTATTCAATATCTTCATCGCTGCCAATATTGTTAAAAATGTAACTTTTATATTTGCCAGTTAACCAAATCACTGCGTTATTTTTTGCGTGACTGTAGTAACTTTCTTCTGGTCTGAAGAACCGGTTAGAGGGTACATTGTCTGCTGAAGTTCTTGTTATTTGAGCAATTTTCTCCCTGGTCCACCTCCAGTTGATGATCCGATCTCCATATGTGTAACGATGAGGCACACTATCAACGAGGTTGCATTTGCTGCAGAGGTTACTGTCACTTAAATCTATGGCAAAGAGACGCTCATAAGTGCTAATGATGTTACTGACTACCTTATACAGCGCTGTTCTCACGTCAGACGAAAGAACATCACTACTGATGTTTTTCCAGTCCACATTCCATGCTGTTCCAGCATATTTAGTTTCTACACTACTGGCCATTAAACCTGCTACACCAAGAAGAAATCCATGTGATAAACGGATATTCATTGGACAAATATATTATTCTAGAACTGACATGTGATCACATTTTCACGCAATTTGGGTGCATAGATCCTGAGAAATCAGTACCCAGAACAACCACCTCTGACCGTAATGACGGCCTTGATACGCCTGGGCACTGAGCCAAACAGAGCTTGGATGGCGTGTACAGGTACAGCTGCCTATGCAGCTTCAACACGATACCACAGTTCATCAAAAGTAGTGACTGGCGCATTGTGACGAGCCAGTTGCTCTGCCACCATTAACCAGAAGTTTTCAATTGGTGAGAGATCTGGAGAATGTGCTGGCCAGGGCAGCAGTAGAACATTTTCTGTATCCAGAAAAGCCCGTACAGGACCTGCAGCATGCGGTCGTGCATTATCCTGCTGAAATGTAGGGTTTTGCAGGGATCTAATGAAGGGTAGAGCCAAGGGGCGTAACACATCTGAAATGTAACGTCCACTGTTCAAAGTGCCGTCAATGCGAACAAGAGGTGACCGAGACGTGTAACCAATGGCACCCCATACCATCAAGCTGAGTGATACGCCAGTGTGTCCAATGTGCGTTCACTGCGATGTCGCCAAACACGGATGCGACCATCATGATGCTAGAAACAGAACCTGGATTCATCCGAAAAAATGTTTTGCCATTCGTGCACCCAGGTTCGCCGTAGAGTACACCATGGCAGGCGCTCCTGTCTGTGATGCAGCGTCAAGGGTAACCGCAGCCACGGTCTCCGAACTGATAGTCCATGCTGCTGCTAACGTCGTCGAACTGTTCGTGCAGATGGTTGTTGTCTTGCAAACGTCCCCATCTGTTGCCTCAGGGATCGAGACGTGGCTGCACGATCCATTACAGCCATGCGGATAAGATGCGTGTCATCTCGACTGCTAGTGATACGAGGCAGTTGGGATCCAGCACGGCATTCCGTATTACCCTCCTGAACCCACCGATTGCATATTCTGCTGACAGTCATTGGATCTCGACCAACGCGAGCAGCAGTGTTGCGATACGGTAAACCGCAATCGCGATAGGCTACAATCCGACCTTTATCAAAGTCGGAAACATGATGGTACGCATTTCTCCTCCTTACACGAGGCATAACAACAACGTCTCACCAGGCAACGCCCGTCAACTGCTGTTTGTATATGAGAAATCGGTTGGAAACTTTCCTCATGTCAGCACTTTGTAGGTGTCGCCACCGGCGCCAACCTCGTGTGAATGCTCTGAAAAGCTAATCATTTGCATATCACAGCATCTTCTTCTCTGTCGGTTAAATTTGGCGTCTGTAGCACGTCGTCATCTTCGTGGTGAAGCAATTTTAATGGCTTGTTGTGTATGGTATTTTTCCTTTCATGTTTCAGCTAAAATCGCCTTTGCTGCAACGGTTTTGGAGTTTAAAAATGTTTTTGGGGAGATAGATTAGTTCAAGATAATACTCAGTAATGTGTTTTAGTTTAAAACGTTTTTTTTTTTTTTTTTTTTTTTTTTTTATAGTTATCGGCGGCTCTACACTTCCTGGACCGACAATGTCGTATAGTTTTGCTGTAATGCACCCTGGATCGTTACACATTATGTTCCATGTTCGTTTGACATACAATGCCATCGCTTTTAGACTTGATGTCCGTTAGACGCGTTCCTCCATTGCTTGGATCCAAAACTGCTGCCTTGGTAGTTGGACGCATGGGACATTCTATTTCGGAAATGGCAGGGAATTCAGTGTGAAGAGCGTGCCGAGAATAGCTGATCTCTAGCATTACCTCTGACCACGCTAACGCAGTAGCCGACGACCTTCACCTAACGACCGAGAGCAGCGGCGTTTGTGTACGGTTGTCTTTGCTAACAGGCAAGCAAGACTGTGTGACATAACGGCAGAAATCAGACGGCCGTACGACGAATGTATCCGTTAGGCCGTTGCGGCAGCAGACGAACGACGCGAGTGTCTTTGCTAGTAGCACGATACCTCTCCTGGAGTCGTGAGCATATCGGCTGGACCGTGGTTTACTGGAAAACGGTGGCCACGTCTGATGGATCTCGATTTCAGTTGGTAGCGTTGGGGTGTGGTGCAGGCTCTACGAGGTCATGGAACCAAGTTGTCAACAAGACACTGCGCCAGCTGCTGGTGGCTCAAGAGTGTTGTGAACTGTGTCTACATGGAATGGACTGGTTCCCCTGGTCGAACTGAACCGAGAACTGACTGGAAAAGTTTATGTTCAGATCATTTGCACCCATTCCTGTTCCCAAACAACGATGTAATTTTTATGGATGAGAATGAACCATGTCACCGGGCCCCAATAGCTCGCGATTGTTTTGAAGAACGTTATTTACAATTTAGAGCAAATTATTCGGCTTCTCTCTCTCTCTCTCTCTCTCTCTCTCTCTCTCTCTCTCTCTCTCTCTCACACACACACACACACACACACACACACACACACACACACACCGAAAACACGACTGTATTAGTATTAGAATGCTACGTTGTGTCAAAATTTGGAAGCAATTGACCAAAAACATTCGGAGATGCGCGATTTTGAAGACACACACACACACACACACACACACACACACACACACACACACACACACATTTACATTTTTATTCACATTCATCAGGCGACATACATCTCTTCTGCAAGAAGGAAGTCAGTACCAAGACTAAGTTATCTGTGCACCGTTCAATCTTTCGACCAACTTTGTCGTATGGGAGCGAAAGCTGGGTGGATTCAGGTTACCTTATCAACAAGGTTGAGGTTGCGGATATGAAAGTAGCTAGGATGATTGCAGGTACTAGTAGATGGGAACAATGGCAGGAGGGTGTCCACAATGAGGAAATCAAAGAAAAACTGGGAATGAACTCTATAGATGTAGCAGTCAGGGCGAACAGGCTTAGATGGTGGGGTCATGTTACACACATGGGAGAAGCAAGGTTACCCAAGAGACTCGTGGGTTCAGCAGTAGAGGGTAGGAGGAGTCGGGGCAGACCAAGGAGAAGGTACCTGGATTCGGTTAAGAATGATTTTGAAATAATAGGCTTAACATCAGAAGAGGCACCAATGTTAGCACTGAATACGGGATCATGGAGGAATTTTATAAGGGGAGGCTATGCTCCAGACCGAACGCTGAAAGGTATAATCAGTCTTAAATGATGATGATGATGATGATGATCAGGCGACAGTACGGAACTGTACCAAGCGCACTGAGGAAGTCGAGGAATTCGTATCGCGGCCTTCATAGGTATATTTTGGAACTTTTTAAATTACTCCGTTGTTCATTAGTATTTCCTACCATATTGGGTCCCCCCCATGAACCATGGACCTTGCCGTTGGTGGGGAGGCTTGCGTGCCTCAGCGATACAGATAGCCGTACCGTAGGTTCAACCACAACGGAGGGGTATATGTTGAGAGGCCAGACAAACGTGTGGTTCCTGAAGAGGGGCAGCAGCCTTTTCAGTAGTTGCAAGGGCAACAGTCTGGATGATTGACTGATCTGGCCTTGTAACAATAACCAAAACGGCCTTGCTGTGCTGGTACTGCGAACGGCTGAAAGCAAGGGGAAACTACAGCCGTAATTTTTCCCGAGGGCATGCAGCTTTACTGTATGATTACATGATGATGGCGTCCTCTTGGGTAAAATATTCCGGAGGTAAAATAGTCCCCCATTCGGATCTCCGGGCGGGGACTACTCAAGAGGACGTCGTTATCAGGAGAAAGAAAACTGGCGTTCTACGGATCGGAGCGTGGAATGTCAGATCCCTTAATCGGGCAGGTAGGTTAGAAAATTTAAAAAGGGAAATGGATTAGGTTGAAGTTAGATATAGTGGGAATTAGTGAAGTTCGGTGGCAGGAGGAACAAGACTTCTGGTCAGGTGACTACAGGGTTATAAACACAAAATCAAATAGGGGTAATGCAGGAGTAGGTTTAATAATGAATAGGAAAATAGGAATGCGGGTAAGCTACTACAAACAGCATAGTGAACGCATTATTGTGGCCAAGATAGATACGAAGCCCACACCTACTACAGTAGTACAAGTTTATATGCCAACTAGCTCTGCAGATGACGAAGAAATTGAAGAAATGTATGATGAAATAAAAGAAATTATTCAGATTGTGAAGGGAGACGAAAATTTAATAGTCATGGGTGACTGGAATTCGAGTGTAGGAAAAGGGAGAGAAGGAAACATAGTAGGTGAATATGGATTGGGGGACAGAAATGAAAGAGGAAGCCGCCTGGTAGAATTTTGCACAGAGCACAACATAATCATAGCTAACACTTGGTTTAAGAATCATGAAAGAAGGTTGTATACATGGAAGAACCCTGGAGATACTAAAAGGTATCAGATAGATTATATAATGGTAAGACAGAGATTTAGGAACCAGGTTTTAAATTGTAAGACATTTCCAGGGGCAGATGTGGACTCTGACCACAATCTGTTGGTTATGACCTGTAGATTAAAACTGAAGAAACTGCAAAAAGGTGGGAATTTAAGGAGATGGGACCTGGATAAACTAAAAGAACCAGAGGTTGTACAGAGATTCAGGGAGAGCATAAGGGAGCAATTGACAGGAATGGGGGAAATAAATACAGTAGAAGAAGAATGGGTAGCTTTGAGGGATGAAGTAGTGACAGCAGCAGAGGATCAAGTAGGTAAAAAGACGAGGGCTAGTAGAAATCCTTGGGTAACAAGAGAAATATTGAATTTAATCGATGAAAGGAGAAAATATAAAAATGCAGTAAGTGAAACAGGCAAAAAGGAATACAAACGTCTCAAAAATGAGATCGACAGGAAGTGCAAAATGGCTAAGCAGAGATGGCTAGAGGACAAATGTAAGGATGTAGAGGCCTATCCCACTAGGGGTAAGATAGATACCGCCTACAGGAAAATTAAAGAGACCTTTGGAGATAAGAGAACGACTTGTATGAATATCAAGAGCTCAGATGGAAACCCAGTTCTAAGCAAAGAAGGGAAAGCAGAAAGGTGGAAGGAGTATATAGAGGGGCTATACAAGGGCGATGTACTTGAGGACAATATTATGGAAATGGAAGAGGATGTAGATGAAGATGAAATGGGAGATATGATACTGCGTGAAGAGTTTGACAGAGCACTGAAAGACCTGAGTCGAAACAAGGCCCCCGGAGTAGACAATATTCCATTGGAACTACTGACGGCCGTGGGAGAGCCAGTCCTGACAAAACTCTACCATCTGGTGAGCAAGATGTATGAAACAGGCGAAATACCCTCAGACTTCAAGAAGAATATAATAATTCCAATCCCAAAGAAAGCAGGTGTTGACAGATGTGAAAATTACCGAACTATCAGCTTAATAAGTCACAGCTGCAAAATACTAACACGAATTCTTTACAGACGAATGGAAAAACTAGTAGAAGCCAACCTCGGGGAAGATCAGTTTGGATTCCGTAGAAACACTGGAACACGTGAGGCAATACTGACCTTACGACTTATCTTAGAAGAAAGATTAAGGAAAGGCAAACCTACGTTCCTAGCATTTGTAGACTTAGAGAAAGCTTTTGACAATGTTGACTGGAATACTCTCTTTCAAATTCTAAAGGTGGCAGGGGTAAAATACAGGGAGCGAAAGGCTATTTACAATTTGTACAGAAACCAGATGGCAGTTATAAGAGTCGAGGGACATGAAAGGGAAGCAGTGGTTGGGAAGGGAGTAAGACAGGTTTGTAGCCTCTCCCGATGTTGTTCAATCTGTATATTGAGCAAGCAGTAAAGGAAACAAAAGAAAAATTCGGAGTAGGTATTAAAATTCATGGAGAAGAAATAAAAACTTTGAGGTTCGCTGATGACATTGTAATTCTGTCAGAGACAGCAAAGGACTTGGAAGAGCAGTTGAATGGAATGGACAGTGTCTTGAAAGGAGGATATAAGATGAACATCAACAAAAGCAAAACAAGGATAATGGAATGTAGTCTAATTAAGTCGGGTGATGCTGAGGGAATTAGATTAGGAAATGAGGCACTTAAAGTAGTAAAGGAGTTTTGCTATTTGGGGAGCAAAATAACTGATGATGATCGAAGTAGAGAGGATATAAAATGTAGGCTGGCAATGGCAAGGAAAGCGTTTCTGAAGAAGAGAAATTTGTTAACATCCAGTATTGATTTAAGTGTCAGGAAGTCATTTCTGAAAGTATTCGTATGGAGTGTAGCCATGTATGGAAGTGAAACATGGACGATAAATAGTTTGGACAAGAAGAGAATAGAAGCTTTCGAAATGTGGTGCTACAGAAGAATGCTGAAGATTGGATGGGTAGATCACATAACTAATGAGCAAGTATTGAATAGGATTGGGGAGAAGAGAAGTTTGTGGCACAACTTGACCAGAAGAAGGGATCGGTTGGTAGGACATGTTCTGAGGCATCAAGGGATCACCAGTTTAGTATTGGAGGGCAGGGTGGAGGGTAAAAATCGTAGAGGGAGACCAAGAGATGAATACACTAAGCAGATTCAGAAGGATGTAGGTTGCAGTAGGTACTGGGAGATGAAAAAGCTTGCACAGGATAGAGTAGCATGGAGAGCTGCATCAAACCAGTCTCAGGACTGAAGACCACAACAACAACAACCATATTGGGTATTCAAGTTGAAAGGCCATAACATTTTTTTGATCTGCAATCGTACCTCAACCTTAAAGTGTAACTCGCACTGTGACCGGGAGCATGTTAGTGGAACATGGAGAGCTGGGCTTGTGCGAACAAGAAGACCCGTGCCCTGACCTGAAAGCCGTAGCGGCCAGGAGGAAAACAGGCCGAGTAGCTGTCTGTCTGTCTGTCCGCCTGGTGTGTTTGTTTGCGGCTCGGCGTGAGGCAGCGGGCGGAAAATAAACCTTGTGGAAGGTCAGGAAGGCGGGGACGGCCAGCGAGCTGCTGCTTCCTTCCTTCCTTCCCTCCCGCCCTCCCTCACTCCCTCTGTGGAGACTCATCGTGGTGTATGGTGGAGAGGGTCCACTGTCCCCCCTCCCTCCCCCTTCATATTCATCTACATCCGCATCTAATCTACATCCCTACTCCGCATCCCACCGAGGTGCTTGACGGAGGATACTCTGTACCACTACTTGTCATTCCCCTTCCTGTTCCACCCGCAAATAGAGCGAGGGAGAAACAACTGCCTGTGTGCTTCCGTACGAGACCTAATTTCTCGTATCTTATCTCCGTGGTCCTCCGTGCAGTGTACGAGGTGTGGCTAGAAAAAAACCGGACTAGTACTGGTGAAACAATAAAACGAATGCAATAAGGCTGAAAGTCGCGTGGCCTGTCACGTGACTCTCGCTCCGCCTACTGCTCGAGTTTCATCTGCCTCCTGCACTCAGTCTGCCCGTGGCGTCTGTTTTAAGTAGTTGACGTTTTGTCTGTGCGTCGGAAAATGTTGAGTGTACAGAAAGAACAGCGTGTTAACATCAGATTTTGTTTCAAACTAGGAAAATCTGCAAGTGAAACGTTTGTAATGTTACAACAAGTGTACGGCGACGATTGTTTATCGCGAACACAAGTGTTTGAGTGGTTTAAACGATTTAAAGATGGCCGCGAAGACACCAGTGATGACACTCGCACTGGCAGACCATTGTCAGCAAAAACTGATGCAAACATTGAAAAAATCTGTAAACTTGTTCCTTGTCAACTCCTGTTAACTCAGACACTGCTCTGATTGTTAAACGGCGATCTTGTCGAACAAGTTTACCCATTTTTTCAATGTTTGCATCAGTTTTTGCTGACAATGGTCTACCAGTGCGAGTGTCATCAGTGGTGTCTTCGCGGCCATCTTTAAATCGTTTAAACCACTCAAACACTTGTGTTCGCGATAAACAATCATCGCCGTACACTTGTTGTAACATTACAAACGTTTCACTTGCAGATTTTCCTAGTTTGAAACAAAATCTGATGTTAACACGCTGTTCTTTCTGTACACTCAACATTTTCCGACGCACAGACAAAACGTCAACTACTTAAAACAGACGCCACGGGCAGACTGAGTGCAGGAGGCAGATGAAACTCGAGCAGTAGGCGGAGCGAGAGTTACGTGACAGGCCACGCGACTTTCAGCCTTGTTGCATTCGTTTTATTGTTTCACCAGTACTAGTCCGGTTTTTTTCTAGCCACACCTCGTACGTTGGCGGCAGTAGAATCGTTCGGCAGTCAGCTTCAAATGGCCGTTTCTCTAAATTTTCTCACTAGCCCTTCTCGAAAAGAACGTCGCCTTCCCTCCATGTTTTTTCATCTGAGTTCCCTACGCATCTCCGTAACAGTTACGTGTTGCTCGAACATACCGGTAACCAGTCTAGCAGCCCACCTCTGAATTGCTTCGATGTCTTCCTTAAATCCGATCTGGTGTGGGTCCTAAGCACTCGAGCAGTACTCAAGAATAGATCGTGAAAGCATCCTGTATGCGGTCTCCTTTACAGATCAACCACTCTTTCCTAAAATTCTCCAAAAAAAAAAACGAAGTCCACCCTTCTCTTTCCTCACACGCTCGTTCCATTTCACATCGCTCTGCAACGATGCGCTGAGATATTTAACGACGTAACTGTGTCAAGCAAGACAGTACTATAATGTTGGTATCCCAACATTACGGGGCTTTTATGCCTACTCATCCGCATTAACTTACTTCTGTACAAACAATCTTGTTGGAAGAACATCCGCAACTGTGCATTATAGCAGAGGCTGAAAACACCGCTTCAGTTGTAAATTATTTTCGCACGACCGGTTTCGGACTGTTGTAGGCCCATCCTCAGGTGTCGTAACTGTGCTATAGTCCCCGAGCGGCGCGTGTACCAGGCCCGGTATGGTTCCTATGAGGGCAGAACTCCCTGTTCTGCGCTCATAGGCAGCACGCGGCGCTCGGGGACCATAGCACAGTTACGACACCTGAGGATGGACCTACAACAGTCCGAAACCGGTCGTGTGAAAATAAAGTAATTTACAACTGAAGCGGTATTTTCGACCTCTGTTAGTTTTATGCATTTACGTTAGTTACCATTGATCACACCAACTAGAAATTTTAAGTCCTCTTGGAGCTTCTTACAGTCACTCAAATTTGACACCAGCCCATACGCCACAGTATCATCGGAAAAAAGAGAGAGAAAAAACGCAGATTGCTACCCATCCTGTCCGCCAGATCATTCAGATACGTAGAAAATAATAGCGATCCTATAACACTTAACTGGGACACACCTGACGATACTCCCGTCGCTGGTGAACGTTCGCCGTCGAGGACAACATTACGTAAGAAGTCTTCGAGCCTCTCACATATTTGGGAACCTATTCCATATACTCTCATACCTTCGTTAAGTCTGCAGTGGGGCCTGTCAAACGCATTTCGTAAATCTAGAAATATGGAATCCGCCTGTTGCCCTTCATCCATAGTTCGCTGTATTTCGTGTGAGAACAGGCCAAGCTGAGTTTCGCACGGACGATGCTTTCTAAAACCACGTTGATTCTGAACAGACGCTTTTCCGTCTCAAGGAAATTTATTATATTCGAACTGAGAACATGTTCAAGAATTCTCCAGCATACCGATGTTTAAGATATTGGTTTGTAATTTTGGGGTTCGTTCTTTTATCCTTCTTTTGTATAGGAGTCACTTGCGCTTTTTTTGGAGTTGCTTGGGACTTAGTGATGGCGCCGACCGTTGTGGCCGAGCGGTTCTAGGCGCTTCAGTCCGGAACCGCGCTGCTGCTACGGTCGCAGGTTCGGATCCTGCCTCGGGCATGGATGTGTGTGATGTCCTTTGGCTAGTTACGTTTAAGTAGTTCTAAGTTGTAGGGGACTGATGACCTCAGATGTTTTAAGTCCCATAGTGCTCAGAGCCATTAGAACCATCTGAGATTAGCGATAAATGCGAGCTTGGTAAGGAGCCAGTGTCGTACAGAATTTAGATACAGTCAGGAGCTGGCGACTTATTTGTTTTGAACTCTTTTTGTATCCCTTTCGCGGGAAGAAGAACTGTCGGTAGCGTTTCCTGGGAACCAGAATTTCTCAAATTTTAGCCTCCTGGTCATTATGCGAAATGTGTGTTGAAGGAAGTGCCCTGTTCGGCATTCAAATTGGTATACCGTGAAAGGGGGAAGCAACAAACTTCAAACTGACCTGAAGTGTAATGTGCTACATGCTCTTATATGCAAGTGACTAGCATTTCTGCGCAACCAAATTCAGAGGTTGGAGGAATGCCTTCTACATTCTGTCCACACGGTGGTTCACTGTTGTCGGTACAAAAATAGTAGAGGACAATGAAACAAGCAGATGTGTATATAAATAAAAACGTAAACGTATATTTGTTCAAAATTGTCATCTCCGAACGTTCAGGACTGATTGCTTTAAAATTTTGTCACGACGTCGATGTCTAATACGGTCGTCTTTTTAGGTACATAATTCTTCAATATCCCCCTCTCTCCTTGTCTTCACCCTCCCTCCCTCCCTCCCACCCTCCCGACTGAGTGAGGTGGCGCAGTGGTTAGCACAATGGACTCGCACTCGCGAGGACGAAGGTTCAATCCGGCGTCCGGCCGTCCTGATTTAGGTTTTTCGTGATTTGCCTAAATCGCTTCAGGCAAATACTGGGATGGTTCCTTTGAGAGGGCACGGCCGACTTCCTTCCCCATCCTTCCGTAAAACGATGGACCGACCACTTCCATGTTCTGTCCTTTCCAACCAACCTCCCCCCGTTTTCTACCCGCATTTTCTCCCTCCAATTTCTCCCTCCCCTCTGTCTATCCCCCCCACCCCTATCTCTCTCTCTCTCTCTCTCTCTCTCTCTCTCTCTCTCTCTCTCTCTCTCTCTCTCTCTCTCTCTCTCTCTCTCTCTATGGCTTATTGTTACTGCAAATTCAGATTCTGTAGTAATTCTCATTGTAATCATAAACCAAGCCATAAATATAACTTTCCTGTTTGCTAACAACGTTTCAAAAAATGTTCAAATGTGTGTGAAATCTTATGGGGCTTAACTGCTAAGGTCATCAGTCCCTAAGCTTACACACTACTTAACCTAAATTATCCTAAGGACAAACACACACACCCATGCCCGAGGGAGGACTCGAACCTCCGCCGGGACCAGACGAACAACGTTTCACTATTGCATTTTATAAGGGGAAAACATTGTTACTAAAACTCTCGTTATGTAACTTTCCGATTTACTTCAAATATTTAGACGTTTCTGTAATAAACATTCTGACACATATAGACTGTATACTTCGTAAAATGGACAGACAGACAGACACAGAGAGAGAGAGAGAGAGAGAGAGAGAGAGAGAGAGAGAGAGAGAGAGAGAGAGAGAGAGAGAGAGAGAGAGAGGGGGGGGGGGAGGGAGAGAGGGGGAGGGAGGGAGGGAGGGAGAGAGAGAGGGGGGGGAGGGGGGGAAGGAGCAGGGGATCAGGAAGTATATTCAGTTCCCATACATATTAGAAACGCGTGTTTTCTCTTTTCTTCTCTTCCTTATAAACGTAGGTCCGATTCAAATGGTTCAAATGGGTATAAGCACTATGGGGCTTAATATCTGAGATCATCAGTCCCCTAGTTTTAGAACTACTTAAACCTAACTAACCTAAGGACATCACACACAACCAACCATGCCCGAGGCAGGATTCGGACCTGCGACCGTAGCAGCAGCGCGATTCTGGACTGAAGCGCCTAGAACCGCTCGGCCACAATCGCCGGTGTGTAGGTCCGGAATCCAAAAGTTTCCTCAGTAAGATATATTACGACTGAGTAATATACCTTGCAACAGACTCTCCGAGTAGCCAAACTGCAGTTGTGCACTCGAGGTCAAACACATTACAGCAAATGCTCCACACGGCCACCAGTCATATGAAGGCAGGATTTAGCATGTCTCCTCATTGGCACCCGTATACGCACAAGAACCCCAAGTCGTGTTCCGAATGCATTCACAATCATCCGCAACGCATACCCGGTACTGTTATCACCTAGGCTGTAATACACTAAATGTTTTAAATATCACTGCCAAAAAAAAATGAGGAAAAACCGAGTTCATGCCGGGTTACGTGGAAGGCCGTGGTATGGCGAACTATGACCGATACACTTGTCGAGGATTCGGCTACGTATTCCAGAAAAGCCACATGGGAATGGCAGTGCACCATTTCGCATGTACCACATACGCATCTTTTCACCACAAGGAACGTAGTACAAAACGTAGTGCTTAGACATTAAGCAATTATTCTTCCCACTCTCCATACGTGAATGGAAGGGGAACGAGCCGTAATAACGCGTACAGTGGGAAGTACGCACTGACAAGCACCTCAGTGTTTGCAGAGCTTCTATGTAGATATAACCTCAGGATCTGTCTAATAAGAACCGTTAGTGTTCCGTAAGTGTGTCTGTGTGTTTAAACTAAGTAATCTGTAAACAAATTTTGTAAAGAACGCTACCGATCGCAATTGTTTGTTCACATGCTTAAATTATGTAATACATAACTGACCTCTATTGATATTTGACTTTATACTACAACAAGAAGTTAATCGAAGTCTTTGTTTTATTGGCTTGTACTGTATTAGGTTGATGCATATGTTCGTATCGTTTTTGTTCTTCATGTTGGTATTACGGTTGAAGTGCATTTATTCATAGAGTGTCATTCTTTATTTGTAGTTCACTGTCGCTATTTGAGTTTACGTATTGCCAGTTTGTTATTTGGAGACAGTGTGTGGAGCTGTGAATGCTAGAAAATGGAGTGCAAAGTGGGTAAATCGGAACATTTCCGACATAACCGACACTAGATCTAAAGTCAGATTCATGGAAGAAATTTCTGAACCATTTGATATAAAGATTGGTGTTGGACAGAGACATGGACTCTCCTCGTTACTGCTAAATGTGTTTTCGAAAAGGTAATTACAGAATGGCGAGAGCAAAAGTCGAGTCAAAATATAGATCGGTCACGTAAGTTAGATAGAAGTAATATTAGAGTAAATTGCCAGAACTGACGCCAGGTTGCAAATCGACGGCCTATATAGGGCACCGTTCAGTACACGGCGCATGCGCCGCCCATCACGGTTTCTGCCTTCCTAGACAGGGAGGTGGCGCCGCCCTTAGTGAAACACTGCTGACAATGATATATCGCAATCAAGGCCGCACCGAAGAACGTTCAGTTTTGATGCGAGATAATACAGGATTCCACGTCTTGCTAAGAGGAAACCCACTTTCTCTGTTGATCAAATTATCCGCCAACCTAATTTCAATCGCCTCTTTGTAGACACTATTCCAAAAACCGGAAATGTTGGCAACCACCACAGTTTCATCAAATTTCATACTGTGTCCCTCATTTAGGCAGTGTTCTGCTACTGCCGATTTTTCCGGCTGTTGTAGCCTCGTATGACGGCGATGTTACACACACCTGTCATGCACTGTGCGAATCGAACGGCCACTATAAGCGTTCCCACATTTAAGGAATTTTAACATTAAGAGTGTGTTCTGTCCACCTTCTAAGATTAGGGCTCTGCTCGGCTCTGTGAAAGATGATTTGGGGCTTAGGAAACCTGGTGTGTACAAAATTTCATGTCAATGTGGGAACGCTTACATTGGCCATTCGATTCGCACAGTGCATGACAGGTGTGTAGAACATCGCCTTCATACGAGGCTACAACAGCCGGAAAAATCGGCAGTAGCAGAACATTGCCTAAATGAGGGACACAGTATGAAATTTGATGAAACTGTGGTAGTTGCCAACATTTCCGGTTTCTGGAACAGCGTCTATAAAGAAATGGCTCTGAGCACTATGGGACTCAACTGCTGAGGTCATCAGTCCACTAGAACTTAGAACTACTTAAACCTAACTAACCTGAGGACAACACACACATCCATGCCCGAGGCAGGATTCGAACCTGCGACCGTAGCGGTCGCGCGGTTCCAAACTGTTGCGCCTAGAACCGCTCGGCCACTTCGGCCGGCTGTCTATAAAGAGGCGACTGAAATTAGATTGCCAATCAACAGAGACAATGGGTTTCCTCTTAGCAAGACGTGGAGTCCTGTATTATCTCGCATCAAAATTGAACGTTCTTCGGTGCGGCCCTGAGTGCGATATATCGTTGCCAGCAGTGTTCCACCAAGAGCGGCGCCACCTCCCTGTCTAGGAAGGTAGAAACCGTGATGGGAGGCGCATGCGCCGTGTACTGAACGGTGCCCTATACAGGGTGTTACAAAAAGGTACGGCCAAACTTTCAGGAAACATTCCTCACGCACAAAGAAAGAAAATGTTATGTGGACATGTGTCCGTAAACGCTTACTTTCCGTGTTAGAGCTCATTTTATTACTTCTCTTCAAATCACATTAATCATGGAATGGAAACACACAGCAACAGAACGTACCAGCGTGACTTTAAACACTTTGTTACAGGAAATGTTCAAAATGTCCTCCCTTAGCGAGGATACATGCATCCACCCTCCGTCGCATGGAATCCCTGATGCGCTGATGCAGCCCTGGAGAATGGCGTATTGTATCACAGCCGTCCACAATACGAGCACGAAGAGTCTCTACACTTGGTACCGGGGTTGCGTAGACAAGAGCTTTCAAATGCCCCCATAAATGAAAGTCAAGAGGGTTGAGGTCAGGAGAGCGTGAAGGCCATGGAATTGGTCCGCCTCTACCAACCCATCGGTCACCGAATCTGTTGTTGAGAAACGTACGAACACTTCGACTGAAATGTCCGGAGCTCCATCGTGCATGAACCACGTGTTGTTTCGTAAAGGCACATGTTCAACATTACCCTCCTTCAATTGGGCCAACTGGCGGTGAATCGAGGAAGTACAGTACATACTGACGAAACTAAAATGAGCTCTAACATGGAAATCAAGCGTTTCCGGAGACATGTCCACATAACATCTTTTCTTTATTTGTGTGTGAGGAATATTTGCTGAAAGTTTGGCCGTACCTTTTTGTATCACCCTGTATAAGACGTCGATTTGCAGCCTGGCGTCAGTTCTTAGCGGGACTCATCAGCAGAAGCAGCATTTTCCTGAAGATGGAGACCAGGTGGATCGCCGAAATATCGAGTCTAGTTGATTTTAGGATCCGGCAGCAAGCCCGAAGAGACTTTCAAGACTTATTACGCCGGGAAAGCCTACGTAATCACATGGATGGTAAACAGTGCAGACCAGAAGAGATCAGAAGCTTTTGATATGTGGAACTACAGAAGAATGTTTAAGATTAGTTGAATAGATAGAATAACTAATGAAAAGGTACTGAATCGAATTGGGGAGGAGAGAAATTTATGGCACAACTTGACTAAAAAAGGGGATCCGTTGAAAGAACACACTCTGTAGCTCCAAGGAATAGCTAGTTTGATTATGGAGGGAGCGGTGGAGTGTAAATTGTACGGTGGAGTGTAAATCGTACGGGGAGACAACGGTTTGACTACGGTAAGCGGGTCCAGTTGTATGTAGTCGTTATTCGGAGGTGAAGAGACTGTCAGAGCATAGCGTAGCCTTGGGACTTGAGACCAGAAGTGCAGTTGGTGGTGCCGCGTGGCTGCCATATAGTAAAGCCGGGTCCATTGAGTAGCGGCCACTAGAGGCCGGTGTAGTAACCTAGAGCAGAGCCTGGGCTCTGGCAGGGGCCTCCCCTGTCTATTTCTGAGTGTGTGCTGGGCGGCCTAGGGCCCCAGGCGCTACCGGCCGGCCACGTACAACACGGCAGCTACCGCTACGGCACCCAATAACAAGTAGGAGCCTCACTCCAAAAGAAATGCACACTATTTTTGTAAAAATGCAGTTTTCATTCTGCATGTGTGAAACTTTATCAGTGTGTAGATACAACCTTCCTGCTTGTTTTCAAACTTAGTTCAACCTGTTCCCGTGAGCGGCATCTTCAACATGGCTGCAACACATGATGTTCGTCATAAGCAACGTGCTGCACTTGGTGCAGGGAGTGGCAACTGACCCTTAACGTAGGCAAGTGTAATGTATTGCGAATACATAGAAAGAAGGATCCTTTATTGTATGATTATAGCGGAACAAACACAGGTAGCAGTTACTTCTGTAAAATATCTGGGAGTATGCGTGAAGAACGATTTGAATTAATTGTTGGTAAGGCGGGTACCAGGTTCAGATTCATTGGGAGAGTCCTTAGAAAATTTAGTCCATCAACAAAGGAGGTGGCTTACAAAACAGTCGTTCGACCTATACTTGAGTATTGCTCATCAGTGTGTGGGATCCGTAGCAGGTCGGGTTGACTGAGGAGATAGAGAAGATCCAAAGAGGAGCGGCGCGTTTCGTCACAGGGTTATTTGGTAAGCGTGATAGCGTTACGGAGATGTTTAGCAAACTCAAGTGGCAGACTCTGCAAGAGAGGCGCTCTGCATCGCGGTGTAGCTTGCTGTCCAGGTTTCGAGAGGGTGCGTTTCTGGATGAGGTATCGAATGTATTGCTCCCCCTACTTATACCTCCCGAGGAGATCGCGAATGTAAAATTAGAGATATTCGAGCGCGCACGGAGGCTTTCCGGCAGTCGTTCTTCCCGCGAACCATACGCGAGTGGAACAGGAAAGGGAGGTAATGACAGTGGCACGTAATGTGCCCTCCGCCACACACCGTTGGGTGGCTTGCGGAGCATAAATGTAGATGTAGATGTATGGAGATGCTGCTGTCGATCGCAGTACAGTTAGTCGGTGGGCAAGCAGGTTACGTGATGAAAGCGGGCACGGCAATATTTAGGATTGTCCTCGCAGCGGCAGGCCTCTTACTGCACACACTCCAGACAATGTGCAGAGTGTTAACGAATTGGTGACTGCTGACAGACGTATCACAGTGGTCGAATTCTCGCGCTACGTTGGGAAAGGGGAAGGAAGTGTTTGCAGAATACTGAAAGTGTTGGCGTTAAAAAAGGTTTGTGCCAGGTGGGTTCCCAGGATGTTGACAGTGGCTCACAAAGAAACAAGAGAAACGGAATGTGGCGAAGTTTTGGAACAGTACGAGAACTGTGGAGATGAATTTCTTGGAAGAATTCTGATAGGTGATGAAACGTGGCTCCATCATTTTTCACCAGAGACGAAGAGGCAGTGAATGGAGTGGCATCATGCAAATTCACCCAAGAAAAAAAAATTTCAAAACCACAACTTCTGCTGGAAAAGTTATGGCTACGGTGCTTTTCGATTCCGAAGGTCTCTTGCTTGTGGACATCGTGCCAAGTGGAACCACAACAAATTATGATGCATATGTGACGACACTGAAGAAACTTAAAGCTCGACTGAGTCGTGTTCGACCACATCGGCAAAAGCATGATGTTTTGCTGTTGCACGACAATGCACGGCCACATGTCAGTCAAAAAAACGTGGAAATGATCACAAAACTCGGATGGACAACACTGAAACACCCGCCCTACAGTCCTGACCTGGCTCCATGTGACTGTCATCTCTTTGGGAAACTGAAAGACTCTCTTCATGGAACAAGGTTTGAAGATGATGACTCCCTTGTGCATTCTGCCAAACAGTGGCTCCAACAGGTTGGTCCAGAATTTTACCGTGCGGTTATACAGGCGCTGGTTCCAAGATGGCGTAAGGCAGTTGAGAGTGTTGGAAATTATGTGGAGAAATGAAAATATTATTACTAATGGATGTATCTACACAGTGTAAAACTTTCAAACCAGTAGAATAAAAGATGGATTTTTTAAAAAAATAGTGTGCATTTCTTTTGGAGTGACCCTCGTATAAGCCTCACTGCCGCGTCTTCGGCTGTAGCGACTCGCCCATCACGAGCAGCCCTACTCCCATAAGGAGATCGCATTCCGGCCATTGTACGACACACCCACTAATACTGTTCACAGATAGCAATGGAGACACTATCGAAGACAATGCTGCCAAAGCAGAGGTACAAAACACAGCCTTCCGAAATGCCTTCACAAAAGAAGGCGAAGTAAACATTCCAGAATTCGAATCGAGAACAGCTGCCAACATGAGTAACGTAGAAGTAAATATCCTCGGAGTTGTGAAGCAACTTAAACCACTTAATAAAAGCAAGTCTTCTGGTCCAGACTGAATACCAATTAGGTTCCTTTCGGAGTATGCTGATGCATTAGCTCCATACTTAACAATCACTCGACGAAATATCCGTACCCAAAGACTGGAGAGTTCCACAAAAATGGTTCAAATGGCGCTGAGCACTATGGGACGTAACATCTGAGGTCATCAGTGCCCTAGAACTTAGAACTACTTAAACATAATTAACCTAAGGACATCACACACATCCATGTCCGAGGCAGGATCGAACCTTCGACCGTAGCAGCAGTGCGGTTCCGGACTGAAGCGCCTAGAACCGCTCAGCCACAGCGGCCGGCTTCACAAGTGTACTGTGATCATCAGGAATCCGCTAAAACATCAGATCGCCAACATCGCTCCTGCCGGAAAAATATCTTGCAAGAATGGGACCAAGACGACTGAAGAGAATCGTTCAAAGTTGCACAGGTCACACCAAAATTCAAGAAAACTAGTAGGAGTAATCCACTAAATTACAGGCCCATATCGTTAACGTCGATAAGCAGCACCATTTTGGTACATAAATTGTGTTCGAATATTATGAATTACCTCGAAGAAAACGGTCTATTGACACACAGTCAACATGGGTTTAGTAAACATCGTTCCTGTGAAACACAGCTCTTTATTCACATGAAGTGTTGAGTGCTATTGACAAGGGATTTCAGATCGATTCCGTATTTCTGGATTTCCAGATGGATTTTGACACTGTACCATACAAGCGGCTCGTAGTAAAATTGCGTGCTTATGGAATATCGTCTCAGTTATGTGACTGGATTTGTGATTTCCTGTCAGAGAGGTCGCAGTACTTGGTGACTGGCGGAAAGTCATCGAATAAAACAGAGGTGATTTCTGGCGTTCACCGAGGTAATGTTGTGGGCCCTTTGCTGTTCCTTATCTATATGGACGATTTGGGAGACAATCTGAGCAGCCGTCTTAGGTTGTTCGCAGATGACGCTGTCGTTTATCGACTAATAAAGTAATCAGAAGATCAAAAATTGCAAATGATTTAGAAAGGATACCCGAATATTGGCAGTTGACCCTAAATAGCGAAGAGTGTGAGGTCATCCACGTCAGTGCGAAAGAAAATTCGTTCGACTTCGGTTACATGATAGGTCTGTCTAATCTAGGGGCCGTAAATTCAACTAAATACTTAGGTATTACAATTACGAACAACTTGGATTGTAAGGAACACACGGAGGGTGTTGTGGGGAAGACTAACCAGAGACTGCGTTTTATTGGCAGGACACTTGGAAAATTTAACAGGTCTACTAAGGAGACTGCCTACACTACGCTTGTCTGTCCTCTTTTAGATTACTGCTGCACGGTGTGGGATGCTTACCGGATAGGATTGACGGAGTACGTCGAAAAAGTTCAAAGAAGGGCAGCACGTTTTGTATTATCGCGGAATATGGGAGAGAGTGTCACAAAAATGATACAGGATTTGGGCTGGACATCATTAAAAGAAAGGCGTTTTCGTTGCGACGGAATCTTCTCACGAAATTCCAATCACCAATTTCTTCTCAGAATGAGAAAATATTTAGGGAGAAAAGGGGTATCAGAGCTCGTACGGAAAGACATAGGTGTTCGTTCTTTCCGCACGCTGTACGAGATTGGAATAATAGCGAATTGTGAAGGTGGTTCGATGAACCCTCTGCCAGGCACTTAAATGTGATTTGCAGAGTATCGATGTAGATGTAGAGTACGCCATGGAGGCTAGGGGTCGCCGGGAGTATTACGCAACCGTACCGGGTACATCTACATGGATACTCTGCAAATCACATTCAAGTGCCTGGCAGAGGGTTCATCGAACCACCTTCACAATTCTCTGTTATTCCAATCTCGTATAGCGCGCAGAAAGAATTAACACTTTTATCTTTCCGTACGAGCTCTGATTTCCCTTATTTTATCGTGGTGATCGTTCCTCCCTATGTAGGTCGGTGTCGAAAAAATATTTTCGCATTCGGAGGAAAAAAATTGGTGAATGAAATTTCTTAAAGATTCCGGCTCAACGAAAAAACGCCTTTCTTTTAATGATGACCATCCCAAATCCTGTGTCATTTCTGTGACACTCTCTCTCATATTTCGCGATAATACAAAACGTGCTCTTTTTTTCCTTCTTCTTCGTACTTTCTCGATGCACTCCGTCAATGCTATATGGTAAGAATCCCACACCGCGCAGCAGTAGTCTAAAAGAGGACGGACAAGCGTAATGCAGGCAATCTCTTCAGCAGATCTGTTACATTTTCTAAGTCTCCTGCCAATAAAACGTAGTCTTTGGTTAGCCTTCCCCACAACACTTTTTATGTATTTCTTCCAATTTAAGTTGTTAACAATTGTAATTTGTAGGTATTTATTGAATTTACGGATTTTACATTAGACTGATTTATCGTGTAACCGAAGTTTGAGTTCCTTTTAGCACTAATGTGGATGACCTCCCACTTTCCGCTACTTAGGGTCAATTGCTAATATTTGCACCGTACAGATGTCTTTTCTAAATCGTTTTGCAGTTTGTTTTGATCTTCAGATCGTCTCCTAAATGGTTTATGTAGATAAAGAACAGCAATGGGCCTGTAACACTACCTTGGGGAACGCCAGAAATCACTTCTGTTTTACACGATGACGTTCCGTCAATTACTACGAACTTCGACGTCCCTGGCAGAATTCACGAATTCGTCCGATTCGGATAATGCCTTTGTGGCGAATCCTGCCTCGGGCATGTATGTATGTGATGTCCTTAGGTTAGTTAGGTTTGAGTAGTTCTAAGTTGTAGTGGGCTGATGACCTCAGAAGTTACGTCCCATAGTGCTCCGAGCCATTTGAACCATCTACAGTGGTACGAGGAATTAAGACACACACACACACACACACACACACACACACACACACACACACACAACCTCGTTCATTTCTGGATACGGGTTTTTCAGTCTAGATTTCCGGGTACTCGAAAAGTAACAGTTTGGCCGCGTAGACTTAACGGGCATATTTGAGGTGGGAGTCAGCGGATTTGAAACCGAGCCGCCTCCTTTTCGGGCCGGTTGTGAATGCGAGGAGGAAGGCGCGCAGTTTACAGTCACTTAATATGGGCGCTCCTTTCTCCGGATGACTGAATATTCATTAGCGATTACGCGCAATCATTTATTTTCTCCGGCATTTGCCTTCACGTTAGTGTGTGACGTTTACATCAGAGCGCCAAGGAAATTTCTTAGGTTGATGCAGTTGCGAAATCTTCGCACTGTGGCTCTTGGGCAGAAGGACGGTTTCTTCACGTGCGCTCAGGAGAGGCGCCGTAATTATTGAGTGCCTTGGCAGCCAAATGCGATGCTGTTGGTGGTGATGTCATACAAGAGAACTCCGCTTACCCTCGCATACAGGGTTATTACAAATGATAGAAGCGATTTCACAGCTCTACAATAACTTTATTATTTGAGATATTTTCACAATGCTTTGCACAGACATACAAAAACTCAGTTTTTTTAGGCATTCACAAATGTTCGATATGTGTCCCTTTAGTAACTCGGCAGACATCAAGCCGATAATCAAGTTCCTCCCACACTCGGCGCAGCATGTCCCCATCAATGAGTTCGAAAGCATCGTTGATGCGAGCTCGCAGTTCTGGCACGTTTCTTGGTGGAGGAGGTTTAAACACTGAATATTTCACATAACCCCACAGAAAGAAATCGCATGGGGTTAAGTCGGGAGAGCGTGGAGGCCATGACATGAATTGCTGATCATGATCTCCAGCACGACCGATCCATCGGTTTTCCAATCTCCCGTTTAAGAAATGCCGAACATCATGATGGAAGTGCGGTGGAGCACCATCCTGTTGAAAGATGAAGTCGGCGCTGTTGTGGCATGAGCCAACTTTCCAGCATGTCCAGATACACGTGTCCTGTAACGTTTTTTTCACACAAGAAAAAGGGGCCATAAACTTTAAACCGTGAGATTGCACAAAACACGTTAACTTTTGGTGAATTGCGAATTTGCTGCACGAATGCGTGAGGTTTCTCTACCGCCCAGATTCGCACATTGTGTCTGTTCACTTCACCATTAAGAAAAGATGTTGCTTCATCACTGAAAACAAGTTTTGCACTGAACGCATCCTCTTCCATGAGCCGTTGCAACCACGCCGAAAATTCAAAGCGTTTGACTTTGTTATCGGGTGTCAGGGCGTGTAGCAATTGTAAACGGTAAGGCTTCTGCTTTAGCCTTTTCCGTATGATTTTCCAAACCGTCGGCTGTGGTATGTTTAGCTCCCTGCTTGCTTTATTCGTCGACTTCCGCGGGCTACTCGTGAAACTTGCCCGCACGCGTTCAACCGTTTCTTCGCTCACTGCAGGCCGACCCGTTGATTTCCCCTTACAGAGGCATCCAGAAGCTTTAAACTGCGCATACCATCGACGAATGCAGTTAGTAGTTGGTGGATCTTTGTTGAACTTCGTCCTGAAGTGTCGTTGCACTGTTATGACTGACTGATGTGAGTGCATTTCAAGCTTTCTCGGCTCCTGTCGCCATTTTGTCTCACTGCGCTCTCGAGTGCTCTGGCGGCCGAAGCCTGAAGTGCGGCTTCAGCCGAACAAAACGTTGAGTTTTTCTACGTATCTGTAGTGTGTCGTGACCATATGTCAATGAATGGAGCTACAGTGAATTTATGAAATCGCTTCAATCATTTGTAATAGCCCTGTATATCCTCTCAAGGCGCCAGAAGCGGACTGCTACACTGCTTCACAGTTGCTAAGGAACCCAGACGTTGTTGGACAGGGCTAATCACAGGCGGCAAGAAACACAGTACATACGTAACGTAGGTGGAGTGGTATACTTACAACGATCTGACCACATTGGAAAGCAGGATAACAGACATAAATAATCCTTCAGTTGAAACTTCGGGGCTGAGAGGCCGCTGTCGACGTATAAAATTTCCACCTGACGTTTCGTCTCCATCTGCGGGAGACATCTTCTGACGTCGTCTGGCTACAGCCACTGAGGCTCCAGGTACTCTCCCATTTATAGAGCGCATAGAGGGCACCACCATTCGTCACGTGATGCCGACGGTATGCCTAGCTTTGGAAGGTGTCATCATTCTCGATTAAGAGTAATCGATTGCCATTCTCCTGGTGCAACGTCAACATCCATATTTTGTCCAACTTTAAAACTTCCTCTTCTCTATTAAAATTGTTATGGTGTTTGTGAATCTCTATTGCTTCACTATACATGCGCGTATGATAATGGGATGTTCGTGCTAGAACGCTTGTCTCATTATATTTAGTTTCGTGGTTCCCATCTCGAACAACATGCTCAGCTAAGCCACAGTTTCTTTTATGTTCGGCTAAGCGGGTGTTTACACTTCTTTTCGTTGTTCCAAAATATACTTGGCCGCAACTGCGTGGAATTTTGTATACCCCAAGTGTTGCTAGCGGGTGTCGGGCGTCTTTTGCAGTTCTTAAATATTCCTTTATCTTCTTGGTGAGTTGTTTCGATCACATACTTGGCCAGAACTTTCTCGATACGGTCGGTGACTTCATTAATGATCGGTAGGAAAAGTTTTCCAGTAGGTGACCGTTGTTGCTCTGGACTTCTGGGCTGCTGCTTTGATGGAGGGCTCGATCAATTTCCTTGCTGGTATATCCGTTTTTCATGAAGGCTGACTGTAAGTAAGTTAGTTCATCTTGTAAGTAAGCCGGTTCGCAGATTTTGTTGGCTCTGTCCACCAAGGTTTTCATGACACCTCATGCGCGCATGTATAGAGAAGCAATATTCACAAACACCATAACAATTTTAATAGAAAAGAGGAAGTTTTAAAGTTCGACAAAACATGTATTTCCTTTTATTAATAAATGTGTACAGATCATGACATTCTAAAGAACAATACTGACCCACTGTTGATAGCATAAGTGTGCTGAAAGATTTTGGACTATTTATTTACATAATCAGGCGGATCCGAATCCGCATAATTAAGGATATTGTTGCTATTACAGCGTATTCGCACTTCCATCTGAGGACAGACACGTAGACAGTTCCTCGTACGGAAGCGTGGAGGATAAAAACAGTGTCCGACATGGCGCCAGATGAGAAAACGTCAGATGCCGTTGAAAGCAGACGTCCTGAGACTGTGTGAAGTGAAGACTTCCTCCAGTGATCAGTCCAAGGGTTCGTTGACATGAGATCTCCAGTCTCTCACGCCTTCCTGCTTTCTTCATTTCTGTGAAGTAGTTGCAGCCGACGTCTCGCTCTAAATGTTTTTCCACTGACATCGCCCTCTATTGTTGTTGAACCGTGATTTATTTTCAAAGAATATTCTTAAGAATTTATTTTATTTACTAGCGATTCATCAAGAACATTAACACATTCAATCACGCAGATTAAATCTGTGTGCCGGACCGAGACTCGAACTCGGTCTGAGCTACCGAAGCACGACTCACGCCCCGTCCTCACAGCTTTACTTCTGCCAGTATCCTTTCTTTCAGGAGTGCTAGTTCTGCAAGGTTCGCAGGAAGTAGCTGCCAGGGAGTAACTGATGAAATCATAACCAAATTCCTTTTAACAAATGGGAATTTTATTCCCTTTAATAGTGCCTAAAAGCATTTTTTAAAAGAAACATTTAAAATTACAATCAGAAATCACCCTCCAAATATCAGTTACAATTTATTCAGAGGCAGAAAGAAACAAGTTTTGACTGTATGAGCTTTTGGGCAGAGAACCTTGCCGAGCTCTTTTGACACGGCCGTAGTTACGACTGCTAACAACAGCCTCTGAAAGACTACACTGGTGCAAATCTGCAACACACCAGATTACTTTAAACTAAGAGTTTTAACAATTCACACACGCGCACAAATTATGCACCCCCCCGTAGGAGGGATGGAAATGGTACAAAACACTAACAATTAAAACATTAACCTTGCCACTGAAGCTGCAACTTGATTTTAACTTCTAAGAAAGTCTTACAGTGAGAGGGTGGCAACTTTATATACTAAAATGATCATTTAAATAAAAGCCCATGAACTGCAATCTTATATAAAATTCGACAAGGTTGCCCAAACAATAGTTAAGATGCTCTACAGTACACATATACCGCCTCTCAAGACGATAGGCAAGATAAAAACATACTTCAGGAATTAGGCCGTTACACTCCAAGCAATAAATTCGTTAACACACCGAATCCGACAAACATTACAGAGGCAGCTACCAACGTACGGTAGATCGATAGGGAGATTACCGAACAACCCGAATCGCAGGTTGCTCTAACCCGCCCCTACTCCACAAGGGAAAAACGGACCACCAAATTCATAAACCACCACCTTCCTGCGGGTGGGCAAACGGAGAAGAATGGTGGGACGACCCCAAAACAAAGCGGCCGGTGACCTCACCAAGAAAACGAGTAGAATTTAACAAGAGTAAATCAAACAACATATCACGAATCACTTACCTTCTAATAAACTGCGATTTCTCGAGAAGACCTGGCGCAGCACCCCCAAATCGCTCTCCCGAACCGTCCGCTGCCAGCCGCTTCAACGGACGCAGGAAGGCGCGCCGGTCTCCCGTCTCACGGCGTCGCAGCTCACACCGGCCAGACCGATGTCTTGGGTTGACTCCTGTTGCTCTCGTGTCGACCGCGAAATCATTACCCCTCGTTATACGTTGCGGCCCACTGAACTCACGTGGGGACCTCACATGCGCCGACGCTCAAGGCGGACAAGTCATCTTGTGTCTCAGTGCGCGACCGACCAACCGATCGATCCAACCGCCAATGACCGTTGCCCGAGCAACTCGAGCAGACTGGCGGCCTAACGCGCAGACTCAGATGCAGGAACTAAGCCCCGACCGGGCGACCACTCGATGAGTTCTCTGACTGGCGGAGTGGAAAGACTCTCATTTTGCCGGCTTTAAAGGCTGATCCGAATGACAGATATACTAGCACTCCGAACGACAGACAGACACAAACTGCCTAACAAATGCGGACGAGAGACAGACTAGCAAGCTGGGGACGAGGGACTGACCCAGACTGACCCCTGCCGAGTTCATAGCGCCCCTTAAATGCACGTGAACAGGCTACCTTTCCCCTTTCCCACCAGAGGGAGACACCAAAGCTGCGATTGCCGCAGCGGCGCCACCGCCAGAAACGGAGGGCGACTGCTTCACACTACGCGCTGCGGCGCGCTCATCAAAGCAGCAATTTTTACCACGGTCAGTTGTGTTCAGAAACCCGCGGATGTGTCGACAGATAGACAACAGAGTGAATGTTTTTCATTAGATGACAACAAAACTTATAAAGCTGTTCCCAAATCAGAGAGCGCCTCGCCGTAAAAAGCCGTATTGACAAACAAAAGAACAAAGCCAAAAAAAGGCCGGGTGTGAGTAGGCCACGCGCTGTGAGGGTTCCGTACAAACTGGATTATGTTCACAGGCAGTTCATCCATTCCGGGATTCAAGGATTTTCGCCCATTATCGACAATGATACTGGCGAGACTTCAGTCTCACGGATTCCAAGACTTTCGAGAATGTTTTAATTTGATGTCTGAAGTCGGGTAACAAGTGATAAAAGAAATATTTTTTAGTTTGATACAGTTATAATTAACAATTTTATGATTTTTTTCCCCATTACATGCACTGTGGAACCTTTCTTGTTGCCGAATTTCATGATTCTGTTTCAATGAGGAGGTATCCCGTTGATGACATAGTTTGCGAGTGTCAAACTGGTGATATCTTTTGATTGTATTAACTTATGGTTCAAATGGCTCTCAGCACTATGGGACTTAACTTCTGAGGTCATCTCTCCCCTAGAACTTAGAACTACTTAAACCTAACTAACCTAAGGACATTACACACATCCATGCCCGAGGCAAGATTCGAACCTGCGGCCGTAGCGGTCGCGCGGTTTCAGACTGTAGCGCCTAGAACCGCTCGGCCGCCCCGGCCGTCTGTATTGACTTAGATGCTTCACCTTTTTACATGGCCAAAGGAACTTAGGTCTTAATACACTCCTGGAAATTGAAATAAGAACACCGTGAATTCATTGTCCCAGGAAGGGGAAACTTTATTGACACATTCCTGGGGTCAGATACATCACATGATCACACTGACAGAACCACAGGCACATAGACACAGGCAACAGAGCATGCACAATGTCGGCACTAGTACAGTGTATATCCACCTTTCGCAGCAATGCAGGCTGCTATTCTCCCATGGAGACGATCGTAGAGATGCTGGATGTAGTCCTGTGGAACGGCTTGCCATGCCATTTCCACCTGGCGCCTCAGTTGGACCAGCGTTCGTGCTGGACGTGCAGACCGCGTGAGACGACGCTTCATCCAGTCCCAAACATGCTCAATGGGGGACAGATCCGGAGATCTTGCTGGCCAGGGTAGTTGACTTACACCTTCTAGAGCACGTTGGGTGGCACGGGATACATGCGGACGTGCATTGTCCTGTTGGAACAGCAAGTTCCCTTGCCGGTCTAGGAATGTTAGAACGATGGGTTCGATGACGGTTTGGATGTACCGTGCACTATTCAGTGTCCCCTCGACGATCACCAGTGGTGTACGGCCAGTGTAGGAGATCGCTCCCCACACCATGATGCCGGGTGTTGGCCCTGTGTGCCTCGGTCGTATGCAGTCCTGATTGTGGCGCTCACCTGCACGGCGCCAAACACGCATACGACCATCATTGGCACCAAGGCAGAAGCGACTCTCATCGCTGAAGACAACACGTCTCCATTCGTCCCTCCATTCACGCCTGTCGCGACACCACTGGAGGCGGGCTGCACGATGTTGGGGCGTGAGCGGAAGACGGCCTAACGGTGTGCGGGACCGTAGCCCAGCTTCATGGAGACGGTTGCGAATGGTCCTCGCCGATACCCCAGGAGCAACAGTGTCCCTAATTTGCTGGGAAGTGGCGGTGCGGTCCCCTACGGCACTGCGTAGGATCCTACGGTCTTGGCGTGCATCCGTGCGTCGCTGCGGTCCGGTCCCAGGTCGACGGGCACGTGCACCTTCCGCCGACCACTGGCGACAACATCGATGTACTGTGGAGACCTCACGCCCCACGTGTTGAGCAATTCGGCGGTACGTCCACCCGGCCTCCCGCATGCCCACTATACGCCCTCGCTCAAAGTCCGTCAACTGCACATACGGTTCACGTCCACGCTGTCGCGGCATGCTACCAGTGTTAAAGACTGCGATGGAGCTCCGTATGCCACGGCAAACTGGCTGACACTGACGGCGGCGGTGCACAAATGCTGCGCAGCTAGCGCCATTCGACGGCCAACACCGCGGTTCCTGGTGTGTCCGCTGTGCCGTGCGTGTGATCATTGCTTGTACAGCCCTCTCGCAGTGTCCGGAGCAAGTATGGTGGGTCTGACACACCGGTGTCAATGTGTTCTTTTTTTCCATTTCCAGGAGTGTATATGGCATAAATTTCAATATGATACGCTACCTGTTCCTGAGAAAAAGGGTTTTTGAATAGCTGGGCAGAAAGACAACAATGTGATCGTATGAGAGTTCTGTTTTTACCGACAGAGGTACGGAAACATAAATAGTATAAGCAGTGCCAATCGTGAAGCATTCAACGAATTCTATTGTGTACCGATCTGACAAGAAGTCTGAATAAGTTTTCCGACCTTAATCAATAATCAGAGCAAAGCCATCTGCTCAAACAGTCAGTGATCATAATGGCACCGAGACGAAACGTTGAAGAACTAAATTCCTTCTTCCACATTTGGTTCAGTGAGCAGGATTGTACTTTAGGCTCATCGTGTCACACGAACTTCACAATGACTAATATGGAAGTAAGTGCCCGCGCAATAGAAAATAAAGTTATAAAATCCTTCAACACATGTAAGGGGACTGCATGGGACAGTTACATTACCTATAGAACTTCTCTCTTCTGGCAGCAGTGCACCTATGTCGCGGAAGGAACGAAGCATTACGCTTAGTTAAAAAACATACAGGTCTTTCCAGCCTTCAAAGAAAGTCGTTGGATAAGTGTCAGTCTGTTGTAGAATTTTGGAAGAAGTTGTATGCTTGCATATTATGACGCTTCTGGAGACCGAAAGCCTCCTCTTTATCAGTTGGCATGGATTTAGCAAATAAGGACTATATGAAACCCAGGTGACTCTGTTTGTCCACGAGACCTGGAAAGCGGTGTATACATACGCCACGGCTCATGCCTTGTTCTCCGACTTCCATAGTGCATTACAGTTTCGCACGGTCGCATAGTGAAGAAAATAAGATCGTACAGAATACCAGGGCAAATGTCCGATGAACTGAATAGTTTGTAACAAAAAGAACACAGCACGTCACTCTTAACGGTAAGAAATCTTTAGACGTAAAAGTAACTTCGGGCATATCCAACGAAGTGCTGTAGGACAACTACTGTTCAGAGTATATATTACCTGTCAAAAGTTTTGGATCACCCATAAGAAAAGCTATATACTTCATGTCAATGTACAAACTAAATAGACAAACAAAATAAATATTTTCTCTCTCTCACTCTTACACACACACACACGCACACGCACGCACGCACGCACGCACGCACGCACATAGTACAATGCAATATAGTTTAGATTTTAGCCTCTCCAAAATAGCCACCGTGAGTCTTGCACAAATCCTTGGCATTCTGAAGTTAAAGATCTGTGGTGTTTTTGCAGATATTGGAGTCTAACACGTGTGTAAACTAATCCATAAGTCTTAAACATTATAAGATCTCCGTTCTCTGACCTCCCTGTCAGGTTCATCCGACAAGAGTTCAATAGTTTTCAAATATTCTCGGTTCCTCACATTTCCTTTTTATATTGACAAACGCTCTGCACAATGTAGAGGCATGTGTGGGATCGTGGTCTTTCTGCAGGACAAACTCACGACCAATAAGTCTCTTCCTACGTGGAACTACATTGTTGATCAGTATCCCGTAATATCCTTCCCCCTCTGACGTTCCATTAATTCTCACTACATCACCACACCTTGACATACCCTCCACCATGTTCTCCCACGGACTCTGCCTAAGTTCTCTACGAAGTCGACGAACAAGCATTCGACAATGGCTCCCAGACACTTCAAACTTAGATTTGTCCGTGAATAACACCTTGTACCATTACTGCACCCTCTAGCCGGCCGAAGTGGCCGTGCGGTTAAAGGCGCTGCAGTCTGGAACCGCAAGACCGCTACGGTCGCAGGTTCGAATCCTGCCTCGGGCATGGATGTTTGTGATGTCCTTAGGTTAGTTAGGTTTAACTAGTTCTAAGTTCTAGGGGACTAATGACCTCAGCAGTTGAGTCCCATAGTGCTCAGAGCCATTTGAACCATTTTTTTGCACGCTCTAGTTTTTATGTTGCTTTTTCCAATGCAATCTTCTCACCTTATTCCTTTTGCGTAATAAAAGTTTTTTGGCCGCTCTGCACGCTTGTAAACCTCGTTACACGCATATGATGATGCACTGTTGAGACAGAGATTGGAGCTGAACGCACACTGTTTACTTCCTCGCGAATTTCATGTGCAGTAGAAGTCCTCTGACGTTTACTCTGTACCCACATGAACTGACCTTCATTGTATGATCTTATTCGGTGTCTTATAGATCGCGAAACACTTGCATTGACGCCAGTTTTGCTTGGACGGTTACGGTATATACACAAACTTTCGCTGCGATTGTTCTACTACAGTAGCCTTCCTGATGCAGAGCTAAAATTACAGCTCGTCCTTCAGTTCCAATCTTCTGTTTCCGTCCTATTAGGAGGTAACAGGTACGAACCTGGTCAGGTATACAAACAATCAGCTAGACGCACACAGTGTACTGTAAACTAAAGTGCAATGATTGCTGCACGGATTGTTGAAGGAATGAGAGCTACTCGCATGGGACCCTTTCTGGTAAAGGCACATCAGTGTTGTTGTGGATACTTATCAGCAACCCTCTACGCGAACACCCGTCAAACCCAGAAGAGAGGCGCTTAGTCTTTATACGTTTATACTAGTTTTGTTATCTGAACGAGGATATGACAGAATATTCGAAACGAAATCCCTCATTTAAGCACAAATCCACAGTTGTGATCGGAAACTTTTGACCGATAGTATATATATGTGCACGATAGGTGCCCAAAATTCTTACCGACCACCACAAAACTCAAAGAATGGCCTCTGCATTAGACTTTCTGTCACGTTACGAGGACGAAGGAGAACCATTGTTAAACAGAATCGTGACCGGTGACGAAACCTGGATTAAGTACGTGAACCCTGAGACAAAAGAACAATCAAAGATGTGGGCACATTCAAATTCGCCTACCAAACCAAGAAAAGCCTCGCAAGATTTTTCTGCCAGAAAACTGATGGCAACGGTGTATTGTTGGTTGAATTCATGGAACGTGGTACGACCATTAATCAAGACGTGTACTGTGAAACAATAAAAAGTTACGACGGGCTATACAGAACAAACGCCGTGGTATGCTGACTTCCGGTATCGTTTTTTTTGCACGATAACGCCCGTCCTCACTCTGCTCGCAGAACAACGGCCCTTCTTGAGTCCTTCAAGTGGGACGTTATCAACCATCCACCTTACAGCCCAGACCTGGCGCCAAGTGATTATCACCTCTTCATGCATTTGAAGAAATGGCTCGGGTCACAGCGGTTTGATGACGACGAAGAGCTCAAAGATGCGGTTACAGGCTGGCTCCAGGCACAAGCGGGTGATTTTTATGCAGAAGGAATTTCAAAGCTTGTGAAGAGATACGATAAGTGCCTCAATCGCTATGGAGACTATGTAGAAAAATAGTGCAAAGATGTAGCTGTAAGATGTATATATTAAAATATTTTTATTTAACTTGGTGTATTTTTTTAAATATATGTGACCAAGTGAATAACGTCGGAAGTTTCTTGAGGCTATTCGCGGACGATTCCGTTGTGTACAGAGAAGCTGCAGCGCTAAAAAAATCGTAGCGAAATGCATGCCGACTTGCAGAACATCGATGCTTGGTGCACAATGACTTTTGCCACCTCAATGTAAATATCTGGGAGTATGTGTATGGAGCGATTTGAGGTGGAACGAAAACACAAAACTAATCGCAGCAAATTTGTTGTAAGAATGCTCAGCAAATATAGTCCATCATCAAAGGGACTAGATTACAACACACTCGTTAGACCAATGCTTGGATATTGCTCGTCAGTCTGGGATCAGTACTAGATAGAACTGATAGAGAAACTAGAGAAGATTCAAAGAATAGGAGCGTGCTTGTTCACAGATTCATTTAGGAAGCGCGAAAGCGTCGCGGAGATGCCCACCCAACTCTAGTGGGCGACGGTGCAAGTGCAGAGTTGCGCATCATGCTGTGGTTTACTGTTAAACTTCCGACAGCGTACATTCCTAGGAAATTTAACCAATGTATTCCTTTCTCCTACGTACCGGGTGATCAAAAAGTCAGTATAAATTTGAAAAACTGAATAAATCACGGAATAATGTAGATAGAGAGGTACAACTTGACACACATGCTTGGAATGACATGGGGTTTTATTAGAACCAAAAAATATAAAAGTTCAAAAAAATGTCCGACAGTTGGCGCTTCATCTGATCAGAATAGCAATAATTAGCATAACAAAGTAAGACAAAGCAAAGATGACGTTCTTTACAGGAAATGCTCAATATCCCCACCATCATTCCTCAACAATAGCTGTAGTCGAGGAATAACGTTGTGAAGCATGTCCGGAGTTATGGAGAGGCATTGGCGTCGGATGTTGTCTTTCAGCATCCCTAGAGATGTCGGTCGATCACGATACACTTGCGACTTCAGGTAACCCCAAAGCCAATAATGGCACGGACTGAGGTCTGGGGACCTGGGAGGCCAAGCATGACGAGAGTGGCGGCTGAGCACACGATCACCACCAAACGACGCGCGCAAGGGATCCTTCACGCGTCTAGCAATGTGGGGTGGAGCGCCATCCTGCATAAACATCGTGCGTTCCAGCAGGTGTTCATCAGCCAGGCTGGGGATGATGCGATTTTGTAACATATCGGCGTACCTCTCACCCGTCACGGTAGCAGTTACAAAACCAGAATCACGCATTTCCTCGAAGAAAAAAGGCCCGATAACGGTAGATGTGGTAAATCCAACCCATACCGTGACTTTCTCGTCTTGCAATGGAGTTTCCACGACAGTTCTAAGATTTTCGGTAGCCCAAATTCTGGAGTTGTGGGCGTTGACAGACCCTCAGGGCGTGAAATGAGCCTTGTTGATCCACAACACGTTACTCAACCAATCGTCATCTTCCGCCATCTTCTGAAACGCCCACACCGCAAATGTCCTACGCTTCACTAAATCGCCAGGTAACAGTTCATGATGCCGATGGATTTTGTACGGATAGCATCGGAGGGTACGCCTAAGTGCCAACCAAACAGTAGTGTAGGGAATGCCGGTGCGACGTGCGACTGCACGAGCGCTGACTTCCCCGTGCATAGACAAACGCGGTAAGGTCTCCATTTCTTCCTGAACTGTCTCAGCAGCATTACGCACTGTGCTCGGTCGGCCACTACGGGGTCTATTGTCTAAACAACCCATGGCTTCGAAATCATTCTCGCCACAGCTGCATTTGTCAACGGACCTTTACCCGTTCGGATCCCCTTCCTATCGCGATAGGATCGTAACGCTGAACTAGCATATTCACCATTGTGATAATACAGCTTCATTAAAAGCGCCTTTTCAGGTAATGTCAACATGCTGCGACTGCCGGCGCATCTGATTCTCTGTCTCATTACAGCTCCTTTTATACACGATTGTCATGCGCAGTCATTGACGTTTTGCTGTCCAGCGCCATTTGTCGGACATTTTGTGAACTTTTTTTTCTGATAAAACCCCATGTCATTCCAAGCATGTGTGTAAATTTTTACCTCTCTATCTACATTATTCCGTGGTTTATTAAGATTTCAAATTTATAGTGACTTTTTGATCACCCGGTATATTTCGCGAGAAGTTCACAAAGGTATGATCAGAGATATTCGAACTCACACGGAGTCCTACCAGCAATCGTTCCTTCTGCAGGCCTTTCTCGACTGCAACAGCAGAAGGAGTCGGAGGGTCAGTGGTGCACGAAGTACGCTCCGCCACGCACCATGAGATAGCTCGCGGAGTTTAGATGCAGATGAAGAAAGCAGGTGGCAGCGGGCAGCGAGCGCTGCTAGCAGATACTTCCAGGTCGCGCTTGTCCCCGGGACGGGTTGGCTTGCCTGGCGGCTGTCCGCTATGTTTAGGCGCACCCGCTGCTGCTGGCACCGGCTGAGCCCGGGCGGGGAAACCAGGAACAGCTGCCCTGCAGAATCTACACAGACGTCTGCTGTCCAAATCCAGGGAAGTCCCCTCCACCCAGCACCGTAGCCAGGGTATGGCAGCTGGGGCACCGTTTCCGTGTACCTGCAGCAAAAAAAGAAAAAAAAGATGAACCACAAAATAAGAGGTAGATGAGAGCTGAAGGAAGAAGTAGAAGACTTGAAAGTAAAACGGGAAGAATTAGAAGTAGGAGAAAAATTAGATGATGTAGTAGTAGTAGTAGTAGTAGTAGTAGTAGTAGAAAGAAGTAAGAGGAGTGGTAGAATAAGATTTATAAGATGTGGGAGAAGAATTAGAAGAAGTAATTGTAGGAGAAAATTGGGAGAGGAGAAGAATTAGTACTAGTAGGAGGTGAATGAAGCAGGAGGCAAGGGAGAATTAGGAATAGGAGGGAGTGAATGAAGCAGGAGGCAGCAAGAGAAAATGAATGAGGCTGGAGGCAGAGGAGGGTTAGGAGGAGGGAAAGTAGTAGTAGTAGTAGTGGTGGTGGTGGTGGTGGTGGTGGTGGTGGTGGTGGTGGTGGTGGATAACTGATTGAAGGGTAGTAAAATTGGAAAGGGGTATGAAAGGAAATCACGGGGAGACCAGTTTATTTATTTAATTAACTGCTTCTGATAATATTTCTTCAGAATGTGGCACAGGAATAGCTAAAGGGATGTTGAGATAATTGATAGTCCACTTTTTTTTTTCTGGATGTGCCCTTAATTGGGGGAACCATGCAAAAATACAAATTTGTGGAATGCTTGCTCAGCTCTCTCCGTATCATGGGAACAGCAGTCGGCATGTTTGGTCTTTATCTGTGTAGCGAGTCCCACAAGTTTGTAGAACGCGTATTGCAACAAATGTGTGGTCTCCACTTCTTGTCCATGTCTCCCAGTTTACAACCAAAATACAAGTACTATGCTTTCTTTATGATTGACGTGAAATTTCGTTTTTGAGGTTATCTCACCGCAAACATGAGTTGTGAGCACTGTTTACACATACATACATACATACATACATACACAGAAGCAGGCACACATTACGTCACTACGATCACATTTGCGATTGTCAATTCTCATTACGAGCACTATAAACGTACAAGTCGTGGTACGCCTTCTTTTTGATGGCCACGAAATTGTGCTCTTTTTTTCCGATGGTCATGCGTCACATCATCTCGAACATCAATTTCGTGTGCGCTGTTAACACATTTAGGCGATATGTGTAAAATTAGTCGCTTCAAATAACGACAAGAGAGAAAACACAACTCAGTGCATACTATCTCACAACGACCACTTCTGGAAATGCAAATTGTAACTTCTGAAGAACTCTACACAACCCGCTTTCCCTGAAAAAGTTTTTAACAGAAACTAAAGCATGATGTCCATTGTTGCTAATTAATTTCAAGCAAAACTATGAACCGCTGGTTAAAAAAAAAGTCCGCTACCTGTTGTTTTCAATGTAAAAAATGTATTTTCCCTACTAGCAGTAATTTAGACACCCGATAAACTACCATATAAACGATCTAAAATCAGAAAGATTTTTTCCGCTGAAGAGTATACAAAATCCACTAGATTTAGTGGGAAAACTACTGCATTGTCAATACTGGTGAAGTTGATGTTTGCCGGCCGGTGTGACCGAGCGGTTCTAGGCGCTATAGTCTGGTGCCGCGCGACCGCTACGGACGCAGGTTCGAATCCTGCCTCGGTCATGGATGTGTGTGATGTCCTTAGGTTAGTTAGGTGTAAATAGTTCTAAGTAGACTCAGTTGAGTCCCATAGTGCTCAGAGCCATTTAAACGATTTTGAAGTTGATGTTCCTTTGTCAGCATTATACAGAGGGGTCCAAAAAAATGTATCCACTGTTTAAAAGTCCATAACTGGCAAAATAGTTGACGGAGTTGTCTCATCTTCGGTAGTGTAATAGTTTGTAGTCCGGCAATCGCCACACAAGCGATGTATTGCGTTGTTTTGTTTTGTCAGATGACAGTCGCCAGATAGTCAGTGTTTTGTTCTTGGTTGTTAGTTACTCGAGTAAACATGGCTGGGGCAAGGCTTACATTCGATGAAAGGAAGCCAGTTTTGAAGTGGTATTTTCAGTACGAAACCATTGAGTTTCAACGGCAGTGGCGAAATGAGTATCAAACAGAGCCATCGACACCTTTAACGATTCGTCGCATTCGAGACAAATTTGAAGCCGAAGGCTGTGTTAAAGATGTACACAAACAACGTTTTGGACGACCTGTAACGATAACAAGTCCAGCTAACTCCCTTCGTGTGTTACAACAATTCACTCGCTCACCACAGAAGTCTGTGAGACAGTGTGCCCGTGAAACTGGAGTAAGTCGCTCAAGTGTTCGGCCAATTTTGAAGACAGCAAAGTGGAAGTGCTACTTCCAACGATTGCTACACGCAGTGAACGAGGACGATCCAGATGGTGACCATTTCAAACACCTACAGTGATATCTTTAAGTTGGACTTCAAGCTACACTTTCATCAAAAAATGAGACAACAATGGATAAATTTTTTTGGACCCCTCTGCAGTGCTAGCAATAAGAGTAGCTACGTAGTTGAACGCCAAACAGTGGATGTTTATTAAATAAGCAGGGAAATACAGAAGCCCGATCTTACCCGTCGGCTTTGACCCATGACGTCACAAATGTAGCGGAAACGACTATAAACGACAATTCCAATATGGCGGATATAAAAACATCGCATACGTATTATCCAATATGGCGGATATAAAAACATCGCATACGTATTATAAACACTGAAATACACAAGTTTCACAAAAAGCCTAATGACTCTAACGGGACAAGCGTGGGAAATTGGGAGTTTTTGGGTGGGGACAAACTAAATATACACAAATGTAGCCACCGACCGCCATACAAAACCACGCAAAACAACGAAATAAATCAACATCACAAAACTGACCAAATACCAAAAAACACATTCCTATCCAGAATCGGACACTTCCCTTGACCTATGTAGCTCAACAGAACCTACCGATCACATCCTCCAATACAAAAAAAAAAACGAACACTTCCCTTACACCTACATACATCTACAACAGCTCCCAATCACATAAATTACGATCGAACAAAGATAATAATAAACAAGTGGTACTCGTGGCCAGGCAGGGGGGGGGGGGGGGCTGCGCCCCCCCCCATGACCCCCCCCCCGCCAAAAACAAAACTCCCAACCTAACCTCGTATTCAGGGCTACGCTACAGATCAATGTGTAGGTCCCTAGTCCCTAACGTCACGGGTCAAAGCCGACGCGTGAGATCGGATGTTTCTGTTGACACAAAACACACATCAAAAACAAAAAAAAAAACGGAACTTACCTCAAAAAAGTTCCAGCCCCACAAACTAGATTGGCCACCACAATCACACACAAATGCACCCTAACTAACCACTTTCGGCCTATACATTTTACCCACAGCCCTTAAAAAAACCCGAAAAATGCAATAGGCCTCTGGGACACTCTTCCGCCAACAGTACTCATCTAAATGAGACTGAAGGTTGGAAGAGCGCCTCTTCCCCCTCCCAAGAACTGACTTAACCGCCCCCCACATCCCCTCAATTGTGTTAGTGCAAGCCCCAGTATCATAATTCTTAAATTCTAGACTGTGGTTCACTACTAAATGATTAAATCCCCTGTCACCCAACCCCCTATAAGAAGAAAAAGCATCAGAAACTATTGTGGACCCGGGCTCTACATACCCCTCAATTAACCCCACTAATTCAGCCTTCGACCTCCCCTACACAACCCTAAAAACACATTCAATACCCCCACCCCCGTGAACAACAGCCCCCCACACCCAAAGACCAGCCACAGACTTCCCCCTCCCATACTTCCTTTTACCAAACTGCGACTCGTCCACCTCCACAAGCACCCCATGCCCACCCAACTTACCCCTGTACTTAATAAATTCCGAACACACTTCACGACAAAAGGAATACCAGTCTAAAACAGTCCTCTCACTCACACCAGTCTCAAACGCGCAAAAACTCTGTGGGCATCTATAACAAAAATAATATGTAATAAGCACAATCTCACGCATGCCCAATCTAGACTTCTCGAACCAGGTACCACGCCTTATAGAACGCCATACGCCATCTTTCCGGCAACACCACATGTATCCGTCGCTGGTCCGAGAGGCCGGAACTTTAACCAATTTCATCGCCTCAAGGCAAAGAGAACACTTAACAACTTCGGCGATTAAACCGAATAGTTGTAAGAACTTGATAAGTTCTAACGCTGTCTCGCCCATCATCGCCCTCAACCGAACACTATTAAGGCGGTCTTTCATATCCATTCCTAAACAAAAAACCACAACCAAATACACTCCATAACAAACTCACCCGACATACAGCAATGAGCATTAAATTAAAACAAACGAAAACCATGAACACACCGCCAGAGAGCACCACAAACAAAAACAAGACTAAACTCCGCGCCGTAATGACGTCACACACCACAACACGCTTACGTCACGGGTCAAAGCAGACGAGTAAGATCGGAGGTTTCTGTTGACCCATAAGCAGACATCTGCAGTTGTCACGAACCCTTATTTTGTGCACTTGGGCATTGGAAACCAGCACCGATCTTCAAATGCTAATGTCATATTTGTTGTCAGCGCTCTCAGATTAGTAAGAAATGGTTACTTTTATCTCCAAAGCACTTTCGCTGTTGACCATTGTAACCTGTCCTCTGGCGTGTCAGCGGCAAATCGTACACGACGCTCAATAGATCGAATATTCTCTACCGTAATTGATTTTTTTTTTATCTTTTTCATTTAAAGAAGTAAAGACTTCGCCTGTTTCGACCTCACAGACAGGCCCTCTTAGATTTTCTTCATAGGTGAGCTGCAGGGGTATGGCTGTAGAAGTTGTGTAGGACTAGCCTTAGACTTAAAGCTGGGTCGTCGGTAGCGCACTGTTTCGCAGCCCGGAACAGAATGTTATGTCGCTGTTTCTGTTGATGCCTTCCGGAAATTAGGTGAGTTTCTCTCGTCGCTGGTTGTGACGTAGATAATGAGAGTGTGTGTTTGTTCCGCGTAGCTCGCGTGCCTCGCACTTCACGTTGCGCAATAACACGGCAGGAAAGCGCTGTCTTCATTACCTGGACTTCGTGGTCTCAGGAACAATGGGAGGCTGTCTCGTCCAGAACAAGAATATTGCGGGCACCATTTCAATTTTTTACAAACGAACACTCGATCGATTGATACTGTTGATGTGCGCTGTACGTATTGTTTCAAAAAACTGTCATTTTGTGCTGTTGTAACAATGGCAGCGTAGAAAGTATCCCAGTAGTTTGTTTACAGCGACTATGAAAGACACTTTCTTACGAAAACGTTGAAACTTGAAGGTTTTCGTTGGGCGATTTACTACTGTTTTCGTAAATGCCTAATTACTCTATAATGCCGAGATGCGTTTCTTTCAACTTTTGAAAATCTTATCTTCAGTAAAAACTGTTTAGAATCGGTTTGCAGAACTTCGCCGTGGGTGTGCAGGAATTTGGTAAAGGTCGTGCAAAATAGGTTATCTTTCAAAAAACCATTCGTGCTTTGTGTATTATGTATGGTTCAAGAGGACCTACTTATGACTCACAAAGTGATAGGTGCATCCTTATACATACGAGACATGTTTTTTAAGTAAGTACCGTTTTGAAATTAAAAAAAGACGTGCTAAGATATCTCAATAATTTTATTTTTATATGAAAGCCTGTACCTTAATCTAATTTTCTACATAATTTCCGTCAATATTGAGGCACTTATCATAACGTTGTACCAGTTTTTGAATACCCTCCTCATAGAAGTCTGCCGCCTGACTTGTAAACCACTGCATCACCACTGTTTTGACTTCGTCATCGTCTTGAAGACGCTGACCGTCCAGGTGTTTCTTCAAGTGCATGGACAGATGGTATACACTGGGCGCAAGATCGGGGCTGTACGGAGGATGATTTCGCGTTTCCCATCGAAAAGATGTGATGAGATCTTTGGCCTGATTTACCACATGCGGACGGGCATTGTCTTGCAGCAAAACGATGTCCTTGCTCAACTTCCATGGACTGTTGCTTTGATTCTGGTGTGACGTAGGCCACCCATGTTTCATCGCCCGTAACAATTTGGCTTAAGAAATCATCACCGTCGATATGGTACTGCTCAAGGAAAGTCAATGCAGTATCTAAACGTTTGGTTTTGTGCACATCCGTCAACATTTTCGGTACCCAACGTGCGCGCAATTTTCGGTAATTCAAGTGCTCGGTCTCAGTGCCATACAAAACACTACGAGAAACATTAGGAAAGTCATCCCGCAAGCAGTAAATCGTAAAGCGTCTGTTTTCTCTCGCCTTATTGTCCACTTCCTGCACCAAAGTTTCATTAACGACTGAAGGACGCCCACTCCGTTGTTCGTCACGCACATTTGTGCGGCCATCTTTAAATGCTCTCACCCACTATCTTACTATTCCATAATGTTTTCTCCGTAAACTACACAGATCTCACGATGAATATCGATCGCTTTTAGGCCTTTAACACTAAGAAATTTTATAACAGCCCGTACTTCACAGTCGGCGGGACTCACGACTATCGGAGGCATCTTAAACACTCAGTACACAGCGTGAACAAGGAAGAATCAGACTGTAATGGCGGCAGTGCGTATATTAAGGTACAGGCTTTGATGTAAAAATAAAATTATTGAGGTACCTTAGCACTTCTTTTTTTAATTTCGAAACGGTACTTACTTAAAAAAACACGCCTCGTACCTCGATTTGGTTTGACCATTTCGCTGGGGAAAGATCTGATTACGCACAAGTCGACCGAGACTGCAAAAGTTCGACTGAGGAGATGCAAAATCTGTATACAACGTCATAACGGGTGATAAAAGTTACTCCTACGAACCGGAAACTAAGCAAAAAGTAACAGTTTGAATGTTGCGAGATTAACAGAAACCAGCAAAACGCGTACTTTGGCAGATTCAAGTTCTGGGTGGGGCCGTAAGAAGTCTGGGATGGCTAAATGAGCAGCAGCAAAAATGTGTCCATCTTAGAGACCCAGCTCGGCAAACAGTCTTCCTTACACGAGAGATCTCGTATCGGCGAGCTCCGTGCTGCAGAGCGAAAGTTTGCAAAGTTACCCAATTCTATTACCATTAAGTTTACGTTTATTTTGTGGCTACCCTTCAGTATACCTAATACAAACTTTTGTATTCTGTTGCAGGTTTGTGAACTCTACATTTGTTGGGTGTGCTTCATAATCGGTGAGCGCGTGAGTACAGTTAATGTATGTTTCCGTCACTGATCGAGGATTCAGCTTCAGTGATTCCAACAATCAGGTTGTTCCTGAAGTAGCTGTAGTATCCGTGATATACACGGCCATTCATAAGTACACCACACAAAAAGAAAAACTGCCTCACCACGAAGGAGGGACGGGACGGAAAGCGGGATATGTGATGTACCGGGTGATCAAAAAGTCAGTATAAATTTGAAAACTTAATAAACCACGGAATAATGTAGATAGAGAGGTAAAAATTGACACACATGCGTGGAATGACATGGGGTTTTATTAGAAAAAAAACACCCCATTTTACTAGACGCGTGAAAGATCCCTTGCGCGCGTCGTCTGGTGATGATCGTGTGCTCAGCCGCCACTTTCGTCATGCTGGGTCTCCCAGGTCCCCAGACCTCAGTCCGTGCGATTATTGGCTTTGGGGTTACCTGAAGTCGCAAGTGTATCGTGATCGACCGACATCTCTAGGGATGGTGAAAGACAACATCCTTTACAGTACTGTTCAAAACATTATTCCTCGACTACAGCTATTGTTGAGGAATGATGGTGGACATATTGAGCATTTCCTGTAAAGAACATCATCTTTGCTTTGTCTTACTTTGTTATGCTAATTATTGCTATTCTTATCAGATGAAGCGCCATCTGTCGGACATTTTTTGAACGTTTGTATTTTTTTGGTTCTAATAAAACCCCATGTCTTTCCAAGCATGTGTGTCAATTTGTACCTCTCTATCTACATTATTCCGTGATTTATTCAGTTTTCAAATTTATACTGACTTCTTGATCACCCGGTACATATAAAAGCAAACAAATTACTATGATTTCAGAGAAACTGGATAATACATTCAAGAGAAAGAGTTTCACAAATTGAGCAACTCAGTAACTCGTCGGTCCACCTTGGGCCCACATGAAAGCAGGTATTCAGCTTGGCATTGATTGGTCGTGTTGTTCGATGTCCTCCTCAGGGATATCGTACCAAATTCCGAGACCTGGAGACATTGCTGGCCAGGGTTGGATTTGATAAGCAGTAGAAACTCTCGCCATGTGCGGGCGTGCATTATCTTGCTGAAATGCAAGACCAGGATGGCTCGCCATGAAGGGCAACAAAACGGAGCGTAGAATATCGTCGACTTATGCTGTAACGGTGCCGTGGGTGACAACCAAAGGTGTCCTGCTCTGAAAAGAAACGGCACTTCAAACCACCTCTCCTGCTTGTCGGACCGTATGGTGCGAGGCCGAAGACGTGTTGTTGGTCTTCATGGCAAGCCGTCCTGGGCTTACATTTCAGCTGCCTTGGCCATCAAGATCGCCAGATCTCTCCCGATTGAAAACCTTGGGAATATTATGAGGAGGTACCTTCAACCAGCTCGAGATTTTGACCATCTAACACGCAAATTGGACGGAATTTGGTACGATATCCCTCAGGACCACATCCAGCAACTCTAACTGCTTCCATAAGGACCAGAGGTGGAACAATACGTTATTGTCTTGACCAATTTCCGTGGCTCCTTACTTGAATAAATCATGCATTTTTTTCTGAAATTATAATAATTTATCTGCACATGTACAGATCTCCGTCCCATTCGGATTATTCCTTCGTCGTGCGTCGGTTGGTTTGTTTTTGTTTTGCTTCAGGGCGCAAAAAACAACTGGGGTCATACGCGCCCAAGTCAGAACTATAGAACACGTTAACAGAGGAATTAAAAGACGACTATACGTCAGTCCCAACTGACACAAGACAGCTAAAAACAGGGACGTGTAGAAAGGGTTAAAAAAGACACTATACGGAAACGGAGGTCCAAAACGAAAAATTAAATGGCCTTCGCCATATTGCTTTGGCTGATAAAGAGTAAGCCGGCCGCGGTGGTCTAGCGGCTCAGGCGCTCAGTCCGGAACCGCGCGACTGCTACGGTCGCAGGTGCGAATCCTGCCTCGGGCATGGATGTGTGTGATGTCCTTAGGTTAGTTAGGTTTAAGTAGTTCTAAGTTCTAGGGGACTGATGACCTCTGATGTTAAATCCCATAGTGCTCAGAGCCATTTGAACCATTTTTTTGATAAAGAGTAAGATGCGGTTGACAGTCCGCGCGTCATTTGCTAAAACGGCCGATAACTCAGACGGCAAACCCAAGCGGGATCGTAAACGGTTAAAAAAATTGGCATTCCTTCAGGAAGTGGCGGACAGTTAAAACTTGGGTTTCAGAAGACGACTCCACGAAAACTCCAAGAGATGCAGGAAGTAGACACGTATCAGTGGACAAAGCATCTGTCCAAGTTTATAACTCACACTGTATTGTATGTTAAACGGGGACCTAGAAACGACGGAGAGGCTCCGTCCCCGCCGCAGCCGCAGTGGTCCGCAACCCCACGACGACTACCGCAGTCCACAACTCTGCCGCCCCACGCCGAACCCAGCGTTATTGTGCCGTTCGGCCCTCGGTGGGAACCCCCCTCCCCCAGGGAACGTCTCACACCAGACGAGTGTAACCCCTGTGTTTGCGTGGGGTAGAGTAATGGAGGTGTACGCGTACGTTGAGAACTTGTTTGCGCAGCAATCGCCGACATAGTGGAACTGAGGCGGAATAAGGGGAACCAGCCCGCATTCGCCGAGGCAGATGGAAAACAGCTTAAAAACCATCCACAGACTGACCGGTTCACCGGACCTCGACACAAATCTGCCGGACGGATTAACTCACATTACATGTGCTCAATATAAGAAAATGGGCACAGTTTGTGATGTGGCAAATGTCAGTTTGCAGTTCACTGGGATCGCTGACACGAAACGCGGGGAAAGGTGCGACAGCAACCCGCTTTGGAAACTCGTTCATTGTGTTGCCTGTCTGCAGGCGCGAGCTGATTCGATACTCCGGGGAAGATGATTTGTCTCCATGTTCTGCCACGCCTGCCTCTTAGTGCAGCTACACCACGCCTCGTATTTCGAATCGTAACACAGCGAGATGCTCTCTCCACCGATGTGTGTCACTTTCCTGCTGTTGTTGTTGTTGTTGTGGTGGCAGTCTTCAGTCCTGAGACTAGTTTTATGCAGCTCTCCATGCTACTCTATCCTGTGCAAGCTTCTTCATCTCCCAGTACCTACTGTAACCTACATCCTCCTGAATCTGCTTAGTGTATTCATCTCTTGGTCTCCCTCTAGGATTTTTACCCTCCACGCTGCCCTCCAATGCTAAATTGGTGATCCCTTGATGCCTCAGAACATGTCCTACCAACCGATCCCTTCTTTTAGTCAAGTTGTGCCAAAAATTTCTCTTCTCTCCAATTCTACTCAGTCCCTCCTCATTAGTTACGTGATCTACCCATCTAATCTTCAGCATTCTTCTGTAGCACCACATTTCGAAAGCTTCTATTCTCTTCTTGTCTAAACTATTTATCGTCCATGTTTCACTTCCATACATGGCTACACTCCATGCAAATACTTTCAGAAACGACTTCCTGACATTTAAATCTATACTCGATATTAACAAATTTTTCTTCTTCAGAAACGCTTTCCTTGCCATTGCCAGTCTACGTTTTATATCCTCTCTGCTTCGACAATCATCAGTTATTTTGCTCCCAAAATAGCAAAACTCCTTTACTACTTTAAGTGTGTCATTTCCTAATCTAATTCCCTCAGCATCACCCGACTTAATTCGACTACATTCCATTATCCTCGTTTTACTTTTGTTGATGTTCATCTCGTATCCTCCTTTCAAGACACTGTCCATTTCGTTCAACTGCTCTTCCAAGTCCTTTGCTGTCTCTGTATTAATATGAAATAGAGGATGGAGAAAGAAAGGGAAGGGAGGGGTGGGAATTCGTGACTTACAGCGGCGCAGGGCATTGTGATAATGCAGCGGCGAAAGTTGGAAATTTGTGCCGGACCAGGCCTCGAACCCTAGTTTACCACTTTCCATGAGCGGTTGCCTCAACCGCTTCGGCAATCCAAACACGGTGTCTAACCGACTCAAATTTCAAAACTTACCCCGCGCTGCAACGCAGCTTCCCTCGTCCATTAACCACCTATTCGCAAGTTGTTGGTTCCAGTTAGAGTTCTGACGATATAATGCATTCGCACTGAAGCTAATGTCATAGAGCTGTGGCGGTCTTGAAGAACTGTTTATATCTGAGTGATGTCGGACAAGTCAGACAGAACATACCACTCAAATGTAGACAATTCTGTTTGTCTTGGAGTTTCGCGGGCTCGTCTTCCCATGCACCCGAGGTACTAATTCATAACACTGTACTTCGCGCCGACTGTAAATAACGTGACGAGGCTGTCTGCCTTGCGTCAACATTTGTCAACTCCCTTAGCTACGGGGACGAGCCAACGTTCTACAAGCTTTCACTGCGTTCTTGAGCTATGCTGCTGACCACTTAACTGAAGCTCTGCTTTCTGGGAATGAGTGTTAGCAGCCATTTGTTAAAAAAATTTCATTTCGGCGCGCATTTGAAGAATGTGTTTTGTCAAATCGTTACTTTTTTTGGTGCTTTAATCTTGTTACGGCATTTTTTCAATGCGATAGGGTCCGTAGCTTCGATAATTTTTTTTGTAAGACTTATCGAAGCCTTCAGTTGCATATAAAAAGAGCTTTGCAACAACTGTTCGGTGGTAACGTGCTCCTAAAATAGCATAAACACCACCTCGGAATTATTTTATGAGCATAACATGATGTCATAGGAGCAACGACGTATATGACATAAGCTACTACCAGAAAATCATCCTTGAAATACTTGAAATTGGACTGTGGCCGAAATTATACAATCGTACAGGAAATGAAGAGGATGGCAGAACTGAAGGCTCCAAGAAATCTTTAAAGAAAATATGCCAATTGTAATGAAATTTAAAGTTTAAATATTCTTTGCTCAATAATCAGTTAAACAGATGGTCTTGTTATTAGGTAACGAAATCTAGCGGGGTACAGTTTGTGCTGAGGGTTTGGCACTTCAGTATTGCCGGTCGGAGTGGCCGAGCGGTTCTAGGCGCTGCAGTCTGGAACCGCGCGACCGCTACGGTCGCAGGTTCGAATCCTGCCTCCGGCATGGATGTGTGTGATGTCCTTAGATTAGTTAGGTTTAAGTAGTTCTAAGTTCTAGGTGACTGATGACCTCAGAAATCCTATAGTGCTCAGAGCCATTTGAACCAAAAACATGGTTCAAATGGCTCTGAGCACTATGGGACATAACATCTTAGGTCATCAGTCCCCTAGAACTTAGAACTACTTAAACCTAACTAACCTAAGGACATTACACACACCCAAGCCCAAGGCAGGATTCGAACCTGCGACCGTTTCGGTCGCGCGGTTCCAGACTGAAGCGCCTAAAACCGCTCGGCCCCATTTGAACCATTTTTGAACTTCAGTAGGTGGTCGTCCGTTTGGACAGTCGCATAGTGGTTCCTCATCGAAGTAGCACCATCCGGCAAGATTATAGTTGCAATTTGAGAATTAGTCAAAAATGGTTCAAATGGCTCTGAGCACTTTGGACTTGACATCTGAGGTCATCAGTCCCCTAGAACTTAGAACTAATTAAACCTAACTAACCTAAGGACATCACACACACCCATGCCCGAGGCAGGATTCGAACCTACGACCGTAGCAGCAACGCGGTTCCGGGACTGAAGCGCCTAGAACCGCTCGGCCACAACGGTCGGTGGTCAGCGTTACCTTACTGGAACCTGTGCGAAGAGCTTTGGAATTCTTTGGCGGAGAGAGAAGTGGGATGTTTCCACTATTGACTTTGTTGTTTGCTCTCGGGCTGTCCGAATACTGTCGGACTGTTGCACGATGACGCCCGCCCGTACATTGCCAATCGGAAAGGACTATGCGCTTCGACGATTTGGTTGGAAAACGCAACAATACGACGTACAAGATGTTACGGAGAGTGAGGGTTATGGCTACCGCCGCGCCGCGCGGGATTAACCGAGCGGTCTTAGGCGCTGCAGTCATGGGCTGTGCGGCTGGTCCCGGTGGAGGTTCGAGTCCTCCCTCGGGCATGGGTGTGTGTGTTTGTCCTTAGGATAATTTAGGTTAAGTCGTGTATAAGCTTAGGGACTGATGACCTTAGCGGTTAAGTCCCATAAGATTTCACACACATTTGAACATTTTTTGCTACCATTCCCGCCGTATGTGGGGCTTTTGTGCGACGTAATGGAAGCTTGGCGGACGCGACGGAAGGGTCGTTTTCGATGCGATACATTCTGGTGTCTAGGTCTTGGCCCATTTGTTCCTGCTACTGCGTCCCAATGAAGCAGTGTGTGGCGTGTGGTAAGTCCCTCTCCGGCAAAGAGCTGAACAGAAAAAAGTAGCGAACCTGTGTACGTTTCTCAAGAATAACTCGTTGAAAGGTGCGTTGCAGATAGGGGCACCGTAGCGTGTCTAAATAATGCGGTTATCAGCGGTGTAGCAAGGACATGTGGGCCACGCGAGACAAAAGCGGCAGTGGGAGCGCGAGGACACAGCGGGTAGTGTGTGTGTGTGGGGGGGGGGGGGGGAGGGGGGGGGGTTGCGCCGATAAGGAACACCGCCAGCCTGGTAGGGCGGGGGCGCACGTGTCTGCTGCCGCTCTAGAGCAGTGGTCGTCAAACAGGTCTCACAAGGGAACCTCCCCATCGCACTCCCCTCAGACTTACATGGAGACGGCATGACCCTGGGGTCCGGGATTTGTCCGAAATTTTGTGTGGTGAAAGAGGACCCCTAACACCTCACGTGGTTAAAATACACTCGTGGAAATTGAAATAAGAACACCGTGAATTCATTGTCCCAGGAAGGGGAAACTTTATTGACACATTCCTGGGGTCAGATACATCACATGATCACACTGACAGAACCACAGGCACATAGACACAGGCAACAGAGCATGCACAATGTCGGCACTAGTACAGTGTATATCCACCTTTCGCAGCAATGCAGGCTGCTATTCTCCCATGGAGACGATCGTAGAGATGCTGGATGTAGTCCTGTGGAACGGCTTGCCATGCCATTTGCACCTGGCGCCTCAGTTGGACCAGCGTTCGTGCTGGACGTGCAGACCGCGTGAGACGACGCTTCATCCAGTCCCAAACATGCTCAATGGGGGACAGATCCGGAGATCTTGCTGGCCAGGGTAGTTGACTTACACCTTCTAGAGCACGTTGGGTGGCACGGGATACATGCGGACGTGCACTGTCCTGTTGGAACAGCAAGTTCCCTTGCCAGTCTAGGAATGGTAGAACGATGGGTTCGATGACGGTTTGGATGTACCGTGCACTATTCAGTGTCCCCTCGACGATCACCAGTGGTGTACGGCCAGTGTAGGAGATCGCTCCCCACACCATGATGCCGGGTGTTGGCCCTGTGTGCCTCGGTCGTATGCAGTCCTGATTGTGGCGCTCACCTGCACGGCGCCAAACACGCATACGACCATCATTGGCACCAAGGCAGAAGCGACTCTCATCGCTGAAGACGACACGTCTCCATTCGTCCCTCCATTCACGCCTCTCGCGACACCACTGGAGGCGGGCTGCACGATGTTGGGGCGTGAGCGGAAGACGGCCTAACGGTGTGCGGGACCGTAGCCCAGCTTCATGGAGACGGTTGCGAATGGTCCTCGCCGATACCCCAGGAGCAACAGTGTCCCTAATTTGCTGGGAAGTGGCGGTGCGGTCCCCTACGGCACTGCGTAGGATCCTACGGTCTTGGCGTGCATCCGTGCGTCGCTGCGGTCCGGTCCCAGGTCGACGGGCACGTGCACCTTCCGCCGACCACTGGCGACAACATAGATGTACTGTGGAGACCTCACGCCCCACGTGTTGAGCAATTCGGCGGTACGTCCACCCGGCCTCCCGCATGACCACTATACGCCCTCGCTCAAAGTCCGTCAACTGCACATACGGTTCACGTCCACGCTGTCGCGGCATGCTACCAGTGTTAAAGACTGCGATGGAGCTCCGTATGCCACGGCAAACTGGCTGACACTGACGGCGGCGGTGCACAAATGCTGCGCAGCTAGCGCCATTCGACGGCCAACACCGCGGTTCCTGGTGTGTCCGCTGTGCCGTGCGTGTGATCATTGCTTGTACAGCCCTCTCGCAGTGTCCGGAGCAAGTATGGTGGGTCTGACACACCGGTGTCAATGTGTTCTTTTTTCCATTTCCAGGAGTGTATTATGACGCACTACCCGGAAAATCCGGAGAAAAATAGATCCAAAGTTTCTTAGGTGCCTTATCAGTATAAAATGTTAGTCCAGTGCCGAGCCGCCGTCTGGCCTACACGGTTAGCAGTCGGACCCTTACGCCACAGGTCTCGGGTTCGATTCCTCCTCTGGCACTTCTTTTTTTTTCTTCTGTTGCTTGCAAGATTGCAGCGCGTTGTTACAGGCGAATCGTGAAATTAATTCCCAGGAAGACTGTATAAAAATTCATTCTATAATTCACCATCAGTTATCGTCAACAATATTCCGAGACATGATTCAATATGTCTGGTGTGGCTCAAAATTATCAGAAACTCACAACATTTTCGTAAATGTTAATGGGGCATATTTTTGTACAGATTTATTGCAAACACCCTGTGATTGTAAAAAATCCGCTTTTATATGTTGCGCAAGATGTCGCAAAAATTATTGCTTTGTTTGTTTTTACGATAGTTACCACTGCGGTTCTTGTTTATAATTATTATATGTATAAAAATTGAACGTTTCCCAATCGAATTTGTTATTCTGATTAAAAACCCAATGTTTCTCCTTATATACTTTACAATGAAAAATTTACCCACCGCCATGAATTGTGTTGTTGGACAAAAAGAAAATAATTTTTATTCAATAATGTAACTAATTTGTTAAAGATAATGTAGGTTTGGGAAACTTTCTGAATAATTGGTGACTAACAAAAGAAAATGAAACAGAAGAAAATAAAGTGCCAGAGGAGGAATAGAACCCGAGACCTCTGGCGTAGGAGTCCGAGCCCTAAACATCTAGGCCAGATGGCGGCTCGGCAGTGGACTAACATTTTATACTCATAAGGCACCTAAGAAATTTTAGATCGATTTTTCCCGGGACTTTCCGGGTAGTGCGTCCTAATATTTTAACCACGTGAGGTGTTGGGGGTCCTCTTTCACCACGCAAAATTTCGGACAAATCCCCGACCCCCGGTCGTGCCGTCTCCTTGTTAGTTATAAGTTGGCACAGTCCATAGGCGTTGAAAAACTGAACACAGATCAATCAAGAAAACAGGATGAAGTTCTGTGGAACTATGAAAAAAATATAAGCAAAATATACAAACTGAGTAGTCCATGCGCAAGATAGGCAACATCAAGGATAATATGACGTCAGGAGCGCCGTGGTCCCGTGGTTAGCGTGAGCAGCTGCGGAGCGACAGGTCCTTGGTTCAAGTCTTCCCCCGAATGAAAAGTTTACTTTCTTTATTTTCGCAAAGTTATGATCTGTCCGTTCGTTCATTGACGTCTCTGTTCACTGTAATAAATGTAGTGTCTGTGTTTTGCGACCGCACCGCAAACTTACAGTTCGGAAATATTCATTGACCTTGTTATTGAAGTCGCGAGCTATATTTGCTGGATTCATATTGCCCACGGAATACATCTCACGTATTTAATGCACTCTCGTCCAAAGTAGCGAACAGTCAACTGCCAGCCAGGGAGCCAAGTTAGCAGGAATACTCTCTCTTCAGTGCGCTGTAGTCGACTGACGTCGTGTGTTTCGATGTTTGTTTAGGTGTAGCGTCCCCATACTACGGCGCAGTTACCTCGCATCGGACGGACGGACGGACGGATAATACTTGTCTGAAAATAAAAAATTAAACTTTTCACTCGAGGGAAGACTTTAAACAAGGAACTCTCGTTCCGCAGCTGCTCACGCTAACCACGCGACCACGGCGCTCCTGAGCTAACACTGTCCTTGATGTTGCCTACCTTGCACGTGGACCACTCAGTTTGTATATTTTGCTTATTTTTTTGATAGTTCCACACAATTTCTTCCTGTTTTCTCGGTTGATCTGTGTTCAGTTTTTCAAGGCCTACCACTGTGCCAACTTATAACTAAATCTGAGGGCGGTGCGATGGGGAGGTTCCCTTGTCAGCCACATTTTGTGACAATACGACGTATGTTCAAAAAAAAATTCCGGAACTCCGTCCACAAAATTTATCAACGTTTACCTTTCACTAATAGTGCATGGTCTCCCAACGCCGTTCCCACTTCCGAAATCAGTCTTGGTGCGCCTTTTGTTGGAGAGCTGTTGATTTTAAACTGGTCTATGTTGTTGAGAAAAAAATTTCATTACTGAGTAAATGTACTGTGAAGCAGCTGTAAGAATTCCTAAACTTTTAAACACATGCCTACAAGATGTGCGACTATCAGCCCCACACATTAATCTAGAAAGTACAGGGTGGCGCACGAAATGTTTTACCATTTTATTTTTGAATATAAACTTTATTGACAATACAATCGGAAAGGAACATATGCTACAATGAAGAGCCGTCCATGGAGATTTGTTCTAACTCAGCACATGCTCAATATGTCCACCATTTCGTTTCCTAACTTCTTTCAAAGAGCACTGAAGTTAGTGATTACCCTCCGTCACATGTCTTCCGTAATTTCACTGCAAGCTTGAAGAATAAGTCTTCTGAGCTCCATTAAATCTCGTGGACGTTTCCGGAAATTTTTTTTCCTTTAGGTATCCCCAAAGGAAAAGGTCACATGGATTAAGGTCTGGACTATTGTGGGGCCAATTTTGTCCGTCATTGAAGCGACCTGGAAATGAAGTGAAATGACCTGGAAATGAAGTGAAATGATCCGCATGTCGAAATGCTCGTGTAAAAACTCTAACAAAGTGTTTGCAGTATGTGGCCTTGCTCCATCTTGCATGAGCCACTGTGTGTTGAAGGGCAAGACAGTAGCAAGAAGCTGTGGAATGAAGCTATTGCGAAGCATACTCAAATAACGCTCGCTGTTCACAGTTTCTTCTAAGAAAAAGGGTCCAATAAGTCCGTGACTGGAAATTGCTGCCCACGCTGTAATCGTCGGAGCATAATGTTGTCGTTCATGAAGCACTTGTGGGCTTTCAGTGGCCCAAAAGCGTACATTTTGTTTGTTAACCACACCGTCTACATGAAAACGCGCCTCGTCTGAAAACCAAACGTTGTTGAGAGTTTCTTCCCTATCTTCCGCCCACTGAGCATTGCACAGATCATCTTGTATGGGTACATATGGAGGTCACTTTTAAGAATGCGTTGAACGGAGCGTCTGGATATTCCCAGTTGCACTGCTGCCTTTCTACACGATTTCCCGGGACTTCTCTGTACAGCAACTCGTAGCGCTACGATATTCTCCGGCGGACAAACAGGCCGAGGTCGCTTCGCTTCCAATACTGTTCCTTCCTGTACAAAATTATCATACAACCTGTGGATGGTCTTCTTGCAAGGGACCCATCGTGTGTTAAACTGTTGTCGAAAACGCCTCTGAGTCACAACAATGCTTTTCGTTTCATGAAAAAGTAACACAATTGCCGATCGTTGCTGTGTCGTCAGTCTTCCATTGTCAGCCATCGCTGCTGACTAGTCTCCTAGCGGCAGTATCGAGAATTACACGTCATTTCGTAACTCATTTGTTTTTCCAAGCGCAGCTGGTACTGCTGTAGAGATCCCAGCGGGATATCTAATGTGCGTCGTAAATTGTGAAAGAAACAATTGGTAACACGTTTCGTGCACCACCCTGTAGTTAGAATAATGTGTGGGGTTCATAGTCGCACATCTTGTAGGCATCTGTTTAAAAGGTTAGGAATTCTTAAAACTGCTTCACAGTGCATTTACTCAGTAATGAAATTTTTTCTCAATAACATGGACCAGTTTAAAATCAACAGCGAAATTAATTGTAATACCAGAAAAAAGAAAGACCTATCTTTGGCACAGAAAGGGGTAAAATAGGCTGCTATAAAACTTTTTGATAAATGCCTGACGGACAGCAGTAACAGTTTCGTTTTTTTGTGTAATAGTCACGCACCAACGGGGGTGAATGTGCTGTGCCGGTGCGTTATCGTGATGGAAGAGCCATGAATTATCCCGCCACATTTCAGGCTATTCACTTCTCATGCATTTTCTCGCAGGCGTCGAAGCATGTCCCGGTAGTACAATCGATTAACAGTTATTCCCTGTGGCTCTAGTTCTTGATGAACTAATCCTTCAAAGTCAAAGAAAACTATCAGCATGGTTTTGAGATTTGACCTGACCTGACCTAACCTAACGAGCTTTTTTCTGGTATTGAATAACCTTTCCCGACCAATTGTTTAGATTGAACCTTGGTTTCAACATCATAATCATAGACCCACGTCTCATCACCAGTTATGATCCTCCCAAGGAAGATCTCGTTCTCATTTGCGCGATCCAAAAGCTCTTCACAGATAACGAGGCGAAGGTCTTCCTAGTCTTGACTCATGAACCGTGGGACGAACTTGGAGGCAACACGGTGCATTCCAAGATGCTGTGTCAGAATTTCATGACATGATCCAACTGAAGTGTTACATTCTTCTGCAATCTCTAGGACAGTCAGTCCTCGTTTTCGTTGACGTTTCTGATATGAGCGTTGTTGGTACACATCGAAGGCCGTTCTAAATGAGGGTCATCTTAAACTTCCGTCCGGTCATATTTAAACTGCGTGAACTATTCGTAATACTGAATACTGCTTAAGAACTCATCAGCTTAGGCTTCCTGCATCATTTGGTGTGTGTCTGTAACGGTTTTCTTTGGCTTCACGCAAAATTTAATGCACATGCGTTGCTCCTCTCACTCTGCCATCTCGAAATTCTCTGTGCGCCACAATTTCTACTGAATACAGCGCTGAACAACTAATAGACATAAAACAATGAAACTTCCGGCACATTAAAGGCAGGCATGTGCAGGGATGCCAACCGCATTTTGCTCCAACAGACCATTTGCGTGAAATTACGAATGTTCTGGAATTTTTTCAACAGACGACGTACGCATCTTGCAACTAAGAACTGAATAGAAAACGGCTGACATTAAGAGCCTTTCCTATTCAGTAATAAACAAAAATACAGTAGAGACAGTAATATTTTAAGCTGTGTTGAGTTTTAACTGACATCGCTGAATTCGGTCGTGAGCTAAGTAAAGTTTGCCTCTTACCAAAGGGACAGAAGGGTAAGTAGTGCTGCCAGTGGGGTGTTACAGAATATGACAGGAGCAATTTTTTACTGTTTGTCTTCCAGTATTGACAACTCAGGCGTGCCCAACTCGTACCAATCAGTTGTAATGATATAAATTTCAAATGAAAGTAATATGGATTCGTGGACGCGCATGCCTAATAATTGAAAGGCGGTCCATATTTGTAGCAACCCTGTCTTTCTCTTGTCGGTAGAGCACTTTCCCGCGAAAGGTAAAGGTCCCAAGTTGGGTATCGATGCGCCACATAGTTTTGTCAGGAAGTTTCATATCAGCGAAAACTCTGCTGCAGAGTGAAAATCTCGATTCACAAGTAAGTTTGACCGTTTACATATGCATTTGTCAAACAGTAGCCAGTTGCTTGCCGAACTCTTTTTTATAATTTTGCGATATGTGGCAACTGGAATATACATCGAAGATTTAAAAAAGTTTGTATAGTGCATTGCATCTCGTACTTCGGCAACAAGTGACAGCTGCTTCAAAAGCGAAGTTAAGTTTGACAAACGCAGTTAGCACGTCTTCGCCCTTGTTTGACAAATCTGTGGGCACACAACAGCGAATTTGGCACACAAGTTTGAACATTCATCTACATCGTTACTGTGCAATTCACACTTAAGTGCCTGGCAGATGGTTCATCGAACCATTTTCATACTACTTCTCTACCATTCCTCTCTCGAATGGCGCATGGGAAAAAGGAGCACCTGAATCTTCCCGTTCGAACTCTTATTTCTCTTATTATGATGATCATTTCTCCCTACGTAGGTGGGTGTCAGCAAAATATTTTCTCATTCGGAAGAGAAAGTTGGGGATTGAAATTTCGTAAATAGATGTCGCCGCAAAGAAAACCGCCTTTGTTTCATTGACTGCCACCCCAACTCACGTATCATATCAGTGACACTCTCACCCCTGTTGCACAATGACACGAAACAAGCTGACTCCTTTGCACCTTTTCGATGTCCTCCGTCAACCCTACCTGGTAAGGATCCCACACCGCGCAGCAATATTCCAATTCCTCGATATTTAGTTGAATTGACAGCCCTTAGATTTGTGCGATTTATCGTATACCCAAAATTCATCAGATTTATTTTAGTACCCATGTGAATCATCTCGCACTTTTCTTTGTTCAGTGCCAATTGCCACTTTTCGTACCATACAGAAATTCTCTCTAGATCATTTTGTAATTGGAATTGATCGTCTGATGATTTTACTAGACGGTAAATTACAGCGTCATCTGCAAACAATGTAAGGGGGCTGCTCAGATTATCACCTAGATCATTTAAGTAAATCAGGAACAGCAGAGAGCCTATGACACTACCTTGCGGAACGCCAGATATCACTTCTATTCTACTCGATGATATACCGTCTATCACTACGAACTGTGACCTCTCTGAGAGGAAATCACGAATCCAGTCTCACCACTGAGACGATACTCCATATGCATGCTATTTGATTAACAGTCGCTTGTGAGGAACGGTATCAAAAGCCTTCTGAAAATCTAGGAATATGGAATCGATCTGAGATCCCTTGTCGACAGCATTCACTACTTCATGGGAATAAAGAGCTAGCTGTGCTGCACAAGAACGATATTCTCTGAATCCGTGTTGGTTATGTATCAATAAGTCATTTTCTCCAAGGTGATTCAATATGCGGTCCTAACTCAATTCAGTAAAGTAGAGTGGGAAACAGACCTTACTCGAGCGGCCAGGCCAGCGCGTGGACCTTACCTACCCTGCACACAGATGATAGGAATACTGGAAAAATATATTTAGGAGCTGCTGCAGGAGGAGGGCGAGGGACGCAAAGGTGGCCAGCTGTGTGGAAACCAAACCGCAGCGTCAGTTGCAGCAAAATTTCTGCAATTCAGGTCCAGGCCGGCCGCAGGAGAAACCTCCACGCGTTTCCCAATCTTTCTACTCTGCCGACTCCACTCTCGACCATGACATCTTGCACGAATTACACTACTGGCCATTAAAATTACTACACCAAGAAGAAATGCAGATGATAAACGGGTATTCATTGGACAAATGTATTATACTAGAACTGACATGTGATTACATTTTCACGCAATTTGGGTACATAGATCCTGAGAAATCAGTACCCAGAACAACCACCTCTGGCCGTAATAACGGCCGTGATACGCCTGGGCATTGAGTCAAACAGAGCTTGGATGGCGTGTACAGGTACAGCTGCCCATGCAGCTTCAACACGATACCACAGTTCATCAAGAGTAGTGACTGGCGTATTGTGCCGAGCCAGTTGCTCGGCCACCATTGACCAGACGTTTTCAGTTAGTGAGAGATCTGGAGAACGTACTGGCCAGGGCAGCAGTCGAACATTTTCTGTATCCAGAAAGGCCCGTACAGGACCTGCAACATGCTGTCGTGCATTATCCTGTTGAAATGTAGCGTTTCGCAGGGATCGAATAAAGGGTAGAGCCACGGGTCGTAAGACATCTGAAATGTAACATCCACTGTTCAAAGTGCCGTCAATGCGAACAAGAGGTGACGGAGGCGTGTAATCAATGGCGTCCCATACCATCACGCCGGGTGATACGCCAGTATGGAGATGACGAATACACTCTTTCAATGTGCGTTCACTGCGATGTCGCCAAACACGGATGCGACCATCATGATGTTCTAAACTGAACCTGCATTTATCCGAAAAAATGACGTTTTGCAATTCGTGCACCCAGGTTCGTCGTTGAGTACACCATCGCAGGCGCTCCTGTCTGTGATGCAGCGTCAATGGTAACCGCAGCCGTGGTCTCCGAGCTGATAGTCCATGCTGCTGCAAACGTCGTCGAGCTGTTCGTGCAGATGGTTGTTGTCTTGCATACGTCCCCTGTGGAATCAGGGATCGAGTCGTTGCTGCACGAACCGTTACAGCCATGCGGATAAGATGCCTGTCATCTCGACTGCTAGTGATACGAGGCCGTTGGGATCCAGTACGGCGTTCCGTATTACCATCCTGAACCCACCGATTGCATATTCTGCTAACAGTCATTAGATCTCGACCAATTGCGAGCAGCATTGTCACGATACGATAAACCGCAATCGCGATAGGCTACAATCCCAACTTTATCAACGTTGGAAACGTGATGGTACGCATTTCTCCTCCTCACACGAGGCATCACAGCAACGTTTCGCCAGGCAACGCCGGTCGACTGCTGTTTGAGAAATCGTTCGGAAAAGTTCCTCATGTCAGCACGTTGTAGGTGTTGCCACCCGGCGCCAACCTTGTGTGAATGCTCTGAAAAGCCAATCATTTGCATATACGTCCATACTCTACAAGTGCACCGCAGAGGGCACTTCCCGTTCTACTACGTATCGTGGTTTGTTCCTGCTCCATTCGCGTATGTAGCGCGGGAAGAGCGATCTGTGCGTGCCGTAATTAATCTAATCTTGTCTTCGTGGTCCCTGCGGGAGTCATCGGTGGACATGTAGCACGAGAAGACTTCAAAACGTAACTTACAGATTATCATGGCAGGCCAAGTACCTGTTACTGAGTGGTGTACTACACTGCAAAATGATACAGGTGTATGACATTATTTTTCAACATAGGCCCAAATATTTCCAAGCGATGGGGACGTTCTATGAGTCGCCGGCTGCTGTGGCCGAGCGGTTCTAGGAGTTTGTCTGGAACCGCGCGACCGCTACGGTCGCAGGTTCGAATCCTGACTCGGGCATGGATGTGTGTGATGTCCTTAGGTTAGTTAGGTTTAAGTAGTTCTAAGTTCTGGGGACTGATGACCTCACATGTTAAGTCCCATAGCGCTCAGAGCCATATGAACCATATATGAACCGCTTCATAAATAAACCAAAGCTAAACGCATGTGGCATAAAGTAAAATGGCTTCCACCTAGTTGCGTAGACAGGTAGAAGAGGGTAAGGAGCGATGGAAAACACAAAATGTTGGCCAGGTGCTAGTAGAACTCGCGCTCTTAGAGTTCCGAACAAACTTAATTACGTATGTAGACAGTTCATCCATACCAGGAATGGCACAGTATTGGTCCCGAGAGTCGCAAAGCTTTCGAGACTGAGAAAAAATTTTTTTCGTGTGCTGTAATTACAAATGGATAATTTTCGAATTTTTTCCTTCACTTTTACTGTGGCCTCTTGGTTTCTGCCAAATCGCATGATTCCAGGTCAACCCGAGGTAATGTATAGGTTTTCATGAGTGAGTTTGCAAGTATAAAAATATGTGACATAATTGGTCGTGTCTTTTGACTGCGTTGACTGAGACATACATTTATTACACCTCCAAGGGACCACAGACCTTAGTATGTCGCATAATTGTCAACTTGATACTGCTACCCGTTACTGATTACGGACGAACGGATTAGATAGATAGATAGATAGATAGACAGACAGACGGATAACAAAGGCGATCTTGTAAGGCTCCGTTTTTACAGACTGAGGTACAGAGCTCTAAATATGAGTATTTAACTTTATATTGGATTTCAAGTATTTTTTTTATAATTTTTTTTTCGCTAGAAGCAATCTGCATTTAATTCGTCCCTACTTTCTCCTTCGGCACTTATTTCGCTGATGAGAATTTTTCCGGGTTGTATGGCCGTGGTCCATGGAACTCTTCCATCCCTGACGTTTCGTCCAAAGCTACGTTGGTCATCTTCGGAGGTGCTCCTGGTTGTGATGAGTCTTGCCGACTGACGAGTCGGACGTCGAAGAGCGGCCTAAGTACCCTGGAAAGTGGGCGTGGTCTGGATTTCACGTGATAGAAGAGATAAAACTTGACAAAGATAAAATTTTTTAAATATCGAGCATAGTACGTCGAAGATAAAAACTTCTAATCGATTCTGCAGCGCCACAGTCCATATATCACAGAGTTTCATGGCTTCTTCTTTTCTGTTACATTCATCCCCATGTTTGTACATTTCGATCGCTTCTCTATATTGCCGCGGATAATAGTTCGTCATACTACGTAAAACTTTAGTTTCCGAAAATTTCACGACGTGATCACCTGACTGAAGAGCATGTTCCGCCACGGCTGATTTGTCTGTTTTCCCTAGTCGGCGAAGACTTCTATGTTCCTCCAAACGTGTATACACACTTCTCTTTGTAGTTCCAATGTAGACCTTGCCACACGTACACGGAATCGTATGTACACCTCTTGCAGACAGAGGACGACGTTTATCCTTAACGGCGCGAAGTGCTTGGCCTATTTTCTTAATTGGTCTGAAAATCGCCCGAACGTCACGTTTCTTCAGAATCTTGCCGATTTGATCCGTTACTTTTTTGATGAAGGGTAGAGAAACCGTGTTCTTCCATCGCTGTGGCCTATCATTGTCCTTAGGCCTCCTGTTATTCGGTCGCAAAACTCTATTTCATTACTACAGTACCCATTCTTCTCAAAAGCCTGCTTTAGATGTTTTAAATAGGCGTCCAGGCGTCCAGGTGTTCCGGCGTAGAAATACTTTTAGCTCTGTCCACGAGACTTCTAGATTCTCAGCAGCTGAAACATCCAGTAGAGAAAGCCTTCAGTGTATCAGTTACTTCGCTGCCGAAATAACAAAAGTCGTTTTCTATCCTGTGTCTCATTTCCTAATCTCGTCCCCTCATTATCGTCAGTTATTTTTCGCTACTGGGCATTAAAATTGCTACACCACGAAGATGACGTACTACAGACGCAAAATTCAACCGACAGGAAGAAGATGCTGTGATATGCAAATGATTGGCTTTTCAGAGCATTCACACAAGGTTGGCGCCGGTGGCGACACCTACAACGTGCTGACATGAGGAAAGTTTCCAACCGATTTCTCATACACAAACAGCAATTTACCGGCGTTGCCTGGTGAATCGTTGTTGTGATGCCTCGTGTAAGGAGGAGAAATGCGTACCATCACGTTTCCGACTTTGATAAAGGTCGGATTGTAGCATATCGCGATTGCGGTTTATCGTATCGCGAAATTGCTGCTCGAGATCCAATGATTGTTAGCAGAATATGGAATCGGTGGGTTCAGGACGGTAATACGGAACACCGTACTGGATCCCAACGGCCTCGTATCACTAGCAGTCGAGATGACAGGCATCTTATCCGCATGGTTGTAACGGATCGTGCAGCCACGTCTCGATCCCTGAGTCAACAGATGGGGACGTTTGCAAGACAACAACCATCTGCACGAACAGTTCGACGACGTTTGCAGCAGCATGGACTACCAGCTCAGAGACCTGCGCCTGCGATGGTGTACTCGACGACGAACCTGGGTGTATGAATGGCAAAACGTCATTTTTTTCGGATGAATCCAGGTTCTGTTTACAGCATCACGATGGTCGCATCCGTGTTTTGGCGACATCGCGGTGAACGCACATTGGAAGCGTGTATTCGTCGTCGCCATACTGGCGTATCACCCGGCGTGATGTTATGTGGTGCCATTGGTTACACGCCTCGGTCACCTCTTGTTCGCATTGACGGTGCTTTGAACAGTGAACGTTACATTTCAGATGTGTTACGACCCGTGGCTTTACCCTTGATTCGATCCTTGCGGAACTCTACATTTCAGCAGGATAATAGCACGACCGGATGTTGCAGGTCCTGTATGGGCCTTTCTGGATACAGAAAATGTTCGACTGCTGCCCTGGCCAGCGCATTCTCCAGATGTCTCACTAATTTAAAATGTCTGTTCAATGGTGGCCGAGCAACTGGCTTGTCGCAATACGCCAGTCACTACTCTTGATGAACTGTGGTACCGTGTTGAAGCTGCATGGGCAGCTGTACCTGTACACGCCATCCAAGGTCTGTTTGACTCAATGCCCAGGCGTAATAAGGCCGTTATTACGGCCAGAGGCGTTTGTTCTGGGTACTGATTTCTCAGGATGTATGCACCCAAATTGCATGAAAATGTAATCACATGTCAGTTCTTGTATAATATATTTGTCCAATGAATACCCTTTTATCATCTGCATTTCTTCTTGGTGTAGCGATTTTAATGACCGTACTGTACTTTACACGGTATTCTCAGTCTGCGCTTCTGAAGAGTTAGGGCCGCGCTGTGGTGTTTCTGTGTACGCTGCAGGCGTCCTGAGGATAGCTACTTGTCGGCAGCGGCGCCTGCAGCTGGGACGCGGGTTCCCGTGTAGCAGAGACCTTGGGCCGCGGCGTTTTTCCTCCGCAGGTTGCATCACGGGCGCTGCCGCCTGCTTGCGTCACGAACCTGTCTGCCGGGCCAGCACAGGTTGTGTCGCCTGGCGACGGCCCAGCTGTTCGTCCCCCTTCACACCGTAGCGAACCCGAGCGAACATCCAACAGCGAACGATAATGCTCTCTGGTCTAGGCGTGCGTGAGCTGCGAGCTTACGGTCGTATTCCGATCGCGACGGTCTTCTTGCGATCCCTCAAAGGAAGTTCACGTCCTGTCCTCTTCGGCGCTAGTAGTACGGAAAGTTGTCGCCTGCTACTATCCAACCACGATATTATTGCACCTAGCCTCGCATCCACGCGGTGACGTCACAGCAAACATGTACAGTGGCGAGTGAGGAAAAGACACGATACCGCGACCGATTTCGACAGTTTTACTATACTATCAAGTGGTTCAGTATTGTTCTTGTTGTTGTGGTCTTAGTCCTGAGACTGGTTTGATGCAGCTCTCCACGCTACCCTATCATGTGCAAGCTGCTTCATCTCCCAGTACCTACTGCAACCTGCATCCTTCTGAATCTGCTTAGTGTATTCATCTCTTGGTCTCCCTCTACGATTTTTAGCCTCCACGCTGCCCTCCAATACTAAAATGGTGATCCCTTGATGCCTCAGAACATGTCATACCAACCGATCCCTTCTTCTGGTCAAGTTGTGCCACAGACTCCTGTTCTCCCCAATCCTATTCAATAACTCCTCATTAGTTATGTCATCTACCCATCTAATCTTCAGCATTCTTCTGTAGCACCAGATTTCAAAAGCTTCTATTCTCTTCTTGTCCAAACTATTCATCGTCCATGTTTCACTTCCATACATGGCTACCCTCCATACAAATACTTTCAGAAACGAATTCCTGACACTTAAATCTACACTCGATGTTAACAAATTTCTCTTCTTCAGAAACGCTTTCCTTGCCATTGCCAGTCTACATTTTATATCTTCTCTACTTCGACCATCGTCAGTTATTTTGCTCCCCAAATAGCAAAACTCCTTTACTACTTTAAGCATCTCATTTCCTAATCTAATTCCCTCAGCATCACCCGATTTAATTCGACCACATTCCATTATCCTCGTTTTGCTTTTGTTGACGTTCATCTTATATCCTCCTTTCAAGACACTGTCCATTCCGTTCAACTGCTCTTCCAAGTCCTTTGCAGTCTCCGACAGAATTACAATGTCATCGGCGAACCTCAAATTTTTTATTTTTTCTCCGTGGATTTTAATACCTACTCTGAATTTTTCTTTTGTTTCCTTTACTGCTTGCTCAATATACAGATTGAATAATATCGGGGAGAGGCTACAACCCTGTCTTACTGCTTCCCAACCACTGCTTCCCTTTCATGCCCCTCGACTCTGGGGGACTGATGACCTTCGCTGTTTAGTCCCCCTTAAACATCCCAACAACCACCACCACCACCCCTCGACTCTGACAACTGCCTTCTGTTTTCTGTACAAATTGTAAATAGCCTTTTGCTCCCTGTATTTTACCCGTGCCACCTTCAGAATTTGAAAGAGAGTATTCCAGCCAACATTGTCAAAAGCTTTCTCTATGTCTACAAATGCTACAAACGTAGGTTTGCCTTTCCTTAATGTATCATCTAAGATAAGCCGTAGGGTCAGTATTGCCTCATGTGTTCCAACATTTCTATGGAATCCAGACTGATCTTCCCCGAGGTCGGCTTCTACCAGTTTTTCCATTCGTCTGTAAAGAATTCGTGTTAGCATTTTGCAGCTGTGACTTATTAAACTGATAGTTCGGTAATTTTCACATCTGTCAACACTTGCTTTCTTTGGGATTGGAATTATTATATTCTTCTTGAAGTCTGAGGGTATTTCACCTGTCTCGTACACCTTGCTCACCAGATGGTAGAGATTTGTCAGGACTGGCTCTCCCAAGGCCATCAGTAGTTATAATGGAATGTTGTCTACTCCCGGGGCCTTGTTTCGACTCAGGTCTTTCAGTGCTCCGTCAAACTCTTCACACAGTATTGTATCTCCCATTTCATCTTCATCTACATCCTCTTCCATTTACATAATATTGTCCTCAAGTACATCGCCCTTGTATAGACCCTCTGTATACTCCTTCCACCTTTCTGCTTTCCCTTCTTTGCTTAGAACTGGGTTTTCATCTGAGCTTTTGATATTCATACGAGTGGTTCACTTTTCTTCAAAGGTCTCTTTAATTTTTCTGTAGGCAGTATCTATCCTACCCCTAGTGAGATAAGTCTCTACATCCTTACATTTGTCCTCTATCCATCCCTGCTTAGCCATTTTGCACTTCCTGTCGATCTAATTTTTGAGACGTTTGTATTCCTTTTTGCCTGCTTCATTTACTGCATTTTTATATTTTCTCCTTTCATCAATTAAATTCAATATTTCTTCTGTTACCCAAGGATTTCTACTAGCCCTCGTCTTTTTACCTGCTTGATCCTCTACTGCCTTCACTACTTCATCCCTCAGAGCTACCCATTCCTCTTCTACTGTATTTCTTTCCCCCATTCCTGTCAATTGTTCCCTTATGCTCTCCCTGAAACTCTGTACAACCTCTGGTTCTTTCAGTTTATCCAGGTCCCATCTCCTTAAATTCCTACCTTTTTGCAATTTCTTCAGTTTCAATCTGCAGTTCATAACCAATAGATTGTGGTGAGAATCCACATCTGCCCCTGGAAATGTCTTACAATTTAAAACCTGGTTCCTAAATCTCTGTCTTACCATTATATAATCTATCTGATACCTTTTAGTATCTCCAGGATTCTTCCATGTATACAACCTTCTTTTGTGATTCTTGAACCAAGTTGTGCTCTGTGCAAAATTCTACCAGGCGGTTTCCTCTTTCATTCCTTACTCCCAATCGATATTCACCTACTACATTTCCTTCTCTTCCTTTTCGTACTATCGAGTTCCAGTCACCCATGACCATTAAATTTTCGTCTCCGTTCACTATATCAATAATTTCTTTTATCTCATCATATACAAACGTTATGACGATTATGTTTGCCGGATACATTAAGCGTTCCCCGTCAGAGAAACAAATCTTTCCCAAAAAGTCACTGTTTGCGTCAGTCTTGCCTAGCACATCCACTGCAATCTGCTAGCGCTGAGGTTTGTTCGTCGGCTTTAGTGCCTGAAGCAGCTGCCTCTTGGAGGTATATAGCCGTAATCTCTTGTGCAAGACATTGTGCACTGTTGGGTGTTTCATTTCGAACACTCTGGCCGCCATACGCAACGACTTTGTCCGACTCCTTGCGAACGCCTGCCGCACCTTGTCTATGTTATGAGTGTGAAACAAAGACGACCCGCCCCCTTCTTATGGAGAACATTACCTGTTTTCGTAAGTGGCGTATGCCGAGCCCGCATCGTTGGTCGGGACAGTGGTTGCCTTCCATGCCGAATTTGAAAGTTTCGTTGCACTTGGATGTCGGGTGTCGCCTGTATGAACCATACCACATACTGCGCTTTCTCCTGTGGCGTCCACATTTTATCACGTTTTAAAGTTCAATTTCACGTCAAAACAGAGTCACCCGGAAGGTAAAAAAACTTACCTCAAAACTATACTACTCTCCTGGAAATGGAAAAAAGAACACATTGACACCGGTGTGTCAGACCCACCATACTTGCTCCGGACACTGCGAGAGAGCTGTACAAGCAATGATCACACGCACGGCACAGCGGACACACCAGGAACCGCGGTGTTGGCCGTCGAATGGCGCTAGCTGCGCAGCATTTGTGCACCGCCGCCGTCAGTGTCAGCCAGTTTGCCGTGGCATACGGAGCTCCATCGCAGTCTTTAACACTGGTAGCATGCCACGACAGCGTGGACGTGAACTGTATGTGCAGTTGACGGACTTTGAGCGAGGGCGTATAGTGGGCATGCGGGAGGCCGGGTGGACGTACCGCCGAATTGCTCAACACGTGGGGCGTGAGGTCTCCACAGTACATCGATGTTGTCGCCAGCGGTCGGCGGAAGGTGCACGTGCCCGTCGACCTGGGACCGGACCGCAGCGACGCACGGGTGCACGCCAAGACCGTAGGATCCTACACAGTGCCGTAGGGGACCGCACCGCCACTTCCCAGCAAATTAGGGACACTGTTGCTCCTGGGGTATCGGCGAGGATCATTCGCAACCGTCTCCATGAAGCTGGGCTACGGTCCCGCACACCGTTAGGCCGTCTTCCGCTCACGCCCCATCATCGTGCAGCCTGCCTCCAGTGGTGTCGCGACAGGCGTGAATGGAGGGACGAATGGAGACGTGTCGTCTTCAGCGATGAGAGTCGCTTCTGCCTTGGTGCCAATGATGGTCGTATGCGTGTTTGGCGCCGTGCAGGTGAGCGCCACAATCAGGACTGCGTACGACCGAGGCACACAGGGCCAACACCCGGCATCATGGTGTGGGGAGCGATCTCCTACACTGGCCGTACACCACTGGTGATCGTCGAGGGGACACTAAATAGTGCACGGTACATCCAAACCGTCATCGAACCCATCGTTCTACCATTCCTAGACCGGCAAGGGAACTTGCTGTTCCAACAGGACAATGCACGTCCGCATGTATCCCGTGCCACCCAACGTGCTCTAGAAGGTGTACGTCAACTACCCTGGCCAGCAAGATCTCCGGATCTGTCCCCCATTGAGCATGTTTGGGACTGGATGAAGCGTCGTCTCACGCGGTCTGCACGTCCAGCACGAACGCTGGTCCAACTGAGGCGCCAGGTGGAAATGGCATGGCAAGCCGTTCCACAGGACTACATCCAGCATCTCTACGATCGTCTCCATGGGAGAATAGCAGCCTGCATTGCTGCGAAAGGTGGATATACACTGTACTAGTGCCGACATTGTGCATGCTCTGTTGCCTGTGTCTATGTGCCTGTGGTTCTGTCAGTGTGATCATGTGATGTATCTGACCCCAGGAATGTGTCAATAAAGTTTTCCCTTCCTGGGACAATGAATTCACGGTGTTCTTATTTCAATTTCCAGGAGTGAGATACTAACAAATGGTTTTCAAAATGTGATAACTCAGTCTTAAGTTGTGCAGATAATTGATGGACACTCTGTATTGTGCTCGGACTAATACTGTTGTTGTCGACATGAGTTGGTTGAGCTATTAGCGATGGAGTGCTCCGACAAAAATGCAGTGTTGCTGATACAAGAATATGAATACCATATGCCCTTCTGAAAGCCACGAAATCCACAGCACAGTTGGCGAAGGAAAAGAAATGAGATCGGTAGAAAATTCTCGGAGCATTCAACCGCTCTTGTGCGAAGATGAGAAAGACGATAAATGCGTTAGGCCGGCCGAAGTGGCCGAGCGGTTCTAAGCGCTTCAGCCTGGAACGGCGCGACCGCTACGGTCGCAGGTTCGAATCCTGCCTCGGGCATGGATGTGTGTGATGTCCTTGGGTTAGTTAGGTTTAATTAGTTCTAAGTTCTAGGGGACTGATGACGACAGATGTTAAGTCCCATAGTGCTCAGAGCCATTTGAACCATTTTTGATAAATGCGTTAGATGCTTGAACCAGGAGGCAACAGAGTAAATAAGCACATGCTTTGTAATTCTTTTTATTAAAAAGGAAAAGCACAACAAATATCCATGGAAGTAAAAAAAAACCGCGAATGTGTATCTATTATACTGATTAAAATTAAGAAAATACGAAAAACGTAATGATTTTCGTTGCTTATGTTCATGGCTGATGTGTCACTATTAGGACAGAGATCTTTAATGGGAAATTAAAACAGTTTTCTAACAAACTATAGTGCAGATTTTATGAAATAGCGTATGTGACAGGTCGTGCGAATATTGCACATTTCAGTAATTGCATTTTATTGGCACTTTCTCCGTTATATGGACTTCAAAAATATCCTTGAAGTGCCTCACACATGTGACTGCTGACATAAGAAACTATGTGGTATACAGCAGCTACTGAAAAGCAAAACAGCCACTAAGGTAAATGTTACCGGTTGCTAATAATCAGATAGTAAATCCTAGCGTTTCTTGAGGTTGTGTTGGTCGTCGGTAATTAATGTTCTGCTTTTAAACTTCCTCTTCAGTTGTAATGAGAAGCCAGCGAAAAGCGTCAACCGACGTTAAGTGCAGTTGTGGAATAATGTTAAAGAAAGCTGGAGGTCAAATTCACCATAAAGTGCGCTACGTCCACGCAGTTCTCTTTTACGTACAAATTCAGACACTTAAACTCTCGCTTTCCTACGCCATTTTGCTTGCTTTCTCAGATGCAGTGCGCTCACCATGTAAAATACTGAGTATCAAGGTTTTGCGTCGTGGCTTAAAGCGTAGCAATGCCAACGCATTTTCCATAGCGCGCGTTACCAGAGGGAGGGGGGTACTTTATGCCCACCGTAAAAGTAGCCGAAAAAAATTCGCTACTTGTTGACTTGTATCAATAAGACACTTTTTGAAGACGTGCTAATGAGTAAGTAGGGTTCAGTTACTGAAAAAGCAGGCCGCGGTGGCCGAGCGTTTCTAGACGCTTCAGTCCGGAACCGCGCGACTGCTACGGTCGCAGGTTCGAATCTTGCCTCGGGCATGGATGTGTGTGATGCCGTTAGGTTAGTTAGGTTTAAGTAGTTCTAAGTTCAAGGGAACGGAGGAAGTACAAACATGTTCCGGGAAAATCAGGAATACAGAAATAAAAGTCGCTGAGGAATGAAATAAATAGGAAGTGCAGGAAAGCTAAGACGAAATGGCTGCAGGAAAAATGTGAAGACATCGAAAAAGAGATGATTGTCGGAAGGACAGACTCAGCATACAGGAAAGTCACAACAACCTTTGGTGACATTAAAAGCAACATTAAGAGTGCAACGGGAATTCCACTGTTAAATGCAGAGGAGAGAGCAGATAGGTGGAAAGAATACATTGAAAGCCTCTTTGAGGGTGGAGATTTGTCTGATATGATAGAAGAAGAAACAGGAGTCGATTTAGAAGAGATAGGGGATCCAGTATTAGAATCGGAATTTAAAAGAGCTTCGGAGGACTTACGGTCAAATAAGGCAGAAGGGATAGATAACATTCCATCAGAATTTCTAAAATCATTGGGGGAAGTGGCAACAAAACGACTATTCACGTTGGTGTGTAGAATATATGAGTCTGGCGACATACCATCTGACTTTCGGAAAAGCATCATCCACACAATTCCGAAGACGGCAAGAGCTGATAAGTGCGAGAATTATCGCACAATCAGCTTAACAGCTCATGCATCGAAGCTGCTTACAAGAATAATATACAGAAGAATGGAAAAGAAAATTGAGAATGCGCTAGGTGACGATCAGTTTGGCTTTAGGAAAAGTAAAGGGACGAGAGAGGCAATTCTGACGTTACGGCTAATAATGGAAGCAAGGCTAAAGAAAAATCAAGACACTTTCATAGGATTTGTCGACCTGGAAAAAGCGTTCGACAATATAAAATGGTGCAAGCTGTTTGAGATTCTGAAAAAAGTAGGGGTAAGCTATAGGGAGAGACGGATCATATACAATATGTACAACAACCAAGAGGGAATAATAAGAGTGAACGATCAAGAACGAAGTGCTCGTGTTAAGAAGGGTGTAAGACAAAGCTGTAACCTCTCGCCCCTACTCTTCAATCTGTACATCGAGGAAGCAATGATGGAAATAAAAGAAAGGTTCAGGAGTGGAATTAAAATACAAGGTGAAAGGTTATCAGTGATACGATTCGCTGATGACATTGCTATCCTGAGTGAAAGTGAAGAAGAATTAAATGATCTGCTGAACGGAATGAACAGCCTAATGAGTACACAGTATGGTTTGAGAGTAAATCGGAGAAAGACGAAGGTAATGAGAAGTAGTAGAAATGTGAACAGCGATAAACTTAACATCAGGATTGATGGTCACGAAGTCAATGAAGTTAAGGAATTCTGCTACCTAGGCAGTAAAATAACCAATGACGGACGGAGCGAAGAGGACATCAAAAGCAGACTCGCTATGGCAAAAAAAAGGCATTTCTGGCCAAGAGAAGTCTACTAATATCAAATACCGGCCTTAATTTGAGGAAGAAATTTTTGAGGATGTACGTCTGGAGTACAGCATTGTATGGTAGTGAAACATGGACTGTGGGAAAACCGGAACAGAAGAGAATCGAAGCATTTGAGATGTGGTGCTATAGACGAATGTTGAAAATTAGGTGGACTGATAAGGTAAGGAATGAGGAGGTTCTACGCAGAATCGGAGAGGAAAGGAGTGTATGGAAAACACTGATAAGGAGAAGGGACAGGATGATAGGACATCTGCTAAGACATGGGGGAATGACTTCCATGGTACTAGAGGGAGCTGTAGAGGGCAAAAACTGTAGAGGAAGACCGAGACTGGAATACGTCAAGCAAATAATTGAGGACGTAGGTTGCAAGTGCTACTCTGAGATGAAGAGATTAGCACAGGAAAGGAATTCGTGGCGGGCCGCATCAAACCAGTCAGTAGACTGATGACAAAAAAAAAAAAAGTTCAAGGGGACTAATGACCTCAGATGTTACGTCCCATAGTGCTCAGAGCCATTTGAACCTTTTATTTGAAACATCTTTTACCACGCTCTTAGCGATATCGACATTTTCGATAACGTGTACTAACAAAGGGGAATAAAAAATAGAATGATTAAAAATGCAAATTTCATTAATTGTTGTTGACTTTTACTCACGACATACTATGTAAAGAGATACTGTGATGTGTAAACGAGGTCCTGAACATTAAAATATTGCATATCGCGCTCACTGAGAAAGTGATGTCTACTCCAAAGGCTTAAATTTTTGGTTCAACTTTAACAGAAACGGTTCTAGGCACTTCAGTCCGGAACCACGCTGCTGCTACGTTCGCAGGTTCGATTCCTGCCTCGGGTGTTGATGTGTGTGATGTCCTTAGGTTAGTTAGGTTTAAGTAGTTCTAAGCTGTAGGGGGCTGATGACTTCAGATGCTAAGTCCCATAGTGCTTAGAGCCATTTTTTTGTATCAGAAAATTTTTTTAAAATCGTGGAATCTGGTAGAAGAATACGTTGAAAATCATTTTTTTTCAAAATGTAAGTTTACTATATTTTCAAAATTTGGGCATGAAGAACCACGCCCAACCCCCCGCCTCCTATAGCGTTCCATCCAGTGCACCAATTTTTAGCGCCAAAAAACAATAACACAACTTTCATTGGCTATGCTCGTTCTATTGTGTTCTCTGCGGTTCACTTTGGTGTAAACTCTTGTTCACGGATACAAGCGAATCGTAGTGAATGCTGGCGAATTGTCTGCGAATGCACATTCGCTTCGCTTGCGGTGTGAAGGGCAGTTTACAAATGAAGCTTAGATCCAACGTGTCGCCGATTCTGCTAATCTTCGTTGCGGCTGTAGTACATAAGTCGCTGTAACAAATGCTGATCTATTACAACACTCTTCCAAGAAATCGAAGTTCCACGTTGTACAGTACGAGATCGCTAGCGGTCGAGCAGCGGCGTTAGCGGAACCAGCTATGGCGGCAGGCCCCGAGTCTGTCTGAGCCAGACCTGTTGTAGGTCCTGGTACTAAATCCATTTCAACAACACAGAAATATATTTCCGGCATGCAGTAACGAACGAACGTTCTGAGCGGTTACGAACTCTTGGTTGTCCACTCGATTACTTCTAGTATGCTGGCCGCTGTGGTCGAGCGGTTCCAGGCACTTCAGTCCGGAACCGCGCTGCTACTACGGTCGCAGGTTCGAATCCTGCCTCGGGCATGGATGTGTGTGATGCTCTTAGGTTAGTTAGGTTTAAGTAGTTCTAAGTTCTAGGGGACTGATGTCCTCAGATGTTAAGTCCCACAGTCCTCAGAGCCATTTGACCGAGCGAGGTGGCGCAGTGGTTATCACACTGGACTCGCATTCGGGACGACGACGGTTCAATCCCGCGTCCGGCCATTCTGATTTAGGTTTTCCGTGATTTCCCTAGATCACTCCAGGCAAATGCCGGGATGGTTCCTTTGAAAGACCACGGCAGACTTCCTTCCCCACCCTTGTGCTCCGTCTCTAATGACCTCGTTGTCGACGGGACGTTAAACACTAATATCCTCCTCCTCCGCAGAGCCATTTGAACCATATTTTATTAAGTCCTATGGTGCTTAGAGCTATTTGATTTTTGAACTTCTAGTATTGAAATGAAGCGCTTTGCAACGTAGGATAACAGACAATTTCGGTCCAAATGGTTCAAATGGATCTGAGCACTATGGAACAACAGCTGAGGTCATCAGTCCCCTAGAACTTAGAACAAACCTAACTAACCTAAGGACATCACACACATCCATGCCCGAGGCAGGATTCGAACCTGCGACCGTAGGGGTCGCGCGGTTTCAGACTGTAGCTCCTAGAACCGCTCGGCCACTGCGGCCGGCGCTTTCAACGACTGTCCGTACTGTAGTCGTGTGCCAGTGAACAAACAATTTTAATTGCGTAACCTTGCATTTTTTTTTTTTTTTGGAGGTTACTGAAGCTTTATGACTAGCTCTAGGTCCCTAGCAGGGCCCCAGTCCGCCACTGGGCCGGCGTGGGAGGTCCTCCGCCTGCAGTCCACGTGCCTCTGGCCTTGCATGCCCCTTGTGAGCGCCAGGCGGGCTTATCTCTCGCTACCTGTTCCTCGCGACTCCCACACGCTAACTGCCGTGGCCTCCACCTACTAACGCAGTCTCTCCTCCCCACTACGACTCGCCTAATTTCTCTAAAATCGCGCACTGTGGCGTCCGGCGCCAGCACTGAATACAGCAGTCTGTCTATGGAGTAGACGACGTTTCCACAGGGCTAGTGAGATCCGTGGATTAGCTAGAAAAGAAAAACTTTAAATGAAACAACAAGTTTACTGTTACCAGTCACCGTTTTATTTTTTCCACGACGCGTTTCGAAGGTTTAAACCTCCATCATCGGGTGGATTTACATTAGTTAGTGTTACATATGTGTGTATGTTGTGTTACGACATTTGGAGGAACTTGTGGCACTGCCTAGTGGAGAAACAAGACACTATTTCAGAATATGGTTTTGGATAACTTTTGACAAAAAATTAAACTGATATTTAATGGTAAACTTTAATAAGTAAACTAGAGTACCTCCAGTGGTCACAGGTTCCTTTTTCTGTCGTAACACTTCACATGTATACTGCCACATTTGTAAACAAATATGGCGTCTGGAATCAGCTGGGTGCAAGGTTCGTACAGCAGAAGAGAAGACATAATCGCAAAGTGCAAAGAATATACATTGTAACAACATTATTATAGAATAATCGTTTAAACCATTTGGAGGTGTTTGTTTTGAGGTGTCAAATATATGTGTGTGTACTTCAGGTGGTATATAAATCCAATTTTGAAAGGTTAAAACAGCTAAACATTCGTACTCGTTTATGCAATCAGGTGAAATGTTAAAATGGCTTAAACTTCATACTTGCTAATAACAATTAGGTAAAATGTTACAGGCTTGAATTACACTGGTCATATTGGCTACAGCAGTAAAATCATACATAGATGACACTCTTTGAAGAAAGAGAAGAGAGAGAGAGAGAGAGAGAGAGAGAGAGAGAGAGAGAGAGAGAGAGAGAGAGAGAGGAAGGAAGGAGTGATTATATGAGAGCAAACATTTACATGGCAAGGCGCATATATTTGACACCTCAAAACAAACACCTCCAAATGGTTTAAACGATTATTCTATAATAATGTTGTTACAATGTATATTCTTTGCACTTTGCGATTATGTCTTCTCTTCTGCTGTACGAACCTTGCACCCAGCTGATTCCAGACGCCATATTTGTTTACAAATGTGGCAGTATACATGTGAAGTGTTACGACAGAAAAAGGAACCTGTGACCACTGGAGGTACTCTAGTTTACTTATTAAAGTTTACCATTAAATATCAGTTTAATTTTTTGTCAAAAGTTATCCAAAACCATATTCTGAAATAGTGTCTTGTTTCTCCACTAGGCAGTGCCACAAGTTCCTCCAAATGTCGTAACACAACATACACACATATGTAACACTAACTAATGTAAATCCACCCGATGATGGAGGTTTAAACCTTCGAAACGCGTCGTGGAAAAAATAAAACGGTGACTGGTAACAGTAAACTTGTTGTTTCATTTAATGTCAGTAACAGTCACGGTAAAGCCTAACCTAAAAATGTTCGCATTTAAAAGAGAAACTTTTCAAACTCGTGTCCCGTATACACGGTATTTCAGAATTACACCGACAAACTTCGAGGGGATACAGAAGGCGTCCTGAGGAACAAAGTGAGGACAGAATCCCGTCTCCGGAAACGTCATCCAAGACCTGTACGAAGCGTACAAGTTAAGGCACCAGCACCTGTATATCTATCTACACTGAAGCGCCAAGGAAACTGATATAGCCGGTCCGTGTTGCCGTGCGGTTCTAGGCGCTTCAGTCTGGAACCGCGTGACCGCTACGGTCGCAGGTTCGAATCCTGCCTCGGGCATGGATGTGTGTCCTGTCCTTAGGTTAGTTAGGTTTAAGTAGTTCTAAGTTCTAGGGGACTGATGACCTCAGATGTTAAGTCCCATAGTGCTCAGAGCCATTTGAACCATTTTTGAAACTGATTTAGGCATGCATATTCAAATACAGAGTTATGTAAACAGGTCCAATATGGCGCTGTGATCACCAACTGCTACGAGGGGCGTTTGAAAAGTCCGTGCAAAAATAAAAACTACTTACGCGTTTGGGGTAAACCTTTTTTATTTTTCGACTTAGTCTCCTTTTAGACTTGTACACTTCCTCCAATGCTGTTCTAATTTGTTGATACCTTCCGAATAACAGGAATTGTCAAAGTCTCCAAAATAGCTATTAGTTGCTGCAATGACCTCCTCGTTTGAATAAAATCTTTGTCCCGCCAGCCATTTCTTCAAATTGGGGAACAAATAGTAGTCCGAGGGAGCCAAGTCTGGAGAATAGGGGCGGGGGTTGTGAAACGAGCTGGAATCCTACTTACATTAATTTTGTGACCACATTTGCTGAGGTGTGTGCTGGTGCATTGTCGTGATGGAAAGGGACTTTTTGCGGTTTCAATCGCCGGCGTTTCTCTTGCAGCTCGGTTTTCAAACGGTCCAAAACCCCCCCAGGGGGTCCACAACTCTTTTGTGGACACGTGCGTAGCGAGCACGGGACCCCGAGCTAATGTGGCCCTCCTTCCTTTCCGGGCTGCATACCTTCCCTTCCCTTTCCGCATCCCTCCCCGTCCCCCATCTTCGCCCCCCCCCTCACCTCTGACTATTTCCTTCCCTTTCTCCCCCTCTGGGAGTATGGTTTGTGCCTACGTCCGGAGACGGACGCTCGAAACTTTTCCAACTTACTTGCTTTCTACACTTACAAGTCCTCGTCCTTCCTCTGTCCTTCCTCTGTCCTTCTCTTTTCCTTCCCTCTTCTCCTTGCCCTTTTCTCCGCTGCGGCGTTCGAGACCCCCTCTTCTTTCCTTTCCCTTTCTCTTTTTTCCTCCCTGTGCGTGTCTGAAGGCCGACCCACGCACTTCCATGCGTAGCCGGTGACGGGGTAACGCGTAATTCCCCGCCCCGGGTAGACAGGTAGGACACGTACGTACCCCCTGGTAACGGCCAGGCCCAGGGAGGGGTGATTACCCGAGCTGATACCTTCCGAAAGTGCCGATTGGTCCCTCCGTCCGTTTGTCGGGAGGTGTGACCTGAGGTGTGAACAATCACCTAAGGCGGGTGTGCCCTCGGTGAGGGCCCCCACAAGGGAGGAGCGCGCCATCGGAGACGCCGGTAATCATGGGGGATTCTTCCGCAATGGTTTCCTCACCTTCCACTATGTCTGCTCACAAACGTAAGTTCACTGAGTCTCAGCCACAGACGGTTCTTCCATCGTTGCCACAGTTCCTTGTTGTTTCTCGGTCTGACGAAGGTCACGACTTTTCCACGGTCAACCCTTTCATTATTCAGAAAGGTGTCGACGCAATTGCGGGTCCCGTAAAGTCTTGTTCCAGATTACGGAATGGTACCCTGTTGTTAGAAACACACAGTGCCCTCCAGGCTCAAAAATTGCTGCGTACTTCTCTGCTCCACACCTTCCCTGTCCGGGTGGAACCGCACCGTACCTTAAATTCCTCGCGTGGAGTCGTTTATACACGCTCCCTCGATGGATTGTCTGACGAAGAAATTCAGCACTACCTGTCTGACCAGGGCGTCACCGCTGTTCATCGGGTTATGAAAAGGGTTGACTCGAACATCATTCCGACCCGCACTGTCTTCCTGACATTTGACAAAGTTCAACTCCCATCAAAAATCAAAGCAGGCTATGAGATCATTTCCGTTCGCCCTTATGTCCCAAACCCTACGCGTTGCTATCGATGTCAGCGGTTCAATCACACCAGCCAGTCCTGTTCCAATCCGGCCAAATGTGTTACGTGTGGCAAGGATGCCCATGAGGGTGCTTGTCCACCTCCATCCCCTCACTGCATCAACTGTTTGGGTGACCACGCTGCTTCCTCTCGAGATTGCCCCGTTTTCAAGGACGAAAAGCTGATCCAGGAAATAAGAGTGAAGGAAAAGGTGTCGACCTTTGCTGCTCGAAAGTTACTCGCCAGTCGACAGCCCACCGTGCCTCAGAAAGGAAAATACAGCGCTGTCCTTGCTTCTCCTCGGTCAACAAAGGAGGCGGCCACGCAGACTTGCGACCTCACATTTAGTACCACGGTCGTCAGATCGGCCAGCGCAAAGATCGCCCGTTCAACCTCACCTCTTTCACCTGCCCACTCTATGGCTCACCCTTCGTCGGGTTCTGCTAAATCTCGAGCCCAAAAGTCAGACGCCAAGTCTTCAAAAAAAGAGCATTCTCGTGAAGAGTTTTTACGTACTACAACTTCACAACCATCGGTTCCTCCTTCATCTAAACATACCTCCAAGAAGGCTACGAAGAAACACAGTTCCTCTCCTTCTCCGCCAAGGCGTGTCCCATCTACAGCACCTCCTGGCGGAAATCGCCCTCGGCCGTCTTCTGTGTCGCCGAGGCGCACTGTTGGTGGCCGGTCAACTGGCCGATCGTTGGTGGCAGGAGCTGCTCCTGACCAACCTATGGATCAGGATCTTCTGCCTTCGACTGAATGCCATTCCATGCTGTCGGTCGCAAGCTCTGAGCAGTCGTTGAGTTGACAGCACCCTTGGTCACGTTCCTCCCTTTTCTGTTCACCCAATGTCCATTATCCACTGGAATATCCGCGGCATTCGCGCCAATCGGGAGGAATTGTCGATCCTCTTACGATCCTACTCGCCGGTCATCTTCTGTCTTCAGGAAACAAAGCTGCGTCCCCATGACCGCTTTGTTCTCCCTCATTTTCAGTCCGTCCGATATGACCTCCCCTCTGTTGAAGGCACTCCAGCCCATGGAGGACTCATGATTCTGCTCCATGATACTCTCCATTATCACCCAATCCCCTTAAACACTTCCTTCCAAGCTGTCGCCGTCCGTCTTTCCCTTTCTGGGTACACGTTCTCTCTTTGTACGGTATACATTCCATCGTCTACACCAATGGCACGAGCTGATCTCCTTCATCTTCTTGATCAGCTTCCACCCCCCTATTTGTTGGTTGGGGACTTCAATGCCCACCACCCGCTTTGGGGATCTCCACATCCTTGTCCACGTGGCTCACTATTGCTAGACGTCTTCCACCAAGCGGATCTAGTCTGCCTCAACACTGTGGTCCCCACATTTTTATCTGCCTCCACGGCAAATTTATCCCATTTGGACCTTGCGGTTGGTACTGTTCCGCTAGCTCGGCGCTTCGAATGGTTCGCCATTGATGATACACACTCGAGTGACCACTTTCCATGTGTTCTTCGACTGCAGCCTCAACTGCCATATATGCGCTCGCGACGCTGGAAGTTTGCCCAAGCCGATTGGACACTTTTTTCGTCTCTAGCGACATTCGATGACCGTCGCTTTCCCAGCGTCGACGATGAGGTCACACATTTTACCGACGTTATTCTCACAGCTGCGGAACGTTCAATACCACGCACCTCCGAATTGCCCCGGCGCCCTCCAGTTCCTTGGTGGAACGAGGCATGCCGTGACGCAATACGTGAGCGGCGACGTGCTCTTCGCATTTTCCGTCACCATCCAACTTTGGCCAACTGTATCCGATATAAGCAGCTCCGTGCGCGATGCCGTCGCGTCATCCGCGATAGCAAGAAGGCAAGCTGGAAATTCTTTATTAGCTCATTTAACACCTTCACTCCCTCCTCGGAAGTTTGGAGTCGGCTTCGACGGTTCTCAGGCGCGCCTAGTTTCTCCCCGGTCTCTGGGCTCACTGTCGCGCATGATACCTTAGTGGACCCCGTCGCAATTTCTAACTCATTGGGTCAGCACTTTGCTGAGATTTCGAGCTCTTCAAATTACCCGCCAGCGTTTCTCCCGAAGAAACGTGCAGCGGAAGTGCGACATCTTGCTTTCTCCTCTCAAAATCGCGAAAGCTACAATACTGTTTTCTCCATGCGCGAACTCCAACATGCACTCTCTTCTTCTCGCTCCTCCGCCCCAGGACCGGATGGTATCCATGTCCAAATGTTGCTGCATTTATCAACCCATAGCCTGCGTTACCTCCTTCGCCTTTATAATCGAATTTGGACCGACAGTACCTTTCCCAGGCGATGGCGGGAAGCTATTGTCGTTCCCATTCCGAAACCTGGAAAGGACAAACATCTCCCCTCTAGCTATCGCCCCATTTCTCTCACGAGTAGTGTCTGTAAGGTTTTGGAGCGTATGGTGAATTACCGTTTAGCTTGGTGGCTGGAGTCCCGCAGTCTTTTAACACCAGCCCAATGCGGATTCCGAAAGCATCGTTCTGCTGTTGACCATCTTGTTGCTCTCTCCACTTATATCATGAACAATTTTCTCCGGAAACGCCAAACGGTAGCAATATTTTTTGATCTGGAGAGAGCGTACGATACCTGTTGGAGGACAGGCATCCTCCGCACACTGTTCTCTTGGGGCTTTAGAGGCCGGCTGCCCCTTTTTCTTCGCGAATTTATGGCAGAGCGCACATTTAGGGTGCGGGTGAACACTACTCTCTCCCGTACTTTCTCCCAAGAAAACGGGGTACCCCAGGGCTCCGTGCTGAGTGTTGTACTGTTTGCCATCGCCATTAATCCAATTATGGATTGTCTCCTTCCTGATGTCTCGGGCTCCCTCTTTGTGGACGATTTTGCGATCTACTACAGCTCTCAACGGACCAGCCTTCTTGAAAGACGTCTTCAAGGATGTCTCGATCGCCTCCACTCGTGGAGCATCGAAACCGGCTTCCGTTTCTCACCCAGTAAGACCGTTTGTGTTAATTTTTGGCGACGTAAGGAGTTTCTTCCGCCCTCCTTACATCTAGGTCCTGTCACCCTTCCGTTTTCCGACGTCGCTAAATTCTTGGGTCTTATGTTTGACAGAAAACTGTGCTGGTCCTCCCACGTTTCCTATCTTTCGGCTCGCTGTCTGCGTTCCCTTAACACCCTCCGTGTCCTGAATGGTACCTCTTGGGGAGCGGACCGAGTCGTCCTTCTCCGCCTCTATCGCGCCTTAGTGCGCTCGAAATTGGATTATGGAAGCATAGTCTACTCCTCTGCTCGGCCGTCTATTCTTCGGCGTCTCGACTCTATCCACCACCGTGGATTACGTTTAGTGTCTGGAGCTTTTTACACCAGCCCTGTGGAAAGCCTTTATGCTGAGACTGCTGAACCTCCGCTGTCCAATCGGCGGGCAGTCCTTCTGAGTCGTTATGCTAGCCATCTGTCTTGCATGCCTGCTAATCCAGCCCATAACCTCTTTTTCGACGCCTCCTTTGATGTCTGGTATGCAGGCCGCTCCTCCTCCCTACTACCCCCAGGAGTCCGCTTCCGTCAACTGCTCCATTCTCTTTCCTTCCGCTTTCCTAAAACCTTCTTGACAACTTGGGGTACAGCACCGCCTTGGCTCCGTCCCCGGATCGACTTGCTCAGAGACCTATGTCAATTTCCCAAGGATGGTACCCCTACACTTGTTTACCGTCGGGCATTTGCTGCTCTATGTGCACAAATGACGGAAGCCACATTTATTTACACCGATGGCTCGAAAACATCGTTAGGTGTAGGGAGTGCCTATATTGTTGGCGACACCCCAAATCACTTTCGGCTTCCCGACCAGTGTTCGGTTTATACTGCGGAGCTTTACGCTGTTCTCCAGGCTGTCCACTACATCCGCCGCCATCAGCGGATACAGTACGTAATCTGCTCAGATTCTCTCAGCTCTCTCCTAAGTCTCCAAGCTCTTTACCCTGTGCACCCTCTGGTCCACCGGATTCAGGACTGTCTGCGCTTGCTCCACCTGGGGGGCGTCTCAGTGGCGTTCCTCTGGCTCCCGGGACATGCTGGTATCTGTGGAAATGAGGCGGCCGATATAGCGGCCAAGGCTGCAGTCTCTCTTCCTCGGCCAGCTCTTCAGTCTCTTCCGTTTACCGATCTACGGAGCGGTTTATGTCGCCAAGTTACTCATTTATGGCATGCGCATTGGTCAACACTTCCCCACAATAAATTGCGGGAAGTGAAAGCCCTTCCTTGCGCTTGGACCTCTTCCTCCCAAACGCGTCGTCGGGAGGAGGTAATTTTAGCTCGACTCCGGATAGGGCACTGTCTTTTTAGTCATCGACATCTTTTAAGCGGTGATCCTCCCCCACTCTGTCCCCACTGCTCTCAGCTGTGGACGGTCAGACACCTTTTAATTGAATGCCCCTATTTTAATCCGTTACGCTCCCGTCTACAGCTCTCGCCTGATCTATCGTCGATTTTAGCAGATGACACGCGCTCAGCTGACCGCGTTCTACAGTTTATTAGTGACAGTGAAATGACGTCAGTCATTTGAAGCTTTTTTTGGGGACAACCAACCCCTTTCTATAGTGGACTTTTAAGCATTCCTTCTGCCTTTAGTTTCTCAAATTTTCTGACTTTGTTTCCATTGCTGCTGATTTTAAATTTCGTTTTTTTTTCCCTGTTTTCTACGTCACGGGCTGGGCGCTAATGACCATAGAAGTTTTGCGCCCTAAAACCACAAACAAAAAAAAAAAAAAAAAACGGTCCAATAACGATGAAAAAAATGCACCTGTCATACCCTTTTCCAGATATTCGATGAGGATTATCCCTTGCGAATCCCAAAACACAGTTGCCATAACCTTTCTGGCCAAAGGACTGGTCTTCACCTTTTTTGGTTCAGATTCTCCGTTGGTAACCCATTGTTTAGATTGTTGCATGGTCTCAGGAGTATAGTAATGCATCCATGTTTCATCCACAGTAACGAAACGACGCTTAAAGTCCTGCGGATTCTTCCTGAACAGCTGCAAGCAATCCTTGCAACACTTCACACGATTCCGTTTTTCGTCAAGCGTGAGCAATCGCGGAACCCTTCTTGCGGACAGCTTTCTCATGTCCAAATGTTTATGCAAAATATTATGTACCCGTCCATTCGAGATGACCACAGCACTAGCAATTTCACGCACCTTGACTCTTCTGTCATCCATCACCATATCATGGATTTTATCAACGATTTCTGGAGTCGTAACCTCCACGGGGCGTCCAGAACGTTCAGCATCACTTGTGCCCATATGGCCACTCCGAAAATTTTGAATCCACTTATAAACTGTTCTAATGGAAGGAGCAGGAGTAATATTTAATCACCACACGAAATTCTTCTTCGTCCATTTTTTTGACAATCACTCGACTCCCTTGATTCACACGAATGCCAAACACAAATAAATAGACCAATATGGCTGAAACTTGGTGTCCGTTCTTTCCAAAAATGCTTCTAACGAAACATGGGCCGATGGTGCCAGTGGTGACATCTCTCGGACTTTGCACGGACTTTTCAAACGACCCTCGTGTATAAGACAACAAGTGTTTGGAGCAGATGTTACATCAGTTACCGCTGCTACAATAGCGGGTTACAAAGATTTAAGTGAATTTGAACGTTATGTTATAGTCCCGCATGAGCGATGGGACACAGCATCTCCGAGGTGCCGATGAAGTAGGGATTTTCCTGTACGACCTTTTCACGGGTGTACCGTGAATATCAGGGATCCAGTAAAACATTAAAATCTCAGACGTAGCTGCGGCCGGAAAAAGACCCTGCAAGAACGGGACCGACGACGACTGAAGAGAATCGTTCAGCGTGACATAAGTGCAACCCTTCCGGGCCATTAACAAGTGTCAGCGTGCGAGCCATTCAATGAAACATTATCGACCTGGGCTTTCGGAGCCGAAGGCCAACTTGTGTATCCTTGATGACTGCACGACCCCTTGCCTGGGCTCGTCAATACCGAATTTCGACTGTTGATGACTGGAAACATGTTGCCTGGTCGGACGAGCCTCGTTTCAAATTCTATCGAACCGATGGACATGTACTGATATGGAAGCAACCTCATGAGTCCATGGACCCTGCATGTCAGCAGGAGACTGTTCAAACTGGTCGAGGCTCTGTCATGGTATGGGGCGTGTGCAGTTGGAGTGATTTGGGACCCCTGATACGACTCTGACAGGTGACACGTACGTAAGCATCCTGTCTGATCACCTGCATCCATTTATGTCCGTTGCGCATTCCGACGGACTTGGGCAATTCCAGAAGGACAACGCGACACCCCACACGTCCAGAAATGCTACAGTGTGTCTCCAGGAACACTCTTCTGACTTTAAACACTTTCGCTGGCCACCAAACTCTCCAGATATGAACATTATCGAGCAAATCTCGGATGACTTTCAAAGTGCTGTTCAGAAGACATCTCCTCACCCCCTCGTACTCTTAGGGATTTTCGGACAGCCTTGGACGATTCATGGTGTCAATTCCCTCTCGTTCGACCTATACTTGAGTATTGCTCATCAGTGTGGGATCCGTACCAGGTCGGGTTGATGGAGGAGATAGAGAAGATCCAAAGAAGAGCGGCGCGTTTCGTCGCAGGGTTATTTGGTAACCGTGATAGCGTTACGCAGATGTTTAGCAAACTCGTGTGGCAGACTCTGCAAGAGAGGCGCTCTGCATCGCGGTGTAGCTTGCTCTCCAGGTTTCGAGAGGGTGCGTTTCTGGATGAGGTATCGAATATATTGCTTCCCCCTACTTATACCTCCCGAGGAGATCACGAATGTAAAATTAGAGAGATTAGAGCGCGCACGGAGGCTTTCAGACAGTCGTTCTTCCCGCGAACCATACGCGACTGGAACAGGAAAGGGAGGTAATGACAGTGGCACGTAAAGTGCCCTCCGCCACACACCGTTGGGTGGCTTGCGGAGTATCAATGTAGATGTAGAAGCACCTTTCAGAGATTAGTCGAGTCCGTGCCACGCCGTGTTACTGCACGATATTAGGCAGGTGTACCAGTTTCTTTCGCTTTTCAGTGTATGTTTACAGGGTTATTCCGTGATGACGTTACAAACTTTAATGGATGATGGAGGAGGATAAATGTATCAGTTTGAGGTAAAGGACCGTGGTTCGGAAACGACGGGGTCGAAAGTTGTGAGCGAAAATCGTTTGATACCTATGGCAGCGCAATACATGAACCGTTACTGTTATTGGTAAGAATGTGCGGTAGGCACATTTGAGACGTGGTAGTGTGGATCAAAACAAGAGAAAGTGTCTAGTAAACACGGGCTCCTAACTGTCGTCCGAAGACTGTACGTTCTGGTGATGAGATCGCCTGCATTGTGGCCGCGCACGTAGTGGCGTGCTGATTTGAAAAGATCGGACGTCTTCGGCCGATGTCGGACGCGTGGGATTAGCCGAGCGGTCTTAGGCGCTGCAGTCATGGACTGTGCGGCTGGTCCCGACGGAGGTTAGAGTCCATCCCTCGGGCATGGGCGTGTGTGTTGTCCTTAGCGTAAGTTAGTTTAAGTTAATTAACGGGAGGTTTACTGTCTTTGGCCCGAAAAAAGCATGTTCTTTGAGAATTTTTTTTCCTGGGATGTGTTATAGATATCAATGTCAAATTTGGTCAAAATGTTTGATATTTCCTCTACAAACCGGAATTTTTTCGACCGGAATGTCGAAGAGCAAAGGCGAGAGTGCCATCGGACCGAAACAAAATTTCGATGTAGACCTCCACGCGCGGTATGTCACAGGTCAGCCGGCTCGTCTGAAATCAAAACTGAGTTGACGTTAGCGAAGTATGTAAGATTCTTTAGGAGTTGTACCTCGCTCAAGTTATTTGGACCATAGGAAACAAAATAGCGTCCATTGGAAAAGATAGGGTTTATTCATCGATTTTTCGACTTCGTCGGCCAAGTAAAAATATTTATAGTGGATGGATCGGAATAAAAGTGGTACGACTTCTAGACAATTTAGTTGGCTTCGTCGGAAACAAAGAATCTTTCCAATCGGTTCAGTAGATTTGAAGTTACCATACGCGCGATGAAAAATTCATTTCGAGAAAAACGCGTTTGAAGTATTGTCTACATGTAAATGCAATATTATGCAACTTACGTTCAACCTGCTATTCCGGGTTCGTAAACTAGTCCTTTCTCTTCCTCACAGAGGGCCTTCTGCTCGATCTGGGCCATCCTGCGCTGCTCCAGAGCCGCTCGTACGGCCGGCGACAAGCGGTTTTCGGCCGCTTGAATCCGGTGGTCGTCCGAATGCTTGGCGAACTGCGTCGAATAGAGACCCAGGGTGACGTCCATCGTTGTCATGGTCTTCAGAATTGCTGAATACCCTTCGTTGAAGCTGCTCACTGCCAGGAAAGTCGCAATCTCCACAGTCTTCGCACCAGAATGCAAATGCTTGGGGGCTAGCTTCCAAACACACGCGTTCAAACTTTCATTTGAATTTTGTGTCTTCCCCCACGCCCCCCTCCCCCAAGCACCGGTACAATAACTCGTCCTCCGAAAGAACAAAACTGGTGCGTGAAAAAGGCCGATTTCAGGCAGGTGCATTTTTTTGTTCAACCCCGAATAACAAACATTTCCGTTCCGTATTCGGAAAAACCGTTTCAGGGGTGGATTCTAAACACTTTTTTGGATCCAAAAATGCAATTAAAAAAAAACGATTTTTTTGAACCAAACGATAGTAAACCTCCCCTTAAGTAGTGTGTAAGTCTTGGGACCGCTGACATCAGCACTTTGATCCCTTAGGTACTTACGACAAGTTTCAAAGTTTTTCCGGAAGCCGTCATAGCACGGGGCGAGCCAGTTAACGTTGGCGTGGATGCGGAGGGGACATCCGACCCCACGAGAGACAACGCCGTCGGCAAGCGGGGCGAGGCAGCTAACGTGAATTGAGTTCTCAGCGCTCTCCAGGGGCAGTTGTCGGCTTTATTCACCTCGCAAATCGTATAGTTTCTGTACGGGAACGGACGCGCGTAACATAGCTCCGTTGCCTCTTTTAACGATTATCAAAGAAGAGCGGAGAAAATCACGAAGAAGATGCTGGACTCGATATCTTGAACAGTAGACTGCAGGTAGAGAAACACTACATACACTACTGACCATTAGAATTGCTACACCACGAAGATGACGTGCTACAGACGCGAAATTTGACCGACAGGAAGAAGATGCTGTGATATGCAAATGATTAGCTTTTCAGAGCATTCACACAAGGTTGGTGCCGGTGGCGACACCTACAACGTGCTGACATGAGGAAAGTTTCCAACCGACTTCTCATACACAAACAGCAGTTGACCGGCGTTGCCTGGTGAAACGTTGTTGTGATGCCTCGTGTAATGAGGAGAAATTCGTACCATCACGTTTCCGACAATGTCGCGATTGCGGTTTATCGTATCGCGACATTGCTGCTCGCGCTGGTCGAGATCCAATGACTGTCAGCAGCATATGGAGTCGGTTGCATCAGCAGGGTAATTCGGAACGCCGTGCTGGATCCCAACGGCCTCGTATCACTAGCGGTCGAGATGACAGGCGTCTTATCCGCATGGCTGTAACGGATCGTGCAACCACGTCTCGATCCCTGAGCCAACAGATGGGGACGTTTGCAAGACAGAAACCATCTGCACGAACAGTTAGACGACGTTTGCAGCAACATGGACAATCAGCTCGGAGACCATTGATGCGGTTGCCGTTGACGTTGCATCACAGACAGGTGCGCCTGCGATGGTGTACTCGACGACGAAGCTGGGTGCACAAATGGCAAAACGTAATTTTTTTTCGGAATAATCCAGGTTCTGTTTACAGCATCATGATGGTCCCATCCGTGTTTAGCGACATCGCGGTGAACGCACATTGGAAGCGTGTATTCGTCATCGCCATACTGGCCATTGGTTACACGTCTCGGTCAACTCTTGTTTGCACTGACGGCACTTTGAACAGTGCACGTTGCATTTCAGATGTGTTACGACCCGTGGCCTTACCCTGCATTCGATCCCTGCGTAACCCTACATTTCAACAGGATGATGCACGACCGCATGTTGCAGGTCCTGTACGGCCCTTTCTGGATACAGAAAATGTTCGACTGCTGCCCTGGCCAGCACATTCTCCAGATCTCTCACCAACTGAAAACGTCTGGTCAATGGTGGCTGAGCAACTGGCTGGTCACAATACGCCAGTCACTACTCTTAATGAACTGTGGTATCGTGTTGAAGCTGCATGGGCAGCTGTACCTGTACACGCCATCCAAGCTTTGTTTGACTCAATGCCCAGGCGTTTCAAGGCCGTTATTACGGCCAGAGGTGGTTGTTCTGGGTACCGATTTCTCAGGATCTATGCACCCAAATTGCGTGAAAATGTAATCACATGTCAGTTGTAGTATAATATATTTGTCCAATGAATACCCGTTTGTCATATGCATTTCTTCTTGGTGTAGCAATTTTAATGGCCAGTAGTGTATAACAAATCGAAGTTACAGGACGCGTTTTCGAGAGGTATTCTATTTGATGATGCTTTGAAACGGCTTACACTCGTATCACGTACTCTGTGACAAATAAAATTAACCAAATACGATGTTTAACTCCGTGCAGTATGGCGGGGACTAAGTGGCGCTGGTGACGTAAAAACTGTGTCGCATGTCACTGGCCAAGTTCCTCTCCACGAGGCAAAAAGTCTGACGTACCAGTTTCTTTCACGCTCCGCGGAGTAGTGGGGCGTGCAATTCGACGGTGTGACGTCACCAGCTGCTAGTGTACCCGTGGAAGGGCGGCTGTAGCAGCGTGTACTGCCGACACCCCCGGGATAACAAGGCCGTCCAGCAGTGTTAGTGACGTCACACTAAGCGGCCCATAGCCGATGCAGCAGTCCACGGACACCTCCGTACAGACGCGCCTGATGCTAACGATCTTCTGTCCGTCATACAGAAAGGACCCAACTATAATTCGAACCAAAGACCAAATTATATATATTCTTGTAAACAGCATAAAGGTTCATAACGAAATACCGATTACATATACGGGCAGGAATAGGTTCTAGAACTCCTTTGAAATGTGTTTATCTTCAGTACCAGAATGAACGTCAAATTGTCAGGTTTTCTAACTAGAAAAGCACTTTGTTAGTAACAGACAGCAATAATGAGACTTGTAGTTGGTGATTTCTACGTGGAAAAGCTGTAGAGAGATTGAAAATGGTAAGTAAAGAGAGCCTCAGCCTTTTGCTCACATTCTTACATGTAATGCACGTGGTTGTTTTTCATTTCCTTACCTTTCATAAAATTTTTAATATTGTTTCAAGAAGTGTATCTTCAATAGCAGAGTGAACTTCAAATTGTCAGGCTTTTCATAAAGGAAAGAGCAGTCCCTTAGTATCACAGTGCAAGACAGAATCTTGTGTTCAGTGATGTCTATGTTAAAAGGAGAATATTTGATATCTGTCTTTTGTTTCCATTCTTTATTACTGGGGATACACTTGTAAAAATTCTTGAAAAGAGCTGTCACCATGAACGTATGAGTAAATTCACAATAGTCATGTGTTTTATGAGATAAAGCGAACTCTTGTTACCTTACTGTAAACGAAAGTTGTGAGGGTTTTGCTATGTATGACAGTGTTTAAGATAATTTACTTTCAGTGTAATAGCTTGAAAATGTTAAGTCCTGCTGTCAGTTGGCATTTGTCACCACCTGTATGCGAGTTTTAAAGCTAAATAGGGTTCTGACAATTATAAAATAGTGGCAAAGTTCCTCAATCGATTAAACTTATTCCTGCCCGTATATGTAATCGGTATTTCGTTATGAACCTTTATGCTGTTTACAAGAATATATATAATTTGGTCTTTGGTTCGAATTATAGTTCGCTCCTTTCTGTATGCGTCTGTACGGAGGTGTCCGTGGACTGCTGCGTCGGCTATGGGCCGCTTAGTGTGACGTCACTAACACTGCTGGACGGCCTTGTTATCCCGGGGGTGTCGGTACTGCCCGGCTGGGACACGGGACGCTGTGCGCTGGACGGAGATGTCGGCCGCAGCTGGAAGCCGGCCACTTGGCAGCCGACTGATGCGGCGCTTCCTTCGCAAATAACCGCCGCAGTGCGGTGCGTGGCGCGGGCCTGTGTCTTCGCGCCTCTTAACCGCGATCTACGGCGCAGGCGGATGAACAGTTTCGCAGTCTCGCTGAAGTACTGGCTGTCGTACATTTCCCGCCCGCACAGCCTGATCCTAAAGCTGCTGGCACACTGGAAGAGACAGCTAACGTCGACGTGCACGCAGATGGGATGTGCGCGTACAACGCCGCAAGAGACAGCACCGCCGACACGTGGCAAAAGCTGCTTAACGTAATTTTGCGCTCTTAGCACTCTCCAGCGATAGTTGTTCGGAAGGACAGAAACCATCTTCATATAAATATATAGTTAAGGCTCACCGGCCATTTGACCGTCTTCTTCTGTGCGGATGCACAATCAGTGCTTGAACTCTTACGGGAATCGGCGGTAAAGCCGCGAGTAATGAATATAATGGACAGGGGCACTATGAGTATAGTGCGGAACAAAAAGTTGCTAATGTGGGTCTCACGGGAGGTGTGCCAGAGATAAGTGACTGCAGTCGCACTATCCTCTGTGTGCTCGCTGGCTCAGATCGATGCCGGCACGGTTGCTCAGCGTGTTCGGTCAGAGGGTTAGATGCGCTCTGTAATAAAAAAAAAAACTGAGCGAATGGTTCAACTAAGAACTTCAACGGGCGTCAGGAGACGTCCGCCGCGAACACATGCAACGAACTATGACAGAAAAAAGATGGACAGACCGTCTGCCATGTAAGCAGGAGATCCCGGGTTCGAGTCCTGGTCGGGGCACACATTTTCAGCTGTCCCTGTTGACTTACATCAACGCCAGTATGCAGCTAGGGGTGTTCATTTCATTGTAACTTCATGTAATTGTCGTAAGTTATGGGGCAACTTCGTAAGTTTGCGTAATCCAGTGGTATTAAAATGGCTCTGAGCACTATGCGACTTAACTTCTGAGGTCATCAGTCACCTAGAACTTAGAACTAATTAAACCTGACTAACCTAAAGACATAACACACATCCATGCCCGAGGCAGGATTCGAACATGCGACCGTAGCGGTCGCTCGGCTCCAGACTGCAGCGCCTAGAACCGCACGGCCACTCCGGCTGGCAGTGGCATTAATATTGTTCCCTAGTTGGACCAAATTCTGAGTTCTGAGAGTCTCAGTATCACCATTAGCTAAGTCGAAGGGTGCAATATTCGAAGGACGCTCACACGAGTTTTATTTTCCCTTTCTCTTTACAATATTATAAAATCTTTGCCGGTTTTATTGATCAGAGTCACCATTCTCATGACTATGGTCAAACTACGAAATGAAAGTATAATTTAAAGAATTTAATTTAAAAAAAACAACAACACTCAAATGTTCTCCTCGCACGTTTGTGTGTATCAACGCCATCTACGAGACGCTTATTGGAATATACGTAAATGACCTTGACATCGAAAGTTCACTGAGGCTTTTTGCTGAAGATGCTGTGGTATATCGAGAGGTCGTAACAATGAAAAATTGTACTGAAATGCAGGAGGATCTGCAGCGAATTGACGCATGGTGCAGGGAAGGGCAATTGAATCTCAATGTAGACGTTTCCACGTGTCATACATCAGCCTGTCTCTCTCTCTCTCTCTTCTCTCTCTCTCTCTCTCTCTCTCTCTCTCTCTCTCTCTCTCTCTCTCTCTCTGTGTGTGTGTGTGTGTGTGTGTGTGTGTGTGTGTGTGTGTGTGTGTGTGTGTGTGTGTGTCGCTCTCCCGAAGAAGAGATTAGATCGTGACGATAAGATTAGGTTAATTACAGCTCGCGCAAAGGCCTTTTCCCGCTCTCTATACGTGAATGAAACGGCAAGTAGCCCTAAATAACGTAGTGGGGAGTACACTCTGCCATGCACTTAATTTCTACGCAGAGCAGGAGTTCAGAAGAGCCAGCAGCAGCGGCAGAGGTGGCCGTGGCGTGCTGTCCCGCTGTACCCAGAGTCACCTTGGAGAGCCACCTCAGCAGGTAGCGCGCTGCGCTACTAGCCGTTCACAAAACATCCGCCAGTGCTGTGCCCGATGCTTTAAAAGGACGCTCTACTCATTGCGGGCTCTCGGCATTTAAAACACAGCTCAAGCGCCGTGCGAGGCGTAATTGTGCGACCACGCTGTAAACCCGTCGGCACACGGACCGTGCATTTGAGCGTTGAGCGTGCCGAGTTTCTGACGTCGTAACGTGGATAAGTACGTTGGGGAGTCGTCCGAGCGTGCAGAGTAATATTCTGAAAGTGCGTTTCTACATCTACATACTCTGCAAGCCACCTGACGGTGTGTGCCGGAGGGTACCTTGAGTACCTCTATCGGTTCTCCCTTCTATTCCAGTCTCCTATTGTTCATGGAAAGAAAGATTGTCGGTATGCTTCTGTGCGAGCTGTAATCTCTCTGATTTTATTTTGCCTTCGCGAGATATACGTAGGAGGGATCAATATACTGCTTGACTGCTCGGTGAAGATATGTTCTCGAAACTTCAACAAAAGCCCGTACCCAGCTGCTGAGCTCCTCTCCTGCAGAGTCTTCCTCTGGAGTTTATCTATCATCTCCGTAACGCTTTCGTGATTACTAAATGATCCTGTAACGAAGTGCGCTGCTCTCCGTTGGATCTTCTCTATCTCTTCTATCAACCCTATCTGGTACGGATCCCACACTGCTGAGCAGTATTCAAGCAGTGGGCGAACAAGCGTACTGTAACCTACTTCCTTTGTTTTCGGATTGCATTTCTTTAGGATTCTTCCAATGAATCTGTCTGGTATCTGCTTTACCGACGATCAACTTTATATGATCATTCCATTTTAAATCACTCCTAATGCCTACTCCCAGATAATTTATGGTATTAACTGCTTCCAGTTGCTGACCTGCTGTTTTGTAGCTAAATGATAAGGGATCTATCTTTCTATGTATTTGCAGCACATTACACTTGTCTACATTGAGATTCAATTGCCATTCCCTGCGCCATGCGTCAATTCGCTACAGATCCTCCTGCGTTTCAGTACAATTTTCCATTGTTACTACCTTTCGATATACTACAGCATCATCCGCAAAAAGCCTCAGTGAACTTCCGATGTTCTCCACAAGGTCATTTATGTATATTGTGAATAGCAACGGTCCTATGACACTCCCCTGCGGCACACCTGAAATCACTCTTACTTCGGAAGACTTCTCTCCATTGAGAATGAGATGCTGCATTCTGTTATCTAGGAACTCTACAATCCAATCACACAATTGGTCCGATAGTCCATATGCTCTTATTTTGTTCATTAAACGACTGTGGGGAACTGTATCGAACGCCTTGCGAAAGTCAAGAAACGCGGCATCTACCTGTGAACCCGTGTCTATGGCCCTCTGAGTCTTGTGGACGAATAGCGCAAGCTGGGTTTCACACGATCGTCTTTTTCGAAACCCATGCTGATTCCTACAGAGTAGATTTTTAGTCTCCAGAAAAGTCGTTATACTCGAACATAATACGTGTTCCAAAATTCTACAACTGATCGACTTTAGAGATATAGGTCTATAGTTGTGCACATCTGTTCGACGTCCCTTCTTGAAAACGGCTCCTCGGTAAGCATTGCAGAGTCCATGGACATTTTCTCCTTGTTACTCTGGAAGCTGTCTACCGTACAGTCTTAGGAACAACAGTGGCAGTACGTGTCTTCCACTGTCAGACATAGTAGAACGGTTTTCGTTCGTTTCCGGTACATGGGCTCTTACCTCAAATTGATGCATTTATCCTTCTCCATCATACTAGAAAATCTTTATCATCGCGATATCACCTTGAGTGTTATGTACATGCATTACAGGCGCCGGGGCCTATGACTTGGACGCTCTTTAACGTCGATGGATGACGTTTCCGGGCATGGGTTCCTATTCAAAATATTATGTACTTAGTCCCCTCTAAAAGAACTAGACGTCTGTAACGGGGAATTATGAACACCCTGTATATGCTGCCGCAACAGCAAATTAAAGATCTCAAAAACCAGTCGTTAATTGTAGAATGTGTTGTAATAAAATGACGGGAACTTCATAATGATGGTAAAATAATTATTGTAACTTTCGCTTTATGAAAGTATGCCTTTTCAAGGCAACGGCGCATTGAGGATACATCAAAAACGCATTGTTCTTGATACAATTTGTTAAGTTAAATGTCAGTTAATAACACACCTACGATCAAAGCTTCCAGGAGAAGGTAAGACGCAAAGTATGGTGGTATACATTCGTGGTCAGTGTTGCATAACGAGTCTCAGAATTGTAATGTATTAGATAACGAGATGAGGATTTTTTACAAGGTTGTGATACACCCTTATTCGGTTCTAGGCGCTTCAGTCCGGAACCGCGCGACTACTAGGGTCGCAGTTTCGAATCCTACCTCGGGAATGGATGTGTGTGATGTCCTTAGGTTAGTTAGGTTTAAGTAGTTTTTAAGTTCTAGGGGACTGATGACCTCAGCAGTTAGGTCCCATAGTGCTCAGGGCCTTTTTTTAATTTTTGTTCTTCCTCGGGGAAGATCAGTTTGGATTCCGTAGAAATGTTGGTACACGTGAGGGAATACTGACCTTACGACTTATCTTAGAAGCTAGATTAACGAAAGGCAAACCTACGTTTCTACCATTTGTAGACTTAGAGAAAGCTTTTGACAATGTTGACTGGAATACTCTCTTTTAAATTCTAAAGGTGGCAGGGGTAAAATACAGGGAGCGAAAGGCTATTGACAATTTGTACAGAAACCAGATGGCAGTTATAAAGAGTCGAGGGGCATGAAAGGGAAGCAGTGATTGGGAAGGGAGTGAGACAGGGTTGTAGCCTATCCCCGATGTTATTCAATCTGTATATTGAGCAAGCAGTAAATGAAACAAAAGAAAAATTCGGAGTAGGTATTAAAATCCATGGAGAAGAAATAAAAACTCTGAGGTTCGCCGATAACATTGTAATTCTGTCAGAGACAGCAATGGACTTGGAAGAGCAGTTGAACGGAATGGACAGTGTCTTGAAAGGAGGATATAAGATGAACATCAACAAAATCAAAACGAGGAAATGGAATGTAGTCTAATTAAGTCGGGTGATGCTGAGGGAATTAGATTAGGAAATGAGGCACTTAAAGTAGTAAAGGAGTTTTGCTATTTGGGGAGCAAAATAACTGATGATGGTCGAAGTAGAGTGGTTATAAAATGTAGACTGGCAATGGCAAGGAAAGCGTTTCTGAAGAAGAAACATTTGTTAACGTCGAGTATAGATTTAAATGTCAGGAAGTCGTTTCTGAAAGTATTTGTATGGAGTGTAGCCATGTATGGAAATGAAACATGGACAATAAATAGTTTGGACAAGAAGAGAATAGAAGCTTTCGAAATGTGGTGCTACAGAAGAATGTTGAAGATTGGGTGGGTAGATCACGTAACTAATGAGGAGGTATTGAATAGAATTGGGGAGAAGAGAAGTTTGTGGAACGACTAGAAGAAGGGATCGGTTGGTAGGACATGTCCTGAGGCATCAAGGGATCACAAATTTTGCATTGGAGGGCAGCGTGGAGGGTAAAAATCGTAGGGGGAGACCAAGAGATGAATACAATAAGCAGATTCAGAAGGATGTAGGCTGCAGTAGGTACTGGGAGATGATGAAGCTTGCACAGGATAGAGTAGCATGGAGAGCTGCATCAAACCAGTCTCTGTACTGAAGACAACAACAACAACATCTAACCATGATTGGTTGAAGTTCTTTATAAGACGTAAGAAAGATATTGCTATCCAAACAAATTTCACGCGTAAGTGCTAGTGTAGTGTATCCGTGGGCAGCAGTGTGGCGCAATCTCGGGCGTTTGCGTGTTCTGCCGTGTTCTCCCTGCGTCACGTGTGTCTGCCACACTTCCCACACGCGGACCCGGTTCCACTTGGGTGAAGGTCGCAGTCGAGAACAGCGAGCTGGCGCGTCGGGTGAAACACTGTACTCGCACTCGGGAGGTCGTTGCTTCGATTCCCCCCGGCCGACCAGATTTTCTCGAGTTTCTCTCGTTCAGATTACAGCCGGGTAACGACCTCGACAGCCCTCCATATTTCGACCGGTGAACACCCCGCGTCTTCAAGGTACGAACGGAAGCACAACGGGCTGCAGAGGGCAGTTTAAAACCTCAGCGGGCGGGGCTACGCCAAACAGGAGGCAAAACACGGCGCGTGCGGAAAGTTATTCGACCCGTACACGTTATAGACCGCGAATCGCCTCATTATATTGAAACCAACGTCTCGATCAGCTATCAAGTGCCGCATCCGTTTTCAAGCGACTTCTGGAATGCTGTCCAGTTCATGTTTATCATAATATTAGCATTTTTTGTGAAGGTTTCCTCGTTGCTGTTGTGGTTTTCAGTCCAGAGACTGGTTTGATGCAACTCTACATACTACTCTACCCTGTGCAAGCTTCTTCATCTCCCAGTACCTACTGCATCCTGCATCCTTCTGAATCTGTTTAGTGTATTTATCTCTTGGTCTTCTAACATTCTGCGTGGTGTCTGTTGTTCTATGTAGTGTCTCCCTACCACTCTCGCGCAACGACGCTCTGAGCGTGTTTTTTAGGGAATTGACTAGTTTGAACCTGGGACCTGTTGCTGGTAAGGAGACGCCAGACCACACATGGCATGTAGAGTTCAGAAGAGTTCAGTGAGACTAGCGATGATATAACCAAATACTTAATGATTTCAGCGTCAGCTCCACTGCACTCCCTGTAAAGGAATCTTAATACTAACGAAATTTAGTGGAAGGGGTTCAAGGCTTTCCTATTTTTAGTTAGCTGGTAAAATAACGTCGAAAAAGTAGTTAAGTTTACCATTGGAAATTTTATTCTACTCACAAAACATTGTTTATAAATTGCACTATTGATAAAAGGAAATGTTTTAATACAGGATGGTAAAAACCAACTGCGTTCAACAAAAATGTGAACGAATATTCCCAGAATGGGTTTCCAAGTTCTACAATGGATCGAAGGATGACCTATGCCATATCACATCTATAATCTAGGTTTAAATTAAGTTTCACAAAAGAGAAAACTATCAAAATGGTCTACAGTGACCCTCAATTATCTTTAATTACTTATCTAACTTGTAAATTACAGTGGCTGATGTGGCTTCTCAATAATTATATAACAAAAAATCATCGCGTTTCAGATTTTAACTTACGTAGCAAATGTGAATACCATGAGCTTCAATTGACGATCGACACTAGTATTACGTTAAAAGGGGGTGTAACAGATGAGACTTCTGCAGTTCTGTGTGAAGCCTTACGCGCTCAAAAATGCGGCATCGCGTGCGTTCATTACCTTGTCGGTGTTCGTCAGGGGGGCGGCGGCCGGCGCAGCTCCATACAGCTCACCGTCTCGGAAGCAACTTTCTCCTAACTTCTCCTTACTACAATTTACCGAAGTTGGTTTAAAAAAAGAAACTATTTGGCTGTGTTTTCATCTGACCAATCAGGGTCTCAGTGTTAACCTTAAGCTCCGCCTACAAAAATTCTGTCTATCCAATGAGAAACGTTGTACTTTTATGTGGTGGGGCAATGTTTTTAAAGTTTGCAACGTAACGGAGACGCGTAAAAGTCTCACGCTAAAACTTGCAGCTGGTGTAGCCCTTTTAGTGTTATCGTAAGATCTATACTGTTCTTCTGGAGGGCTCTAGCTTTTAACATGGGCTGGGGGTGGTCTTGGCGGTTGGCTGGCGACGTGGGTGTCCGTCCCTTATCGTAGGGCCTTCTAGCTTAACACGGTTCTGCTCTCGGCTTCTGTTCTCGTTTCTCCTCTCGGAACTGAGTCTGTTTCACGGTGGGAAGGTATGACATGCATTTAGGCGTTCTTGTGTTAGTCTGTGGTATGCCATTTGCCCACTCGTTGATCGTATTACTTTGGTTAATTTAATGTCAGGATTTATTCGGAGCTATGTGACATACTACTGGATTTGCTTATCATGTCAGGGTTTTCATGGGAGATGTTGGATTTGCCTGACACCTTACAGTCTCCCTCTACGATTTCTACCCTCCACGCTGACCTCCAATACTAAATTGGTGATCCCTTGCCTCAGAACATGTCCAACCAACCGATCCCTTCTTCTAGTCAAGTTGTGCCACAAACTCCTCTTCTCCCCAATCCTATTCAATACCTCCTCATTAGTTACGTGGCCTACCCATCTAATCTTCAGCATTCTTCTGTAGCACCACATTTCGAAAGCTTCTATTCTCTTCCTGTCCAAACTACTTATCGTCCATGTTTCACTTCCATACATGGCTACGCTCCATACAAATACTTTTAGAAACGACTTCCTGACAGTTAAATCTATACTCGATGTTAACAAATTTTTCTTCTTCAGAAACTCTTTCCTTGCCATTGCCAGTCCACATTTTCTCTACTTCGACCATCATCAGTTATTTTGCTCCCCAAGTACAAAAACTCATTTACCGCTTTCTGCGTCTCATTTCCTAATCTAATTCCCTCAGCATAACCCGATTTAATTCGACTACATTCCATTATCCTCGTTTTGCTTTTATTGAAGTTCATCTTATATCCTCCTCTCAAGACACTGTCCATTCCGTTCAACTGCTCTTCCAGGTCCTTTGCTGTCTCTGACAGAATTGCAATGTCATCGGCGAACCTCAGAGTTTTTATTTCTTCTCCATGGATTTTGTTTCCTTATTACAATGGTAAAACATGCGTTTGGCTGCACCGAAAACTGTGTGAAAGGAAGTAATACACTTTAAGACAAAAGAAAACGACGCACCACGAACGTGTTACGAAAATGGGTGCAAATTCGTACCGATATGACGGAAAATGGAAAACTGTAAACTTCGGCGGTCGATGGATGAATATGTGACGCTGCAGCGCAATTTCACCGCGCAACTGACAAGGATGGTAAACAAGGGACATGTCGATACCAGTGCATGAAGTCTGTGCGCATTTCGTTTCATATACTCAGTTGGACTGTAACTATGCCTCACAGATACGCGCGTGGTCAACATACGGAGACGTCAGCATTTGAGAGAGCACATGTAGTCAGGCTCAAAGAAGCCGGTTGGAGTATTCGGCGAGTAGCTAGTCATTTGAATAGGACCGATGCCACTACACGACGATGTTGACAAGAGTGGGTGAACCGCGGCCGAACACAGTGTCAAGACGGGAGTGGTCGACCTAGAGAGACGACAGAACGTGAGGTCCGAGCAACCATCAGGGACGATTTCAGAGCCCCTGATCCGTCATTATCATCGACCCAGTGAGCAAATAGTGCTTCAGTAACCATAAGAACCATGGGAGCTGAGTTCACGGCGACTTTGGCGCCGACTACCATTGGCCTCTGTACACCAATAAGCCCATTTGCAGTGCTGTCGGTCAGATTCGACTCTGGAATCGTGTCTTCAGTGACGAGTACGGCTTCGAACTGAGACCGGATGAATAGCGAAGACTTGTCTGGAGACTCCCCCCCCCCCCCCCCCCCCCCAAGAAAAAAAAAAAGTCGGCGATGTACTACGCCCCGTTTTGTTGCCCTTCACGGCAAGCAATCCTGGGCTTACACTTGAGCAAGATAAAGCCCGTCCGCACGGCGTTTCCTTCTGCTTGCCAAATTTTACAAGGGTCGTTTGAAAAGTCAGTGCCAAAATAAAAACTACTTACGTGTTGGAGTAAACGTTTTTTATTTTTCGACATAGTCTCCTTTTAGACTTATACTCTTCGTCCAACGCTGTTCTACTTTGTTAATCCCTTTCGAATAATTGGAATTGTCCAAGTCTGCAAAATGGCTGTTAGTTGTTGTAATCACCTCCTCGTTTGAACAAAATCTTTGTCACACCAGAGATTTCCTCAAATTGGGGAACAAATAGTAGTCCAAGGGAGCCAAGTCTGGAGAATACGGGGGACGTGAAACGAGTTGGAATCCTATTTCCATTAAGTTAGCGACCACAACTGCTGAGGTGTGTGTTTGTGCATTGTCGTGATGGAAAAGGACTTTCTTGCGGTCCAATCGGCGGCGTTTTTCTTGCAGCTCGGTTTTCAAACGGTCCCATAACGATGAATAATATGCACCTGTAATAATAGTTTTACCCTTTTCCAGATAGTCGATGAGGATTATCCCTTGCGAATCCTGAAATACAGTCGCCATAACCTTTCTGGCCGAAGGAATGGTCTTCGTCTTTTTTGGTGCAGATTCTCCCTTGGTAACTCATTGTTTAGATTGTTGTTTGGTCTCAGGAGTATAGCAATGTATCCACAGTGACGAAACAACGCTTAAAGTCCTGCGGATTCTTCCTGAACAGCTGCAAACCATCGTAGGAACACTCCACACGATTCCGTTTTTGGTTAGGCGTGAACAATCGCGGAACCCATCTTGCGGATAGCTTGCTAGTGCCAAATGTTTATGCAAAATATTATGTACCCATTCATTCGAGATATCCACAGCACTAGCAATCTCATGCACCTTAACTCTTCCGTCATCCATCACCATATCATTGATTTTATCAATGATTTCTGGAGTCGTAACCTCCACAGGGCGTCCAAAACGTTCAGCATCCCTTGAGCCCATATGGCCACTCTGAATATTTTGAAACCACTTATAAACTGTTCTACTCGAAGGTGCAGAGTCATCGTAATGTTTACCAAGCTTCTCTTTAGTCTCCTGAGGTGTTTTGCCTTTCATAAAATAATGTTTAATCACCACACAAAATTCTTCTTCGTCCATTTTTTGACAATCACTCGGCTTCCTCGATTCACACGAATGCCAAACACAAAGAAATTGACCAATATGGCTGAAACTTTGTGTGCGTTCTTTCCAAAGATGCTACTAACTAAACTTGACATCGATACGCGCCGGTGGTGCCATCTCTCGGACTTTGCACGGGCTTTTCAAACGCCCCTCGTACCTTGGTGAGGACGGTCGCTGGATCACTCCCCAATTGAGAACGTTTGTGGGTAGGACCCTTCAGGCAGCTCGGGATTTTCACAATCTAACGCTCCTGTTGGACAGACTTTGGCACGATATCTCTCAGGAGGATATACAAGAAGTCTGTCTGTCAACGCCACGCCGAATAACTGCTCGCATGCGACTCAGACGTGGACTAACGGGTTACTGTCTATTTGTGAATCTTTCTCTTGAATAGATCAATTTCATCTGAAATTGTAAAAATTCATTTTTGTGTACATGTACATCACTTCTACCAATTTCCGTCCCATTCGGATAATTTCTTCGACGTTTCTTCCATTGTAGTGTGTATTTTGGCCTTTGGTGTCTTCCTAATCTTTTTTTAGTTCCCTTTGCTTTGTTTTCGTGAGATATTGCAGACTTTGCACACGGGCCTGATGGTTTTCCTACTACAAAAGAATATTAAAGCAAAAAGGTGTTCACATCTTAACAATATCTGCATAAGGAGAGAGCCTACACTACACATAAATCGTTAAAATGCGACGACGACATGTACTCATGTCAGATAGTTTTATATTCTGACAGAACGTAACTTTTGCAGTGTTACTTGAAAATGGGCTTAAGGCCGAAATTGCAATAGTAATAATAAATATTTTATACAGTTCTAACATTCTGTGTGGTGTCTATTTGTTCTAAGTCGTGTCTGCTTACCACTTTCGCGCAACGACGCTCTGAGCGTGTTTTTTAGGGAATTGACTAGTTTGAACCTGGGACTTGTTGCTGGTAAGGAGACGACAGACCACACATGACATGTAGAGTTCAGTGAGACTAGCGATCATATAACCAAATACTTAACGATTTCAGCGTCAGCTCCACTGCACTCCCTGTAAAAGAATCTTAATGCTAACTAAATTTAGTGGAAGGGGTTCAAGGCTTTCCTATTTTTAGTTAGCTGGTAAAATAACGTCGAAAAAGTAGTTAAGTTTACCACTGGAAATTTTATTCTACTCACAAAACATTGTTTATAAATTGCACTATTGATAAAAGGAAATGTTTTAATACAGGATGGTAAAAACCAACTGCGTTCAACAAAAATGTGAACGAATATTCCCTGAATGGGTTTCCAAGTTCTACAATGGATCGAAGGATGACCTATGCCATATCACATCTATAATCTAGGTTTAAATTAAGTTTCACAAAAGAGAAAACTATCAAAATGGTCTACAGTAACCCTCAATTATCTTTAATTACTTATCTAATTTGTCGTAAATTACAGGGGATGTAACAGATGAGACTCGGGGCGGCACAGCTCCATGCACCTCGCCGCCTCGGAAACAACTCTCTCCTAACTTCTCCTTACTACAATTTACCGAAGTTGGTTTAAAAAAAAAAAAAACTATCTGGCTGTGTTTTCATATGACCAATCAGGGTTTCAATGTTAACATTAAGCTCTGCCTACAAAAATTCTGTCTATCCAATGAGAAACGTTGTACTTTTCATGGTGGGGCAATGTTTTTAACGTTTGCAACGTAACAGAGACGCGAAAAAGTCTCACGCTAAAACTTGCAGCTGGTGTGGCCCTTTTAGTGTTATCGTAAGATCTATACTGTTCTTCTGGAGGGCTCTATCTTTTAACATGAGCTGGGGGTGGTCTTGGCGGTCGGCTGGCGACGTGGGTGTCCGTCCCTTATCGTAGGGCCTTCTAGCTTAACACGGTTCTGCTCTCGGCTTCTGTTCTCGTTTCTCCTCTCGGAACTGAGTCTGTTTCACGGTGGGAAGGTATGACATGCATTTAGGCGTTCTTGTGTTAGTCTGTGGTATGCCATTTGCTCACTCGTTACTCGTATTACTTTGGTTAATTTAATGTCACGATTTATTTGGAGCTATGTGACATACTGCCGGATTTGCTTATCATGTCAGGGTTTTCATGGAAGGTGTTGGATTTGCCTGACACCTTACACAGTCAACGGCAACTATGACGTCTTTTAAGAAATATTTTACGACTTTGAATCCCAACCATGAGAAGTTAATCGAGATCACCTTTATTAGAATTTTTCACCTTTGTTGAGAGACGAAATTTATAAATTGGGAATAGTAGCAAAAAAAAACGAAAAATCTGTTATTTCCAAAACGGGTTTTGATCGGTTTTAAAGGTCAGGTTAAAGTGGTGACGAAAAAAAGATATAACCGAAAAAAGTTTGTTCCTGCGATAACCGCCATCCGTACTGCGTAGCCCACGCGGACGTGACCGGTGCGGAGTGCGGCAATAGCGGGTTGAGGCGTGCTGCCGCCCGCACACCTCGGCCACTGCTCTGACCTTTCGGGCCATTCCCAGTAATGTAGCAGCGCAGGCGGCGGGCGGCCGGCCGTCTCCCTGGCAACCGACGCCGAAAGGACCCGTCCCCGCGTGACGTCACCGCGAACAGCGCCGAGGAGCGGCGGAAGCGGTCGAGCCGCGCAGCCCACGGGAACTGTGACGTCACGGCCCGCGCCGGCAGCTGAGCGGGCCGCTTTCCGCATTGCCCGCTGCCTCGTCTCACAGTCCCGGCACGTCGCCCGTTACACTCTCGACAAACTCCTAGTCGGAGATACTCTCAAGCAACACGCACTACAACGCGGAATGCTTCAGTCCTAAAATTTCCCGAGCAGGCGTTCTTTTACTATATCTCTGACCTGCATTAGCACAGGGTCGACATGCTTAATACACTGAGGTGAGAGAAGTTACGGAATACTTCCTAATATACAGGGTCGTCCATTGATCGTGACCGGGCCAAATATCTCACGAAATAAGAGTCAAACGAAAAAGCTACAAAGAACAAAACTTGTCTAGCTTGAAGGGGAAAACCTGATGGCGCTATGGTTCCCCCGCTAGACGGTGCTGCCATAGGTCAAACGGATATCAACTGCGTTTTTTTAAATAGGAACCTCCATTTTTTATTACATATTCATGTAGTACCTAAAGAAATATGAATGTTTTAGTTGGACCACTTTTTTCGCTTTGTGATAGATGGCGCTGTAATAGTCGCAAACATATGGCTCACAATTTTAGAAGAACAGTTGGTAACAGGTAGGTTTTGTAAATTAAAATACGGAACGTGGGTACGTTCGAACATTTTATTTCGGTTGTTCCACTGTGATAGATGTACCTTTGTGAACTTCTCATTTCGCATGTTGTTACAGAGTGATTACCTGTAAATACCACATTAATGCAATAAATTCTCAAAATGGTGTCCGTCAGCCGCAATGCATTTGGTAATACGTGTAACGACATTTCTCTCGAATCCGAGTAGTTCGCCTTCCGTAATGTTCTCACATGCATTGACAATGCGCTGACGCGTGTTGTCAGCCGTTGTCGGTAGAGCACGATAGCAAATATCCTTCAACTTTACCCACAGAAGGAAATCCGGGGACGTCAGAATCGGTGAACGTGCGGGACATGGTGTGGTGCTTCGACGACCGATCCACCTGTCATGAAATATTCTATTCAATACCGCTTCAACCGCATGCGAGCTATGTGCAGGACATCCATCATGTTGGAAGTGCATCGCCATTCTGTCATGCAGTAAAAACATCTTATAGTAACATCGGTAGAACATTACGTAGGAAATCGACATACATTGCACCATTTAGATTGCCATCGATAAAATGGGGGCCAATTATCCTTCCTCCCATAATGCTGCACCATACATTCACCCGCCAAGGTCGCTGATGTTCCACTTGTCGCAGCCAGCGTGGTTTTTCCGTTGGCCAATAGTGCATATTATGCCGGTTTACGTTACCGCTGTTGGTGAATGACGCTTCGTCGCTAAATAGAACGCGTGCAAAAAATCTGTCATCGTCCCGTAAATTCTCTTGTACCCAGTGGCAGAACTGTACATGACGTTCAAAGACGTCGCCACGCAATTCCTGGTGCATAGAAATGTGGTAAGGGTGCAATCGATGTTGATGTAGCATTCTCAACACCGACGTTTTTGAGATTCCCGATTCTCGCGCAATTTGTCTGCTACTGGTGTGCGGATTAGCCGCGACAGCAGCTAAAACACCTACTTGGGCGTCATCATTTGTTGCAGGTCGTGGTTGACTTTTCACATGTGACTGAACACTGTCTGCCATACATCAACACGATATCGACCTTTTCCGCAATTGGTAAAGAGTCCATTTTAACACGGGCAATGTATCACGAAGCAAATACCGTCCGCACTGGCGGAATGTTACGTGATACCACGTAGTTATACGTTTGTGACTATTACAGCGCTATCTATCACAAAGTGAAAAAAGTGGTCCAACTAAAACATTCATGAATGATATTTTCACTCTGCAGCGGAGTGTGCGCTGATATGAAACTTCCTTGCAGATTAAAACTGTGTGCCCGACCGAGACTCGAACTCGGGACCTTTGCCTTTCGCGGGCAAGTGCTCTACCATCTGAGCTACCGAAGCACGACTCACGCCCGGTCTCACAGTTTTACTTCTGCCAGTATCTCGTCTCCTACCTTCCAAACTTTACAGAAGCTCTCCTGCGAACCTTGCAGAACCAGCACTCCTGAAAGAAAGGATACAGCGGAGACATGGCTTAGCCACAGCCTGAGGGATGTTTCCAGAATGATATTTTCACTCTGCAGTGGAGTGTGCGCTGATATGAAACTTCCTGGCAGATTAAAACTGTGTGCCCGACCGAGACTCGAACTCGGGACCTTTGCCTTTCGCGGGCAAGTGCTCTACCATCTGAGCTACCGAAGCACGACTCACGCCCGGTCTCACAGTTTTACTTCTGCCAGTATCTCGTCTCCTACCTTCCAAACTTTACAGAAGCTCTCCTGCGAACCTTGCAGAACCAGCACTCCTGAAAGAAAGGATACAGCGGAGACATGGCTTAGCCACAGCCTGAGGGATGTTTCCAGAATGATATTTTCACTCTGCAGTGGAGTGTGCGCTGATATGAAACTTCCTGGCAGATTAAAACTGTGTGCCCGACCGAGACTCGAACTCGGGACCTTTGCCTTTCGCGGGCAAGTGCTCTACCATCTGAGCTACGGAAGCACGACTCACGCCCGGTCTCACAGTTTTACTTCTGCCAGTATCTCGTCTCCTACCTTCCAAACTTTACAGAAGCTTTAAAACATTCATATTTCTTTACGTACTACACTAATATGTAATAAAAAATTGGGGTTCCTATTTAAAAAAAAAAAACAGTTGATATCCGTTTGACCTATGGCAGCACCGTCTAGCGGGCCACACATAGCGCCATCTGGTTTCCCCCCTTCAAACTAGACGAGTTTCGTTCTTTGTAGTTTTTTCGTTTGATGCTTATTTCGTGAGATTTTTGGCCCGATCACTATCAATGGACCACCCTGTAGTGTCGGACCTCTCTTTGTCCGGCGTCGTGCAGCAACTCGACGTCGCCTGGACTCAACAATTCTTTGGGAGTCCCCTGTAGAGATACTGAGTCATGCTGCCTCCACTGGACTCGCATTCGGGAGGACGACGGTTCAATCCCGCGTCCGGCCATCCTGATTTAGGTTTTCCGTGATTTCTCTAAATCGCTCCAGGCAAATGGCGGGATGGTTCCTTTGAAAGGGCACGGCCGACCTCCTCCTCCATCCTTCCCTAACCCGATGAGACCGATGACCTCGCTGTTTGGTCTCTTCCCCCAAACCAACCAACCAACCAACCATGCTGCTTCATTAGCCGTCCATAATTGTGAATTTTACCAGTGCAGGATTTGGTGCACGAACTGACTTTATGATTATGTTCCATAAATGTACGATGGGACTCATGACGGGCGATCTGGGCGGCCAAACCATTCGCTCGAAATCTCCAGAATTTTTCTCAAACCACTTACGAAAAATTACGGTCTGGTGACATGGCGCATTGTCATCCATACATGAATGGCTGCAGATTATCTCAAAGTTACCAAACATAACGAGTCAGTGATCGGTTTAGTTGGACCAGACAACCTAGTGCATTCCATCTAAACACAACTCACACCTTTATGGAGCCACCACCAGGTTGTGTCCGCAGACCGTGGTTTAGTGGCTAGCGTTGGCTACCTTTGGATCTCGGGGTCCCGGGTTCGTTTCCCGGTCGGGTTGTGGATTTTCCTTGCCCGTGGACTTCGTGTATTTGTTGTTCTCATCATTCCATCAGCATTCATGCAAGTTGCAAGATTGGACTGTGTTCCGATTTGGAATGTGTACGGGCGCAGATGACCGCGCAGTCTTCTTCTTTGTGTGTGCGCCTTACGACAGATCTCAACAGGACACTTTCCATCGTTCACTGTTCCGAGCATCTTCTTCATCTGTTGTATGGTCGTCCTCAATGTTGTCCAATATTCCAATTCTCTTCCCACCTCTTGCTCACATTCCTCCCACTTTTTCCTCTGTAATTCTTCGCTGCAGACAATTCAACGGTATACATGTCCCAGCCAAGGTATTTCCCTCTTGCGAGTGTGTGGGTGCTATTTTGTCATTCTGTGCAACGGATTAATCTGAGATCGAAAAGCAACTGGAATCACTCAACAGAGGAAAGTCCACTGGACCTGACGGGATACCAATTCGATTCTACACAGAGTACGCGAAAGAACTTGCCCCCCCTCTAACAGCCGTGTACAGCAAGTCTCTAGAGGAACGGAAGGTTCCAAATGATTGGAAAAGAGCACAGGTAGTCCCAGTTTTCAAGAAGGGTCGTCGTGCAGATGAGCAAAACTATAGACATATATCTCTGACGTCGATCTGTTGTAGAATTTTAGATCATGTTTTTTGCTCGAGTATCGTGTCGTTTTTGGAAACCCAGAATCTACTATGTAGGAATCAACATGGATTCCGGAAACAGCGATCGTGTGAGACCCATCTCGCTTTATTTGTTCATGAGACCCAGAAAATATTAGATACAGGCTCCCAGGTAGATGCTATTTTCCTTGACTTCCGGAAGGCGTTCGATACAGTTCCGCACTGTCGCCTGATAAACAAAGTAAGAGCCTACGGAATATCAGACCAGTTGTGTGGCTGGATTGAAGAGTTTTTGCAAACAGAACACAACATGTTGTTCTCAATGGAGAGACGTCTACAGACGTTAAAGTAACCTCTGGCGTACCACAGGGGAGTGTTATGGGACCATTTCTTTTCACAATATATATAAATGACCTAGTAGATAGTGTCGGAAGTCCCATGCGGCTTTTCGCGGATGATGCTGTAGTATACAGAGAAGTTGCAGCATTAGAAAATTACAGGAAGATCTGCAGTGGATAGGCACTTGGTGCAGGGAGTAGCAACTGACCCTTAACATAGACAAATGTAATGTATTGCGAATATATAGAAAGAAGGATCCTTTATTGTATGATTATAGGATAGCGGAACAAACATTGGTAGCAGTTACTTCTGTAAAATATCTGGGAGTATGTGTGCGGAACGATCTGAAGTGGAATGATCATATAAAATTAATTGTTGGTAAGGCGAGTACCAGGTTGAGATTCATTGGGAGAGTCCTTAGACAATGTAGTCCATCAACAAAGGAGGTGGCTTACAAAACACTCGTTCGACCTATACTTGAGTATTCCTCATCAGTGTGGGATCCGTACCAGATCGGGTTGACGGAGGAGATAGCGAAGATCCAAAGAAGAGCGGCGCGTTTCGTCACAGGGTTATTTGTTAACCGTGATAGCGTTACGGAGATGTTTAACAAACTCAAGTGGCAGACTCTGCAAGAGAGGCGCTCTGCATCGCGGTGTAGCTTGCTGTCCAGGTTTCGAGAGGGTGCGTTTCTGGATGAAGTATCGAATATATTGCTTCCCCCTACTTATACCTCCCGAGGAGATCACGAATGTAAAATTAGAGAGATCAGAGCGCGCACGGAGGCTTTCCCCTCCCATGAACCATGGACCTTGCCGTTGGTGGGGAAGCTTGCGTGCCTCAGCGATACAGATGGCCGTAGCGTAGGTGCAACCACAACGGAGGGGTATCTGTTGAGAGGCCAGACAAACGTGTGGTTCCTGAAGAGGGGCAGCAGCCTTTTCAGTAGTTGCAGGGGCAACAGTCTGGATGACTGACTGATCTGGCCTTGTAACAATAACCAAAACGGCCTTGCTGTGCTGGTACTGCGAACGGCTGAAAGCAAGGGGAAACTACAGCCGTAATTTTTCCCGAGGGCATGCAGCTTTAATGTACGATTAAATGATGATGACGTCCTCTTGGGTAAAATATTCCGGAGGTAAAATAGTCCCCCATTCCGATCTCCGGGCGGGGACTACTCAAGAGGACGTCGTTATCAGGAAAAAGAAAACTGGCATTCTACGGATCGGAGCGTGGAATGTCAGATCCCTTATTCGGGCAGGTAGGTTAGAAAATTTAAAAAGGGAAATGGATAGGTTAAAGTTAGATATAGTGGGAACTAGTGAAGTTCGGTGGCTGGAGGAACAAGACTTTAGGTCAAGTGATTACAGGGTTGTTGTTGTTGTTGTTGTTGTTGTTGTTGTTGTTGTGGTCTTCAGTCCTGAGACTGGTTTGATGCAGCTCTCCATGCTACTCTATCCTGTGCAAGCTTCTTCATCTCCCAGTACCTACTGCAACCTACATCCTTCTGAATCTGCTTAGTGTATTCATCTCTTGGTCTCCCTCTACGATTTTTACCCTCCACGCTGCCCTCCAATGCTAAATTTGTGATCCCTTGATGCCTCAAAACATGTCCTACCAACCGATCCCTTCTTCTAGTCAAGTTGTGCCACAAACATCTCTTCTCCCCAATCCTATTCAATACCTCCTCATTAGTTACGTGATCTACCCACTTTACCTTCAGCATTCTTCTGTAGCACCACATTTCGAAAACTTCTATTCTCTTCTTGTCCAAACTGGTTATCGTCCATGTTTCACTTCCATACATGGCTACACTCCATACAAATACTTTCAGAAACGACTTCCTGGCACTTAATTCTATACTCGATGTTAACAAATCTCTCTTCTTCAGAAACGATTTCCTTGCCATTGCCAGTCTACATTTTATATCCTCTCTACTTCGACCATCATCAGTTATTTTGCTCCCCAAATAGCAAAACTCCTTTACTACTTTAAGTGTCTCATTTCCTAATTTAATACCCTCAGCATCACCCGATTTAATTTGACTACATTCCATTATCCTCGTTTTGCTTTTGTTGATGTTCATCTTATATCCTCCTTTCAAGACACTGTCCATTCCGTTCAACTGCTCTTCCAAGTCCTTTGCTGTCTCTGACAGAATTACAATGTCATCGGCGAACCTCAAAGTTTTTACTTCTTCTCCATGAATTTTAATACCTACTCCGAATTTTTCTTTTGTTTCCTTTACTGCTTGCTCAATATACAGATTGAATAACATCGGGGAGAGGCTACAACCCTGTCTCACTCCTTTCCCAACCACTGCTACCCTTTCATGCCCCTCGACTCTTATAACTGCCATCTGGTTTCTGTACAAATTGTAAATAGCCTTTCGCTCCCTGTATTTTACCCCTGCCACCTTCAGAATTTGAAAGAGAGTATTCCAGTTTACGTTGTCAAATGCTTTCTCTAAGTCTACAAATGCTAGAAACGTAGGTTTGCCTTTTCTTAATCTTTCTTCTAAGATAAGTCGTAAGGTTAGTACTGCCTCACGTGTTCCAACATTTCTACGGAATCCAAACTGATCTTCCCCGAGGTCCGCTTCTACCAGTTTTTCCATTCGTCTGTAAAGAATTCGTGTTAGTATTTTGCAGCTGTGACATATTAAACTGATAGTTCGGTAATTTTCACATCTGTCAACACCTGCTTTCTTTGGGATTGGAATTATTATATTCTTCTTGAAGTCTGTGGGTATTTCGCCTGTCTCATACATCTTGCTCACCAGATGGTAGAGTTTTGTCATGACTGGCTCTCCCAAGGCCATCAGTAGTTCTAATGGAATGTTGTCTACTCCCGGGGCCTTGTTTCGACTCAGGTCTTTCAGTGCTCCGTCAAACTCTTCACGCAGTATCATATCTCCCATTTCATCTTCATCTACATCCTCTTCCATTTCCATAATATTGTCCTCAAGTACATCACCCTTGTATAAACCCTCTATATACTCCTTCCACCTTTCTGCCTTCCCTTCTTTGCTTAGAACTGGGTTGCCATCTGAGCTCTTGATATTCATACAAGTGGTTCTCTTCTCTCCAAAGGTCTCTTCAATTTTCCTGTAGGCAGTATCTATCTTACCCCTAGTGAGATAAGCCTCTACATCCTTACATTTGTCCTCTAGCCATCCCTGCTTAGCCATTTTGCACTTCCTGTCGATCTCATTTTTGAGACATTTGTATTCCTTTTTGCCTGCTTCATTTACTGCATTTTTATATTTTCTCCTTTCATCAATTAAATTCAATATTTCTTCTGTTACCCAAGGATTTCTACCAGCCCTCATCTTTTTACCTACTTGATGCTCTGCTGCCTTCACTACTTCATCCCTCAGAGCTACCCATTCTTCTTCTACTGTATTTCTTTCCCCCATTCCTGTCAGTTGTTCCCTTATGCTCTCCCTGAAACTCTGTACAACCTCTGGTTCTTTCAGTTTATCCAGGTCCCATCTCCTTAAATTCCTACCTTTTTGCAGTTTCTTCAGTTTCAATCTGCAGTTCATAACCAATAGATTGTGGTCAGAATCCACATCTGCCCCTGGAAATGTCTTACAATTTAAAACCTGATTCCTAAATCTCTGTCTTACCATTATGTAATCAATCTGGTACCTTTTAATATCTCCAGGATTCTTCCAGGTATACAACCTTCTTTCATGATTCTTGAACCAAGTGTTAGCTATGATTAAGTTATGCTCTGTGCAAAATTCTACAAGGCGGCTTCCTCTTTCATTTCTTCCCCCCAATCCATATTCACCTACTATGTCTCCTTCTCTCCCTTTTCCTACTGACGAATTCCAGTCACCCATGACTATTAAATTTTCGTCTCCCTTCACTACCTGAATAATTTCTTTTATCTCGTCATACATTTCATCAATTTCTTCATCATCTGCAGAGCTAGTTGGCATATAAACTTGTACTACTGTAGTAGGCATGGGCTTTGTGTCTATCTTGGCCACAATAATGCGTTCACTATGCTGTTTGTAGTAGCTAACCCGTACTCCTATTTTTGTATTCATTATTAAACCTACTCCTGCATTACCCCTATTTGATTTTGTAATTATAACCCTGTAATCACCTGACCAAAAATTTTGTTCCTCCAGCCACCGAACTTCACTAGTTCCCACTATATCTAACTTTAACCTATCCATTTCCCTTTTTAAATTTTCTAACCTACCTGCCCGATTAAGGGATCTGACATTCCACGCTCCGATCCGTAGAATGCCAGTTTTCTTTTTCCTGATAACGACGTCCTCTTGAGTAGTCCCCGCCCGGAGATCCGAATGGGGGACTATTTTACCTCCGGAATATTTTACCCAAGAGGACGCCATCATCATTTAATCATACAGTAAAGCTGCATGTCCTCGGGAGAAATTACGGCTGTAGTTTCCCCTTGCTTTCAGCCGTTCGCAGTACCAGCACAGCAAGGCCGTTTTGGTTAATATTACAAGGCCAGATCAGTCAATCATCCAGACTGTTGCCCCTGCAACTACTGAAAAGGCTGCTGCCCCTCTTCAGGAACCACATGTTTGTCTGGCCTCTCAACAGATACCCCTCCGTTGTGGTTGCACCTACGGTACGGCCATCTGTATCGCTGAGGCACGCAAGCCTCCCCACCAACGGCAAGGTCCATGGTTCATGGGGGGGATTACAGGGTTATAAATACAGGGTTATAAATACAAAATCAAATAGGGGTAATGCAGGAGTAGGTTTAATAATGAATACAAAAATAGGAGTGCGGGTTAGCTACTACAGACAGCATAGTGAACGCATTATTGTGGCCAAGATAGACACAAAGCCCATGCCTACACAGTAGTACAAGTTTATATGCCAACTAGCTCTGCAGATGAAGAAATTGATGAAATGTATGACGAGATAAAAGAAATTATTCAGGTAGTGAAGGGAAACGAAAATTTAATAGACATGGGTGACTGGAATTCGTCAGTAGGAAAAGTGAGAGAAGGAGACATAGTAGGTGAATATGGATTGGGGGGAAGAAATGAAAGAGGAAGCCGCCTTGTAGAATTTTGCACAGAGCATAACTTAATCATAGCTAACACTTGGTTCAAGAATCGTAAACGAAGGTTGTGTACCTGGAAGAATCCTGGAGATACTAAAAAGTATCAGATAGATTATATAATGGTAAGACAAAGATTTAGGAATCAGGTTTTAAATTGTAAGACATTTCCAGGGGCAGATGTGGATTCTGACCACAATCTATTGGTTATGAACTGCAGATTGAAACTGAAGAAACTGCAAAAAGGTGGGAATTTAAGGAGATGGGACCTGGATAAACTGAAAGAACCAGAGGTTGTACGGAGTTTCAGGGAGAGCATAAGGGAACGATTGACAGGAATGGGGGAAAGAAATACAGTAGAAGAAGAATGGGTATCTCTGAGGGATGAAGTAGTGAAGGCAGCAGAGGATCAAGTAGGTAAAAAGACGAGGGCTAGTAGAAATCCTTGGGTAACAGAAGAAATATTGAATTTAATTGATGAAAGGAGAAAATATAAAAATGCAGTGAATGAAGCAGGCAAAAAGGAATACAAACGTCTCAAAAATGAGATCGACAGGAAGTGCAAAATGGCTAAGCAGGGATGGCTAGAGGACAAATGTAAGGATGTAGAGGCTTGTCTCACTAGTGGTAAGATAGATACTGCCTACAGGAAAATTAAAGAGACCTTTGGAGATAAGAGAACCACATGTATGAACATCAAGAGCTCAGATGGAAACCCAGTTCTAAGCAAAGAAGGGAAAGCAGAAAGGTGGAAGGAGTATATAGAGGGTTTATACAAGGGTGATGTACTTGTGGGCAATATTATGGAAATGGAAGAGGATGTAGATGAAGATGAAATGGGAGATGCGATACTGCGTGAAAAGTTTGACAGAGCACTGAAAGACCTGATTCGAAACAAGGCCCCGGGAGTAGACAACATTCCATTAGAACTACTGATGGCCTTGGGAGAGCCAGTCATGACAAAACTCTACCATCTGGTGAGCAAGATGTATGAGACAGGCGAAATACCCTCAGACTTCAAGAAGAATATAATAATTCCAATCCCAAAGAAAGCAGGTGTTGACAGATGTGAAAATTACCGAACTATCAGTTTAATAAGTCACAGCTGCAAAATACTAACGCGAATTCTTTACAGACGAATGGAAAAACTGGTAGAAGCGGACCTCGGGGAAGATCAGTTTGGATTCCGCAGAGATGTTGGAACACGTGAGGCAATACTAACCTTACGACGTACCTTAGAAGGAAGATTAAGAAAAGGCAAACCTACGTTTCTAGCATTTGTAGACTTGGAGAAAGCTTTTGACAATGTTAACTGGAAAACTCTCTTTCAAATTCTAAAGGTGGCAGGGGTAAAATACAGGGAGCGAAAGGCTATTTACAATTTGTACAGAAACCAGATGGCAGTTATAAGAGTCGAGGGGCATGAAAGGGAAGCAGTGGTTGGGAAAGGAGCGAGACGGGGTTGTAGCCTCTCCCCGATGTTATTCAATCTGTATATTGAGCAAGCAGTAAAGGAAACAAAAGAAAAATTCGGAGTAGGTATTAAAATTCATGGAGAAGAAGCAAAAACTTTGAGGTTTGCCGATGACATTGTAATTCTGTCGGAGACAGCGAAGGACTTGGAAGAGCAGTTGAACGGAATGGACAGTGTCTTGAAAGGAGGATATAAGATGAACATCGACAAAAGCAAAACGAGGATAAGGAATGTAGTCAAATTAAATCGGGTGATGCTGAGGGAATTAGATTAGGATATGAGACACTTAAAGTAGTAAAGGAGTTTTGCTATTTAGGAAGTAAAATGACTGATGATGGTCGAAGTAGAGAGGATATAAAATGTAGACTGGCAATGGCAATGAAATCGTTTCTGAAGAAGAGAAATTTGTTAACATCGAGTATAGATTTAAGTGTGAGGAAGTCGTTTCTGAAAGTATTTGTATGGAGCGTAGCCATGCATGGAAGTGAAACATGGGCGATAAATAGTTTGGACAAGAAGAGAATAGAAGCTTTCGAAATGTGGTGCTACAGAAGAATGCTGAAGCTTAGATGGGTAGATCACATAACTAATGAGGAAGTATTGAATAGGATTGGGGAGAAGAGAAGTTTGTGGCACAACTTGACCAGAAGAAGGGATCGGTTGGTAGGACATGTCCTGAGGCATCAAGAGATCACCAATTTAGTATTGGAGGGCAGCGTGGAGGGTAAAAATCGTAGAGGGAGACCAAGAGATGAATACACTAAGCAGATTCAGAAGGATGTAGGTTGCAGTAGGTACTGGGAGATGAAGAAGCTTGCTCAGGATAGAGTAGCATGGAGAGCTGCATCAAACCAGTCTCAGGACCGAAGACCACAACAACAACAACAACAACATGTGACGATACGGAAGAATCTTGAAGCTCGACTGAGTCGTGTTAGACCACATCGGCAGAAGCAAGATGTTTTGCTGTTGCACGACAATGCACGGCCACATGTCAGTCAAAAAGCCATGGAAGCGATCACAAAACTCGGATGGACACCACTGAAACACGCATTACAGTGCTGCCCTGGCTCCAAGTGACTATCATCTCTTTGGGAAACTGAAAGACTCTCTTCGTGGAAGAAAGTCTGAAGATGATGACTCCAGTGTGTTCAAATGTTCAAATGTGTGTGAAATCTTATGGGACTTAACTGCTAAGGTCATCAGTCCCTAAGCTTACACACTAGTTAACCTAAATTATCCTAAGGACAAACACACACACACACACACACACACACACACACACACACACACACACACACACACACACACACACACACACCGATGCCCGGGACCTCTGCCGGGACCAGCCGCACAGTGACTCCCTTGTGCACGCTGCCAAACAGTGGCTCCAACTGGTTGGTCCAGAATTTTATTGTGCGGGTATACAGGCGCTGGTTCCGAGATGGCGTAAGGCAGTTATAGGGATGGAAATTATATGGAGAAATGAAAATATTGTTGCTAAAGGATGTATCTACACACTGTAAAACTTTCAAACATGTAAAATAAAAGATGGATTTAATAAAAATAGTGTGCATTTCTGAGCCGATATGTCATTTATTTGTAATCATTTCGCCGGCCGCGGTGGACAAACGGTTCTAGGCGCTTCAGTCTGGAACCGCGCGACTGCTACGGTCGCAGGTTCGAATCCTGCCTGGGGCATGTATGTGTGTGATGTCCTTAGGTTAGTTAGGTTTAAGTAGTTCTAAGTTCTAGTGGACTGATGACCTCAGATGTTAAGTCCCATAGTGCTCAGATCCATTTGAACCATTTTTTAAATCATTTAATATACACCATATGCACTATTGCAACAGTACATCGTGAGGGAATTGGAAACCTATAAAGAGTGTACTTTTTTCTGATAGTGTATATCCGACATATTGTTACTTCTGTACAGCTTGCATTCCGTGTCATTAAACTTCCCAGATCCAGAAAGAATTTTACTTGTTCTAGCTTTCTCCGTCTAAAAATATGTTAAGTGACTCTTGCTTATTTTCACGACTTTTATAGGAAGGCGTTGTCCGCGTGTCGAACTGCGTTCATTGTCTGAAAGATTTCTTGTATGAATAAACCACGCCGTCTTTAAAATGAGTGGTTTTTCCTGAATCCAGAAACGTCCTAATGTGTGAGCTTAGAATATGCGTAGCTACCGATTAAGAAAGCCTACCATGTAAACGGAACACTTACATGCGAGATGAACAGTTTAGGGGGTATCACCGAGCTCTGGGGAGCTAATCGGTTTTTCGGCCTCTGCCGGTCTGTGGTGACAGGTTGGCAGTCTCAGTGGCGGGGGCGGCCTGTGACGTCAGCGACGTAGGTCGGTGGCCCGAGCTTTGCTGGCAGACGGCGGGCTTCCTCATTAAGTGACCGCCGTAGTCTGGCCAGGGGGAGGCTGCGCGGCTGGGACTCTTGTGGTCCGGCAGAGTGGGCCGCCGACGAGGGAGTCTGCGGTTCGAGACCAGGGCCGGCGCCCCTTACACCACTGGTGTTCAACAATCATCATCTTTACTTCAAGGAGTAGGCCTTTTTCTGTTTTCCCTGTTACGGTAGCAGTCGCTTCCACGGTCTTCCATGGCTTCTTCTCACAACTGAATTAAATCTTCATATCTGGAAAGATAATCTTCCTCTCTTCACTCTTTAGATACGTTCCTTCCCGTTGGTGCCGTCTCCTTCCTTGTTATACGTGCGTGCGAATTAATCGCGCCGGTTATTTCTTATGTGAGGGTATCTCTGGTATCCGATAAGGAGATCAGCACAAGAATGGTAAAGTCTTTTACTTTTTGTCTCTGTAAATGAATTTGTCAGCGTAAGGTTAGTTGGTTAATTTGGGGTTGGGTTGTTTGGGGAAGGAGACCAGGCAGCGAGGTCATCGGTCTTATCGGATTAGGGAAGGATGGGGAAGGAAGTCGGCCGTGCCCTTTCAAAGGAACCATCCCGGCTTTTACCTGAAGCTATTTAGGGAAATCACAGAAAACTTAAATCAAGATGGCAAGACGCGGGATTGAACCGTCGTCCTCCCGAATGCGGGTCCAGTGTCTAACCACTGCGCCACCTCGCTCGATTGGTTAATTTGGGGGAGGGGACCAAACAGAGAGGTCATTGGTCCCATCGGATTAGCGAAGGATAGGGGAGGAAGTCGGCCGTGCCCTTTCAAAGGAACCATCCGGGCAATTGCCTGAAACGATATAGGGAAATAAGGGAAAACCTAAATCAGGGGGGCCGGACGCGGGTTTGAACCGTTGTCCTCCCGAATGAGAGTCCAGCGTGCTAACCACTACGCCACCTCGCTCGGTAACTTGTAAGTATATAAAAGAATATTGTGGATGTTTTTCCATATATGATGTTGCAAGTTTGTGTACTGTTTTTAATTTTTTAGAGCAAATGGAGCACTGAACTTCATTGCTACCGCTACGTCCTCTAACAGGTGTTGGTTGGTTGGATGGTTGGTTGATGGGTTCAAATGGCTCTAAGCACTATGGGACTAAACATCTGAGGTCATCAGTCCCCTAGACATAGAACTACTTAAACCTAATTTACCTAAGGACATCACACACATCCATGCCCCATGGTAGGATTCGGACCTGCGACCGTAGCACCTGCGCGATTCCGGACTGACGCCCCTAGAACCACTCCTCCACAGCGGACGGCTGGTTGATTGGGGGAGGGGACCAAACAGCGAGGTAATCGGTTCCATCGGATTAGTGAAGGATGAGGAAGCAAGTCGGCCGTGCCCTTTCAAATGGACTACCTCGGCTTTGCCTGAACGATTTATGGAAATCACGGAAAATGTAAATCAGGATGGCCTTAACGCGGGTTTGTTTGAACAGTCGTCCTCCCGAATCAAGAGTCCAATGTGCTAACCACGACACCACCTCTCCCGGTGTCAGTGCAAGATAAAGTTCCGTAGCCTACATATATTCGCTATGAAACACACGTAAACAGTTCTGCGGAAGAAGCTGTACAGAAATTAAAATTAGTTTTCAATAGATTATGTGAATATTTTTGATTCTTTCAAACTAAAATGCACTTTTGTAATTGTGAATACATTAGTTTCCCAATATTTAAACGAGAATCGCCTGAAACTCTGTATTTTTAATGAAAATTGCCGACTAGCTCGTAAACGCAACGACATATATTAATTGTCGCTTGCAGAAGCAGTTAGTTTCTTTCATACACAAAACCCCCATACTGTAACTATTTTCCCGTTACTTTTGTTTTTGATCTATCAGTGTAGAAAAATAATAAGCAACAAATAACTTAATGTTTCTTATACTGCATTATTCTTAATTCTTTTGCCTTTCTCGATCTCCATGTTATTTGGGTATCTATTTTTAAAATTGTTACCTAATCGCTAAGAATCATAGCACCGTATCTGTCATCCAAATATGAATGGTTCCAATTTTCTCCTATTTTTGTATTTTATTGAAGATATTTAATATATTCGGTTATCTCCGAATTTCGAAATCTGCAAGCTCTTGTTCACCTCGTTTCTGCTGTCGTAAATCTGATATCTGTTGCTAGCATGCGACTTTCTTGGGCATTTATTTATATCCCATGATTCACTCCCGTAAACAGGCATTGGAGATGCTATACTCTTGTAAAATTTCAGTTTCGTTTCTTTCCTCTCTTTATTTTTAGAAAAAAATGTTGAAATGTGTGTGAAATCTTATGGGACTTAAATGCTAAGGTCATCAGTCCCTAAGCTTACACATTACTTAACCTCAATTATCCTAAGGACACACACACACACACACACACACACACACACACACACACACACACACACACACACCCATGCCGGAGGGAGGACTAGAACCTCCGCCGGGACCAGCCACACAGTCCATGACTGCAGCGCCCTAGACCGCTCGGCTAATCCCGCGCGGCTTGTTTTTAGACATATGTTCATTGTTGGAAATATACTCCCATACTTCGCCAGACACGTGTGGCGCAGCAACCTAAAGTGTTCAACTTGCTCTGTTATTAATTATAATTTTTGTCCGTACAGGGCGTTCTCTTTCAAAAACCAACTTCGTCCGTCATCTTCATTCTCCTTCAGCGTGTGGCGTCGTCTGCGTATAAAAGGCATTTCCAGCGGGAATTTCTGTTACTCCTAAGTCGTCCGTTGCAAAGCTCTCCTCCCGTTCCATTAGCGAATGATTCGTGGGAAGAACAACCATTGGTAAGGCACCTTCTTAGCTATAATTCCTCTGATATTTTTTGTCACGGTCGCTTTGCGACATTTGCGTACAAGAAAGTAATGTCTTAATGCCGTTCTTAGAACGGTACGCTCTGAATTTTAAATGGCTGGTTCAAATGGCTCTGAGCACTATGGGACTTAACTTCTGAGGTCAACAGTCCCCTAGAACTTAGAACTACTTAAACCTAAGTAACATAAGGACATCACACACATCAATGTCCGAGGCAGAATTCTAACCTGCGACCGTAGCGGTCGCGTGGTTCCAAACTGTAGCGCGTAGAACCGCTCGGCAACGCCGGCCGGCAAAAGGCAGCTCGGAATTTTAACGGGGAAGGTTGATTTACACTGTACGTTACTGAATGAAACGTTAAAACACACCGCGATCCCCTGCTATACCCGCAGGACAGGAGAGATAGTTTAATCTGTGGAAAGAGGCAAAAATGAATGGCTGTCAGTTGCACTCGAACATGCTACTTTATTCATTTGACAGACATTACAAGAGTAAAGAAAACATTAAAAACAGAGCAAGCCAAACATTAATTTTAGAACTTAATTCGTGGCAAAATGCGCCATTCAATCTCACGCCTCACCCTGTATATTCAGACTTCCTGTATCGCGGTCGATACTTCATAACATCACTTTCGCATTTCAGTGCCGGGCTAAGTGATGCGTCGTTAAGTCGATGATCTGTCACTTTCAGCTTTGTTGACGTCCAGTGTCAATGGACCTAGGATCTGTCTGTGATGCCGCCCGCCTCTCTTGTAGCGCCTGCCACTGCAGTTTGTTCATCTCCGTAACGCTCTCGCGTCGTGTAAACGATCCCTGTGATAAAACCCGCCGCTCTTCTTTGGATCTTCCCTTTTTCCTGTATGAATCCTACATGACAAGCGTCCCTGACTGATCAACAATTCTCAAGAATCGGTTGGACGAGTATCTTGTGAGTCGCGTCTTCCGTGGATGTATTAAAACTTCCTTGGGGTTCTCCCAGTAAATCTCGGCCCGACATCTGCTTGCGCCACACTAGTTTTATGTGGTCGTTACACTTCAGGTGGCCACGGACGGCCACTCTAAGGTGATTTACTGTTGTTTCTGTTCCCCGTGACTTACTGCCAGCAGTGTAATCGAACATCAAAGCCTCTAGTCGCCTGCGTATACGCAGTACGTTACATTTACTTGTGATGAGGACCAACTTACAGTCCCAGCACCATCCGGCGCACGTCTTCGTGCATTTCGCCAGTCTCCTGGCGTTTCACCCTTATTATAGATAAGTGCATTATCCACGAACAGCCTCACGGAGCGTCCGACGGTAGCCACCACACGGTTTATACACGGCCGAGTCACATTAATGTGACCACTGCCACATTCTACGTCACCGTGCAATAACAGCTCTCATGTGACAGGTGTCAGCACCAGCAGTGGATGGTATACAGCTCGGGGCACGCGGAAAACAGTGCAGCTGTTGCTGTAATTTGGATACGGAGCAATTTAGCTGACTGATTGGTTTTGGATATCATTATAGATCCCACCGACGATGCCTTAAAATGAAAAAAAATGTGAAACTCGTCTGGGGAAAATAAAATACAGAGCAATAAGAGAAGGTCTTTTTGTTTACAAAACAAACATATACAAAGTTTCCTACTTTAATGGCTCAAATGGCTCTCAGCACTATGGGACTCAACTGCTGTGGTCATAAGTCCCCTAGAACTTAGAACTACTTAAACCTAACTAACCTAAGGACATCACACACATCCATGCCCGAGGCAGGATTCGAACCTGCGACCGTAGCGGTTGTGCGGTTCCAGGCTGTAGCGCCTTTAACCGCTCGGCCACTCCGGCCGGCCCCAACTTTAATGCTTGTCTTACTGCGTATAAAAGTAAAGATTATACCTCTTAATGAGCAGATTGTGATAGACTTTTAAATTAGGTCAATAACATGAAGTTGTGAAAAATCTAATTTTTATTGCTCCTGAAAACTGTTAGGTAGGCAATCTGCATCTGTGTACCATGTACCGGGCTAACTGTTTAGTGGCGTAGATTCTTCCCGTGGTAAATAACGCGAATGCATTGGGAAGAAGTGAATGTGCAGGTTAGAATGGTAAGCTTCCTCTGTCATGTGTTTTAATGGTTTCCGGAGGCATGTGGAGGTAGATGTGTTCGAAGACAGTTGCCTGAGTACTTATCGTTTTAGCATTGGTAAGATGTGACTGATAGGAGGCACGGTACAACGATTTTCCGCGGTGAAATGATTTCCGAAACCCGAATTCGGTGTTTCGGCTTTGCCTGTGTTATCCTCATTCTGCTAGTTGCCAATTAGGTCACTGAGCGAGTATGTAGATTACGTTCATCGATTTGCTGGCTTTGCGTAAAGCCAGGGTTTGTAAAGTTTTTTTCAATGGGGTCGATAGGCGGAATTTTACTTTGAAGGCAATGGAAAATTGTACTGATATGCAGGAGGATCTGCAGCGAATTGACGCATGGTGCAGGGAATGGCAATTGAATCTCAATGTAGACAAGTGTAATGTGCTGCGAATACATAGAAAGATAGATCCCTTATCATTTAGCTACAAAATAGCAGGTCAGCAACTGGAAGCAGTTTATACCATAAATTATCTAGGAGTACGCATTAGGAGTGATTTAAAATGGAATGATCATATAAAGTTGATCGTCGGTAAAGCAGATGCCAGACTGAGATTCATTGGAAGAATCCTAAGGAAATGCAATCCGAAAACAAAGGAAGTAGGTTACAGTACACTCGTTCGCCCACTGCTTGAATACTGCTCACCAGTGTGGGATCCGTACCAGATAGGGTTGATAGAAGAGATAGAGAAGATCCAACGGAGAACAGTGCGCTTCGTTACAGGATCATTTAGTAATCGCGAAAACGTTACGGAGATCATAGATAAACTCCAGTGGAATACTCTGCAGGAGAGACGCTCAGTAGCTCGGTACGGGCTTTTGTTAAAGTTTCGAGAACATACCTTCACCGAGGAGTCAAGTAGTATATTGCTCCCTCCTACGTATATCTTGCGAAGAGACCATGAGGATAAAATCAGAGAGATTAGAGTCCACACAGAAGCATACCGACAATCCTTCTTCCCACGAACAATACGAGACTGGAATAGAAGGGAGAACCGATAGAGGTACTCAAGGTACCCTCCGCCACACACCGTCGGGTGGCTTGCGGAGTATGGATGTAGATGTAGAAAGCTTCCTTACTGCTTAGTCGTCGTCGGGTGGGCAGGTGTAGGACCGATGTGGAAACAGCACGGCACGTGTCATTGCCCTCTGAGTGTGTGTGGGCGGCCGCCTAGCAGAGCGCTCTCTCTCTCTCTCTCTCTCTCTCTCTCTCACACACACACACACACACACACACACACACACACACACACACACACACACACTTGTGACTACGTAGCCTGGGGATGCTGCAGTCAGTCCGAGTGAGCGGTACGTCTGCTTGGTGTAGTTTTTCGGATCTCCTTATTTATTCGGGAGAAAGCTATGTCGACTGTTGCAACAGATTTCGTGCAAAACACGCATGTGCGTATTGATCACATATGCGTATTTCGTCTTCGAATTTTTTTTTCCTTTTCTGCAGGTATTAACAACAGTTTTACATCCTACTCTGCAAACCACTGTGAAGTGCATGACAGAGCGTACGCCTATTGTACCAGCTAAGAGGAGTTTTTCCCCGCCGCATTCACGTGTGGAGCGCAGGAGGAATTACTGTCTAAATGCCCTGCGCGCTATAATGAGTGTAATCTCGTGCTCGCCGTTCGTACCGGAGCAGTACGTACGGGGTTGTAGTACTGGGTGATTCTAAAAGAAATAACAGATACTAATTGTTTATTGCAGACATAATACACTGAAACCGGTACACCCACCTAATATCGTGTAGGGCCCCCACGAGCATGCAGAATTGCTGCAACACGACTTGGAATGGACTCGACTAATGTCTGAAGTAGTACTGGAAGGAATTGACACCATGAATCCTGCAGGGCTGACTATAAATCCGTAAGAGGGGGTGGAGATGTCTTCTGAACAGCACATTGCAAATGTGCGTCTGAAATCTTATGGGACTTAACTGCTAAGGTCATCAGTCCCTAAGCTTACACACTACTTAACCTAAATTATCCTAAGGACAAACACACACACCCGTGCCCGAGAGAGGACTCGAACCTCCGCCGGGACCAGCCGCACAGTCCATGACTGCAGCGCCTTAGGCACATTGCAAGGCATCCCAGATATGCTCAAAAATGTTCGTGTCTGGGGAATTTAGTGGACAGCGGAAGTGTTTAAGCTCAGAAGAATGTTCGTGGAGCGACTCTGTAGCAATTCTGGACGTGTGGGGTGTCGCATTGTCCTGCTCGAATTGCCCAAGGCGGTGGGAATGCACAGTGGACATGAATGGATGCAGGTGATCAGACAGGATGCTTACGTACGTGTCACTTGTCAGTCGTATCTAGACGTACCATGGGTCCCATGTCACTAAAACTGCACACGCCCCACACCATTACAGAGCCTCCACCAGCTTGAACAATCCCCTGCATATGCAGGGTCCATGGATTCATGAGGTTGTCTCCATACCCTTACACGTCCATCCGCTCGATACTATTTGAAACGAGACTCGTCCGACCGGACAACATGTTTGCAGTCATCAACATTCCAATGACGGTGTTGACGGGCTCAGGCGGGGCGTAAAGCTTTGTGTCGTGCAGTCATCAAGAGTACACGAGTGGGCCTTCGGCTCCTAAAGCCAGTATCGATGATGTTCCTGTGAATGATCCGCAGGCTGACACTTGTTGATGACCCAGCATTAAAATGTGCAGCAGTTTGCGGGAAGGTTGCAATTCTGTCATGTTGAACGATTCTCCCCAGTCGTCTTTGGTCCCTTTCTTGCAGGATTTTTTCCCGATCGCAGCGATGTCGGAGATTTGATGTTTTTCGCGTCCCTGATATTCACGGTACCAAGTGAAATGGTCGTACTGGGAAATCCCCACTTGATCGCTACCTCGGAGATGCTGTGCCCCATCGCTCGTGCGCCGGCTGTTGCACCACGTTCAAACTCACTTAAATCTTGATAACCTGACGTTGTATGACCAGTAACCGGTCTAACAACTTCGCCAGACACTTGTTGTCTCACATAGACGTTGTCGACAGCGGCGCCGTATTCTCCCTGTTTATACACAGTATCTCTGTATGTGAATACGCACTCCTATACAAGATTCTTTGGCGCTTTATTGTACAAAAGATAGGAAGACATTGCACAGGGCTGTGGATAGAGGAAGGTTGAAATTTTTGGCACAGCTGCGCCGTTGTTAGTTTGTAGCAGCGAGAGTAATCATTCTTCGTTTGGGAATTCGCGCGAAGTCAATTCATTGTTCACGTGCAACGATTCAGCAAGAAGTCTCCTCTGAACAAGCAGACTTATGAGTGGTACACAAAATTTTTGGGAACTGGTTCCATTCGAGGGGCGTTTGAAAAGCCCATGCAAAGTCCGAGATATGGCACCACCGGCGCATATCGAGGTCATGTTTAGTGAATAGCATCTTTGGAAAGAACGGACACCAAGTTTCAGCCATATTGGTCTATTTCTTTGTGTTTGGAATTCGTGTGAATCAAGGAAGTCGAGTGATTGTACGAAAAAGCATTTCGTAAGGTAAAATGCCTCAGGAGACTAAAGAGAAGCTTTATAAACATTACGGTGACTCTGCACCTTCGATTAGAACAGTTTATAAGTAGTTTCAAAACTTTTCGAGTGGTCATATAGGCACAAGTGATGCTGAACGTTCTGGACGCCCTGTGGCATAAATGACTTAGTTGACAACATCGGTAGCTCCGTGAGGCTATTTGCAGATGACACGGTTGTCTACAAGAAAGTAGCAACATCAGAAGACTCGTACGTACTCCAGGAGGACCTGCAGAGGATTAATGCATGGTGCGACAGCTGGCAGCTTTCCCTAAACGTAGATAAATGTAATATAATGCGCATACATAGGGGCAGAAATCCATTCCAGTACGATTATGCCATAGGTGGTAAATCATTGGAAGCGGTAACGACCGTAAAATACTTAGGAGTTACTATCCGGAGCGATCTGAAGTGGAATGATCACATAAAACAAATAGTGGGAAAAGCAGGCGCCAGGTTGAGATTCATAGGAAGAATTCTAAGAAAATGTGACTCATCGACGAAAGAAGTAGCTTACAAAACGCTTGTTCGTCCGATTCTTGAGAATTGCTCATCAGTATGGGACCCTTACCAGGTTGGATTAATAGAAGAGATAGACATGATCCAGCGAAAAGCAGCGCGATTCGTCATGGGGACATTTAGTCAGCGCGAGAGCGTTACGGAGATGCTGAACAAGCTCCAGTGGCGGACACTTCAAGAAAGGCGTTACGCAATACGGAGAGGTTTATTATCGAAATTACGAGAGAGCACATTCCGAGAAGAGATGGGCAACATATTACTACCGCCCACATATATCTCGCGTAATGATCACAACGAAAAGATCCGAGAAATTAGAGCAAATACGGAGACTTACAAGCAGTCGTTCTTTCCACGCACAATTCGTGAATGGAACAGGGAAGGGGGGATCAGATAGTGGTACAATAAGTACCCTCCGCCACACACCGTAAGGTGGATCGCGGAGTATAGATGTAGATGTAGATGTAGATGGAGGTTACGACTCCAGAAATCATTGATAAAATCCATGATATGGTGCTGGATGGCAGAAGAGTCAAGGTGCGTGAAATTGCTAGTGCTGTGGTCATCTCGAATGAACGGGTACATAATATTTTGGGTAAACATTTGGACATGAGAAAGCTATCCGCAAGATGGGTTCCGATATTGCTCACACTTGACCAAAAACGAAATCATGTGAAGTGTTGTAAGGATGGTTTGCAGCTGTTCAGAAAGAATCCGCAACACTTACAAGCGTCGTTTCGTCACTTTGGATGAAACATGGATACACTACTATAGTCCTGAGACCAAACAACAATCTAAACAATGTGTTACCAAGGGAGAATCTGCACTAAAAAACGGCGGAGACCGTTCCTTCGGCCGGAAGGGTTATGGCGACTGTCTTTTGGGATTCGCATGGGATAATCCTCTTCGACTGTCTGGAAAAGGGTAAAACTATTACAGGTGCATATTATTCATCGTTATTGGACAGTTTGAAAACCGAGGTGCAAGAAAAACGCAGACGATTGGACCGCAAAAAAGTCCTTTACCATCACGACGCTGCACCATCACACAACTCAGAAGTTGCAGTCGTAAAATTGATGGAAATAGGATTCCAACTCGTTTCACATCATGCTATTCTCCAGACTTGGCTCCCTCTGACTACTATTTGTTCCCTAATATGAAGAAATGGCTGGTGGGACAAAGATTTTATTCAAACGAGGAGGTGATTGCAGCAACTAATAGGTATTTTGCAGACTTGGACAATTCCTATTATTCGGAAGGGCTCAACAAATTAGAACAGCGTTGGACGAAGCGTATGTCTAAAAGGAGGTTATGTAGAAAAATAAAAAAGGTTTACCCCAAATATGTAAGTAGTTTTTATTTTTGAACGGACTTTTCTAACGCCCGTCGTACGCAAATAGTGGCCTCCCATGTCTGATGAAAATGTCGAGCGTATCAGATATGGGTTCACTCGGATCCCTCGGAAGTCCACAGGATGAGCAGCCCAAGAACTTCAACTTCATCAAACAACGGTTTGGACTGTTGTGGAAACACTCCTGCATATGGAGTTGCAGTTACTGCAGAAACTGCGTCCCGCCAACCATAAGCTACGAATTCTGCATTTCAGCTCTCCCTGGTATGGCAGAGGACTCACCTTTTCGGACGAATCGACGTTTCATCTTTCGATTAAAGTAAACTTCCATAATGTCAGAATTTTCGGGTCACAAAACCTTGGCGTCGTCGTCGAACACGAAAGAGATTCACCGAAACCGAACGTGTTTTTTACCTTTCCTGTTCACAAACTTTACGGACTTTCCTTTTTTGCGGAGGAAACTGTGACAGGAGTGTCGTACTGGGACATACTGGAAAACTGGTTATTTCCTCAGTTTCACGAAGTTTCCGGTGATAACATTTTTATCATCACAGCACCTCGCCTCTCTTTCACCTTGAGGTGCGGCGTTATCTCACCACCACCATGCCACAACGATGGTTCGTGTGTGTGTGTGTGTGTGTGTGTGTGTGTGTGTGTGTGTGTGTGTGTGTGTATTTTCCTAAGGGACCAAACTGCTGAGGTCATCGGTCCCTAGACTTGCCCCGGTGCTGAAACTGACTTGCCCCGGTGCTGAAACTGACTTGCCCCGGTGCTGAAACTGACTTGCCCCGGTGCTGAAACTGACTTGCCCCGGTGCTGAAACTGACTTGCCCCGGTGCTGAAACTGACTTGCCCCGGTGCTGAAGCTGACTTGCCCCGGTGCTGAAGCTGACTTGCCCCGGTGCTGAAGCTGACTTGCCCCGGTGCTGAAGCTGACTTGCCCCGGTGCCGAAGCTGACTTGCCCCGGTGCCGAAGCTGACTTGCCCCCGTGCCGAAGCTGACTTGCCCCCGTGCCGAAGCTGACTTGCCCCCGTGCCGAAACTGACTTGCCCCCGTGCCGAAACTGACTTGCCCCCGTGCCGAAACTGACTTGCCCCCGTGCCGAAACTGACTTGCCCCCGTGCCGAAACTGACTTGCCCCCGTGCCGAAACTGACTTGCCCCCGTGCCGAAACTGACTTGCCCCCGTGCCGAAACTGACTTGCCCCCGTGCCGAAACTGACTTGCCCCCGTGCCGAAACTGACTTGCCCCCGTGCCGAAACTGACTTGCCCCCGTGCCGAAACTGACTTGCCCCCGTGCCGAAACTGACTTGCCCCCGTGCCGAAACTGACTTGCCCCCGTGCCGAAACTGACTTGCCCCCGTGCCGAAACTGACTTGCCCCCGTGCCGAAACTGACTTCCACAAACTTATGCTAAGAACAGCAAACACACACACACACACACACACACACACACACACACACACACACAGACACACGCCCGAGGGAGGACTCGAACCTCCGACGGAAGAGGCCGCGCAGGCCGTGACATGGCCGCCAAACCACGCGTCCATTCCGCGCCACAACGATGGATGGCAAGAGGTGGACTACACAGACCTTGTTCATTGCTTCTGGCGTGCCATGCCACCAGGCCACACCTTGAGGTTTTTTTCAGAGGGGGTACATGAGAGACAGTCGTTGTTCACCTATGGCAGCTACTCTTAAAGATCTCAGAATCCGAATTGTTGAAGCTGTTGATTCATGTGTGGAATGGAATGGGCTACCGTTTACATGTTTTTCGAGCAGTGCACGGTGCTCATATTGAGGGTATGGTGAAGTGTCTATGCGAATATGAAGCTTTTAACCCTCCTCTGTCCAGTGACATGTGTATTGCGGTTCTATTTTTTACTGTTTGCTTTTATAAACAACTGGAAACTTTGTTTTTGAATCACCCTGTATATTACTAGAGTCATCAACTAAAGCTGGTTCTTGAAACTTAGTAAGTAGGCTCTCTCTGTCGGGATAGTTTTCGTCTGTCTTCAAGAGCCTGCAAGTTGAGTTGTTTCTGCATCAGTGTGGCGCTCTCCCATGGTTGAAACAATCATGCCTGTCTCTGTGTACGTTCAGTGTTGCCTGTTAGTCCTATGAGGTACGCGCCCCCACAAACTTGAGCAATATTCTAGGATGGGTCTAGCGGAGTGATTTGTAAGGGGCCAACTATGTAGACTGCATTTTCCCACTATCGTAACTGATGACGCTGAATACGTTTCATTTTATTTGTCTTTTGTGTGTTGACTGTGTTGTAGCCGGCCGGGATGGCCGAGCGGTTCTAGGCGCTACAGTCTGGAACCGGGTGACCGCTAAGGCCGCAGGTTCAAATCTTGCCTCGGGCATGGATGTGTGTGCTGTCCTTAGGTTAGTTACGTTTAAGTAGTTCTAAGTTCTAGGGGGCTGATGACCTCAGATGTTAAGTCCCATAGTGCTCAGAGCCATTTGAACTGTGTTGTATCTTTATCCGAGGACCGTTTGTCTCCTCGATGTCGTTGACAGCGCACTAGTAATTGCAGGGTGTGAAGAGAATGAATCTCTCTCTCTCTCTCTCTCTCTCTCTCTCTCTGTCTCTCTCTCTCTCTCTTTCTCTATGGCCATAACGGTTCTACGTAATAAATCTCCGTCAGCAAAAGGCATTATCTCGTCAGAGATGATGAGTCTTTTTTTTTAAGCGCAATGTAATGAACTTGATATTCCATTACAGCTTAGCGATAAACTACACTCCTGGAAATGGAAAAAAGAACACATTGACACCGGTGTGTCAGACCCACCATACTTGCTCCGGACACTGCGAGAGGGCTGTACAAGCAATGATCACACGCACGGCACAGCGGACACACCAGGAACCGCGGTGTTGGCCGTCGAATGGCGCTAGCTGCGCAGTATTTGTGCACCGCCGCCGTCAGTGTTAGCCAGTTTGCCGTGGCGTACGGAGCTCCATCGCAGTCTTTAACACTGGTAGCATGCCGCGACAGCTTGAACGTGAACCGTATGTGCAGCTGACGGACTTTGAGCGAGGGCGTATAGTGGGCATGCGGGAGGCCGGGTGGACGTACCGCCGAATTGCTCAACACGTGGGGCGTGAGGTCTCCACAGTACATCGATGTTGTCGCCAGTGGTCGGCGGAAGGTGCACGTGCCCGTCGACCAGGGACCGGACCGCAGCGACGCACGGATGCACGCCAAGACCGTAGGATCCTACGCAGTGCCGTAGGGGACCGCACCGCCACTTCCCAGCAAATTAGGGACACTGTTGCTCATGGGGTATCGGCGAGGACCATTCGCAACCGTCTCCATGAAGCTGGGCTACGGTCCCGCACACCGTTTGGCCGTCTTCCGCTCACGCCCCAACATCGTGCAGCCCGCCTCCAGTGGTGTCGCGACAGGCGTGAATGGAGGGACGAATGGAGACGTGTCGTCTTCAGCGATGAGAGTCGCTTCTGCCTTGGTGCCAATGATGGTCGTATGCGTGTTTGGCGCCGTGCAGGTGAGCGCCACAATCAGGACTGCATACGACCGAGGCACACAGGGCCAACACCCGGCATCATGGTGTGGGGAGCGATCTCCTACACTGGCCGTACACCACTGGTGATCGTCGAGGGGACACTGAATAGTGCACGGTACATCCAAACCGTCATCGAACCCATCGTTCTACCATTCCTAGACCGGCAAGGGAACTTGCTGTTCCAACAGGACAACGCACGTCCGCATGTATCCCGTGCCACCCAACGTGCTCTAGAAGGTGTAAGTCAACTACCCTGGCCAGCAAGATCTCCGGATCTGTCCCCCATTGAGCATGTTTGGGACTGGATGAAGCGTCGTCTCACGCAGTCTGCACGTCCAGCACGAACGCTGGTCCAGCTGAGGCGCCAGGTGGAAATGGCATGGCAAGCCGTTCCACAGGACTACATCCAGCATCTCTACGATCGTCTCCATGGGAGAATAGCAGCCTGCATTGCTGCGAAAGGTGGATATACACTGTACTAGTGCCGACATTGTGCATGCTCTGTTGCCTGTGTGTATGTGCCTGTGGTTCGGTCAGTGTGATCATGTGATGTATCTGACCCCAGGAATGTGTCAATAAAGTTTCCCCTTCCTGGGACAATGAATTCACGGTGTTCTTATTTCAATTTCCAGGAGTGTATATGAGCATACACTGCGGGGGTGGGCTCATCGTCGCTGAACTGCTGCGGCAGTCAAAGTGTTAGCGTCCTGGCAGAGATATTAATAGTAATCTCAGACTATTTACAGACGTCGGTTAGCCATAATAAAGTGCTGCCTGGTGAAAAGCTACCCAGTAAGACTTCAAAGTGGTGCAGAGGTGGTCAGCTTGCTTCATATGTACAGAAATGTAAATCTGTGCAATTTACAAAACGCTGAAACTTAGTAACTTCCGATAACAATATTTATAGGTCACAACCGGAATGGTTCAAATGGCTCTGAGCATTATGGGACTTAACATCTGAGGTCATCAGTCACCTAGACTGAGAACTACTTAAACCCAACTAACCTAAGGACATGACGCACATCCATGCCCGAGGCAAGATTCGAACCTGCGACCGTAGCACCAACGCGGTTCCCGACTGAAGCGCCTAGAACCGCTCGGTATCGGCCGGCACAACCGGAATCGTTTAGGTGTAAGAACATGTGGGATATAAAATATATGAAATGGAATGATCAAATAAGCTCAGTCGTAGGGAAAGGGCGTGGGAGATCTTGGTTCATTGGTGCATTGCCATATTAATAAATAAAACCACTGATGATTCTGCAACTGCAGTGAAACATGTCTGGGACAAAAAACAAAATTGTGTTTTGCTAAAGGCCGGATCCCACCCAAAAAACATAGGTTATCGTTAAAGCAAACACAGACAAAAGAGCTTCACCCTGAAGATGATCATTGGTACAGTACTTGGGAAATGCAGTCAGTCTGCAACAAAGGAGACTGCTTGCAAATCACTCCTGTATCCGGCCGTACCACATTGCTCAACTTGTGGGACCGATACCACATAGGTTAAGTGGCAGATCGGGGGCGGGGAGGAAAGGACGTAGATTAGTGTTCCGTACCTCAGTAAGTAAAAGCGGGACCCTTAGTGAATCAATTTTTTGTCTGTCTGTTACCACCCGTTCTTCTCGGCAACGGGAAGATGTCAGGTTGAAATCTGTGCTAAATACGAGGATCTACGGTACCTAGCGCAGGGATTTTTAACATTGGGGGCGTGGTAACACATAGTGCGGAGGGCAAGCTTAACGAAACGAAAATAATATCAGTTCAAAAATTAAATGATTTGGACCATTATGAGGTAAGGGGAGCAGCTTACAATTGGTTCGTCTCTTACTTTAAGAACAGAAAGCAGAAGGTAATTCTCCGCAATATTGAGAGTGGTAGTGATGTTCAGTCCCAATGGGGCACTGTTAGTGGGGCGTTCCCCAAGGGTCGGTGCTGGGGCCACTGCTGTTTCTTATTTATATAAATGATATGCCTTCTAGTATTACAGGTGATTCAAAAATATTTATTTGCTGATGACACCAGCTTGGTAGTGAAGGATCTTGTGTGTAATATTGAAACATTATCAAATAATGTAGTTCATGAAATAAGTTGGTGGCTTGTGGAAAATAATTTGATGCTAAATCACAGTAGGACTCAGTTTTTACAGTTCCTAACTCACAATTCAACAAGAACCGATATTTTGATCAGACAGAATGGGCATATTATAAGCGAGACGGAACAGTTCAAGTTCCTAGGCGTTCGGATAGATACTAAGCTGTTGTGGAAAGCCCATGTCCAGGATCTTGTTCAGAAACTAAATGCTGCTTTATTTACCATTAGAACAGTATCTGAAATAAGTAACAGTTCAACACTAAAAGTAGTCTACTTCGCATATTTTCATTCGCTTATGTCGTATGGTATTATTTTATGGGGTAATTCTTCTGATTCAAAAACGGTATTTTTGGCTCAAAAACGGGCTGTTCGAGCTATATGTGGTGTAAGTTCGAGAACCTCTTGTCGACCCCTATTCAATAGTCCGGGAATTCTGACATTGCCCTCACAGTATATATTTTCTTTAATGTCGTTTGTTGTTAGCAATATTAGCCTATTCCCAAGAGTTAGCAGCTTTCACTCAGTTAATACTAGGCAGAAATCCAATCTGCATTTGGAACGCACTTCCTTGACTCTTGTGCAGAAAGGAGTGCAGTATTCTGCTGCATCCATTTTTAATAAGCTACCACAAGAACTCAAAAATCTTAACAGTAGCCCAAACACTTTTAAGTCTAAACTGAAGAGTTTCCTCATGGCTTACTCCTTCTATTCTGTCGAGGAGCTCCCGGAAGAGCTAAAAAATTAAGCAAATTCCAGTGTTACATTGTTGATTTTCTTTATTTAAATTTATGACTTTTCACCTGAATATGTATTTTTAAAATTTCATTTTATCTGGTTCTAATATCGTGTTATAATTTCATGTATTGACTCGTTCCATGACCATGGAGACTTCTCCTTAATTTGGTCCCATGGAACAATAAATAAATAAATAAATAAGAATATAAAAGAAAAGCAAAATACATTCTGACACAATAAGAAACTGAAATTCACTCTTAACACTGATATAACGGACTTATAAACAGGACTGTATCAATTCTGCACAATGCATTTAATAATTAACTTTTCAGTACTAAACTAATTAATGGTTAGCCCCTTGGGCCTGGATTTCAGAGCAGAATTTTTTGAAGAAGGGTTTAATATTAGAAATAGACACTCTGAATGGAATAGAGCAAAACCCTAATAACTGACACCATGGGACGTACCCTCTGCCATGTACTTCATAGTGGTTTGCATAACGTATCTGTATGTGGTGTGCCGATGGTACTGTTGCCGACGACTGTGCCGCTAAAGCGGAGTTATTGAACGCAGTTTTCCGAAATTCCTTCACCTGCGAATACGAATGGAATGTTCCAGAATTTGAAACACGAACAGGTGCTAGCATGTTTCTTAGAAGTAGATACCTTAGGGGGCTGCGAAGCAACTCAAATCGCTTGATACGGGCAAGTCTTCAGGTCCAGATTGTATACCGATTAGGTTCCTTTCAGATTACGCTGATACAATAGCTCCCTACTTAGCAATCATATACAACCGCTCGCTCACCGATAGATCTGTACCTACAGATTGGAAAATTGCGCAGGTCGCACCCGTGTTTAAGAAGGGTAGTAGGAGTAATCCATCGAACTACAGACCTATATCACTGACGTCGGTTTACAGTAGGGTTTTGGAGCATATACTGTATTCAAACATTATGAATCACCTCGAAGGGAACGATCTATTGATATGTAATCAGCATGGTTTCAGAAAACATCGTTATTGTGCAACGCAGCTAGTTCTTTATTCGCACGAAGTAATGGCCGCTATCGACAGGGGATCTCAAGTTGATTCCGTATTTCTAGATTTCCGGAAAGCTTTTGACACCGTTCCTCACAAGCGACTTCTAATCAAGCTGCGGGCCTATGGGGTATCGTCTCAGTTGTGCGACTGGATTCGTGATTTCCTGTCAGTAAGGTCGCATTTCGTAGTAATAGACGGCAAATCATCCAGTAAAACTGAAGTGATATCAGGTGTTCCCCAGGGTAGCGTCCTGGGACCTCTGCTGTTCCTGATCTATATAAATGACCTGGGTGACAATCTGAGCAGTTCTCTTACGTTGTTCGCAGATGATGCTGTAATTTACCGTCTAGTAAGGTCATCCGAAGACCAGTATCAGTTGCAAAGCGATTTAGAAAAGATTGCTGTACGGTGTGGCAGGTGGCAGTTGACGCTAAATAACGAAAAGTGTGAGGTGATCCACATGAGTTCAAAAAGAAGTCCATTGGAATTCGATTACTCGATAAATAGTACAATTCTCAAAGCTGTCAATTCAACTAATTACCTGGGTGTTAAAATTACGAACAACTTCAGTTTGAAAGACCACATAGATAATATTGTGGGGAAGGCGAGCCAAAGGTTGCGTTTCATTGGCAGGACACTTAGAAGATGCAACAAGTCCACTAAAGAGAGAGCTTACACTACACTCGTTCGTCCTCTGTTAGAATATTGCTGCGCGGTGTGGGCTCCTTACCAGGTGGGATTGACGGAGGACATCGAAAGGGTGCAAAACAGGGCAGCTCGTTTTGTATTATCACGGAATAGGGGGGAGAGTGTGGCTGATATGATACGCGAGTTGGGATGGAAGTCATTAAAGCAAAGACGTTTTTCGTCGCGGCGAAATCTATTTACGAAATTTCAGTCACCAACTTTCTCTTCCGAATGCGAAAATATTTTGTTGAGCCCAACCCACATAGGTAGGAACGATCATCAAAATAAAATTAGAGAAATCAGAGCTCGAACAGAAAGGTTTAGATGTTCGTTTTTCCCCCGCGCTGTTCGGGAGTGGAATCTACATCTACATCTACATTTATACTCCGCAAGCCACCCAACGGTGTGTGGCGGAGGGCACTTTACGTGCCACTGTCATTACCTCCCTTTTCTGTTCCAGTCGCGGGAAGAACGATTGCCGGAAGGCCTCCGTGCGCGCTCGAATCTCTCTAATTTTACATTCGTGATCTCCTCGGGAGGTATAAGTAGGGGGAAGTAATATATTCGATACGTCATCCAGAAACGCACCCTCCCGAAACCTGACGAGCACGCTTACCAAATAACCCTGTGACGAAACGCGTCGCTCTTCTTTGGATCGTCTCTATCTCCTCTGTCAACCCGACCTGGTACAGTTCTCACACAGATGAGCAATACTCAAGTATAGGTCGAACGAGTGTTTTGTAAGCCACCTCCTTTGTTGATGGACTACATTTTCTAAGCACTCTCCCAATGAATCTCAACCTGGTACCCGCCTTACCAACAATTAATTTTATATGATCATTCCACTTCAAATCGTTCCGCACGCATACTCCCAGATATTTTACAGAAGTAACTGCTACCAGTGTTTGTTCCGCTATCATATAATCATAGAATAAAGGATCCTTCTTTCTATGTATTCGCAATAAATTACATTTGTCCATGTTAAAGGTCAGTTGCCACGCCATGCACCAAGTGTCTATCCACTGCAGATCTTCCTGCATTTCGCTACAATTTTCTAATGCTGCAACTTCTCTGTATACTACAGCATCATCCGCGAAAAGCCGCATGGAACTTCCGACACTATCTACTAGGTCATTTATATATATTGTGAAAAGATATGGTCCCATAACACTCCCCTGTGGCACGCCAGAGGTTGCTTTAACGTCTGTAGACGTCTCTCCATTGATAACAACATGCTGTGTTCTGTTTGCTAAAAACTCTTCAATCCAGCCACACAGCTGGTCTGATATTCCGTAGGCTCTTACTTTATCAGGCGACAGTGCGGAACGGTATCGAAAGCCTTCCGGAAGTCAAGGAAAATAGCATCTACCTGGGAGCCTGTATCTAATATCTTCTGGGTCTCATGAACAAATAAAGCGAGTTGGGTAGAGAGGTAGTATGATTGTGGTTCGATGAACCCTGTGCCAAGCAGTTAAATGTGAATTGCAGAGTAATCGTGTAGATGTACGCAGATTTTAACTGCGCTTGAGACTGTAAGCGTAGCAGACGAGGAGACGAGGTTTGATCACCTGACGCGGTCGAGTGCGTGAGATGTGGTTCGAGCCCTGCTCCTGCTCCCGCTACCTGCCGAGAGCGCTGCGTGCGAGAATTCCATTGCGAAGGCCAGGAGGTCAGCAGAGCCGAGGAAGGGAAGCAGAGCCGGCGATCCTGCCACGCCCGTCTAACAGCGCGTTCACTCAACTGCAACGGCGCCGCCGTGTGCCTAGTGGCTGCGTATCTCGAGGACTGGCAAGTCTGCATCACACAAATTAATAAATGTGGCATAAACTTGTACAGGAGCAGAACAATTCAACCGCCGCGGGATTATCAGGTACGCGGTGTGGGATAGGGGGCACGGTCGAAACAACAACCATTTGTACCCCCGGGCGTGTTACAAAGGGATCACCAACTCAGGAGGGAACCGTGGGGGGTAAAAGTTGTAGAGGGAGATCAAGAGATGGATACAGTAAGCAGATTGAGAGGGATGTAGGGTGCAGTAGTTACTCGGAGATGAAGAGGCTAGCACAGGAGAGAGTAGCATGGAGAGCTGTGCCAAACCAGTCTTTCGACTGAAGATCACAACAGCAACAACGACAGCATGTATTAAGGAAAATGGAACTGCATCAGATCAGTAGAAAACATGTGTTGCACAACGAATGGTACCTCGTTGACTGTGCGCCAGTGACCCTTCTGTATGTTAGATGCTGTCTGCTTCTCATTTACTGGTTCATCTGTTAGTGGTGGAGGTATTTAGTGTACGAAAAATCTGAGGCAGTGATAGCGGATACGAAACGATTGTCACGACACATGACTATTGTTTCCTTTGAGCACCAGCGGAGATGAGTGGTAAAAAATGGGGCCCAAAGGCGCACTATCGTAACAACCAGGAAAGCTACGACTGGAAAATATGGACCCCGATTTCTCTGTATTTGTCGGGAGGGTGTAGTAACGGCGCCCTCTCTCAGCAGACAGTTACAGCTGAAGCTGTAGCACGACAGGCGCGTAGGCCGCGGGTGGAACCGGTTTGTGGCCACGCCTCATCCCACGTGCCTCTGCGTGTCTCTCCGTGTAAAGCCTTCCTTTCCTTCTTACTCCATCTCGGCGCCTTTTCCCTCCCTGCGCTCAACAGCTCCGCACGCACCAGCCGCTCTGGGTAATAAGCACGCTCCGTGTGCACGCAAGCCTCACACCAGTGTAATAGAGTTTTTCCTGTAAATCTTGTACGCGACAGCGTACACAAGTTGAGCTTGGTAAAGCTTAGGTAACCCGCTGTATACAAAAAGGAGTAAAGAAGAAATACAGCGTGTTCGGAGATTCACATAACAAACTTGTCAGTACTTTCTTGCGTCCGTCGACCGTCGCAATTTAATTTATTATTTACTACACAAATTGAATGGTAATGGTGATTGTTGCCGACTTACGTGGTGAGCCCTAATGAAAATGATATTCCATTCAATTTAGATTTACAGTTAAATGCTTTTGTGAAGTTTTCTTTTTTAACAATATTAATCTTCAGTGGAAATTATTTGTTACGTTAATGACTGGAAGACTCGCTGAATCTTAAAACATGAGCATATACGAGGGTCACTCCAATAGAAATGCACACAACTTTTTTTTAAAATCCATTTTTTATTTTACATGTTTGAAAGTTTTACAGTGTGGCTCTGAGCACTATGGGACTTAACATCTGTGGTCATCAGTCCCCTAGAACTTAGAACTACTTAAACCTAACTAACCTAAGGAAATCACACACATCCATGCCCGAGGCAGGATTCGAACCTGCGACCGCAGCAGTCGCGCGGTTCCGGACTGTGCGCCTAGAGCCACTCGGCCACCGTGGCCAGCTTTTACAGTGTGTAGATACATCCTTTAGGAACAATATTTTCATTTGTCCACGTACTTTCCATCCCTTTCAACTGTATTACGCCATCTTGGAACCAGCGCCTGTATACCTGCACGATAAAATACTGGACCAATCTGTTGGAGCCACTGTTTGGCAGCGTGCACAAGGGAGTCATCATCTTCAAACCTTGTTCCACGAAGAGAGGCTTTCAGTTTCCCAAAGAGATGATAGTCACATGGAGCCAGGTCAGGACTGTAAGGCGGGTGTTTCAGTGTTGTCCATTCGAGTTTTGTGATCGCTTCCATGGTTTTTTGACTGACATACGGCCGTGCAACAGCACAACATCCTGCTTTTGCCGATGTGGTCGAACACGACTCAATCGAGCTTGAAGTTTCTTCAGTGCCGTCACATATGCATCAGAATTTATGGTGGTTCTACTTGGCATGATCTCCACAAGCAAGAGTCCTTCGGAATCTAAGAACACCATAGCCATAACTTTTCCAGCAGAGGGTGTAGTTTTGAATTTTTTTTTTTTTTTTTCCTTGGGTGAATTTGCATGATGCCACTATATTGATTGCCTCTTCGCCTCGGGTGAAAAATGAGGGAGCCATGTTTCATCACCTGTCACAATTCTTCCAAGAAATTCATCTCTACCATTCTCGTACTGTTCCAAAGTTCGCTGCACACCGGTTATCTTGTTTCTTTGTGAGCCACTGACAACATCCTGGGAACCCAACTGGCACAAACCTTTTTTAACGCCAACACTTTCTGTATTCTGCAAACACTTCCTTACCCTATCCCAACGTAGCGTGACAATTCGTTCACTGTGATGCGTCTGTCAGCAGTCACCAATTCGTTAACACTCTGCACATTGTCTGGAGTGTGTGCAGTACGAGGCCTGCCGCTGCGAGGACAATCCTCAATATTGCTGTGCCTGCTTTCATGACGTAACCTGCTTGCCCACCGACTAATTGTAGTGCGAGCGACAGCAGCATCTCCATACACCTTTTTCAACCTCTTGTGGATGTTTCCCACTGTCTCGTTTTCACAGCACAGGAATTTTATGACAGCACGTTGCTTCTGACGAACGTCAAATGCAGCAGCCATCTTGAAGACATTCTGTGACGGCGCCACTCACGGGAACAGGTTGAACTAAGTTTGAAAACAAGCGGGAAGGATGTATCTACACACTGTAAAACTTTCACACATGCAGAATGAAAACAGCATTTTTACAAAAATAGAGTGCATTTCTTTTGGAGTTATCATCGTAAGTTGTACAATGGAATAAACTTTTCGTAGTAATTCCCTCGACTAGTCAGTTCACTTTAAGGGGATACGGAATCGGATTTTGGGTTAAAAAATCGAATTTTTTTTATTGGCGTATTATATTCTGCCATGTTTCCTCTTTAAAATGACGTATCATACATAGCTCTACTACAATTATAACTATTTTATTTTTATATATTTGTGAGATCGGGTATTGCGCTTTAGTTATACACGTCTCTCGTGGCTGACCATGAACTTTTTGGCAGTACCTTTAAAGTGACATGAATTCAAATATCCCGGTTTCCAGCGACTATTTATACACTAGTTGCCCGAAAATGTTTCTCTCTGGTTTCCTCAAGTTACTCTTTGACTTTGTGGCGGGACTGTTTTGTAAACAGTGTGATATAAGAAAGTAGTTGTTGTTGAGTTATTTCGTATTTAGTGCTTCATTCTTCGCAGTGAAAATGCCTAGAGCTAAAGCAAAAGTATTTAAAAAGCGTGTGAACTGGCAAAAGAAAAGAAATAATGATTCATTAGCAAAGCAAAGCAGTTCATCATCATCACTGTTGGAAAATGTGAATCCACTTATTACTGATTTGCCGAACGAACTTACACCAAATGAAAACAGTGCTTCTCATAAAAAACTAAGAGATTTGGAAGAGAAATATAATTTACTTGATAGAGGGAATGAAGTTTTTGAACTCATTGATACGAATATATTGTGTGAAGCTCTTGAAAACAGTTTGTGCTGCAAAAAATGTCATGGAAACGTTTCTCTGAAAGTAGAATCCCATGTTGGCCTGGCTGCCCAGTTTAATTTAATATGCAGTGTTTGTAAATACAGCTGTAAGTTTCCAAGTTCGGTTTCAGTAACTGTAAATAATGGATACAAGAAAACTGAACTTTATAGTGTAAATATTAGGTTAGTTTATGGATTGCGAGCAATTGGTAAGGGCAAAGCAGCTGGTGATATGCTATGTGGTGTTCTAAATCTTCCAAGTGCACCTTCAAAGTTTGAAGCTTACAATTATGTACTAGGATCTGCAGTTGAAGATGTAGCACAGAAGTCAATGCAGGTTGCTGTGGAAGAAGCAGTGGAAGAAAATGACGGCAGTCGTGACCTCACAGTGGCGTTTGATGGCACGTGGCAGAAAAGGGGCCACACCTCCAACAATGGTGTTGTAACAGCAACTAGTGTTGATACTGGCAAGGTTATTGATGTTGCAATAATGTCTAAATACTGTAGGTGCACAGGCAGGCTGAAAAATGAACACAGTGATGACTGTATTGCTAATTATTATGGTAGTAGTGGTGGCATGGAGGTTGCTGGGGTGAAGAAAATTTTTCATCGCTCTTCACAGTGGTATAATGTTCGCTATGTCAAATATCTGGGAGATGGTGACTCTAAAGCATTCAAAGAAGTTTTGGAAAGCAAACCATATGGGAACAGTGTAAATATAAGCAAACTTGAATGTATAGGACATGTGCAGAAGAGAATGGGTGCCAGGCTGAGAAGGTTAAAATCAGTTATGAAAGGGAAAAAACTAGATGATGGGAAAACCTTGGATGGCAGAGGAAGATTGACTGATTCCATAATAGACCACATTCAGAACTGCTATGGCCTTGCAATCAGGCAAAATACAGGCAATCTTGAAGAAATGAGGAGAGCTATATGGGCTTTATATTTCCACACCGCATCCACGGATGAGCATCCACAACATGGTTTGTGCCCCAAAGGTGAAAACAGCTGGTGTAAATACAATAGGGGACTAACAACAGGAGAGAAATACATTCACCACCACAGTCTACCATCAGCCATCATGGCAGAAATAAAGCCCATTTTCAGAGATCTGGCTGACAGAAGTCTTCTGATGAAATGTCTTCACGGAAAAACGCAGAACCCCAACGAGTGCTTGAATAGTGTGATATGGCATCGTCTCCCAAAAACAGTGTTTGTCGGAATTAATACACTACATTTTGGTGTGTATGATGCTGTGGCAACCTTCAATCTTGGAAATATAACTAAATGCCAGGTCCTTCAAAAGTTGGGTATGTGTGTTGGTTCTCGTACGGTACGTGCTATGTTCTTTTTAGATCAGCACAGACTAAGGCATGCTGATAATATAATCAAGACATTAGTGAAAAAAGCAAGACAGGTGCAGAGGGGTGCCAAAAGAAGACTTGAAGATGATTATGAAGACTGTGAAGGGGGTATTAGCTACGGATCAGGAATGTTTTAATCTTCTTTCTCCGTTTCCCGTAAGTTTACTTTTTACTTCATCTAGGAACATTATCTCAGGTACTGGTCAACCTAGAAGTCTGAAATTTTTATGACGTAGTGACATAGGTCCCTATTACATACTGAAACAACGATTTTTTAATTACTTGATTTACAAAAGACTTAGGGGTGATAGTCTAGTAAAAAGCGATGGAAAAAATTTACTTAAAAATAAATGTACAATATCTCTGTAAGAAAATACTTTGACAATAAACTGTTGTTTCAGTATTGTTGTAACATATGAATGCACATACAGTAAAATTTTTACCTCTCTGTCTCCAGTAGTTTGTGAGAAAATGTTCCCTATAGTAGGCATATATTAACATTGCGGGGATAGGTGATTCCGTATCCCCTTAAAGCAAAAAATATTTAGTTGTTAATTATAATTGTGGCCCACACACGCGCGAGAGTATTTTTTCTTACCTCCGTTAGCCATTGCATTGTGGTCGGAGTCCTGGCTCTGGCTGTTGTACTGAAAATAAAGCTACGTATTTTCCGCAACGTCGGGCGGCTGTTGAGAAAAATGTATATTATGTTAATAGCAGGCGAGTTTTTCGATTCCGCTAATTTTTTCAAGTTAATATCGCCACGTAATGGCGTCGTTGGCTGCATCGGCCGCTGCGATCGTTGCGCTGTAAATTACTCGAATGCAGGTTAATTCAAGGAAGGTGGACATGAACTCTGGATCACCTCTTACAGATTAAAAGTTAACAACAATATTGAATCAATATATTATCTGCTTAATCAGTACAGATATGCTTACATTTGCCAGCACTCGCAAGATGTTCGTCTACACGCAACCAAGACAAGAGAAGTGAAGTCGACTAAAAAAATTAACAAAAGAGCGCATCTTTATATTTCTCTGCCCTCGAAACTTACACAGAGAAATTATTATAATACGGATACATGAGAAAAATACATGTTCGCTTGAGCGGCTAGTGTCCACTTATTATTCAATTTTTAAATGTCTCTTCCTTATAAATAATGTTTTTAAGGGGCTCCGGAACGCCCTATACTTGAAATGTTAAAATAACGCTTATAAATTACATCTTTCCTCACAAAGTAATTGAGGTAGGAAGTTGAACTTTTTACAGATTATTTATTGGAATATGGGCTACAACTTAACACAGGGATTTTACAAAATTTTAGTTCAGTTATTAAAGATGATTTTTTTTCAATTGTAATGAAAATTCACAACATTTTTTTGCAATTTTTTATTTATATATTAAAAAATATACAGTTTTTTGGAAAAAGGCCGTGTTAAATTATGCAGAAGGTACTGTGTAACATTTACTGAAAGTTTGAAACAAATATGTATAGAAGATCCTTAGAAAACATGTAATTAGTATGAGAAAATAAAAGTTTTGGGAATCGAGCGACAAAGATTGGATTAACTTTTTAGTGCATTCCAGGTCCATAGGATGGATTATATTCATCCTCTGCAAACTCCTCCTCCAGCTTCCTCTTGTTCCTCCTCCTGTTTACTCTTGCTTGTATTTCTAGACTCTTTGCAGCCCTGTCTGCAGCCCGAAGGCGTTCCTTGTCTAAAGCAAGCATCGCTCGTTGTTGTGTTCGTAGATTTTGCTACCATTTTCTTCAGTTGCAGTTACTGCAACACTGTTCCAAAAGGTGGTCATGTATGAACACTTATCACATTTCAGTTGTATTTCACTAGCAAGTCCTACGTGCTTTATTATGGAGAGTTCCAGACCAACTTCACTACATGGATACATCTTACACAGTTTGAAAAAATTCCTTTGAGAACCGACATATCAAATATTTCATTCACATCCGATTCGCCCATAAAACATTCATAGTTTTCACTCATTGAACCAAGCTTCTTCTGTGAAGTATTTTCTTTTCCACTTTGACTGCTATGGGCAGGTGTACTTGAGAGGTTGGGTTCACTCACTTGGTTATCGTCTTTATTGTTTTCAGTAATAACACATACCTTTGGCTTTCCAACATTTCTCCTTTTCTTAAAAGCCTTCAGAGGATTTCTAATTACTTTTACTCATTATTATACTTCAACAAAACAGAAACTCAAGAAACAGAATTAATTACGAATATTTTCGAGATAACGACAGAGTAAATAATCATGAAACAATCGACAATCACACCAGCGATATATATTGAACCATCACAGGTTAGCCACAACACGTACTTTATCTCACATCACTAAAATGTACCTGATGCTCACGGACGTTAATAATAACACCATTTGACAGCAGTTTAACAGCGCCACAGTGGGTCACGCCCATGTACATTTCAAAACAAATTTAAAAATAGTTGTAGTCTTCGGAATTGAATAAATTATATATCTATTAAAAGGTAATAGTCTGCAGATTCATAAAACGCAAAAAAGTAAAAATTGAACTTTTCATGATTTTTGAGCCTTTCCGGAGCCCCTTAAGTCTTTTCTGAGTATTTCACTGGGGACGGTATAACTTCTAGTAGGAAGTGAGCAGATAATACCGTACAGTGTGTATGAAAAAGAATGATCCGATGTGGCACGTCTATATTTCTGAAAGTAATACAATGAATTTTCTTTTTTTATGAACGGGAAACTGTTTTTTTATACCTTTTCATAGATGTTCAATATGCCCCCTTTAGGTGCACGGCATATGTCAATGCGGCATTGTTCCCGCACTGCAGCGAGCGTGTCTTCAGTTACAGCTCCCACAGCTGCTGTTATGCGATGTCTCAGTTCATTTATTGTTGTTGTTAACGGAGGCACATAAACGGAGTCTTTTATAAACTCCCACAAGAAATAATCACATATAGTCAGGCCCTGTGACCTTGGAGCCCAGTAATGTAAGGCTGAATCATTTGGTCCAGTACGACCGATCCATCTTTTAGTACTTCTTTAATTTAAAAATTCCTGCACTTGCAGATAGCACTGTGGCGGTGTCCCATCCTGTCGGTAAATGAAGTCGTTCGAATCAGCCTCGAACTGTAGGAAAAGAAAGTTCTCAAACATATTGGGATATGTGCTCCCTGTAACAGTGATGTCGGCAAAGAAAAATGGACCTTACACATGTTTACTGTTTGCTGTTAAACTGCACAAAACACGTTAAATTTTGGAGAGATCCTCTCGCATTGTACAACTTCATCTGGTTGTTGTGTGCCCCATATTCTCACATTATGCTGGTTCACCTTCCGATTTAAATGGAACGTTGCCTCGTCGCTAAAGAATAAGCGTGGAAGAAAACTGTCATGCTCCATCTTGCCAAGAACGAAATTACAGAACTTCACACGTTGTTGTCTGTCACCCTTACGAAGAGTTTGCAGCAGCAGAATTTTGTTCGGTTTCGTGTGTAAACGTCGAGGCAACACAAGCCAGACGGACATCGGCGGCATGTGGAGCTGTCTAGCTGCACTGCGAACAGATTTCTGCGGACTCCTTGTGGAACTATGGCGGATGCGTCCGACGTCTGTGTCAGACACTTGGGGACGGCCCGGTGATTTGCCTTTGCACAAACAACCTGTTTCTCGGAATTGTTCGAAAATGGTTCAAATGGCTCTGAGCACTATGGGACTTAACATCTTAGGTCATCAGTCCCCTAGAACTTAGATCTACTTAAACCTAACTAACCTAAGGACATCACACACATCCATGCCCGAGGCAGGATTCGAACCTGCGACCGTATCTACATCTACATTTATACTCCGCAAGCCACCCAACGGTGTGTGGCGGAGGGCACTTTACGTGCCACTGTCATTACCTCCCTTTCCTGTTCCAGTCGCGTATGGTTCGCGGGAAGAACGACTGTCTGAAAGCCTCCGTGCGCGCTCTAATCTCTCTAATTTTACATTCGTGATCTCCTCGGGAGGTATAAGTAGGGGGAAGCAATATATTCGATACCTCATCCAGAAACGCACCCTCTCGGAACCTGCGAGCAAGCTACACCGCGATGCAGAGCGCCTCTCTTGCAGAGTCTGCCACTTGAGTTTGCTAAACATCTCCGTAACGCTATCACGCTTACCAAATAACCCTGTGACGAAACGCGCCGCTCTTCTTTGGATCTTCTCTATCTCCTCCGTCAATCCGACCTGGTTCGGATCCCACACTGAGGAGCAATACTCAAGTATAGGTCGAACGAGTGTTTTTTCAGCCACCTCCTTTGTTGATGGACTACATTTTCTAAGGACTCTCCCAGTGAATCTCAACCTGGCACCCGCCTTACCAACAATTAATTTTATATCATCATTCCACTTCAAATCGTTCCGTACGCATACTCTCAGGTATTTTACAGAAGTAACTGTTACCAGTGTTTGTTCCGGTATCATATAATCATAGAATAAAGGATACTTCTTTCTATGTGTTCGCAATACATTACATTTGTCTATGTTAAGGGACAGTTGCCACTCCCTGCACCAAGTGCCTATCCGCTGCAGATCTTCCTGCATTTCGCTACAATTTTCTAATGCTGCAACTTCTCTGTATACTACTGCATCATCCGCGAAAAGCCGCATGGAACTTCCGACACTATCTACTAGGTCATTTATATATATTGTGGAAAGCAATGGTCCCGTAACACTCCCCTGTGGCAACCGTAGCAGCAGCGCGGTTCCGGATTGAAGCGCTTAGAACCGCTCGTCCACTGCGGCCGGCTCGGAATTGTTCATACCATCTTGTAATGCTCTGTGCTGTAGGAGGATCCACACCATACCCAGTACGGAAGTCACGCTGAACAGTTATCAATGACCCGCACTGCTCAAAAGGTAGAACACAAAACGCTTTCTGTTGTCCCGACACCATTTTTAGTAGAAGTGAAGTGGGCGCACACTGCTGCCGCCTAGCACGAACCACGTAAAACTCGTGAGTTTGCTCATTCCAATAGTACGTTTTTCACGCACATATCTCAAATTACATAATAGTTATGATTTTGTGGTGTCACCGCCAGACACCACACTTGCTAGGTGGTAGCCTTTAAATCGGCCGCGGTCAGTTAGTGTATGTCAAACCCGCGTGTCGCCACTGTCAGTGATTGCAGACCGAGCGCCACCACACGGCAGGTCTAGAGAGACGTCCTGGCACTCGCCCCAGTTGTACAGCAGAGTTTGCCAGAGATGGATCACTGACAAATACGCTCTCATTAGCCGAGACGATAGTTAGCATAGCCTTCAGCTACGTCATTTGCTACGACCTAGCAAGGCGCCATAATCCTTTGCTATATATATTGTGATGCCTGTACCGTCAGACCAATGTTCTCCAATTATGGATTAAAGTTAAGTCTTCCAAGATCTTCGTACTTTATTTGCTACTATTAATTCCCTTAACTGTTCCAGACCTCGCGCCAGCCTGCGTGAGCTTATAGCGTGCGTTTCGGCCTCCTCTAGCAACACGGTGTTGGCTCTTCTGCCAACACTTCAGATTTTTTAAAAGTCGGATGATTCTTTTTTAATACGCCCTGTATTCTGAATTGGAACCCATGTCCTGAAAAGTACCAATTCCGTGCTACAACAGTTTGAAAAAATGTTACTAACGCGACCAATACAACAAGGAATTGATCAGGCGCGACCCAATACGTCTCTTGTTTTACCACTCATTAATAGCCGAAGAGATTGCTCGTCTACTCCTCTTGGCGGGTTCCCTTCAACGTGACGCAGTACGTCTCGTTGGAGCACCAAAGTCACGCCTGCTGACGGTGGAGGTACTCTTTCTCGAAGCAGATGCGTAATTGTAGCGAAAAGGGTAATGCGGTGGAGTCGGACGTTGTGGAGAACGTTCTTGATAATGGCGACAGGCAGCTGTTCCATTACCGTGAGCTTCGCCATTCAGAAGGATCATGTGTGTGTATTCTGCAAACGGGCACTCAACCATGTTCTTTAAAACTCACACACACCTGAACGAGGCTCGAACCCGATCAGAGGGGTAGGATATACGTCAAATGACATCAACCGACCCGACGTAACCGCCTCCCACCATGACTACCTGTTGGGCCGGCCGCGGTGGACGACCGTTTCTAGGCGCTTCGGTCCGGAACCGCGTGACCGCTACGGTCGCAGGTTCGAACCCTGCCTCGGACATGAATGAATGTGATATCCTTAGTTGGGTTTAAGTAGTTCTAAGTCTAGGGGGCATGACCTCAGATGTTAAGTCCCGTAGTGCTTAGAGCCGTTTGAACCATCTGTTCCTAACCAACCCCAGTTATCCGACAGGGAAAAGGGGATCAGCTGAATCTGAATCACGTGCCGTTGGTGTCGACATTTCAGATGGTTGAGAAGTGAAGGTTAGGTTAAATGCAGAATGAAAGTTTCCGTGGGCCGTTCAGCATTCGATCCCATGACCTCTCAATCACGCGCTTTAGCGCCTGACCACTATGGTGGTAGTGTTCGTGGCCGTTATTCCAAAAGTGGCGTGGTTACGGTCATTGTAGTGGTGGTGGTCGTCATTCGAAAAGGGGCAGTGGTCACTGACGTGGTCGCGGTCATCATTACAAAAGATCCCGTATCATTTAGCTACAAAACAGCAGGTCAGCAACTGGAAGCAGTTAATTCCATTAATTAACTGGGAGTACCTATTAGGAGTGATTTAAAATGGAATGATCATATAAAGTGGATCGTCGGTAAAGCAGATGCCAGGCTGAGATTCATTGGAAGAATCCTAAGGAAATGCAATCCGAAAACAAAGGAAGTAGGTTACAGTACGCTTGTTCACCCACTGCTTGAATACTGCTCAGCAGTGTGGGATCCGTACCAGATAGGGTTGATAGAAGAGATAGAGAAGATCCAACGGAGAGCAGCGCGCTTCGTTACAGGATCATTTAGTAATCGCGAAAGCGTTACGGAGATGATAGATAAACTCCAGTGGACGACTCTGCAAGAGAGACGCTGAGTAGCTCGGTACCGGCTTTTGTTAAAGTTTCGAGAACATACCTTCTCCGAAGAGTCAAGCAGTATATTGCTCCCTCCTACGTATATCTCGCGAAGAGACCATGAGGATAAAATCAGAGAGATTAGAGCCCACACAGAGGCATACCGACAATCCTTCTTTCCACGAACAATACGAGACTGGAACAGAAGGGAGAACCGATTGAGGTACTCAAGGTACCCTCCGCCACAAACCGTCAGGTGGCTTGCGGAGTATGGATGTAGATGTAGATGGTCGTGGTCGCCGTTTTCACGGGGCGGAGGGGCGGTGGTTCGTTGCCGTAATGGACCTGACTCCAGAAAGGGCGGTTGTTGTGGCGACGTTAGACCGTGTGCACCTCGGCGGTGAGCCCGAGTCCACAGAATCAGCGGTGACTCTCGTACTTGATACTTGCCCAGGCCGCTTACCTGTGTAATGTGTGACTCAAGATTTTCTTGTGGCTTTGCGCCCCTGCGGTGCCGTTATTAGCCTAGTCGCTATAAGAGAGTGTTGAAACAACTACAGTCTCCTGTGTACACTGCATCGTCCTTCTTACGTAAGTGGCTGTTAACAGAGGGCATCTTCCAGGTAATCCAAGCAGGAAACTAAGGTCGTTTGCGGTGCCTGTGGAGTACACATTTCGGGATGCCATAGTTTAACTGAGGGCGTCTTATATTTCGATCAGAGACCTTCAAACTACGTCTGTTTGAACCTGCTTACTGTATTCACCTCTTCGTGCGGCTTTTCCCGGATGATGCTGTAGTATACAGAGAAGTTGCAGCATTAGAAAATTGCAGCGAAATGCAGGAAGATCTGCAGCGGATAGGCACTTGGTGCAGGGAGTGGCAACTGACCCTTAACATAGACAAATGTAATGTATTGCGAATACATAGAAAGAAGCATCATTCATTGTATGATTATATGATAGCGGAACAAACACTGGTAGCAGTTACTTCTGTAAAATATCTGGGAGTATGCGTACGGAACGATTTAAAGTGGAATGATCATATAAAATTAATTGTTGGTAAGGCGGATGCCAGGTTGAAATTCATTGGGAGAGTCCTTAGAAAATGTAGTCCACCAACATAGGAGGTGGCTTACAAAACACTCGTTCAACCTATACTTGAGTATTGCTCATCAGTGTGGGATCCGTACCAGGTCGGGTTGACAGAGGAGATACAGAAGATCCAAAGAAGAGCGGCGCGTTTCGTCACAGGGTTATTTGGTAACCGTGATAGCGGTACGGAGATGTGTAGCAAACTCAAGTGGCAGACTCTGGAAGAGAGGCGCTCTGCATCGCGGTGTAGCTTGCTGTCCAGGTTTCGAGAGGGTGCGCTTCTCGATGGGGTGTCGAATACATTGCTTCCCCCTACTTATACCTCCCGAGGAGATCACGAATGTAAAATTAGGGAGATTCGAGCGCGCACGGAGGCTTTCCGGCAGTCGTTCTTCCCGCGAACCATACGTGACTGGAAGAGGAAAGGGAGGTAATGACACTGGCACGCAATGTGCCCTCCGCCACACACCGTTGGCTTGCGGAGTATAAATGTAGACGTAGATGTTCGTCACTTTCTTAAATTTTAACCCCAAACACTTCGTTCTGTTACCAAATTGACAATTTCTTGATGCCTCATAATGTATCTTCTCAACTGATCCCTTCCTTTAATCAACTTATGCTAAAAATTACATTTTTTACTCATTTTGGTTCAGTACCTCTTCATTATTAAGCGACGTATCCATTCTCCGGCAACGGCCTAGCCGCAGGGGATACACCGGTTCCTGTGAGATCACCGAAGTTAAGCGCTGTCGGTCGTGGCCGGGACTTGGATGAGTGTTAACTATCGAAACGAATAATAAAAAAAAACTTTTTAGCGCTATCTTGGCTATTAAAAAAAATTCTTTTAAAGTACGTACAGACCACTATGAGAAACTTCAAATCTATATTCCTTGTACAAGTATAATTATACGCTCATATAAATCAATTTAGCGAGAAAAATCCACTAATGTACATAAATTTCTACGTACTTGCTTCTGTGTGCGGCACACAGTGTTTGAAAACACAACAGTGTCAATTTGCGCCAGCTGTTCAAATGGTTCAAATGGCTCTGAGCACTATGGGACTTAACTTCTGAGGTCATCAGTCTCCTAGAACTTAGAACTAATTAAACCTAACTAACCTAAGGACATCACACACATCCATGCCCGAGGCAGGATTCGAACCTGCGACCGTAGTGGTCGCGAGGTTCCAGAATGTAGCGCCTAGAACCGCTCGGTCACTCTGGCCGGCCGCGGCAGCTGTCTTTCGTGAGATAATCGCCTCATCCGCTACCTCACCGCATCCTGTGATAAAACTATAAACAACGAAAGGGAAGTTATTGGTTAACCGGGACCAGTGACCAGCTCTGCTGTAAAGCACTTGTACAGCTCCCATCGGACGTTATCCATTATAATATGGTTAACGTAAAAACTGTGTTATACCATAGGATTTTTTCAGTAAATAATTCTACTCTTTAATATTTGGCGTAACGTCTAAAACAGTGCACGTTGCCTTCTAGTTACGGGTTGCCTATCTAACTGCTTTCAGGGGCAACATAAATGTGATTTTCAATATTTCGTATAGTTAATGACGCAGTTTACAAATTTAAAGTGCTGCCATAATCAAGAGGTATAATCTTGTCTTAAAGGCGTAATATAGCAAGAAAAGTCTAAGGGGGCAATCAAATGAGATTGAGGCAGATGGCAAAAACCTGGATAGGTGGGCTCACGAACCGAGTGTGTCCGTACAGACTTAATTATGTATACAGAGAGTTCATCCATCCCGGGAATAGAGAATGTCTAAGGTTTTTTCCTGTTACAGCTATCCATACTGGCAAGTTATACGTGTATCTGTTCGTGAGAAATAATGGTCTCTCACACAGGCGGACATAGTTGGATAACAAATGACAACAAAAATATTTTTACGTGTATATAATTACAAGTTAACGGTTGTGTGTACTGCGAAACCTAGTTTATTGCCAAATTTAACGATTCTAGGTCAACGAGAAACAGCCTATAGGTTTGATGAATGATTATGCGAGTATCAAAATATGTGACGTACGTGACAGTCTTTTCATTACATTGAGTTAGAAACATACGATTTTTACACCACCAAGGGATCATAGAACTTACTTTGTGACAGAAATTTGAGCTTGATACGTCCACTCGTTCCAGAGAAAAGGGGATGCTTAACACTTTGCCGTCCGCACGTCTCGTAGAAATTTATTCGCGTGGCGCCGGCAGCCCTAATTCGGATTACTTGGCTTGTCGCCGGCCGCTTGTAACCTTTCCGTTGATGACAAGCTTCAAACACATTGACTTTTGCGCGCTTTAATTTTCCGGAAATGCTCTATTTTGCCGTATCGTTTCACAAAACTCGAATTTTCTTCCAAGTAACTTCTCTGAAAGTTCTGCACTGCCATAATAATTATCCACGCAGAGGTGATGCCAATTTCCATAAGGTGTCAATAGTTTGATCACTATTTTTGCTGAAGGCTGTCCATCACCGGAATATATCTTGAATGAGGAAATGTACCCCGTATTCGAATCTCACAGCATCTGAATGACTATGTCGTATTTCGTAATTTTCGACGGATTGTAAACTTTAAAATTTAACCGTCCACGCCACGGTATCATTCCTTCATCAATTGAGATGTTTCAACTTAGATTAAACGTTTCTTTTAACTTTTTGGAAAAATAATAAACTACGTATTGCACTTAAGAAATTCAGCAGGCATTATCCGTTTTATTGTTGCTGTCGCAAAAATGTGAAAATGATTATATTTGTCTGAATCGGTTTCGGGACATCGTTTTGCGAAATATCGGTGTCTCTATCAACGGATTCGTTGACCAATAATAATTGATCCTTGCTTTTCTTACAATCTGCATAAGGATAGCAAGCCCAAATCATTTTCTAAGTTCGGGTTCCGTAACGTCGACAAATTTGGCTTTTTTAATCCAGTTTCATTCTATTGCAACTTTGACTGTAGTACTTGTTGGTTTCGTTGCTAATACATTCAAATAGATCGTTCCCAATATATAATTCTACCATATCCTCGACGCTGTGTTTATCTTTGGGAAATATGTTTGGACCCGGAGATCCTTCAGATTTATTATTGGTCCTGAGTAAATCATAGTCCGCCTTCTTCGCCTGATTCATCGGAATCGGTTGGCAACCGTAGCGTTCGCCGAATTCTTCTTGAACGTATTTCACTATCTTCCGACGATTCTGCTTCACTTTCATTTTTTTAATATCCAGTGTCTTCTTCGCAATCGTCCAAGTCGTCTGGAACGTCAGACAAGACGTCTGCGCATTAGTAGTTAATCCTATTGTCACTTCCGTCCGCCATGATGAAAGGGCACAACTACTTATGAAAACAAACTTGTTGACGTGTGTAACTTATTGTTACCTAAGCGAAATACCAACAGAATGAAAAAGATACTAAAATGCTGTCACCGGCCACTGTGCGATACTACGCTCACGACACCACTATGGTGTCGCCGGCCACAGAGCGATACTATGCTCACGACACCACAGTGGTGTCGCCGGCCACTGAGCGATACTACGCTCACGACACCACAGTGGTGTCGCCGGCCACTGAGCGATACTACGCTCAAGACACCACAGTGGTGTCGCCGGCCACTGAGCGATGCTACGCTCACGACACCGCTGTGGTGTCGCCGGCCACAGAGCGATACTACACTCACGACACCACTGTGGTGTCGCTGGCCACAGAGCGATACTACGCTCACGACACCACTGTGGTGTCGCCGGCCACAGAGCGATACTACGCTCGCGACACCGCTGTGGTGTCGCCGGCCACAGAGCGATACTACGCTCGCGACACCGCTGTGGTGTCGCCGGCCACAGAGCGATACTACGCTCGCAACACCGCTGTGGTGTCGCCGGCCACAGAGCGATACTACGCTCGCGACACCGCTGTGGTGTCGCCGGCCACAGAGCGATACTACGCTCGCGACACCGCTGTGGTGTCGCCGGCCACAGAGCGATACTACGCTCGCGACACCGCTGTGGTGTCGCCGGCCACAGAGCGATACTACGCTCGCGACACCGCTGTGGTGTCGCCGGCCACAGAGCGATACTACGCTCGCGACACCGCTGTGGTGTCGCCGCCCACAGAGCGATACTACGCTCGCGACACCGCTGTGGTGTCGCCGGCCACAGAGCGATACTACGCTCGCGACACCGCTGTGGTGTCGCCGGCCACAGAGCGATACTACGCTCACGACACCGCTGTGGTGTCGCCGGCCACAGAGCGATACTACGCTCACGACACCGCTGTGGTGTCGCCGGCCACAGAGCGATACTACGCTCACGACACCGCTGTGGTGTCGCCGGCCACAGAGCGATACTACGCTCACGACACCGCTGTGGTGTCGCCGGCCACAGAGCGATACTACGCTCACGACACCGCTGTGGTGTCGCCGGCCACTGAGCGATACTACGCTCACGACACCACTGTGGTGTCGCCGGCCACTGAGCGATACTACGCTCACGACACCACTGTGGTGTCGCCGGCCACTGAGCGATACTACGCTCACGACACCACTGTGGTGTCGCCGGCCACTGAGCGATACTACGCTCACGACACCACAGTGGTGTCGCCGGCCACTGAGCGATACTATGCTCACGACACCACTGTGGTGTCGCCGGCCACTGAGCGATACTACGCTCACGACACAACTGTGGTGTCGCCGGCCACTGAGCGATACTACGCTCACGACACAACTGTGGTGTCGCCGGCCACTGAGCGATACTACGCTCACGACACCACTGTGGTGTCGCCGACCACTGAGCGATACTACGCTCACGACACCACTGTGGTGTCGCCGGCCACTGAGCGATACTACGCTCACGACACCACTGTGGTGTCGCCGGCCACTGAGCGATACTACGCTCGCGACACCACTGTGGTGTCGCCGGCCACTGAGCGATACTACGCCCGCGACACCACTGTGGTATCGCCGGCCACTGAGCGATACTATGCTCACGACACCACTGTGGTGTCGCCGGCCACTGAGCGATACTATGCTCACGACACCACTGTGGTGTCGCCGGCCACTGAGCGATACTATGCTCACGACACCACTGTGGTGTCGCCGGCCACTGAGCGATACTATGCTTGCGACACCACTGTAGTGTCGCCGGATGGCAGAGTGTTAACAGTCGGACGGACGAACGGACAGACAACAAAGCTATCCTATAACGGTTTTGTTTTTGCCGATTGACTTAAAGAACTCTTAAAAGTAAGTAAACTATTTATTTCAAAAGTAATCTCCAAAACAATTAATACATCTATACCAATGTGAGACAAGACGGTCAATGCCTTCATGAAAAAATGTTTGCTGTTGCCTACGCAACAATGATTGTACCTAGGCGTTCACTTGTTCGTCCGTAGCAAATAGACAGCCACGAATATCTTTCTTCAGAGTGCCGAGTACACGGAAATATTGTGGTCTGTATGGAGGATGTGTAAGGGCTTTCCAGCGAAACTTCTGCAGGTCAGTCCAGCCGCTCAGGAATGTTGACGGACATAAGTCTCTTGTAGGAAAATGCCCGTCCAAATGTTTCCAAGGTCGTTTCGACCACGCTCCAGAACTGTCGCTGCGAAGTCCTTACACGTCCTCCACACAGTCCCTATCTCAGCCGATAGTACACTGAAGAACCAAAGAAGCCAGTACACCTGCCTAATATCGTGTAGAACCCCTTCGAGCATGCAGAAGTGCCGCAACACGACGTGGCATGGACTCGACTATTGTCCGAAGCAGTGCTGGCGGGAACTGACACAATGAATCCGGCAGTGCTGTCCATAAATCCATAAGAGTAAGAGGGGGTGGAGATCTCTTCTGAGCAGCACGTTGCAACGCGTCGCAGAAATGCTCAAAAATGTTCATTTCTGGGGAGTTTGGTGGGCAGCGGAAGTGTTTAAACTCAGATGAGTGTTCCTGGAGTCACTCTATACCAATTCTGGACGTCTGTTGGAGTCGCATTGTTCTGCTGGAATTGCCCAAGTCCGTCGGAATGCACAATGGACATGAATGGATGCGGGTGAACAGACTCGATGCTTATGTTCGTGTTACCTGTCATAGTCGTATATGGACGTATCAGGGGGTCCCATATCACCCCAAATGCACACGCCCAATACCATTACAGTGTCTGCAACAGCTTGAACAGTCCCCTGCTGACATGCAGGGTCCATGGACTCATGAGGTTGTCTCCATACCCGTACACGTCCATCCGCTCGATACAATTTGAAACGAGACTCGTCTGACCAGGCAAAACTTTTCCATTCATCAACTGATCAATGTCGGTCTTGACGGCCCCAGGCGAGTCATAAAGTTCCGTGTCGTGCAGTCATCAAATGTTTACGAGTGGGCCTTCGGCTCTGAAAACCCATATCGATGATGTTCCGTTGAATCGTTCGCACGCCGACGTTTGTTGATGGCCTAGCGTTGAAATCTGCAGCCAGGGTTGCACTTCTGTCACGCTGAACGACTCTCTTCAGCCGGCGCTGGTCCCGTTGTCTTTTTCCGTCCGCAGCGATGTCGGAGATTTGATGTTTTACTGCATTCCTGATATTCACGGTACACTCATGAAATGCTCGTAAATCCCCACTTCATCGCTACCTCGAAGATGCTGTGTGCCATCGCTCGTGCACTGACTATAACACCACGTTCAAATTCACTTAAATCTTGATAACCTGCCATTGAAGCAGCTGTAACCGATCTAACAACTGCGCCACACACTTATTGTCTTATATAGCTGTAGCCAACCGTAGCGCCGTATTCTGGTGTTTACATATCTCTTTAGTTGAATACACATGCCTACACTAGTTTCTTCCACGAAGACATGGACTTGTCTCACATTAGTATAAATTTGGTTCAAATGGCTCTGAGCACTATGGGGCTTAACTTCTGAGGTCAACAGTCCCCTAGATCTTAGAACTACTTAAACCTAACTAACCTAAGGACATCACACACATCCATGCCCGAGGCAGGATTCGAACCTGCGACCGTAGCGGTCACGCGGTTCCAGACTGTAGCGCCTAGAACCACACGGCCACTCTGGCCGGCTTTAGTATAAATGCTTTAACAGTTGTAGTGATTCCAAAGTAATGAAAGGAAAAGGTTTATCGCTTACTAATTTTTCGCTGTTCGTGCAGTAAAATTTAAGCACCATACAGTATGTTGCAATTTATTATTTCTGTACTAATTAATAACTCTATCCGCAATTCATTTTGCATATCCGCATGTATATCATTGAATGTACCTAAAAATTATATCATTGCGCGGCACATACATCAGGAAATGGAACGTAATAAACATAGAGATGGTTCAAAAATTAGTTTTTGTTGAAACTGTGTTCCAGATTCGGATGTAGCGTACACAGTATTACAAGAGCGCGTGTTCTACGTACGTGGCAGATACTTACCTCTTGCTTCTGTCTCTGTTTACGAAGTAAAGTGACGCGACACGTTTCGGCGGGACTCTGCCGTCATCAGTGAGGACCTGAGTGTACCAAGTCACACTTCCCTGCTAATTGTCCCCTTTTTCCTACGGCCAACACTCACTTTTTTTCCTAGCAACATACAAAGTACTTCAGACTCCTCATTACGTAGTCTTGTTTTACGTTTTCATTATACAGGGTTATTACAAATGATTGAAGCGATTTCATAGCTCTACAATAACTTTGTTATTTGAGATATTTTCACAATGCTTTGCACACACATACAAAAACTCAAAAAGTTTTTTTAGGCATTCACAAATGTTCGATATGTGCCCCTTTAGTGATTCGGTAGACATCAAGCCGATAATCAAGTTCCTCCCACACTCGGCGCAGCATGTCCCCATCAATGAGTTCGAAAGCATCGTTGATGCGAGCTCGCAGTTCTGGCACGTTTCTTGGTAGAGGAGGTTTAAACACTGAATCTTTCACATAACCCCACAGAAAGAAATCGCATGGGGTTAAGTCGGGAGAGCGTGGAGGCCATGACATGAATTGCTGATCATGATCTCCACCGCGCCGAAACTTCAAAGCGTTTGACTTTGTCATCGGGTGTCAGGGCTTGTAGCAATTGTAAACGGTAAGGCTTCTGCTTTAGCCTTTTCCGTAAGATTTTCCAAACCGTCGGCTGTGGTACGTTTAGCTCCCTGCTTGCTTTATTCGTCGACATCCGCGGGCTACGCGTGAAACTTGCCCACACGCGTTCAACCGTTTCTTCGCTCACTGCAGGCCGACCCGTTGATTTCCCCTTACAGAGGCATCCAGAAGCTTTAAACTGCGCATACCATCGCCGAATGGAGTTAGCAGTTGGTGGATCTTTGTTGAACTTCGTCCTGAAGTGTCGTTGCACTGTTATGACTGACTGATGTGAGTGCATTTCAAGCACGACATACGCTTTCTCGGCTCCTGTCGCCATTTTGTCTCACTGCGCTCTCGAGCGCTCTGGCGGCAGAAACCTGAAGTGCGGCTTCAGCCGAACAAAACTTTATGAGTTTTTCTACGTATCTGTAGTGTGTCGTGACCATATGTCAATGAATGGAGCTACAGTGAATTTATGAAATCGCTTCAATCATTTGTAATAGCCCTGTATGTTTGTACAGCTGTAGTTTTTCCTTGCTAAACAATCGATGTCGGGCAGGTTAAGAAGGGTGAGCAGTTTTTAGCGTTCTCCTCATAATTCAGTTGCAATTAGTAACTCCTCCTCCAGCCCTAGTTTTTTAGGAAATCGAACAATCTATACGTTCATTCGTATGTATGGACGCTGTTTACAAAGTGTGTTGCAAATATAGTTAGTAGTGAAGAAGTAATAAATTAAAATGTCCTTCTCGATGCTGAAGTTCTACTACACAAAAAGTGAAACTGCAATAAGCGAGCCGGCCGCGGTGGCCTGCGGTTCTAGGCGCTGCAGTCCGGAACCGTGGGACTACTACGGTCGCCGGTTCGAATCCTGCTTCGGGCATGGATGTGTGTGATGTCCTTAGGTTAGCTAGGTTTAATTAGTTCTAAGTTCTAGGGGACTGATGACCTATGATGTTAAGTCCCATAGTGCTCAGAGCCATTTGAACCATTTCTTTTGCAATAAGCGATAAACTTTTTTCCTTTCATCGATTTGTGGAGGGGGTCATTGAATACAATGAACTGTGGATGAAGCCCGCCCGACCAACGGGCATTACATGACTTGATAAGAAAAAGTGATAGGGCACTGAGTGTAGTGTTGGCAGAAGCGCCAACACTGCGTTGCTAGAGGAGGCCGAAATGCACGCGTTTAATTAAACGCTGACTGGCGTGAGGTCTGGAACAGTTAAAGGAATTAATAGTAGCAAATAAATTAAGTAGTTGATATAATACTTAACTTTAATCCACAATTGTAGAACATCGCTCTTGATGATACATGCTTCACATAATAAATATCAATTGAATACGGCGCCTTGCTAGGTCGTAGCTAATGTAGCTGAAGGCTATGCTAACTATCGTCTCGGCAAATCAGAGCGTATTTGTCAGTGAACCATTGCTATGAACGTCGGCTGTACAACTGGGCGAGTGCTAGTAAGTCTCTCTAGACCTGCCGTGTGGTGGCGCTCGGTCTGCTATCACTGACAGTGGCGACACGCGGGTCCGACGTATACTAATGGACCGCGGCCGATTTAAAGGCTACCATCTAGCAAGTGTGGTGTCTGGCGGTGACACCACACTGAGAATGGCTAGTTCCTAGCTGAAATCTAGATCTGCCAATAAAATTTAAAAAGGACGACTGATAACTGAAATCTGTTATTTACATGTTCGATATCTATTTTCTTGCTTTACACGTGAAAATAATACCTTAAAGGGGAATAAAAAAGCGTATGTAACGGATCCGTTACAATCACATGTAAGGGTTTATTTCCCTTTCAACAGCATATGGAGCTTAAATACCTCTGTGCGTCCTATAATAAGACTAATCTGTCTTCGTGACTCAGACTACAGTAGATAAAGCCTAGCGAGATGAATATATCTACAGTCTTCACTTAATACCGCTTCCTAAAACTTAGTAAGTGGGCTTCAGCGGCGAAATTGGTATCCATCTTCGGGCGTTTGCTGGTTAATGTTTTTCGACATATCCGTCACTCTCTCCCGTGAATCAGAATAAGCTGAGGTGCGTCCGCCATGTTTCGTAGTAATATACCCGACACAGGTAGCTCTATTCAGGATGTCAGGACGTAAACGTCAAACAGGCACATGGAAAACAATGAAAATTAATTAATTAAAAAATCAAAAGACTGTTTTATGGAAGGTCTCTGTTCATTCTGATATGTGCTTTTTATTTTTCAGGTGAGTTCACGCTGCGCACGTCTGCATGCCAATGCCGAAGAGATGATTTACTGCGTCAAAGAAAGGTAAGTACTAATGACAGATGCTAAGTGCCAAATGACAGTAGACGTTATGTCTCGTTGCTTAGGCGCCGTCTGTTTCATTTGCCCTTTCTCTCGGTGTAGCGTTCACGTACTGGCACACGTGTCAAGACGACGTCTGTCTTTGATTCTAACAGCTCTGCAGCTATTGGCGGCAGCTGAGAGCCAGTGGTAAAGCAGCAATCACAGGTCGCCATGTAGCCAACCCCATGAAAGCTGCCTGCAGCAATAGCCAAAACGTCGCTTGTTTCATCGTATGACGTGCTCACATGCCCGGAAGAATCTTTTGGAAACAGTCATTCTTGCTGACTGGAAAAGAGAGGCACGCAAAAGAGGAAGAAGAGGAGGAGGAGGAGGAGGAGGAAACGAAAGGAATCCTGACCGGTTCAGAGATAATTTGATTTTATTTCAGGGATGACAATATTGAGTCAAATGTACAGACAAGTTGGCATTATGGCCCCAGATCCCATCATGACATTAGACGCAATCTGGCCTCGATTCACACACTGATTCGTTTGGGAAGCGCATCATAAAGCCGTATCCTCCCCTGAGACAAGCTGGCCCATAAATGCTGCAATTGGTTCTTGGTATCCTAATGCTAATGCTGCCACTGAAACGGAGGTGACGTAGAAGCTGACCCTACACATATCCTGTTGGGGGCAGATCTGAGGATCCTGCTGATCGGTGGAGTACCTCGAAATCACGCACACAGTTCAGACACACGTGCCGTAAGCGGAAGAGCGATTGATTTGTTCAAGAACGTCACCACGATGGTGTCGAATGAGAACTAATACACCTTAAGGGGGAAAAAAAAGACGACGCACTACGAAGGATTTGCCCGAATTGAACACAATCCGGTAGATTTGTAAATGTATAGACGAACAAATGTTTACAATTTCAGAAAAAATGGCTAATTTATTCAAAAGAAAGAGCTTCACAAATTGAGAAACGCAATAACGCGTTGGCCCACCTCTGGCCCTTCTATAAGCAGTTACTCGAATTGACATCGATTTATTTAGTTTTGGATTTCCTCCTCAGGGATGTCGTGCCAAAGTCTGTCCAATTGGCGCGCTAAATCATCAAAACCCCGAGACGGTTGTAGGGCTCTGCCCATAATGCTCGAAACGTTTTCAGTTGGGGAGAGATCCGGCTACCTTACTGGCCAAGTTAGGGATAGCCAACTACGACAAAAAGCAGCAGAAACTCTCGCCGTGTGCGGGCGGACATATCTTACCGAAATTGAAGCCCGGGATGGCTTGCCATGGAGGGCAATAAAAAGGGCTGCAGCGCATCGTCGACCGATAGCTGTGCTGTAATGATACTGTCGATGGCAACCAAATGGATCCTGCAGTGAACAGTTCAGTGATACTCTTGTTCTCATCAGGATCGACAGCAAACCTACACCAACACCGACAACAATAGTTAGGGAATACATGTCGAATGTGGCAAGCCAAAGATGAAATACAGAAAGTATATGAGGACTTTGAACAGGTAATTCATAAAAGGATATGAAAATCTTAATAGTCTGTGGGGGATCAGAATGCGGTTATAGGGGAAGGAATAGAAGAAATGGTTACGGGAGAATATGGGCTTGGTATTGGGAATGACAGACGTTCTGCAATAAATGTCAGCTAGTTATAACGAATACTCCCTCAAGAATCACAACAGAAGGTGGTATAGCTGGAAAAGGCCAATGATACGGGAATATCTCTGTTAGATTATATCATGGTGAGGCTGAGATTCCGAAATTAGATACTGCATTGTAAGGCTTAACCAGGAGAAGATATAGATGCGAATCACAATTTAGTAGGGATGAAGACGCTAGTCAGGAAGTATCAATACGCAAAGAAATGGGATACGGAAGTACTAGTGACTCAAGAGATACGCTGGAAGTTGTCGAAGGCTGTAGATACTGTTACAATGAATAGCTCTGTAGGCAGTTCAGTTGTAGCGGAATGGAAATCTCTAAAAAGGACAATCACAGAAATTGGAGAGAAAAACATAGGTACAAAAACGTTAACTGTATAGAAGCTATGGGTAACAAAAAATACTTGAGTAGATCAATGAAAGAATGAAGTGCAAAAATATTCAGGGTAATCGGGAATACGGAAATAAAGGTCGCTTAGGAATAAAGTAAGTAGGAAGTTGGGGTAAGCTAAGGCGAAATGACTGCATGAGAAACGTTAAGAAAACGAAAAGAAATGATTGTCGGAAGAAGTGACTCAGCATACAGAAAACCCAAAACAACCTTCTGTCAAATTAAAAGCAAGGATCCTAACACTAAGAGTGCAATAGGAATTCCACTGCAAAATGCAGAGGAGATAGCAGATGGGTGGAAAGAATACATTGAAGGCCTCTGTGAGGGGAAGGCGGCTGATGACATGGAGAAGAATGAACAGGGGTCTTGTATGAGACATGCCGGATCCAGTACTAGAATCAGAAGAAAAAGGTTCAAATGACTCTGAGCACTACGGAACTGAACATCTGACGTCATCAGTCCCCTAGACTTAGAACTACTTAAACCTAACTAACCTAAGGACATCACACACATCCATGCCCGAGGCAGGATTCGAACCTGCGATCGTAGTAGCAGCGCGGTTCCGGACTGAAGCGCCTAGAACCGCTCGGTCACACTGGCCGGCTACTAGAATCAGAACTTAAAAGGGCTATGGAAGACTTAAAATCGAGTAAGGCAGTAGGAATGGATAAATTTCCAACAGAATTTCTAAAATTATTGAGGGAAGTGGTAACAAAACGTCTATTCACTTTGGAGTGTAGAAAGTATGAGTCTGGCGACATACCATCTGAGTTTCGGTAAAATATCGTCCACACAATCCGAAGATTGAAAGAACCGAGAAGTGCGCGGATTATCTTACAATCAGCTTAACAACTCGTACATCCAAGATACTGACAAAAATAATATACAGAACAATGGAGAAGAAAATTGAGAACGTGTTCGATAACGAAGAGTTTGGCTTTAGGAAAGGTAAAGGTACCAGTGAGGCAGTACCGACGTTGCGACTGAGAATGGAAGCAAGACTAAAGAAAAATACACGTTCATATGATTTGTCGACATGCAAAAAGGGTTCGACAATGTAAAATAGTGCAAGATGTTCGAAATTCTGAGAAAAATAGGGTAAGCTATAGGGAAAGACGGTCACTATACAATATGTACAAGAATGGAAGACCAAGATCGAAGTGTACGAATCAGAAAGGGTGTAAGACGAGGCTGTAATCTTTCGCACTTTCTATTCAATCTGTACATCGAAGTAGTAATGACAGAAATAAAGAAAGATTCAAGGGTGGAATCAAAATTCAACGTGAGAGGATTTTAGTAATAATAATCGTTGATGAAATTGCTATCCTGAGTGAAACGGTTACTGCATCGATGATTTCAGCCGTAAATAGAAATATTAAAAAAGGTAGGAAGATTTTTCTGTTTAGCAAAAGTGACAGAAAGCAGATTTCAGAGTACTTGACGGCCCAACACAAAAGTTTTGTCTCAAGTACAGATAGTGTTGAGGATCAGTGGACAAAGTTGAAAACCATCGTACAACATGCATTAGATGAGTATGTGCCAAGCAAGATTGTAAGAGATGGAAAAGAGCCACCGTGGTACAACAACCGAGTTGGAAAACTGCTGCGGAAGCAAAGGGATCTTCACAGCAAACATAAACATAGCCAAAACCTTGCAGACAAACAAAAATTACGCAAAGCGAAATGTAGTGTGAGGAGGGCTACGCGAGAGGCGTTCAATGAATTCGAATGTAAAGTTCTATGTGCTGACTTGGCCAAAAATCCTAAGAAATTTTGGTCTTATGTCAAAGCGGTAGATAGATCAAAACAAAACGTCCAGACACTCTGTGACCAAAATGGTACTGAAACAGAGGATGACAGACTAAAGGCTGAAATACTCAATGTCTTTTTCCAAAGCTGTTTCACAGAGGAAGACTGCACTGTAGTTCCTTCTCTGGATTGTCGCACAGATGACAAAATGATAGATATCGAAATAGATGACAGAGGGATAGAAAAACAATTAAAATCGCTCCAAAGAGGAAAGTCCGCTGGACCTGATGGGATACCAGTTCGAATTTACACAGAGTACGCGAAGGAACTTGCACCACTTCTTGCAGCGGTGTACCGTATGTCCCTAGAAGAGCGTAGCGTTCCAAAGGATTGGAAAAGTGCACAGGTCATCCCCGTTTTCAAGAAGGGACGTCGAACAGATGTGCAGAACTACAGTCTAACGCCGATCAGTTGTAGAATTTTGGAACACGTATTATGTTCGAGTATAATGACTTTTGTAGAGACTAGAAATTTAATCTGTAGGAATCAGCATGGGTTTCGAAAAAGACGATCGTGTGAAACCCAGCTCGAGCTATTCGTCCACGAGACTCAGAGGGCGATAGACACGGGTTCCCAGGTAGATGCCGTGTTTCTTGACTTCCGCAAGGCGTTCGATACAGCAGGCGTTCGATACAGTTCCCCACAGTCGTTTAATGAACAAAGTAAGAGCATATGGACTATCAGACTAATTGTGTGATTGGATTGTAGAGTTCCTAGATAACAGAACTCAGCATGTCATTGTCAATGGAGAGAAGTCTTCCGAAATAAGAGTGATTTCAGGTCGCAGGGGAGTGTCGTACGACCGTTGCTATTCACAATATACATAAATGACCTTGTGGATAACATCGCAAGTTCACTGAGGCTTTTCGGGGATGATGCTGTTAGTAGGTCGAGAGGTTGTAACAATGGAAAATTGTACTGAAATGCAGGAGGATCTGCAACGAATTGACGCATGGTGCAGGGAATGGCAATTGAATTTTAATGTAGACAAGTGTAATGTGCTGCGAATACATACAAAGAAAGGTTCTTTATCATGTAGATGCAATATATGAGGTCAGCAAATGGAAACAGTTAATTCCATAAACTATCTGGGAGTAGGCATTAGGAGTAATTTAAAATGGAATGACCATATAAAATTAATTTTCGGTAAAGGAGATGCCAGACTGAGATTCATTGGGAGAATCCTAAGGAAATGCAATCCGAAAACAAAGGAAGTAGATTACAGTACACTTGTTCACCCACTGCTTGAATATTGCTCACCAGTGTGGGATCTGCACCAGATAGGATTGATCGAGAAGATCCAACGGAGAGCAGCACGCTTCGTTACAGGATCATTTAGGAATCGCGAAAGCGTTACGGAGGTGATACATAAACTCCAGTGGAAGACTCTGCAAGAGAGACGCTCAGTAGCTCGGTACGGGCGTTTGTTGAAGTTTCGAGAACATATCTTCAACGAGGAGTCAAGCAGTATATTGCTCCCTCCTACGTATATCTCGCGAAGAGACCGTGAGGATAAAATCAGAGAGATTAGAGCCCACTCAGAGGCATACCGAGAATCTTTCTTTCCACGAACAATACGAGACTAGAATAGAAAGGAGAACCGGTAGACCGAGCGAGGTGGCGCAGTGGTTACACACTGGACTCGCATTCGGAAGGACGACGGTTCAATCCCGCGTCCGGCCATCCTGATTTAGGTTTTCCGTGATTTCCCTAAATCACTCCAGGCAAATGCCGGGATGGTTCGTCTGAAAGGGCACGGCCGACTTCCTTCCCCATCCTTCCCTAATCCGATGAGACCGTTGACCACGCTGTCTGGTCTCCTTCCCCAAACCAACCAACCAACCAAGAACCGGTAGAGGTACTCAAGGTACCCTCTGCCACACGCCGTCAGGTGGCTTGCGGAGTATGGATGTAGATGTAGATGCAGAAAGTGACGAAGAATTACATGATGTTCTGAATGGAATGAACAACGTAATGAGTTCAGTAAGTGGGTTGAGAGTAAATCGAAGAGAGACGGAAGTAAAGAGAAGTAGCAGGAATGAGGACAGGAACTTACCAAGATTGGTGATCACGAAGTAGATGAAGTTAAGGAATTCTGATACCTAAGCAGCAAAATAAGCCATGACGGACGAAGCAAGGAGGGTATAAATAGCAGACTGGCACTGATCTTGACACACTTTTTTCGTATACAATTAAAAGTAGCAACAGGTTCGCCAACTGTTACGCAAGGCACTACCTGGCGCCATTTGACGTATATCGATGTAACTGTACCACCCAACTGAAAGCCAGCAGAGAGCTGTAAAACATCAACTGTAAGAGTGGTCAAAGTATACCCGGTCTACGATACTGAAGTAGCGGTTGGTAACCATGCATTCGCATTTCTCTCGCAAACGACTCGCTCGCGAACCCCTGTCCGCTGTAATGATTTTATTTCTATTATTGTGGACGTACCCTTTGTCGTTATTTGCTGTTAATCACGGTAGCCGGTGTAAAGTATACGTTCGTATTTGTTCGTTGGGTAACGCAGCAAATAGCCATCAACCGCCGGGGCTATAACTTCTCCCGCATGCTCCGAACGTGCTCAGATACAGGTCGCCATTTAAAATTCTCTGATAGCAGACCTTATCCGTGAGCTGCCGGTATCAGATCTGAAACTGTTCGTAGTATTCTCTTTTTATCTCACAATCCGCCGACGTTGCTGATAACCTGTCAAACTGTTTTCCGGTAGTTCCGAGTGCTTAAACGATGCACTTGAAATTACATCTGCATTAAGGGGTGTTGGAAGTGACTGAAGAGGCCTGGCCAGTGTACCGTAGCTATGATTTTTAGGTTCAAATGGGTCTGAGCACTATGGGACAACATCTGAGGTCATCAGTCCCCTAGAACTTAGAACCACTTAAACCTAACTAACCTAAGGACATCACACACATCCATGCCCGAGGCAGGATTCGAACCTGCGACCGTAACGGTCCTGCGGGTCCAGACTGAAGCGCCTAGAACCGCACGACCACCGCGGCCGGCTGATTTTTCGGCATACTGTTACACAATGATGCAGTCGTGGAGAGAAAATCTCAAGTTTTTTTGTTTAATCTTCCTGTTGAACAACTAGAATCACATAACGACTTCAGTTCCTCTTATTACATCATAGTTCCTGTTTTTCTAGTAGTCCTTAATCTTTTCCTTTATGCTGTCCACGTTGTTCCCGATGTCTTACTCTGCCTTGAAAGTCTCATCATGAATTTAGTATTTTATTCTTAATAGCGTTTCTTTCTATTATTTCCGATTCTTTGATGTTGTTTCTTTCCAATCCTCTAATTTATGTAATCCATGCTATTACCGATTTCTTTTTTCAGAAATACAGCAATATTTGTTTCGATGCCTGTTCTCATTCATTCAGCAGACACGTCCAAGAAAGGTTAATCTTAGCTTTGCCATTACTTCTGATATTTTCTGTATATTTTCGTAACTTCTCATTTTCCAGTTATCTGTAGTTTGTACTGCATTCATTATTTTGCTAGTAATCCGTCTTTCAAGTATCTCTATTGTTTGCAGCTTCTACAATGAATTGCCAAAGAAACTTGTATAGGCATGCGTATCCAAATACACCGAAATATGTAAACAGGCAGTTTCCCACATGCCATTTGATGAATACCAGGTTGGTTGGCATTTTCCGCCTAAGATACACGCCACGCAAACATTTAGAGCACTTTCCCACACTTGCGCCTGTATTAGACAACAAGTGTTTGGCGCATTTGTTAGATCGGTCACTGCTCCTACAATGGCAGGTTATCAAGATTTAAGTGAGTTTGAACGTGGTGTTATAGTCGGCGCACGGGTAATGGGACACACCGTCTTCGAAGTAGAGATGAAGTGGCGATTTTTCCGTACGACCATTTCACTAATGTCCCGTGAATATCAGGAGTCTGGCAAAACATCATATCTTCAATATCGCTGGGGCCTGAAAAAGATCCTGCAAGAACGGAATCGACGACTAAAGAGAGTCGTTCGACGTGACAGATGGGCAACCCTTCCGCAAATTGCTGCAGGTTCCTATGCTGGGCCGTCAACGAGTGTCAGCGTGCGAACCATTCAACGAAAGGTCATCGAGATGGGCTTTCGCAGCCAAAGGCGCATTCGTGTGCGCTTGATGACTGCAGAAAACCAAGCTTTACGCCTGGCCTGGACCCGTTAATACCTATACTGGACTGTTGATGACTGTAAACATGTTGCCTGATCGGACGAGTCTCGTTTCAAATTGCGTCGAGCGGATGGACGTGTACGGGTATGGAGACAACCTCATGAATCCATGGACCCTGCGTGTCAACATGGGACTGTTCAAGTTGGTAGATGCTCTGTAATTGTGTGGGGCGTGTGCAGTTGGGACCCCTGATACGTCTAGATAGGAGTCTTAAGAGGTGACACGTACGTGAGCATCTTGTCTGATCACCAGCATCCATTCATGTCCAATGTCAATTCCGACGGACTTGGGCAATTCCAGCAGGACAATGCGACACCCCAAACTCCCAGAATTGCTACAGGCTCTAGGAACACTCTTCCGAGTTTAAACACTTCCTATGGCCGGCAGACTCCCCAGACATGAACATTATTTAGCATATGTGGTATGCCTTGCAATGTGCTGTTTAGAAGAGATCTTCATCCCTCGTACTCCTGCGGATTTATGGACAGCTCTGCCGGATTCATGTAGTCAATTCCCTCCAGCACTACTTCAGACTTCAGTAGAGTCCATGCCATGTCGTGTTGCGGCGCTTCTGCGTGCTCGCGGATGCCCTGCATGATATCAGGCAGGTGTTCCAATTTCTTTGGCTCTTCAGTGAATTCATCGTGAAGCAGTCAAAAAAATTGTTCAAATGGCTCTGAGCACTATGGGACTTAACTTCTGTGGTCATCAGTCCCCTAGAACTTAGAACTACTTAAACCTAACTAACCTAAGGACATCACACACATCCATGCCGGGGGCAGGATACGAACCTGCGACCGTAGCGGTCGCGCGGTTCCAGACTGTAGCGCCTAGAACCGCTCGGCCACTCAGGCCGGCGTGAAGCATGGATAGAAACATTGTGGTCTCACCACCGTGGTATAGTGTTTTGGTTTTCTGTTTGCGCATTTCTCGTGTAGGTACTTTAAGAGATTATTACTATTATTATCGTTGTTGTTGTTGTTCTCATTTTGCATTTATGAGCGCACATTACGTTCAGTCTACGATGAACATATCGATACGTGTACTCGCCGCGTGTCCAGGCGTGTTAACGCGACCGCTTTTGCGACGGGGAGGTTTGCCGGCCCGGATTAACGACTAAGGGGAGGTGTGCTGAACAGTCTGAACGTGGTTTTTAGGCAGTTTCCCACATGCCATTTGATGAATACCGTGTTGGTTACCATGTTCTGCCTCAGATACACGCTACCTAAGCATTAAGAGCACTTTCCCACACTTGCGCACGTAATTTTCTCTAGACGCAGACAAATGGGGCACAATGCTGCTGTCCTTGGTGGTGGTGGTGGTGGTGGTGGTGGTGGTGTTCGGTTTGTGGGGCGCTCAACCACGCGGTTATCAGCGCCCGTGCAAATTCCTAACCTTTATTCAGCCCAGTCTCGCCACTTCCATGGTGAGGACAACACGAACACCGTCATCTCGAGGCAGGTGAAAACACCTGACCCCGCCGGGAATCGAGCCCGGGACCCCGTGCTCGGAAAGCGAGAACGCGACCGCGAGACCATGAGCTCAGGACAGGGGGGGGGGGGGGGGGGTGAATAGGAAACTGATGACCGTAGTACGGTGGCCCTCGAATCACAGTCCAGCGTCATTTTTCAGTCAACAAATTGCTGAAAGAGTTGAACGAAGCAATAAAGGACAGAAAAAGTGTTACATTATCCTCGGAGAACTGAACCCCTAACTTAGAGACCAGCAGTGGCTATAAGGCCAGGGATTTTCTGCGCTCCAGATTCGGGCATTGTCTGGTTTTCGCTATCATTCACAAAAACAGCTGCTTCGTTCCTGGAGACAAGTTCGCCATTATACTTGCTCACAAGCTGTAGCTCTGGCGGAACCGCTTGTATAGAGGACATACTTAGAAAGAGGCCACTAGGCGGCGGTGTTGATACGAGATACTGCTTTTCTACATCTACATCCATACTCCGCAAGCCACCTGACGGTGTGTGGCGGAGGGTACTTTGAGTACCTCTATCGGTTCTTCCTTCTATTCCAGTCTCGTATTGTTCGTGGAAAGAAAGATTCTCGGTATGCCTCTGTGTGGGCTCTAATCTCTCTGATTTTATCCTCGTGGTCTCCTCGCGAGATATACGTAGGAGGGAGCAATATACTGCTTGACTCCTTGGTGAAGGTATGTTCTCGATACTTCAACAAAAGCCCGTATCGAGCTACTGAGCGTCTCTCCTGCAGAGTCATCCACTGGAGTTTATCTATCATCTTCGTAACGCTTTCGCGATAACTAAATGATCCTGTATCGAAGAGCGCTGCTCTCCGTTGGACCTTCTCTATCAACCCTATCTGGTACGGATCCCACACTGGTGAGCAGTATTCAAGCAGTGGGCGAACAAGCGTACTGTAACCTACTTCCTTTGTTTTCGGATTGCATTTCCTTAGGATTCTTCCAATGAATCTCAGTCTGGCATCTGCTTTACCGACCATTAATTTTATTTGGTCATTCCATTTTAAATCACTCCTAATGCCTACTCCCAGGTAATTTATGGAATTAACTGCATCCACTTGCTGACCTGTTATATTGTAGAATGAGATTTTCACTCTGCAGCGGAGTGAGCGCTGATATGAAACTTCTTGGCAGATTAAAACTGTGTGCCCGTTGCCTTTCGCGAGCAAATGCTGTACCATCTTAGCTACGGAAGCACGACTCACGCCCGGTCCTCACAGCTTTACTTCTGCCAGTATTTCGTCTCCTACCTTCCAAACTTAAGCTCTCCTGCGAAACTTGCAGAACTAGCACTCCTGGAAACATCCCCCAGGCTGTGGCTAAGCCATGTCTCCGCAGGGTGCGTGGCGGAGGGTATCCTGTACCACTAAGAGTCTTTTCCTTTCCTGTTCCACCCGCAAACAGAGCGAGGGAAAAGCGTGTGTCTGTATGCCACCGTGTGAGAATTTCTAGTATCTTATCTTCGTGGTCCTTAGGTGCAATGTATGTTGGTGGCAGTTGAGTCGTTCGGCAGTCAGCTTCAAATGCCCGTTTCTCTATATTTTCTCAGTAGTGTTTCTCAGAAAGAACGTCGCTTTCCCTCTATGGATTCCCATTTGAGTTCCCGAAGCATGTCCGTAACACGTGTTGTTCGAACCTACAGGTAACAAATCTAGTCAGCCTCTAAATTGCTTCGATGCCTGCTGAAACGCCCGCTAAACCCGCTGGGCCGAACAGGTGATTAGGGTCGTGGAAAGGGCCAAATAAGGTTGGGGTCAGTTTCGCCTTAAAGTTGTAATTTATTGTAATTTAATAACACATTTACATCCAAAGCGGCACATAGCCGAACCCTTTTAACTAAGTTTCAAAATGCAGCTCTTTCACGGCTGAAGGCCTCCAAACAAGAAAACTTAAAAATCCAAAAGATAAAAATGCAGTTAAAATAGCACATAAAATAATTAAAATATATATATATATATATATATATGTCACAGCTAGGTGGAAAGTTTCAAGGTAGAAGTAGATAGAACAAACATATGCAAGGTGCAATACAAACGGCTGAAGGCCATAATTAATTTTCCAAAATTTTAAAAAAATATAACCGGAAGCCTTAAGTTTCAAGTAGCTGAAACCGAACTAACAGAAAAGGAAACACGGCGGCAATAACCTTTCAGCAAATATCCACTTGCCGGAATTCAAACTTACCTACATAAAACTTTGAACATAGCTGCTAAGGTTCAGTGACCGTGTCAGAATTATATTAGAACAAATAAGCCCTCGGTCACAAATATTAAGTCAAAATTGATCAGGTTTCGACGCTACTAAGAGCGTCGTCTTCAGAATTAAACTGTTCTAAAATATATTAGGTATATAATACATTAATAAAATTAAAGAGATGCTGTACTTACAAGTCACACATTAAAAAAAATCTAAGCCGGAAAGGCGAAATCATGAATAGTTGTAAATAAGATGGCGAGCCGCTAAGGGCTGCTCGTACTTGAGTGAACTATTCATGACGTCGCCTTTCCGGCTTAGATTTTTTTTAATGTGTGACTTGTAAGTACTGCATCTCTTTCCAGTCAGTACAAACTTTAATTTTATTAATGTATTATATACCTAATATATTTTAGAACAGTTAGTTTAATTCTGAAGACGACGCTCATAGTAGCGTCGAAACCTGGTCAATTTTGACTTAATATTTGTGACCGAAGGCTTATTTGTTCTAATATATTACTTACATAGAACACAGTGAAACCAATAATTTTTCTTTTATCATTGGCTGTGATAAATTATAAATAGATAATTAAACACCGGTGAGAAAGACAGTAAAGACAACAGCACTCAGAAGCCTCTAGAGGATCGGTCTGCCCTCGTTCACTTAGGTGAGACAGGTGGTGAGCCCAACACCACTTGATCCGTCGGAACCCAACCAAGGGACAGCCACGGACCGACAAACAAATGACTTGCTTGCCACCAATCCGTACAAGAGAATTCAAACACAAAATTTTACGTATGTGATTATACACAATCAAATATGTATATGTATTAAGCTGTCTAAACTACACACCGTGTTGGGCAGTGACAACATGTGAGAAAAGGATACTGCCTGAAATTACGTTAGTGGCCAGAGCAGGTAACTGGAACACTAACGACCACAAGGCAGAAAATTCCGCTGGTGCACTTCAATTGTAGTCAACCAATATAGTTAATTCCACCGCATGGCGGCTAAATTTCAGCAACAGGAACACTCGCTGTTGCTCACAGGAAAAGCTCCCCAACAGCGAACTACCAAAACGAACCACCACAACATGAATGGCTTGGGTAGTTGAAGCCACCACTCAACTTTGACGTCCTGGGTCGGTGAGCCACGAAGCTCGTAGCGATCGGACAGCTCCACACACGCTCCGACACTGCGCAGGGACCGCCAGCAGACCCAGCCGACTGCACCGAGTGGAGATAACTTCCCTGGTCCGCGCCAACCGACTGACTCGCTCAGAATGCCGACATCTAAAATAGCCGTCAGTGAACATAAAGGTACGTTTACACTGGGATACATGTATCGCGACATGTATGAGCGACATGTCAATTTGACATGTCGCGATACATCACCTCATACAAAAATTCACGGAACTTGTATGCGGACCCTCTAGCTCATACATGTCGCGTATACATTTTGTATATCGCTTTTTGGCCATATACGCGACATGTATGAGCGACATTTGAAGAACTCGCGCATGCGCAGTACTATCATTTCCTGTCGTCTTCTCGACTGCCGCTTATTTCGACGATTAGCGCATGCATAGTACCAGGCTCTTTGGCGGCTGTTTGAGTTTTGAAGGTGCCGACTGTCGTTTCGACGTTAATGTATCTGCATAGAATATCAAAAAGTGCCATATGCAACATTATTCTTCGTGTTTGCGAGGCCACTGTGCAAGTTTTATCCCAAGAAGTGAAGGTAAAAGTTTTATATATATATCAGTGTATGTAATACATTATATAATTTTTTTCATGCATCTGGCAAGTGTATCAATGTTTCGCCATTATTCCAGCGGCCTCGCATGATAATGTTGACAACGGATGCCGACAATCGTGTGTGAGACGTTTGCATTAGCAATCGCGCGACAATGCAAATGTTTTGTCATGAAACCTTCGTTTCAAGAGGGATCCCCAGTGGCCAAAAAACGGAGTGTTACTGCCAACTGATCCTCTGGTGGAATCGCTTCCCGAAAGTTTGTGTTGGTTTTGGACACAAGAGGAGCCACAAGTGATAACAAACCGCGGAAATCCTCCATACTCATCCTAACATAATTTCTAAAATATGCGCCATCTTCTAGCGTTAGTTCGCGAGAAACTCTCTGTGCCACCATCTACGCTTCCTCCGCCTTTTCTTCCTACCATCTTCCAAAAGAGCAAGTGTATCAGCACATAAAAATGTGAAATCTTCCAAATCGTCGTCGGAAGCTGTCGCACAGTGATTCATATCAACCAGTGTAAACGCACGCTCATACACGTGTGAGGTTGATACTTGTCAACTCATACAAGTCGCGATACATGTCGCAAAGTCGCATATACATGTATCTCATACATGTGCCGATACAAATCGCAGTGTAAACGCACCTTAACGCCAACACACACACACACACACAACCTGACAAACACTTGAGCAAAGGCCTGAAGGATACCCAACAGTAAGTAAGCATGCACGAAGACAAATCGGGAGTTCATGTCGCGCGCGCGCGCGCGCACACACACACACACACACACACACACACACACACACACACACACACACACACACACACACACACACACATAGTGTCGGAAGTTCCATGCGGCTTTTCGCGGATGATGCTGTAGTATACAGAGAAGTTGCTGCATTAGAAAATTGTAGCGAAATACAGGAAGATCTGCAGCGGATAGGCACTTGGTGCAGGGAGTGGCAACTGACCCTTAACATAGACAAATGTAATGTATTGCGAATACATAGAAAGAAGGATCCTTTATTGTATGATTATATGATAGCGGGACAAACACTGGTAGCAGTTACTTCTGTAAAATATCTGGGAGTGTGCGTACGGAACGATTTGAAGTGGAATGATCATATAAAATTAATTGTTGGTAAGGCGGGTACCAGGTTGAGATTCATTGGGAGAGTGCTTAGAAAATGTAGTCCATCAACAAAGGAGGTGGCTTACAAAACACTCGTTCGACCTATACTTGAGTATTGCTCATCAGTGTGGGATCCGTACCAGGTCGGGTTGACGGAGGAGATAGAGAAGATCCAAAGAAGAGCGGCGCGTTTTGTCACCGGGTTATTTGGTAACCGTGATAGCGTTACGGAGATGTTTAATAAACTCAAGTGGCAGACTCTGCAAGAGAGGCGCTCTGCATCGCGGTGTAGCTTGCTCGCCAGGTTTCGAGAGGGTGCGTTTCTGGATGAGGTATCGAATATATTGCTTCCCCCTAGTTATACCTCCCGAGGAGATCACGAATGTAAAATTAGAGAGATTAGAGCGCGCACGGAGGCTTTCAGACAGTCGTTCTTCCCGCGAACCATACGCGACTGGAACAGGAAAGGGAGGTAATGACAGTGGCACGTAAAGTGCCCTCCGCCACACACCGTTGGGTGGCTTGCGGAGTATCAATGTAGATGTAGATGTAGATGAACCCGACTGCACTGCAACTCCCCGACTGGCAGGTCCGGACCGCGCTCCAGACGCGTTCCAACTGACTGGCAGACCCGGATTCGAAACCCGAACTCGCTCACGACAGACAACGACCTGGAAGTAATAGCCGCCGAGGAAAGATACTATGAGGGGAGATACATCGATACGGCGACGCTCACGATCAAGCAGAGCAGCAACTCAGTGACCGTAGCAATTTAAATTAACGTAGTGATGTGGAAGTACGTTAAAAACAGGGTGTATGGCGGGAACACGAGCCACGTACGACTCACCTGCCTTCAATCCGACTTGGTCCGGACCCCAAACACTCGAGCACTACTCAAGAATGGGTCGCACCAGTACCCTAAATACAGTCTCGCGTAGGTGAACCACTCTTTCCTGAAACTCTCCCAATGAACCGAAGTCGACCATTCGCCTTCCCTGCCACAGTTCTCACATGTTCGTTCTATTTTATCTCTCTTTGGACGTTACGCCCAAATACTGAAACGACTTGACTGTGTCAAGCGGGACACTAGTAACACTGTATCTTCCACTCATCCTCATTAACTTAAATTTTTGCATATTTAGGGCTAATTGCCATTCATCACACCAACTGGAAATTTTGTCTAAGTCGTATCTTCCTAAAGTGACTCGACTTCGATACTTTACGTACACCATGGCATCATCAGCAAACATTCGCAGATTGCTGCCCACACTGTCCGTCAAATTGTTTATGTGTGTAGAGAACAACAACGGTCCTACCACACTTCCCTGGGGCACTCCCAACGATACCCTTGTCTCTGATGAACACTCGCTGCCGAGGACAAATTACTGGGGTGTATCCGTGAATCTATGCCGTATGCTCGTACCTTCGTTAACAGCGTTCAGTGGGGCACAGTGTCAAAGGATTTCGGAAACATAGAAATACGAAATCTGCCTGTTGCCCTTCATTCAAGTGAGAAAAGGGCAAGGTGAGTTTCGTACTAGCGATGCTTTCTAAAGCCATGCTGCTTGGAGGGCATAAGCTTCGTGAATGTGTTCAAGAATTCTACAGCAAACCGAAGCTAGGGGTGTCCCCGTGTCAGTGAAGAAGTGTGTGCTCTTACCGCCTTAGCAACAAGTTGTTCTACATCTACATGGATACTCTGCAAATCACATTTAAGTGCCTGGCAGAGGGTTCATTATCTATTATTCCAATCTCGTATAGCGCGCGGAAAGAATGAAGACCTGTATCTTTCCGTACGAGCTCTGATTTTCCTTATTTTACTGTGGTAATCGTTCCTCCCTATGTAGGTCGGTGTTAACAAAATATTTTCACAATCGGAGGAGAAAGTTGATAATTGGAATTTCGTGAGAAGAGTCCGTCGCAACGAAAACGCCTTTCTTTTAATGATGTCCAGCCCAAATCTTGTATCATTTCTGTGACACTCTCTCCCACATTTCGCAATGATACAAAACGTGCTGCCTTTCTTTGAACTTTTTCGATGTACTCCGTCAGTCCTACCTGGTAAGGATCCCATACCGCGCAGCAGTATTCTAAAAGAGGACGGACAAGCGTAGTGTAGGCAGTCTCCTTAGAAGGTCTGTTAAATTTTCTAAGTGTCCTGCCAATAAAACGCAGCCTTTTGTTAGCCTTCCCCACTACATCTTCTGTGTGTTCTTTCCAATTTAAGTTGTTTGTAATTGTAATACCTAGGTATTTAGTTGAATTTAAGGCTTTTGGATTAGACTGATTTATCGTGTAACCGAAGTTTGAGTTCCTTCTAGCACTCACTTAGATGACCTCACACTTTTCGTTATTTAGGGTCAACTGCCACTTTTCGTACCATTCAGATATTTTTTCTAAATCGTTTTGCAGTTTGTTCAGCCAGTGAACACAATTTTTTTGTAACATTTTTGGGGAAAAGCGATCTTGTAAGCTGTATAAAATTAGTGACAGACAACAGTCTAGAGCGCGATGGTCATTATGTTTTAAATAACCTAAGAAGAGGGCATCTTCAAAATAGCACCATCAGCTGAAGTTGATGATGTCCAAGACACTCAATTGACGTTTCCGACTTTGATAAAGGTCGGATTGTAGCCTATCGCGATTGCGGTTTATCGTATCGCGACATTGCTGCTCGCGTTGGTCGAGATCCAATGACTGTTAGCAGAATATGGAATTGGAGGGTTCAGGAGGGTAATACGGAACGCCGTGCTGGATTCCAACGGCCTCGTATCACTAGCAGTCGAGATGACAGGCATCTTATCCGCATGGCTGTAACGGATCGTGCAGCCACGTCTCGATCCCCGAGTCAACACATGGGGACGTTTGCAAGACAACAACCATCTGCACGAACAGTTCGACGGCGTTTGCAGCAGCATGGACTATCAGCTAGGAGACCACGGTTGCTGTTACCCTTGACGCTGCATCACAGACAGGCGCGCCTGCGATGGTGTACTCGACGACGAACCTGGGTGTATCAATGGCAAAACGTCATGGGCTCTGAGCACTATGGGACTTAACAGCTGTGGTCATCAGTCCCCTAGAACTTAGAACTACTTAAACCTAACTAACCTAAGGACATCACACACATCCATGCCCGAGGCAGGATTCGAACCTGCGACCGTAGCAGTCGCACGGTTCCGGACTGCCCGCCTAGAACCGCGAGACCACCGCGGCCGGCTCAAAACGTCATTTTTTCGGATGAATCCAGGTTCTGTTTACAGCATCAGGATGGTCACATCCGTGTTTGGCGACATCGCGGTGAACGCACATTGGAAGCGTGTATTTGTTATCGCCATACTGGCGTATCACCCAGCGTGATGGTATGGGGTGCCATTGGTTACACGTCTCGGTCACCTCTTCTTCGCATTGACAGCTCTTTGAACAATGGACGTTACATTTCAGATGTGTTACGACGCGTGACTCTAGCCTTCATTCGATCCCTGCGAAACCCTATATTTCAGCAGGATAATGCACGACCGCATGTTGCAGGTCCTGTACGGGCCTTTCTGGATACAGAAAATGTTCGACTGCTGCCCTGGCCAGCACATTCTCCATATCTCTCACCAATTGAAAACGTCTGGTCAATGGTGGCCGAGCAACTGGCTCGTCACAGTACGCCAGTCACTACTCCTGAAGAACTGTGGTATCGTGTTGAAGCTGCATGGGCAACTGTACCTGTACATGCTATCCAAGCTGTATTTGACTCAATGGCCAGGCGTATCAAGGCCGTTATTACGGCTAGAGGTGGTTGTTCTGGGTACTGATTTCTCGTGATCTATGCACCCAAATTGCGTGAAAATGTAATCACATGTCAGTTCTAGTATATTTGTCCAATGAATACCCGTTTATCATCTGCATTTCTTCTTGGTGTAGCAATTTTGATGGCGAGTAGTGTAAAATACCGATCGCGATCTAGACTGCTTTTTCGCTAATTTTAAGCGAACGCCATGCCTGCTGCGGTGTCTCGTGGGAAGTGGGGCAGTTTGGAAGCGCGACTGTTGACCTTGTCCTACGTCTCGTGCAGTCTAGGTGTTGTGACGCGTTGCTGCATTCTCTTGTTAAGCCATTGCCTCCGGAGCTTTACGACTGAGGGTCTTCGTCGCAGTCGCAGACTGCAGTGCGCTGGTCCGTGATTGGCCAGCTGTTAGGTAAGTGGCCCTCAATGCCGCCGCACACAAAGCACCGGACGCGCCTACTCCACAGCCACAAAGCCAGCCGCCGCCTCGCAGTTTAAAGGCTCGGGACGACGTGTCGCCTCGCCTGCTCTACACCGGCCGGACACCAATAAAGGCGTCTTCTCGCGTGACGTGAATGCGTTCGTGGACGATGAGTTAGTAGAGCTGACTGGCGTCACAGCGTGGAATCCCACTGTCGCGAATGTGTAGCGTGAAGTATTGTGAGTGCACAGCCGAGGGTATAATGTAGCACAGGGTGTGCCAGTAAACGAGTAACCTAACGTCAGAAGGGACGCTACGAAGCAGGAGGAACTGCGTTTTTGTGGTAAAGCCGTCGGCACACGGACCGTGCATCCGAACGTTGGGGGTTGAGCGTGCCAATTTTCTGACGTCATAGCGTGGAATACGAGGCCCACGAGAAAAACAGGCCGCATCGCGTACGTCACGAAGGTAGTCCTGAACTCGCTCGCTCACTCAGCTCAGCAGACAAAATGCGTTTCTAAACCTGTTAACTCGCAGCTGGTCGTGTAAGTACTAACGAGAATTGCATCTTCCACTGGTATCTGCTATTATGAAGTCTTACTGATTAACAATAGTACAGCAAAATTTAATTTAAGATCAATCCTCTATATAAATTTATAACGGCGTGTTTATAGCATTTAGTCTTCTGCTTAACAGTTTATTGTATTCTGCTTAACAGTACTCATTACATGCTGGAAGTGGTGCCTCGTGGGACTGATATTCATTTTAGCATGATTTTGTTTTATTGTACGCCAGTACAGCCGTAACAGATTATAAGAAGCCCTTGTACTTCCGATCATTATAGGACTAATAACAGAAATATTCCATAATAGCAGATTCCAGTATAAGATTCAGTTTTCGTTTCTACGGAGACGCCTAGTTACAGGTTAACAAGTGTAGAAACGTAGTTTGTCTACTGATTTCAGTCAGTCTTTTCCGAACGTGCAGAGCAATATCTGGCATGTCAGATATTCTGAGCGTGCGTCTGAGAGTTGACCAATCAGATAGCACACGCCACCTACGTGACATGCACGCCATCTCCCTTCAGCACAGAGTTGTGCGGCGCCATATTGGCATTCATTTCAAGCCTACACGTATATATGCAATTTCTGAGCACCAGCAAATTGAGAATCACTGGAAAAGCCGTTGCTAACTGTGTGATCCGTTGCAGCAAAATAATGAGAAACACCATATTCGTGGCAAAAGAATTATTCTAACTTGTGTATTATGAGAGTAGGCTATTTGAAGGCAGTTACACACTGAAGACTCACCCAAAACGCATTGTTCTTGGTACAATTTGTTATAATTAAATTTCATTTAGTAACATAGTTACCATTAAACCTTTCAGCAAGTGCTAAGATTGGTAAGATCCTAGGAATGGCTATTAATCTCAAATTGTTGGTTTAGCGTGGTGAATAGCGTCAGTCATTTGTGAAATTTTTATGTTTGGGTTGTGGTTCGCGACTCGCCAGTACGTAATATATCTTTTTTTGCTAACATTTGCGCTTTTATTAGGTTTTGTTACTTTATTATTAGTTTAATATAAATATATACTATAATTTTTGATGTTATGTAAATATATGTTCACCTTTCTTTGGGTGATCGATTGGCTTGATCTACACTACACCTTGAGCTACTTCTATAAAGATATTTTGCTCCTTTTTCTTTTACGCTTTGTAATTCACGTGTTGCAAAGATTCTGCTACTGGGTAGGAACAGTGATGAAGTAAGACTGACCATAGAGTTTTAGTAAAATGTGGGAATGATGAAATAATGTTTATCTTATGTGAAGAAGTATTGCAAATTTGTATCGCAGTTCGTAATGGAACTTTTATAAGCCTGTGTCCATATTGATTGGACATGATACTTTCCTTTTCGTGGACAATGGAGGAAATGTGCATTTTAATAGAGCTAACGTGGGAATTTTACGAGCGCCCGTTGAGTAAACAGTGTGATTTACGAACTAGAAACTTCCCGCAACTGCCGCCGGAGTGCGTTGGGATCGCGTGTACCAATTTGGGGCCCACGTACCGTATGAACAAGTATGTCTTGAAAGAAGGATGTAAGATGAACATCAACAAAAGCAAAACGAGGATAATGGAATGTAGTTGAATTAAGTAGGGTGACGCTGAGGGAATTAGATTAGGAAATGAGACACTTAAAGTAGTAAAGGAGTTTTGCTATTTTGGGAGCAAAATAACTGATGATGGTCGAAGTAGAGAGGATATAAAATGTAGACTGGCAATGGCAAGGAAAGCGTTTCTGATGAAGAGAAATTTGTTAACATCGAGTGTAGATTTAAGTGTCAGGAAGTCGTTTCTAAAAAGTATTTGTATAGAGTGTAACCATGTAAGGAAGTGAAACATGGACGATAAATAGTTAAGACAAGAAGAGAATAGAAGCTTTCGAAATGTGGTGCTACAGAAGAATGCTGAAGATTAGATGGGTAGATCACATAACTAATGAGGAGGTATTGAATAGAATTGGAGAGAAGAGGAGTTTGTGGCAAAAGTTGACAAGAAGAAGGGACCGGTTGGTAGGACATGTTCTGAGGCATCAAGCGATCACCAATTTAGTATTGGAGGGCAGCGTGGAGGGTAAAAATCGTAGAGGGAGACCAAGAGATGAATACACTAAGCAGATTCAGAGGGATGTAGGTTGTAGTAGGTACTGGGAGATGAAGAAGCTTGCACAGGATAGAGTAGCATGGAGAGCTGCGTCAAGGGATCAACAATTTGGTATTGGAGGGCAGCGTGGAGGGTAAAAATCGTAGAGGGAGACCAAGAGATGAATACACCAAGCAGATTCAGAAGCATGTAGGTTGCAGTAGGTACTGGGAGATGAAGAAGCTTGCACAGGATAGAGTAGCATGGAGAGCTGCATCAAACCAGTCTCTGGACTGAAGAGTACAGACTACAACAACAACATGCACTGGGCCATTTTACCACTAAATCTTGGGGGGGCGGGGGGGGGGGGGGGAAGGGAGGGTGGCGATGGTCAGATTCCCTCTCAGAAACACAGCACCACGCGATGGAGACGCAGCTCAGTGGCACTGGCCGCCCGCTGTCAGCTGTGCGCCTTCGGCCTGTGTGTGCTGAGTTTGGCGCCGTGCTTGTTTACTCGTCCACGGGCGACTGCTACACACGGCGCGATTAACGAGCGCCGCCGCTCCTGTTTGCAGCTACAGCTGCTGCCGAGGAAACTGGAGCGTCCGAAGATGAGCACCTGCGCCTGCTGTCCGGCTGTCTGCTCCGTAGCGGTGCTCAGCGGATCCGGTTAACCGGCGGCTAACTCGGAGTTTCCGGTTGGCTGCGCTGCCTCCGTGGCAGACGATGAGGAAGCGGGTGCAGTGCTCTGTCGACAGAAGCCGGCGGACGGATCCCATTGAGAAGCAGCTACCTTGCGACGTGTGGCTATAAAATAATGGGACTGTCGCTGTCACACGGTAAATTTGCATGCGTCAATGATGAACGACCATTAGCTGTGAAGCCTTCTCAGTCGAATGCGGCATCTTTGGTGTATATAGACGAATCAATGTGGCCTTAGAGTCAACTGCCTTGCCGCAGAGGTAACACCAGTTCCCGTCAGATCGCTGAAGTTAAATGCTGTCGGGCTGGGCTAGCACTTGGATTGATGACCATCCGGTCTGCCGATCGCTGTTGGCAAGCGGGGTGCACTCAGCCCTTGTGAGGCAAACTGAGGAGCTGCTTGATTGAGAAGTAGCGGCTCCCGTCTCGTAAATTGACATTCTGCCAGGAGAGCGATGTGCTGACCACATGCCCGTCCATATCCGCACCCAGTAACGCCTGTGGTATGAGGATGACACGGCGGCCGGTCGGTACTGCTGGGCCTTCCACATCCTGTTCGGACGGAGTTTAGTTTTTAACGTGGCCTTAAAACTGTCGTTTTGTTTCGCCGGAAAAATCATAAGCGTAATAATGCAGCAACGAAATGCCGTTAAGTTTCACATGAAACTTGGAAGAACTCCTACTGAAACCTATCTCTCTTTCCAAGCATTAATCCCGACGTTGCGGGGTCTGCTGTTATGGTTAAACGGACATGTTAATTTTAAGGGGTGGCCCGACGCCGTTCCTGTCGCCACCCCGTGCTCCCCCCTCCCCCGTACCCCCCCCCTCCCCCACCCCAGGAGGGAATAAGTGTACTGCAGCTGTCTGCATCTAGTGGAAGCCATGGAATAGTGCGAACGAGTTCAAATGTCTGCGAATGGTGTAACTGAGGCGGAACGTGGGGATCAGCCCGGTATTCACCTAGCAGGATGTGGAAAACCGCCTAAAAACCACTTCCAGGCTGGCCGGCACACCAGCCCTCGTCTTTAGCCCGCCGGGCGGATTCGATCCGGGGCCAGCGCGCCTACCTGAGGCCAGGAAGTAGCCGCGTTAGCGCTTTCGGCTACTCTGGCGGGTTCCTACTGACACCTATCTTTTCACTAAAATAAGTGTTTGGCGAAGACTGTTTATCACTTACCCGAGTTTCTGAGTGGTTCAAGCGTTTCCAAGATGGTCGAGAAGACGTTGAAGATAACTCACGCTCGCGTCGCCCATCAACATCAGAAAAGGGTGAAAATATCGAAAAAAGTGGATAAACTGATTTTTTGTGACAGTAAGTTAAATTTTACAAAACCATTGTAACATGAGAAAAATGCGTGCAGAACACTTGCCAAAAATTCTCACGATGGAACAAAAAAATGATCGTGAAAATTTTTCTACTGATGCTTTGAATACCATTGAAAATTGTGCTAACTTCTTGGAAAGAATGATAACATGTGACAAATCTTGGGTTTTCACTGAAGAGCTAGGAAAAAAAACATCAATCTACACGCTGGAAAGGCCCCAATTTCACTCGAATGAGCAATTAAAGATTCTGAGCTATGGTATTTTTTTCCTGTATTGATGGAATCGTGTATGTTCACTGGGGTGCTGAAGGTCAAACTATTAATGAACGTTACTGCCTTGGAGGTTCTTGCCCAACTCCGTAAGAAGGAAATGACCCGAACCGTGGAAGAAAGTCTGCATCAAGACAACGCTCTGTCTCGTACCGCGTTGTCTGTTAAGAGGTTTCTAGCGAAGTACAATGTTAGACGAACCACCTTATTCGCCTGACCTAGCACCATGTGACTTTTATCTATTCCCCAAGGTCAAATCTGCATTGAAAGAAACAAAATTTCAATCCATTGAAGCAGTGAAAGAAAGAAAAAGTGGCACGCGTCATTAGCCAGCCCACAGACTTGCAGCATTGTTTCCATCAATGGAAAATTCCCATGGAACGTAGAGGGGATAGAGGAGGGGAGTACACTGAGGGTGGCAATAGCTAAATATGTATGTTTTCGAAATGAAATGTTTTACAGGAATAGTCCCGTTACTTTGTAGCCACACATTTGCTTTTGGCCATTTTAAATGGTGCAAGTTGGTAGGAATTCGAGAAAAATTGCAGTAAGCTATTGGACAAGGCTGGAAATATACAGTGTAAACAATAAGCTAGAGGGAATAGTAAGAATGGAACACAAGCAAAGAAGTGTTCCAGTTAAAAAGAGTATAAGACTGGGATATACACTGCTGGCCACCGTAAATGCAACACCCTGAAGGAAGTATCCGAATCAAGTGAAATTTACACCATGGGTTTGCAGCGATGAGATATGCAACTGATTAGAATTTCAGCGCAGACGCACATCACGCGCGCCTGTGGCGCTACCTCATAGCGCCATTTAAGGCTTGGCGATTTCGACGAGTGTACGTTCGGCACGTGTGTTTATCTTGTGGTTGTTTCACAAGACGATCAGTTATGCCTCGTAGACAACAGCGAACATCTTTCGATCAAGTATCCGAGTTCGACAGAGGAAGGATAGTGGCTTACCGAGATTGTGGATTATCATACAGAGAAATCGCTCGTCGTGTTGGACGAAACCAAACAACTGTAATGCGGATATGTGACCGTTGGATGTAGGAGGGTACGACGGACCGACGTGGTCGATCGCATTCACCTCGGTGCACCACTGCACGTGCTGATAGGCAAATTGTGCGCATGGCAGTGACGGATCGCTCAGTGACATCCCGAACCAAAGCACAGCACATTGCGTCTGTAACGCATCATCCAGTGTCTGCGCGTACCATTCGACGCCGTTTACAGCAGAGTGGTCTGTCCGCAAGACGTCCATTGCTTCGTCTACCATTGACGCAGAACCACAGACGTCTCCGTCGCCAATGGTGTGATGACAGACGGATGTGGACGGCAGAATGGAATGACGTTGTCTTTACTGACGAGGCACGCTTCTGTCTGCAGCACCACGATGGTCGGATTCGAGTGTGGAGACACCGTGGAGAGAGGATGCTGGACAGCTGCATTATGCACAGCCACACTGGTCTTGCACCGGGTATTATGGTATGGGGTGGTATTGGATATTACTCTCGCACGCCTCTAGTACGCATTGCCGGTACTTTAAATAGCCGGCGCTACATATCAGAGGTGCTGGAGCCAGTTGTCCTTCCTTACCTTCAGGGCTCGGCCACAGCCATATTTCAACAGGATAATGCGCGACCACACGTGGCACTCATTGTCCAAAGGTTCTTCGTCAATAACCAGATTGAATTGCTTCCCTGGCCGGCTCGCTCTCCGGATCTTTCGCCGATAGAAAACATGTGGTCCATGGTTGCTCAACGAGTGACCCAGATTACATCCCCAGCTGCCACACCAGATGATCTTTGGCAACGTGTGGAAGCTGCTTGGGCTGCTGTACCCCAGGAACACATCCAACGTCTCTTTGACTCAATGCCGAGACGTGTGGCAGCGGTGATCTCCAACAATGGCGGCTACTCTGGCTACTGATTCTGGCAGGAACCACATGTCACAGACGTCTGTAAACGTAATCATTTGATACTTGGTCAACATGTTATCTACAAAATAAATTTTGTTGTGCTATCTCTTGTCTTTCTTGGTGTTGCATTTACGGTGGCCAGCAGTGTAGTATTTCATCCCCCTACTGTTCACTATATCGAAGAAGCAATCAGAGAAATCAAAAAAAGGTTCAAAATTGAGATTAAATCTCAGGCTGAAAAAATATTCGGTGGTAATATTAGCTGATAGAAGTGCTCATTGGAAGTGCAGGACGTGAGGCTGAAGCGAAGAAAGGCGAAAGTGATGCGGAGTAGTACAAATTAGATTAGCGAGATACGTAACACCAAAACTGGGGACCACGAAGTTAAGGAATGCTGCCTCGGAAGCAAAATAGCGTGTGACAAACGGAGCAAGGGAGACATAAATAGCAGACAAGCAAAGGGGGACATAGCATTTCTGGCTAACAAATCTGCTGGCACCAAACATCCGCCCAAATCTGAGGATGAAATTTCTGAGAATGTGCGATTGGAACACAGCATTGTGTAGTAGTGAAACATGGACTGTGGGAAAACCAGACCTGAAGAGAATCGAAGCATTTGAGATGTGCAACAGAAGAACGTTGAAATTGGGTGGACTGATAAAATAAGGAGTGACGAAGTTATCTGCAGAATCGGGGAAGAAAGGAAAGTATGGTAAACAGCTGGCCACCGCGGAAGCTCCTCGGTTTCGCACAGAAAGCTCGCAATTGCAAAGACAGCAACCAGTCTGTGCGCAGACTGCGGTGCTACGTCAAGTGGATATGAGAGAACAGTGGTTCTCAATATATTTCAACTCAGCGCCCCCTTGCTGGCTTCAAATGAATGCCAGCGCCCTCGATTTTGACACATCTAAAAAATTATTTACCCGATTGTAAACATTATCTTATCAGATAAAGCACAACTCTAAGAATCATCGAGTATATACGTTATGTCATTTAGTCTTGTTACTAATTCGATGTGGTCCACCTATTTTGTGGCAACCGAGTAGCATTTGCAACCTACGTTGTAAGGTGTCAGGCAAATCCAACACCTTCCATGAAAACCCTGACATGATAAGCAAATCCAGTAGTATGTCACATAGCTACGAATAAACCGTGACATTAAATTAACCAAAGTAATACGAGTAACGAGTGAGCAAATGGAATACCACAGACTAACACAAGAATGCCTAAATGCATGTCATACCTTCCCACCGTGAGACAGACGCAGTTCCGAGGGGAGAAACGAGAACAGAAGCCGAGAGCAGAACCGTGTTAAGCTAGAAGGCCCTACGATAAGGGATGGACACCCACGTCGCCAGCTAACCGCCAGAACCACCCCCCAGCCCATGTTAAAAGCTAGAGCCCTCCAGAACAACAGTATAGATCTTACGATAACACTAAAAGGGTCACACCAGCTGCAAGTTTTAGCGTGAGACTTTTTCGCGTCTCCGTTACGTTGCAAACTTTAAAAACATTGCCCCACCACGAAAAGTATAACGTTTCTCATTGGATAAACAGAATTTTTGTAGGTGGAGCTTAAGGTTAACATTGAGACCCTAACTGGTCAGATGAAAAGACAGCCAGACAGTTTTTTTTTTTTTTTTTAAACCAACTTCGGTAAATTGTAGTAAGGAGAAGTTAGGAAAGAGTTGCTTCCGAGACGGCGAGATGCATGGAGCTGCGCCGGCCGCCGCCCCCTGATGAACACCGACAAGGTAATGAATGCACGCGATGCCGCCTAAGAGCGCATAAGGCTTCACTCAGAACTGCAGAAGTCTCATCTGTTACACCCCGTTTTTGCGTAATACCAGTGTCGATCGTCAATTAAAGCTCATGGTGTTCACATTTGCCACTTGAAGTAAAAATCTGAAATGCGATGATTTTTCTGTTACATAGTTATTGAGAGGCCACATCAGCCACTGTAATTTACGACAAGTTAGATATGTAATTAAAGATAATTGAGGTCACTTTTGTGAAACTTAATTTAAACCTAGATTGTAGATGTGATATGGCATAGGTCATCCTTCGATCCATTGTAGAACGTGGAAACCCATTCAGGGAATATTCGTTCACATTTTTGTTGAACGGAGTTGGTTTTTATCACCCTGTATTAAAATGTTTCCGTTTATCAATAGTGCAATTTATAAACAATGTTTTGTGAGTAGAATAAAATTTCCAATGGTAAACTTAACTGCTTTTTCGACGTTATTTTCCCAGCTAACTAAAAATAGGAAAGCCTTGAACCCCTTCCACTAAATTTAGTTAGTATCAAGATTCTTTTACAGGGGGTGCAGTGGAGCTGACGCTGAAATCATTAAGTATTTGGTTATATCATCGCTAGTCTCACTGAACTCTACTGAACTCTACATGTCATATGTGATCTGGCGTCTCCTTACCAGCAACAGGTCCCAGGTTCAAACTAGTCAATTCCCTAAAAAACATGCTGAGAGCGTCGTTGCGCGAAAGTGGTAGGAAGACACGACTTAGAACAAACAGATACCACGCAGAATGTCAGAATCTCTTCAACTATTTGCTGGATGTATCCCAATCTCTGTCTTCCTACACAGTATTTATCCTCTACATCCGCCTCTAGTACCATGGAAATTATTCCCTGATGTCTTAACAGATGTCCTATCATTCTGTCCCGTGTTCTTATCAGTGTTCATTTTTGGAACACAACCTACGACCAGCTTAGAGACAGAAGTGATGACACTTCCTGCAGGACCTGACCATCATTTTGCAGGACAATGCTCAAGCCCGTACCGTGCAAGCTGTTACTGATTTGTTTGACTGATGGGGCTGCTAAGTGCTATACCACCTACTGCACTCCCCCGACTTAAGCCCTCGTGAGTTCAACTCGATTTCTAAGCCGAAAGAAGCACTTCACGGCATTCGCTTCAGAACTGCTACAAATTCGTCGGGCTCGAACTGTTAACACAACTGGCACTGCTAAGTGTTTCCTACGACTTCCGCATCGCTGGCGACGGGATATACACTTTCCTGGTGATTACTTCAAAGGTCAGTAAAACTTTGAAACACGTATCTATTTTATACGAGCTGTAAATAAATAGTTGCCACTATTAAATTTAGAAACCTCATAAACGAAATCGTAGCTAAAATGGTGCGTTTTCGAGAGATCCTCAATTCGCCGGTGCTCCGAAACATATACTCATCCCACGTACTCTGTGAGAAAGAAACCCCTCCAAATACACAACTGGCCATTAAAATTGCTACACCACGAAGATGACGTGCTACAGACGCGAAATTTAACCGACACTGTGATATGGAAATGATTAGCTTTTCAGAGCATCCATACAAGGTTGGCGCCGGTGGCGGCACCGACAATGTGCTGACATGAGGAAAGTTTCCAACCGATTTCTCATACACAAACAGCAGTTGACCGTCGTTGCCTGGTGAAATGTTGTTGTGATGCCTCGTGTAAGGAGGAGAAATGCGTAACATCACGTTTCCGATTTTGATAAAGGTCGGATTGTAGCCTAACGCGATTACGGTTTGTCGTATCGCGACATTGCTTCTGGCGTTGGTCGAGATCCAATGACTGTTAGCAGAATATGGAATCGGTGGGTTCAGGAGGGTAATACGGAACGCCGTGCTGGATCCCAACGGCCTCGTATTACTAGTAGTCGAGATGACAGGCATCTTATCCGCATGGCTGTAACGGATCGTGCAGCCACGTCTCGATCCCTGAGTCAACAGATGGGGACGTTTGCAAGACGACAACCATCTGCACGAACAGTTCGACGACGTTTGCAGCAGCATGGACTATCAGCTCGGAGACGATGGCTGCGGTTACCCTTGACGCTGCGTCACAGACAGGAGCGCCTGCGATGGTGTACTCGACTACGAACCTGGGTGCACGAGTGACAAAATGCCATTTTTCGGATGAATCCAGGTTCTGTTCACGGCTTCGTGATGGTCGCATCCGTGTTTGGCGAGATCGCGGTGAACGCACATTGGAAGCGTGTATTCGTCATCGCCATACTGGCGTATCACCCGGCGTGATGGTATGGGGTGCCATCGGTTACACGTCTCGGTCACCTCTTGTTCTCATTGACGGCACTTTAAACAGTAGACGTTACATTTCAGCTGTGTTACGACCCGTGGATCTACTCTTCATTCGATCTACATCTACATCTACATCCATACTCCGCAAGCCACCTGACGGTGTGTGGCGGAGGGTACCTTGAGTACCTCTATCGGTTTTCCCTTCTATTCCATTCTCGTATTGTTCGTGGAAAGAAGGATTGTCGGTATGCCTCTGCGTGGGCTCTAATCTCTCTGATTTTATCCTCATGGTCTCTTCGCGAGATATACGTAGGAGGGAGCAATATACTGCTTGATTCTTCGGTGTAGGTATGTTCTCGAAACTTTGACAAAAGCCCGTACCGAGCTACTGAGCGTCTCTCCTGCAGAGTCTTCCACTGGAGTTTATCTATCATCTCCGTAACGCTTTCGCGATTACTAAATGATCCTGTAACGAAGCGCGCTGCTCTCCGTTGGATCTTCTCTATATCTTCTATCAACCCCATCTGGTACGGATCCCACACTGCTGAGCAGTATTCAAGCAGTGGGTGAACAAGTGTACTGTAACCTACTTCCTTTGTTTTCGGATTGCATTTCCTTAGGATTCTTCCAATGAATCTGTCTGGCATCTGCTTTACCGACGATCAACGTTATATGATCATTCCATTTTAAATCACTCCCAGATAATTTATGGTATTAACTGCTTCCAGTTGCTGACCTGCTATTTTGTAGCTAAATGATAAAGGATCTATCTTTCTGTGTATTCGCAGCACATTACACTTGTCTACATTGAGATTCAATTGCCATTCCCTGCACCATGCGTCAATTCGCTGCAGATCCTCCTGCATTTCAGTACAATTTTCCATTGTTACAACCTCTCGATACACCACAGCATCATCCGCAAAAAGTCTCAGTGAACTTCCGATGTCATCCACAAGGTCATTTATGTATATTGTGAATAGCAACGGTCCTATGACACTCCCCTGCGGCACACCTGAAATCACTCTTACTTCGGAAGACTTCTCTCCATTGAGAATGACATGCTGCGTTCTGTTATCTAGGAACTCCTCAATCCAATCACACAATCCGTCTGATAGTCCATATGCTCTTACTTTGTTCATTAAACGACTGTGGGGAACTGTATCAAACGCCTTGCGGAAGTCAAGAAACACGGCATCTACCTGTGAACCCGTATCTATGGCCCTCTGAGTCTCGTGGACGAATAGCGCGAGCTGGGTTTCACATGACCGTCTTTTTCGAAACCCATGCTGATTGCTACAGAGTAGATTTCTAGTCTCCAGAAAAGTCATTATACTCGAACACAATACGTGTTCCAAAATTCTACAACTGATCGACGTTAGAGATATAGGTCTATCGTTCTGCACATCTGCTCGACGTCCCTTCTTGAAAACGGGGGTGACCTGTGCCCTTTCCCAATCCTTTGGAACGCTACGCTCTTCTAGAGACCTACGGTACACCGCTGCAAGAAGGGGGGCAAGTTCCTTCGCATACTCTGTGTAAAATTGAACTGGTATCCCATCAGGTCCAGAGGCCTTTCCTCTTTTGAGCGATTTTAATTGTTTCTCTATCCCTCTGTCGTCTATTTCGATATCTACCATTTTATCATCTGTGCGACAATCTAGAGAAGGAACTACAGTGCAATCTTCCTCTGTGAAACAACTTCGGAAAAAGACATTTAGTATTTCGGCCTTTAGTCTGTCATCCTCTGTTTCAATACCATTTTGGTCACAGAGTGTCTGGACATTTTGTTTTGATCCACCTACCGCTTTGACATAAGACCAAAATTTCTTAGGATTTTCTGCCAAGTCAGTACATAGAACTTTACTTTCGAATTCATTGAACGCCTCTCGCATAGCCCTCCTCACACTACATTTCGCTTCGCGTAATTTTTGTTTGTCTGCAAGGCTTTGGCTATGTTTATGTTTGCTGTGAAGTTCCCTTTGCTTCCGCAGCAGTTTTCTAACTCGGTTGTTGTACCACGGTGGCTCTTTTCCATCTCTTACGATCTTGCTTGGCACATATTCATCTAACGCATTATGTACGACGGTTTTGAACTTTGTCCACTGATCCTCAACACTATCTGTACTTGAGACAAAACTTTTGTGTTGAGCCAACAGGTACTCTGAAATCTGCTTTTTGTCACTTTTTCTAAGCAGAAAAATCTTCCTACCCTTTTTAATATTCCTATTTACGGCTGAAATCATCGATGCCGTAACCGCTTTATGATCGCTGATTCCCTGTTCTGCGTTAACTTATTCAAATAGTTCGGGTCTGTTTGTCACCAGAAGGTCTAATATGTTATCGCCACGAGTCGGTTCTCTGTTTAACTGCTCAAGGTAGTTTTCAGATAAAGCACTTAAAAAAGTTTCACTGGATTCTTTGTCCCTGCCACCCGTTATGAACGTCTGAGTCTCCCAGTCTATATCCGTCAAATTAAAATCTCCACCCAGAACTATAACACGGTGGGGAAATCTACTCGAAATATTTTCCAAATTATCCTTCAGGTGCTCAGCCACAACAGCTGCTGAGCCAGGGGGCCTATAGAGACATCCAATTACCATGTCTGAGCCTGCTTTAACCGTGACATTCACCCAAATCATTTCACATTTCGGATCTCCGTCAATTTCCTTCGATACTGTTGCACTTCTTATCGCTATAAACACGCCTCCCCCTTCACTGTCCAGCCTGTCTCTGCGGTATACATTCCAATCTGAGTTTAGGATTTCATTACTATTTATATCTGGTTTCAGCCAACTTTCTGTCCCTAGTACTATATGGGCGTTGTGACCGTTTATTAATGAGAGCAGTTCTGGGACCTTTCTGTAGACGCTCCTGCAGTTTTCTATTAACACATTAATATTGTTATTCCCTGTTGCATTTTGCCTACTCCTACCTTGCTGCGTCTCAGGAGGCGTCTTGTCGGGCCTAGGGAGGGGATTCTCTAACCTAAAAAACCCCCATGTGCACTCCACACGTACTCCGCTACCCTTGTAGCCGCTTCCGGCGTGTAGTGCACGCCTGACCTATTCAGGGGGACCCTACATTTCTCCACCCGATAGCGGAGGTCGAGTAATTTGCACCCCAGATCTCCGCAGAATCTTCTGAGCCTCTGGTTTAAGCCTTCCACTCGGCTCCAAACCAGAGGACCGCGATCGGTTCTGGGAACGATACTACAAATAGTTAGCTCAGATTCCACCCCGCGAGCGAGGCTTTCCGCCTTCACCAATTCCGCCAACCGCCTGTACGAACTGAGGATGACCTCTGAACCCAGACGGCAGGAGTCATTGGTGCCGACATGAGCAACAATTTGCAGTCGGGTGCACCCAGTGCTCTCTATCGCCGCCGGCAGGGCCTCCTCCACATCTCGGATGAGACCCCCTGGCAAGCAGACAGAGTGAACACTGGCCTTCTTCCCCGACCTTCCCGCTATTTCCCTAAGGGCCTCCATCACCCGCCTAACGTTGGAGCTCCCAATAACTAATTAACCCCTCCCCCCGTGTGCCTGCTCGGACCTTGCTGAAGGAGCGGCCACATGTCCACTCACAGGCAGAGCGGGCGATGCCACACGGCCAGCCTCCACATTGACCCTCCGCCTCGTGCGCCGCGAACGCCGCTGAACCCGCCACTCCCCTTGGGGAGAGGGTGGCCCAACCGCGCCCAGTACACGCGAAGATGTCTCGACAGCAGGGACAGTGAGTGAAACATGTAACACCTGGGGTGTACCTTGCGACGCACCAGACTCCCCACTGCCGCTACACTCCGAGGCAGCAGCCTGAAGACGGCTGACCGCGGCCATGAACACGCTCAGCTGTTCGCGAACAGTGGCCAGCTCCTCCTGCGTCCGTACACAGCAGACACACATCCTATCCATCCTAAGGAATCAATTTACTGAAGAGAGTTAATCAACCTTTAACTAGACTGCTAATTTACTAAAGGCGGCTGATAGTTGACTAAACTGTGATTGCTAGCCACTTCTTGTAGAAAACAATGAAAATAGCACTACCTGTCTCTGGACTGTATTGAAAACAAACACTAGCACTACTGGCACTATGGCTGACTAAAGGGACTCTCTCTGACTGTATTCAAAACAAACACGAAATCTATGGAACACTATTAATAGCACCCGACAATTAAAGCTTCCTAAAAGCAAATACACACGGAAGAAGAAGCGACAAGTAAGAAAAATACAGTTAATATTTAGATTAAGGTAGCTCGTTGCACAGCAGACGTGACACAGACGGCAGTTACGACGACACTGATCCCTGCGAAACCCTACTTTTCAGCAGGATAATGCACTACTGCTTGTTGTAGGTCCTGTACAGGTCTTCGTGTATACAGAAAATGTTAGACTGCTGCCCTGGCCAGCACATTCTCCAGATCTCTCACCAATTGAAAACGTCTGGTAAGTGATGGCCTAGCAACTGGCTCGCCACAGTACGCCAGTCACTACTCTTGATGAACTGTGGTATCGTGTTGAAGCTGCATGGGCAGCTGTACCTGTACACGGCATCCTAGCCCTGTTTGACTCAATGCCCAGGCGTATCAAGGACGTTATTACAGCCAGAGGTGGTTGTTCTGGGTACTGATTTCTCAGGATCTATGCATCCAAACTGCGTGAAAATGTAATCACATGTCAGTCCTAGTATAATATATTTGTCCAATGAATACCCGTTTATCATCTGCATTTCTTCTTGGTGTAGCAGTTTTAATGGCCAGTAGTGTAGTTCAACTGAAATGAACATGGCGGCCATTCGGTTCTGCTTGTGAGGTAAAAACGTTGTCGCGCTCATCGGCTGCGTTTCTCTCCCCCACGCAAAAGTCCGGCATCACAGGCTCTTCACCTTTTGTTCCAAGAGATGTCGCCGAGAAAATTTTAAATTTCCCGTTATTTCACGCTCCGCGGTGAAGCAGAACGTGGAGTTGCACACTGTGACGTCACCAGCTCTGCTCCCACGTGCGTTTTCACGCCCCGTGAGAGGACGACTTTACTTAGGTGGGCCGGCAGACGTGTCAATCAGCGCTCGCCTCCTCAGGACGCAGTAGTGGCTCGCCTGCCGGAAGAGAGCGTCCTGCCTCTTCCGGCCCGTGCCGCGTAGTAACTTCCGGCGCCACAGCCGCCGTATCGGGAACAGAAGTCATTCCCAATGCAGCAACAGCAGAACTACCATTATGCACATATTCATAGGCTTATGTCGCTGACGGCGGTTGTACAATTATGGTACATGTTATATTCCAATCCCAAAGAAAGCAGCTGCTGACACATGTGAAAATTACCGAACAATCAGTTTGATAAGTCACGGATGCAAAATACTGACGCGAATTCTTTACATACGAATGGAAAAACTGGTAGAAGCCGACATCGGGGAAGATGGGTTTGGATTCAGTAGAAATATTGGAAGACGTGAGGCGATACTGACCCTACGACTTCACTTACAAGCTAGATTAAGGAAATACAAACCTACGTTTCTAGCATTTGTAGACTTAGAGAAAGCTTTTGACAATGTTGACTGGAATACTCTCTTTCAAATTCTGAAGGTGGCAGGGGTAAAATACAGGGAGCGAAAGGCTATTCACAATTTGTGCAGAAACCAGATGGCAGTTGTAAGTGTCGAGGGGCACGAAAGGGAAGCAGTGGTTGGGAAGGGAGTGAGACAGGGTTGTAGCCTGTCTTCGATGTTATTCAGTCTGTATATTGAGCAAGCAGTGAAGGAAACAAAAGAAAAATTCGGAGTAGGTATTAAAATCCATGGAGAAGGAATAAAAACTTTGAGGTTCGCCGATGACATTGTAATTCTGTCAGAGACAGCAAAGGACTTGGAAGGGCAGTTGAACGGAATGGACAATGTCTTGAAAGGAGGATAAAAGATGAACATCAACAAAAGCAAAACTAGGATAATGGAATGTAGTCCAGTTAACTCGGGTGATGCTGAGGGAATTAGATTAGGAAATGAGACACTTATGTAGTAAAGGAGTTTTGCTATTTGGGGAGCAAAATAACTGATGATGATCGAAGTAGAGAGGATATAAAACGGAGACTGGCAATGGCAAGGAAACAGTTTCTGAAGAAGAGAAATTTGTTAACATCGAGTATAGATTTGTCAGGAAGTCGTTTCTGAAAGTATTTGTATGGAGCGTAGCCATGTATGGAAGTGAAACATGGACGATAAATAGTTTAGACAAGAAGAGAATAGAAGCTTTCGAAATGTGGTGCTACAGAAGAATGCTGAAGATTAGATGGGTAGGTCACATAACTAATGAGGAGGTATTGAACAGAATTGGGGAGAAGAGGAGTTTGTGGCACAATTTGACCAGAAGAAGGGATCGGTTGGTAGGACATGTTCTGAGGCATCAAGGGATCACAAATTTAGCATTGGAGGGCAGCGTGGAGGGTAAAAATCGTAGAGGGAGACCAAGAGATGAATACACTAAACACATACAGAAGGATGTAGGTTGCAGTAGGTACTGGGAGATGAAGAAGCTTGCCCAGAATAGAGTAGCATGGAGAGTTGCATCACACCAGTTTCAGGACTGAAGACCACAACAACAACAGCAACATCATATGCTTACCTACGAGGTCTGTTCAGAAAATTCCGGAGCATCCTTATTTTCGCGCTAGTAGTATGTTGAAATGCAGATGGCATCCCAGCAAACGCCTGTGTTTAATGTGTAACTGCCGGAACTTTCATTGGTTTATGTCTGTCATTGTTCAGTGCTGTATTGAGTAGAACGTTGTGTCGCTCTGTTTGCGGATTTCGAGATGGCAGAGTTAGAGAAGCAACACGCCTGCATTAAATTTTGCGTGATACTCCGGAAAACCTTTACAGTGAGACACCAAATGATGCAGGAAGTCTACGCTGATGAGTGCTTAAGCCGTACTCGGTGTTACGAATGGTTCACACGGTTTGAAAATGGCCGGACGGAAGTTAAAGATGACCCTCGTTCAGGACGCCCTTCGACGTCTACCGACGATATCCATCACTGACTCCTCAGAACGGACAAAAAGCACATCATCAGTCTTCTTCACTGGGATTTCAGTTAAGCAACCTGCATGAACTCCTAGTCTCATAAGGGTCCTGATATTTCCGGTGTTACCGTCGTTTAACAGCAAACAAGCATCAGTGGACCAGTTCTAACCATAGTAAATGCGCAAAACGTTGTATTTGGGCATCTCTGCCAAATCGGTAACCGAAGCCTTTGTTCAGGTTTTGTGTTCCACCAGACATTAACAGCAGGCGAACATAGCTAACGGCAGGCAAAGGTAACGCATCATAAACTTGCTCACTGCCTTGTATACTCTTCAGATGCTTCTCTGAACGCAGAAAATGATAAAACATCGCAAACAGAATCGTGTAGAAAAGGGGTGTCGCATTACGCATTGGTTGAAACAAGATGAATTTTGCAGCATTTGCAGTGTGAATTATACTCCGAAAAATTTGAGACGTACTTTCTAACATGCTACAGAACTAAATCTTGGCAAAATACTTCAACAAATAATGGTTCTAATGGCTCTGAGCACTATAGGACTTCTGTCATCAGTCCCGTAGAACTTAGAACTACTTAAACCTAACTAAACTAAGGACATCACACACACCCATGCCCGAAGCAGGATTCGAACCTGCGACCGTAGCGGTCGCTCGGTTCCAGGCTGAAGCGCCTAGAACCGCTCGGACACTCCGGTCGGCAATACTTCAACATTCAACATTCTTTACCAATTTTTCGTACATCCCCCTTCAAGGGCTTCGTAGACCACAGCTGATGCAAAAAGAAGCAACCGATTTGCATCATTTGCGTAAGCTGGACGAAGTGTGTAATATTCTAACTTTGCCCCTCTACCGTAGAGTAGTTGCAGTAAGACGATCCTTCTGTTGGCTGTACGAGGATCATTTCAAAAGTCTTGCACACTGCGCATGCGCGAGTGTTAAGGTGGTGTGATCAAGTTGAAATTCATGTCAGTGTGAGGGAGACTTCAGGCGTCATAGTCGTACTGTTTCAGAACATATCGTTCTTGTGAAACACAACTAGCTCTTTATACTCATGTATTAATCTGTGCTGTCGATACGGGATGTCAAATTGATTCCATATCTTTAGATTTCTAGAAGGCTTTCGACACCATTCGTCACAAGCGTCTTCTAACCAAACTGCGTGCCTACGGAGTATCGCCTCAGTGGTGCGACTGGATTCGTGATTTCCTGTCGGAAAGGTCACAGTTCGTAGTAATAGACGGAAAGTCGTCGAGTAAAAAACAGAAGTAATATCCGGCGTTCCCCAAGGAAGTGTTATAGGCCCTCTATTGTTCCTGATATATATTAACGACATAGCAGACAATCTTAGTAGCCATCTTAGATTGTTTGCAGATGATGCTGTCATTTACCATCTTGTAAAGTCATCAGATGATAAAAACGACTTGCAAAATGATTTAGATAAGATATCTGTGTGGTGCGAAAAGTGGTAATTGACCCTGAATAAGGAAAAGTGTGAAGTTATTCACATGAGTACTAAAAGAATTCAGCTAAGTTTCGATTACGCGGTAAGTCACACAAATCTGAAGGCTGTAAATTCAACTAAATACTTAGGGATTGCAATTACAAATACCCTAAATTGGAACGATCATATAGATAATATTGTGGGTAGAGCAAACCAAAGACTGCGATTCATTGGCGGAACACTTAGAAGGTGCAACAGGTCTACTAAAGAGACTGCTTACACTACGCTTGTCCGCCCTATTCTGGAGTATTGCTGTGCGGTGTGGGATCCGCATCAGGTGGGACTGATGGATGACATTGAAAAAGTACAAAGTAGGGCAGCTCGTTTTGTATTATCGCGAAAGAGGGGAGATAGTGTCACAGACAGGATACGTGAAGTGGCAATCATTAAAACAAAGGCGTTTTTCGTTGCGACGGGATCTTCTCATGAAATTTCAATCACCAGTTTTCTCCTCCGACTGCGAAAACATTCATCTTGGGACCCTTCGACATAGGGAGAAATGATCATCACGATAAAATAAGAAGAGCTTGTTTTTCCCGCGTGCCGTTCGAGAGTGGAACGGTAGAGAGACAGCTTGAAAGTGGTTCATTGAACCCTCTGGCAGGCACTTTATTGTGAATAGCAGAGTGATCACGTAAATATAGTCGTATATGTGTTTGCTGGTTCGCGTGCCTGTGCCGAGAGTAATTCAGTTTTAAAACCGAAGCTGAAACTGACTCAGATCGGAGTACACAAAGTGACCAGCGTTACTATATCAAAATCGAATCCGTACGTGGAAAGACCCCAATGGAAATTTACAACGCTTTGATTGAGGTGTGTGGCAATAATGTAGTGGATCGCAGCACAGTATCACTCAGGTCTGCTCGTTTCCGCGATTGTCGGGGGAAGCACTGAGGACAACCCGAAAAGTGGGAGGCCATCAGTGGCAACAGGCCAAAACTCTAAAATAGCTGTTAGTATCATTTTGGGAGAGGATCGACGGCAAACGTGTGAGGAAATTGCATATGAGACCAGAATGTCACTTCAGTTTACAGAATCATAATTGAAAACTTAAACGCTTCAGTCGAAACTTCCGGCCTGAGAGGCCGTAGTCGATGTATAAAATTTGCATTACGATCAGATCGACGGGGTGGCGATGGGAAGCCCTCTGTCCAGCTGTTGCCAGTTTATTTATGGAGATCTTCGAACAACGAGCGCTGCAGACTGCCAGTAAAAAGCCAGCTAAACGGTACCGCTTTATGTTGACGACACATTTGTAGTGTGGACTCGTGGTGAAGAAGAGTTGGATGTCTTCTTGGTGCATCTGAACAGTATTAACTCGAAGATGCAGTTTACGATGGAGAAACAGAGTAACGGTCAACTCAATTTCCTGGATGTGTCGGTAATTAAACGGGTGGATGGGACGCTGGGGCACAAGGTATATAGAAAGGACACTCCACAAGGAATCTAACCATCATCCGAGGCAAAAAAGAGGTGTCATGAAAACGTTGGTGGACAGAGCCAACAAAATCTGCGAGCCGGCTTACTTACAAGATGAACTAAATCACTTACGGTCAGCCTTGATGAAAAACGGATATACCAGCAAGGAAATTGATCGAGCCCTCCATCAAAGAAGAAAAGAAGCCAAAAGTCCAGAGCAACAACGGTCACCTACTGGAAAAGTTTTCCTACCGTTCATTAATAAAGTCACGGATTGTATCGGGAAAGTTCTGGCCAAGTATGGGATCGAACCAATCTTCAGACCCACCAAGAAGATTAAGGAATATTTAAGAACTGCAAAAGACGCCCGACATCCCCTAGCAACACCTGGCGTATACAAAATTCCATGCAGTTGTGGACAAGTATATATTGGAACAACGAAAAGAAGTGTAAACACCTGCTTAGCCGAACATAAACTGTCGCTTAGCAGTGCATGTTTTTCGAGATGGGAACCACGAATTTAAATTTAATGAGACATGCGTTCTAGCACGAACATCCCGTTACCATGCGCGCATATATAGAGAAGCAATAGAGATTCACAAACACCATAATAATTTTAATAGAAAAGTGGAAGTTTTAAAGTTGAACAAAATACGAATGTCGACGTTGCGCCAGCAGAATGACAATCGATTACTCTTAATCGAGAATGATGACACCTTCCAAAGATAGGCATACTGTCGTCATCACGTGAGGAATGGTGCTGCCCTCTATGCGCTCTATAAATGCGAGAGTACCTGGAGCCCGATGACCTCTGAAGATGTCTCCTGCAGATGGAGACGAAACGCTAGGTGGAAATTTTATACATCGACCACGGTCACTCAGCCCGGAAGTTTCAACTGAAGACAACACCGGCCGTGAAAGCATACATTGTATGAAAATTTAAAGATGAGAAAAATGCTGACTGAGGGGTTCCGTATCGTCTGAGTGAAGTGCAGAAAGCAGGTCGCAAAAGAGTCGCAGAAGAATTGCTTCAACGTTATCGAACAGAAGAAGAACAGTTTCTGAAAAGGACATTCGCTTCACTGTGTGAATCCTAAATAAGAGATTTTGAGCCAGAACTGAAGTGTCAATCATCACTGTGGTAAACATTTAGGTACAATTGATGAAACTTACAGTGAGATGACCCGAGTAATGAGACAGCTCAACAATGAAGGTGCCGCATCCGAAATACCGAAATTGCCAAAACGTTGGGAAGCTGCGATAAGCAAGAATGCAGAGTATATTAAAGGCCCGTGAAGGTATTTTTTTAAAGAAATTATTTTCTTCAATTCTGTCTTACAGTGCGCGGAACATTTGATAGCCCAAGGACTATTCAAAACTCTTGATCGTGCTTTCCTAGTTAATTAGTTGGTTGCACGGTACGGTAGCCGTTATGATGTGGAACGTGTCAAGTGCACAAGAAATGCACATATGAAACAAGATGGTTCAAATGGCTCTGAGCACTATGGGACAGTCCCCTAGAACTTAGAACTATTTAAACCTAACTAACCTAAGGACATCACACACATCCATGCCCGAGGCAGGATTCGAACCTGCGACCGTAGCGGTCGCGCGGTCCCAGACTTTAGCGCCTTTAACCGCTTGGCCACCCCGGCCGGCTATGAAACAAGATTTTTATATATATATATATATATATATATTTATTTATTTATTTATTTATTTATTTATTTTACAATACAGAGTTACGGCCGCGCGGTATTAGCCTAGCCATCTAGGGCTCTTCAGTCATGGACTGTGCGGCTGATCCCGGCGGAGGTTCGAGTCCTTCCTCGGGCATGTGTGTGTGTGTGTGTGTGTGTGTGTGTGTGTGTGTGTGTGTGTGTGTGTGTGTTTGCCCTTAGGATAATTTAGGTTAAGTAGTGTGTAAGCTTGGGGACTGATGACCTTAGCAGTTAAGTCCCATAAGATTTCACACACATTTGAACAGTGTTACGGATAAATATTTCTGTTCTTTACCCCATTCCCTTCAACGGCACAAAATGCATATACTATATTTATAGATTTATTTATTCCTATTCAAAAATACATGTATGGTATAGAAAGAGTTATCAAGGAGATATGATTTCAATTTATTTTTGAAGCTGTTACTGCTGTCTGTCAGAAATTTTATTTCATGTGGTAATTTGTCGAAAATTTTTATAGCAGTATATTTTACCCCCTTTCAGTGCCAGAGATAGGTTGAGTAAAGGATAGTGTCTTTCTTTTTTGTGGTATTATAATCATGAATGTCAATGTTGTTTTGAAACTGGTCCATGTTGCTGAGAACAAATTTCATTAGTGAGTAAATGTACTGTGAGGCTGTTGTAAGCATTACCATTTTTTTAAAAAGATGCCTACAAGATGTGCGACTATGAACCCCACACATTATTCTAACCACTTTCTTTTGAGCAGTGAATACTTTATGTCAAAATGTTGAGTTACCCCAAAATGTTATTCCGTATGACATCAGACCACTAATAGAACCCAAGATATGAACCCCGGAAGAATCTTGTATTTACGCGCTGCGTTTTGGAACATACTAACAAGGGAACCTCCCCATCGCACCCCCCTCAGATTTAGTTATAAGTTGGCACAGTTGATACGCCTTGAAAAACTAAACACAGATCAACCGAGAAAACAGGAAGAAGTTGTGTGGAACTATGAAAAAAATAAGCAAAATATACAAACTGTGTAGTCCATGTGCAAGATAGGCAACATCAAGTATAGTGTGAACCCAGGAGCACTGTAGTCCCGTGGTTAGCGTGAGCAGCTACGGAACTTGAGGTCCTTGGTTCAAGTCTCTCCTCGAGTGAAAAGTTTAATTTTTTTATTTTCAGACAAGTATTATCTGTCCGTCCGTCCGTCCGTTCGATGCGAGGTAACTGCGCCGTAGTATGGGGACGCTACACCTAAACAAACATCGAAACACACGACGCAGCAGTGTCGTATAGAATATATCAGACGTGTTTTCTTGTGGAGGAATCGGTTGACCTATGACCTTGCGATCAAATGTTTTCGGTTCCCATTGGAGAGGCACGTCCTTTCGTCTACTAATCGCACGGTATTGCGGTGCGGTCGCAAAACACAGACACTAAACTTGCTACAGTGAACAGAGACGTCAATGAACGTCATAACTTTGCGAAAATAAAGTAAGTAAAATTTTCACTCGAGGGAAGACTTGAACCAAGGACCTCTCGTTCCGCAGCTGCTCACGCCAACACCGACTCAAAGGAAGGCCTCGGCGCTTGTTCGTGATGTCACGTCAGCTAGGCACGGCGAACGCCAGGTCTGTTGCAGACAGAAACGCCTTATTTTTGGACAAAATGTTTGGTATTGTTTTGGATTCTGCAGCTTTATTTAGATGAAAGGTTTTCTTACTATCGTAAAGCTACAAATGAAGATCATAGTTCTGTATTACTGAATCCTGCCGAAACAAACATAGATCAATATCAGAAGATGCTTTGCCCCATTGCAAGCTTCGGAAATTTTACATTCAAGTAACTATATTTACTTGATCCATGTCGTTATCGAAACTTACCCCAACCCCCGTAAATTAACTCGTTTCTTTTATTTTTTTTTTTTTATTTTCGTTTGACATCGTCACTGGAAATGTGAACTAATTTACATGTGTAAATGTCCAACTGTTGCCAGTCATTAGATCACAGTCGTTTTCAACGAAAAGAATTCTAAACAGGAAACAAAATAGCTTCACACATCGAAAATACCGCTGAGCTTAAACTTTTTTAAACATGCACATTAGAAAAGATAAATATTCCCCTCTTGCAACTGAAAGGAGAAACTTTATAACATAAAAAAATTTTATTTGATAAAACAAGTATCTCTCTTTTGCCTCTTCCTCTGTCCCCCACCCCCTCCCCCAACGTGTACAATCGCAAGATATTTCATTAACATTCAGTGCTCCTCACCCCATAGTCAACCAAGATACCTAAAGAAGAGCACCAAATGGTTCACAGTTTCTTGTAAAAGCAACCCAGTACAAACGTAACTTCCTCAGATTTACAAATAAGGTAAAGACGCACGAATTCTGTTGCTGCTGGACGATGAAGTTGTTTTTGTAAGTCAATTGTTTAAACAGGTGGAAATTTAAGTTCAAGAGTACACTATTTGTTAAGAAGTGTAATGAATTGCAAAATTGATTGATTGCAGAAATCTCTCAGAACAATGTGTGTTGGTCAACTACCGCCAGTAGCTTCACATTTTCCTGTGTCAGAGAGGGAGACACCACCATTATGAGTATGCCTGCAACAGGCCTGGCGTTCGCCGTGCCTAGCTGACGTGACGTCACCAACAAGCGCCGAGGCCTTTCTTTGAGTCGGTGTGCCTCACGCTAACCACGGGACCACGGCGCTCCTGAGCTGAGACTATCCTTGATGTTGCCTACCTTGCGCATGGACTACTCAGTTTGTATATTTTGCTTATTTTTTTATAGTTCCACACAACTTCTTCCTGTTTTCTCGGTTGATCTGTGTTCAGCTTTTCGAGGCCTATCCACTGTGCCAACTTATAACTACATCTGAGGGGGGTGCGATGGGCAGGTTCCCTTGAAAGCAGTGCATGCTGTCGCGTGCGTACCGAAACGAAACACGCACGCAGGCACACGCGCTGGCTAGCGAGCGAAGGAGTCTGGAAGGCGTGCGGGTTTGATGTAAACAGTTTTCTCCGTTCTCGCGCGGCTGGTTGTGAGATGGAAAGGCAGGGGGAAGCGAGGCCCACAGAGATGTGGGCGGTGATAAGGAAGATTTGGGGGGGGGGGGGAGGGGGAGCCGGTTGTAGCACGTCCGGCATATCTCGGGGAATAAGGCTAAGAGGCGCGCCGTGGTGGAAAGCGTGCGGGTGGGGAAAGCCGTGTGGACGGGCCGACAGACGGGGCAGTACGCATGCGCGGCGGCTCTTGACCCTGACCGTGACCCTGAGGCCGACCTCGCTGTCCTGGTGACCCACTGCCACTGCCCGCCGTCCGGCTGCGTCTGCACGCCGTGACCTGCGGCTGCCCTGACCCGGGACCGCTGCTACTTGCTTTGCTCTCTGCAAGCGACGGCTGTATCAACGGAATGCCGGACATTAGCCACACTTGCCCCTTCGCCAGGTAGCGATCCCTCAGGTAAGAGACGCCCTTCCTACTTCTGTCCGCTTTCAAACCGCCGTCTCCACATCTTACTCGATACAACCAGTACGTAAGGGACCTTCTTAATCGACATCTTGCCGAAATACAAAGATTCTTATCCGAAATCGAAATATTTATAACTTTTGGGAAACGAAAGCAAGACCAACGATTATGTCAGTATACGAGGGCAGTTCAATAAGTAATGCAACACATTTTTTTTCTCGGCCAATTTTGGTTGAAAAAACCGGAAATTTCTTGTGGAGTATTTTCAAACATTCCCGCTTCGTCTCGTATAGTTTAATTGACTTCCGACAGGTGGCAGCGCTGTACGGAGCTGTTAAAATGGCGTCTGTAACGGATGTGCGTTGCAAACAACGGGCAGTGATCGAGTTTCTTTTGGCGGAAAACCAGGGCATCTCAGATATTCATAGGCGCTTGCAGAATGTCTACGGTGATCTGGCAGTGGACAAAAGCACGGTGAGTCGTTGGGCAAAGCGTGTGTCATCATCGCCGCAAGGTCAAGCAAGACTGTCTGATCTCCCGCGTGCGGGCCGGCCGTGCACAGCTGTGACTCCTGCAATGGCGGAGCGTGCGAACACACTCGTTCGAGATGATCGACGGATCACCATCAAACAACTCAGTGCTCAACTTGACATCTCTGTTGGTAGTGCTGTCACAATTGTTCACCAGTTGGGATATTCAAAGGTTTGTTCCCACTGGGTCCCTCGTTGTCTAACCGAACACCATAAAGAGCAAAGGAGAACCATCTGTGCGGAATTGCTTGCTCGTCATGTGGCTGAGGGTGACAATTTCTTGTCAAAGATTGTTACAGGCGATGAAACATGGGTTCATCACTTCGAACCTGAAACAAAACGGCAATCAATGGAGTGGCGCCACACCCACTCCCCTACCAAGAAAAAGTTTAAAGCCATACCCTCAGCCGGTAAAGTCATGGTTACAGTCTTCTGGGACGCTGAAGGGGTTATTCTGTTCGATGTCCTTCCCCATGGTCAAACGATCAACTCTGAAGTGTATTGTGCTACTCTTCAGAAATTGAAGAAACGACTTCAGCGTGTTCGTAGGCACAAAAATCTGAACGAACTTCTCCTTCTTCATGACAACGCTAGACCTCACACAAGTCTTCGCACCCGAGAGGAGCTCACAAAACTTCAGTGGACTGTTCTCCCTCATGCACCCTACAGCCCCGATCTCGCACCGTCGGATTCCCATATGTTTGGCCCAATGAAGGACGCAATCCGTGGGAGACACTATGCGGATGATGAAGAAGTTATTGATGCTGTACGACGTTGGCTCCGACATCGACCAGTGGAATGGTACCGTGCGGGCATACAGGCCCTCATTTCAAGGTGGCGTAAGGCCGTAGCATTGAATGGAGATTACGTTGAAAAATAGTGTTGTGTAGCTAAAAGATTGGGGAATAACCTGATGTATTTCAATACTGAATAAAACAACCCCGTTTCAGAAAAAAAATGTGTTGCATTACTTATTGAACTGCCCTCGTATAATTAGTTCTGCCAAGTACAGGACTATTACAAATGATTGAAGCGATTTCATAAATTCACTGTAGCTCCATTCATTGACATATGGTCACGACACACTACAGGTACGTTTTGTTCGGCTGAAGCCGCACTTCAGGTTTCTGCCGCCAGAGCGCTCGAGAACGCAGTGAGACAAAATGGCGACAGGAGCCGAGAAAGCGTATGTCGTGCTTGAAATGCACTCACATCAGTCAGTCATAACAGTGCAACGACACTTCAGGACGAAGTTCAACAAAGATCCACCAACTGCTAACTCCATTCGGCGATGGTATGCGCAGTTTAAAGCTTCTGGATGCCTCTGTAAGGGGAAATCAACGGATCGGCCTGCAGTGAGCGAAGAAACGGTTGAACGCGTGCGGGCAAGTTTCACGCGTAGCCCGCGGAAGTCGACGAATAAAGCAAGCAGGGAGCTAAACGTACCACAGCCGACGGTTTGGAAAATCTTACGGAAAAGGCTAAAGCAGAAGCCTTACCGTTTACAATTGCTACAATCCCTGACACCCGATGACAAAGTCAAACGCTTCGAATTTTCGGCGCAGTTGCAACAGCTCATGGAAGAGGATGCGTTCAGTGCGAAACTTGTTTTCAGTGATGAAGCAACATTTTTTCTTAATGGTGAAGTGAGCAGACACAGAGTCCGAATCTGGGCGGTAGAGAATCCTCACGCATTCGTGCAGCAAATTCGCAATTCACCAAATGTTAACGTGTTTTGTGCAAGCTCACGGTTTAAAGTTTACGGCCCCTTTTTCTTCTGCGAAGAAAACGTTACAGGACACGTGTATCTGGACGTGCTGGAAAATTGGCTCATGCCACAACTGGAGACCGACAGCGCCGACTTCATCTTTCAACAGGATGGTGCTCCACCGCACTTCCATCATGATGTTCGGCATTTCTTAAACAGGAGATTGGAAAACCGATGGATCGGTCGTGGTGGAGATCATGATCAGCAATTCATGTCATGGCCTCCACGCTCTCCCGACTTAACCCCATGCAATTTCTTTCTGTCGGGTTATGTGAAAGATTCAGTGTTTAAACCTCCTCTACCAAGGAACGTGCCAGAACTGCGAGCTCGCATCAATGATGATGCTTTCGAACTCATTGATGGGGACATGCTGCGCCGAGTGTGGGAGGAACTTGATTATCGGCTTGATGTCTGCCGAATCACTAAAGGGGCACATATCGAACATTTGTGAATGCCTAAAAAGCTTTTTGAGTTTTTGTATGTGTGTGCAAAGCATTGTGAAAATATCTCAAATAATAAAGTTATTGTAGAGCTGTGAAATCGCTTCAATCATTTGTAATAACCCTGTATATATATAGATCCCTCTGTCTGTACGGTAGCTTCCTTTCACGCTTACTGATTGCGATAGAAACAGTCCTTCGCCATGGGAGCAACAAGAAAGGAACGATGTAAACAGAATGCAAATGTACGCTAATCATTTCTTTTTTATCACTGCATTTGTGCCTACTTTAATAACTCCAACTGCATACGCAAAAGACAATAAGGAAAGAAGAAATGGGAATGGGAATGTTTGAAAACAACAACCACATACTCCATATTAATTTACTCTCTAAAATCCGATATCCCTTGCGGCGAAACATTGGTTAATAAGGTGTAGTGGGAGAATGTTCAAAAAACCACTGAAAATACGTTCACTAAATAGAGATAAGAACAGCTATGATTGACATGTGATGTAAAGTCGACCTACAATTTTAAAATATCAGAAATAAGGAAATGAAGTAATTCAGAATGCTATGCTTGTAACGTACGTTGTTGTTCTACATTGTTTAGCTCTGGTATTTACAGGGTCACAGAGAAAACATTCTAGGTTTTGGAGAGAAAAGCTGTAATTGTAATGATCTGCACTACAACAGAAACAAGAAGCACAACTTAAGGAAAAATTATGTAATGTGTGTTCCAGCTCAGAGGCGTCATTGAAGCAGATAGTTCCTGCGACGTAGTATGGGCAGAGGTTATATTCGAAACCGGAATAAATTAATAACTGGCTCCTTTTACCGACCCCCGGTCTCAGATGAAACAATTGCAGAAGAGTTCAAAGAAAACTTGAGTCTCATCACAAATAGGTACCCTACTCATACAATTATAGTTGGCAGTGACTTCAATCTACCTTCCGTATGTTGACAAAAATACGTTTTCAGACCATATTGTAGATAGTAACAACTTCCGTAATTGTTCTAAATGCTTTTTTAAAATTATTTTGAACAATTAGTCCACGAGGCCATTCAAATTGTAAATAGTTACGAAAACACATTTGACCTCTTGGCCACAAATAATCCTGAGCATCACGACGGATACAGTGATTACAGCTGTAGCGAGGCACAATTCTGTAACAATGAAATTCACCAAAACTAAACGCGAAATATGTCTATTTATAAAGGCAACTAAAAATTCGGTTGACGTCTTTCTGAGAGACAGTCTCCAATCCTTCCAAACTATGTAAGTAAAGACCATATGTGTCTTAAGTTCAAGGAAATAGTATAAACAGCACTCAAGAGATTCATACCAAATAAATTAATAAGAGACGGAACTGATCCCCCATAGTACACAAAACACGACAGAAAGCTGCTGCAGGAGCACCGAAAAAGGCACGTATAATTTAGACGAACGCAAAATCTCCAAGATTGGCGAAGTTTTAATGAGGCTGGAAATTTGGGCGGATTTCAGTGCGAGATGCATTTAGTAGTTTCCACATGAAACTCTCTTTAGAAAGGTGGTGGAAAATCCAAAAAGCTTCTGGTTCTATGTTAAGTAAACCAGCAGAAAGGCTCAGTAAGCGATGAGGAGGCGGAGGAAGGGGAGACAAGGGATCCAACCCTTCGGAGCAGGTAAAATCGTGGCAATGTCCGGCGTGGCAAATTTCCGCGCACCATATCAACGTAAGCTACCTATTTATTACTGAAAGTAACGTATCCCTCAGTACGAGAGAGAGTAAGACTTAAACATATCGACCCCAGCCACAGCATGGTAGATTACCTAACGGGACACAGCCCTTACCTCACGCACTTAAATCGTGTGAGTCTGAAGCAGACAAATACAAGTACATTCGGGGTAGAAGGTTCCCCAGAACACTTCATCTTATTCTACGGACGATGCACGTGCAACTCATAAACATAGAACAATCCATACACGAAATACTCAGAGACCAGACGGCACAGACAACGGGGCTATACAGGGTGGTCCATTGATCGTGACCGGGCCAAATATCTCACGAAATAAGCGTCAAACGAAAAAACTACAAAGAACGAAACTTGTCTAGCTTGAAGGGGGAAACCAGATGGCGCTACGGTTGACTCTCTAGATGGCGCTGCCATTTTGTTGTTATTGTTGTCTGCAGTCCTGAGACTGGTTTGATGCAGCTCTCCATGCTACTCTATCCTGTGCAAGCTTCTCCATCTCCCAGTACTTACTGCAACCTACATCCTTCTGAATCTGCTTAGTGTATTCATCTCTTGGTCTCCCTCTACGATTTTTACCCTCCACGCTGCCCTCCAGTGCTAAATTTGTGATCCCTTGATGCCTCAGAACATGTCCTACCAACCGGTCCCTTCTTGTCAAGTTGTGCCACAAACTCCTCTTCTCCCCAATTTTATTCAATACCTCCTCGTTAGTTATGTGATCAACCCATCTAATCTTCAGCACTCTTCTGTCTACTTCGACCATCATCAGTTATTTTGTTCCCCAAATAGCAAAACTCCTTTACTACTTTAAGTGTCTCATTTCCATATCTAAGTGCCTCAGCAGTACCCGACTTAATTCGACTACATTCCATTATCCTCGTTTTGCTTTTGTTGACTTTCATCTTATATCCTCCTTTCAAGACACTGTCCATTCCGTTCAACTGCTCTTCCAAGTCCTTTGCTGTCTCTGACAGAATTACAATGTCATCGGCGAACCTCAAAGTTTTTATTTCTTCTCCATGGATTTTAATACCTACTCCGAATTTTTCTTTTGTTTCCTTTACTGCTTGCTCAATATACAGATTGAATAACATCGGGGAGAGGCTACAACCCTGTCTCACTCCCTTCCCAACCACTGCTTCCCTTTCGTGCCCTTCGACTCTTACAACTGCCATCTGGTTTCTGTACAAATTGTAAATAGCCTTTCGCTCCCTGTATTTTACGCCTGCAACCTTTAGAATTTGAAAGAGAGTATTCCAGTCGATATTGTCAAAAGCTTTCTCTAGTTCTACAAATGCTAGAAACCTGATTTTATAATCACAACGAAGGTATTGGTTCATTGAGATTTCGGGCTAGACTTCATTTTCATCGAACAGTTACGAGCCCTGTTCTCCTTCAAACAGAAGTATATGGCAACGGTAGTGATTACGGCATTTTGTAAGTGCGGTCTCCGAAAATTAAAGACTGCGGAAACTTAAGGTAGAGTGTGAGTGAAAGCAGACTATGAAATTTAGCCACCTTGTCAGTACAGTACGATACTGACGCTAAACTGACTTCAGTAACAGAAACAATACATTTGCTCCACTCAAAACAACAAAATTGCTTGGTAAAATCGTATAAAACACAATACATGGAAAGGCTTATTATCTGAGCACGTAATGGTAACCTTTTTCTCTTTTTAGGGTTTGGTACCTCAATCGGCTAAAACGGAACCCTGATAGTATCACTTCGTTGTCGCCCTGTTTGTCTGTGTCCGACATTTGGAAACCATTTTCCTCAGAAAGAAGCAGACGTTTCAAGTTGAAATTTATGTCACATAGCCGGCCGCGGTGGACAAGCGGTTCTAGGCGCTTCAGTCCGGAACCGCGCGACTGCTACGGTCGCAGGTTCGAATCCTGCCTCGGGCATGGATGTGTGTGATGCTCTTAGGTTAGTTAGGTTTAAGTAGTTCTAAGTTCTAGGGGACTGGTGACCTCAGACGTTAAGTCCCATAGAGCTCAGAGCCATTGGAATTTATGTCACATACTAAGGTCAACGGTCCTTTCGCGGTGTAATAAATGTAACCTTTTAAGTCGTCGCAGTAAAAAAAAAAAAAAAAGGGTCAAATGGCTCTAGGCACTATGGGACTTAACATATGTGGTCATCAGTCGCCTAGAACTTAGAACTACTTAAACCTAACTAAGGACATCACACACATCCATGCCTGAGGCAGGACTCGAACCTGCGACCGTACCAGCAGCGCAGTTCCTGACTCAAGCGCCTAGAACCGTTCGGCCACAGTGGCCGGTTGCAGTCAAAATATGCGGGTAGCTCTGTCACATATTCTGATGCTCGCAAACTCGTTCATCAAAGCTTAGAGGGTGCTTCACTAGAGCTAGATTCAAGAAATTTGGCAGGAAGCAAAGGTGCATAGTACAAATAAAGGAAAAAATCCGAAAATTGTTAATGCGTAATTTTATCAAGCGAAAAAAAATTTTTTTTGTCATTCTCGACAGTTTTTGAATTCGCGGGACCAATCTTGTAGATATCGATAACAAGCAAAAATCGTAGAGAGTTTAGATTCCCGGGATGGATGAACTGTCTACATACATAATTAACTTTGTACGGAACCCTGAGAGCGCGTGCTCTACTCGCATTTACCGGATTTTTGTTTTTATTGGTTTGGACTACTATCCTTCCTTCCTTTCTCTCTCTCTCTCTCTCTCTCTCTCTCTCTCTCTCTCTCTCTCTCTCTCTCTCTCTCTCTTTCTTTCTTTCCAGTACTTTGTAATCCTTTCCCTACGTTGTTCTCTTCTTTCTTCTGTCCATATTGCGCCTTTTTGTCTTCTCTTGGAAGCCCTTGAACTTCTTACTTCTGCTCTGAACTTTCCTTTTCCCACTATTTCATCCTTCGTTATTTCCATATCCTCCAGGTCTACTTTAACTACCTTGATCGCCATTATTGATGTTTTGAGTGGTTCTGTCAAAACAATTAAAAAATCTTGTCGGTAGTCTTTCTTTCGTGTACCTGTTTTTGGGTGTCCGTAGAATACAATTCTTCTTAGAATCAGTGTGTCTAATGCTCATTCTAATGTTTCATAAACGTTTTTTATTACTTCTTAATTTCCATTTCACATTGTGATGTCTTGGTTCCAACATTCTTATGATTATTTTCCTTTTTTTTCTTTTCTGTTTCACCTAATTCTTGATCTGTATTTAACGAAAGGCATTCTGGTATAATGACAGTGTTGTAGTGCCAGAATATTGCATTTATGGATACAGATTCTAGTTACACAGGTTTTTTGTTAATTAAAAAGGCACCCCAATTTTCCTTGCAATTCTCATCCCGTTTGGTTTGTTTACGTACATGTACGTCAACGAGGCAAACAAAATGAAAAGTGGGATGAAACATGCTTATATTTCCTAAATAAGGCGGTAGTGCGACCTCCATGTGACCAATGTCAACTAAAAACATGAAGAACCATCTCACTGAAGATGCCTTAAAGTGGAAAAACGCGAAACGTGTCTGGGAAAATAAAATACACTGCAGCAAGAGAAGGCGTTTTTTATTTACAAAAGAAACATGACACTTTTTCAACGTAGCCACCAGGTCTCTCTAAAGAACAGTCGGAACGAATCGTTCGCTTCATCGACGGTAGAAATCAGCTCCTTGTTCTTGGAGCAGTTCGAGAACGCCGCGTCAACATTCGTATCGTTGGAAAACCACTCCCGGCCACCCCCACACGTTCTTTCAGCTCGCAGAAAAGAGGGAAACCGTGTGGGGGAGAATGTTGACATCCCGAACAGCACCACCCAGGTCTGGGCGGCCTCGGTCAAGTTGCTGACAACATTTCACTACAGATGGACGCGACGTTGGACTATGCCCAAATGCCGCCAGAATTTCACGGTCATTCTGTGTGCTGTTCATACGAAAAATGGTTCAAATGGCTCTGAGCACTATGGGACTTGACATCTATGGTCATCAGTCCCCTAGAAGTTAGAACTACTTAAACCTAACTAACCTAAGGACATCACACAACACCCAGTCATCACGAGGCAGAGAAAATCCCTGACCCCGCCGGGAATCGAACCCGGGAACCCGGGCGCGGGAAGCGAGAACGCTACCGCACGACCTCGAGCTGCGGACGCTGTTCAGACGTTTCTCCCACAAGAATTGTACTGTCCCGTGTACTTCAACTTTACAGAATGTTTCCACTTGCCGAGCTATTTCGCAGGCACACTGTATTGCATATGAACATACACTACTGGCCATTAAAATTGCTACACCAAGAAGAAATGAAGATGATAAACGGGTATTCATTGGACAAATATATTATGCTGGAACTGACATGTGATTACATTTTCGCGCAATTTGGGTGCATAGATCCTGAGAAATCAGTAACCAGAACAACCACCTCTGGCCGTAATAACGGCCTTCACACGCCTGGGCATTGAGCCAAACAGAGCTTGGATGGCGTGTACAGGTACAGCTGTCCATGCAGCTTCAACACGATACCACAGTTCATCAAGAATAGTGACTGGTGTATTGTGGCGAGCCAGTTGCTCGGCCACCATTGACCAGACGTTTTCAGTTGGTGAGAGATCTGGAGAATGTGCTGGCCAGGGCAGCAGTCGAACATTTTCTGTATCCAGAAAGGCCCGTACAGGACCTGCAACATGCGGTCGTGCATTATCCTGCTGAAATGTAGGGTTTCACACGGATCGAATGAAGGGTAGAACTGCGGGTCGTAACACATCTGAAATGTAACATCCACTGTTCAAAGTGCCGTCAGTGCGAACAAGAGGTGACCAAGTCGTGTAACCAATGGCACCCCATACCATCACGGCGGGTGATACGCCAGTATGGCGATGACGAATACACGCTTCCAATGTGCGTTCACCGCGATGACGCCAAACACGGATGCGACCATCATGATGCTGTAACCTGGATTTATCCGAAAAAACGTTTTGCCATTCGTGCACCCAGTTTCGTCGTTCAGTACACCATCGCAGGCGCTCATGTTTGTGATGCAGGGTCGAGGGTAACCGCAGCCACGGTCTCCGAGCTGATAGTCCATGCTGCTGCAAACCTCGTCGAACTGTTCGTGCAGATGGTTGTTGTCTTGCAAACGTTCCCATCTGTTGACTCAGGGATCGAGACGTGGCTGCACGATTCGTTACAACCATGCGCATAAGATGCCTGTCATCTGGAGTGCTAGTGATACGAGGCCGTTGGAATCCAGTACGGCGTTCCGTATTACCCTCCTGAACCCACCGATTCCATATTCTGCTAACAGTCATTGGATCTCGACCAACGAGAGCAGCAATTTCGCAATACAATAAACCGAAATCGCGATAGGTTACAATCCGACATTTATCAAAGTCGGAACCGTGATGGTGCGCATTTCTCCTCCTTACACGAGGCATCACAACGTTTCGCCAGGAAACGCCGGTCAACTGCTGTTTGTGTATGAGAAATCGGTTGGAAACTTTCCTCGTGTCAGCACGTTGTAGGTGTCGCCACCGGCGCCAACCTTGCGTGAATGCTCTGAAAAGCTAATCATTTGCATATCACAGCATCTTCTTCCTGTCGGTTAAATTGCGCGTCTGTAGCACGTCATCTTCGTGGTGTAGCAATTTTAATGGCCAGTAGTGTAGTAACTATTCTCGAAAGAACAGATACGATTGATGACCGTGCAGATTCTCTAGAATAAATGATAATTAATTGAAACCCTCAGCTGCCAGCAGGTGTTGTTGATATACCGCGATGGGGACAGCTGAAAATGTGTGCCCCGATTGGGACTCGAACCCGGTATCTGCTGCTTACATGGCAGACGCTCTATCCATCTGAGCCACCGAGGACACAATGAATAGCGCGACTGCAGGGACTTATCCCTTGCACGCTTCCCGCAAGACCGACATTCCCAACTGTCCACAATCTAGATACGTAATGTTCCTAATAGATACTGTGCCCATCCACTCATTACTCGCGCATACTAAGGTGACGATTCCCGTAAGAGGAGCTGCACGGCCATCAATGGCTTCTGTTCTTTCGAGAACAGTTACTATCTTCATATATAGTTAAATGGCTACCCGGCCTTTGATCTTCGTCTGTGCGAATGCGCACAGGTTGCCCGGCTCCGAAGGCCCGTATCAATGATGTTTCGTTGAATGGTTCGTGCAGATATCCCTTGGAATCTGCAGCAATTTGAGGAAGGGTTGCACTTCTGTCACGCTGAACGATTCTCTTCAGTCGCCGTTGGTCCCGTTCCTGCAGGATCTTTTTCCAGCCGCAGCGATGTCGGCAATATGCTGTTTTACCGGATTCCTGATATTCACAGTACACTCGTGAAATGGTCGTACGCCGGTCGGGGTGGCCGAGCGGTTCTAGGCGCTACAGTCTGGAACTGCACGACCGCTACGGTCGCAGGTTCGAATCCTGCCTCGGGCATGGATGTTTGTGATGTCCTTAGGTTAGTTAGGTTTAAGTAGTTCTAAGTTCTAGGGGAAAGTCCCATAGTGCTCAGAGCCATTTGAACCAAATGGTCGCACGGGAAAATCTCCCTCCCCTCCCCCCCCCCCCCCCTTCATTGCTGCCTCGGAGACGCTGTGTCCCATCGCTCGTGCGCCGCCTATAACACCACGTTCAAACTCACTTAAATCTTGATAACCTGCCACTGTAGCAGCAGTAACCGATGTAACAACTGCGCCAGACACTTGTTTGTCTGTTATAGGCATTGGCGACCGCAGCGCCGTATTCTGCCTGTTTACACATCTCTGTATTTGAATACGCGTGGCTACAGCAGTTTGTTTGGCGCTTTAGTGTGTATTTCTAATGGACTGCTACGGTCGCAGGTTCGAATCCTGCCTCGGGCGTGGATGTGTGTGATGTCCTTAGGTTAGTTAGGTTTAAGTAGTTCTAAGTTCTAGGGGACTGATGACCTCAGATGTTAAGTCCCACAGTGCTCAGAGCCATTTGAACCATTTTGTGTGTGTCTAATGTGTTTAGTGGAAGTAGCCGTTTCAGAACTGTGTGAACAAAACATTGGGATGCTGACTTTACTTGCGGCCCTCTTGTGAACTAGTGCCACACTAGGAACACGCCAATGCCTCACCACGTCGAGCAGAGACAGCGGTGTGCGGACATTGGCCACGCCGGACATTTGCCACGGTTTTACCTGCTCCGAAGGGTTGGGTCCCTTGTCTCCCCCTCCTCCACCGCCTCACTCGCCGCCGACCCGCAGTAAAGGCACTTACTGAGCCTTTCCGCTGGTTTACTTAACATAGGACCAGAATCTCTTTGGATTTTCTGTCACATCTCTAGAGAGACCTTCGTTGTGGAAACTAATAAATGCGTCTCGCATTGAAATCCGCACCAAATTTCGAGCCTCAGTAAAACTTCGCCAGTCTTCGAGATTTTGCGTTGGTTTAAATTATACGTGCCTTTTTCGCTGCTCCTGCAGCAGCTTTCTGTCGTGTTTTGTGTACCATGGGGGGATCACTTCCGTCTCTTATTAATTTATTTGGTATGAATCTCTCGAGTGCTGTTGATACTATTTCTTTGAACTTAAGCCACATATGGTCTTCACTTACATAGTTTCGAAGGATTGGAGACTGTCTCTCAGAAAGACGTCAACCGAATTTTTAGTTGCCTTTATAAATAGACATATTTCGCGTTTAGTTTTGGTGAATTTCATTGTTACAGAATTGAGCCTCGCTACGACTGTAATCCCTGTATCCGTCGTGATGCTCAGGATTATTTGTGACTAAGAGGTCAAATGTGTTTTCGTAACCATTTACAATTTGAATGGCCTCGTGAACTAATTGTTCAAAATAATTTTAAAAAAGCATTTAGAAGAATTACGGAACCTGTTTTCTATCTACAATAGGATCTGAAAACGTATTTTTGTCAACATACGAAAGGTAGATTGAAGTAATTACCAACTATAATCGTATGAGTAGGGTACCTATATGCGATGAGACTCGAGTTTTCTTTGAAATGTTGAGCAACTGTTTCATCTGAGACCGGGGGTCGGTAAAAGGAGCCAGTTATTAATTTATTCCGGTTGTCGAATATAAACTCTGCCCATACTACGTCGCAGGAACTATCTGCTTCAATGTCGCTTGCGAGCTGAAACACACATTACATAATTTTTCCTTAAGTTGTGCTTCTAGTTTCTGTTGTAGTGCAGATCATTACAATTACGGCTTTTCCCTCCAAAACCTAGAATGTTTTCTCTGTGACCCTGTAAATACCAGAGCTAAACAATGTAGAACGACAACGTACGTTACAAACATAGCATTCTGTATTACTTCATTTCCTTATTTCTAACACTTTAAAAATTGTACGTCGACTCTAGATGACATGTCAATCATGGATGTTCTTATTCTATTTAGTGAACGTATTTTCAGATTTTCAGTCTTGTTTTGAACATTGTCCCGGTACACTTTACTAACTAATGTTTCGCCGCAAGGAATATCGTATTTTAGAGAGTAAATTAATATGGAGTATGTCGTTCTTTTTTTTTCTTTTTTCTTCAAACATTCACGTTCCCATTCCCCTTATTGTCTTTTGGGCATGCAGTTGTAGTAATTAAAGCAGGCACAAATGCAGTGATCAAGAAGAAATGATTAGCGTACATTCGCATTCTTTTTACATCGTTCCTTTCTTGTTGCTCCCATGCCGATGGACTGTTTCTATCGCAATCAGTAGGCGTGAAAGGAAGCAACCATACAGACAGAGGGATCTATATTTATACTTCGCAGAAGTAATTACATAGTGACATAATCGCCCCCCCCCCAAAAAAAACACTGTCTTCAGGCCATGAGTGGCCTACCGGGATCATCCGACCGCCGTGTCATCCTCCGAGGATGATGCCGATAGGAGGGGCGTGGGGTCAGCACACCGCTCTCCCGGTCGTTATGATGCTATTCTTGACCGAAGCCCCTACTATTCGGTCGAGTAGCTCCTCAATTGGCATCACGAGGCTGAGTGCACCCCGAAAAATGGCAACAGCGCATGGCGGCCACGCCCAACAGCGCTTAACTTTGGTGATCTCACGGGAACCGGTGTATCCACTGCGGCAAGGCCGTTGCCTTCGTTTCCCAGAAGTTGTAAATATTTCGATTTCGGAAGATAGGGTCTGTATTTGGTCGAGATGTCGAAGAAGAAAGTCTCTTACGTACTGGTTGTATCGAGTAAGATGTGAAGACGGCGGTTTGAAAGCGGACAGAAGTTGTACGAGGAAGGGCGTCCCTTACCTGACGGATCGCTACTCAAGCTACCTGGCGAAGGGGCAAGTGTGGCAAATGTCCGGCGTGGCAAATGTCCGGCATTCGAGACAGCTTGTGTAGCTCAGAGTTCCCGAACGGGACCCGCCTCCGATGCGCTGTCGCTGGCTCTTCAGGTGACGGCGGCGGCTGTTCGATCGCAGTGACGGCTTCCACAAGTGGATCGGTCCCACCAGTGAAAGCTGGAGCTAAGCTACAGCAGTCGGTTCTGGCGGTGACGGCCTCGCCTTGTGCAGAGCGCCGGCTCAAGAATGCGGCCGTGTGTGGCTGCGAGCCCAGCCAGAGCCGTTATGTAAGCTGAGCCGGCGCGCCAGCCGCACATGCCATACCATACCATACCTTTCTCCCCTCCCCTCTGCTCTGCTCTGTTCAGCTCTGCCCTGCCCTGCCCTGCCCTGCCCAAATATCGGCAATCCGAACGAGCCACGGTTCCTCCTATAAAAGGTGACGACAAAAATATCGTCCAGCTGCCAGATGCACTCGGACGCTCAGGGTTCTGTACAAGCATAGAGGGGCACTCCAAAAGAAGTGCACACTATTTTCATTCTGCATGTGTGAAAGTTTTAGTGTGTAGATACATCCTTCCCGCTTGTTTTAAAACTTGGTTCAACCTGTTCCCGTGAGTGGCGCCGTCACAGCATGTCTCCAAGATGGCTGCTACACTTGCCGTTCGTCAGAAGCAACATGCTGTCATAGAATTCCTGTGCTGTGAAAACGAGACAGTGGGAAACATCCACAAGAGGTTGAAAAAGGTGTATGGAGATGCTGCTGTCGACCGCAGTACAGTTAGTCGGTGGGCGAGCAGATTACGTGATGAAAGCGCGCACGGCAGTATTGAGGATTGTCCTCGCAGCGGCAGGCCTCGTACTGCACACACTCCAGACAATGTGCAGAGTGTTAACGAATTGGTGACTGCTGACAGAGGCATCACACTGAACGAATTGTCACGCTACGTTGGGATAGGGTAAGGAAGTGTATGCAGAATACTGAAAGTGTTGGCGTTAAAAAAGGTTGGTGCCAGGTGGGTTCACAGGATGTTGACAGTGGCGATCACAAAACTCGGATGGACAACACTGATACACCCGCCTTACAGTCCTGACCTGGCTCCATGTGACTATCGTCTCTCTGGGAAACCGAAAGACTCTCTTCGTGGAAGAAGGTTCAAAGATGATGACTCCCTTGTGCACGCTGCCAAACAGTGGCTCCAACTGGTTGGTCCAGAATTTTACCGTGCGGGTATACAGGCACTGGTTCCAAGATGGCGTAATGCAGTTGAGAGGGATGGAAATTATGTGGAGAAATGAAAATTTTGTTCCTAAAGGATGTATCTACACACTGTAAAACTTTCATTCATGTAGAATAAAACGTGGATTTAAAAAAAAAGTAGTGTGCATTTCCTTTGGAGTGACCCTCGTATGTGTACAGTTCAACCGTTCTTGGAATCGATTATCTCTAGGTATCTGTCTCTTGTCGATTATAACACTGGCAGGTCCAGGGAGTCCAAGACTTACGAGAATCATACAATGAACGCTTCCACGAGCGGATGTTTTAGCTGCCGGGAATTCTTCCGGGTTGTATGGCCGTGGTCCATGGAACTCTTCTATCCCTGACGTTTCGTCCAAAGCTACGCTGGACATCAGAGGTGCTCCTGGTTGTGCAGAGTCTAGCCGACTGACGAGTCGGACGTCGAAGAACGGCCCAAGTACCGTGGAAAGTGGGCGTGGTCTGGATTTCACGTGGTAGCAGAGATATGAACCGTGGATTTATTTTCAAAGAATATACTTAAAAATATATTTTTTTCACTAGCGATTCATCAAGAACATTAACACATTTAATCATACTATGTGCGCGTGGAAGTAGTTGCCAGGGAGTAACTGATGAAATCATAACCAAATTCCTTTTAACAAATGGGAATTTTATTCACTTTAATAGTGTCTAAAAGCATTTTTTAAAAGAAACATTAAAAATTATAAGCAGAAAGCACCCTCTAAATATCAAGTTACAATTTATTCAGAGGCATAAAGAAACAAATTTTTGAGTGTTTGAGCTGTCGGGCTGAGAACCTTGCCGCTCCCTTTTGACACGGCCGTAGTTACGACCGCTCACAACAACCTCTGACAGACTACTCTGGTGCAAATCTGCAACACACTAGATTACCTTAAAGTTTTAACAATTCACACAAGCACACAAACAATGCACTCCATAGGAGGGATGGAAACGGTACAAAACACTAACAATTAAAGATTAACTTGCCACCGAAGGTGCAACTTGATTTTAACATCTAAGAAAAGTCTTACGGTGGAAGGGTGGCAACTTTGTATACTAACATGACCATTTAAATGAAAGCCCATAAAATACAATCTTATATAAAATTATACAAGGTTGGTCAAACAAGTTGAGATGCTCTACAGTACACATATATCGCCTCTTAAGATGATAGATAAGATAAAAACATATTTCAGGAATTAGGCCGTTACATTCCAAGCAATAAATTCGTTAACACGCCGAATACGACAATCATGACAGAGGCAGCTATTAACGTACGGCAGATTGATAGGGAGATTACCGAACAACCCGAACCGCAGGTTGCTCTAACCCGCACCTACTCCACAAGGGAAAAACGGACCACCCAATTCATAAACAACCACCTTCCCGCGGGTGGGCAAACGGAGAAGAATGGTGGGACGACCCCAAAGCAAAACGGCTGGTGACCTCACCAAGAAAACAAGTAGAATTTAACAAGAGTAAATCAAACAACACATCACCAATCACTTAGCTTCTAATACACTGCGATTTCTCGAGAAGACCTTGCGCAGCACCACCAAATCGCTCTCCCGAACCGTCCGCTGCCAGCCGCTTCAACGGACACAGGAAGGCGCGCCGATCTCCCGTCTCACGGCGTCGCAGCTCGCACCGGCCAGACTGATGTCGTGGGTTGACTCCTGTTGCTCTCGTGTCGACCGCTGCGAAGTCACTACCCCTCGCTATACGGCGATGCCCACTGGACTCACGTGGGGACCTCACATGCGCCGACGCTCAAGGCGGACAAGTCATCTTGTGTCTCAGTGCGCGACCGACCGACCAACCGATCGATCCAACCGTCAATGACCATTGCCTGAGCAAACTCGAGCAGACTGGCGGTTTAACGCGCAGACTCAGATGCAGGAACTAAGCCCCGACCGGGCGACCACTCGCTGAGTACTCTTACTGGCGGAGTGGAAAGACTCTCATTTATCTGGCTTTAAAGATTGATCCGAATGACAGACATACTAGCACTCCGAACGACAGACAGACACTAACTGCCTAACAAATGCGGACGACGGACAGACACTGACTGCCCCAGACTGATCCGGCTGACCAACTGCCGAGCTTATAGCGTCCCTTCAATGCACGTGAAGAGGCAACGTTTCCCCTTTCCCACCAAAGGGAGACACGAAAGCTGTGATTGCCACAGCGGCGCCACCGCCAGAAACGGAGGGCGACTGCTTCACACTACGCGCTGCGGCGCGCTCTTCAAAACATCTATTTTTACCACGGCTGAAGATAACCTTTGTCAAGGATAAAACATAACTATCGATCATCGTCAAAGATAAAAACTTCTCATCGATTCTGTAGCGCCCACTTTCCATCGTATTTAGGCCGTTCCTTGACGTCCGACTCGCCAGTCAGCAAGACTCAGCACAAAAAAAAAAAAAATGGCTCTGAGCACTATGGGACATAACATCTGTGGTCATCAGTCGCCTAGAACTTAGAACTACTTAAACCTAACTAACCTAAGGACATCACACACATCCATGCCCGAGGCAGGATTCGCACCTGCGACCGTAGCAGTCGCGCGGTTAGACTCAGCACAACCAGGAGGACCTCCGAAGATATCCAACGTAGCTTTGGGCGAAACGTCAGGGATAGAAGAGTTCCATGGACCACGGCCATACATCCCGGAAGAACTTTCGAGAATGTTTTAATTTCTAGTTTGAAGTCGCTTAACAAACCCAAAAGAAATGTTTGTGTTTGATATAATTAAAAATTAAGTTTTGTAATATTTTTGCTTCACTTGTACTATGAAACGTTTCTTCTAGCCAAATTTAATGATTCGAAGTCAACGCGAACAACCCTGTCGGTTTTAATGGGTGAGTTCGCGAGTACCAAAATTTGTGACGTAAATGGCCGCATCTTTTGATTGCATTCACTTAGAAGCTTAATATTTTTACACCACCAAAGAACTATAGACTTCAATTTGTGACATAAATTTCGATTTGAAACGTCAACCATTTCCTGAGAAAAATGAGTCTTAACATGTGGACAGAGACACAGTCTGATAACAAATGACAAAAAATAGTTCAAATGGCTCTGAGCACTATGGGACATCTGAGGTCATCAGTCCCCTAGACTTAGAACTACTTAAACCTAACTAACCTGACATCACACACATCCATGCCCGAGGCAGGATTCGAACCTGCGTCCGTAGCCGTCGCGTGGTTCCAGACTGAAGCGCCTAGAACCGCTCGGCCACACCGGCCTGCAACAAATACAAAAAAAAAGAAAAAAATCGTGTGTTACAGTTACAATTAAGGATATTATGATATTTTTTCCTTCACTCGTACTGCGAAATCTTCCTTCTTGCTCAATTTAATAATTCTACGTAAACCCTATAGGTTTTAATGAATCAGTTCGTGAATACTAAAATATGTGTCATAAATGGTGTTATCTTTTGATTGCATTGACTTAGAAGCTAATATTTATTATAGTGCAAAAGTACCATGTACCTTAGTATGTGACATAAATTTCAACTTGATACGACCCGTTCATTAGAAAACAGGGTCCTGTCAGAAAGCCAGTGACAACAAAGTGATCCTATAAGGGTTCGTTTTTTACCGATTGAGGTATGGAACCACAATAACTTGTTTCACAGAGATAATGTATCAACCAAGTGTTGTTTAGCTACCAGACGTTAATCAGCATGACTGCGGTCCTTGTAACTTCCTCAAGACGATATGAACGTCAGTCCTTTTGTAAAAGTAGTATCCTTTATTTTTAGGGTTTCGTAACTCAAGTGAAAAAGGAACCCTTGTAGCATCACTTCGTTGTCTGTGTGTCTGTCCCACTGTTCGAAACCCCTCTTGTCCGGAACGAGTAGGCGTATCAAGTTGCAATTTACATCGCATACTAAGACTTACAGTCATTTGGTGCTGTAGTATATTCAAGCTTCTAAGAAAATTCCATCGAAAATAAGACCATTTATCACCTATTTTGATACTCGCAAACTCGCTCTTCAAAACCTACAGGGGACTTCCCAATGGTGAAGAATCATAAAATTTGCTGAAAAGAAGTTTCAAAATACAGGTAAAACGAAAAATCCGAAATCGTTAATTTTTAATTATATTGCACAAAAAATATTTTTGTCGCTTCTTACCCTACTTCAGATCTAAAATTACAATATTCTCAAAACTTTTGAAGCTCCCGGGGCCGAAGTAGCAATGTCGATAACAGGCAAAAAGACCTCATTTCCCGGCATGGTTGAACTGCCTTTATACATTGTATGTTAACCGGGGACCTAGAAACGACGGAGAGGCTTCGTCCCCGCCGCAGCCGCAGTGGTCCACAGCCCCACGACGACTACCGCAGTCCACTTCACCCCTCAGCCGCCCCACACCGAACCCAGGGTTATTGTGCGGTTTGGCCCTCGGTGGACCCCCCAGGGAACGTCTCACACCAGACGAGTGTAACCCCTGTGTTTGCGTGGTAGAGTAATGGTGGTGTACGCGTACGTGGAGAACTTGATTGCGCAGCAGTCGCCGACATAGTGTAAGTGAGGCGGAATAAGGGGAACCAGCCCGCATTCGCCGAGGCAGATGGAAAACCGCCTAAAAGCCATCCGCAGACTGGCCGGCTCACCGGACCTCGACACAAGTCCGCCGGGTACGTTCGTGCCGGGGAGCAGGCGCTCCTTCCCAGTCCGGAAAGCCGTGAGTTAGAGCGCACGGCTAACGGGAGGGCTTATTTCACCCACACCCGCCTCACCCTCCGCAGACATTCTTTCGAGCGCCGCGGGGCCGCGCGAATATTCCAGCCAAGCAAACAGAACTACCTGAGAGGTCGCGCCGGCCGCTATGAAATACACTCCAGGAAATGGAAAAAAGAACACATTGACACCGGTGTGTCAGACCCACCATACTTGCTCCGGACACTGCGAGAGGGCTGTACAAGCAATGATCACACGCACGGCACAGCGGACACACCAGGAACCGCGGTGTTGGCCGTCGAATGGCGCTAGCTGCGCAGCATTTGTGCACCGCCGCCGTCAGTGTCAGCCAGTTTGCCGTGGCATACGGAGCTCCATCGCAGTCTTTAACACTGGTAGCATGCCGCGACAGCGTGGACGTGAACCGTATGTGCAGTTGACGGACTTTGAGCGAGGGCGTATAGTGGGCATGCGGGAGGCCGGGTGGACGTACCGCCGAATTGCTCAACACGTGGGGCGTGAGGTCTCCACAGTACATCGATGTTGTCGCCAGTGGTCGGCGGAAGGTGCACGTGCCCGTCGACCTGGGACCGGACCGCAGCGACGCACGGATGCACGCCAAGACCGTAGGATCCTACGCAGTGCCGTAGGGGACCGCACCGCCACTTCCCAGCAAATTAGGGACACTGTTGCTCCTGGGGTATCGGCGAGGACCATTCGCAACCGTATCCATGAAGCTGGGCTACGGTCCCACACACCGTTAGGCCGTCTTCCGCTCACGCCCCAACATCGTGCAGCCCGCCTCCAGTGGTGTCGCGACAGGCGTGAATGGAGGACGAATGGAGACGTGTCGTCTTCAGCGATGAGAGTCACTTCTGCCTTGGTGCCAATGATGGTCGTATGCGTGTTTGGCGCCGTGCAGGTGAGCGCCACAATCAGGACTGCATACGACCGAGGCAAACAGGGCCAACACCCGGCATCATGGTGTGGGGAGCGATCTCCTACACTGGCCGTACACCACTGGTGATCGTCGAGGGGACACTGAATAGTGCACGGTACATCCAAACCGTCATCGAACCCATCGTTCTACCATTCCTAGACCGGCAAGGGAACTTGCTGTTCCAACAGGACAATGCACGTCCGCATGTATCCCGTGTCACCCAACGTGCTCTAGAAGGTGTAAGTCAACTACCCTGGCCAGCAAGATCTCCGGATCTGTCCCCCATTGAGCATGTTTGGGACTGGATGAAGCGTCGTCTCACGCGGTCTGCACGTCCAGCACGAACGCTGGTCCAACTGAGGCGCCAGGTGGAAATGGCATGGCGAGCCGTTCCACAGGACTACATCCAGCATCTCTACGATCGTCTCCATGGGAGAATAGCAGCCTGCATTGCTGCGAAAGGTGGATATACACTGTACTAGTGCCGACATTGTGCATGCTCTGTTGCCTGTGTCTATGTGCCTGTGGTTCTGTCAGTGTGATCATGTGATGTATCTGACCCCAGTAATGTGTCAATAAAGTTTCCCCTTCCTGGGACAATGAATTCACGGTGTTCTTATTTCAATTTCCAGGAGTGTACTTAGGATTGAATTTTAAGAAACTATTCAGTGAAAGAATTTGAACTTTTCGCATCTTACAGTCTCATACTTCACGAAATTATAAATGTTTGCAGAGATAAATACACATAGCGCAGACTTTGTGTGCCGATGTGGTTAATTTTAGGTCTTACAGGGTGTTTCAAAAGTGACCGGTATATTTGAAACGGCAATAAAAACTAAACGAGCAGCGATAGAAATACACCGTTTGTTGCAATATGCTTGGGACAACAGTACATTTTCAGGCGGACAAACTTTCGAAATTACAGTAGTTACAATTTTCAACAACAGATGGCGCTGCAAGTGATGTGAAAGATACAGAAGACAACGCAGTCTGTGGGTGCGCCATTCTGTACGTCGTCTTTCTGCTGTAAGCGTGTGCTGTTCACAACGTGCAAGTGTGTTGTAGACAACATGGTTTATTCCTTAGAACAGAGGATTTTTCTGGTGTTGGAATTCCACCGCCTAGAACAGTGTTGTTGCAACAAGACAAAGTTTTCAATGGAGGTTTAATGTAACCAAAGGACCGAAAAGCGATACAATAAAGGATCCGTTTGAAAAATTTCAACGGACTGGGAACGTGACGGATGAACGTGCTGGAAAGGTAGGGCGACCGCGTACGGCAACCACAGAGGGCAACGCTCAGCTAGTGCAGCAGGTGATCCAACAGCGGCCTCGGGTTTCCGTTCGCCGTGTTGCAGCTGCGGTCCAAATGACGCCAACGTCCACGTATCGTCTCATGCGCCGGAGTTTACACCTCTATCCATACAAAATTCAAACGCGGCAACCCCTCAGCGCCGCTACCATTGCTGCACGAGAGACATTCGCTAACGATATAGTGCACAGGATTGATGACGGCGATATGCATGTGGGCAATAAACAGAACTGGCGCATATGGGGAACCGAAAAGCCCCATGTTGCAGTCCCATCGTCCCTGCATCCTCAAAAAGTACTGGTCTGGGCCGCCATTTCTTCCAAAGGAATCATTGGCCCATTTTTCAGATCCGAAACGATTACTGCATCACGCTATCTGGACATTCTTCGTGAATTTGTGGCGGTACAAACTGCCTTAGACGACACTGCGAACATCTCGTGGTTTATGCAAGATGGTGCCCGGCCACATCGCACGGCCGACGTCTTTAATTTCCTGAATGAATATTTCGATGATCGTGTGATTGCTTTGGGCTATCCGAAACATACAGGAGGCGGCGTGGATTGGCCTCCCTATTCGCCAGACATGAACCCCTGTGACTTCTTTCTGTGGGGACACTTGAAAGACCAGGTGTACCGCCAGAATCCAGAAACAATTGAACAGCTGAAGCAGTACATCTCATCTGCATTCCGCCAGACACGTTGTCAAAGGTTTCGGGTAATTTCATTCAGAGACTACGCCATATTATTGCTACGCATGGTGGATATGTGGAAAATATCGTACTATAGTTTCCCAGACCGCAGCGCCATCTGTTGTTGAAAATTGTAACTACTGTAATTTCGAAAGTTTGTCTGCCTGAAAATGTACTGTTGTCCCAAGCATATTGCAACAAACGGTGTATTTCTATCGCTGCTCGTTTAGTTTTTATTGCCGTTTCAAATATACCGGTCATTTTTGAAACACCCTGTATGTATAATAGTAGGCAGCTGAAAATATAAATTAGATTCGTCCAAAGAGTGTAAGACCTAAAACCACAATATTAACTGCTGACAGTAGAAACTAAAAAATTTGTTTTCCCACTGTCTCCAATTCTGCTTCCTCAACTTTAATACCATTTGGACATAATGAATAATTGCAAAACAGAAAGAAGTTAAACATAAATGAATACTGTGAACTACATAATTACTCTGCCACGCCAACATTTGGGGTTACACTCGTCTGGTATGAGAAGTTCCCGGGGAGGGGGGGGGGGGGGGGGGAGGTTACACTGGGACCCCTACCGCACAATAACCCTGAGTTCTGTGTGGGGCGGCGGTAGGGTGCGTGGACTGCTATGGCCGGTTGTGGCGGGACGAAGCCTCTTTGTCGTTCCTAGGTCCCTGCTTCAATACACAATGTGAACTACAGCAATGGAAACAGTAAATCTGAAGTACATCGAAGAAAAATGGTTCCACATCGACAAGGATCGTTTACTAATGGAAAAAGAAGAAAATGTTGGCAGAGGAAAGTATAGCAAAATTTTCTATTTCTATCAAATTTTAGCACCACGCTTACATGCTCTAGTCACCCAGAGCACAGATTTTGCATCAGGGAAGAACAACCTCAAGAATGCCCTTGAAGATCTATCCAGATACTACAGCACAAACCAGCTTCAACCAAACCCTTCAAAGACCCAAGTGTGTGCTTTTCATTTGAGGAATAAGGAAGCCACTTGAAAGTTAAAAATAGTATGGTCGGGGGTCGAACTGGAACACTACGAGACTCCAAAATACCTAGGAGTGACACTCGATAGATCTCTCACTTTCATAAAGCATTGCATGAAGTCGAAAGTCTCCATCAGGAACAATCTCCTACGGAAACTGGCTGGATCACAGTGGGGTAGTCAACCTGAAACAGTCCGAACATCTGCAACGGCTCTATGCTATTCTGCGGCAGGATATGCCTGTCCTGTTTGGTATAATTCAACTCGTGCCAAACAGGTGGATGTAGCTCTCAACGAAACCTGCAAAATTACAAAAGGTTGCTTGAAACACACTACTGCAGTCGAATGGCTTTACCACCTCGTAGGAATAGCACCACCGCCTGTTCGAACAGAGATAGCTGCGAACAAGGAAAAAAAGGCAGTGGAACAGGAAATTATTCATCCTCTGTATGGGCACGAACCGCATCCGCAACGACTTGAGTCAAGGAAGAGTTTCCTTAGAACATCAAAGGAACTTAGAACCGGTGTTGAAAAAGCTAGGCTACAACTATCGAGGGTTACGAACTACCTTCTCCCTGGCTGGAAAAAGAGTTGTTGAAGCTTTACCTCCAGGCCATGACAAAGAATGGACAACTTTGAAGTCCCTGAACAGACTGAGACCCGGAGTTGGAAGATCAAAAGTTAACTTGGCAAAGTGGATACATTGATCAAACTGACATTCGGTGTGACTGTGGAGATGAACAGACAGTCCGGCACATGCTTCGGTGTCGATTGCGTCCAGTCTCCTGCACAGAAGATGACGTTCAACAAGCAGCAGAATTAGCGCTTAAAGTGGCCAAGTTTTCGTCAAAAGTAATTTAACCATAACTGTGTGAAATGTATGTGCATGTACCTGTATGTTTCTGACACGAGAATAATAATACACTACTGGCCATTAAAACTGCTACACCAAGAAGAAATGCAGATGATAAACGGGTACTCATTGGACAAATATATTATACTAGAACTGACATGTGATTACATTTTCACGCAATTTGGGTGCATAGATCCTGATAAATCAGTAACCAGAACAACCACCTCTGGCCGTAATAACGGCCTTCACACGCCTGGGCATTGAGTCAAACAGAGCTTGGATGGCGTGTACAGGTACAGCTGTCCATGCAGCTTCAACACGATACCACAGTTCATGAAGAGTAGTGACTGGCGTATCGTGACGAGCCAGTTGCTCGGCCACCATTCACCAGAAGTTTTCAATTGGTGAGAGTGAGAGGCACCCGCATGCCTTGCTCATACTGTGGCATCAAGCAGTCAGGCCTGCAAGATGAGTGGTCTGCCAAGCGAGTGGACTCATTCTTGTTTATCGAGTAACATGAACTCTGGTACTCACAATTAAGTTACAAGTTATTCTCCTGTTTGAATATTACGCAACGGGTACAGAAACGCACATCTGTAATTTACACAACTCTGACTGTTCACTACGCACTGGCAATACCACATTTTCTTTCTTATTTAACGGCTTTGATCAACACGTGGCCATCGCACTCAATATGAATGGCGCACACATTATAATTTCTGGGTATCGTGACAACATACTATTCGATGGAAAAGGTCGCCAATCTTTTTCTTTTCACTATCGTATTTATTCTGATAAATTCTATAACCTAATCACACAAATTCTATAACCTACAACAATAACACATGAGAAATTCCGCCCAGTGGGCATGGCTTTACATTGGTGATTCTCTATCTTATGGTCTCGTAATTATTTAACGCTACAGTGCACTTTCTGGATAGGATGGTGGATCTTTTTCTATATCTCACACTTCGACTCTCACACCCATCATAACGAAAATTTCCTCCAGACCGAGCGGTACAAAAAGGAACATGCATAACCCACTGCCTCTGAAACTATCTTGTTACTCTCCCATGCCAACCACACATACTTAAATTTCATGAAATACATCACACTGGCAACATACAATACAAAGAATAGTCACAAAGTTATGATCACATCACTTTCAGCTTTTCCACTTCAATTAGTATTTATCCCAGTTTCACTGCCCCACTTCTTAATTTTTCTTTCCTACTATGAGCTCTAGAGGATATATGCACGTATTCCTGTGCAATGCAAGCCAAGTGGCGTTGCTGGATAGACGATTGACTCACCTTGCTTCTCTCTGAGTATTATAGTTTGAATCAAGTGTCACACGGAAACATAACACGCAAAGTAATATTAAGAACATATTCATCACACACGCGAGTCCTCAACTGATACCATGGACGAATACTTCTCTTTATCCTTTGTCTCATACACAGATTGAGACTCACACAGTGCTCACCACGTGGAAGTACTCGTCTCTAATTTCAAATCCTTCACACGCCATTTCTTAAATATTTACAACTTACAGTACACACGCCAGTAATTCAGCTTAACTTAAGCACTCGGAAGTATTTCAACTTATTGCTACACGTGGTTTCATTGTGACCGTTGGTCACTTCCGAAGATTACTACGATCCCCTTAATATTACCTGCCTGACATTTAATTCTCCCCACAAAAGTTCCTGAAATACAGAAATTATTATTCCAAACTACTCTTAAGTATTTCACATGCATACCATGTCTCCACTCTTTTGTCTTTACGGACCACACCTAAGACAGGTCTTACCAACACTAGATCCAGCGGCAGAGTGCTGAAACATGGTCGATCTTCAGGTCCTCTTGCACCTCTGTCGAAGTGGGGGAGCACCTTGCTACCGTATTGGTCAGCCATATATCAGGCGCTCAAAGCTCAGGTAAATTTCATCTCTTTGGTCCCACCAAAGGTGACCAAAGGATCGTCTCAAAGATGATCATATATTTACATTCACTATCTGCGGTTAGCAGACGACCATACATTCATTCATTTCTCAGATCTCACCAAACTGGATGTAGGGATTTATTTTGTGGGAGTGCACATGTGATCAATTAAATAAATTGTCATTCTTTCCCACACTGGTATCCGGCTTCGCTGTATTAATTGAAATTGAGTTATTATTAGAAAAAATATGTTGTACTGACAAGAATAACGAAGAATGTTGTACCTATTTTCAATATCGGGCGGTACTGTACCCTTGCAAGAGATCTGGAGAATGTGCTGGCCAGGACAGCAGTCGAACATTTTCTGTATCCAGAAAGGCCGTACAGGACCTGAAACATACGGTCGTGCATTACCCTGCTGGAATGTAGGGTTTCGCAGGGATCGAATGAAGGGTAGAGCCACGGGTCGTAACACATCTGAAATGTAACGTCCACTGTTCAAACTGCCGTCAATGCGAACAAGAGGTGACCGAGACGTGTAACCAATGGCACCCCGTACTATCACGCCGGGTGATACGCCAGTATGGCGATGACGAATACACGCTTCCAATATGCGTTCACCGCGATGTCGCCAAACACGGATGCGATCATCATGACGCTGTAAACAGAACCTGGATTCATCCGAAAAAATGACGTTTTGCCATTCGTGCACCCAGGGTCGTCGTTGAGTACACCATCGCAGGCGCTCCTGCCTGTGATGCTGCGTCAAGGGTAACCGCAGCCATGGTCTCCGAGCTGATAGTCCATGCAGCTGCAAATGTCGTCGAACTGTTCGTGCAGATGGTTGTTGTCTTGCAAACGTCCCCATCTGTTGACTCAGGGATCGAGACGTGGCTGCACGATCCGTTACAGCCGTGCGTATAAGATGCCTGTCATCTCGACTGTTAGAGATCCGAGGCCGTTGGGATCCAGTACGGCGTTCCGTATTACCCTCCTGAACCCACCGATTCCATATTCTGCTAACAGTCATTGGATCTCGACCAACGCGAGCAGCAATGTCACGATACGATAAACCGCAATCGCGATAGTCTACAATCCGACCTTTATCAAAGTCGGAGCCGGCCGGTGTGGACGAGCGGTTCTAGGCGCTACAGTCTGCAACCGCGCGACCGCTAAGATCGCAGGTTCGTATCCTGCCTCGGGCATGGATGTGTGTGATGTCCTTAGGTTGGTTAAGTTTATGTAGTTCTAAGTTCTAGGGGACTGATGACCTCTGAAGTTAAGTCCCATAGTGCTCAGAGCCATTTGAACCATCAAAGTCGGAAATGTGATAGTACACATTTTTCCTCCTTACACGAGGCATCACAACAACGTTTCACCACGCAACGCCCCTCAACTGCTGTTTGTGTATGAGAAATCAGTTGGAAACTTTCCTCATGTCAGCACGTTGTAGGCGTCGCCACCGGCGCCAACCTTTTGTGAATGAATGCTCTGAAAAGCTAATCATTTGCATATCACAGCATCTTATTCCTGTCGGTTAAATTTCGCGTCTGTATCACGTCATCTTCGTGGTGTAGCAATTTTAATGGCCAGTAGTGTAGAATACTTGTCATTTCGAGCCATTAACTTCCTTCAGCTTTCTTAATATTTGTCGCATTCCTTCATGGCGGTGCAGTTCCCAGATATACAGATGTATTTACGGCTGTAAACCGGAGAGAGTGTTAATTACTCTTTTTGTTTGCTTTTCAGGTGAGTAGCTGTCAGCATGGGGTGTTTGTGGCGTACCAGGAATGGGATCTAAGAGCAGGTACAGTGCAGACGCTGCGTCGATGTCCACTAGCGGATCACTTTCCGTAACGCAGAGTGCATTTTTTTAAACTGCTTTTCAATGGAGTGTTGAAATCTTTTTGTGCCAGCAGCAAACTCTTTAGGAAGAGAACCACTGCTGAGAATGACGTCAAATTCAAATAGTACATTATTGACCGGGGGGGGGGGGGGGGGAGGAGGAGAGAAAAACACCATGGAAAAAAATTAACGAAACTTTTGTAAATAGATGGTGCTGTAAATGCGGTAACGTAAATGAGGTTGATAACAAAAGATGGATGAATACGACGCCTATGGTTTGAGTTGTACATTACACCATTTGCACTGTTGTGTGTCCATGACCGCACAAGTTCAGCAGTCAACAGTTGTGACACTCTTAGTTGGGTAACACTATTCACCACAGCAAGGTAGTACCACATCGAATGGGAAAAATCGGTTTTTAATTGTCTAGATCCCAAAAAACAAAATAAAAAGCAAAATGACTTTGTATGTTAATTGTCCTGGAGCCAAAAACTGCATAAACAGCAAAATGTCGTGAGACTGGCACAACACATCTTCAATGTGCTGTTCACCGTTTTCTGCCACAAGTTGAAGTCGAGAAACAGCACGTTCAACAACACGTCGAAGTGGCAAATGGCTCTGAGCACTATGGGACTTAACTGCTGTGGTCATTAGTCCCCTAGAACTTAGAACTAATTAAACCTAACTAACCTAAGGACATCACACACATCCATGCCCGAGGCAGGATTCGAACCTGCGACCGTAGCGGTCGCGCGGTTCCAGAATGTAGCGCCTAGAAGCGCTCGGCCACAACGGCCGGCCCACGTCGAAGTGACTCGGGAGCCACGTTCGGAATGCGTTGCGCAATGCGTGTCTTCGGTTCAGGCGTAATTGGAGTACTGATTACGTCTTTCAGATAACCCTACAGCCAGAAGTCACACGGACTAAAATCAGGTCATCTGGATGGCCAGGCTGTAGGCAAATTACGGCCGACAACTCTACGATTTCCGAAATGCCTCTGCAGTTGCCGCTTCAGTGGTTCAGTGGCTGTGTAATGTGCGGAAGAGCGCCATCTTGAATAAAAATGGTCCAACCCCCCTTCCCCCCCCATCCCGGTCCACCTGTACGAAGGATTGTAATGACATTGGTGCGCAAAAGACTTTCATAACCAGTATGAGATTTTCGCTCTGCAGCGTGCGCTGATATGAAATTTCCTGGCAGGTTAAAACTGTGTGCCGGACCGAGACTCGAACTCAGGACCTTTGCCTTTCGCGGGCAGGTGCTCTACCATCTGAGCTACCCAAGCACGACTCACGCCCCGTCCCCACAGCTTTACTTCTGTAAAAGGCAAAGATCCCGATTTCGAGTCTCGGTCCGGCACACAGTTTTAATGTGCCAGGAAGTTTGGATTTTCATAACGTTTGCCAGTGACGGTACAGGTAACACAATCCGGAGGAGTCATCTCCTCGGAATAATAAGGCCCCTTCGACAAACCATGCCGTCAACCCGTACCACACAGCCACCTTTAGAGAATGAAGTGGTACCGGCTGATATGCGTGCAGATTTTTTGCAGTTCTGCTTATTGACGTGCCCTTGTAGATAGGAATGTACTTCGTCTGTCCACAGATCGTTCCACGGCCATTCATTGTCCAGTTCCACGAGAGCAAGAGATTCCAAAGCGAATGTTTTTCTGGCAGTTCAGCAAAAAGCAACTCATGAACATGGGTGATTTTGTATTGATAGCAATGCACCGTGCTCGCAGTCATGTCCAAAGTTCGGGCAATTCCCTGTGCACTCCTCATTTGCACACCACCGCTCGACCACTTCTGCAATGCTGTCGCCATCGACAGACGTCGGATCAGCTGCTTTCATCCCTCTGCCCCATTGCACTTCAAAAGGACGTACCATTTCTAACTTTGTAATCATTTTCTCCAGACCGTTAGCAGACATCGGACCAATATCTTTTTTCATATCCTCGAGTGTCTGGAACTTACGCAGGGCTACGGGCGCGTAATCACCGTTCTTGTAAAAGAGTTTTACCAGCAGTGTGTGATCCTACATGGAGACAGCCATGTTTGGCGCCTCGGACCCAAACTGAGGCACACCGGTGTGTCGAGCGTCCCTTGGTGTGCACTTTCTGACGCTTACAGCGGCATCTATCGGCCATATTTTCACTACATGCCTTTTTTTTCGATGACGTTTTTCCTCTGCGCCACTGATATGCTGTTCAAATTTGATGTCATTTTGAATGATAGTTCCCTTCCTACAGTTTTTTTAAACTGGAATTTAATTATGGACACCCTGTATAATTATCAAGATTCATTTGAGTAGACTGTTTCTTTATCCAATGATTTAAATTGGCATATGGCGTCACCTCCTGAATAAAAAAAATAAAATAAAATAATTCGGCCAAGGTAAGTAGTTCGGCGCAGGACCTTTTTCGCGACGGCATCTGTGCGTAAAATTTTCTTGTTGTTCGAGCCATGTCGTATTTAACTTAAACCTCCAGCTTTCGAAAGTATTCGGAATCTTGTTGATGTGGACCATTTTGCGCAGGAAATTTGTACATATTAGTTTTACAAATTGAAACCCCTGAATTTTTATGTGCCGATGTTATGGAAGTTACGTGACAGCGCAAACTCAATTCTATGAGCAGATTTCGAGAGGACAAAGGAGTAACTGTAAGCAGTATAAGAGGGGCACTCAATCAGTATTGCGAAAATAGTGGAGTTTGTTATGGTACATCGTGGAATATTCCCGCTTCAGCCCTTATAGTTTCATACAGGTGGCAGGGCTATACGTAGGCTTCAGAATGGCGTCTGTAAAGGAGGTGCCGGCCGGGGTGGCCGAGTGGTTCTAGGAACCGCGCGACCGCTACGATCGCAGGTTCGAATGCTACCTCGGGCATGGATGTGTGTGATGTCCTAGGTTAGTTAGGTTTAAGTAGTTCTAAGTTCTAGGGGACTGATGACCTCAGATGTTAAGTCCCATAGTGCTCAGAGTCATTTGATTTTTTGTAAAGGAGGTGCGTTCCAAGCAGAGAGCTGTCATTGCTTTCTTTTGACGGAAAACCAGAGCATCGCGCTTGCAGAATGTGTATGGAGACCTGGCAGCAAAAAAAAAAAGCTCTGAGCACTATGGGATTTAACATCTGAGGAGGTCATCAGTCCCCTAGACTTAGATGTACTTAAACCTAACTAACCTGAGAACATCACACACATCCATGCCCGAGGCAGGATTCGAACCTGCAACCGTAGCGATCGCGCGGTTCCAGACTGAAGCCCCTAGAAGCGCTCGGCCACAAAAAGCACCGTGTGTCTTTGGGCGAGGCGTCTGTCATCAACGCGTCGAGATCGCGCGAAGCTGTTCGATTTCCGCGTGTCGACCTTCTGCACGCAGCTATGTCTGCTGCAGTGTTGGAACGTGCGGACACACTCATTCGAGGTGATAGACGGATCACAAACGCCTGGCTGCGCAACGGCTCGTCCCTGTTGCTGATGCTGACACACTCGTCCTCCAGTTGACGTATTCGAAGGTGTGTGTCCTCTGGCTTCCTCTCTTCCTAACAGAAGAGCACAAAGAACGACGAAGGACTATCTGTGCGGTATTGCTTCCTCATTACGAGGCTGATCGTCGAATATGGTCACTGGCGATGAGACATGACTTCATCAGTTCGATCCGGAAACAAAACTGCAGGCCAGGGAGTGGCGCCACATCACCTCTCCTCCGAAGAAGAAGAAAAAAAAACAAAAAAAAAAAGGCTCAAAGCCGCACCTGTAAAGTCCTGGCGGCTGTCTTTTTGGACTCTGGAGGGGTTATTCTGTTTGATGCCGTCTTTCATGGTGCACTCAGAAGTGTGTTGTGGTAACCTCAGGAATCTGAAGAAATGATGTCAGCGTGTTGGTCGCTAAAGAAATGCAAACGAACTTCCGCTTCTCCATGACAACGAAGGTCGCACGGAAGTCTTCGCACCCGTGAGGAACTCACAAAGGTGGATTGGACTGTTCTTCCTGATCCACCCTACAGCCCGAATCTCGTACCTTTCAGCTTCCATCTGTTTGTCCCAAAGAAGGATGCACTCCGCGGGAAGCAATACGTGGGTGATGAGTTGTTATTGATACTGCAAAACGTTGCCCCCGACGGCGACCAGTAAATGGTTCAAATGGCTCTGAGCACTATGGGACTTAACATCTGAGGTTATCAGTCGCCTAGAACTTAGAACTACTTAAACCTAACTAACCTAAGGACATCACACAACACCCAATCATCACGAGGCAGAGAAAATCCCTGACCCAGCCGCGAATCGAACCCGGGAACCCGGGAGTGGGAAACGACAACGCTACCGCACGACCACGAGCTGCGGACTCGTCGACCAGTAGAGTAGTACCATGCGGACATACAAGACCTCCCAGTAAGATGGCGTAATGCCGTCGCTTTGAACGGAGATTATGTTGAGGAATAGCGTGTTGTAGAACAAAGTGTGGGAAACCAACATACTTAGAGAAAAAAATGTTGCATTACTTACTGAGTGCTCCTCGCATATTGCCCGTCTTCCGCAAGCCGGCCGCTGTGGCCGAGCAGTTCTTGGCGCTTCAGTCCGGAACCGCGCTGCTGCTACGGTCGCAGGTTCCAATCCTGCCTCGGGTATGCGTGTGTGTGACGTTCTTAGGTTGGTTACGTTTAAGTAGTTCTGGCTCTAGGGCACTGATGACCACAGATGTTGTCCCATAGTGCTCAGAGCCATTTGAACCATCTTCCGCAGTAGCTGCTATATATCAGTCATTATTAGTTTTTCCGTCTTAAATTATTGCAGTTTGAATATGTCACTAGATGCCTTTCGCTTTTGTTTACGAACGATCTTCTGTGGCCAGTCTGGCTATGTGATACCTTATACGTGACGTGCGTTCTGCCGTCTCCTCGTGACATGCACAGCGTGTTCTGCAGGAGCGAGCGTCGCTGTGCTGACGGCCGCCTTCCTCCCGTATCGATCTCATCTCTCGGCGCTCCGCGACGACAGCCCACTCAGCCGCCAATACCAGACTCGGCCTGGCTTTCAATTTCAGGAACAGATCCCTGCCCCAACCATCTCTTCCTCCAGCGCGGGCTATCTACCGTCATCTGTCGCTGGCTTCTTCAGCGAATGGAAGTCTTCTACAGTAAGTGTCTTCGACTAGCGGCCACTCGCACTTTGTGATCATTTGACACCTTGGTGTATTTCGTTTCGATTCTACATTCAAGCTCATAAATTAAAGATAATTACAGAATGTTGTGCCACACAACGTGGCACTACACCAAACTGGCACTAATAGCATTGGCACATAGGGAACACACACGACACAGATCCGTAAGTTCTTGCTATTGGTGATAAGTTGAGAAAATCGTCCTGAAACACATGTGCTACAGAACGCTACTGTTTCCTGCACATGTACCCCGACATCAATCTGGGAAATGATCACCATGCACACGTGCACAGGCCGCACAACGGGTTGGCATACTCTGGATCAGGTGGTCGAGCAGCTGCTGGGGTATATCATCCCATTCTTGCACCAGTGCCCGTCGGAGGTCCTGAAGTGTCCTAGACGTTTGAAGACGTGCAGCGATACGTCGACCGAGAGCATCCCAGACGTGCTCGATGGGGTTTAGGTTTGGAGATCAGGCAGGCCACTCCATTCACGTGATATCTTCTGTTTCAAGGTACTCCTCCACGATGGCAGCTCGGTGGGGCCGTGCGTTATCATCCATCAGGAGGAATGTGTGACCCACTGCACCCCTGAAAAGGCGGACATACTGGTGGAAAATGACGTCCCGATACACCTGACCTGTTACAGTTCCTCTGTCAAAGACATGCAGGGGTGCACGTGCACCAATCATAATCCCACCCCACACTATCAAACCACGACCTCCATACAGGTCCCTTTCAAGGACATTAAGGGGTTGGTATCCGGTTCCTGGTTCACTCCATATGAAAACCCGGCGAGAATCACTGTTCAGACTATATCTGTACTCGTCCGTGAACATAACCTGGGACCACCGTTCCAATGACCTTGACACCAGGCTTTACGGGCTCTCCTGTGACCAGGGGTCAGTGGAATGCACCTTGCAGGTCTCCGGGCGAATAAACCATGTCTGTTCAGTCGTCTGTAGACTGTGTGTCTGGAGACAAGTGTTCCAGTGGCTGCGGTAAGGTCCCGAGCAAGGCTACCTGCAGTACTCCGTGGCCGTCTGTGGGCACTGATGGTGAGATATCGGTCTCCTTGTGGTATTGTACACTGTGGACGTCCCATACTGGAGCGCCTGGACACATTTCCTGTCTGCTGGAATCGTTGCCATAATCTTGAGATCACACTTTGTGGCGCACGGAGAGCTGCTGTGTTTGACCAGCCTCCAGTAGCCCTAGTATCCTACCCCTCATAATGTCATCAGTATGTGTTCTTTGAGCCATTTTCAACACACAGTCACCATTAGCACGCTTCAAAACGCCTGCACACTTACTGGCTGCACCGTACTGTGACTTGCACCAACACACCTCTGCGTATGTGCACTGCTGCCAGCCCCATCGTGCGACGACCGCAGGTCAAATGCACCGCATGGATATAACGAGGTGATTTAAACCCGCAAACCGCCCACCAGAGCGTTGTTCCACCATGTATCAGCATGATCCTTAATTTATGAGCATGAGTGTATTTTGCTCACATTTTCATCTGGCTGAGGTTAGAAACTCCAGTCGCGCTTGTAGAGCAGAGACTTTGCTCTACCATACGGTGTGCAGCAGGAACAATAGCCATCCTGTCCAGCCTTTCTGAAAAAGAGAGTGTGTCGCAAGAAAATACATTAAGAAAATACATTTTACTTATCTAACAGTAGATTCAAAATACACGCAAATTTACGAATCATTTTATATACACTGAAGAGCCGAAGAAACTGGTACACCTCTCAAATATCGTGCAGGGCCCCCTGCGAGCTCGCAGAAGTGTCGCAACACGACAAGGCTTGGACTCGACTAATGTTCGCAATGCTGGAGGGAACTGACACCATGAATCCTGCAGGGCTGTCCATAAATCCGTAGGAGTATGAGAAGGTGGAGATCTCTGAACAGCACGTTGCAAGGCATCCCAGATATGCTCCATAATGTTCATGTCTGCGAGTTTGATGGCCAGCGGAACTGTTTAAACCCAGAGGAGTGTTCCTGGAGCCAGTCTGTAGAAATTCTAGACGTGTGCGGTGTCGTATTGTCCCGCTGGAATTACCCAAGTTCGTCGGAATACACAATGGACATGAATGGATGCCGGTGATCAGACAGGATACTTACGTACATGTCACCTGTCAGAATCGTATCTAGACGTATCAGGGGTCCCGTATCACTCCAACTGCACACGTCTCACACCATTACAGAATCTCCAACAGCTTGAACAGTCCCCTGCTGACATGAAGGGTCCATGGATTCATGAGGTTGTCTCCATACCCGTACACGTCCATCTCAAAAACTTCGGTATTGAGAACGCTACATCAACATCGATTGCACCCATACCATATTTCTGTGCACCAGGAATTGCATGGCGACGAATTTGAACGTCGTGTACAGTTCTGCCAGTTGACACAAGAGAAATTACGAGACGATGACAGATTTTTTGCACGCGTTCTATTTAGCGATGAAGCGTCATTGACCAGCAGCGGTAACGTAAACCGGCATAATATGCACTATTCGGCAACGGAAAAGCCACGATGGCTGCGACAAATGGAACATCAGTGACCTTGGCGGGTTAATGTATGGTGCGGCATTATGGGAGGAAGGATAATTGGCCCCCATTTTATCGATGGCAATCTAAATGGTGCAATGTATGCTGATTTCCTACGTAATATTCTACCGATGTTACTACAAGATGTTTCACTGCATGACAGAATGGGAATGTACTTCCCACATGATGGATGTCCGGCACATAGCTCGCGTGCGGTTGAAGCGGTATTGAATAGCATATTTCGTGACGGGTGGATTGGTCGTTGAAGCACCATACCGTGGTCCGCACGTTCACCGGATCTGACGCCCCCGGATTTATTTCTGTGGGGAAAGCTGAAGATATTTGCTATTGTGATCCACCGACGACGCCTGACAACATGCGTCAGCGCATTGTCAATGCATGTGCGAACATTACGGAAGGCGAACTACTCGCTGTTGAGAGGAATGTCGTTACACGTATTGCCAAATGCATTGAGGTTGACGGACATCATTTTGAGCATTTATTGCATTAATGTGGTATTTACAGGTAATCACGCTGTAACAGTATGCGTTCTCAGAAATGATAAGACCACAAAGGTACATGTATCACATTGGAACAACCGAAATAAAATGTTCAAACGTTCCTACGTTCTGTATTTTATTTTAAAAGCCGGCCGTGGTGGCCGAGCTGTTCTGGGCGCTTCAGTCTGGAACCGCGCGACCGCTACGGTCGCAGGTTCGAATCCTGCCTTGGGCATGGATGTGTGTGATGTCCTTACGTTAGTTAGGTTTAAGTAGTTATAAGTTCTAGGGGAGATGTTAAGTCCCATAGTGCTCAGAGCCATTTTTTAATTTAAAAAACCTACATGTTACCAACTGTTCGTGTAAAATTGTGAGCCATATGTTTGTGAGTATTACAGCGCCATCTATCACAAAGCGAAAAAAGTGTTCCAACTGAAGCATTAATGTTTCTTTATGTACTACACGAATGTGTAATAAAAATGGGGTCCTATCCGCATCCTCAACTGAGGATGACACGACGGTCGGATGGTCCCGATGGGCCACTTGTGGCCTGAAGATGGAGTGCTTTAAAAAAAAAAAAAAAGGGCAATTGATATACGTTTGACGTATGGCAGCGCCGGGCCAACCATAGCGCCATCTGGTTTCTCTCTTCAAGCTAGACAAGTTTCGTTAGTTGTAGCTTTTTCGTTTGACGCTTATTTCGTGAGGTATTTGGCCCGGTCACGATCAAAGGACGACCCTTTAGATTAGGAACAGTAGAGAGCCTATAATACTACCCTCGTTACGCGAGCTACAAGTAAAATCGCTGTGTGTTAGCCTTAGCAGTATTCCTGCTTACAATGGCTGTGTTGACCGTACCAGCAGTGTTAAAACATAAATTCAGAGCGCACACCGTCCGGAAGCGTGATGGGGAAATAAACAAATCACGTGATACGAGCGCGGATGGGTGGCGTGTAACTGCGTCGTGACTGCTGCTCTTTGAAGTCGTACGGGCGCGCTGTTGAGATACTCCGCTGAGGGCGAATCACGTGCTAAGGTCCGGCAAAACGCCGTTCGGAAAATAAAGTGGCAGCGGCGCGTCACAACAAACCGACCCCTCGCGAGGAATTAGGCTGGCTTCGGCTACTTTTAGCGCGGACTACTTTCCGTCCGGCGGCCAGCGTGCGGTCGAAATAGCCGGCTGGATGTTGGCGGCGCTGCGAACGGAACTGTTCGCTACTAGGGAAGTCGGTGGCGGCTCGTCGCGGGGGTGCGAAGCGCTGACCTCGCGCAACCGAACGATCTGCGACCGCGTTAATGGAGCGCGGGCTGCCGGGCTGAGTCACGGCACGTCGGAATAGCCCGAGCCGCACTGGGGGAGCGTGGCAGGGGTGGGGGTAGGTTGGAAATAGAGCGACCGGGCTCCAGCGAGGAAGGCCTCGGCGCTTGTTGCTGACGTCACGTCAGCTAGGCACGGCGAACGCCAGGCCTGTTGCGGGCATGCTCATAATGGTGGTGTCTCCCACTCTGACACAGCAAAATGTGAAACTATTGGCGCCGGCCGCGGTGGCCTAGCGGTTCTAGGCGCCCAGTCCGGAACCGCGCGACTGCTACGGTCGCAGGTCCGAATCCTGTCTCGGGCATGGATGTGTGTGATGTCCTTAGGTTGGTTAGGTTTAAGTAGTTCTAAGTTCTAGGGGACATGACCACAGCTGTTAGGTCCCATTGTGCTCAGAGCCAAACTATTGGCGGTAGTTGACCAACACACATTGTTCTTAGAGATTTCGGCAATCAATTAATTGGGCAATTCATTACGCTTCTGAACAAATAGTGTACTCCTGAACTTAAATTGCCACCTGTTTTAACGATTGACTTACAAAAACAACTTCATCGTCCAGCAGCAACAGAATTCGTGCGTCTTTACCTTATTTGTAAATCTGAGGATGTTACGTTTGTACTGGGTTGCTTTTACAAGAAACGGTGAACATACTGGTGCTCTTCTTTAGGTATCTTGGTTGACAATGGGATGAGGAGCACTGAATGTTAATGAAATATCTTGCGATTGTACACGTTGGTGGAGGGGGTGGGGGACAGAAGAAGAGGCAAAAGAGAGATACTTGTTTTATCAAATAAAATTTTTTTATATTATAAAGTTTCTCCTTTCAGTTGCAAGAGGGGAATGTTTATCTTTTCTAATGTGCATGTTTAAAAAAGTTTAAGCTCAGCAGTATTTTTGATCTATGAAGCTATTTCGTTTCCTGTTTAGAACTCTTTTCGTTGAAAACGACTGTAATCTAATGACTGGCAACAGTTGGACATTTACACATGTAAATTAGTTCACATTTCCAGTGACGATGTCAAACGAAAAAAAAGAACAAATAAAAGAAACGAGTTAATTGTACGGGGGCTGGGGTAAGTTTCGATAACGACATGGATCAGGTAAATATAGTTATTTGAATGTAAAATTTCCGAAGCTTGCAATGGGGCAAAGCATCTTCTCATATTGATCTACGTTTGTTTCGACAGGATTCAGTAATACAGAACTATGATCTTCATTTGTAGTTTTACGATAGTAAGAAAACCTTTCATCTAAATAAAGCTGCAGAATCCAAAACAATACCAAACATTTAGTCAAAAAATAAGAGATTTATAGTGATCGTCTCGCCCGGGGCGTTTCTGCCTGCAACAGACCTGGCGTTCGCCGTGCCTAGCTGACGTGACGTCACCAACAAGCGCCGAGGCCTTCCTTTGAGTCGGTGTTGGCTCCAGGCGTCCACACGGTCACTGTCCCTGGTACTGACGAATGCCGGACATTTGCCACGCCGGACGTTTGCCACACTTGCCCCTTCGCCAGGTAGCTTGAGTAGCCATCCCTCAGGTAAGGGACGCCCTTCCTCGTACTACTTCCGTCCGCTTTCAAACCGCCGTCTCCACGTCTTACTCGATACAACCAGTACGTAAGGGACCTTCTTCTTCGACATCTTTCCCAAATATAGAGCTTCTTTTCCGAAATGGAAATGTTTATAACTTTTGGGAAACGAAAGCAATACCGACAATTATGCCAGTATGTAATTACTTCTGCAAAGTACAAATATAGATAATTTTGTCTGTAGGGTAGCTTCCTTTCACGCTTACTGATTGCGATAGAAACAGTCCATCGGTATGGGAGCAACAAGAAAGGAACGATTCAAGAGAATGCGAATGTCCGCTAATCATTTCTTTTTGTTCACTGCATTTGTGGCTACTTTAATAACTCCAACTGCATGCCCAAAAGACAATAAGAAAAGAAGAAATGGGAATGTGAATGTTTGAAAAGAACAACAACATACTCCGTATTAATTTACTCTTTAAAATCCGATATCCCTTGCGGCGAAACATTAGTTAGTAAAGTGTAACGGGACAATGTTGGACAATGTTGAACTGTGCGGCTGGTCCCAGCGGAGGTTCGAGTCCTCTCTCGGGCATGGGTGTGTGTGTGTGTGTGTGTGTGTGTGTGTGTGTGTGTGTGTGTGTGTGTGTGTGTGTGTGTGTTTCACCTTAGGATAATTTAGGTTAAGTAGTGTGTAAGCTTGGGGACTGATGACCTCAGCAGTTAAGTCGCATACAGTTTCACACACATTTGAACATTTTTTTGACAATGTTCAAAACAAGGCTGTAAGTACGTTCACTAGATTAGAATAAGAACATCTATGAAACTTCCTGGCAGATTAAAACTGTGTGCCGGACCGAGACTCGAACTCGGGACCTTTGCCTTTCGCGGGCAAGTGCTCTACCCAAGCATGACTCACGCCCCGTCCTCACAGCTTTACTTCTACCAGTACCTCGTCTCCTACCTTCCAAACTTTACAGAAGCTCTCCTGCGAACCTTGCAGAACTAGCACTCCTGAAAGAAAAGATACTGCGGATGCATGGCTTAGCCACAGCCTGGGGGATGTTTCTAGAATGAAATTTTCACTCTACAACGGAGTGTGCACTGATATGAAACTTCTTGGCAGATTAAAACAGTTTTAATCAGCCAGGAAGTTTCATATCACCGCACACTCCGCTGTAGAGTGAAAATTTCCTTCTAGGAACACCTATGATTGACATTCATCTAAAGTCGACGTACAATTTTACAATGTTAGAAATAAGGAAATGTAGTAATACAGAATGCTATGCTTGTAACGTACGTTGTTGTTCTACATTGTTTAGCTCTCGTATTTACAGGGTCACAGAGAAAACATCCTAGGTTTTGGAGGGAAAAGCCGTAATTGTAATGATCTGCACTACAACAGAAACTAGAAGCACAACTTGAGGAAAAATTATGTAATGTGTGTTTCAGCTCGCAAGCGCCATTGAACCAGATAGTTCCTGTGACTTAGTATTGGCAGAGGTTATATTCGACAACCGGAATAAATTAATAACTGGTTCCTTTTACCGACCCCCGGTCTCAGATGAAACAGTTGCTGAACAGTTCTAAGAAAACTTGAGTCTCATCACAAATAGGTACGCTACTCATGCAATTATAGTTGGCAGTGACTTGAATCTGCCTTCCGTATGTTGACAAAAATACATTTTCAGATCCTATTGTAGATAGAAAAATGCTTTTTTTTATATATTATTTTGAACAATTAGTTCACGAGGGCATTCAAATTGTAAGTGGTTACGAAAACACACTTGACCTCTTAACCACAAATAATCCTGAGCATCACGACGGATACAGGGATTACAGTCGTAGCGAGGCTCAATTCCGTAACAAAGAAATTCACCGAAACTAAATGCGAAATGTATCTATTTGTAAAAGCAGCTAAAAATTCGGTTGACGTCTTTCTAACAGACAGTCTCCAATCCTTCCAAACTATGTAAGTGAAGACCATATGTGGCTTAAGTTCAAAGCAATAGTATCAACAGCACTCGAGCGATTCATACCAAATAAATCAATAAGAGACGGAACTGATCCCCCATGGTACACAAAACACGACAGAAAGCTGCTGCAGGAGCACCGAAAAAGGCACGTATAATTTAGACGAACGCAAAATCTCCAAGATTAGCGAATTCTTACTGAGGCCCGAAATTTGGTGCGGATTTCAATGCGAGATGCATTTAATAGTTTCAACAACGAAGGCCTCTCTAGAAATGTGGCGGAAAATCCAAAGAGATTCTGGTCATATGTTAAGTAAACCAGAGGAAAGGCTCAGTAAGTACCTTTACTGCGCGACAGCGATGAGGAGGAGGAGGGGGAGACAAGCGACCCAACCCTTCGGAGCAGGTAAAATCGTGGCAAATGTCCGCCGTGGCAAATGTAGGCACACCTTACTGACAATCCCGGTAGCGCGTTGAGAAGTCTTGCCTCCACGCTTGGTGGCACAGCAGCTAAGCTGTCGGCACACAGGAAGAGGCATCTAACGTTGACGTGGTCGCAGATTTCACGAGACACAGCGCTGTCGGAAAACGTGTAACGTCTCCTGGCAAAACACATTTTATATGCGGTAAAAAAAGAAAAAAATAATTGACCTGGATGATTATAATTTTATTTCTGCATGGACAATGATTGTGTGAACTGTATGTAATAAAGAGAAACCATTAAAACATTTTTTCTCTGATAATAGTCTCATGTTCTCGTCAAATGTTTTTTATTCCAGTCTCTGATCACAATATCAATTCTTCAGACGATGACCGGTCTCAGTCCGTAATGACCATCCTCAGATCCTTTTTACACCACGTCCTAAAGCGATGAGGCCACTCCTTATCATTCTAGGACATGGTGTAAAAAGGATCTGAGGATGGTCATTACGGACTGAAACCGGTCATCGTCTGAAGAATTGACATTGTGATCAGAGACTGGAATAAAAAACATTTGACAGTATGGGATCACTGTTTGTGTACGCGATTATGTCGCAGTTGGTGAAATCATGTACTCGTGTTAGTCGTCGTACTTATTGGTATTTCAGTGTTAACAAAAATCCACTGCAAAATTTTGATGTTGAACAAACGTTGCGTACTGTAACATCAGTATTACCTTTTCAGTAACTGTAAAGTAAGAAAGATACGTTCAACTTTATAGCGAGTTACAGTAACGAGACAATGTTCCTTTTATAGAAAGCCAGATCCAGAATAAAAAGAACACAATATACGAGGGCAGTTCAATAAGTAATGCAACACATTCTTTTTCTCGGCCAATTTTGGTTGAAAAAACCGGAAATTTCTTGTGGAATATTTTCAAACATTCCCGCATCGTCTCGTATAGTTTCATTGACTTCCGACAGGTGGCAGCGCTGTACGGAGCTGTTAAAATGGCGTCTGTAACGGATGTGCGTTGCAAACAACGGGCAGTGATAGAGTTTCTTTTGGCGGAAAACCAGGGCATCTCAGATATTCATAGGCGCTTGCAGAATGTCTACGGTGATCTGGCAGTGGACAAAAGCACGGTGAGTCGTTGGGCAAAGCGTGTGTCATCATCGCCGCAAGGTCAAGCAAGACTGTCTGATCTCCCGCGTGCGGGCCGGCCGTGCACAGCTGTGACTCCTGCAATGGCGGAGCGTGCGAACACACTCGTTCGAGATGATCGACGGATCACCATCAAACAACTCAGTGCTCAACTTGACATCTCTGTTGGTAGTGCTGTCACAATTGTTCACCAGTTGGGATATTCAAAGGTTTGTTCCCGCTGGGTCCCTCGTTGTCTAACCGAACACCATAAAGAGCAAAGGAGAACCATCTGTGCGGAATTGCTTGCTCGTCATGTGGCTGAGGGTGACAATTTCTTGTCAAAGATTGTTACAGGCGATGAAACATGGGTTCATCACTTCGAACCTGAAACAAATCGGCAATCAATGGAGTGGCGCCACACCCACTCCCCTACCAAGAAAAAGTTTAAAGCCATACCCTCAGCCGGTAAAGTCATGGATACAGTCTTCTGGGACGCTGAAGGGATTATTCTGTTCGATGTCCTTCCCCATGGTCAAACGATCAACTCTGAAGTGTATTGTGCTACTCTTCAGAAATTGAAGAAACGACTTCAGCGTGTTCGTAGGCACAAAAATCTGAACGAACTTCTCCTTCTTCATGACAACGCAAGACCTCACACAAGTCTACGCACCCGAGAGGAGCTCACAAAACTTCAGTAGACTGTTCTTCCTCATGCACCCTACAGCCCCGATCTCGCACCGTCGGATTTCCATATGTTTGGCCCAATGAAGGACGCAATCCGTGGGAGGCACTACGCGGATTATGAAGAAGTTATTGATGCAGTACGACGTTGACTCCGACATCGACCAGTGGAATGGTACCGTGCAGGCATACAGGCCCTCATTTCAAGGTGGCGTAAGGCTGTAGCATTGAATGGAGATTACGTTGAAAAATAGTGTTGTGTAGCTAAAAGATTGGGGAATAACATGGTGTATTTCAATGCTGAATAAAACAACCCCTGTTTCAGAAAAAAAAATGTGTTGCATTACTTATTGAACTGCCCTCGTATCTTGTTTTGTTGAAAATTAATGCTGCGAAGAAAGTCACAGCACAGCGTCCCTCAAAAGTATTTCAGGGCTCTTTTCGGAGCAACATATTTTATCTCATCCATTTGTCAATATATTAGTTGTTACGCGAGCAGTAACAAGGAGAGCGGAACACGGGATGAGCTGGTGAACGGGATGTTGCGCTGTCAGCGCTCTCCAGCGGCAGCTGTCTGCTTTATGTGGCTCGCGATCCACACAGTTTGTTCACGAAAACGGTCGTGCATAACATTACTACGTTAACTCAATTAAAAAGCACATTTCCTCCTTTGTCATGTTGTTCTGTCTGTACATATACATGTGCATCTGCATCGTTACTCTGCAATTAGCCGTTAAGTGCCTGGCAGAAGGTTCATCGAAGCGCCTTCAAGCTATTTCTCTACCGTTCTATTCTCGAACTGTGCGCGGGAAAAAAGAACACCTCAGTCTTCCTGTGAGCTCTGATTTCTCTTACTTTATTATGACAGCCGTTTCTCCCTATATAGGTAGGCGCTTGCAAAATAGTTGCACGTCCTGTAGAGAAAGTTGCCGATAGAAATTTCATGAGAATATCCTGCCGCAACGAGAAACATCTGTGTAGAGCCTCCGCGAGCACGCAGAAGTGCCGCAGCATGGACTCGACTAATGTCTGACGTAGTGCTGGAGGGAAGTCTGACACCATGGATGCTGCAGGTTTGTGCATAAATCATTAAGAGTATGAGGGAGTGGAGCTCTCTTCTGAACAGCACATATGCTCAGTAGTGTTCATGTCTGGTGGCCACCGGAAGTGTTTAAACTCAAAACAATGTTCCTGGTGCCACTCTGTAGCAATTCCTTACGTGTGCAGTGTCGCATCGTCCTGCTGGAATTGCCAAAGTCCATCGGGATGGACAGTGGACATGAATGGATGCGGCTGATCCGATAGGACGTATGTGTCACCTGTCAAAGTCGTATCAGGAGTCCCATATCACTCAAGCCCCACACGCCCCACACCATTACAGTCCCCTGCTGACATGAAGGGTTCATAGATTCACGAGGTTGTGTCCATATCCATACGCTTGATACAATCTGAAACGACACTCGTCCGATTAGGCGACATGTTTCCAGTCAACAGTTCATTGTCGGCGTTGACGGTCCCAGGCGAGGTGTAAAGCTTTGAGTCTTGCAGTCATCAAGGGTACACGAGTAGGATTTCGGCTCCGAAAACCCATATCAATTATGTTTCGTTGAATGGTTCGCATCATGACATTTATCGCCCAGCATTGAAATCTGCAGCAATTTGCGGAAGAGTCGCGCTTCCGTCACGTTGAACGATTCTCTTCAGTCGTCGTTGATCGCATTATTGCAGGATCTTTTTCCGGCCGCAGCGATGTCGGAGATTTGATGTTTTACGGGATTCCTGAGACACACTCGTGAAATGATCGTACCGTAAAATCTCTACTTCCCCCCCCCCCCCCATCTCACCCCCCCGCCACTACACACACACACACACACACACACACACACACACACACACACACACACTAACAACAGTATGTGATACTTGGAAAACAAATGAACCCACTGGCTATGGAGAAACTACTCGCCGAGACAGGTTTTGGGTGTTCAACGCGAAGAATTGAGTTTGCTCGTGGAAGAATCGTATTTCCACATTATCTAATGTGGATGTTGTTCATTTGAGTCCTCCATATTTCTTCTCTACGCCAGTTGTAGCCGCTCCCCGTCGATCTGCTGTTGTCGACTTCTGTGACGTAAGATATTGATGTTTGTTGTCTACTGTATATGCCTCACATCCGATGGAGCAAGCACAGAAATCTTCACTGTAACGGCGACTAAATTTCAGGTTTTAATAATAATAATAATAATAATAATAACGTTGACTTTTTGCACCCTTCATTTGTTGCTGCGTTACCGAAGACAAGATAATTAATAACGTCTTTGGGTATTAGTTATTAGCCGACCGGGGTGGCCGAGCGGTTCTAGGCGCTACAGTCTGGAACCGCGCGACCGCTAAGGTCGGAGGTTCGAATCCTGCCTCGGGCATGGATGTGTGTGATGTCCTTAGGTTAGTTAGGTTTAAGTAGTTCTAAGATCTAGGGGACTGATGACCTCAGCTGTCAAGTCCCAAAGTGCTCAGAGCCATTTAAGCGTGGGTGGAGAGGCGCCGGTTTTGCTCAGCTCTTGAAGCCGCGGGCATCGGGGCTCGCCAGAGGCGAATCTTCGGGTCGTCTAGCCTAGTCTAGTCTAGTCTAGTCTAGCCTTGCCTAGGCTAACCCAGGCCTAGAGCTGGAGGCAGCCCCACGGTGCGCGCGTGGCGAGCTCACGTGGCCCACGCGTCGCGGGCAGGGCAGCAGACTTGCGGACGGGAATAGACGCATTCCGCCGTCTGCTCTTTTCTGAGCCCTCCTGCCTGAAAATCTGCCAGCATCACACACACACACACACACACACACACACACACAGAGGGCCTCCCGCACCTGCCAGGCGGCAGGGCCTCGCTACCGCCTCGCCTCAGTCGCAGCGTGGGACCGATCGCGGAAAACGCTCTCTTCTGAAGCCGTTCTCACACGAGACGACTTCCTTAACGTTGACGTGGACCTGTACGAGTTTTGTGACGTCACTCCCTACTATTTCACCCTGAGGGGCTATTCCGTAAAGTGAAATACAAAAGTCACAAACAAATGGTTCAAATGGCTCTGAGCACTATGGGACTCAACATCTATGGTCATCAGTCCCCTAGAACTTAGAACTACTTAAACCTAACTAACCTAAGGACATCACACACACCCATGCCCGAGGCAGGATTCGTACCTGCGACCGTGGCAGTCCCGCGGTTCCGGACTGCAGCGCCAGTCACAAACAAAGTTGGGGTGAAATTACAATGAAAAGTCAACCCTTAACTGCTTACAGGCGTTGTCATACGTCAACGGGGACAGATGAAAATGTGTGCCTCGACCGGGACTCGAACCCGGCATCTCCTGCTTCTGCTTACATAGCAGACGCTCTATCAATCTTTTTTCCCCTAATAAAGCAATGACACAAGTGTGACAATAAAACGGACGAAACGCAAAACGGAAAAGCCATAAGAATGAAGGGAGGACACAGAGGATAGTGCGACTGCAGGGATTTATCCCTGGCACGCCTCCCGCGACACCCACATTCTCAACGTATTGTCCCGCACTACATTCGTAGTGCCCCCGCCCATTATACTCATTACTCGCGGCGCGTTGCCGATTCCCGTAAGAGTTCGGGCCCTTTTTGTGCATCCGCACAGAAGAAGAAGAAGATGGTCAAGTGGACGGTGAGCCTTAACTAATATATATATACAAAGTTGCGAAACGCCATATTACGAGGAGCGTTTGAAAAGTCCGAGAGATGGCACCACCGGCGCGTATCGAAGTCATATTCAATTTGTAGCGTCTTTGGAAAGAAGACACACCAAGTTTCAGCCATACTGGTCTATTTCATTGTGTTTGGTATTCGTGCGTATCAAGGAAGTCGAATGATTGTCAAAAAATGGACGAAAAAGAATTTCGTTTGGTGATTAAACATTACTTCATGAAAGGCAAAACGCCTCAGGTTCAGTATGGCTCTGAGCACTATGGACTTAACATCTATGGTCATCAGTCACCTAGAACTTAGGACTACTTAAACCTAACTAACCTAAGGACATCACACAACATGCAGTCATCACGAGGCAGAGAAAATCCCTGACCCCGCCGGGAAGCGAACCCGGAAACGCCTCAGGAGACTAACGAGAAGCTTGATAAACGTTACGGTCACCCTGCACCTTCGATTAGAACAGTTTATAAGTGGTTTCAAAATTTTCGGATTGGCCGTATAGGCACAAGTGATGCTGAACGTTCTGGACGCCCTGTGGAGATTACGACTCCAGAAATCATTGATAAAATCCACGATATGGTTATGGATGACCGAAGAGTTAAGTTGCGTCAGTTTGCTAGTGCTGTGGGCAACTCGAATGAACGGATACATAACATTTTGCATAAACATTTGGACATGAGAAAACTATCCGCAAGATGGGTTCCGCGATTGCTCACGCCTGACCAAAAACTGAATCCTGTGAAGTGTTGCAAGGATGGTTCGCAGCTGTTCAGGAAGAATCCGCAGGACTTTAAGCATTGTGGCGTCACTGTGGATGAAACATGGATACATTACTGTACTTCTGAGACCATGCAACAATCTAAACAACGGGTTACCAAGCGAGAATCTGCACCAAAAAAAGGCGAAGACCATCCCTTCGGCTGGAAAGGTTGTGGTGACTGTGTTTTGGGATTCGCAAGGGATAATCCTCGTCGTCTATCTGGAAAAGGGTAAAACTATTACAGGTGCATATTATTCATCGTTACTGGACCGTTTGAAAACCAAGCTGCAAGAAAAACGCCGGCGTGTGGACCGCAAAAATGTCGTTTTCCATCACGACAGTGCACCAACAAACAAATCAGCAGTTGTGGTCGCAAAATTAATGGAAATAGGATTCCAACTCGTTTCACATCCCCTCTATTCTCCAGACTTGGCTCCCTTGGACTACTATTTGTTCCCTAATTTGAAGAAATGGCTGGCAGAACAAAGATTTTATTCAAACGAGGAGGTGATTGCAGCAATTAATAGCTATTTCGCAGACTTGGACATTTCCTATTATTCGCAAGGGCTCAAAAAGTTAGAACAGCGTTGGACGAAGTGTATAAGTTTACAAGCAGACTATGTCGAAAAATAAAAAAGGTGTACCCCAAACACGTAAGTAGTTTTTATTTTTGCACGGACTTTTCAAACGCCCCTCGTATATTCGTCAAGGATGGGGAAGGAATTCTGCCGTGCCCTTTCAAAGGAACCATTTCGGCACTTGCCTGAAGCGATTTAGGGAAATCACGAAAAACCTAAATCAGGATGGCCGGACGCGGGTTTGAAACGTAGTCCTTCTGAATGAGAGTTCAATGCGCTCCACCTCGCTCGGTTTCAAGGTATTGAAGTCTACGTTTAGGTACGTTACAGAGGATTACGTGACTAACATACGGACAAGGGAGGAAATGTGCATTTTCATAGAGTTAACGTAGCAGTTTTCCACGAATCGTTTTCCGTACAGAAACTGTGGTTTGGGGGCCAAATACAGCTGACAACGGCTCCTGGGGATCGGTGAGAGCGGAATTGGCGATAAGGGATTCGGGAAGCACATTGAATCCGTAACCGAAAGAGCATTACAAGTACTCAATAACCTCATCTCCATAGGACACAAAAGATTGCACCCCACCCCTCCACCTAATAAAATTGTACCATAACAGTTTTACTAACTTCAATAGTGGGATACGGCTCTGGAGTCTCGGCACACAGGCTCACAAGGGTGATGGCCACCATGACAGTGAGAATAGTAGAGAGGAACATGCTGTTAAGATCTATGGGGGCTTATAGGACATCTCCAGGGGGTGCCCTATTAGTGATAATGGGGCTCTGTCCTCTGGACATCAAAATTAGAGATCAAGCAACATGGTACTGGGCTAAGAAAGGGAATGATATGAAAATAGCAAATATTCTGAGAGTTCGGGCTAGGGACAAGGGGGAGATAAGGAAAAGGGGGCGAGGACTATGGCAGGAATTATGGGAAATGGATGAATCTGGTAGAAGAACTTTCAGACTCTTGCCAAATGTTAGGCATGAGGTATTTCGAGCCAACCCGGGGTTTGATTCATTTTCTCACTGGTCATGGGCCCTACCCGACATATCTATGCTGGTTTGAGAGTGTGACTGTGGCGCATCGCAGGGCACTCCAGACCATGTGGATTACGAGTGCTCCCTATTCGATGATGCAGCAGTTACATTACGAGAACTACTACCAAACAACGATACATACGACCTACTGAGACACGAAGAGACTTTCGAAACTTTGAATGACCTGGCAATCGAGGTATCACGTAAAGTTCTGACTGCGTAACTGCGGGATATTAGCGATTAAAACCAACTGCTGAACGTGTCCTAGTACCCTAATCCTGTACCTCCTGTGCTTGGACAGGTCTACTCGCTAGTTGGAATCCGCCACGTGCAGGGCTAGGGGGAGTGGGGTACATAAACTTCACGATTATCACAGCACCGAATTTGACGTAGGTTAGTTAGTAGTTAGTAGGATTAGAATTAGATACCAAAATAGGAACCTGCAGCGACTAGTAGTTTTGGTCTGCCCAGTGTCAGGGGCACGCTCACCGGGATTAGCTCGATGAGCCAGGCTCTAAAAAGTAGGTTTATATCTACACTGACACGCTAGTAACGCTGCAGGCAGTTCGAGTTACTAATAAGTAGGTAGTAGTGTATAGTTTAACGAAAGTCGCAAGTCTGCCCATTAACTTGTACTGTTTACACTGTCTGTAGTTTCCAGATTTACAAATTAACTGTAATAGCTGCAAATAACATACACCACTGTATCACTTAGGACCCATTAATCATTAAGGTGGAGCCGGCCGCGGTGGCCGAGCGGTTCTAGGCACTTCAGTCCGGAACCGCGCGACTGCTACAGTCGCAGGTTCGAATCCTGCCTCGGGCATGGATGTGCGTGCTGTCCTTACGTTAGTTAGGTTTAAGTAGTTCTAAGTTCTAGGGACTGATGACCTCAGATGTTAAGTCCCATGGTGTTCAGACTCAGCCATTAAGGTGGTGGGTTATATTGTATAATTATTATGTATTGCAACTAAAGATTTTTTTTTTCAATAAGGCGCCCGTCGTGTGTGCCGACGGCTCTCTCTCTCTCTCTCTCTCTCGTGAGGGTTTTCCATATTTTTGCCCAGCCCCTGCAAATGTCATCCAAGCTTACCTGTTCGATCTTATGCCCAGTTGGGTTAGATAAGTCGCTGCTGCCAGAGTTGGCATTTCTATACAGTTAATTATGCACCCTGCATACATTCAAGTCACTTACCAATTTAATTATGTTCTCTCCCTACTACAGTATACACGCACAACAAGTAAAACTTCGCTATTTGTCATGAGCCCCAGCGTTTGAGTTTTAATTGGCAGCACGAGTGGGTAGTGTTGTCAAAGATTCAGGCACATTCCTGCTGGCGGCCTAACGGTCGAATACCTGACAATGCTATTCAGGACTGTCAAGATATGAAAGACTCTGAAAACTTCCCGTTCAGTGTGCATTGTCGCTTTACGGTCCCCGTTCCGAGTACCGTACTGTGTCGGTAAACTGAAGAGCGAGTGAGCGAGTCCCCACTCTGCCAACCCAGCTACGTCACAGGGCGCTTCTACAGGCTGTTTCACAACGTAGTGCCGACCCTGCCGCGGCGCGCGCTTTGTATCTGTGGCGACGCCGTGTACAGATACGTCCCGGCTGCTGCTTTTATTTTTAGACAAATGCGTTAAGACCAAAGGGATACAAAGACGACAGCTTCTTCTGAAGCACAACATTATAGAGTAAGTAATATTAACATAAGAACGGAAGTCAGGATTCTACTGCCGCGCGGGGTAGCCTCGCGGTCTGTGGCGCGTTGCCACGGTTCGCGCGGCTCCTCCCGTCGGAGGTTCGAGTCCTCCCTCGGGCGGGCGTGTGTGTGTGTGTGTGTGTGTGTGTGTGTGTGTGTGTGTGTGTGTGTGTGTGTGTGTGTGTGTGTGTGTGTGTGTGTGTTGTCCTTAGTGTAAGTTAGTTTAATTTAGATTAAGTAGTGTGTAAGCCTAGAGACCGATGACCATAGCAGTTTGGTCCCATAGGAACTTGGCACAAATTCCCAAGTTTCAGGATTCTACTACAAACGTAGAACCGAATGCCTGTTCATGTGAACGTATGTTCCTCTATTGTTATTCGTAAAAAGAACTGCATGTAACGCAATCAGTCTGTATAATTTAAGGTTTTTTTTCTTACTTCGCGATTCTACTAAAAGATAGTTTTATTTGAAGCGCTGCATTGAAACTTAACAATTCTTGCAACACGAAGAGTGTTCAAAAATTAACAAAAAATTTAACAATTCTTGCAACACGAAGAGTGTTCAAAAATTAACAAAAAATTTATAATTTTGTATGTTGTACTAGTCAGATTTTCAGTACTTTTTTCTCATTGTCTTCGTTAACATGTCTGAAAAGTATGTGGAAAAATGTTATGCATGTTGGGTATTTACTCTGTTGTCAGCTGTCAAAAATGTTACATGTGTTTTGGTAGCACCAACGATTATTTTCTTCAAAAATATATTAGAGAATCTGTATTAAATTTTGTTACAAGAATTGAATAAAGTCTATGAAAATTTTCGAAATGTTAAATATTGCTTTTGGTGTGTGTGTTATGAGTAAACCAAGGACATACAACTGGTATAAACATTTCAAAGCAGACCTTAAAGGACAGCGGTTTTACAAGCACAGATAAGATTAAAAATGCACAGTTAAGAGACCTATAAACCATCCTGAGGAAACAGTTGCTGAAGTGTTTCGGAAATTGGATAAAGCTCTGGCATAAGTTCAAAATGGTTCAAATGGCTCTGAGCACTATGGGACTTAACATCTCAGGTCATCAGTCCCCTAGAATTTAGAACTACTTAAACCTAACTAACCTAAGGACATCACACACATCCATGCCCGAGGCAGGATTCGAACCTGCGACCGTAGCGGTCGCGCGGTTCCAGACTGAAGCGCCTAGAAACGCTCGGCCACCAGCGGCCGGCTTCTGGCATAAGTGTACAGAATGTAATGGGGTATATTTTGAAGATGATAACGTTGCTGTAGATTAACAAACGAAGTTCTTAGCAAAAAATAAAAATTAATATGTGAACCGACCTCGTATGTCAAGCTTTTTACTTAGAAGTCCAATATCGTTTTACACATTTCGAAGGAAATTTCATCAGTGTTTAGAGTAGCTATTGCTCACATGTTTTAAGCAATATGTCTTAGAACCAGATGAATAGTAAACGAAATAGATATTTAGTGACAGAATATATTCAAATGCTGCTGTTTCATAGGCATCAAAGGTTTTACGTGATTGTGCAACTGTCTATAACGATGGGTTTCCTCCCAAAATTATTAGTTTTCTTTCGTGGCGATTGCAGTAAAGCATGCGGCCTATTTTTTGCTTTTACTTCCTTATGCGTCCTATTGTGGTGAGACTGACGTTTGCATAAATTGCAGCCCTTTGATTGGGACTGGTAATATTGCGCCAAAAGTTCTTTTTGTGTCGCCTCTTTAACAAACACTGTAATAAGATCAGAGACGATCGAACGCTCGTTACTCCTCAAACACGTCCTCTTCTTAATATTCTGCACATTTTCTTGCAATGAGGGTGAACATCCATCACTTCCGGATACAGAAGTTTATCAGTGAGTATACAAGGTTGACTTACTGACACTGGCAACTAAGACCCCATGGACAGAAACGATGTATCACTACACGCCGGTCTATACCACTAGACAGGTAACGGGAAACTGATTTTGGGTGCCCCTGTAGGCCTGTGGCAGCATTCTTCTACATCTACATCCATACTCCGCAAGCCACCTGACGGTGCGTGGCGGAGGGTACCTTGAGTACCTCTATCGGTTCTCCCTTCTATTCCAGTCTCGTATTGTTCGTGGAAAGAAGGATTGTTGGTATGCTTCTGTGTGGGCTCGAATCTGATTTTATCCTCATGGTCTCTTCGCGAGATATACGTAGGAGCGAGCAATATACTGCTTGACTCTTCGGTGAAGGTATGTTCTCGAAATTTTAACAAAAGCCCGTACCGAGCTACTGAGCGTCTCTCCTGCAGAGTCTTCCACTGGAGTTTATCTATCATCTCCGTACCGCTTTGGCGATTACTAAACGATCCTGTAACGAAGCGGACTGTTCTCCGTTGGATCTTCTCTATCTCTGCTATCAACCCTATCTGGTACGGATCCCACACCGGTGAGCAGTATTCAAGCAGTGGGCGAACGAGTGTACTGTAACCTACTTCCTTTGTTTTCGGATTGCATTTCCTTAGGATTCTTTCAATGAATCTCAAGCTGGCATCTGCTTTACCGACGATCAACTTTATAGGATCATTCCATTTTACATCACTCGTAATGCGTACTCCCAGATAATTTATGGAATTAACTGCTTCCAGTTGCTGACCTGCTGTTTTGTAGCTAAATGATAAGGGAACTATCTTTCTATGTATTCGCAGCACATTACACTTGTCTACATTGAGATTCAATTGCCATTCCCTGCACCATGCGTCAATTCGTTGCAGATCCTCCTGCATTCCAGTACAATTTTCCATTGTTGCAACCTCTCGATATACTACAGCATCATCCGCAAAAGCCTCAGTGAACTTCCGATGTCATCCACAAGGCCATTTATGTATATTGTGAATAGCAACGGTCCTACGACACTCCCCTGCGGCACACCTGAAATCACTTTTACTTCGAAAGACTTCTCTCCATTGAGAATGACATGGTGCGTTCTGTTATCTAGGAACTCTTCAATCCAATCACACCATTGGTCTGATAGTCCATATGCTCTTACTTTGTTCACTAAACGAGTGTGGGGAACTGTATCAAACGCCTTGCAGAAGTCAAGAAACGCGGCATCTACTTGGGAACCCATGTCTATGGCCCTCTGAGTCTCGTGGACGAATAGCGCGAGCTGGGTTTCACACGAACGTCTTTTTCGAACCCATGCTGATTCCTACAGAGTAGATTCCTAGTCTCCAGAAAAGTCATTATACTCGAACATAATACGTGTTCCAAAATTCTACAACTGATCGACGTTAGAGATATAGGTCTATAGTTCTGCACATCTGTTCGACGTCGCTTCTTGAAAACGAGGATGACCTATGCCCTTTTCCAATCCTTTGGAGCGCTACGCTCTTCTAGAGACCTACGGTACACCGCTGCAAGAAGGGGGGCAAGTTCCTTCGCGTACTCTGTGTAAAATCGAACTGGTATCTCATCAGGTCCAGCGGCCTTTCCTCTTTTGAGCGATTTTAATTGTTTCTCTATCCCTCTGTCATCTTTTTCGATATCTACCATTTTGTCATCCGTGCGACAATCTAGAGAAGGAACTACAGTGCAGTCTTCCTCTATGAAACAGCTTTGGAAAAAGACATTGAGTATTTCAGCCTTTAGTCTGTCATCCTCTGTTTCAGTACTATTTTGGTCACAGAGTGTCTGGACATATTGTTTTGATCCACCTACCGCCTTGACATAAGACCAAAATTTCTTAGGATTTTCTGTCAAGTCAGTACATAGAACTTCACTTTCGAATTCATTGAACGCCTCTCGCATAGCCCTCCTCACACTACATTTCGCTCCGCGTAATTTTTGTTTGTCTCCAGGGCAAAGGGAAAGGCCACTTCCCCCACCAAAAGCGACAGACTATAACACCGCCGGCAGTATGTCGGAAGATATTTCTGGCGGCTGAATCACGCCGCGCGTACCGTACACGGAAGACCAGAGCTCAGTTGGCACCAGGTGGAAACTATTCGCTCGCGCGTAGGCATCAAAGTGGGTCGCCCGGCTAGGTCCCAGAATGGAGCACTTTTCCTAGGCGTGCTGAAGCGAGTGGGGGAGGGAGCCGCAAAGAGCGCGCGCGGCGCAGCGGTTTATTCGGGGCGCCGTCGGCGTGGCTGATGAATCACCCATTGTGCTTCCGCCGCGGCTCGCGACTCGACAGGTCACGTCTTCAGCAAGTCAGCGCCGGCACTCGCTAAACTGAAGCGCGCGCGATATTTTTGGCCCGTGTCTGAGCACTGGGCGGTTGTTTTGTACTGGTACTGCTGCCACTCACTTTGTAACACTCGACTTTTACTCATCCAGTTGCCGAGTGTTGCTTGTTCGCGCTTGTCCCGGCATTTTAACCTGCCAGGAAGTTGCCGCCTCCTGTTTCCTTATACACGCCTCAGTACGAGCCCTAATTTCCCTTATCTTGGAATGGTGGTCACTGCGCGGTTTGAAAGTTGGTGGTAATAATATATGCTCTACATTCTCGACGAAGATCGTATTTCGGAATTTAGTGAGCAGCCCCTTCCGCTTAGCAAAGTGTGTCCCACTTCCAACTTTCTATGAGATTTGTAACACTCTCGCGATGGATAGCTGTACTAGTCACGAATCTTACCGCTCTTCTTTGGACCTTCTCAGTCTCTTGAATCAGACCCAACTGGTAAGGGTCCCATACAGACGAACTGTGGTGTGCGTACTGTAAGACCTTCGGTACACACACCATCAGATTATTTGACTTGTCGCTCTAGCGAAATAGGCGATTGTCAGCAATATGTCTCGTGGTCTTATCGTGGCGTGTTTATCTTCTGCCGTTAGGTCAGACGATAGAAATGCCGCCCGCATCTCGTGGTCGTGCGGTAGCGTTCTCGCTTCCCACGCCCGGGTTCCCGGGTTCGATTCCCGGCGGGGTCAGGTATTTTCTCTGCCTCGTGATGGCTGGGTGTTGTGTGATGTCCTTAGGTTAGTTAGGTTTAAGTAGTTCTAAGTTCTAGGGGACTGATGACCATAGATGTTAAGTCCCATAGTGCTCAGAGCCATTTTTTGATAGAAATGCCACTTGCATGCTTAGAGTAGCAGATTGACAGAACTTGATTAATTTTCACACACATTTATTAAAATAATAAAAAGGATAGACATGACGTAACGTGATTCTGGATGCTGTTTACAATTGACAATCTGAAGTTCCTTTGGTCTTGGTACGTTAATCTTAGTCTCACATATATCTCTGATACTTGACAAAAGTGTCTATATATTTGTCTTCACGGCTATGTACAGGAATATGATGATCTTATAAGGCGCAGACTGAAACTTGACTACAGACTAATGCAGACTGGTGCATACTGACTAATCGGAGGTCTGTACACTCGTTATAATACCTCGAGCGTTCAGGTATCACACCGCGAGGAGAAAAGGTTCTACGTTAGCAGCAGCAATCTCATTGGCTGCGTTACTTATTAATACGCGGATCGGTGGAAGCAGAATTTGGTCCGTCTCTATGGCAGCGCCATCTCGTAGTGCGGAGACGGACGAGCGCTGCGCCTGCGCTGTTGTGCTTAGCAGGGCGCGCTCTATTGGGAAAGTTGTGTACGCACTGACTACGTGGAACTATGTACACAGCCGGCCGAAGTGGCCGTGCGGTTAAAGGCGCTGCAGTCTGGAACCGCAAGACCGCTACGGTCGCAGGTTCGAATCCTGCCTCGGGCATGGATGTTTGTGATGTCCTTAGGTTAGTTAGGTTTAACTAGTTCTAAGTTCTAGGGGACTAATGACCTCAGCAGTTGAGTCCCATAGTGCTCAGAGCCATTTGAACCATTTTGAACTATGTACACAACACGAACAGTGCTCTAAGACTGGACGAACTAACGTATTGTAAGCTATTTCCTTTGTTGAAGGACTTCATCGCTTCAGGGTTCCACCAATAAACCGCCTTGCCCGTTGCTTGTGTTATCTGATCATTCCATTTGAGATCATTTCGAATACTCACACCCAATTACTTGGTGCATGTTACCGCTTGCAAAGACTGGGCATTTATTTTGTACTCTTACAGTAATGAGGATTTTCGCCTTGTTATACGCAGTAGCTTACACTTACTAATATGGAGACATAACTGCCAGTCATTACACCACACATTTATTTTCTGCAAATCCTCATTGATTCGTTCACAACTTTCGTGTGATACTACATTCCTGTACACTACAGCATCATCGGCAAACAGTCTAATGTCGCTGTCAATACCATCAACCAGATCGTTTATGTAAATCGTAAAAAGCAGTGGACCTATTACGCTGCCAACAGCTGAAGTTACGCCTGTTTCTGTTGAAGTCACCCTATTCAGGACGACATACTGCTCCCTGTCTGCTAGAAAACTTTCTATCCAACCGCATATGTCATCGGATAGACCGTAAACGCGCACTTTTTGGAGCAAGCGACAGTGCGGAACTAACTCGAACTGCCGGCCGGTGTGGCCAAGCGTTTCTGGGCGCTTCAGTCTGGAACCGCGTGACCGCTACGGTCGCAGGTTCGAATCCTGCGTCGGGCATGGGTATGTGTGATGTCTTTAGGTTAGTTAGGTTTAAGGGGAGTAGGACGTCAAACGGGTCGACTTGTAGCAGCAGAGGCATCACACATTTCAATTTCCAGTGTCTATACTTTTACAAATAAGTTCATAAAACTTTGTCAGCATCACCAGGAAGGATTCAGGATTCACACTCATTGCAGTGGAAGTTCGAAAGCATAAAAAAATAAATTTTTTTTACGTGCGAAATTTCATCATTTTTTCACTTAGTAATGGCTGCATTTGTTGCTATAGGTACACTTTTCTTCATAAGTAAGAGATATTCTTCGATGAATTTTGCACAGCATGCATACCATACTTACAGGTGTATGAAACTCTAGAATTAATTTAATTTATGAAAAAACGAATGAGCTGTTGTATTTTATACTTCATGTTTAGAAAAAACACAAATTTTGTAGTTAATTACCTCAATTTTTACCACAGTTTTTAATAGATTTCGAAAATTTCAGAGTTTCGTACACCTTTAAGTATGGTTTGTATGCTGTGCAAAATTCATCGAAGAATCTCTCTTACTTATGAAGAAAAGTGTACCTATAGCAAGAAATACTGACCTTAGTAAGTGGAAGAAAATGATGAAATTTCACATGTAATAAAAATTATTTCGTTATGTTTTCGAACTTCCACTGCTATGAGTGTGAATTCTGAATCCTTCCTGGTCACACTGACAAAGTTTTACGAATTTATTTGTATAAGTATAGACAGTAGAAATTAAAATGTTCTGTGGTGCCTCTCCTGCTCAAAGTCGGCCCGTTTGACGTCCTACCCTCCCCCCCCCCCCCCCCTTAAGTAGTTCTAAGTTCTAGGGGACTGATAACCTCAGAAGTAAAGTCCCATAGTGCTCAGAGCCATTTGAACCATTTTTTGAGTGGAACGCCTTTCGAAAGTCGAGGAATATGGCATCAACCTGGGAGCAGTTATCTAGAACCTGTTGTATATCATGCACAAAGAGGGCCAGGTGTGTCTCTCATGACCGCTGTTTCAAGAATGGTTCTCATGGCTCTGAGCACTATGCGACTTAACTTCTGAGGTCATCAGTCGCCTAGAACTTAGAACTAATTACACGTAACTAACCTAAGGAACTAACCTGAGGGAATTAGATTGGGAAATGAGACGCTTAAAGTAGTAAAGGAGTTTTGCTATTTGGGGAGCAAAATAACTGATGATGGTCGAAGTAGAGAGGATATAAAATGGAGACTGGCAATGGGAAGGAAAGCGTTTCTGAAGAAGAGAAATTTGTCAACATCGAGTATAGATTTAAGTGTCAGGAAGTCATTTCTGAAAGTATCTGTATGGAGTGTAGCCATGTATGGAAGTGAAACATGGACGATAAATAGTTTGGACAAGACGAGAATAGAAGCTTTCGAAATGTGGTGCTACAGAAGAATGCTGAAGATTAGATGGGTTGATCATATAACCAATGAGGAGGTACTGAATAGGATTGGTGAGAAGAGGAGTTTGTGGCACAACTTGACTAGAAGAAGGGATCGGTTGGTAGGACATGTTCTGAGGTATGAAGGGATCACCAATTTGGTATTGGAGGGAAGCGTAGAGGGTAAAAATTGTAGAGGGAGACCAAGATATGAATATACTAAACAGATTCAGAAGGATGTAGGCTGCAGTAGGTACTGGGAGACGAAGAAGCTTGCACAGGATAGAGTAGCATGGAGAGCAGCATCAAACCAGTGTCAGGAATGAAGACCACAACAACAACAATAACAACCTAAGAACATCACACACATCCATGCCCGAGGCAGGATTCGAACCTGCGACCGTAGCGGTCGCGCGGGTTCAGACTGCAGCGCCTAGAACCGCTCGGTCACACCGGCCGGCCGCCCGCTGTTTCCTAATTGTGATAATAGTTACGGTCTTCTGAAAATAATTCAGTATTCTAACTGAAATAGGATCGAATCGGTCGTGTTGTATCCCTCAGCAAATTCCATTTTACCCTTCAGGGGGTAATATCTCCCAGGTTGGGACCCACTGTTGTAGCGGCTTAATCTCTCTCTTACGTACTGCTATGCGTTAAATAGTTTGTAATTGCGATATTAATTAGCCTGCATAGGGTGTATTTTCAGAACTGCTGTTTGTCAGTGGACGCGTGAGCGGCGTCGTGCCCTGTGCAGCGACGGGCCGCGAGCGGCAGACTAATTGGCGCGTGCCCCGGTAATTAGCGGGGGCGGCAGGCGGGGGTTGCAGCCTCCCCGTCCGGGCGACTCCTCCCCAGTTGGGGCCCAGTTGGGGGAGGTCGCATCGCGTCGCGTCGCCTCCCGCCGGGTCGATATGCAATCCCTGCTCCCAGCCGGCCCGGTCCGGCCCTGCTGGGCGCTGCGCCACCCGGCTTAAGCCGTCGGCACACGGACCGTGCATCTGAACGTTGAGCGTGCCGAGTTTCTGACGTCATAGCGTGGAATAGCACGTTCGGGAGTCTTTCCGAACGTGCAGAGCAATATCTGGCATGTCAGATATTCTGAGCGTGCGTCTGAGCGTTGACCAATGAGATGGCACAGCGCCACTACGTCACACGCACGCCGTCTCCCATCAGTACAGAGTTGTGAGGCGCCATATTGGCGTTCATTTCAAACCTATATGTATATATGCCGTTTCTGAGCACCAGCAAATTGAGAATCACGGGAAAACCCGTTGTTAGTTGTGTGATTCGTTCCAATAAAATTGTGAGGAACATCGTATTCGTGGCAAAAGAATTATTGTAACCTGCGTATTATAAGAGTAGGCTATTTGAAGGCAGCGACACACTGAAGAACCACCAAAAACGCATTGTTCTTGGTACAATATGTTATAATTAAATTTCAATTAGTAACATAATTATCTACGATTAACGGTTTTAGCACGCTGTAATACAATATGTTTAAGTACACCACAGGTATTAGCGGTTTAGCGTAAGGGTTAGCGTCTCTGTCGAAGAAGCTCTTTTTGTTGGGGCGGTGGTTCGCGTCTTAACACTACAAAATTTTTTTTCCTAACATTCGCATTATTAGGTTCTGATACTTTATTATTAGTTTAATATAATTATACGCTATAATATTTGATGTTATGTAAATATAAGTTCACCTTTTTTTGAGGGGTGACTTTGTTCGATTGGCTTAATCTACAGGACAGCTTGCGCTACTTGTATAATGTTATTTTGTTCCTTTTTCTTTTACGCTTCGTAATTCACATGTTGCAAGGATTCTGCTACTGGGTAGGAACAGTGATCCAGTCAGCCTGACCCTGGAGTTTTACTAAAATGTGGGAATGATGAAATAATGTTTATCGTATGCAGAGAAGTATTCCAACTTGTACCCCGCTGTTTGTAATGGAACTGTTATAAGCCTGTGTCCTTATTGATTGGACATGGTAGTTTCCTTTTCGTGGACGATGGAGAAAATGTGCGTTTTAATAGAGCTAACGTGGGAATTTTACGCACGCCCGTTGAGTAAATAGTGTGATTTACGAACTACTAGAAACAACTGCCGCTGGAGCGCGTTGCGATCGCGTACACCACGTTGGGGCCCACGTACCGTATGCACAAGTAGCATCGTTCCTGAGCGTTCAGCAGCACGCTGAACTTCGCGCGCTCAACGTTAACGTTCGACAGCACGGTCCGTGTGCCGACGGCTTAAGCCGTCGGCACACGGACCGTGCATCCGAGCGTTGAGCGTGCCGAGTTTCTGACGTCATAGCGTGGATTAGCATGCTCGAGAGTCTTTCCGAATGTGCAGAGCAATACCTGGTATGTCAGATATTCTGAGCGTGCGTCTGAGCGTTGACCAATGAGATGGCACAACACCACCTACGTCACACGCACATCGTCTCATTTCAGTATAGAGTTGTGAGGCGCCATATTGGCATTCATTTCAAGCCTATATGTAGATATGCCGTTTCTGAGCACCAGCAAACTGAGAATCACTGGAAAACCCGTTGTTAACTGTGTGATTCGTTCCGATATAATAATGAGAAACATCATATTCCCACCGAGCGAGGTGGCGCAGTGGTTAGACACTGGACTCGCATTCGGGAGGACGACGGTTCAATCCCGCGTCCGGCCATCCTGATTTAGGTTTTCCGTGATTTCCATATATCGCTCCAGGCAAATGCCGGGATGGTACCTTTGAAAGGGCACGGCCGACTTCCTTCCCCATCTTTCCCTAATCCGATGAGACCGATGACCTCGCTGTCTGGTCTCCTTCCCCAAAACAACCCCCCCCCCCCATCATGTTCGTGGCAAAATAATTACTGTAACTTGCGTATTATGAGAGTAGGCTATTTCAAGGCAGCGAAACACTGAAGATCCACACAAAACGCATTGTTCTGGGTCAATTTGCTATAATTAAAGTTCAATTAGTAACATATCTACGATGAAGGTTATCAGCAGTTCGTTTAGCGTAATGAGTAGCGTCTGTGGTGTGTAGTGAGATGTCTGTTGGGTTGGTGGTGCGCGGCATGACTCTTCCAAATTTTTTTTTCCTAGCATTCGCGTTTTTATTAGGTTCTGATGCTTATATTAAACTAATAATAAAGTATATACTGTAATACTTGATAGGGGTGACCTCGTTCGATAGGCTTCATCTACAGGACAGCTGCGCTACTTGTATAAAGATATTTTACTCCTTTTTCTTTTACGCTTCGTAATTGACATGTTGCAAAGATTCTGCTACTGCGTAGGAACAGTGATCAAGTAAGACTGACCTTGAGGTTTTACTAAAATGTGGGAATGATGAAATAATGTTTATCTTATACGGAGAAGTATTCCAAATTTGTACCGCACTGTTTGTAAAGAAACTTTTATAAGTCTGTGTCCTTATTGATTGGATATGGTACTTCCCTTTTCGTGGACGATGGAGAAAATGTGCGTTTTAATAGAGCTAACGTGGGAATTTTACGCGCGCCCGTTGAGTAAACTGTTATTTACGAACTAGAAACATCCCTCAACTGCCGCTGAAGTGCGTTGCGATAGCGTATACCACGTTGGGGCCCACGTACCGTATGTACAAGTCACATCATTCCTGAGCGTTCAGCAGCACGTTGAACTTGGCACGCCCAACGTTAACGTTCGACAGCACGGCCCGTGTGCCGACGGCTTTATGCAGCCGCGCGGACCAACTGTCTGCAAGTCTGTCCCTTGTGCGTGCCGATGCCTGCCTGCTCAGCGGCCGAGCCACGCTGGAAGGAGGCGTCGGTGCGCGTTTTAACGCAACCGGTGATCGTGCGTCTTTGGGGGAGCTGATCTCTTTGGGTGCACCACAGGGCGTGATGCTGGGACCACTCTTGTTACTGTCGTTTTAATTTTTTTTTAATAGCCGAAAAAACAGAAAATGTAAAGTTTCTTAAAATGGCGATAGCATTACTATTTATTTATTCTCAAATTATAAACCTGTTACCTGATGTTTAAAACAGGTCGTACATCTTACAATTTTCGTTTTTCATCTTATTAGTTTTCTTTTCTTTTGTTTTATCTGCAACATTTACAAAGAATGATACTTTTCAAAATAACAATAATTGAAGGTTGAAATAAATTTTTTTCTTTTTAAGAAGAATATAAAAAGAAGATAGGATACAGGAGAGATTTGTTAGTACCATCACCCAATGTGACTGGCGGTCAACACCTCGAAATGGTTTCTCCGAGCCGTTGACCGCCAGTCACACACACACACACACACACACACACACACACACACACACACACACACACACACATGTTTATTAGTAGAGAAATAATATTGGTTATCCTATTTATTATTTATTACCACGCCCCGGGAGTAGACAACATTCCATTGGAACTACTGACGGCCTTGGGTGAGCCAGTCCTGACAAAACTCTACAATCTAGTGAGCAAGATGTATGAGACAGGCGAAATACCCTCAGACTTCAAGAAGAATATAATAATTCCAATCCCAAAGAAAGCAGGTGTTGACAGATGTGAAAATTACCGAACTATCAGTTTAATAAGTCACAGCTGCAAAATACTAACGCGAATTCTTTACAGACGAATGGAAAAAACTGGTAGAAGCCGACCTCGGGGAAGATCTGTTTGGATTCCGTAGAAATGTTGGAACACGTGAGGCGATACTGACCCTACGACTTATCTTAGAAAATAGATTAAGGAAAGGCAAACCTACGTTTCTAACATTTGTAGACTTACAGAAAGCTTTTGACAATGTTGACTGGAATACTCTCTTTCAAATTCTGAAGGTGGCAGGGGTAAAATACAGGGAGCGAAAGGCTATTTACAGTTTGTACAGAAACCAGATGGCAGTTATAAGAGTCGAGGGACATGAAAGGGAAACAGTGGTTGGGAAGGATGTGAGACAGGGTTGTAGCCTTTCCCCGATGTTATTCAATCTGTATATTGAGCAAGCAATAAAGGAAACAAAAGAAACGTTCGGAGTAGGTATTAAAATCCATGGATTGTAATTCTGTCAGAGACAGCAAAGGACTTGGAAGAGCAGTTGAACAGAATGGATAGTGTCTTGAAAGGAGGATATAAGATGAACATCAAGAAAAGCAAAACGAGGATAATGCAGTGTAGTCGAATCAAGTCGGGTGATGCTGAGAGAATTAGATTAGGAAATGAGACACTTAAAGTAGTAAAGGAATTTTGCTATTTGGGTAGCAAAATAACTGATGGTGGTCGAAGTAGAGAGGATATAAAATGTAGACTGGCAATGTCAAGGGAAGCGTTTCTGAAGAAGAGAAATTTGTCAACATCGAGTATAGATTTAAGTGTCAGGAAGTCGTTTCTGAAAGTATTTATTTGGAGTGTAGCCATGTATGGAAGTGAAACATGGACGATAAATAGTTTAGACAAGAAGAGAATAGAAGTTTTCGAAATGTGGTGCTACAGAAGAATGCTGAAGATTAGATGGGTAGATCACATAACTAATGAGGAGGTATTGAATAGAATTGGGGAGAAGAGGAGTTTGTGGCACAACTTGACCAGAAGAAGGGATCGGTTGGTAGGACATGTTCTGAGGCATCAAGGGATCACCAATTTAGTACTGGAGAGCAACGTGAAGGGTAAAAATTGTAGAGGGAGACCAAGAGATGAATACACTAAGCAGATTCAGAAGGATGTAGGTTGCAGTAATTACTGAGAGATGAAGAAGCTTGCACAGGATAGAGTGGCATGGAGAGCTGCATCAAACCAGTCTCCGGACTGAAGACAACAACAAACAACAATTTATTACTAATCCTATGTATGACCTACTGTAGGTGCCCATCCATGTACAGCATTTGGTGATTTCTTGGCTAGGTCGCCAGCACTTTTGCTTATTTACTGTCACATCTCAGCTTCCTCCTCCAGTTCCTCCTCATTGTCAGTATTTTCGTTGTCACTGTGTGTATCGCTGTCCACCCTTTGGAGATTGTTACTACGTTGCACGTAGGCATGTCTGTAATGTCGTGTCCGCATGTACTCTTCATGTGTTGTTTTTGAAATACTGTTTTTCTGTGTGTTTAATTGTGCCCATTGTTCTTCGTCTCTTGTTGCTGTATATATATCTACGTCTGTATCTGTGTAGTGCAGTGTATGTCTATTGTTGGCGTATTGCCCGCAGAAAAAAACTGTGTTCTGGGGAACCTTTTTTCCCGCATGTGCATGTAGGTGTCTGCCTCAGACTCACGCGGTTTAAGTGCGTGGGATAAGGTCCGTGTCCGGTTAAGAAATTACCATACCGCGGCTGGGATCGATATGTCTCATTCTCAACCGCTCCCTTATGTCAGGGAGGAAGTCGTGCAGTCTACTTCCCTTATCACTTACATCCCACTCGTCTTGCCATGAATCCAAATGCCAACTTTTAAGGTGACGTCTCTATCGTCACACCGGTTATTGTGTGTACCTTATCTAGTCTCCCCACCTTTGACCAGTACCTTGCAGCTCTGTATTTGATCGTGATGTCGATGGGGCATATTCCGAGCATCACACACAGTGCATCCGCTGAGGTGGTACCGAAGGCTCCAGATAGCCTCGTCTGACGGATGCTTTGTTGGTGACCACGTTCAGTCTATGTGCCCACGTGCTAGCTGCGAAGCTGAGTACTGATTCGAAGAGCGCACAGTGGTATGCACGTATGACTGGTAGAGGTAGTCGGTACTGTTTTGAATTTAGCCTCACCAGTTTGTGTAGTATTTTTTCTGCTTTGTCTGTTGTTACCTTATGTGTTAGTGGAAATTCAGTTTTTCATCTATGTGTACCCCAAGAAAGCGCGTAATATGTGGTCGTTTGATGTTTGTGTCCCCTGTGCTTTCACGGACGATATTTTCGTTTCTGTGAATTTTGTTTGATCGATGACCTTTGCCCATGGCATGTTTCAGTGCATAGCGATTCGCCTCTTCATGCTGTAGACCCAGGTAAAATAATGTTAACAGTCGTAGTAAGGGGTGGTTGTGCTTGATGCTCATCAACACAGATAAGGCACGTGTCGCGCTGGACTGTGGGTGTTCCGTACAGATTAGGCATCGGTGCAAGTTGTTTGTAAGTAGTGCACACTTCGTATTTCCATTCAGAGGCCGAGGTCGACGTGCAATGAAAGACCTAACAGAGTTCCAAAGAGGGCAGTTTTTGGGGGCTCCATTAGCTGGAGCATCAGTAACAGCCAACTGCTTCAACAGTCATGACAGCCTACACAAAGCATGAAAAGACATCATCGTGTAAACGTAATAGTGGGCGCAAATCAAAACTAAGCGACAAAGGTCGTCGCACGCTTGCACGACTTGTGTCAAAACGACGCAAAACTACGGGGGCTAAAGTGACTTCAGAGCTCAATACCCATCACCCCGTCTCTATCCACACTGTCCGCCGAGAACTAAATGGTTCAAATGGTTCTAAGCACCATGGGACTTAACATCTGAGGTCATCAGTCCCCTAGACTTAGAAATGCTTAAACCTAACCAACCTATGGACATCACACACATCCATGCACGAGGCAGGATTTGAACCTGCGACCGTAGCAGCAGCGCGGTTCCGGACTGAAGCGCCTAGAAGCGCTCTGCCAAATCGAGAACTCCAGAAAGCGAATATTCGTGGACGAGCTGCTATACCGAAACCATTAGTGACGACAACCAACGCAAAGAAGCGTAAAACATGGTGTCGGGAGCATAAATCCTGGACGGCTGATCAGTGGAAACACGTCACATGGTCCGACGAATCAACGATTTCGTTATTCGGGCCGGGTCTACGTCTGAAGGACGCCAAATTAAGCCTACATTCCTGCTTGCTTGAGTCCAACGGTTAAGCATGAAGGTGGATGTGTGATGGTGTCGGCAGCCATATCATAGTATCCTGCTAGTCATCATTACTCTCAAAGGCCGTGTTATAGCCAAAGATTATGAGAACATTTTAGGTGACCAGGTACACACCATGTTTCAAATGTTGTTCCCCAAAGATGATGCCATATTTCGGGACGACAGTGCACCCACTCACACAGCCAGGACAGTACAATCGTGGTATGAGGAACATGCAACTGAACTGCAGCGTCTTCCCTGGCTAGCACAGTCCCCGGACCTGAACATTATCGAACCCTCGTGGGCGGCATTGGAGAGCGCAGACTCCGGAGCAGATTTCCGCCTCCATCGTCGCTACAGGAGTTAGAAGTGGTTCTGATCGAAGAGTGGCACAACATTCCACTGGAGACTATACCCTAGATTCCAATATCGTTACCTTCTCTTACTTTTGCTCTTGAGGAAGAATGGGCTGTGTAAGGGGTCCGTAGGCCCTTACTATAAGTTTTGCGACAGCACAGGTCGACAGGACAAACAATCGATAGTGTGCGTCGGGTGGCGAGAGCGAGTGTTGAGACAGTGTGTGGTACGCGCTGTGGGCCGAGCCGGGTGGAGGTCTGTTGCTGGAATGCAAGACCGTACCGACGAAGGGAGTGGCCATCGCCGTGGTTTAACCCCTTTGTGTTAGGAATATTCGGGAAAGTGAAAAAGTATAATTACTAGTGTGATTCAGTGATATTTTTGTGCCGATATTTGTAATTACGCGTCTACCGCGCCGGCATCATTTGGATTGCAGTGTTGGATTGTAGTGTTGGATTACAATGATTGAAATTGCGTGTGACGATAATGAATAACGAAAGGGCCTGTGCTGAGATTAGCCGTTATTAATTCTGTACGACGAAGGCAGTGGCTGTCTCCTTACTTTGTGCTTTTGTGATGAATATAAGTTGTTGATTAATGAAGCCGTGTTGTCGTTCTTCTTGGCACCAGACATTTCATTATTACAGCATTTGAGAAGGACAAAATGGAATGTAACATCTCCGTACCAGTCCAATTCGATTGCCAGCCCCATTAGGTACACGGTCACATTAGTTATTATCTATTTGGGCTGCTATCAGATCCCGATCGAGCGGAATAAGTCAGTAGATTAAACCGGAGTGTTACAGCTGCCACTCCTCCAACGACACCGAGCGAGGTGGCGCAGTGGTTAGCACACTGGATTCGCGATCGGTAGGTCGACGGTTCAACCCCGCGTCCGGCCATCCACATTTGGGTTTTCCGTTATTTCCACAAAATCGCTCCTGGCGAATGCTGGGATGGTTGCTTTGAAAGGGCACGGCCGACTTCCTTCCCCGGCCTTGCCACAATCCAATCTTGTGCTCCAATGACCTCGATGTCGACGGGACGGAAAACCGAATTTCCTTCCTTCTTTCCAGAGACATTCTGACACCTCAGCGAAAATCTCTCCTGCAGAGTTCAAACCTTCGTAAAGGCGGAGAGTGCACACACGCCATGTTGATCTATCTTAACACGTGTCCGGATACTTTTAATAAGCTACTGTATAAAATGACGCCGTCCGCTATGGGAGAGCGGTTCTAGGCGCTTCAGTCCGGAATCGCGCTGCTGTTACGGTCGCAGGTTCGAATCCTGCCTTGGGCATGGATGTGTGTGATGTCCTTAGGTTAGTTAGGTTTAAGTAGTTCTAAGTGGAGGGAACTGATGACCTCAGATATCAAGTCCATAGTGCTTAGAGCCATTTGAACTATTTCATAAAATCATTTACACATGCAGTCACAAAGACCCTTGCCCATGCGGTCAAGCGTAGACAGAAAGAACAACTCGTATTAAGAGCCACCTTAAGGTAAACAAGGGCAATTTTCGTGTGGGGAAACACGGATGAATCCTCAGTAGCAAATCATGCGCTGTCAACCAGGAAACCACCAAATTCATTTCTCACACATTATGTTTTTATCGAAATTGAATCAGTACTTGGTGGTTGTACAAAGGGGCCATGGACATTCAAGAGCACGAAAACAACTTGGGGTGGGGGGTGGGGGGGGGGGGTGGTAGCTCTACTTGAATGCATCAAAAAATGGTTCAAATGGCTCTGAGCACTATGGGAGTGAGGTCATCAGTCACCTAGACTAAGAACTACTTAAACCTAAGGACACCACACACATCCATGCCCGAGGCAGGATTCGAACCTGCGACCGTAGCGGTCGCGCGGCTCCGTACTGAAGCGCCTAGAACCGCTCGGCTACAGCGGCCGACATTGAACGCCTGACAAATAGGTGTTGTATGATTTTTTTTCTGGTAAAGTAAAAAGTAATGCTAAATCTGATGATGTAGTTTCATTGCTTTTGTTCTTTTGCCTTTAAAAACTGATTTCTATGTTCACGTCGGACGCTCCTTGTGACAACTGCACCAGGTGGAAAGCCCTCTTGCAACCGAAACATTTGTCATCGACGGAAATTCCCAAACCCTCCTATTCGACTTGTACAAGGTAATTTTCTATAAGTCATTTTAAAACATTTCGTTGTCACCATGCGTAGGGTAACTTAAAAATATTGAGTTCTAACAAGACGGAGGGGCGTTAAAGGAAATATGTTTTTCGCCCAACACATCGAGACAGAAGCGTGCACCGAAAATAGACTCTTCAGGATATCGCAAGCGACCACATACGCTGATAAAACCAAAAACTAAACTCCGTCCGAACAGACCGTGAAATCCTAACGGTACCGACCGTCCACCGTGTCATCGTCAGCCCACAGGCGTCACTGGATGCGGATATGGAGGAGCATGTGGTCAGCACACCGCTCTCCCGGTCGTATGGCAGTTTCAGAGATCGGAGCCGCTACTTCTCATTCAAGTAGCTCCTCAGTTTGTGTCACAAGGGCTGAGTGAACCCCACTTGCCAACAGCGCTCGGCAGACAGGATGGTCACCCATCCAAGTGCTAGCCCAGCCCGACAGCGCTTAACTTCGGTGATCTGACGGGAACCGGTGTTACCACTGCGGCAAGGCCGTTGGAACGCACACACTGATAGAGAATTCAATTTAGAATGTTGGCATCAAATTCTGATCAAAGTAGTATGCGTCGTTCTAAAGTTACGTTTCGCGCCAATTTGAAAAATACGTTTTCGGGGAAAACGCGTTTAAAGTTTTGGGTTGCATTTTTGTAGTTAGACACACCATAAGTCAGCGATCCCAAGATTCCTAAAACAGGTCTTTCTCCTTCTTCGTGAATATGGTGGTCCAGCGGCTTTGTTTGGCATCCTCTGTCATCCGCTGAGTTACTCTGCCCGCTCGACACTCTTTTCGTTTGCTTCTGTGCAGAAGTTGTAACAGGCTGGTCGAATATGAAGTTCGAGCACTTTCACACTTTCCACAATGAATGTTAAACCGTCGTCGAAATTACATGCTGCCACATTGGCCGTGATGTCGACTTTCTTTTGTTTCTTCCTCTGTGAAGGGTTTTCGGAGATACCTTTTGACAAATCGCCTTGAAACTCGCTAACTGAGATTCTCGAGAACTTAGCACGAACATTGCCATAAAGTAGACATCGTCGAAACCATTTAAGCAAATAAATAAAACAATAAAAAGAATCGGTTTTCTGAAATTGTCAAAAAAAGGCTACCCCGTTACAGAAAAGGAGGAGGACTGAAATTAGATATCTCTTGATGTAATAATGTTTGCAAACCGCCCCAGTCTGCGTCGCCTGGCCACCAAGAGCTGTTGCATAGCGATTTGATTCACGGATCCAGTTATATGGCTCCCTCCGTGTATAGCGATTCCACAACTATGACGTGTGGGACCGGAAGATGGCACCAATGTACTGCTGAAACTGGTAGCATATAAGAAGTTCAAAAAATGAATTTCTACAATACATACGGCTGTTGGTAAGTTATTGCATCAAGAAGTACATGCCAGCCGTTGTCCGACAGTTCATAATGGATCAACAAAGATGAAATTAGATAAGTTGTGGACCTTAACTACAAGTCGTCGGGTCTCTGCGAAGTTAGGCGGCGGTGTGATGACGTTACTACCCTTCAGTTGCGCGGATACATATCGGATGGTTGTGATTAAAGTGCAGTAAATTAATGTGGGCTGTAATTTCCGTATGCCAACGAAACTTGGTTTCTTTTGGGTCATCATTCTTCTGACTGGTTTGACGCGGCCCGTCACGAATTACTCTTCTTGGTAGATAAACTAATACGTTAATGCTGAACCGATTTTCGCTGACGAATAAAAGTCAAATGGCTCTGATCACTATGGGACTTAACACCTGAGGTCATCAGCCCCCTAGAACTTAGAACTACTTAAACCAGACTAACCTAAGGCCATCACACACATCCATGCCCGAGGCAGGATTCGAACCTGCGACTGTAGCGGTCGTGCGGTTCCTGACTGAAGTGCCTAGAACCGCTCGGCCACAACGGCTGGCGAAGAAAAGTCAGTTCCAGTATTGGCTACCAGGAGCAAATCTGGCGCTATGAATGCAAGAAACACGTGTACAATTGTTTCTGTATGTAATGAATTAGGAATGGGACGTTGGGCAGAAGAGGTCAAACAAGTGAGAAAAACATAATGTTGATTTTTATTAGTAACTGCGCTTACACACAATTTATTCAATATCAGCACCGGAGTTGACTAGGTGCTGCATTGCGCCAGATTTGCACCTGGTGGCCAAAATTGGAACTAATTTCTTTGCAGCCTAAGTCGGTTCCGCATTAACGCATTACCATATCTACCAAATTTCGCTGCCATACAATAATTATAGCTGACAATGGACCTCCATAAGCAGCTATGCTTTAATTATAACTAACCGGCATACGTTTGAAACTGCTGAGTGTTTCACGAGGCAATAGATTACTATTGTATGGAAGTGGTAGCTGGATAAATAAACAGAGACAGCAAAAGAAAGAAGTGAGATCGTTGAGGTGAGTGAGGGACTGCACAAGATGATGATTTGATTAGAAATGAAAATTTTCGGAATGAGTTGAATGTACAAAATGGTTCTGAGCACTGTGAGACTTAACATCTGAGGTCATCAGTCCCCTAGAACTTAGAACTACTGAAACCTAACTAACCTAAGGACATCACACACACCCATGCCCGAGGCAGGATTCGAACCTGCGACCGTAGCGGTCGCGCGGTTCCACACTGTAGCGCCTAGAACCGCTCGGTCACCCCGGCCGGCTTTTGAATGTACAAGCCAAGCTATTAAAGTAAGGAACTAAGTGAAAGCAGAGAGGTGGCGACTTTTGAACAGAATGAGAGAGATTCGAGGCTAGTGTAGGTATCATGCCGTATCGCATGCAGTTAATCCTCACCATGCTTCTGCCAGACAGCCAGCGGTATGTTTATGTCGTCTTCATTTGTAGCTTTTTGCTCTACCGTTACATAAGACAACTACGCCTCTTATATCATCATATTGGCACAACTCGACAATAACATGATGCAAAACTCGACATTCTCATGATGTTCTGACGAGATAAACAGCTTGTGACACAACAAGTGTGTATGAATACAGCTGTGCTGTTTCTCGATCATCATCAAAATGAGACACGGATGTCGCTCGTCCAACAAGTGCTCAAGACGATGCTTGCGAACCTGTTGCCAAAGTAGGCGGCCAGTAGGGAGACAGCGGTAATGTGTGCCACTAAACCTGGACACGGAGTGTCCTTCAGTCAGTGTGTACTTCCGCTTCCTGCAGAACAGAGCATAGCGCTGATAACTCGGCCGGCTTTATCTTCTGCTACCTTCCGGCAGCGACACTGCTGTTCCAGAGCTGCTCTTAACTAACGTACCGTTCTACACACACACACACACACACACACACACACACACACACACACACACACACAGAGAGAGAGAGAGACTTTTTCCGTTTCTCAAATTGCCTGTCATGTCCAGCCCCATTTGGCTCTATATAATTCCAATCCCAAAGAAAACAGGTGTTGACAGATTTGAAAATTACCGAACTATCAGTTTAATAAGTCACAGCTGCAAAATACTAACGCGAATTCTTTACAGACGAATGGAAAAAGTGGTAGAAGTCGACCTCGGGGGAAGATCAGTTTGGATTCCGTAGAAATGTTGAGGCACGTGAGGCAATACTGACCCTACGACTTTTCTTAGAAAGAAGATTAAGGATAGGCAAATCTACGTTTCTAGCATTTGTAGACTTAGAGAAAGCTTTTGACAATGTTTACTGGAATAATCTCTTTCAAATTCTGAAGGTGGCTGGGGTAAAATACAGGGAGCGAAAGGCTATTTACAATTTGTACAGAAACCAGATGGCAGTTATAAGAGTCCAGGGGCATGAAAGGGAAGCAGTGGTTGGGAAGGGGGAGAGACAGGGTTGTAGCTTATCCCCGATACTATTCAATCTGCATATTGAGGAAGCAGTAAAAGAAACAAAAGAAAATTTCAGAGTAGGTATTTAAAATCCATGGAGAAGAAGTAAAAACTTTGAGGTTCGCCGATGACATTGCAATTCTGTCAGAGACAGGAAAGGACCGCAAGAGCAGCTGAACGGAATGGACAGTGTCTTGAAAGGAGGATATAAGATGAACATCGACAAAAGCAAAACGAGGATAATGGAATGTAGTCGAATTAAATCGGGTGATGCTGAGGGAATTAAATTAGGGAATGAGACACTTAAAGTAGTAAAGGAGTTTTGCTATTTTGGGTGCAAAATAACTGATGATGGTCGAAGTAGAGAGGATATAAAATGTAGACTGGCAATGGCAAGGAAAGCGTTTCTAAAGAAGAGAAACTTGTTAACATCGAGTATAGATTTAAGTGTCGGGAAGTCGTTTCTGAAAGTATTTGTATGGAGTGTAGCCATGTATGGAAGTGAAACGTGGACGATAAATAGTTTGCACAAGAAGAGAATAGAAGCTTTCGAAATGTGGTGCTACAGAAGAATGCTGAAGATTAGATGGGTAGATCATATAACCAATGTCGCATTCGGGAGGACGACGGGTCAATCCCGCGTCCGGCCATCCTGATTTAGGTTTTCCGTGATTTCCCTAAATCGCTCCAGGCAAATGCCGGGATGGTTCCTCTGAAAGGGCACGGCCGACTTCCTTCCCTGTCCTTCCCTAATCCGATGAGACCGATGACCTCGCTGTTTGGTCTCTTTCCCCAAAACCAACCAACCAACCATATAACCAATGAGGAGGTATTGAATAGAATTGGGAAGAAGAGGAGTTTGTGGCACAACTTGACAAGAACAAGGGACCGGTTGGTAGGACATGTTCTGAGGCATCAAGGGATCACAAATTAGCATTGGAGGGCAGCGTGGAGAGTAAAAATCGTAGAGGGAGACCAAGAAATGCATACAGTAAGCAGATTCAGGATGTAGGTTGTAGTAGGCACTGGGTGATGAAGAAGGGCCGGTCGGTGTGGCCGTGCGGTTAAAGGCGCTTCAGTCTGGAACCGTTGACCGCTACGGTCGCAGGTTCGAATCCTGCCTCGGGCATGGATGTGTGTGATGTCCTTAGGTTAGTTAGGTTTAATTAGTTCTAAGTTCTAGGCGACTGATGACCTCAGAAGTTAAGTCTCATAGGGCTCAGAGCCATTTGAACCACAGATGAAGAAGCTTGCACAGAATAGAGTAGCATGGAGAGCTGCATCAAACCAGTCTCTGAACTGAAGACCACAACAACAACAACAACAACAACAGCATCTTATATGGTATGAATATAAGCTTTTTCAAACTATCAGCAAATTGAGGATCCGTCGAAAACGGGACTTTTTAGTTAAGATTTGTTATAATAAAATTACGGGAAACTACATACTAGTAGTAAAAGGCCTCCTATTTGATGCTTTCGGTGCTATAACGTGACTGCTCTGAAACCATAGCTTTTCAGTGCTACGGCACAGTGATCATGTATGAGGAGTGCGTCGTTTTTGGTGCACTTTGTCGTACTAAAATATCAAATAATGACATTTACTTTTACACGTTGTATACCATATAAATGAGGTGCTACAAACGTCTTCGGCCTGCAGTCCCATTGGCTGGGGTAGAACTGTCTTCAGTATTGATTCCCGCTTCGAACTCAGCCCCAATGCTCAGCGAAGGTGCGTCTGGAGTCGCCCTGTACAGCAGTGGGATAGCAACTTGACTGTTGCAAATTGGATTGTAGAGTGTAATATGGTTAGCGATTTCAATGTCTGGTTAAAATCGACGTTTAACGTGATCCAAGAACAAGATCTTTGATGCAACAGTAATTTGTTCCCATTGGGATGCTTAATATCGGTGAGCACCTTTGCCGCTCACCGTTGGAGTGCTCCATTTCGTTGAGTACCCACGGCAGGTGAGCCTGTCATTATCACATCGGGGGCATTTTAACTTATTACAAAGGTTGTGGTTTGTATTCCGCGTAGCGGCCAGCGTGAGATTTACAGCGGTTTGATGTAAACGCACACCCTGTTGGAGGGGTTCGAGAGAGGCGACCGAATTGAACCATTCAGGTGGTTTGGGCACTTGTCACAGCCAACCCCGTAGGAAACAGAAGATAACGTTGCCATACGAGTAGCTTATTTGCCAGAAATGTCTAGCCATATTATTTGCATTGTACACATTTACAACACACTCAAGTAACGTCTGAAGATCGGTATGTACCTTTAGAATACAAAGGTTTATATTTACATCGTAAATGAAAGTAGAACCAAATGCTTTGTGTCTTAAATGAAAAAACCAGCAGAGTTGATATTTGTCGATTACAGCGCCATCTACCACGAATGGAAAACAATGGTTTGGGTAGGCCGTACGAATTTTTTTTTACGGACAGACTTTTCTACATGACCCCCTACCACCCACTCGTGGTTGTGTTGGTAGGTATCGCTTGGTCTCACGCTGTTAGTAAGGGACTTGTGCCTTGGTGCGCGGCAGTAGTTAAGTGCGGCGAACAAAAGTTCGTGAAATACGGAGCAACAAATACTCTTAGGAAAAGCTACATACTCTATGATTTACCAATTTTACCGTACATGTGAAAATACATTTGTTTCATACGATGCTTGCGCAGTTTCGTCATTCAAACTATAATAAATAGATCAGTTTTTAATGTATCAGTGCGTTTTCGTTACTTACACTTTGCCGACAATCAACAGAGACACAAAGAAATAAATCCAGATAGACTACAAGATAAAACCACCCCTAATTAACAAATGATTAATCGAACGGTTCTCTACAGTGATTTCGGATAAGCATTTTGCTTACTCTTCGTATGTATAATCCTCTTCATGATTTAGCGCGTTTTCGTCAGTAAGTGCAAATATAGTCTGTAAGCAAGTATTATAAAAACAATATATTACGTATAAGCAATGAAAAGTGCATGCCTAATGAAATAAAGTAACTTCCACGCCTTTCGAGCTTAATTTAAATAGCATTATGTTAAGAGAGTATTACTAAGCTGACTCTGACCCTGCTGTGTTAACTGCGGTTAAATATGTCTGCGTAACGTAACGCTAATGACAGTGTGGAGGGAACAGGGTGAGAATTGTGTAAGCCGAGTATATTAACTAATACGGTAAAGTTAAAAAATCATAGAGAATAGCCTTTTCTAAGACAACTAAGTGTTCTACATCGCGCAGTACACTGACGTATCTGCCAATCACAACCACTCGCCTCGATTCACCACAGTACTGGTAAAACACCTTGAAGACTCTCTCACAGTTACATTGCATCAAGAGTGAAACAATCAAAAATTTTTTACATATATGGTAATGTTCGTAAGTCATATACACTGAAGAGCCAAAGAAACTAGTACGCCTTCCTAATATCGTGTAGCCCGCGAGTACGAGGAAGTACCACAACACGACGTAGCATGGACTCGACTAATGTCTGAAGTACTGCTGGAGGAAACTGACACCATGAATCCTGCAGGACTGTCCCTAAATCCGTAAGGTTACGAGAGGGGTGGAGATCTCTTCTGAACAGCATGTTGCAAGTGTGAGGGTACTAGTGTGTAGTATCTGTAAGTGGTTGTTCTTTGGAGGGCGACAATGCCCAGTGGCGCAGAGAGTCGCAAGCAGAGGCAGTTGTTGAGAGGCTGTGGAAGGTGTAGGCTGCGTGAGCCAAAGGCGGTTGCGTAGCGAAGGATTTATCTCTGGTTAATAGCAGTGGCACACAGTTTGAATAATAGTGTGTTTGTGTTTGTGCAGTGTGATAAAGGAAATAAATTAAATTTTACCAGTTCTTGATGCCTCTCCATCAGGTAGTACCACGCCATTGCATTTAACAACGAACGAAGTCTCGATATACACGGTCAAGTACAACAAGAAGATTGTAACATAATAATCGTTAATTAACCCATATAATCTCCCAAGGAGATGGGAGCTTATACAAGGCATCATGCATATGCTCAATAATGTTCATGTCTCGATAGTTTGCTCGCCAGCGGAAGTGTTTGAACTGAAGAGTGTTCCTGGAGCCACTCCGTAGCAATTCTGGACGTGCGGGGTGTTACATTGTCATACTGGAATTGCAAAAGTCCGTCGGAATGCACACTGGACACTAACCGATGCAGATGATTAGGAAGGCTGCTTAGGTAAGTGTCACCTGTCAAAGTCATATCTACACGTCTCAGGGGTGTCATATCACTCAAACTGCACAGGCCTCACATCTCCACCAGCTTGAACAGTCCCCTGGTGACAAGCAGTGCCCATGGATTCATAAGATCGTCTCCATACGCGTACCTGTCCATCCGCTCGATACAATTTGAAACGAGACTCGTCCTAACAGACGACATGTTTCCAGTCATCAACAGTCCAATGTCGGCGTTGACGGGCCCAGGCGAGGCGTAAAGCTTTTTGTCACGCAGTCATCAAGGGTACACCTTCGGCTCCGAAAACCCATATCGATGATGTTTCGTTGAATGGTTCCCATGCTGACACTTGTTGACCTAGCATTAAAAACTGCAGCAGTTTGCGGAAGTGTTGCACTTCTGTCACGTTGAACGATTCTCTTCAGTGGTCGTTGGTCCCGTCTTGCAGGATCTTTTTCCGGCCGCAGCGATGTCGGAGATTAGTTTTATACGGGAATTCTGATACTCACGGTACACTCGTGAAATGGTCGTACAGGAAAATTCCCAATTCATCGCTACCTCGGAGATGCTGTGCCCCATCGCTCGTGCACCGACTATAACACCACGTTCAAACTCACATAAATCTTGATAACCTGCCATTGTAGCATCAGTAACCGATCTAACAACTGCGCCAGACACTTGTTCTCTTATCTAGGCGTTGCCGACCGCTTCGGTGTAACACTATTTATCGATCCATATTTCGCCGATTTTGCCTACCTCACTCAGCCACTACCACTTACCGCGACCAAACTAACACGATAACTACACTCATAATATCCTTAATGAGATATACGTCTGTATGCATCTCATACGTAGAACGTTACGCGTGCCTGCTCCCATGCCATACATTCTGACCCGGGCAACGAACTGGATGAGAAAAACTTGCGATACCTGCAAGAAAATGACACAGGTTCCGAGCCAGAAGCACAATCCCACAATGGGACAGCTTTCACGAGATAATTAGCAATCGAATAAGCTGGTGGCTGGGATCTGTTGCAGCTGCGGTGTTTATTTCTTCGCATGGGCCATTACTATGGAGTAACACTTGTATGCAGCAACAACCTGACGTAATGAAAGTTTACTTTATTACTGGCACTTCCTGGCAGATTAAAACTGTCTGCCGGACCGAGACTCGAACTTCGGATCTTTGCATCACGCGGGCAAGTGCTCTACCATCTGAGCTACCCAAGCACGACTCACGACCCGTCCTCACAGCTTCAGTTGTCCCAGTACTTCGTCTCCTACCTTCCAAACCACAGAAGCTCTTCTGCGAGCCTTGAAGAATTGGCACTCCTGGAAGAAAGGATATTGCAGAGACATGGCTTAGCCACAGCCTGGGGGATATTAACAGAATGATACTGGTTACTTTATTGGTTCAATTGCCTATGAGCACTATGGGACTTAACATCTGAGGTCATCAGTCCCCTAGAACTTACAACTACTTTAACCTAACTAACCTAAGGATATCACACACATCCATGCCCGAGGCAGTATTCGAACCTGCGACCGTAGCAATCGCGCGGTTCCAGACTGAAGCGCCTAGAACCGCTCGGCCACTGCGGCCGGCTGGTACTTTATTACTGTTTAATTACACAGTGATTTACCTCATATAATGTAGGTTTACTTTTTCGTTGTTTGATGAAGCTAAGATTAAACTGCGATTTTGCTCATACATGGTTGCCTTAGTAACATAGAACAGCTGTTCTTTACATCCGTACAAAGTACGTCGCGCGCCCGCTTGCGTAATAATAGCAGCGCAGTCCTTCACTAATAAACACGAAAATATCAGTTCTGCAGAAGCATCAAAGGATTCTTACGAAAATTCCAATAGAGTTTCAGTTTCGCAAAATACGAAGGCCACACACAGCCCGCTACCCTGGCCATACTAGAGTAGAAGTTGATTCCTTATTGCTCTCGCAAAGTGCAAAACATCCACACCACGCCTGAGGTTTTGTGGACCTCCTACCCCGCCGTACGTCAGCGCCGGCACGGAGACCTGCCTCTGAACAAACAGAGCGCTCCATTGATTCGGGCTGAAACACGTCTCCTCTCTCTAGGACGGGTTCAGGACCCACCCGGGGCAGGCGATGAGTCGTACGGAGGCGGGGTGTGGATGTTTTACCAAATAGGCGCGCCACCACTGACGGAACAGTTTCTGTCAACCTGCAGACTACAGGGCCCCTCATCGTGCAAGATACTTCCAGTCAGCGTTTGGTATTAGGAAGCCTCCAAATCTCGTATATATACTTCACATTCGCCGTTCAAAATTATGTTTGAGAACATTTTCCATATTATCCCCACTCTTTGTAATCAAACAAAGAAAATGTTTACAGTGCTTCAAATAGTAATATTCGCAGTAAACTAAAAAAGGTATTCATTTAATGTTACATATTTTAAAAGAAGAAATGTTGATGTTTGCTGCTTTGACAGGCAGGTGGCGAGGAGCTAGATAGGAGCTGGCGTGTGTAGCTGGCTGTCTAACTAGCAGGCGTATAGCCTGCTACTGGCGGAATGTGAGCGCGACGAAGGACAGCAATTCTATAGTCTATAGGCTAGATAATGCGAGTGCTTTTTCGCAGGGAGAGTGGTCTTCCTCGGCCCTCGCGAGGTGTGACGGTGCCTTATGCCGAGGTCGCAAAGTATTAGGGTGGTGCATAAGAAGGCAGCGTTTTTCTTCCGTGTATTAATATTGTTATGGGTTTTGGATTTTACGAAGTGTGTTCTACGTCACTGGCCCCTTACCTGCATTTGTCGTAAATCCCTCGCCCAGCGTAAAGTTCCAAGCGACTGGAAAAAAGCTGTGTGTAGCCTTCTTATCTTGACAAACTGAAACTTTATTGGAATTTTCGTAAGAATCCTTTGATGCTTGTGCAAAACTGATATTTTCGTGTTTATTAATGAAGGATTGCGCTGCTTTTAATACAGAAGAGTGCGCGTGGCGAACTGTATACGGATGTAAAGAACATGCATGTATGAGCAAAATCGCAGTTTAATCTTAGCTTCATCAACTTCAGTTGCTGCAGAATCCTTGAACATGTTCTCAGTTGGAAGACAAAATACTTTCTTGAGACGGAGAAGCTTATGTCCACGAATCAGTATGGTTTTAGAAAGCATCGTTCGTGCGAAACTCAGCTTGCCCTTTCCTCACGTGACATACTGAGAACTATGTATGAAGGGCAAGAGGCAGATTCCATATTTCTAGATTTGCGGAAAACATTTGACAACGTGCCCCATTGTAGACTGTTAACGAAACTACGAGCATATCGAACACGTCCACAGATATGTGACTGGCTCGAAAACTTCTTAAATAATAGAACCCAGCATGTTGTCCTCGACGGTGAGTGTTCCTCAGAGACCACGAAGTGTGGCAGGACGGCTGTTGTTCTTGATACAGGATGAGGCAGCTAAGTCATAACAGACCTTGTATCTCCCCAACCGTAGTAGATACAAAGATGCCGTTTGGACAGTGAATTGCAGGGACAGGGGTTTCTCGAATACATCACATTTCATGCTTGTGCAATTTTTTATTACAGAGATACGAGGCCATCTTTGGTATATGTGTATATCATAATATTTCGGCGAATAGTTTTTGAGACAGATATATATATGTACGAGAACAAACCGTATCTCAAAAACTATTCGCCTAAATATTATTATATACACATATTTGAAGGCATCTTTTTAAGCCCATCATGTTACGATAAACTTTAACATAGTGTTCCATTTAAAAAGAAAACAAAGATGGTCTTATATCTCTGTAACAAAAAATAGTACAAACATGAAATGTCCCTGCAATTTACTGTCCAAACGGCATCTTTGTATCTATTACGGATGGGGAGATGCAAGGGGTGTTATGACTTAGCTGCCTCACCCTGTATACACAAATGATTTGGTGGAAGGGTGGGCAGCAATCTGCGGTTGTTTGTGGATGATGTCGTGGTGTATGCTAAGGAGTCGAAGTTGAGTGACTGTAGGTAGATACAAGACGACTTAGTCGAAATTTCCAGTTGCTGTGATCTATTGGAGCTAGCCCTAAATGTGGAAAAATGTAAGTTAATGTGGATTAGTAGGAAGGACAAACCTGTAATGTTCGGATACAGAATTACTAGTGTCATGCTTGACACTGTCAAGTAGTTTAAATATCTGGGCGCATTGTTGCAAAGCGATATGAAATGGAACGAGGATGTGAGAACTGTGACGGGGAATGCGAATGGTCGACTTCGTTTTATTGGGAGAATATAGGAAAGAGTGGTTCACCTGTAAAAGAGACCTCATATAGGACGCTGGTGCGACCTATTCTTGAGTACTGCTCGAGTGTTTGGGATCCGTAGCAGGTAAGACAGAAGGAAGACATCGAAGCAGTTCAGAAGGGGGATGCTAGCTTTGTTACCGGTAGGTTCGAACAACACGTAAGTGCTATGGAGATGCTTCAAGAGCTCAATTGGGAATCCCTGGAGGGAAGGCGACGTTGTTTTCGAGAAACACTATAGAGAAAATTTAGAGAACCGGCATCGGAAGATGACCGCCAAACGATTCTACATCCGCCAACTTAAATTGCGCATAAGGAGCACGAAGATAAGATACGAGGAATTAGGGCTCATACCGAGGTATACAGGGTGAGTCACCTAACGTTACCGCTGGATATATTTCGTAAACCACATCAAATACTGACGAACCGATTCCACAGACCGAACGTGAGGAGAGGGGCTAGTGTAATTGTTCAATACAAACCATACAAAAATGCACGGAAGTATGTTTTTTAACACAAACCTACGTTTTTTTAAATGGAACCACGTTAGTTTTGTTAGCACATCTGAACATATGAACAAATACGTAATCAGTGCCGTTTGTTGCATTGTAAAATGTTAATTACATCCGGAGATATTGTAACCTAAAGTTGACGCTCAGTTGCGTGTTGTAACAAACACGGGCCACGGTCGGCGAGCAGTATCTGCAGGGAAGTGTCCCGCTGGAAACGCGTCAACGTATGTGGTATCAGCATGATGGTGCACCCATACATTCCGCAATTAACACTAGGCTGACCCTTGACAGGATGTTCGACGGGCGTTTCATAGGACGTGGAGGACGCATAAATTGGCCAGCCCGTTCTCCTGATCTTACACCTCTGCACTTCTTTCTGTGGGGTACGTTAAAGGAGAATGTGTACCGTGATGTGCCTACAACCCCAGAGGATATGAAACAATATATTGTGGCTGCCTGCGGCGACATTACACCAGATGTACTGCGGAGTGTACGACATTCATTACGACAGAGATTGCAATTGTGTGCAGCAAATGATGGCCACCACATTGAACATCTATTGGCCTGACATGTCGGGACACACTCTATTCCACTCCGTAATTGAAAACGGAAACCACGTGTGTACATGTACCTCACCCCTCATGGTAATGTACATGCGCGTCAGTGAAAAAGACCAATAAAAATGTGTTAGCATGTGGACGTAATGTGCTGTTCCAGTCTCTTCTGTACCTATGGTCCATCACCGTTCCCTTTGGATCCCTACGTAATTCGGTGCTCTCCGATACACACGATCGAACAGCGGAGGAGTGGTACTCAAGCGTCAACTTTAGATTACAATATCTCCGGATGTAATTAACAATTTACAATGCAACAAACGGCACTGATTACGTATTTGTTTATATGTTCAGATGTGCTAACAAAACTAACGTGGTTCCATTTAAAAAACGTAGGTTTGTGTTAAAATTCATACTTCCGTGCATTTTTGTATGGTTTGTATTAACCAATTACACTAGCCCCTGTCCTCACGTTCGGTCTGTGGAATCGGTTCGTCAGTATTTGATGTGGTTTACGAAATATATCCAGCGGTAATGTTAGGTGACTCAGCCTGTATAGACAGTCGTTTTCCCCTCGCTTTATTTGAGAGTGGAACAGGAAAGGAAATGACAAGTACAGGATACCCTGCGCCACGCACCGTCCGATTGCGGAGGATCTATGCAGATGTAGAATTATAGATTGTCGTATTTTATCTGTACTTAAATGTTCGTATTTGAGTTGCCATATTGTCATTTTGCCATTTGAAGACAGTGAGTGGAGCTGTGGACGCTAGAAAGTGGAGTACCAAGTCAAGAAATTGGAACATTTCCGACATATTTTTCTGTGTGGCTTCAATGGAGGGCTGGCAGCAGCGGAGTTAGCCAGAAACATTTGAGCCGGATTAGGGGATAGTGCCACTGAACAGAGCACCGCAAGAAAGTGCTTTTGTCGTTTTAAAAAGGATCGTTTTGACATTAGTGACTGTCCACGTTCAGGAAGACCTTGAGGGCTTCATGAAGATTGCTTAAACGCATTAATCCACAATATTTGACGTCAGTGTACTCTAGAAGTGGAAAATGTGATGAACTGTGCTCAACCCACCATCGTGTGACATTTGTATGCTTATCAATTGAAGACAGAAAGTCTGTATATGAGCCCCCGATCATTTTATATTTAGCACTTTTATGTTCACACGTTTCGGCTTATCGCCAGCTTCAGATCTGTTGTAACGTTAAAATATTCTGATATAAATCATATTCAGGTTAAACATGTAAAGAAATCTGTGCGATCAATACGGACTTGTAAAAATAAAACATTTGTATGCAGTGCGGAAGGTTCAAAAACCGGGGGTGCTCTAAGCCAAACACACAAAAATCAACGGATGGCCGTATTTGCAACTCTGGCTGTGAACAACACCGACCATTCCTGTCCTGTCCTGGAGACGAAAAATGGTATTTTTATGCTAACATAAGGAAGACAGAGGAATGGTTGAACCTCCCTCTACAAAGACCTGAGCCCATCCAGAAAAGATAATGTGCAGCTGGTGGAACAGTGACTGTGTGGTGTACTACAAATTGCTTCCTCGAGGTGTAACAATCACTGCTGACATTTATTGTCGGCAACTGAAACATCTTACAGACGGAATTGGAGAGCAGAGACAAGAAAGACTACGTCAAGTGCCCGCCCGCATTCTGCTAGACTGACAAGAAACACCATACAGGAGTTCGGTTGGCAAGTCATTCCGCAGCCGCTCCTGATGTCACACGAAATCACAACCCCAGGTATCCGCTCCCGGTAACTCAGTGGCCAGCGCGACAGAATGTCAACCCTGAGGGCCATGGTTCGATTTCCGGCTGCGCCGGAGATTTTCTCCGCTCAGGGACTGGGTGTTTTGTTGTCCTAATCACCATTATTTCATCCCCATCGACACGCAAGTCGCCGAAGTGGCGTCAAATCGAAAGACTTGCACCCGGCGAACGGTCTACCCGACTGGAGGCCCTAGCCACACGACATTTACAACCCCAGGTGTAGATCAAGTGTGTCTAACAAGCAGACAGGTTAAATGCACGTCCTCAATTGGCCTCCTCCTAACCTACACACGGCCGTCACTGGCGCCGAGGTAGAAACAGCTTCCATCGGAAAATACAACAGACCTCCACCCTGCCCTGCAATGAGCTCTCACTTGGCTCAAAAAATGGTTCAAATGACTCTGAGCACTATGGGACTGAACTTCTGAGGTCATCAGTCCCCTAGAACTACTTAAACCTAACTAACCTAAGGACATCACACACATCCATGCCCGAGGCAGGATTCGAACCTGTGACCGCAGCAGCAGCGTGGTTCCAGACTGAAGCGCTAAAACGCCTAGAACCGCCTGGCCACCGCGGCCGGCTGCTATGCAGCGCGCTGTTTTTTTGCTCGATTTCGTTTCCTAAAGTGCATGGAATGTCTACGCCGGTATATGAAACCTTTACCATTCAAAGTATTTGTGGTGTACCGCTCAGAGGGAAAATACATTGTCACTTGACACGAAAGGGTATATTTTCATCCGGGAAAAGGTGTATTTTCAACCTGGAGAAAGTCTATTTTCAACTTGGAAGTCATGGAAATATCAGAATTTTTTGTTTTCTTCTCGTCTGTGTTTACACCTTTGATTTTGAAATAATAAGAAAGTCTACCCCGTTCTTGTGGACGCTTATGTCTGTTAGTGAAGCAGACGAGAAGTTGCGCCGTATATCCGAGGCAGACACCAACATCCACAGAAGAGGCCTGCTGCAGTGGAACCGCAGAGCATTTTTATAGAGATGGGGCCCCTCCACGCCCACACCAACGTGGTGGCCAGACCAAAAGTTCTACTGTCATCTCCGTCAACATGTTAGTTATCTAATGAGTAGATCACAGGATGCTGGGCTGTGGTGTTATCCGTTCATCTGGGTAAGACTACGCATTAACACGGTCCATCAGGTGATAGATAGTGGACGAAACGCGAGTGAGGGTAGCAATTTGAAGAACAGAGGGAAAAAAGTGCCAAAGCTCGTGCCGTGGGAAAAAACCTCTGCCACAGTGGGATGGGTAGTAAGAGCAGTCAGTAGTGGCTTACAAGCTGCGATAGTTCATGCAAGGTTGGATTTGTTAGTATGGGTATCATGCATCATTACCGTGGCAGGCGATGGCGATGTATCCGAGTTTGCTGCAGCTGCTGCATTCCTGGAACAATCAAGACCGTTATATAGTAGTGGGAGATCGGCCATAGGTCATCTCACTGTGCGGGGGATGTGTGGAGATTGTCTGCATGCAGTGTACGGTACGGCTTCGCTGCGTGGTGCCAGTTATTCGGCCGTGTGTTCCAGCTGGATATCCAGTAATGGCGTCTCATTAACAGGGGCTCACCTGTACCGTTGTGTTTGTGTGTGCTTGGCCATAGATGTTAGGTCCTTACAAGTACGTCTTTTGATCTTTTATGTTTCCATCTATGGTTGTGGTCGTACTTCCCCAGATTCAGAATAAACGGGTTCTGCGAATGTCTGAAGTTTCTGTATAGTCTTGTGGTGAGTTTGTGGATTACCTCCGTGAGGGTCTCAAGTCGGTATTCCCGGTGAAGGTCCGCGACGCGTGTGTAACGCGGAGCGTTGCTTATGATTTTGAGTACTTTGTTTTGTATGAGCTGCAGACGGCGCAGGCGTGTAGGCGCAGCGTATCCCCAGACGGGAGCTGCGTACGTCATCAGGGGTCGGATAAGTGTCATGTATATGGACCTCGACACCCTTCTGTTCAGTGTGCTACGCCTGTTGAGCATAGGATAGAGCTGTTTGAGCCTCGCGCTATCTCGGTTGGTCATGTGTTGTATGTGGTCCCCCCAGAGTAATTTCCGGTCCAGCCAGACACCGAGGTGTTTGACATTCTCGCGGAAACGTGTTGGGCGTGCACGTAGAGTTATTGGGTTGCAGTGTTGATGTTTGCGTAATAGTTTCGGTCTTCTAGTGAACAGAACGGCTTCGCACTTGTCGACATTTACTCTAACACGCCATTTCACCAGCCAAGGCTCAGCCACACTGAGTGCAGTCTGTAAGCGTGACGTAATGTTTGACGGTTTCCAATCTTGCGCGAGGATGGCTGTGTCATCCGCGTAGATTGCCATCGTTGTGTTGTGTGTGGTTGGGCGGTCGTTTATGTAGAGGTTAAACAGTAGGGGCCCTAGGATGCTTCCCTGGGGTACTCCCGCGTGTATACCGTGTCGTGTTGATTTTTTTTCCCTGCACGTCAGTGTTGAAACTCCTGTCTGTGAGGTATGAGTGTATTAGACGCACCAGCCCGTCGAAGAATCCCGCGTCGCTGAGTTTGCGAATGAGGCTGTTGTGCCACAGACTGTCGAAAGCCTTTTCAATGTCTAGGAACACCACCCCTGTTGCTTTGTTTGTGTTGAAGCGATGTGTTACATGTTCAACGACCCGTAAGAGTTGTTGTGTTGTGGTGATTCCTGAAGCCGAATTGCTCCGGTCTCAGGATGTCATTTGTTATGCAGTGCCTAGTGATGCGTTTGAGAATCACCTTCTCAAAAAGGCTGATGGGGGTCGGTAATTTTGTGGGAGGCTGTGGTCTTTCCCCGGCTTCCTGAACATCAGGATCTTGGCCGTCTTCCAAAAGGCGGGGAAGTGTTGGTGTGAGAGCAGCTGGCGGTTGGTTATCTGGACAGCCGGTGGCGGGCTCTCGCGTTGGAGAGGCGGTCGAGAGGCCGCGCCGCGCAGATAGCGGGAGGCAGGCGCGGTCGGTACGTCCCAGCCAGCACACGCGCCTGCTGCCCCACTGACTCCCACAGCTGAGGCAGCGGCGTGGATACACCGCGCTCCCCGTCCGAGACACGCTCAAACCGTCGGCAATCCTCTGTCCCCAGGAAACACTCAAGCCGCGTCGCCGTTCCTGCGAACTACGATGGGACCTCACGTGCTAGTCTGTTAATTTTCTACATCTTAGGTTGGTTGGTTGTTTGGTTAATTTGGAGGAAGGGATCAAACAGCGGCTTAATCGGTTCCATCGGACTAGGGATGGATGCGGAAGGAAGTCGGGCGTGCCCTTTCAAAGGAACCATCCCAACATTCGCCTCCCAAATGCGACTCCAGTGTGCTACATCTACACTACTGGCCATTAAAATTGCTACACCAAGAAGAAATGCAGATGATATACGGGTGTTCATTGGAAAAATATATTATACTAGAACTGACATGTGATTACATTTTCACGCAATTTGGGTGCATAGATCCTGAGAAATCAGTACCCAGAACAACCACCTCCGGCCGTAATAGCGGTCTTGATACTCCTGGGCATTGAGTCAGAGCGTGGATGGCGTGCACAGGTACAGCTGCCCGTGCAGCTTCAACACGATACCACAGTTCATCAAGAGTAGTGACTGGCGTATTGTGAAGAGCCAGTTGCTCGGCCACCATTGATCAGACATTTGCAATTGCTGAGAGATCTGGAGAATGTGCTGGCCACGGCATCAGTCGAACATTTTCTGTATCCAGAAAGGCCCGTACAGGGCCTGCAACATGCGGTCGTGCATTATCCTGCTGAAATGTAGGTTTTCGCAGGGATCGAATGAAGGGTAGAGCCACGGGTCGTAACACATCAGAAATGTAACGTCCAAAGTTCCGTCAGTGCAAACAAGAGGTGACCGAGACGTGTAACCAATAGCACCCCGTACCATCACACCGGGTGATACGCCAGTATGGCGATGATGAATACACGCTTCCAATGTTCGTTCACCGCGATGTCGCCAAACACGGATGCGACCATCACGATGCTGTAAACAAAACCTGGATTCATCCGAAAAAATGACGTTTTGCCATTCGTGCACCCAGGTTCGTAGTTGAATACACCATCGCAGGCGCTCCTGTCTGTAATGCAGCGTCAAGGGTAACCGCAGCCGTGGTCTCCGAGCTGATAGTCCGTGCTGCTGCAAACGTCGTCGAACTGTTCGTGTAGATGGTTATTGTCTTGCAAACGTCCCCATCTGTTGACTCAGGGATCGAGACGTGGCTGCACGATCCGCTACAGCCATGCGGATAAGATGCCTGTCATCTCGACTGCTAGTGATACTAGGCCGTTAGGATCCAGCACGGCGTTCCGTATTACTCTCCTGAACCCACCGATTCCATATTCTGCTAACAGTCATTGGATCTCGACCAACGCGAGCAGCAATGTCGCGATACGATAAACCGCAATCGGCTACAATCCGACCTTTATCCAAGTCGGAAACTTGATGGTGCACATTTCTCCTCCTTACACGAGGCATCACCACAATGTTTCACCAGGCAACGCTGGTCAGCTGCTGTTTGTGTGTGAGAAATAGGTTGGAAACTTTCCTTATGTCAACACGTTGTAGGTGTCGGCACCGGCGCCAACCTTGTCTGAACTCTCTGAAAAGCTAATCATTTGCATATCACAGCATCTTCTTCCTGTCGGTTAAATTTCGCGTCTGTAGCACGTCATCTTCGTGGTGTAGCAATTTTAATGGCGACTAGTGTAGTTCTACATGGGTACTCCGCAAATCACATTTAAGTGCCTGGTAGAGAGTTCTTCGAACCACCTTCACAATTCTATTCTCTATTATTCCAATCTCGTATAGCTCGCGGAAAGAATGAAGACCTGTATCTTTCCGTACGAGCTCTGATTTCCCTTATTTTACTGAGGTGATCGTTCCTCCCTATGTAGGTCGGTGTTAACAAAATATTTTCACAATCGGAGGAGAAAGTTGATAATTGAAATTTCATGAGAAGGTTCCGTCGCAACGAAAAATGCCTTTCTTTTAACGATGTCCAGCCCAAATCCTGTACCATTTCTGGGACACTATCTTCCATATTTCGCGACAATACAAAACGTGCTGCCTTTCTTTGAACGTTTTCGGTGTACTACGTTAATCCTGTCTGGTAAGGATCCCACACCGCGCAGCAGTATTCTAAAAGAGGACGGACAAGCGTAGTGTAGGCAGTCTCCTTAGTAAGTCTGTTACATTTTCTAAGTGTTCTGCCAATAAAACGCAGTCTTTGGTTAGCCTTCCCCACAACATTTTCTACGTGTTTCTTCCAGTTCAAGTTGTTCGTAATTGTAATTCCTAGGTATTTAGTTGAATTTGCGGCCTTTAGATTAGACTGATTTATCGTGTAACCGAAGTTTGGGTTTCTTTTAGCACTGATATGGATGACCTATTACTTTTCCTTATTTAGGGTCAACTGCCACCTTTCGCACCGTCCAGATATCTTTTCTGAATCGTTTTACAGTTTGTTTTGATATTCTGGTGACTTTATTAGTCGACAAACGACAGTGTCATCTGGAAACAACCGAAGACGGCTGCTCAGATTGTCTCCCAAATCGTTTATGTACATAAGGAACAGCAAAGGGCCTATAACACTATCTTGGAGAACGCCAGAAATCACTTCTGTTTTACTCGATGTCTTTCCGTCATTTACTACGAACTGAGACCTCTCTGACAAGAAATCGCAAATCCAGGCACATAACTGAAACGATATTCCATAAACACGCAATTTTACTACGAGCCTCTTGTGTGGTACAGTGTCAAAAGCCTTCCGGAAATCCAGGAATACGAAATCGATCTGAAATCCCTTGTCAGTAGCACTTCACACTTAATGTGAATAACGAGCTTGTTGTGTTTCACAGGAACGATATTTTCTAAACCCATGTTGACTGTGTGTCAATAGACAGTTTTCTTCGAGGCTGACCACTGCGCCACCTCGCTCCATTTAGGTTGCTGCTTCGTAGCGTTTTTGTTTTGCATGTCGGTATTCGGGTTTATTTCTAGAATGTCATTTTTTATTTGCAGTTCACTGTAGCTGTTTGAGTGACAGGAGCTGTGGACGCTAGAAAATGCAGTGCCAGGTGGAGAAATCGGAATGTATCCGATATATTCTTCAGTTTAAGTTCAGCAGGGCGGATTTGTGTCGAGGTCCGGTGAGCCGGCCAGTCTGTGGATGGTTTTTAGTCGGTTTTCCATCTACCTCCGCAAATGGGGGCTGGTTCCCCTTATTCCGCCTCAGCTACACTATGTCGGCGATTGCTGCGCAAACAAGTTCTCCACGTACGCGAACACCACCATTACCACGCAAACATAGGAGTTTCACTCTGGTTTGAGACGTTCCCTGGGGGATCCACCAGGGGCCGAACCGCACCATAACCCTGAAAGAGTGGTTCGGTGTGGGGCGGCGGAGGGGTGAAGTGGACTGCGGTAGTCGTCGTGGGGTTGCGGACCACTGCGGCTGCGGCAGGGACGGAGCCTCTCCGTTGTTTCTTGGTCCCCGGTTAACATAACATAAGTTCAGTAGAGGACTGGCAACAGCAGGGACAGCTGGCATGCGCGACAGCGGCACCTCCCATCCGTCGTCAAATTGAGATTGTGAAGAGTCCTCACATGTCCCGTGCTCCGAAGAAGAAGAAGAAGAAGCTGCGTGACGTTGGGTACCTAGGGTTTGTTGATTACTAATGTTAATGGTTTCATAATCTCCTCTTCGGTATCCCACAGTGGAACGTAGGTTGTAAGCCATCCTGAAATATCCAATAAATAATACACTCGTGCCAACATCTGCCACCTAAAGTGTAAACAAAATTCATTGCCACATTTACAATGCCAATGTTTCTTCTCTGTAGACAACTTGTGTACAAGCCTATATTTATTTTTACCCTGATCAGGAGACCTCACTACCCGTGAGGCCATTTTCTAGGATGGCCTTCGGCTGTGCGTCTGAGGTATGACTTGTGAGGTTCTCTTATTGAGGTTCTAATAATTATACCACAAAGGCCTATAACGACCCTGTCTAAAATCAAAGTACCTATTAGCACACCTTATTCCGTTAGGCATAAAAACAAATTCTCTATGCCCGCATCTCGTGGTCGTGCGGTAGCGTTCTCGCTTCCCACGCCCGGGTTCCCGGGTTCGATTCCCGGCGGGGTCAGGGATTTTCTCTGCCTCGTGATGGCTGGGTGTTGTGTGCTGTCCTTAGGTTAGTTAGGTTTAAGTAATTCTAAGTTCTAGGGCACTGATGACCTCAAGATGTTAAGTCCCATAGTGCTCAGTGCCATTTGAACCAACCAAATTCTCTATATGCCTCCCTAAACTGACGAATTAAATCATCAAGGTTCGGCTTATAAGACCACAGTTCTTCTAACACAATAACAGCAGCAGAATAATTTAGTTTGTTGCCATAAATGGTAATAGCTAATTCATCAATCCTCTGTTGATTGTTGGGAACTAGGAATGCCAGGCGCAGGTCGTGCGGATAATTTCGGATATGGTCCTAGTTGGCATAAAAAAACTCCAACGCAGACATTAGCTGTAAACAATAACCTTTATTCAGAAAGTAACAGTAACCTTCCTCTTACAAAATGTCATATACACTCTATTTCTTACAACATATGTTACATATTTAACTTCACTCTGAACATTATCAGTTTTCTCAGGTTCATCACCAGCAATTTGTAATCCAATATAAAATGGGTTAGTACCTTGAAACAAACGATTCTTTGCTTTACACTGGTTTTCCAAATCAGTCCATGATTTAACCTTGTCCATATCAGCACTTGTTTCTGGTTTAGAATACGTTACAAACTTAAATCTATTCCTCCTACTATATTTACGCCATGGAACACCTGCAGCGCGTGTTGGGATAATGCCACTGGACAGAGCACGGCAAGAAAATGGTTTTCTCGTTTTAAAGCGGGTTGTTTCGATATTATTGACTCTCTACCGCGAGGAAGACTTAAAATCAGGACTGATAAGGATAGTTTAACCGTATTAACCCGCAATGATCCACATCAGTGTAGTCGAGAACTGGCAAATGTGACGAATTGTGATGGTTTCATCATCGTGCGACAGTCAGTACAGTGCGGGAGGTTAAAAAATTAGGTGTATGGAATATATCATGCTCTAAGCCAAAATCACAAAACTCACGTGGCCATATTTGTATCTCTGCATGCTCGTAATCAATTCTCGGGTAGGTGCGGCTGCCCCGGATCGAATCCGCCCGGCGGATTAACGACGAGGGCCGATGTGCCGGCCAGCCTGGATGTGGTTTTTAGGCGGTTTTCCACACCGCGCTAGGTGAATACCGGGCTGGTCCCCATGTTCCGCCTCAGTTCCACGGCTCGCAGACCTCTGAACACATTCGCACTATTCCACGACTTACACTCGACGCAGACAGTTGGGGTACACTAATTCCGTCCCGAGCGGTACGGGATGGCGGCAGGAAGGGCATCTGGCCACCCCTTAACCATTAACACGCCAAATCCGATTAACGATGGCTGACCCTGCGTAACTGCGGGACAAGGCTCATGCGATAGATAGAATGCTCGTCATTAATAGGCTCGTGGACACCAGCGACCATTCCTTTCCTGTATCGTTCCTGGTGACGAGTAATGGTGTGTTTGTGCTGACATAAGGAAAAGAAAGGAATGGTTAAACTCAAACAAAGCAGCACCTCCCTGAGCAAAGACATGAGCGCATCAACAAAAGATAATGTTATGCATCTGGTGCAACGGCGACGGTTTCTTGTACTGCGAATTATTTCCCCGAGATGTAACCATAACGGCTGACATTTATTGTCAACAACTGAGATGTAGAGTCAGTCCGAGAACAACGACCAGGAAGTTTGCGTGAAGTGATACTACTCCACGATAATGGTTCAAATGGCTCTGAGCACTATGGGACTGAACAATTGAGGTCATCAGTCTCCTAGAACTTAGAACTACTTAAACCTAACTAACCTAAATAATGCGCCGGCCGCGGTGGCCGAGCGGTTCCAGGCGCTACAGTCTCGAACCGCGCGATCGCTACGGTCGCAGGTTCGAGTCCTGCCTCGGGCATGGCTGTGTGTGATGTCTCTAGGCTAGTTAGGTTTAAGTAGTTCTAAGTCTAGGGGACTGATGACCTCAGATGTTAACCATTTAGTTATCGGCGGACGGTGTGGACAGAGACGGGATTATGGGTATTGAGCTCTGCAGTCACTTTAGCCCCCGTAATTTTGCGTTGTTTTGAGACGTGTTAGCGTGCGACGATATGTGTCGTTTAGTTTTGATTTCCGCCCACAATTACGTTTACACGATGAGATGTAGGTTGTCATGACTGTTGAAGCAGTTGCTCTTGAAACGTTCAGGAAATTAGCTGTCTTGGTTACTGATGCTCCAGCTAATGGAGCCCCCAAAAACTGCCCTCTATGGAACTCTGTTAGGTCTTTCATTGCACGTCGACCCCGGCCTCTGAATGGAAATACGAAGTATGCACTACTCGTAAACAACCTGCACTGATGCCTAGTCCGTACTGAACACGCACAGTCCAGCGCGACACGAGCCTTAGCTGCGTTGTTGACCGTCAAACACAACCACCCCGTTACTACCACTTTTCACATTATTTTGCCTATTCCCGTTCTGAGGTTCAAAAATGGTTCAAATGGCTCTGAGCACTATGGGACTCAACTGCTGAGGTCATTAGTCCCCTAGAACTTAGAACTAGTTAAACCTAACTAACGTAAGGACATCACAAACATCCATGCCCGAGGCAGGATTCGAACCTGCGACCGTAGCGGTCCTGCGGTTCCAGACTGCAGCGCCTTTAACCGCACGGCCACTTCGGCCGGCCTCGTTCTGAGGATTCTATACATTGTTCCGTTAGCGTAACTAAAGGTCTCTGCTTTCTTTTGATTCTGCATTTGTCATGAAATAGGTAGTACATCGTGAGAAGCTGAACGAGTTTAGTCTGCCTATTTTCTGATCATTTATTATTATTTTATTTTATTTTTATTATATAATAATAATTATTATTATTATCATCATTTATTATTATTTTGCCTCCTGCTCCCTAAAAGCCGTAACTTTTGTTTGCTTTGAAGATCCTGATAGATCACGCAACGTAGTTGTTGTGGCTGAAATATGAGCAGCTGTTTTGAATGTGCTCTCGCTATCAGTGCGACGCACTTGTCTAAATACTCAAAACAAAAGATTTCGGTGCAGTGTTACCTATGGAAGCGTATGCAGCATTTTAGCACAGATACCTGTTTGTCGATGAGTGGTGCGATAATCTGTAAGGAGTAGCAAAGTGAAAAAGAGACAGATGGGTAAAAAAATAAGTAAACTTTATTATATCAAAAGTAATCGCCGTAATTGTTAAGAAATTGGTCCCACTGTGAGCCACGACGGTCAATGCCTGCACTGAAAAAAATGTTTGTTGTCGCCTATGGAACCATGGTTGTGACCAGACATACATCTCCCAAATCGACGGTCACAAATGTGTTCCTTCAGAACTCCAAAAAAATACTACTGGCCATTAAAATTGCTACACCACGAAGATTACGTGCTACAGGCGCGAAATTTAAACGACAGGAAGAAGATGCTGTGATATGCAAATGATTAGCTTTTCAGAGCGTTCACACAAGGTTGGCGCCGGTGATGACACCTACAACGTGCTGACATGAGGACAATTTCCAACCGATTTCTCATACACAAATAGCAGTTGACCGGCGTCGCCTGGTGAAACGTTGTTGTGATGCCTCGTGTAAGGAGGAGAAATTCGTACCATCACGTTTCCGACTTTGATAAATGTAGGATTGTAGCCTATCGCGATTGCGGATTATTGTATCGCGACATTGCTGCTCGCATTGGTCGGGATCCAAAGACTGTTAGCAGAATATGGAATCGGTGCGTTCAGGAGGGTAATACGGAACGCCGTGTTGGATCCCAACGGCCTCGTATGACTGGCAGTCGAGTTGACAGGCATCTCATCCGCACGGATGTAACGAATCGTGCAGCCACGTCTCGATCCGTGAGTCAACGGATGGGGACGTTTGCAAGACAACCACCATCTGCACGAACAGTTCGACGACGTTTGCAGCAGCAGGAACTATCAGCTGGGAAACCATGGCTCCTATTAACCTTGACGCTGCATCACAGACAGGAGCGTCTGCGATGGTGTACTCAACGGCGAACCTGGGTGCACGAATGGCAAAACGTCATTTTTTCGGATGAATCCAGGTTCTGTTTACAGCATCATGATGATCGCATCCGTGTTTGGTGACATCACGGTGAACGCACATTGGAATCGTGTATTCATCATCGCCATAGTGGCGTATCACCTAGCGTGATGGTATAGGGTGCCATTGATTACACCTCTCGGTCACCTCTTGTTCGCATTGACGGCACTTTGAACAGTGGAGCTTACACTTAAGACGTGTTACAACCCGTGGCTCTACCCTTCATTCGATCCCTGCGAAACCCTGCATTTCAGCAGGATAATGCACGACCGCATGTTGCAGGTCCTGTACGGGCCTTTCCGGATACAGACAAAGTTCGACTGCTGCCCTGGCCAGCACATTCTCCAGATCTCTCACCAATTGAAAACGTCTGGTCAATGGTGGCCGAGCAACTGGCTGGTCACAATACGCCAGTCACTACTCTTGATGAACTGTGGTATCGTGTTGAAGCTGCATGGGCAGCTGTACCTGTACACGGCATCCAAGCTCTGTTTGACTCAATGCCCAGGCGTATCAAGGCCGTTATTACGGCCAGAGGTGGTTGTTCTGGGTACTGATTTCTCAGGATCTATGCACCCAAAGAGCGTGAAAATGTAATCACATGTCAGTTCTAGTATAATATATTTGTCCAATGAGTACCCGTTTATCATATGCATTTCTTCCTGGTATTGCAATTTTAATGGCCATTAGTGTATTTTGATGCGTACATTACACACACGAAGTGTGTACAGTTACTTTTGAATCACCCTGTTTGGATGACATTAGTTACGTATTAAGGACGAGTCCATGGCGGCAGCCGGTGCTGGTACGTTACAGCTCGACACATATGTGACGCAGCTTGCAGTTGCCGGCACGTAGACGGGTGGCGAGAAAAAACCAGTCCCGCGTCTCGAGATTACTGGGTCTGTCTGGTCGGTGCCCGGTACTCAGAACTCGGTAAGGGGCAGTCGCTAAAAGGCGACGGACGGCCACGGCAGCACAGCGCAGATCTTCAAACGAGGCCGTCTCGGAGCGAGGCGTGATGCGCCTACAGGAGCGGGGGACAGACAAGTCAGCTAGCAGTCACCAGGGTAGCCTAGACGGCGCCGGCAAGTCACTTCCTAGGCCAGTGGTCCAAAAATGGTTCAATTGGCTCTAAGCATTATGGGACTTAACATCTGAAGTCATCAGTCCCCGACACTTAGAACTACTTAAACCTAACTAACCTAAGGACATCACACACATCCATGCCCGAGGCAGGATTAGAATCTGCGACCGTAGCGGTCGCGCGGTTTCAGACTGTAGCGCCTGGAACCGCTCGGCCACCCCGGTGGCACCAGTGGTTCCCCAGCTCCCCGAGACCATTAAACCTGAAAGCAATCATGCACTATACAGTTAACCCCCCCCCCCATCCACCCTCCCCCGCTGCGGACACACACCAGCACTATCACCATCAACATTGTCCGCCCCCGGTAGCTGAGTGGTCAGCGCGACAGAATGTCAATCCTAAGGGCCCGGGTTCGTTTCCCAGCTGGGTCGGAGATTTTTCTCTGCTCAGGGACTGGATGTTGTGTTGTCCTAATCATCATTATTTCATCCCCAACGACGCGCAAGTCGCCGAAGTGCGTCAAATCGAAAGACTTCCACCCGGTGAACGGTCTACCCGACTGGAGGCCTTAGCCACATGACATTATTATTATTATTATTGTATTATTATTGTACCATCAACATTAGCACCCAGCTAAACTTTCTTTGGACAATCATTTTTAAAATCACAAAAGATAAATGATACAGTATTTCTTTTTTGTAGTCAGTGACGCAGTTGGGTTGCTTAATCCCTAAAGAATGATAAAGCAGTTCTCAGTGGATCGCAAGTGCTACCTACAACTCCTCATCAGCTAGCATTACTCCCAAACGTGTACCCCCCCTCCCCCCCCCCAACCCCCCGTCAGATTTAGTGATAAGATGGCCCAGTGTATATTGACCGTTAAAAGCTGAACATAGATCAGGCATGAAAAACAGAACGTGTACTGAAATACACACACCAATAAGAGTTCCGGAAAATGTACAGAAAATTCGGATAGAGATCAACATAAACATCATTTCCGCCCTTTTTATTGGTCATGAAAACCACACACTGCATGTTGTACCAACATACAGCGAGACCTTCAGAGGTGGTGATCCAGACTGCTGTACACACCGGTACCTATAATACCCAGTAGCACGTCCTCTTGCATTGATGCATGCCTGTATTCGTCGTGGGATACGATCCGCAACTTCATCAAGGCACTGTTGGTCCAGACTGTCCCACTCCTCAACGGCGATTGGACGCAGATCTCTGAGAGTGTTTGGTGGTCACGTCGTCCATAAACATCCCTTTTGAATCCATCCCAGGCATGTTCTATAGGATTCATGTCTGCAGAATATGATGGCCACTCTACTCGATGTCGTTATCCTGAAGGAAGTCATTCACAAGATGTGCGCGATGGGGGCGCGAATTGTCGTCCACGAAGACGAATGCCTCGCCAATATGCTGCCGATATGGTTGCACTATCGGTCAGAGGATAGCATTCACGTGTCGTACAGCCATTATGGCGCCTTCCTTGACCACCAGCTGCGTACGTCGGCCCCACATAATGTTACCGCTAAACAGCAGGAAACCTCCACCTTCCTGCACTCGCTGGACAGTGTGTCTAAGGCGTTCAGCCTGACCGGGTTGCCACCAAACATGTCTCCGACGATTGTCTGGTTGAAGGCATATGCGACACTCATCGGTGAATAGAACGTGATGACAATACTGAGCGGTCCATTCGGCATGTTGTTGGGTCCTTCTGTACCGCGCTGCATGGTGTCGTGGTTGCAAAGATGGACCTCGCCATGGACGTCAAGAGTGAAGTTGCGCATCATGTAGCCTATTGCGCACAGTTTGAGTCGTAACACGACGTCCTGTGGCTACGTTATTCAACATGGTGGCTTTGCTGTCAGGGTTCCTCCGAGCCATAATCCGTAGGTAGCGGTCATCCACTGCAGTAGTAGCCCTTGGGCGGCCTGAGCGAGGCATGTCATCGACAGTTCCTGTCTGTATCTCCTCCATGTCCGAACATCACTTTCGTTCACTCCCAGACGCCTGTACACTTGTTGAGAGCCCTTCCTGGCGCAAAGTAACAATGCGGACGCTAGTGGGCCTTGATACTGGCCGTCTAGGCACGGTTGACCTACAGACAACACGAGGTGTGCACCTCCTTCCTTTTGGAATGAGTGGAACTGATCGGCTGTCGGACCCCCTCGTCTACTATGCACTGCTCATGTATGGTTGTTTACATCTTTGGGCGGGTTTAGTGACATCTCTGAACAGTCTGTGATACAATATCCACAGTCAACGCTATCTTCAGGCTTTCTGGGAACCGGAGTTATGCAAAACTTTTTTTGATATGAGTATGAAGAAAAGCAAGCTTAATAAGAACAATATCGAGGAAAATCAGTTACAGCGTCGCAGTTAAGTGGTCACGGTGTTAAACCGGACAAGCCGTGTTCAAAACCCCTCGTGCCATATATTTTTCTCACAATTCAGTACTCGTTCTTTCTGCTTTCATGCTTGATCTGTGTTCAGTTTTTTGGCGGGCTGTCTACTAGGCGCTCTTGCCACTAAATCTGAAGTGGGTCCGATGAGGAGTATCCTTGTCAGTGAGGGTCGACGGTTGTTACAAAACGTGATTCCTCTCCGTGCCGACACTTGCTTCAACCACATCCTAAACCACACTAAAGTCTTTATTCTAATCTTAGGCCTAGTGTCGGTAACACATTTAATTGCTAAACTCCTTAATTTTGAACCGGCAGAAGACTTAAAGCTGCCAGTGCTTTGTGTCTGACCAATGCCACGAATAACATTTATAATCGTAACAATAATAGTACAGTGTACAACATGCGGCTGTCTAGTGAAGCAATTTCTGGTCTGTTGCGGGAACTAAACTACAACTCTGAGAAGGCATTTTCATGACAGCTTAAAGCGTATGTGACGCATATGTCACGATTCTACTCTCATAGTACAAAGCGCTGAAGATTAGATGGGTACATCACGTAACTAATCAGAAGGTACTGAACAGAATTGGGGAGAAGGGGAACTTGTGGTACAATTTGACTATAAGAAGGGATCGGTTGCTGGGACACATTCTGAGGCATCAAGGGATCACCAATGTTGTACTGGACGGAAGCGTGGAGGGTATAAATCGAAGAGGGAGACCAAGAGATGAATACACTAAGCAGATTGCCGGCCGCGGTGGCCTAGCGGTTCTATGCGCTCAGTCCAGAACCGCGCGACTGCTACGGTCGCAGGTTGGAATTCTGCCTCGTGCATGGATGTGTGTGATGTCCTTAGGTTAGTTAGGTTTAAGTAGTTCTAAGTTCTAGGGGACTGATGACCTCAGAAGTTCAGTCCCATAGTGCTCAGAGCCATTTGGATACGGTCTGCCAAATTTTAACGTCATGCATGATGCGGCAGTTCTCACGCATCTCATTGTTTAAGACGTCATATCCCCTGAACTATGATAGGCGGTTCTTACCCCAACACAGATTTTTGCCTGACGATATGGGATATGTATATAGAGTTTGGTTGAAATCGATCCAGTGGTTTAGGAGTAGATGTGGAACAAACCTACTGACACACATACATACATTTTTATAATATGTATGGATTACGAAGTCATGCTGACCGCCCTTATGAAGCCCACACTAGAGAGAGATTTCCAGAAACAAATAGGATAAACATATAAATGCCAACCACACAAAAAATAATATATCACCAAGAGCTATACACATAAAGGACACTGGCCACACATCTCACGGTATCGTGAACGACCATCATAAAATGTACAAGGAACACGACATGGATTTATATGAAGAATTAAACATATTAATGTGTGGCACAGGACATGCTAACATCTTACTGAATGATAAGCTAGGAAATTATTTATTATTATTTGGAAATCTTTATCGAAATTACATCGATCATTATTTTCATTCAATTAATTGGTTTAAATGTAATTTTTGTTTCCATTTCTTCGTCATATCATTTTAATCGCCGTAGGAACTTTGTTTCATTTTTTCTTTAAATCATTCTTTTTTCAGTCGGAAGTCTTTTTGAATATAAATTATATTTATTATAATAGTCAATTATTTGAAAATTTCGATTTCTCTGTTAAAAACAACAGATGAAATAATCTATTTATATTTGAGCAGTGGTATAAAATGTGTTCTAGTTAGCTGATACGCAATTTTTTTTTTGCAGGCTAATCGTCAAACAAACATTTAAAACATAACCTAAATACCTATTGCGCTTTGGACAAAATAGCACAGATGAAAATTTAAATGAAAGACGAGTTTATAAGCAAAACTGAAGAGTTGTAACGAACTCAATAATGTGGACGAAAAAGGGGTGACAAAAAAGAAATTAAATCGAAATTAATAAGTAAAATTAATTAGAAACACATGAACAGAGATTTCATGTGGAAAAAGAACGACAGAAAGAAAGATGAAAGCAAATGAAGTTGATATTTGATTAAAATTATGGGACAAAAGAATGAAATTTAAAAATTACCGTTAAATCAATTAACTGAATAAGACAGACGATCAAAATCATTTCGATAAAGATTTAAAAATGAAACGCACTGCATCTCATGAGATTCGAACCCATAATCTCCTACTTGCAGAACTGTTATCCTATGCATTGCACCACACAACCAGACTATATAATGCAACTGTTTCAACGCTATTGTTGTCACACGAAATTTCGGATTGTTTTTTCGTCAATTACTCGCAAACGAGGACCCACAAAGGTGAATGGCTACAGTGTGCGATACCTGGCATCCTAAAGTACATCACCGTATAGATAGTTTCAAAAAGTTGATCGCAACACTCGGGACCTAGTCTTGTAAGTCTGGTGAAATGGGTGGATGAGGAGCGAAAACACAGCCAAGTTCATGCACCACTTTCGTCATTGTTGTCGCTGATGTTTGAGATGGTGTATTGTCTTGGTGCGAGAACACTTTTTTTGCGCGCCAGCCTTTTTTTCTTTTTTCAGCCAAAGCAGGTTTCAAACGATCCAGCAATGAACCATAATAGGGTGCAACTATGGCTGTGCCTTTTTTGCCAGTAATCTGTCTGGATTATTGCTAAAAGCACTCCGTCTTCAGGCAACAAGTGGCCTATCGGGACCATCCGACCGCCGTATCATCCTCAGCTGAGGATGCGGATAGGAGGGGCGTGTGGTCAACACACCGCTCACCCGGTCGTTACGATGGTTTTCTGTGACCGGAGCCTCTACTAGTCTGTCGAGTAGCTCCTCATTGGGCATCGTGAAGCTGAGTGCACCCCGAAAAATGGCAACAGCGCATGGCGGCCCGGACGGTCACCCATCCAAATGCCAGCCACGCCCGACAGCGCTTAACTTCTGTGATCTGACGGGAACCGGTGTACCACTGCGGCAAGGTCGTAGCGCTGGATTATTGCTAGGGATTCCCAAAAAACAGTGGCCATCACTTTACCAGCTGACAATGGTCTTTTCCTTCTTCAGTGCACTTTCATCAGCCTTTGTCCATTGTTTGACGGCCTTTTGACTCTGGTTTGTAGTGATGGATCCAGGTTTCATCAACAGTCATAAATCGGCGCAAAACGTCTAGCGGGCTGCGATTAGACATCGCCAGCCACTATGTTGTAATGTACCGGATGCGCTCTTTGACGACAGTGAGTAATCGCGGCACACAACTCGCACACAGCATCTTGCTATGCACTCACTCAGTTCAGATTCCTACAGTCGGAGCAATACCAAGAGTTTTTATTCGGCGGTCTTCTATTACCCTATGACGGAATTTGTCAGTGGTTTCCTTTGTGGTGACCACCATTAGACTGCTGGAGCGTGATTCGACTTCGGTACCTATCCGACCGCCTTTAAATTCATTAATCCAAAGTGTGATGGTACAGGGTCCGGGAGAACTTCAATTCTGTTTGATTTGTGCGGCAGTCCAACCCTTCCAATGAAACTGTTCAACCGTCCGTTACTCGCGCGGATGACAGGTGTCATCCACAAAGCAAGCGGTGTATTTGTTCACTTTGAACGGTCTTTATGACTGATTTTATCATGTTTTATTACATCTAAATATAATACATTTAAGATTCGTATACAGTATAATATATTTTAACGTTTGGAACAATTCGACCATTCGAAGAACAATATCTTCAGCTGAATTACTGGCATTACATGGTCCCTCTGGTTGCTTACCGTCGTACGGTTCTAAATTCAAAGTGTAAGCTGTTTTTACGTCAACCAAAGGAAACACTTTTAACCCATACTTTGCTGGTTTGCTAGGGATATATTGCCTGAATGGAATGGGCAGTTTCTTCTAAATGCCAAAAGCTGTTCGTAAACGGTAAGATATTCACTAGGTGAAAAATATTTTTGGCAATTGTTCGTGAATAGTTCAAGTACCTCTCTGATAGCAGCCAACTTGTCAATCTCTCTGCGAACGCCTCTATCACGGATATTATCAAACCTCAGACATCTCAACACAAACCTGAATCGGTTTTCACTTACGCATAAATAACATGATTCAAGTCAGTTTTTCTTTGAGTTATCCCACAATTTCGATATACTCTCCCTAGAACATCTCAAAGATCCACACAGATATAACAAACCAATGAAAGCTCTGATCTCTATCGCATCTGTTTTTTAGCATCGCTTTCGCTAGAGAAGTTACCATGAACTTCACTGATGGATATATTACTGCATCTTGCATGCAATAATGCTTATTATGTTTTCATCCAAGAACAAATTCAGAGCCGGCCGGAGTGGCCAACCGGTTAAAGGCGCTACAGTCTGGAACCGCGCGACTGCTGCGGTCGCAGGTTCGAATCCTGCCTCGGGCAGGGATGTGTGTGATGTCCTTAGGTTAGTTAGGTGTAAGTAGTTCTAAGTTCTAAGGGACTGATGACCTTAGAAGTTAAGTCCCATAGTGCTCAGAGCCATTTGAACCATTTGAACAAATTCAGAATTTCTGTTTGTCTTTTTTTATACGAGCTTGATTTTTTGGTCCATGCAAATGCGTAATAATATTACAAGATCTGCTTCTAACAGTGGTAGGATATTTATTTTTCCTCCGTTTACTTACTCCATCTTTCCCTAAAACAAATGCATCCTCTTGAGTTACTTCTTCCTGTGACTCATATTCATCGTTCTCTGGCACTTCTTGTTCTGTTCCTGAATCATGACCGCTTTCATGAACAGAATCCTCAATCTCTGAGTCAGCTCTATCACTATGAGTATCATCATCACTCAGCTCATTGAACCATTCCAACCATACATTAGGATCTCTACTAAACTCTGTCCGAGGTTTTTTTGCTGTTGACATTTCTTCCACAATCTAAAAATAAAGAGAATACTAGGTAACACGGAAGGTAACTGCAGTCAGTTACAATAAGTCCAAATTTACGCACATCAGAGATCGATTGAATCTAGGAAAGCAATAAAGTAATACAGACTTACTTAGTTTCAGATTGTGGCAGCAGAGCTCGCGCGGATGACAAATGTCCTCCAGACTATAATAATGTTTCATAAACAATGTATCTTTCGTAACTGAAAGACAACAATGATTGGAGCTAACTGCTAGAGTGTTAACGGAAAGGTACTGAAAGTGGCACGAACTCAATCCTGCCCTGTCAGACAAAATTGAGCGGGAAAGTCATGTGGATGACGAGTGTCATTCGCCCGAGCGACGGAGGGTTAACAACAGGACGAAACTAGGGTTTCTCCATTTTTTAATCGCGGACAATAAATACACTGACCAATTCAGATGGCTGTCAACAACGAACTGTACGCTGTACATTGTTGAAAATCTTTATGGAATAATCAAGCTTACCAAACGTACGGGCGCAACAAAAATGTCCCAGTGATTCAGGAAAAATTATCAAACCAATCTTAGCGCCCTCGCACTTCGCCATATTTAGAATAACATGCTGAGTCTTCGAAGATACGGGATACGGCTAGGATGAAACAGAACACAGCATGTTGTTCTCAATGGAGAGATGTCTAAAGACGTCAAAGTAACCTCTGGCGTGCCACAGGGGAGTGTTACGGGAGCATTACTTTTCACAATATATATAAATGACCTAGTAGATAGTGTCGGAAGTTCCATGCGGCTTTCCGCGGATAATGCTGTTGTATACAGAGAAGTTGCAGCATTAGAAAATTGTAGCGAAATGCAGGAAGATCTGCAGCGAATAGGCACTTGGTGCAGGGAGTGGCAACTGACCCTTAACATAGACAAATGTAATGTATTGCGAATACATAGAAAGAAGGATCCTTTATTCTATGATTATATGATACCGGAACAAACGTTGGTAACAGTTACTTCTGTAAAATACCTGGGAGTATGCGTACGGAACGATTTGAAGTGGAATGATCATATAAAATTAATTGTTGGTAAGGTGGGTGCCAGGTTGAGATTCACTGGGAGAGTCCTTAGAAAATGTAGTCCATCAACAAAGGAGGTGGCTTACAAAACACTCGTTCGACCTATACTTGAGTATTGCTCATCAGTGTGGGATCCGTACCAGATCGGGTTGACGGAGGAGATAGAGATCCAAAGAAGAGCGGCGCGTTTTGTTACAGGGTTATTTGGTAAGCGTGATAGCGTTACGGAGATGTTTATCAAACTCAAGTGGCAGACTCTGCAAGAGAGGCGCTCTGCATCGCGGTGTAGCTTGTTGTCCAGGTTTCGAGAGGGTGGGTTTCTGGATGAGGTATCGAATATATTGCTTCCCCCTACTTATACCTCCCGAGGAGATCACGAACGTAAAAGTAGAGAGATTCGCGCGCGCACGGAGGCTTTCCGGCAGTCGTTCTTCCCCCGAACCATACGCGACTGGAACAGGAAAGGGAGGTAATGACAGTGGCACGTAAAGTGCCCTCCGCCACACGCCGTTGGGTGGCTTGCGGAGTATAAATGTAGTGGAAAATATGATGCTGAAATAACCTGTCCACACATTCGGTAATTACTTGAACACTAGTTGAACTGAACTGAGCACGCTGTCGTGTTCATTATTGTGAAACAATTACTAGCGTTCATGTGACAGCGAGTTGCCGGTCTACACGTCTGCTTTAAAACAAGATGGCGCCGGCGCCATATTCGGCGGATTATGACTGGCAGCTGGAGCCTTTCGGGCGGGGCGCGCGCGGCCCTCCAGATTTTTTGGCTCGCTGCGGCTGGATATTTTCCGGGTCGCTCTTTCTCCTTTCGCCTGCAGTCTACCTGCCTTCATCCGCGGCTGCAATTAGGACCGCGCTGCTGTGATAAAGCCTGGCTCGCCAGCCGGTACGCGGAGCCTCGTTAGGGCTTTACTTCCCTTCCCTCGCATTGCTTCCAGAGCTGCGCAAGTGCTCAGCTTCCAGCGACTGCCCCTCCAGCAGAAGGGGAGGAATATTCGGAGGGGAATGCGGGAACGCAGCGAACTGTGCTAACCAGTAGTGATGGAAACAGCTGAAACAAAACAACCCAGTCTGTCGCCTTTTTCTACAATCGACTCATTCCGTTCTAACTTTACGTATCGGTTGGACTATTGATTCATTTTTTTATTCATTAATTAATTCGAGTGATACCAGTCACGAGCCGGCCGGAGCTGCCGAGCGGTTCTAGGCGCTACAGTCTGGAACGGCGCAACCGCTACGGTCACAGGTTCTAATTCTGCCTCGGGCATGGATGTGTGTGATGTCCTTAGGTTAATTAGGTTTAAGTAGTTCTAAGTTCTAGGGGACTGATCACCTCAGGTGTTCAGTCCCATAGTGCTCAGAGCCATTTGAACCAGTCTATGAGGGAAATGCAGTGAAATGATCCATTCGGTCATTGTACAAGGGTGAGTCAAATGAAAAACTTAAATATTTTTTTAAATATTATTTACTGTGCAGAAGTAGTACAAAGCTGTATCACTTTTCAGCATATTCTCCCCCACGCTCAATGCAAGTCCTCCAGCGCCTACAAAGTGCATAAATTCCTTTAGAAAAAAATTGTTTTGGTAGTCTGCGCACCCACTCATTCACCGCGTGCCGTACCTCTTCATCAGAACGGAACTTCTTTCCTCCCATTGCGTCTTTGAGTGGTCCAACATACGAAAATCACTTGGGGCAAGGGTCTGGTGAGTATGGTGGAAGAGGAAGACACTCAAAATGCATGTCTGTGATTGCTGCAACTGTTGTACGGGCAGCATGGGGCCTTGCATTGTCATGTTGCAAAAGGACACCTGCTGACAGCAATCCTCGTCGCTTTGGTTTGATTGCAGGCCACAAATGATTTTTTAGGAAATCTGTGTATGATGCACTGGTGGCAGTGGTCCCTCTAGGCATGTAATGCTCCAAAATGACATCTTTTTCGCCCCAAAAGCGAGTCAGCATAAACTTCCCTGCTGATGGTTCTGTTCGAAACTTCTTTGGTTTTGGTGATGAGAAATGGCGCCATTCCTTGCTCGCTCTCTTCGTTTCCGGTTGGTGGAAGTGAGCCCAGGTTTCGTGCGCAGTAACAGTTCCTGCAAGGAAGCAATCAGCTTCTCGTTCAAAGCGCCGAAGAAGTTCTTCACAAGCATCAACACGTCGTTCTCTCATTCCAGGAGTCGGCTGCCGTGGTACCCATCTTGCAGACAGTTTGTGAAACTGGAGCACATCATGCACAATGTGGTGTGCTGACCCATGACTAATCTGTAAACATGCTGCAGTGTCATTCAGTGTCACTCGGCGGTTTTCCTCCACTATGGCTTCAACTGCTGCAATGCTCTGTGGAGTCACAACTCGTTGTGCCTGACCTGGACGAGGAGCATCTTCCACTGAAGTGACACCATTTGCGAACTTCCTACACCATTCGTAGACTTGCTGGAGTAACAAACATGCACGACCCTACTGAACCTTCATTTGTCGATGAATTTCAAAAGGTTTCACATTTTCACTACGCAGAAACCGAATAACAGAACGCTGTTCTTCCCTGGTGCAAGTTGCAAGTGGGACGGCCATCTTTACACTGATACTGCGACGGTATGTGTGCATCTGCACTATGCTGCCACCTACAAGCCATTCTGCACGCTGTTTGTAGCACGCTTATCAACTTACAGGATAATGGCGCGAAATTTCGATTTGTTGTTACAAATTTAAGGTTTTCATTTGACTCACCCTCATAGCTTTACATATCAGGTGCGCTATTTTTTTATTTAGGTTTTTTGTTTCACGCCCATACAACCAACCACAGTTTAGACACATAGGTAACAACTGTCAGGTTCGATTATTATCTACGAACAAATTTTGTGCAGTTTTAGCAAAAGAACTATAAATTTTATAAAGTTGGTATGTATAGACGCCGTTTATCTACTTGCAAAATTTAATTTAAAATCTGCGATAGCGAAAGGTGCGTTATATTAACTAAATAATTGTGTACAAATACACTTCACTATATTGTCCGACGTTGTCTTCCGATATGTTCGCGTGTTGGGGTCCGTCCTCTAGGCAATGCAGTTGTTTTTTCTACATCTACATGAGTGCTCTGCAATTCACACTTAAGTGCCTGGCAGAGCGTTCGTCGAACCATTTTCATACTACTTCCCTACCATTCCACTCCCGAATGGCGCGTAGGAAAAAGGAACACCTAAATCTTTCCGTTCGAGCTCTGATTTCTCTTATTTTGTTATGATGATCATTTATCCCTACATAGTTGGCTGTTAACAAAATATTTACGCATTCGGAAGAGAAAGTTGAGGATTTAAATTTAGTGAATAGATCTCGCCGCAAAGCAAACCGCCTTTGTTGCAGTGACTACCACCCCAATTCGCGTATCATATCAGAGACACTCTCACCCCTATTGCGCGATAACACGAAACGAGCTGCCCTTCTTTGCACTTTTTCGATGCCCTCCGTCAATCCTACCTGGTAAGGATCCCACACCGCGCAGCATTCCAACAGGGGACTGACAAGTGTAATGTAGGCTCTCTCTGTAGTGGGTTTGTCGCATCTTCTAAGTGTTGCCGGCCGCGGTGGCCAAGCGGTGCTAGGCACTTCAGTCTGGAACCGCGCGACTGCTACGGTCGCAGGTTCGAATCCTGCCTCGGGCATGGATGTGTGTGATGTCCTTAGGTTAGTTAAGTTCAAGTAGTTCTAAGTCTAGGGGACTGATGACTTCAGATGTTAAGTCCCATAGTGCACAGAGCCATTTCAACCATTCTAAGTGTTGTGCCAACAAAGCGCAGTGTTTGTGTCGCCTTCCCCACAATGTTATCTGTGTGGTCTTTCCAATTTAAGTTGTTCGTAATTGTAATTCCTAGGTATTTAGTTGAACTGACAGCCCTTAGATTTGTGCGGTTTATCGTATATCCTAAATTTATCAGATTTCTTTTAGTACCCATGTGAATGACCTCGCACTTTCCTTTGTTTGGTGCTAATTGCCACTTTTCGCAGCGTACAGATATTCTCTCTAGATCATTTTGTAATTGGAATTGATCATCTGGTGATTTTACTAGACAGTAAATTACAGCATCATCTGCAAACAATCTAAGGAGGCTGCTCAGATTATCACCTAGATCATTTATGTAAGTCAGGAACAGCAGAGGGCCTATGACACTACGTTGCGGAACGCCAGATATCACTTCTGTTCTACTCGATGATTTACCGTCACTACGAACTGTGACCTCTCTGAGAGGAAATCACGAATCCAGTCACACAACTGATACGATACTCCATATGCACGCAATTTGATTAATAGTCGTTTGTGAGGAACGGTATCAAAAGCCTTCTGGAAATCTAGGAGTATGGAATCGATCTGAGATTCCGCTGTGCGCCTGGGAGTCGCCGCTAGCACCTGTGTTTCTGTGTTCTCGTCTCCTTCCCTCTCCTGCCGTAATCGCAGGATATACAGGGCTATTACAAATGATTGAAGCGATTTCATAAATTCACTGTAGCTCCATTCATTGACATATGGTCACGACAGACTACAGATATGTAGAAAAACTCAAAGTTTTGTTCGGCTGAAGCCGCACTTCAGGTTTCTGCCGCCAGAGCGCTCGAGAGCGCAGTGAGACGTAATGGTGACAGGAGCCGAGAAAGCGTATGTCGTGCTTGAAATGCACTCACATCAGTCAGTCATAACAGTGCAACGACACTTCAGGACGAAGTTCAACAAAGATCCACCAACTGCTAACTCCACTCGGCGATGGTATGCGCAGTTTAAAGCTTCCGGATGCCTCTGTAAGGGGAAATCAACGGGTCGGCCTGCAGTGAGCGAAGAAACGGTTGAACGCGTGCGGGCAAGTTTCAGGCGTAGCCCGCGGAAGTCGACGAATAAAGGAAGCAGGGAGCTAAACGTACCACAGCCGACGGTTTGGAAAATCTTACGGAAAAGACTAAAGCAGAAGCCTTACCGTTTACAATTGCTACAAGCCCTGACACCCGATGACATAGTCAAACGCTTTGAATTTTCGGCGCGGTTGCAACAGCTCATGGAAGAGGATGCGTTGTGTGCGAAACTTGTTTTCAGTGATGAAGCAACATTTTTTCTTAATGGTGAAGTGAACAGACACAATGTGCGAATCTGGGCGGTAGAGAATCCTCACGCATTCGTGCAGCAAATTCGCAATTCACCAAAAGTTAACGTGTTTTGTGCAATCTCACGGTTTAAAGTTTACGGCCCCTTTTTCTTCTGCGAAAAAAACGTTACAGCACACGTGTATCTGGACATGCTGGAAAATTGGCTCATGCCACAACTGGAGACCGACAGCGCCGACTTCATCTTTCAACAGGATGGTGCTCCACCGCACTTCCATCATGATGTTCGGCATTTCTTAAACAGGAGATCATGATCAGCAATTCATGTCATGGCCTCCACGCTCTCCCGACTTAACCCCATGCGATTTCTTTCTGTGGGGTTATGTGAAAGATTCAGTGTTTAAACCTCCTCTACCAAGGAACGTGCCAGAACTGCGAGCTCGCATCAATGATGCTTTCGAACTCATTGATGGGGACATGCTGCGCCGAGTGTGGGAGGAACTTGATTATCGGCTTGATGTCTGCCGAATCACTAAGGGGGCACATATCGAACATTTGTGAATGCCTAAAAAAACTTTTTGAGTTTTTGTATGTGTGTGCAAAGCATTGTGAAAATATCTCAAATAATAAAGTTATTGTAGAGCTGTGAAATCGCTTCAATCATTTGTAATAACCCTGTAGATGCTGACGTGGAAAAATCACCTTGCAGCCATTTATTTAAGGAACTGGGGATAATCTCAGTAGCTTCACAGTCCTTAATATAAACTGAAGAGCCAAAGAAATTGGCACATCAGCCTAATATCGTGTAGGGCCCCCGCAAGCGGACAGACGTAGTGCAACACGACGTGGCAGGGACTGGACTAATGTCTGAAGCAGTGCTGGAGGGAACTGACACCATGAATCCTGCAGCAGGGCTATCCATAAATCCGTAGGAGTACCAGGCACTGGTGATGGATGAAATTTTCACTGCCAACATCTGGCCGGCGAGGGGAGAAGGGTGCTGACGTAACGCTCCTGACCACCACACTTCGCGCCAATGCCCTGGATTCAATTCCAAATCTCTTCGCAGTGTCTCATGAAGTGAGGGCAAGTGCCACTTGGTGATCCATCCGTCGGATGGGGACGTAAAGTTCGGCGGCCCCGTTGGTGCAATTCGAGACGAGTAGGCTGTATGCAGACACCGGGGATCACCTCCTCCCCATCATCATCATCATCACCATTCTCATGCAACCAAACCTAACACTACACTGAACAAGCAGTCATCAGTCATTCGCTAGGCGCTTGTGTCCGGAACCGCATTGTTGCTACGGTCGCAGGTTCGAATCCTGCGTCGGGCATGGCTGTATGTGCTGTCCTTAGGTTAGTTAGGTTTAAGTAGTTGCAAGTTCTAGGGGGCTGATGACCTAGGATGCTAAGTCGCATAGTGCCCAGAGCCATTCGAACCACAGTCATTCGCACCACGCAGATACACTCTTAACACTTCATAACTAGTCAGAGGAAAGCAACGGCAAACCACACAAGGATCTCACAAAGAACGGCGGTGAAGTATTCCTGCATCTTCTACCCTACGCTCATACGCTATGAGGCTACTTCGACTGGAATTTGGGACTACAAAAATATTTTCAAATTGGTTCTGACTAGTGTAATAGTTTATAGAAGTAAACTGGCGATCCTTTAAAAAGCAATAGCTAGTTTTTCAAGCACCTCAGTGTTTTTGACGTCACATCTGCTGAACTGTGTGTTGTACGATGATACAATTTTCCAGGAACATTCAATTGTATACGTGGCTACTGACTGCAACGTAGTGAGAAAATAGAATTAGTAGGAAAGAAGTCATACATTAAATAATCATGATCAGTGCTGAAATTTCTCTGCATCAATAGCGAAAATGTAGTGAGCGATAACTTTTTTAGGTTTGAAATTATGTGTGAAGTTTGTTGCAAGTAGCAAAGTGCTCCTCAAATACTGGGTGTTACAGTCTGGGTATTTGCGCTTGGCGAGGAACTATAATGTAGTTAAATTTTCTACTTAGACATGTTTTCGCCAGAGGCCACGGTTCTCGCGTCACTAAAGAAAAACGTACAAAAGGGACCTTAGAACGCACGTCCACCCCAGACTTACCACTCACCAGTCAGGATTTCTAGTATGTTGTTCTTGTCACACTCTCCTACCACTGCAGAAAAATTTCCGACTACACGAACTACTCCCGATATTCGAATTTTTTTTGGTCTTCATGGATTGGGCTGTTGCGCCACCAGCTTAGTCGTCTATTTCGTTAATAATTTAAACGTGCCCACGAGGGTAATGAAAGAAAAACGACTTTTGTAAACGTTACTTTAATTACTTTGGCAATTCGATCCCGACTTAAGCCATATATCCAAAGTACTTTCGTAGTCAGACGGCCTAAAAAATATATCCACGTAATTATTGACTGTTTACTGTTAAAATTCACAGAACTGTTGGGTGAAATTTACACAGATCACATTTTTACAGTTTATGTAACTAGTTGACTAAGCTCAAATTGGTTCAAATGGCTCTGAGCACTATAGGACTTAACATCTGAGGTGATCAGTCCTCTAGAACTTAGAACTGGTTAAACCTAACTAACCTAAGGACATCACACACATCCATGCCCGAAGCATGATTCGAACCTGCTACCGTAGCAGCAGCGCAGTTTGACTGAAGCGCCTAGAACCGCTCGGCCACAGCGGCCGGCGTTGACTAAGCCAGTGGCGTAATTTGACTAGTCAGTGAAGACGAAAAAAAGACAGAAATAATTCGCGCAGTTCCAAATTTTTTGTACAGAGGTAGGAAGGAGTCCCTAACAACATAATAGAAATCCTGACTGGTGGGGGCTGAGTGTGGCAGTGGGAGAGCATTTGGTCACTTTAGTACGTTTTTCTCGAATAACTTGAAAACCGTGGTCTCCAAGGAAAAAGTGTCCCAATACAGAATTAAACTGCATTTAATTTCCTGCAAAAAATCCTTTTTATGTGGTTAACCACTGCGCCACCTCGCTCGACTATTGGTAAGATGGTTCAAATGGCTCTGACCACTATGGGACTTAACATCTGAGGTCATCGGTCCCCTAGAACTTAGAACTACTTAAACCTAACTAACCTAAGGACATCACACACATCCACGTCTGAGTCCGGATTCGAACCTGCGACCGTAGCGGTCGCGCGGTTCCAGACTGTAGCGCCTAGAACCGCTCGGCCACACTGGCCTGCTATTGATAAGAGCCGAAGGCTTCTTGGCGTGAAAAAAATCGTTGGCTATGCATTTTTTATATGACACAATGAAATAAAAAGAAGTCGTTAGGCGTTAAAATTAGTGGATGCGAGAAACGAGACAGTACTTGGACGTTTCTCCGTCAGTCGACTGTCTGGCGTATTATGTGACAGATGGGGCATTGTCGTGATGAAGACTGGTGCGACGCTTATGTTTGTTTTTCCCGATTTCTTCGGCGACTTCTGGAAAAACTGTGTTCCACTACTCAGCATTAACCGTTCTTCGCTTATCTAACGCAGTCATCGCGACGTGGCCAGGGTAACCATAGAGACGAGGCATTATTGAGCTGAAGTGCTTTGCGAACCAACCACTTTTGTTTCGGATCATTTTGGAACACACAAACAGTTGACTGCTGTGCCCAGTCCCCAGCTATAGGACTAGTAGCTTGCTCGTAGCGAACGAGATAATAGGAGACTCTCGCGCGTGGTTTTGGAAGGCACGGTGTAACATTGCGTGTTGCATAAAATGACATCGGTAGCGGCAGCTGAACCACTCCGTATAGCGATTACAACGCGCGCCCACAGCTTTGGAGCTCGCGTGGTCGAGTCTGGTTGAGCACAGGAACTGTGACCTACAATAGGAAGGCAAACTAGCTGGCGATCTACGGTACCGTACGCGGTCCGCCATCGTCTGGGTGATAGCAGAACTGGTTAGCAGCATTACTGGAACCGGGACTGGTCAGCGGTTCCCCTACAAGTCGGTCACCTCCTTCTCTTATTCTTACTCTTTCTTCACGTGTTAGGACTTTGCCTGTTACGTCTCTAGTTGAGTACCTACATCGACGGTGGTTAGTTGATCTCGTGATCTTTCCCCTACTGATCGATAATTATTTCCGCTAATATCGTCTTCGTTTGTGAAGGAGGTGTTATTCCCCAAAAAGTTGAATTCATTCCCTCTTTGTGTTTTCTCGTCGTTTGTTACATTTTTCATTGGTACCAGGTCTTGACCTTTAACCCTCTGTGCGTCACATTTAGAAAAATATTGGGGAAATTTTTTTTGTGAGGAATATTTACTGTATACGTTGCATATATGCCATATCCATTGCAGAAGTTCTTTTGAAGCTATTGGTTGATAAATAAAACAATGATTCCAAATGGCATCATTAGAAATTGCATAATAATTACTTTTCTTTCCCTTGCCCTTGAGGAACTACGAAAAGTTGTTTCCATAACCAAGAAGTTCAGTGTACACAGAATAAAACTAAACACAACAGTTACTGTTCACTCACAAATGCAGCAGCACAACTCATGACACTTCTCTGTTCTGCACTTCAAACAAACGGCGAGTCATGAAAGCAAATGGCACTGTGATCTGTTGGCCAAACTTGGAACTACGTGAAGCGATGCCAAACGGTATCATTGAAGCATTGGGAAACTAAAAAAAAGCCAGGAATACTTAATGATGCCATTTTGAATCGCAGACGCAGAAAGGGTTAAAAGCGATGAATTTTTTTGGGGTCGAGATGAAATGGAAAAGAACGTTCTACATCTACATCGCTACTCTGCATTTCACACTTATGTGCCTGGCGGAGGGTTCATCGAATCATTTTCATACTACTTCTCTACCATTCCACTCTCGAATGGCGCGTGGGAAAAAGTAACACCTAAATCTTTCCGTTCGAGCTCTGATTTCTCTTATTTTATTATGATGATCATTTATCTCTACGTAGGTGGGTGTCAACAAAATATTTTCGCATTCGGAAGAGAAAGTTGGTGATTGAAATTTCGTAAATAGATCTCGCCGCAAAGCAAACCGGCTTTGTTTCAGTGACTGCCACTCCAACTCGCGTATCATATCAGTGACACTCTCACCCCCATTGCGCGATAGCACGAAACGGGCTGCCCTTCTTTGCACATTTTTGATGTCCTCTGTCAATCCCACCTGGTAAGGTTCCCACAGTGCGCAGCAATATTCCAGCAGAGGACGGACAAGTGTAATGTTGGCTGTCTCTTTAGTAGGTTTGTCGCATCTTCTAAGTGTTCTGCCAACAAAGCGCATTCTTTGTTTCGCCTTCCCCATGAAATTATCTGTGTGGTCTTTCCAGTTTAAGTTGCTCGTAATTGTAATTCCTAGGTATTTGGTCGAATTGACAGTCCTTGGATTTGTGCGATTTATCGTATACCCAAAATTTATCGGATTTCTTTTAGTACCCATGTGAATGACCTCGCACTTTTCTTTGTAAAGTGCTAATTACCACTTTTTGCATCATACAGAAATTCTCTCTAGATCATTTTGTAATTGGAATTGATCGTCCGATGATTTTACTGGACGTTAAATTACAGCGTCATCTGCAAACAGTCTAAGTGGGCTGCTCAGATTATCACCTAGATCATTTATATAAATCAGAAACAGCAGAGGGCCTATGACACTACCTCGCGGAACGCCAGATATCACTTCTGTTCTACTCGATTATTTCGTTTCAAAAAACAATAAAAAAAGAGTAGAGAATAACGCATGCTCCGGATCAGAAATAAAAATTTTAAATGCTGATCTGAAAAGTAGAGTAATACCTATGAAAATGAATTATTTACGAAGGTTCGTCATAATACGAAGAATAGAGAAAATAAAATAATGGTGATCGATAGGATTGAAAGAAAACCATTAAAGTGGTATGGACAGATGATTCGAATGTCTCTAAGCACTTGGGACTTAACATCTGAGGTCATCAGTCCCCTAGAACTTAGAACTACTTAAACCTAACTAAACTAAGGACATCACACACATCCATGCCCGAGGCAGGATTCGAACCGGCGACCGTAGCAGCAGCTCGGTTCCGGACTGAAGCGCCCAGAACCGCTCGGCCACAGCAGCCGGCCTGTTATTTATTTTAAAGTAAACGTTGTGCTTACGAAGTTTTATTACTATATGTTAAAAATGTTCCACATGACTGTAACTCAGCAGCAATGCCTTTATGAAGTACAATACGTGCTGAATGAAGTAATTGCTTGTATGTCGTCGTATGTGTGGCGCACTCCAGATGTAAGTTACTGTCGAGAGATTTTATAAACATAGGTACGACAATAACGGTGATTTACCAACATCGAGAAAGTGGCTGATGACTGTGCTGTTGAGCGCCCCAAATCCAGCGTCAGCATGATGACCATGATCATTATCCTGCTGAAAAGTGTGCGCCGGCCGGAGTGGCGGAGCGGTTCTAGGCGCTACAGTCTGGAACCGCACGAGCGCTACGGTCGCAGGTTCGAATCCTGCCTCGGGGACGGCCGCGGTGGCCGTGCGGTTCTAGGCGCTTCAGTCTGGAACCGCGTGACTGCTACGGTCGCAGGTTCGAATCCTGCCTCGGGCGTGGATGTGTGTGATGTCCTTACGTTGGTTAGGTTTAAGTAGTTCTAAGTTCTAGGGGACTGATGACCTCAGATGTTAAGTCCCATAGTGCTCAGAGCCATTTGAACCATTTTTTTGAAAAGTGTGCTCAGGAGCACTACGACGATTGTCACATTTTATTGACAGAGTTTTGGAGACACAATTGGGAGCTCCCTTTAGCAGATCTAATGACGGCAGAGCGTAGAGTCAGGACCGTTGTACGCTTTTGGACAGTGAGTGGCATCGGAATGACAGTCTGTTCTTCCCTGTGCTGTGACGGCTGACGCGGCAGCTGCCACCGCGCGCTGTCGACAGTAACCGGCCGCGCCATTCAGTATTGGCAGGCACGCCTCCCATTCACGCGAATTTGAAAGACTCGTACACACCGCAGCGAATGGAAGCAAACACAGGGGAGCGAGCATTCACAGACAATTCGCCAGTTTCCACCACCATTCGCCGGTGCCCGTCAACGTGCGTACGTACCTACGCCGACAGTGTGAAGCTCATGGCAAAGGTACTTTCGACTGTGCGACCCTTTCCTCGCCCATATGCAGCGCGGAAAAGCGTCGCAGTTAGTCTAATCTTGTATTCGTGATCCCTACGGAAGAGATAGGGACGAGTTTTTAGCATATTTATTGGTTGATTCCTCAGTTATGCCGGTTCTGGGAAACTTTTCAGGTAGGCTTTCGCGCGATAGACACTGGCGTCTGTCTTAGTGTCTGCCAGTTCAGGATTTTTGAAGTTCCTCTGAAGCTTCCAGAAAGAGATTTTCACTCTGCAGCGGAGTGTGCGCTGATATGAAACTTCCTGGCAGATTAAAACTGTGTGCCGGACCGAGACTCGAACTCGGGACCTTTGCCTTTCGCGGGAAAGTGCTCTACCAACTGAGTTACCCAAGCACGACTCACGCCCTCTCATCACAGCTTTATTTCCGCCAGTACCTCGTCTCCTACATTCCAAACTTTACAGAAGCTCTCCTGGTAACCGTGCAGGACTAGCACTCCTGAAGGAAAGGATACTGCGGAGTCATGGCTTAGCCACAGCCTGGGGGGTTTCCAGAATGTGATTTTCGCTCTGAGTGCTAGTCCTGCAAGGTTAGCAGGAGAGCTGCTGTAAAGTTTGGAATGTAGGGGACGAGGTACTGGCGGAAGTAAAGCTGTAAGGACAGGTCGTGAGTTGTGCTTGGGTAGCTCAGTTGGTAGAGCACTTGCCCGTGAAAGGCAAAGGTCCCGAGTTCGAGTCTCGGTCCGGCACACAGCTTTAATCTGCCAGGAAGTTTCATATCAGTGCACACTCCGCTGCAGAGTGAAAATCTCATTCTGGAAACATCCCCCAGGCTGTGGCTAAGCCATGTCTCCACAGTATCCTTTCTTCCACGAGTGCTAGTTCTGCAAGGTTCGCAGGAGTGCTTGTGCGAAGTTTGGAAAGTAGGAGACGAGGTACTGGCGGAAGTAAAGCTGTGAGGACGGGGCGTGAATCGTGCTTGGGTAGCTCAGATGGTAGAGCACTTGCCCGCGAAAGGCAAAGGTCTAGAGTTCGAGCCTCGGTCCAGCACACAGTTTTAATCTGCCAGGAAGTTCCTCTGAAGCTCTCCCACGGGTCAAACAAACCTTTGACCATCCTTGTTACCGTTCTTTGTATACGTTCAATGTCTCCTACTACACATATTTCGTAAGGGTGCCACACACTAGAGCAATAGTCAAGAATCGGATGCATGACTGTTTTATAAGCAGTGTCCTTTGTCGAGTGATTGTACGAGGATGATTTGATGAGTCTGCTAAAAAGGCAAGGAAAAAATGTTTGTTTCGTAAACAACTCACTTCACTTCTGATCATAGTCTTCTTTGAAAGTTATACAGTTGGTCCAGCGATGCTCCAGCTTTTTCATCCCACCGGAAAAGTAGGTTCAATCAAACTCCGCTAAATACTCGTTGACTGCTACTGTTACATCCTCATGTAATGAAAATTTCTTCCAGCAAACTAAAGTTTCATGTCAGTTGGTACTAAGACTGGTCACTAGGGTGGACGAGAAACCAAATCAAAACCCAGTTCATGTACTTTCACTGTTATTACCGCTGATGTGCGGGATGGTGCATTATCCTGGTGGAAAGAGCATTTTCGTGCGTGCCAACCTCCGTCTCCGCCTTTCTTCCGTCAACGTAAGTTTAAAACGATGCAGCAGTGAAGCATAATAGGGTCCAGTTATGGTTCTGCCTTTTTCTAAGACCGAGCGAGGTGGCGCAGTGGCTAGCACATTTGACTCGCATTCGGGAGGACGACAGTTCAATCCCTCGTCCGGCCATCCTGATTCAGGTTTTCCGTGATTTCCCTAAATCGCTCCAGGAAAATGCCGGGTAGGTTCCTGTGAAAGGGCACGGCCGACTTCTTTCCCCGTCCTTCCCCAATCCGATGAGACCGATGACCTCGCTGGTCTGGTCTCCTGCCCCAATACAACCCCAAAAAAATGGTTCAAATGGCTCTGAACACTATGGGACTCAACTGCTGAGGTCATTAGTCCCCTAGAACTTAGAACTAGTTAAACCTAACTAACCTAAGGACATCACAAACATCGATGCCCGAGGCAGGATTCGAACCTGCGACAGTAGCGGTCTTGCGGTTCCAGACTGCAGCGCCTTTAACCGCACGGCCACTTCGGCCGGCCAAAACAACCCAACCCCAATGTTTTCTAAGTAATCTATCTTGGATTGAGGAATCCCGATGTGGCATTGTGGGAAAGCGTGTATTGGTCACAATTCGAACCATTCAGGACCGATGTGTTGAGCAACACACATTTGTTTCAGCCTGAGAAGTGTGCTGTGGTAATGCACTGTCTTACCGAGGGACATAAAATGTTGTATGAAGAGAATCTATATTGAAATTCCACGATCTAACAATCTTATAAACAGAGGCGAGGGTTACCCTTTAAGTAAGATTTGGAACTTTGTTTTATCAGACATTAAAAAACAACGGTCATTGATTCGGTCATCAGAATAGTATTTGCTAGTCATTTATCGATTTCGCCTACTGCCACTAGGGAGGCGCTATATGTTCACCTTCTCTGTAGGGCAGTTAACGATGATTTCTTTCGTGCGCGTTGATGGTATGAAGGAGCCGCCATTCGAGTCTGAATACAGGGCCCCATAGTCGGCACCTTATCCATGACAATTTTTTTTGTGTCTCTTCTAGCATCACCATTACACCATGGTGTCATTCTCATTCAACAGTGACTATATTTTAAGTGTAATGTAAAATCGTCAAACGAGTTTTAAAAACCATCAGTATTTTCCATCTATGTATATTTTACAAAATCCTCGTCACTTGTTTTTATGTGAAAGTCGTTAAACGTGTCCACCTATGTATTTTTTACACATTTCTCTGTTATTCCAAGACCTGCGACATGGTCGCGAATTGAACAGTGACCCGAAAATACAGTGTGTTAAAAAAGTCTCTCCGCAGTGCCTATGATTGTTAGCCGCGCGTGCCATATGTCGCAGTAAATATACCGAAAGGAAACTCAATGAAATACAAGTTACTAATTTTCACATTAAATGTTGAAAGTGTCCCTCCAGTTGTTGAATTCACAACTCAATTCGTCTAATCAAGTTTCCAAACACAAGCTGTAACATGTCTTCTGTAAAAGAAACAGTGAAAGTGGATATTGCTGTTTTCATATCATCGATGTATTTTGGACGGTTTTTATAGACAGTTGCTTTCGCTGCACCCCAGAAGAAAAAGTCGGGTGGTGTTAGGTCAGGCGACCGTGGAGGCCAAAGTCCCTGTGAAATTATGCGATCACCAAAAACATCAGCAAGCAGTGACATTGAAACGCGAGCTGTATGCGCGGTTGCACCATCTTGTTGAAAATAACCGTTCTGTATTTAACTTAACACAAGTTCTGTTACGAATGGCTACAGACTATCCATTTGAAGAGAAGTAACCGAGCCAGTTGGACAATCATACGGCACGCGCGGTTAACAATCATACGGCACTGCGGAGAGACTTTTTGAACACACCGTAGAATAAATTTCCTTCGATTGACGTCTGTGGTCACATATTTTTGTCATCAGACTACTGGTTTCGGTCTATAAAAATGGTTCAAATGGCTCTGAGCACTATGGGACTTGACTTCTGAGGCCATCAGTCCCCTAGAACTTAGAACTACTTAAACCTAACTAACCTAAGGACATCACACACATCCATGCCCGAGGCAGGATTCGAACCTGTCCCCTCGACCAGTGGTGTACGGCCAGTGTAGGAGATAGCTCCCCACACCATGATGCCGGGTGTTGGCCCTGTGTGCCTCGGTCGTATGCAGTCCTGATTGTGGCGCTCACCTGCACGGAGCCAAACACGCATACGACCATCATTGGCACCAAGGCAGAAGCGACTCTCATCGCTGAAGACGACACGTCTCCATTCGTCCCTCCACTCACGCCTGTCGCGACACCACTGGAGGCGGGCTGCACGATGTTGGGGCGTGAGCGGAAGACGGCCTAACGGTGTGCGGGACCGTAGCCCAGCTTCATGGAGACGGTTGCGAATGGTCCTCGCCGATACCCCAGGAGCAACAGTGTCCCTAATTTGCTGGGAAGTGGCGGTGCGGTCCCCTACGGCACTGCGTAGGATCCTACGGTCTTGGCGTGCATCCGTGCGTCGCTGCGGTCCGGTCCCAGGTCGACGGGCACGTGCACCTTCCGCCGACCACTGGCGACAACATCGATGTACTGTGGAGACCTCACGCCCCACGTGTTGAGCAATTCGGCGGTACGTCGACCCGGCCTCTCGCATGCCCACTATACGCCTTCGCTCAAAGTCCGTCAACTGCACATACGGTTCACGTCCACGCTGTCGCGGCATGCTACCAGTGTTAAAGACTGCGATGGAGCTCCGTATGCCACGGCAAACTGGCTGACACTGACGGCGGCGGTGCACAAATGCTGCGCAGCTAGCACCATTCGACGGCCAACACCGCGGTTCCTGGTGTGTCCGCTGTGCCGTGCGTGTGATCATTGCTTGTACAGCCCTCTCGCAGTGTCCGGAGCAAGTATGGTGGGTCTGACACACCGGTGTCAATGTGTTCTTTTTTCCATTTCCAGGAGTGTATATGTGTATATAATTCAGGCTCACCGGCCATTTGACTATCTTCTTCTGTGCGGATGCACAAACAGTGCCCGAACTCTTACGGGGGTCGGCAGTAAAACCGCGAGTAATGAGTATAATGGGCGGGGGCACAATGAATATAGTGCGAGACAATAAGCTGCGAATGTGGGTCTCACGGGAGGCGTGCCAGAGATAAGTCCCTGCAGTCGCACTATCCTCTGTGTCCTCGGTGGCTCAGATGGATAGTCTGTCTACCGTGTAAGCAGGAGATCCCGGTTTCGAGTCCCGGTCGGGGCACAACTTTTCAGCTGCCCCCGTTAAGTTATATCAACGCCTGTATGCATCTAGGGGTTTCATTTCATTGTAATTTTTTCAGCCATAATTGTACGATGTAAAATAAAGAGGGATACAATCAGTAAAGTCTGTAATGGGCTTATAAGGTGTAAGAGGCATTACAGTAATAAAAAGCAGTGAAATAAAACACGACAAATGTTAGATTGTTGAAAAGGAAAAAGTTAAGAGACTGTAACTGGCATACGCCCAAGTTCTTGGAACGGCGTGCCGCAGGGTATGAGGGGTCCTCTGGCTGTCACGTGACCCTAACCACTTCTCGCCTATGCGGCGTTCTGGCGTTGGCGTAACAGACGGCGCTGATTACGTGCAGCAGTCTGTTTTCATTCATTCGGCTTTTTAGCTATTTGTTTTGTAATTTTTATATTACTCTGTGTACTCGGAAAGCTTTTTATTATTTATGTGATTTTCTATAATATCGCCACTTTATCTGTTATTCAGCGGAAATATTGTGTCAAATTGACTTCATGATCCGGCTGCAGACCCGAAAAAAATAGTATCAGTTATTACGCCGGGAAAGCATACGTAGTTTGATATGAGGATTATTCATTTGGAATCGCAAAAAACAGTGGCCATCACCTTACCAGATGAGAAAATTGTCTTTGTCTCTTTCGGTGCACTTTGACCAGCGTCAGTCCGTTGTTTTGACTGCCCGTTTTGGCTCTGGTGTGTGACGGTGGATGCCAGTTTCATCAACAATCACTAGTCGATGCAAAAAGTCTTGCGGATTGTGATTAAACATCGCCAGACGTTGTGTTGAAATGTGCCGGATGCGCTTTTGGTCGACTGTGAGCGGTCGTGCACCCACTCCGCATACGGCTGCGTCATGGCCGATTCTCCGTGCAGGATATTACCCACGCGCTTAGTTGAGACGTCTGCAGGATCAGCAATCTCACAATTTTTTTTCTGCGGCTTTGTGTTACAATATCATCACGATAAAATAAGAGAAATCAGGGCTCGCACGGAAAAATTTAAGTGCTCGTTTTTCCCGTGTGCCGATCGAGAGTGGAATGGTAGACAGCATGAAGGTGGTTCATAGAACCCTCTGCCAGGCACTTTATTGTGAATAGCAGAGTAATCATGTAGACGTAGATTGTGGAGACGAGAGATCTTCAATAGAATGACTTCCTAGATTGAACAGTGTGTTGCGATCCTTGCTGTTATGTTGTATATTAATGACCTTACAGATAATTCAGGGTGTACATAAAATCCGAAAACACTTTCAATTATTTATTTCACAAGAAGTAAACATTGTACAGATGTCATACATACTGCATTTTGAAGATAAACTCTGGAAGTTTTTTTGACAAGCATTCGATATGCGAACCATGAGCGATCCGTAAGACGTCAATACGATAATCGAATTCTTGCCATACCCGTCCCAGCATGGCATCGTCGACTGTGACAGTCGCTTCCCGTATTCCTCCCGGAGCTCTGCTACATCACGTGGTAGAGGCGGTACATGCACCAGATCTTTAATGTGTCCCCACAGAAAAAGGTCACACGGAGTGAGATCTGGTGATCGGGGAGGCAATTTCATGAAACAGCTTCCCTCCACACATGAACTCGCCACGTTTGCGACCAGCGCTGACTATCGGCAAATTACCAAACTACGCCGTGGCGGTAAACACGAAAAACAAACTTTCAGGGTTTACCTTCATAATGACATATGCAAGGGCGTACCCAGGATCTGAATTGGGGAGGGGGGGGGGGGGCAGGTCATGCTAGTCTCAGGAAACAAGGACTTGAGACAACATACAGCACTTCTTATTAAATGAAACAGTAAACCAGTGAAAAACCGCTTTTAATAAACATTATAAATACAAGAACGCACTTGTACAATCCGACAAAACATACAGCATTTCTTATTAAATAAAACAGTAAACTAGTTAAAAACTGCGAATATCTTCGGGGGGGGGGGGGGGGCGGGCGGCAGCTGTCACCCCTGCCCCTCGCTGGGTCCACTGATGACACTCTAGTCTCTTCCTGTATTCTTCTCTGTCATTGATCTCGACATATTTGTCGGTGTATATTTGTTCCTCAAATTTTCCTTTCCTTCGACCTTGATCCCCAGTTACAACCAGTCCTTCCGAAGTTCAACAACCCACTTGGTTCCTGTGTTCCCTCTTGTCCTCCCTGTTTCTGAGCATACTCATCCTAACTACATGTCAAGCAAACCTAGCCCTTTTTAGTCTGATTTCCCCAGATATTGTTCTCGTGTTCCGGTACAATTCTTCCCTAGGTCTTCGCACCACCTCTCTCCACCTCTTTTGGGACCTAGTATTTTTCTCAGTATTTTTCTCTCTTTTTTCTCTAGTTGTTCTGTCCCATTTCTTCCTAGTGTCATCGTCTCAGCAGCATATAATACTGCATTCCTCACCCTTGCCTTGTAGTGGCTTATCTTTGCCTCTGTGGATATATTCTTTTTATTGTATATCTCGTCATGCAGAAAGCTGACCTCATCTTCTTTATCCTCTGTTATTCCCTCCTTGCTCCTGTTCCTTCCTGTTTTAAATTCTCCCAGGTATTTAAATTTGTCCACCATTTGCACAGTGCCTTCCGGTGTTTCCCAGTCTGCAATGGTATTTAATGTGTTTGTCTTGTTATAGGCGATCCTCAGTCCCACCTTTCTGGCTACCTTACTTAAGTTTAGAGTTGTGTCTTCTTCCGTCTCACTTACTATTGCTATGTCGTCTGCAAAGGCTAGGCAGTCCACTTGAGCCCTGTTGTCCTTTTTGTCCCCCTCATGGGTCTTTGGTATTCCCATTTCCTCGTTTATTGCTCTCCACTGCCTGATCACTTCGTCCAGTGCTATATTGAACAACAATGGTGAAAATCCATCTCCCTGTTTAACACCAGTCTTGATCTCAAATTCTTCTGACAGTGCTCCTCTGAATCTCACCCTTGCTTTTGTGTCTGTCAGAATTTCTTTTATGAGTTATTGTGTAGTTCCATAAAGTCCTCAGTACTTCAGGATCGTAACAAGAGTCTGTCACCGATGGAGTCATATGCCTTTGTGAAGTATGATACCGGTACAATGTTTGGTTCTTGTGCAATAACGAGTTGAAAGTTTTCGCGGACTTAATGTACATCCTGTAGTATTGATGAGTGAAGTCTCTGTTGTGTGTATCTGTTGTGTTAATTAAACTTATGGAAAAACCCTACGAACTTTAGCACCCATCCAATTAGATAATCATGTAATACGTTTTGATGAGAACTATGATTGACAACAAGACTGATATCCGGCCCTTTGTTTGTTTCAGGTGAGTGAGAGCGAGTGTTCTGTGAGCACCATTGCGGCGGTCGCCGAGCATATCGACAGGTAACGTTTCCCTTGATCAAAGCCCGCGCAAGTGAGAGCTCGCTCTGTGTTCTTCTGCCAACTTGCTGGAAATGGGACAGGCGGAAAGTGCACATATTCCTGTATAGCTTTTTTTTTCACGCTGACAGAGTACTCCAGTCCCGTCGTAGTGAGTGGTAGGCAAGCTGTCGTGACATGATGTGCAGCTACACCGTAAACAAGTTAGCATCTGGCTGCGTACATGGTTTTTAATTTCTTTATTCTTATAATTAAATTTTTCCCGAGACATTTAAGTCTCATCTTTACTCTGCGTTAATGATAGAAGCAGAAGAAATGAATTAAAATTTGTGTCACGGCCGGGACTCGAACCCGGTTCTTCTTGCAGAAATGCTAATACTGACAATGTAGGAGGAAAATAAGATGAAACGAATTGAGTTTTGTGTTGGGGAGGGCACTGGACTTAAGGCGCTCGTGCAGAAATGTTGACCATAGTGCTGCGCTGATGTAATGTTTGGCATTTCTGCATAGTAAGCAGCCGGCACGGTAGCTCAGCGTGTCCGGTCAGACAGCTGGGTGGTCTCAGTAATACACTACTGGCCGTTAAAATTGCTACACCAAGAAGTAATGCAGATGAAAATTCATTGGACAAATACATTATACTACAACTGACATGTGATTACATTTTCACGCAATTTGGGTGCATAGAAGCTGAGAAATCAGTACCCAGAACAACCACCTCTGGCCGTAATAACGGCCTTGATGCAGTCAAACAGAGCTTGGATGGCTCCCCATTCAGCTTCAACACGATACCACAGTTCATCAAGAGTAGAACTGGCATATTGTGACGAGCCAGTTGCTCGGCCACCATTGACCAGACGTTTTCAGTTGGTGAGAGATCTGGAGAATGTGCTGGCCAGGGCAGCAGTTGAACATTTTCTGTATCCAGAAAGGCCCGTACAGGACCTGCAACATGCGGTCGTGCATTATCCTGCTGAAATGTAGGGTTTCGCAGGTATCGAACGACGGGTAGAGCCACGGGTCGTAACACATCTGAAATGTAACGTCCACTGTTCAAAGTGCCGTCAATGCGAACAAGAGGTGACCGAGACGTGTAACCAGTCGCACCGCATACCATCATGCCGGGTGATACGCCAGTATGGCGATGACGAATACACGCCTCCAGTGTGCGTTCACCGCGATGTCGCCAAACACGGATGAGACCATCATGATACTGTAAACAGAACCTGGATTCATCCGAGAAAAACACGTTTTGCCATTCGTTCACCCAGGTTAATCGTCGAGTACACCATCGCAGGCGCTCCTGTCTGTGATGCAGCGTCAAGGGTAACTGCAGCCTCGGTCTCCGATCTGATAGTCCATGCTACTGCAAACGTCGTCGAACTGTTCGTGCAGATGATTTTAGTCTTGCAAACGTCCCCATCTGTTGACTCAGGGATCGATACGTGGCTGCATGATCCGTTACAGCCATGCGGATAAGATGCCTGTCATCTCGACTGGTGGTGATACGAGGCCGTTGGGATCCAGCACGGCGTTGCGTATTACCCTCCTGAACCCACCGATTCCATATTCTGCTAACAGTCATTGGATCTCGACCAACGCGAGTAGCTATGTCGCGATACGATAAACCGCAGTCGCGATAGCCTACAATCCGACGTTTATCAAAGTCGGAAACGTGATGGTTCGCATTTCTCCTTCTTACACGAGGCATCACAACAATGTTTCACCAGGCAACGCCGGTCAAGTGCTGCTTGTGTATGAGAAATCGATTGAAAACTTTCTTCATGTCAGCACGTTCTATGTGTCGCCACCGGCGCCAACCTTGTGTGAATGCTCTGAAAAGCTAATCATTTGCATATCACAGCATCTTCTTCCTGTCGGTTAAATTTCGCGTCTGTAGCACGTCATGTTCGTGGTGTAGCAGTTTTAATGGCCAGTAGTGTAATAAAAAAAAAATGCGTGAACGGACCAACTACGAACATCATGGGATGTCATCTGACGTCAACTACGACCAAATACAACGAACAGTAACTTACAAAATGCAAAAAAAGTAAGCAAGAAGATCCGTATTCGAGTCCCGATCGTGGCACGAATTTTAATTCATTTCTTCTGCTTCCACCCTTATCGCAGAATTTCTCTATTGGATCATCAATATCGGGACTGCGAGTCTCATCGTCAGACGCTTCGTGTATTACTTGTATACAGGGGGGGCGAGAAGTCCCGTAACACCCAGTAACGAATTTTAATTAATTTGATATGTTTTAGCACAAGTACTTGCTTACGTAAGTAAGTCTCTAATATATTCTTGATCTTCCTGGAGATGCATTTCTACACGCCTACATGTTATTCTTGACACAGTTTCAGCATGTCCGGTGTTATAGTGCGAAATGCGTCATCAACAGCATTGCGCAGTTCTGCGTTTGTGGCATAACGGCGTGCACATAAATGCGCCTTTATGACTCACGATAATGAGTTGTCACGTGACTTGAGCTGAGGACTTTTTGGTGGCCATTTCAGAGGAGCTGGTGTTGCTGATGAACCACTGTCTGTCCACCGTCCTGGAGAGTATTCACTTAGGAAATTGCGCACTGCAAGAGCGTACGGAGCAAGGGCTACGTCGTGCTTGAACCGTGTGCGTTGTGTCAGGACTCGTTCCTCAAGATGGGGTATTAACGACGTTTGAAACAAGTGGAAATAATTTGCTTTACTTCAAAAAATAAATAAATACGGCCTAAGCAGAAGTGATGTCATCGCCGACCATATCACTACGTGAGGTGCTTCCTTTCTAACTCGACTGTGTAATGGGGATTCTCTTTGGACCAAACCAATATTTGTTGCACGTGACCTGTAATATATGGAACATTCATCTGAAAGCGTTACCTTGGCATGGTTCACTTGTTAGGAAATTAGCTGAAGCATGGCACGTTAAAATACGCTCATTCCGGTCTGTATCCGATGACTCGTTTGCTAACGTCGATCGAAAAAGTGCTACCTTAAACTCATTCTTCATGTGATCTCGCGTTCCGAAGCCCGTTTAGGTGTCGACTTCATAGGACATTGTTCGAAGCAGACACTCCGGCACACGTTTTCTTCTCGTGTCTTCTCTCTTCCGCTCAGCATCCTTTCCTTCACACTGCCAAAAACAGAAGCACATATTTCCCAATCCAGAAGTGTTACCTTCCGTGGTGGAACCTTGTTAAATTTTCCCCGGAATGCTCCCATAATCTGTCTCATTGTCTGCCCTGTGCGTTGTCGTTCCATGCAGCCCTTGTCACTAGGAGCTCATCAATAGAGTAATTATGACCGCTCACATCTGCCACTGCTAAAAAGTAAATTCGACTGCGACTGTGAATACGCGTAAACAGAAGTTCCAGCAACTGATAAGAAGTAACATAACTGCCAACCTGCGTAATAAAATCTGATACTTAAAGAGGGATTACGGGGGTACGACGACTTCTTGTCCACGCTGTACATCTAATAGATGTTAAGTATAATTTTTCTCGGTTTACACCTCTCTTGTGATCGGCGATCAGGAGTACGTGCAAGATCCGCGTTCACAAGATCACCTCAGCGGCCAGTGACAGAGTCGTAGTGTCGCTTTGGAAAATAATAATAATAATAAACGGTCATTCATTCATCTCTACATTCGTCACAGTGAAGTGATAGTGGATACCTGCTTTGGACAATGTCAAATGATACTACATTGTTCCAGAGACCTTTGCAAGTTTTAAATACCTGTGATGTTTATAGTCAGACTGGAGCAAGGCAATGAAATTTGTACCAAGACCGGGATTCGAAACCGGAGCTCTTGCTCACAAGGCGTTAACTAAAAGTGTTGTAACTGGAAGACACAGCGGTCATACTTATAGTTTTTTTTCATTGCAAACTCCTAAGATTGTATTATGTATCTTCTTAATCAAAAGTCTTACGCCCAGAGGATACCACACGACATCTACGAAAGGCTTTCACGGAGTACAAGGAAGTTGGTGGGAACTGTGAACGCCACATTTTTCAACCTGGAACAAAAAGTGATGATATTGTCCAATGTAGTACGTTGGCTATATTAAAAACTGTTTTTACCAAAACTGCGGCACTCTGAAATAGAAGTCAATTTTTTCGACAGAAAAGGTAGTTTTAAAAACGTGCCCCAAAAACTGAAATTAAAATATATGGCAAAAATCCTTCGCACTACAGTAGAAAAAACACCTATTCACGGGTTACAAAAAGCGTAATGTAAATACGTGTAGACATCATATGAGTTATAGCTTCCGCCAACTAGAAAAAGTTGTTTTGAAAAAATAAGCGTTTAATGTTTCAACGGGTGTTTTTATTATTGGAATTGAACAAAACTTTAATCGGCAATACCAGCACAGCACAGTGTCGAAACACACTCATTTTGACGAAATTACATCGATTAACTGGCTTCCCATTACTAATCGAAGCGTTTTTTGCACGGTTGGGATTAATTTTCGAACCTTTTCTCTCCATATAAAAACGGAGTAGGGTGGCGCAGTGGCTAGCACACTGTACTCGCATTCGGGAGGACAACGGTTCAATCCCGCGTTCGGCCATCCTGATTTAGGTTTTCCGGGATTTCCCTAAATCGCTCCAGGCAAATGCCGGGATGGTTCCTTTGAAAGGGCACGGCCGACTTCCTTCCCCGTCCTTCCCTAATCCGATGAGACCGATGACCTCGCTGTCTGGTCCCTTCCCACGAAACAACCCTATCCATATCAAAAGTTCGTCAGTTTCAAGCACTCACGTTTTATTTCGTATATAAAACAAGCGAAAAGACACGTTAAGCACTTGCTTTCAGACTGTTACGAAGATAAATCTCGTTGAGAATGTATTTTAGCTGACGGTAATGTTCTCTGTGATACTATCCGAGACTAGTAGGACGTGTATCACATCGGTAAGCATTAAACACTGAAGAGCCAAACAAACTGGTACATCTGCCTAATATCGTGTAGGGACCCCGCGACCACGCAGAAGTGCCACAACACGGCGTGGCATGGCCTCGACTAATGTCTGGAGTAGTGCTGGAGGGAACTGACACCATGAATCCTGCTGCGCTGCACGTAAGAGTACGAGGGAGTGGAGATCTCTTCCGAACAGCACGTTCCAAGGCATCCGAGATATGCTCAATAATGTTCATATGTGGCAAGTTTGGTGGCGAGCGGAAGTGTTTAAACTCAGAAGAGTGTTCCTGGAACCACCCTGTAGCAATTCTGGACATCTGGGTCGTCGCATTGTCATGCTGGAATTACCCTAGTCCGTCCGAATGCACAATGGACATGAATGGGTGCAAGTGATCAGACACGATGCCTACTACGTCGTATTTACGCGTATCAGGCGTCCCGTATCACTCCAACTGCACACGCCCCACACCATTACAGAGCCTCCACCAGCTTGAGCAGTCCCCTGCTGACATGCAGGATCCATGGATTCACGAGGTTGTCTCCATACCCGTACACGTCCATCCGCTCGGTACAGTTTAAACGAGGTTCTTTCGACCAGGCAACATGTTTGCAGTCATCAACAGTTCTATGTCGGTTTTGACGAATTCAGGCGAGGCGTGAAGCTTTTTGTCGTGCAGTCATCATGGGTACACGAGTGGGCTTTCGGCTCCGAAAACCCATATCTATGATTTTTCGCTGAATGGTTCGCACGCTGACAGTTTTTGATGGCTCTGCATTGAAATCTGCAGCAATTTGCAGAAGGGTTGCACTTCTGTCACGTCGAACGATTCTCTTCAGGCGTCTTCGGTCCCATTCTTGCAGGTTATTTTTCCAGCCTTATCGATGTCACAGATTTGATGTTTTACCTATTTCCTGATATTCACGATACATTCGTTAAATGGTCGTACGGGAAAATCCCCACTTCATCGCTACGTGGGAAATGCTTTGTCCGATCTCTCGTGCGCTGATTGGGACAGCACGGTCAAACTCGCTGAAATCTTGATAACCTGTGATTGTAGCAGCAGTAATCGATCTAACAACTGCGCCAGACAGTTGTTGTCTCATATAGGCGTTGCCAACCGCAGCGTCGTATTCTCGCTGTTCACATATCTCTGTATTTGAATACCCATGCATATACCCGTTTTTGGCCCTTTAGTGTAGTATGACATCGGTTGCATTCGAGCGTTCAGATTCACCAGACGCCCATGTAATAAATCAGTGTTTTAACATATTTTAACATTTATAGCACAGTTTATACGAGGGTTGGAGCTTAAATAGTGGCAACTATTTATTCACAACCGATACAAAGCGTTACTGTCCTTCAAAGTGGTCACCAGCATTGTGTAGAACCCGTTGCCAGCGATGTGGAAGTCGTAGTATACCGTTAGCAGAGCCTGTTCTGTTGATAGTGCGAATGGAGCGGTCTGAAGTTATGGTGATTCTCGTGTACGACTGTGATGGTGTTACGCTAACGCATTACGTTCCTCCACGCGGACGGTCAGTACTCAGTATCACTGTTCGTTTTTGGAGCATCACCTGTGACATGCTTTGCGAAAGAAGCGGCGACACTTTCTGCGCAACCCACCCATCATTTTGCACGACAATGTGCGGGCGCATACAGTGCAAGCTGTGGCTGCTCTGTTGGGTCTATGGGACTGGGAAGTACTGTACCATCCACCATACTCCACGGACGTAAGTTCTTGTGACTTTGATTTGATTCCGAAGATGAAGGAACCACTTCGTGGCATTCGCTTCAGAACTGTTCCAGAGATTCGCACCATCAACAGAACAGGCTTTGCTAACGGCATGCTACGCCTTCCACACCTCTGGCAACGGGTTCTATACAACGCTGGTGACTACTTTGAAGGACAGTAACAGGTGCAAACATGTAACTCTTTTGTATCGGTTGTGAATAAATAGTGGCCACTATTTAAGTTCCAACCCTCGTATGAACGAATCTTAAAAATGGGCTCTACAAGGGAGGTTTTAAGGCAGTTGTTGTTGTTGTTGTTGTTGTGGTCTTCAGTCCTGAGACTGGTTTGATGCAGCTCTCCATGCTACTCTATCCTGTGCAAGCTTCTTCATCTCCCAGTACCTACTGCAACCTACATCCTTCTGAATCTGCTTAGTGTATTCATCTCTTGGTCTCCCCCTATGATTTTTACCCTCCACGCTGCCCTCCAATACTAAATTGGTGATCCCTTGATGCCTCAGAACATGTCCTATCAACCGATCCCTTCTTCTGGTCAAGTTGTGCCACAAACTTCTCTTCTCCCCAATCCTATTCAATACTTCATCATTAGTTATATGATCTACCCATCTAATCTTCAGCATTCTTCTGTAGCACCACATTTCAAAAGCTTCTATTCTCTTCTTGTCCAAACTATTTACCGTCCATGTTTCACTTCCATACATGGCTACACTCCATACAAATACTTTCAGAAATAACTTCCTGACACTTAAATCTGTACTCGATGTTAACAAATTTCTCTTCTTCAGAAACGCTTTCCTTGCCATTGCCAGTCTACATTTTATATCCTCTCTACTTCGACCATCATCAGTTATTTTGCTCCCCAAATAGCAAAACTCCTTTACTACTTTAACTGTCTCATTTCCTAATCTAATACCCTCAGCATCACCCGACTTAACTCGACTACATTCCATTATCCTCGTTTTGCTTTTGTTGATGTTCATCTTATATCCTCCCTTCAAGACACCATCCATTCCGTTCAACTGCTCTTCCAAGTCCTTTGCTGTCTCTGACAGAATTAGAGTGTCATCGGCGAACCTCAAAGTTTTTATTTCTTCTCCGTGGAATTTAATACCTACTCCGAATTTTTCTTTTGTTTCCTTTACTGCTTGCTCAATATAGAGATTGAATAACATCGGGGAGAGGCTACAACCCCGTCTTACTCCCTTCCCAACCACTGCTTCCCTTTCATGCCCCTCGACTCTTATAACTGCCATCTGGTTTCTGTACAAATTGTAAATAGCCTTTCGCTGCCTGTATTTTACCCCTGCCACCTTCAGAATTTGAAAGAGAGTATTCCAGTCAACATTGTCAAAAGCTTTCTCTAAGTAGTTAAGGCAGTAACAAATTTAAACTAAAAAAAGAAATTATGCTCTGCTCTAGTCCCCTTAACGCCGCTGCTCGGCATCCGGGGTACTCATCTGCTGTTGAGTAGGATCTGACAACATGTAACATTGATTTCTTGACACGTCTGGACGCAGCGTAATAAAAAATGTTCAAATGTGTGTGAAATCTTATGGGACTTAACTTCTAAGGTCATCAGTCCCTAAGCTTACACTTACTTAACCTAAATAATCCTAAGGACAAACACACACAAACCCATGCTCGATGGAGGACTCGAACCTCGCCGGGACCAGCCGCACAGTCCACGACTGCATCGCCTCAGACCGCTCGGCTAATCCCGCGCGGCGCAGCGTAATAGACCAGCGTTTGTTACAGGTAAGTTGAGCGAAATCGGCGACCCCTTGGCCGTATGCTTCCCTTGCCAGTTGCGTGATAGGTTTCGCACTCTGTTGTTGACAAGAAGGAGTCAACCCAGGATTTGAAAGTCGTAGGCGATGGGCCCTCGGTTTTTCATCTGCAGCGCAGAAACGAGCCCGGCGTCAGGTTGTGTACGTCAACTCAACTCGACTCTTCGCTTTGTACACGCGAGACGACTGTGTAACGAGGCGCGGGGATAAGCAGGCGCACCTGGACTTCACACGTCACGCCTTCCCTTGTCTTTCCCTGCTGCGTCGCTTGAGGTGTTTACTCACGGCAAACATGTGCCTGACCCCCCCTCTCCCTGTGTGTGTGTGTGTGTGTGTGTGTGTGTGTGTGTGTTGGCAAATCAGCGCTTGCAGGAGTGTACTCGTGGCCCCTGCCAACTGAACCAGAATACGAGATGTTCCCAGAACGTACTGTACCGTGCAGTACCCTTATTCGCCCACCCTGTTAACCGCAAGTACTCTACTGCAGTTTGGCGCTCTTCCTTCCGCCCCTCTCGGAACTAGTCCACTGTTTCATACCATCTGCGCATTGGTCGTACCAGGCCCAGCCACTGTTTCCTCCTGCCTAATGAACCACCCCCACAATGTGGTTGTGAAGCCAGACTGACGATATTGAAGTGTTGGCAGAAGAGCCAACACTGTGTTGCTAGAGGAGGCCGAAATGCACGCTTTTAAGCTCACGCAGGCTGGCGCAAGGTCTGGAACAGTTAAGGAAATTAATAGTAGCAAATAAAGTACGTAGTGATATAATACTTAACTTTAATCCACAATTGGTGTACATCGCTCTTGACGGTACATGTTACAATCTCAATATCAAATGCTATGGCGCCTTGCTAGGTCGTAGAAAATGACGTAGCTGAAGGCTATGCTAACTATCGTCTCGGCAAATGAGAGCGTAGTTGTCAGTGATCCATCTCTGGCTAAGTCGGCTGTACAACTGGGGCGAGTGCTAGAACGTCTCTCTAGACCTGCCGTGTGGTGGCGCTCGGTCTGCAATCACTGACAGTGGCGACACGCGGGTCCGGCGTATACTAATGGACCGCGGCCGATTTAAAGGCTACCACCTAGCAAGTGTGGTGTCTGGCGGTGACTCCACAGATATCGCACATATTTATGGAATGTCCCCTTCTTTTGGCCCTTCGTGCTGTCTTCCAGATTCCTTAAATTAACAGACGATTCACGGGTGGTTGAACTGGTTCTCAGTTTCTTCCGTGAAACTGGTTTTTATTTCCAGATGTAAATGTTGTATCCACGGACCCAACCAACCAACTCGTGCACGCGCGCCCTGACCGTGACATCGCTGGCCACAGTTCCTGTCGCGGCCGTCGGCGTAGGGCATTACCTCTGACGGAAGAAGTCGCGCCATGGCTGAGCTCGGTTTCGCAGCGCCCTCTGCCTTTTGCAAATAGGGAGGAGCGCTGGCCCCGAGACGTATAGTCTATTGTCGATTGTCTATCGCTAGCCTTTCGTGGAGTTTATAGCGGAGCCATTGCAGAGTGATATTTGCTATTGCATTCGACTAGGCTCAGTACACGGATTACTCTCGGATATTACTTGGACTTGTATTGCTAGTGCACGTTTTGTCAGAAATAAAGATAAGTTATCCCTTCATTCTTGCTGGCCCAATTCTTGTCATTAATTATTTTTCGGGCAACAGACATAGCTACATCCTGGTCACTACCCACGCTTTATACAATTTGTGGTGGCTGCCCCAAAAGTACCGCCGAGGACCTAGGGTTTGGGAGCCGTCACGAAAGTAAGGATTTGCTTTACTCCTCGAGCAGGGGCAGCATGATTGTGGTTTGGACTACTCGTCATGTCTTCTCGATCTGGGACCCCAACACCATTCCGCCATGGGAAGATCGCCCCCCTTTTTGCGGTTTTTAGATCTGGTTTCACCTTTTATGCCTTTTGCTGTGTGTGTTTTAATTTCATTATTTTATAATCTGACTCCCCTGACAGGATACGTCCTCTTTTAGCGGACCCTCATTCTTCTGTGACTAATTTTGGAATCACGGGACTGATGTCCCCGCCGTTCGATCCCATAAGCGCTGGCCGGTGTGGCCGAGCGGTTCTAGGCGCTTCAGTCTGGAACCGCACGATCGCTACGGTCGCAGGTTCGAATCCTGCCTCGGGCGTGGACGTGTGTGATGTCCTTAGATTAGTTAGGTTTAAGTACTTCTACGTTCTAGGGACTGATGACCTCAGCAGTTAAGTCCCATGGTGCTCAGAGCCATTTGAACCATTTTTGTTTTTTTTGTTTTTTTTTGTTATCATATGGTTCAAATGGCTCTGAGCACTATGGGACTCAACTTCTGAGGTCATTAGTCCCCTAGAACATAGAACTAGTTAAACCTAACTAACCTAAGGACATCACACACATCCATGCCCGAGGCAGGATTCGAACCTGCGACCGTAGCGGCCTCGTGGTTCCAGACTGCAGCGCCTAGAACCGCACGGCCACTTCGGCCGGCTACTCCTTTTGTTATCCCATAAGCCCTCTCAATCAATCGGTCACTCTATCCTGTGAACAATATATATACCTAGCATCAGTTAGATGTATAGAGTGGACAAGAAATGAATCCATCGCTTTAATCCTTGTTTAGTGTAAGATTTTACTATGTAGGTTCGTAGCTGAGTTACGTCTTATTAATTGTTGGAATTGACACGTACATATATTCACAGTTGCACTCTGGTTTTCATTTGTAGTCACGACAGATGCGAACGGTCGTAGAAACATTACTGAGACTACTGCTGTTTGTGATATAAAAGCAGTTTCCTATATCAGTCACTGATTTTCTTGCAGGACGCAAGTAGTTTTAAGTTCTAGGGGACTGATGACCTCAGATGTTAAGTCCCATAGTGCTCAGAGCCATTTTTTTGCTCGACAACGTCTTCAGATCGGTTACCGCTGCTACAGTGGCACGTTACCAACATGTGAGTGAGCCTGAACGTGGTGTTACAGTCGGCGCACGAGCGATGAGACTCAGCATCTCCGAGGTAGCGACGAAGTGGGGATTTTCCCGTACGACCATTTCACGAGTGTACCGTTAATATGAGGAATCCGGCAAAACATGAAGTCTCCGACATCGCTGCTGCCGAAAAAAGATCCAGCAAGGACGGGACCAACGACGACTGAAGAGAATCGTTCATCGTGACAGAAGTGTAAGCCTTCCGCAAATTGCTGCAAATTTCAATGCTGGGCCATCAACAAGTGTCAGCTTGCGAACCACTCAACGAAACAATATCGATATGGGCTTCCGGAGCCGAAGGCCCACTCGTGTACTCTTGATGACTGCACCACACGAAGCTTTGCGCCTCGCCTGGGCCCGTCAACACCGACATTGGACTGATGATGGCTGGAAACATGTTGCCTGGTCGGACGACTCTCGTTTCAAATTGTGTGATCTTCAGCCCATATGCGTCACTGGATGTGGATATGGAGGGGCATGTGGTCAGCACACCGCTCTCCCGACTGTATGTCAGTTTACGAGAGGGAGCCGCTAACCTCAGTCAAGTAGCTCCTCAGTTTGCCTCACAAGGGCTGAGTGCACCCCGCTTGCCAACAGCGCTCGGCAGAACGGATGGTCACCCATCCAAGTGCTAGCCCTGCCCGACAGCGCTTAACTTCGGTGATCTGACAGCAACCGGTGTTACCACTGCGGCATGGCCGTTGGCTCATTTAATTAATATAATTTCCTAATATGAACTATCCTTGTAGACCCTGTAAATCGCACAGAATTTATCTTCAGGATTACTTTTCTACAGTGATACTATTTCTTGCATTCACACTCCACTGACCGTTTCTGAATTCTGATCCAAACAAAAACACCTATTCATAAACAAGGACGAGAAACTGAACTGGAAGCTTCGTATTTGCACCCAGTAAAAAAGGAAATAACAGTGACTCCCGGCGATAACTGAGTGCAGTCAACAAAAATTACTCAGCAACGGCACAACGATCGAATGTTTCCACTAAGAACTGAATTCATTGGACTGCGTCGACTAATTTCATTCGGTTGCCCCGACAGACTGGTTTCACTCAAAAATGTGAATGAATAATTCAATTGATCCTAACTATAGCGGAATGAGCCGATTATTTTCGGACAAGCCGCGGATTCCATTATTTCATTCCGTTGTTCCCATCACTACTCCTACTCCACGCGCGCGCGCACACACACACACACACACACACACACACACACACACACACCATTCTAGTTTCTGAATGAAATACCCGCTGCATAATCTTTCATTGCACTGGGTGTTTCATAATTAATGACGTGAACGAGTACAGTTGAAAGTACACGATGCTAGAAGCAAAAAAAGTCTCGGTAAACACAGTTCCGCAAGCAAACCGTTTGCGAGATAATTGCGACTGTGTAGTTACCAGCCACTACTGACGTGATTCTGTGTAAACACCTCATGTTGTGGTCTTTGTTTACATTTTAGAGACGTGGAGTTGTATACAGAATGGATACGACAATACAGTACACAGTCAGCGGACCACTCATGTCAGTTGCTTGCGGAGCTTCAGTTACGTTGTGCGAGTGTCGCTGTTAACAGGGAACATTACAAAAACGAGAAGTACGCGAATATGCGTTTCTACATCTGCACCTACATATATACTCCGCTAGCCACCAAGCGGTGTGTGGCGGAGGGCACAATTCGCGCTAAAGTCATATTTTCCCCCCTCTGTTCCACTCGCGGATCGCGCGAGGGAAAAACGACTGTCTGAACGTCTCAGTACGAGCTCTTATTTCTCTTATCTTTGAATACTGATCATTGCGCGATTTGAAAGTTGGTCGTAATAATATATGCTCTTCATCCTCGGTGAGGACTGGATTTCGGAATTCAGTGAGCAGCCCCTTCTGTTTAGCGGGTCGTCTATCTGCAAGTGTGTCCCACTTCAAACTTTCTATGAAATTTGTAGCGGTCTCGCGATGGCTAAATATACCAGGCACGAATCTTGCCACTCTTCTTTGGACATTCTCAATCTCTTGAATCAGACCCAACTAGTAGGGGTCCCGTACAGACGAAAAATACTCCAAGACTGGACGAACTAACGTATTGTAAGCTATTTCCTTTGTTGAAGGACTGCATCGCTTCAGGATTCTACCAATAAACCGCAATCTTTAGTTCGCCTTACCCGTTACTTGTGTGCCGGCAGTTCTAGGCGCTAGTCTGGAACCACGCGACCGCTACGGTCGCAGGTTCGAATCCAGCCTCGGGCATGGATGTGTGTGATGTCCTTAGGTTAGTTAGGTTTAAGTAGTTCTAAGTTCTAGGGGACTGATGACCTCAGAAGTTAAGTCCCATAGTGCTCAGAGCCATTTGAACCATTTTAACCGTTACTTGTGTAATCTGATCATTCCATTTGAGATCATTTCGAATCGTCACACCCAGATACTTGACGCATGTTACCGCTTCCAAAAACTGGGCATTTATTTTGTACTCGTACCTTAATTGGGATTTTCGCCTTGTTATATGCCGTAGGTTACACTTACTGATATTGAGAGATAACTGCCAGTCATTACACCACTAATTTATTTTCTGCAAATCCTCATCGATTTGTTCACAACTTTCGTGTGATGCTACTTTCCTGTAGACTACAGCATCTTCGGCAAACAGTCTAAGGCCGCTGTTAATACCATCAACCAGATCGTTTATGTAAATCGTAAACAGCAGAGCACCTATTATGTTGGGCTGGGGCACAGCTGACGTTACGCCTCTTTCTGTTGAAGTCACCCCGTTCAGGATGACATACTGCTCCCTGTCTGTTAGAAAACTTTCTGTCCAACCCCATATGTCATCGGATAGACCGTTTCATGCGCAGTAAGGCTATCGGCAATGTGCGGGAGGCTGCACACTTGTATCGAGAAGCAAGCAGTTCCCGAAGACGAATGTATGCAAGGCTGCATCGATGCCGCAGAGAAATTGGAAGCTTTGCACTTGCTGCGGGAGAGGATAGGCGGGCACGAATTACACCTGTGCTTGAAGATGTGTTGCTGGAAACAGTCTAGAAGTCTCCAGGAATCTGGACAAGGAGATCTGGGACAGAAATCCCTGGAATGTGCCACAGCAGTGTTTGGATGCAATGTAGCGGGAGCACCTCCGACGAGTTCAGTGGCTTGATGAGGCGGAGTTTGGTCCTACACTAACGTTTTGTCTGTGGATGCAAGAACAATCTGTAGGCAACCCTATGTTTGACAATAACATTTTATTTACAGGAAAAGCAAGATTCACTCGTTTTCTTTCCAATTGTCACAGTTCTCACATTTGGAGTCATCCAGGCTCCAATCCACTTGCTGTGTATGCGTCTCCACATCAGCGATGTTTCTAGATCTACATCTGCGTACATGGTCCGCAAGCCACCATATGGTGCATGGCGGAGGGTACCCTGTACCACTACTAGTGATTTCCTTTCGTGTTCCATTCACAAACAGAAAGAGGGGTCGGCAAGTTCGAATCCTGCCTCGGGCATGGATGTGTGTGATGTCCTTAGGTTAGTTAGGTTAAAGTAGCTCTAAGTCTAGGGGACTGATGACCTCAGATGTTAAGTCCCATAGTGCTCAAGGCCATTTGAACCATTTTTTAAAATTATCGCACGATCGTTTCCAAATTCTTGTCTGGCACGATCAGCTCATCTCACTCCCTGTGATTTCTGGTTGTGGGGTTACCTGAAGGACAGGCTTTTCCAGGGGAACATTCACACATGTGCTGATCTGAAGCGCATCATACCAAGAGAGGTAGCCAACACAGCTACGGACATGCTTTGTTTTGCTGTGCAGAATGCAATCCTGCGCTTTCAGACTTTTCTGGACAATGATGGGCGCCATACTGAACTCCTTTTGTAACAGTAATGGTATGATGTACCGTACCAACACATTAACAGTGTTTCAGTTGAATTGATTTTTCATTATTTCTCTTCCCCATGTCCTTGACGTTAATACCATCAAGTTTGGTCCTCGTCTGGTAAATAGTGTCCGTATTATGACGTGTCAGATAGGGAAAGTTTAATTATAACCACCCTACACACTTCGTTCGGGCAACGGCCTTGCCGCAGTGGATACACCGATTCCCGTCAGATCACCGAAGTTAAGCGCTGTCGGGCGTGGTCGGCACTTGGATGGGTCACCATCCGGGCCAACATGCGCTGTTCCCATTTTTCGGGGTGCACTCAGCCTCGTGATGCCAATTGAGGAGCTACTCGACCGAATAGTAGTGGCTCCGGTCAAAAAATCCATCATAACGACCGGGAGAGCGGTGTGCTGACCCCACACGCCCCTCCTATCTGCATCCTCAACAGAGGATGACACGGCGGTCGGATGGTCCCAATGGGCCACTTGTGCCTGAAGACGGAGAGCTTTTTACACACTTCGTTCCGTGAGGCTGAAATCTTCATCTACATGATTACTCTGCAATTCACATTTAAGTGCTTGGCAGAGGGTCATCGTACCACAATCGTACTATCTCCCTACCATTCCACTCCCGAACAGCGCGCGGGAAAAACGAACACCTAAACCTTTCTGTTCGAGCTCTGATTTTTCTTATTTTATTTTGATGATCATTCCTACCTATGTAGGTTGGACTCAACAAAATATTTTCGCATTCGGAAGAGAAAGTTGGTGGCTGAAATTTCGTAAATATATTTCGCCGCGACGAAAAACGTCTTTGCTTTAATGACTTCCATCCCAACTCGCGTATCATATCTGCCACACTCTCTCCCGTATTACGTGATAATACAAAACGAGCTGCCCTTTTTTGCACCCTTTCGATGTCCTCCGTGAATCCCACCTGGTAAGGATCCCACACCGCGCAGCAATATTCTAACAGAGGACGAACGAGTGTAGTGTAAGCTGTCTCTTTAGTGGACTTGTTGCATCTTCTAAGTGTCCTGCCAGTGAAACGCAACCTTTGGCTCGCCTTCCCCACAATATTATCTATGTGGTATCCAACTGAAGTTGTTCGTAATTTTTTACACCCAGGTACTTAGTTGAATTGACAGCCTTGAGAATTGTACTATTTATCGAGTAATCTAATTTCAACGGATTTATTTTGGAACTCATGTGGATCACCTCACACTTTCCGTTATTTAGCGTCAACTGCCACCTGCCACACCATACAGCAATCTTTTCTAAATCGCTTTGCAACTGATACTGGTCTTCGGATGACCTTACTAAACGGTAAATTACAGCATCATCTGCGAACAACCTAAGAGAACTGCTCTGATTGTCACCCAGGTCATTTATATAGATCAGGAACAGCAGAGGTCCCAGGACGCTTCCCTGGGGAACACCTGATATCACTTCAGTTTTACTCGATGATTTGTCGTCTGTTACTACGAACTGCGACCTTCCTGACAGGAAATCACGAATCCAGTCGCACAATTGAGGCGATACCCCATAGGCCCGCAGCTTGATTAGAAGTCGCTTGTGAGGAACGGTGTCAAAAGCTTTCCGGAAATCTAGAAATACGGAATCAACTTGAGATCCCCTGTCGATAGCGGCCATTACTTCGTGCGAATAAAGAGCTAGTTGCGTTGCACAAGAACGATGTTTTCTGAAACCATGCTGATTACGTATCAATAGATCGAAGTGATTCATAATGTTTAAACACAGTATATGCTCCAAAACCCTACTGCAAACCGACGTCAATGATATAGGTCTGTAGTTGGATGGATTACTCCTACCACCCTTCTTAAACACTGGTGCGACCTGCGCAATTTTCCAATCTGTAGGTACAGATCTATCGGTGAGCGAGCGGTTGTATATGATTGCTAAGTAGGGAGCTATTGTATCAGCGTAATCTGAAAGGAACCTAATCGGTATACAATCTGGACCTGAAGACTTGGCCGTATCAAGCTTTTTTGAGTTGCTTCGCAACCCCTAATCTACTTCTAAGGAACTCATGCGTGTTAATAAGTAGTATATCCAAGTGTTGTAGACGTCATGCGTTTGGCGTTCATTGCTTTTCGCCTTCCTGGTGCTGCGGAGTAGTTGTCAAGATGTGATACGGCAGACCGTGACATCCACTGCGGGATGGAGGAAGAAAGCAGAGACTGTGTGGTGGCGTGTTTCTCTATGAGTGACGGAGGCGCCTACGGGCGAGCCCGTCGCGTGCGCCGACCTCACGCACACGCAGCTGCCACGCGCCGCCGGCCACGTTGCGTAACGCAGCGGGCGGCGTCGTGGAAGCGGGCAGCGAAAGCTACGCCGGTACCCTGCCGCCTAGTAGTCTATACTCGGCCTGCGGGTTCACCAGGAGACCACACTGACTGCCCCGCCTCGAATTTCTTCATACGTACAGCAGTTAGATTCAGAGACTGCACATCAGTTCTCTAACGCACTACGACGCTATAATCGAAGTTACCCGCTTCGTGGCATATTTCATGTAATACCTGAGCTAATATAAAACTTTAAAATGATGGAATTTACACTACTGGCCATTAAAATTGCTACACCAAGAAGAAATGCAGATGATAAACGGGTATTCATTGGACAAATATATTATACTAGAACTGAGATGTCATTACATTTTCACGCAATTGGGATGCATAGACCCTCAGTACCCAGAACAACCACCTCTGGCCGTAATAACGGCCTACGCCTGGGCATTGAGTCAAACAGAGCTTGGATGGCGTGTACAGGTACAGCTGCCCATGCAGCTTCAACACGATACCACAGTTCATCGAGAGTGGTGACTGGCGTATTGTGACGAGCCAGTTGCTCAGCCACCATTGACGAGACGTTTTCAATTGGTGAGAGATCTGGAGAATATGCTGGCCAGGGCAACAGTCGAACATTTTCTGTATCCAGAAAGGCCCGTACAGGACCTGCAAACATGCGGTCGTACATTATCCTGCTGAAATGTTCAAAGCGCCGTCAATGCGAACAAGAGGTGACCGAGACGTGTAAGCAGTGGCACTCCGTTCCATCACGCCGGGTGATACGCCAGTATGGCGATGACGAATAGATGCTTCCAATGTGCGTTCACCGCGATGTCGCCAAACACGGATGCGACCATCATGATGCTGTAAACAGAACCTGGATTCATCCGAAAAAATGACGGTTTGCCATTCGGCAACCAGGTTCGTCGTTGAGTACACCATCGCAGGCGCTCCTGTCTGTGATGCAGCGTCAAGTGTAACCGCAGCCGTGGTCTCCGAGCTGATCGTCCGTGCTGCTGCAAACGTTGTCCAACTGTTCGTGCAGATGTTTGTTGTTGTCTTGCTAACGTCCCCATCTGATGACTCAGGTATCGAGACGTGGATGGACGACCCGTTACAGCCGTGCGGATAAGATGCCTGTCATTTCGACTGCTAGTGATACGAGGCCGTTGGGATCCAGCACGGCGTTCCGTATTACCCCCCTGAACGCACCGATTCCATATTCTGCTAACAGTCATTGGATCTCGACCAACGCGAGCAGCAATGTCGCGATACGATAAACCGCAATCGCGATAGGCTACAATCCGACCTTTATCAAAGTCGGAAACGTGATGGTACGCTTTTCTCCTCCTTACACGAGGCATCAGAACAACATTTTACCAGGCAACGCCGGTCAACTGCTGTTTGTGTGTGACAAATCGGTTGGAAACTTTCCTCATGTCAGCACGTTGTAGGTGTCGCCACCGGCGCCAACCTTGTGTGAATGCTCTGAAAAGCTAATTATTTGCATATCACAGCATCTTCTTCCTGTCGGTTAAATTTCGCGTCTGTAGCATGTCATCTTTCTCGTCTGTAGCACGTCATCTTTGTGGTGTAGCAATTTTAATGGCCTGTAGTGTAGTTGGTACAGTGGGAAATATCATGAAGCAATTCACAGTGGTTCGCAGGGTGTGGGTGTAGTTGCGGTTGTGGACGCAGATCGCCGCTGAGGCAACGTGCGGTGTGAGGAACTCACCGGCGTCCACTTTTAGCGCGGCGCCCGGCGCCAGCAATTTAAAGGTCGCATTAATTAGGACGGCTCTGACCGCGGGGCACTGCCTTACCGTCCGGTCGAAGCGGCTGCCTCACCCTAGATAGCCTATACAGGACGATTCTCGTTAACGTTTCAAAACGCCACATGTGACGAAGACGTCGCTGAGACAAGTAATTTAATGTGAGATACACAGGGCTCAAATTTCGTGAAATACCCCATAAGTGGATGACAAATGCTGAACACGTGACGTCACGGTTGGGCTTGTCGAGCCTACCCTCAGCGGTAGGGGGCAGTGCAACACATTCTCTCCGCTGGGCTTCTCTGTTTCCTATCGCGTTTTGTGAATGTGACCTGTTGTAAACGTAGAAGTTACTGAGTTGTAGAATTTTGGAACACGTATTATGTTAGAGTATAATGACTTTTCTGGGGACTAGAACCCAGCATGGGTTTCGGAAAAGACGATCGTGTGAAACCCAGCTCGCGCTATTCTTCCACGAGACTCCGAGGGCCATAGACACGGGTTCCCAGGTAGATGCCGTGTTTCTTGACTTCCGCAAGGCGTTCGATACCGTTCCCCACAGTCGTTTAATGAACAAAGTAAGAGCATATGGACTATCAGACCAATTGTGTGATAGGATTGAAGAGTTCCTAGATAACACAACGCAGCATGTCATTCTCAATGGAGAAAAGTCTTCCGAAGCAAGAGTGATTTCAGGTGTGCCGCAGGTGAGTGTCGTAGGACCGTTTGTATTCACAATATATATGAATGACCTTGTGGATAACATCCGAAGTTCACTGAAGCTTTTTGCGGATGATGCTGTAGTGTATCGAGAGGTTGTAACAGTGGAAAATTGTACTGAAGTGCAGGAGGATCTGCAACGAATTGACGCATGGTGCAGGGAATGACAATTGAATCTCAATGTGGACAAGTGTAATGAGCTGCGAATACATAGAAAGAAAGATCCTTTATCATTTAGCTACAATATAGCAGGTCAGCAACTGGAAGCAGTTAATTCCATAAAATATCTGGGAGTAGGCATTAGGAGTGATTTAAAATGGAATGACGATATAAAATTAATCGTCGGTAAAGCAGATGCCAGACTGAGATTCATTGGAAGAATCCTAAGGAAATGCAATCCGAAAACAAAGGAAGTAGGTTACAGTACACTTGTTCGTCGACTGCTTGAATACAGCTCAGCAGTGTGGGATCCGTACCAGATAGGGTTGATAGAAGAGATAGAGAAGATCCAACGGGGAGTAGCGCTCTTCGTTGCAGGATTATTTAGTAATCGCGAAAGCGTTACGGAGATGACGGATAAATTCCACTGGAATACTCTGCAATAGAGACGCTCGGTAGCTCGGTTCGGGCTTTTGTTGAAGTTTCGAGAACATACCTGCACCGAGGAGTCAAGCAGTATATTGGTCCCACCGACCTATATCTCGCGAAGAGACCGTGAGGATAAAATCAGAGAGATTAGAGCCCACACAGAGGCATACCAACAATCTTTCTTTCCACGAACAATACGAGACTGGAATAGAAGGGAGAATCGATAGAGGCACTCAAGGTACCCTCCGCCACACACCGTCAGGTGGCTTGCAGAGTATGGATGTAGATGTGGATACTGGGCGACCATAAGGTAAATAAGCGAATTTTTTCTTTTCTCCCTCGGCATTAATATCAAGCTCTTTTCATTTTGAATGGAACGCCCAAACAGTTTGACAACATGAGGGCCAATGACTTCGGAACACTATTTATGAGTGTTGTTATCCTTCGGCAAGGCTCTCCTTCTTTGAAAGTATGAGCCAAAGTCCGAGTACCGAGCAAGTTTATGATGCCCCGAGCGTGTATATAGAGGTAACTGTCAGTGTCTTCTTCTTCTTCTTCTTCTTCTTCTTCTTCTTCTTCTTCTTCTGTTACGGCCTCTGTAGGACCACGGGTAGCCCCTTCGTGGACTGCATTTTCCTCTTCTCTCCCAGAGCATCTTTATTCTTTCTTTTCTGTTCCGCTCTTCTTCCGAGATCTTTGGTTTCCGTTTCTCCTGTCGGCTCCACTGGTGACATTCTAATCTTTTCCTGTATTCTTTTTTGTCACTGATCTCCGGCATATTGGTCGGTGTATATTTGTTCCTCCAATTTTCCTTTCCGTCGACCTTGATCCCCAATTCCAACCAGTCCTTCCGAAGTTCAACAACCCACTTGGTTCCTGTGTTCCCTCTTGTCCTCCCTGTTTCTGAGCATACGCATCCTAAGTACATGTCAAGCAAACCTAGCCCTTTTTAGTCTGATTTCCTCAGATATTGTTCTCGTGTTCCGGTACAATTCTTCCCTAGGTCTTCGCATCCACCTCTTTTGGGACCTAGTATTTTTCTCAGTATTTTTCTCTTTTCTTTCTCTAGTTGTTCTGTCCCATTTCTCCCTAGTGTCATCGTCTCAGCAGCATATAATATTGCATTCCTTACCTTTGCCTTGTAGTAGCTTATGTTTGCCTGTGTGGATATATTCTTTTTATTGTATATCTCTCTCGTCATGCAGAAGGCTGGCCTCATCTTTTTATTCTCTCTGTTATTCCCTCCTTGCTCCTTTCCTGTTATAAATTCTCCTAGGTATTTAAATTTGTCCACCATTTGCACAGTGCCTCCCGGTGTTTCCCAGTCTGCAGTGGTGTTTAATGTGTTTGACTTGTTATAGGCGAACCTCAGTCCCACCTTTCTGGGTACCTGACTTAAGTTGTCGAGTTGTGTCTTATTCCGTCTCACTTACTATTGCTATGTCATCTGCAAAGGCTAGGCAGTCCACTTGAGCCCTGTTGTCCTTTTTGTGCCCCACATGGGTCCTTTGTATTCCCATTTCCTCGTTTATTGCTCTCCTCTGCCTGATCACTTCGTCCAGTGCTATATTGAAAAACAATGGTGACAATCCATCTCCCTGTTTAACACCAGTCTTGATCTCAAATTCTTCTGACAGTGCTCCACTGAATCTCACCCTTGCTTTTGTGTCTTCTATACACTCTCTCTCTCTCTCTCTCTCTCTCTCTCTATCATTTTCCTTGTGCCTGTGTCGCGCACTCCGCAGGGTCGGCGTGGTTATCGTCTGATTTGACAAGGTTAATTAAAGGGGTGGCCGATGACCTTCCTGTTGCCACCCCTTGGAGGAGTCGATGATGAAGACAACTTAACACTGTGACAAGGACGAGGACAAAACAACACCCACTCCCTAAGCGGAGAAAAATCCTCGACCCAGCCGGGATTCGAACCAGTGCGCGACATTCCGTCGCGCTGACAACTCCGCTATCAGGGCGGACGGTTTCCTATACACATTCTGACGCAAATACCCATCCGGACGTCCGTTTTAAATCACGTTAAGGAAATGTAGGGGGCTCCGCGTTTCAAGTGTGCGGCGTAGCACTGTGCTGCCAGTACAAGTGGCTGCCACGCTGTGAGACGAATGGCTCTGTAGTACCGGGAGAAATACGGTCGCCCTCGAGCTGTCGGCGCGCGCCCGCAGTCGGCCTGGTGGGAGGACTGTAGAGAGAGTATACGAGTGTGTTTACAGTGACTCCCACCTGTCTGCGGGGGCGGCCAACTCGATACGGCGACCTCGCCTTCACTCCCACGCCGTGCCTACCCCAGCCCAGTCTGCGACCCGTAACGCCTGTACGCGCTCTTTTGATAGAGGCCAGAGGAGTGGGTGTAGGAAGGCACGGCAAGTTATTTTGGATGAAGAGACATAGACATAGACATAGACATAGACATAGACATAGACATAGACATAGACATAGACAGACAGGTAGACGAGTAACTCCAGTCGTGACCCCCACGGCATTATATTGGGACCGGGGCTATTCATATTGAGTATTAATAACATCGCAGAAAATATGAATAGGCAACTTCAGAACTCTTGCAGATTTTCGGTTACCTACAATTAAGTACTACAGTAGAACCCCCTCTAATCAGTCACCTTCGAGACCGGGACTATGGTCGGAACGAGGGAAAGATCGAATTATCCGAAAAAATCTAATATTTATCGCAAAAAATATAAAAAGACATTTAGTACAAAAAATTAAACGATTTAAGAACTAAAAGATGTCTACAGGAATATAAAAAGATGTTTTATACACAGTGTTAAACAGTATATTAACTAAAAATCGTCTACACACACTATAATATGTATTGGTTTTAAAACGAAAGACGACAAACAAATTACAGTACTGTACTGTACATAATAACGTATAAACGATATATACTGTAAACTAAAAAATGTTTATAGCACTGCATATAAAAAAGTATTTTTTTTCAAAGAAATAAACTACTGTATGTATAAACTAAGAAATGATTATACTGTATGCATTGTTTTTACAGTAAAAACGAAAACAAATTACTTGGAAAAAAGTCGGGGATACATTTTTGACGAGTTTTCCAAGCATCAATCCAGCCTTCACTGGTAGCAAATTTAGTTTCGGCTTCCAGTTTTTTTGTGCAAAAGTATCGCTTTTTCTTTGAGAATTGGCCCGGATATTGGAGTTCCTTTCCTTCTTTCTTGACAAAACCACATCCACAATGCGATATCAAGCAGTTCAAGATTAGGCTTTTTTAATGTTTTGCGATTCTTCAGAGTGTTTTCACCATCAATCGTAACTGTATAGGGGTCAATGTCTTTCCGATTCTTCCTCCAATCCTTAATTGTCGTGACAACTACATTCAGTTTCTTTGCAATTTTTTGGAGCGAATCTTCTTCGTCCAGCCTTTGTAGCACTGCTAATTTTTCATTTCGTGAAAGAGTTGCGTGTTTACGTTCGAATCCAGACATGTTCAGAAACAGACTACTGTACACACAGTTAATATACAGTAATAAGTACAGTAGAGAACACGGAATAAAGCAAACAACGAAGTTTGTTAATCCCAACAAAGGATAAAACTGCACAATAACGTACAGTATAACAATATGCACAGCGATAAACACCACAACAATGGCCCGACAGGTGTCCAGTCAGTGACAAGTTGGCACAGGCTCGCGAGCCTGAGCATAGTCGGACTAACCGGAGTGACGGACCATCCAAGGTCGGATTAGAGGGGTTCTACTGTATCTGAAGAACTAAAAAAACAAAGAAAAAAACTGCAGAAACATTCATTTGTAATTTATTTGCGTGAAACATGTAATAACATGCATAGCGACCCGCCAGGTTATTTTTTATTTTATTTATTTATTGCCAAATTATAGACCTGTTACCTGATGTTTAAAACAGGTCGTACATTTTACAGTTTTCGTTTTTCATCTTTTTACAGTTTTCTTTTCTTTTGTTTTATCTACAACATTTACAAAGAATGATACTTTTCAAAATAACAGTAAGGTGGAAATACAAAGAAACATTTTGTTGTTTTTGTAAGAAGAATATAAAAAGAAGGTAGGATAGAGGAGAGATTTGTTAGTACCATCACCGAATCTGACTGATGGTGAATACCTCGGAATGGTTTCTTCGAGCTGTTGACCGCCAGACACACACACACACACACACACACACACACACACACACACACGCACACACACACACACACACACAAACAAATGGTTATTAGCAGAGAAATAATATTGCTTATCCTATTTATTACTATATATGTAACTCCTTTAGGTGCCCATCCATGTACAGCATTTGGTGTTTTCTTGGCTAGATCGCCAGCACTTTTGCTTATTTACTGTCACACCTCAGCTTCCTCCTCCTGTTCCTCGTCATTGTCACTATTTTCGCTGCCACTGTGGGTATCGCTGTCCACCCTCTGGAGATTGTTGTCACGCTGCGCATACGCATGTCTGTAATGTCGTGTCTGCATATACTCTTCATGTGTTATTTTTGAAATACTGGTTGTCAGTGCGTTTAATTGTGCCCGTTGTTCTTCGTCTCATATTGCTGTGTAGATATCCATGTCTGTATCTGTGTAGTCTAAGTGTAGTGTGTGTCTATTGTCCGCGTGTTTCCCGCAAAAAAAAAAAAAAACAGTGTTTTCTGGGGAACCTTCTTCCCCACATGTGCATGTAAGTGTCTGCCTCAGACTCACTCGGTTTAAGTGCGTGGGATAAGGTACGTGTCCGGCTAAGAAATTATCATACCGCGGCTGGGATCGATATGTGTCATTCTCAACCGCTCCCTTATGTCAGGGAGGAAGTCGTGCAGTCTACGTCCCTTATCACTTACACCCCACTCATCTTGCCATGTATCCAAACGCCAACTTTCGTCTCTATGGGCACACTAGTTATTATGTGTACCTTATCTAGTCTCCCCACCTTTAACCAGTACCTTGCAGGTCTGTATTTGATCGTGATATCTATGGGGCATATTCCGAACACCACACCCGCCAGGTTAGCCGAGAGCTCTGCTTCCTGGACTCGGGTAGACGCGCCAGCCCCAGATCAAATCCGCCTGGCGACTTAACGACGGAGGCCTGGATGCGGTTTTTAGGCGGTTTTCCACATCCCACTAGGTGAATACCGGGCAGGTCCCCACGTCCCGCCTCAGTTACATGGCTCGCAGACATCTGAACACATTCGCACTATTCCATGGATTACACTAGTCACAGACGGTTGGGGTACACTAATTCCGTCCCGGGGGATATGGGGTGGCGGCAGGAAGAGCATCCAGCCACCCCTTAAATTAACCTTACCAAATCCGATTAACTGTGACGACCCAGCGCCATTGCGTGGAAAAAGGCACAAGCAAAAGAAACGAAAGGAAGAAAGAAAAGAATGTAATTGCATGCATAGCAATTGGTAGTAAGTACAACAGTATCTAATTTTACTTTATAATAGGAACTTAAGAATGTAGTCAAAATTATTTGACATAATAATACTTTAGATTTTTAGTTTCTACAGTAGGCTATAGAAGCACTGCTCAGTCAGCCACGATTTTTGATGTTTTTCGAATCTCTCTCCAGTTTTTACCTGCAGTTCATTTGGCAGTGCATTGAAGTATTTTGCTCCATTAATATAGGGACTGTTTGCTGTTTTTTTCAGTCTTCTGTGTATTGTATGGTAATTTTGTACTTGTCTAGTATTGTTATCATGAATTTCTGCATTACGACATGTATACTTCTTATCTTCTACAGTTAATTCTATTGGTTCAAACACATACATAGAATAGATAGTCGTAATTTTAAATTCTATAAACAATCCTTTACATGATGTTCTAGCATCTATTTTGCCTAATATTCTCAAGGCTCTTTTCTGGAGTTTAAATACTCAGTCTATATGAGTTTTGGTAGCCCCACCCCACAATGAAAGACCATATGCTAGAAATGGATGTATTAAACCAAAATACATCATCCTCATTGTTTGGGTTTTGACGTATGGAACTATTCTTCTTAAAACATATAGGCTAGATGATAGCCTTACACATACATTGTCAATTTGTTGTGTCCATAGTAGTTTGTTATCTATGCATGTACTTAGGAATTTACACTCACTGCAGATGTTCCCTAAAATATTACTATCTTAAGAATCGGTACAAATTTGCAAATCACCAACATTGAAGGGTATTATATTTGTTTTTTGTAAGTTGTCTTTTAGATTGTCATTTTCAAACTTTTCCTTTGCAATAACTATAATTTTTTTTTTACCTCCATGCCGAAAGTAAGAACTTCATTTCCCCAACAAAGGCCTGAAGTGTCATCTGCATACATTGTAATGAAGGTATCATTTTCTACTATCTTTGGGAAGTCATTAACGTAACATATAAAAAGGAAGGGACCAATTATCGATCCCTGGGGCACACCAAATTTAATATTCCAGTCCCTTGATGTATAACTTTTTAATGTTTCTCCATTATTGTGTGAGATTGAGGTAGACTGTCTTCTGCTTTTTAAATTTGATGTGATGAGGTGCAATGGTTTCCCAATTATGCGATCTCTGCCCAGTTTTGACAGAAGTCCCTTATGATCAACCCTATCAAATGCCTTTGATAGGTCTAGGAAACCTCCCAGCTACTTGCATGCCTTTATCAATTTTGTCAAGAGCTTTCAGAATAAATTGAAGTGTTGCAGTCATGGTGTTACGACCACTTCTGAAACCATGCTGAAAATCTCCCAGGATGTTGTGCTTATTACAATGCTCTAACATATATTTCAGAATTATTTTTTCAATTAACTTGCTAAAAACGGAAGTTAAAGTGAGTGGTATGTAATTTTCTACTAGTTCTTTATCACCTTTTTTGTAGAGAGGTTTAATTTTAGTTAGAAGTTGATAAAGTACAGGGTCTAGTAATGTCTTTTAAATCTTCAGAAATGTGAAATTGTGTATTTCACAAAACGCTGCAACGTAGCATCGTATGACTTCTGTACCAACGAACTACAGTTGAGATCGGTCAGCTCATACATATAGTGGGCGTAACACTGTGTAGGGATGTGAAATGAAATGATCGCATAGGAACATTCATAAGTAGATGCCAGACAAGGGCCCATTGGTAGGATACGGGAAAATGGTATCATTATACGAAGGAGATTAGTCACAGAACACTCATGCGAACCATGCCAGAGTATTGCTCGAGTATGTGGGACCCGTACCAAATAGGACTAACAAGCGATATTGATCGTACAAAAAAAAAAAAAAAAAAAAAAGAAAGCCGGTACCAGTGACGACAGATTTGTTCAACTATGGGAGAGAATGACGGAGATAGTAAAAAACCTGAACGGACAGACAATCCAACTATTCTGGGAAAACGAACTTTCTGAGTTTCAAGAACCAGTTAGGTGAGGAATAGAGACATAATTCTTTAGCCTGCTGCGTGTCATTCCCGTAGGAACGGTGAGGACAAGGGTAGGGAAGCTGCAGAGCCATTTCCTCATTCTCCCGCTTACCATATCCTAAGAAACAGAAAAAAGCCACAGTATTAAAAACTGAAATACACAGTATTTATGCTCCACAGCAACCTTAATTTCATTAGATGAACGTCGGTCGAAGAACCCGAGACAGAAGCCAATAGGCAGTTTGTCAACAAGTGGCCACGAAAGCCTTAACAATTTTGTCTTAATTTCATGGTTCGTTGTGAACGGCTTTCGGCTTTTTAGGCCGTTCTCGAACATCTTCAGACCTAACAGATAGTCAACACATCAGCGACAATTTACGGCTGTACAAAGATACTTTTACTTCTGGGACTACACATCTATACAAAAAACACAAACCTAGTGAAATACACAAAGAAGTTGTGAATAAATAAACCTTCAACATCTACCTCTACATCGTTAGTCCACAAGCCATCTTGCAGTGTGTGACGGTGGATACTTTCTGTATCATTATCACTTCCCCTTTTCCAGTTACAGCTGCGAATGGTCCGCGAGAAGAACGGTTGTCGGTAAGCCTCCATGTGGGGCTAGCTTTTCGCGAGTTATACGTGGGAGAAAGCAGTGTATTGGTTGACTCTTCAAAGAACATACCATCTCGGAATTTTAACAGTAGACCATACCGTGATGCAGAACGCCTGTCTTACAACCAATGGAGCTGACTGACAGTCTCCACGACGCTTTTGCGTCTACTGAACGAAACTGTAACGAAATGTGCTGCTCTTCTTTGGATCTTCTCTACTTCCTCTATCAGTCCTATCTGCTAAAGATCCCATACTGACGAGCAATATTCAAGCATTGGTTGAACGAGTGTTTTGTAAACTACTTCCTTTGTTGATGGACTACATTTACTAATGATTCTTCCAAAGAATCGGTCTTGCATCTGCCGTAAGTGCGATTAATTCCATGTGGTCGTTCCATTTTGAATCGCTCTGCACGCATATTCGTAGATACTTTGTGGAAGTAACTGCTTCCAGTTACTGTTCTGCAATTTTGTAATTGTACAATGACGGTCTATCTGTCTACGTGTTTCCAATACGTTACATTTATTTGTTACGTTAGTTGCCACACCGTGCACCAAGCCTCGTTCCTCAGCAGGTCATCCTGTATTTCGCTGCAATTGTCTAGTGACCCGAATTCTCTGTATACAACAGCATCATGCGCTAAAAGCCTCATCAAACATACGATGTTTCTACTGAGTCATTTATGTACACGGTGTCTCAACATAATGTATACACTTTTTGAAGCTCAATATCTCCTTAATTAAAGGAGATAGAAATACAGTACAATGTTTGTGGTGTACCTTAAGGTCTAAATAAAGGTGGTAAATGTTTAAAATGGCCTCCTTCAGCCCCAATACACCATCGACAATGACTTTGTACAGAGTGACATACCAGCTGTATTGTTCCTAACGCTTCCTAACGCAATAGCATCACAGGCTTCCTCAATTTGCTCCTTAAGGTCATCCAGTGTTTGTGGTCTTGCAGTTTAAACTGTGTCCTTGAGAGTACCCCACAGACAGAAGTCTAGAGGAGTTAAATCACGAGATCGAGCTGGAAACTCCACTCTCCCTCTTTTTCCCATCCATCTTGCAGGAAATGTACAACTGACAATTACCCTCACTTCATTAAAGTGCCGGCCGTTGTGGCCGAGCGGTTCTAGGCGCTTCAGTCCCGAACCGCGCAGCTGGTACGGTCGCAGGTTTGAATCCTGCCTCGGGCATGGATGTGTGTGATGTCCTTAGATTACCAGAATGAGATTTTCACTCTGCAGCGGAGTGTGCGCTGATATGAAACTTCCTGGCAGATTAAAACTTTGTGCCAGACCGAGACTCGAACTCGGGACCTTTGCCTTTCGCGAGCACATCTCGGTCCGATACACAGTTTTAATCTGCCAGGAGGTTTCGTCCTTAGGTTAGTTAGGTTTAAGTAGTTCTAAGAGTAAGCGACTGATGACCTCAAATGTTAAGTCCCATAGTGCTCAGACCCATTCGAACCATGAATGTGAAAGTGATGTGGTGCATCATCCTGTTATTAAGACCAGAAATTATCATATGCTATTCAGATGTGAGAGTGTTTTCAAAGTAGTACAGCCCAGTTAACCTTCTAGATGACAGACCACACTAGACTCGTACTCTTGATAGATTCACATGCCTTTCCTCTGTTACGTATGGGTTCTCACTGGCCCAGTACACGCAAATGTGGTAGTTAATTGTTCCATTAAGTTTAAAGGTCACTTCCTCTGACCCAAGAATTAGCTCGGGGAAATTTTGCTCCTCTTCGCATTTGTTAACGAGCCAACCACAAAATTAACTTCACCTATCAGGATCTTCGTCATTAAGAGCATGGAAGTGTCTTGGAATGTAAGGCTTGAATTTCTGAGCCCACTGAATTCTATGAATACTGCATTTGCAGGTCCCAATCTCGTGAGAGCATTGCCTCAAAGATTTATTCGGGATTGTGTTTATGCCTGGATCACTGTGTCAACACTTTCATTGTCTGCTGAAAATCTCTTTCATCCGCAAACGTCGCTTCTTCATATTTTGTACTGTTCCTTTGATGTCAAACTTAACTCAGATTCTTGTAATTGTTACCCTTGGTGATGATGGTGCTCCAAATTCAGCTCTCCATCATCATCATACCTCACTGACATTCTCTGTTTTCCAGTAACACTTTAGCACCCACTTCCGTTTAGCCAACAATAACACCATGTCTACAAAATGGTTCAAATGGCTGTGAGCACTATGGGACTTAGAAATTAGTCCCCTAGAACTTAGAACTACTTAAAAGTAACTAACCTAAGGATATCACACACATCCATGCCCGAGGTAGGATTCGAACCTGCGACCGTATCGGTCGCGCGGTTCTAGACTGAAGAGCCTAGAACCGCTCGGTCACACCGCCGGCCCTATGTCTGCAATCCTGGAACAAAAGTAAGCGTTGTTAGGTTTTACGCTGCCTTCTGAATAATTACCCGTAAAAACTGCATTTCCATCTCCCTTATTTGAAGACATATTCAATTTCAAAAAGTGAATACATTATTTTGGAACACCCTGTATATTGCGAAAAGTAATGGTCCTGTTATTCCATTGTCTTCTAAGATTAAAAGTATGAGAATGTGGGGGGCAAAACGGTAGACAAATGAGTACTGGCAAAAAAAAAAAAAATGGCTCTGAGCGCTATGGGACTTAACATCTGTGGTCATCAGTCCCCTAGAACTTAGAACTACTTAAACCTAAGTAACCTAAGGACATCACACACATCCATGCCCGAGGCAGGATTCGAACCTGCGACCGTAGCAGTCCCGCGGTTCCGGACTGAACGCCTTGAACCGCTAGACCACCGCGGCTGGCAGTACTGGCAAAAAGTGCTACGTTATTTGTACAAAATGACAGGTAAGCGTGATGGATAGACAAAAAAGGGGAAGCACCGAGGGGCAGATAGGAAGAAGTAGTCAATGGAATATGGATGTAGAAGAGTTTTACTATTCACAACGATCGTATTACCTTATGATGTCAAAAAGATTAACTGGCTGCTGATACTTCAGCAAGGATGAATAATGGAGCTGTACAGCGTGTAACATAAAAGGTGTGGACAAACTTTCAAGAAACATTACTCTCACATAGAGAATAGAGTTTGTGGTGTCACCGCCAGACACCACACTTGCTAGGTGGTAGCTTAAATCGGCCGCGGTCCATTTAGTACATGTCGGACCCGCGTGTCGCCACTGTGTGATCGCAGACCTAGCGCCACCACAAGGCAGGTCTCGTGATACGAACAAGCACTCGCCCCAGTTGTACGGACGACATTGCTAGCGACCATACGGACGAAGCCTTCCTCTCATTTGCCGAGAGACAGTTAGAATAGCCTTCTGCTAAGTCCATGGCTACGACCTAGCAAGGCGCCAATTGTAACAGTGCATGTATCTTACGAGTCTCATTTGTATAGTCAAGAGAGATGTATCACAAGGAGTCATTAAAGTTAAGTATAAAGCAGCTACGTACTTTTCTTGCTACCATTCTATAGTTATCCTGTTACAGAATTCACGCCCGTCTGCGTTAGATAGCGTGCCTATCGGCACCCTCAAAATAACACTGTGTCGGCACTTCTGTCGACACATCAGAGTTATATTGCCATCTCTACGGAAACGCTTTATTTTCCATAATCACATTAATTAGGGGAAACACGCAAAAACATAAGATATAAGCATTACATGAAACATTTTCCTTACAATAAATGTTCAAAATACGCTCTTGGTTACGTTTGGTTAGAATATATACTAAGTTGAAATTCTTAGATTCACCGCCAGTGTTTGTTGTTCCAATTTAACGAAGGAGATATTGACATGTGACTACGTTGCTTGTGTTGACATGCGACTAACTAGCACCAAGCACATAGCACCAGCTGTTTAGTGTTCATCAAGGACTTTGTTTCCGGTGCAGTGCAGTGGAAGTGTACTCAAATTCGGAGCTGGCAGATGGCCATTTGCTGAGGGAATTAACAAATGGTAATGTCTGTGGCGCTTAACGTTTGTGTCGGGAGATATTTCCAGAAAGACAGTACGGGGACAGGACGGCGTTAGAAGCAGTTGATGGTTACTGATATGAGACGCGAGTTGGGGTGGCAGTCACTGAAATAAAGGCGGTTTTCTTTGCGGCGAGATCTATTTACGAAATTTCAATCACCATCTTTCTCTTCCGAGACTCAGAGGGCCATAGACACGGGTTCACAGGTAGATGCTGTGTTTCTTGGCTTCCGCAAGGCGTTCGATATAGTTCCCCACAGTCGTTTAATGAACAAAGTAAGAGCATATGGACTATCAGACCAATTGTGTGACTGGATTGAAGAGTTCCTAGATAACAGAACGCAGCATGTCATTCTCAATGGAGAGAAGTCTTCCGAAGTAAGAGTGATTTCAGGTGTGCCGCAGGGGAGTGTCATAGGACCGTTGCTATTCACAATATACATAAATGACCTTGTGGATGACATCGGAAGTTCACTGAGGCTTTTTGCAGATGATGCTGTGGTGTATCAAGAGGTTGTAACAATGGAAAACTGTACTGAAATGCAGGAGGATCTACAGTGAATTGACGCATGGTGCAGGGAATGACAATTCAATCTCAATGTAGAGAAGTGTAATGTGCTGCGAATACATAGAAAGAAATATCCCTTATCATTTAGCTACAAAATAGCAGGTCAGCAACTGGAAGCAGTTAATTCCATAAATTACCTGGGAGTAGGATTAGGAGTGATTTAAAATGGAATGATCATATAAAGTTGATCGTCGGTAAAGCAGATGCCAGACTGAGATTCATTGGAAGAATCCTAAGGCAATGCAATCCGAAAACAAAGGAAGTAGGTTACAGTACGCTTGTTCGCCCACTGCTTGAATACTGCTCAGCAGTGTGGGATCCGTACCAGATAGGGTTGATAGAAGAGATAGAGAAGATCCAACGGAGGGCAGCGCGCTTTGTTACAGGATCATTTAGTAATCGCGAAAGCATTACGGAGATGATAGATAACGTCCAGTGGAAGACTTTGCAGGAGAGACGCTGAGTAGCTCGGTACCGGCTTTTGTTAAAGTTTCGAGAACATACCTTCTCCGAAGAGTCAAGCAGTATATTGCTCCCTCCTACGTATATCTCGCAAAGAGACCATGAGGATAAAATCAGAGAGATTAGAGCCCACACAGAAGCATACTGACAATCTTTCTTTCCACGAACAATACGAGACTGGAATAGAAGGGAGAACCGATAGAGGTACTGAAGGTACCCTCCGCCACACACCGTCAGGTGGCTTGCGGAGTATGGATGTAGATGTAGATGTAGATGGTGGTCTTAGAGATCACGGGACGTCTCAGCCTGCTACTCTCGACCGGACGGAGGCCTAGAAGGACATCAGCTGGATGAGGAATTTTTTGGTACAGATGACGACACCCTAGTATTAGCGTAAAAGACAATTAGCTGCAACACTAGAACCTGCCGTATCCCTACCATGTACAGCGTGTGCAGGCACACTCAGCAGCAGTTTTCCAGAGATCCATGGTCGCATCAGGAATTCGATGCGACGACGGGTCACCACGTGCATCCTTGTTAAAGGAGGCCGTACTGAACGTTTCATTCAGGAAACTGTTTCATACTGTACTCATACGTTCTTTTACTGTGCATTTCTTATGATTGTGTTAAAGAGTTGTAGAAACTGGAAATGAAGCGATCCATTGAAATGACTTCCTGAATAATTAAATGTTTCCCTGAGACATTTAAGTCTCTTTTTATTACCTTCGGTAATGATCTAAGCAAACGAAATGAATTAAAATTTGTGTTGCGGCCAGGACTCGAACCTGTGTCTTCTTGCTTGGCAGAAATGCTAAGCATTACACCACCGCAGTACGATGGTCAATATTGCTGCACGAACTACCTAAGCTGAGTGCCCTCCCCAACACAAACTTCATATGTCACTACTGCCAGGGCTCTCCGACATTGGCAAGCACCCCAGCACGACGTAATGGGACGTCCTTGTACCGTTGGTGATCTTAGAGATCTTATAATTAAATGTTTCCCTGTTTTCATTTCGTCTGCTTCGATCATTACCGTAGATAATAATAAAGAGACTTAAATGTGCCAGGGAAACATTTCATTATAAGATCTATAAGATCGCCAATGGTACAAGAACGTCCCATTACGTCCAGTGCTTGCCAATATCGGAGAGCTCTGGCAGTAGTGACATATGAAGGTTGTGTTGGGGAGGGCACTCAGCTTAGGTAGTTCGTGCAGCAATATTGACCATCGTACTGCGCTGATGTCATGGTTAGCATTTCTGCCTAGCAAGCAAGAGACACGGGTTCGAGTCCCGGCTGCAGCTCAAATTTTAATATATATTTCGTCTGTTTCGATCATTACTTTCTGAATGTTTGACCATATCTTTTTGTTACACGCTGTATTTGATTCTTAAGAATTAAGGCAGGGTTCTGTTACTTGTATTAACTTACAGCCATAATTTCAAGTAATTTTTGTTTTTTGCCATTATTTGCTCAATAGCAGTGGTTCCCAACCTTTCTCAGACCATTACTTCTCAGTGCAATTAGACATTAGCTATTACCCCCCCCCCCCCCACTTTTTGCCATTTGTTGTCCTCCCCCCAACCTCACATTGCCACCAACTTGAGCAGCTAACTAAACTGCATATTCAAAGACTTTTCTTGGAACACTAAGTTTTTAAATGATGAAAGATTAACGATGTTGTGTGTGTGTGTGTGTGTGTGTGTGTGTGTGTGTGTGTGTGTGTGTGTTTCTTTGTCTGTTTATATGTTTCAGGATGAATGATGAACGAATTCGTGGTGCATCGCAAGTGCTACTCGCATTTCCTTCTCAGAAAAGGACGCTATATATTCACAGTGAGGGTACACAGTTGTTACAAAACACGCTTTTCCTGCATTACTCCTCTACATTGCAGCACTTGCTTGACCTGCACACTGAAACCCCCAAAGAAAATCAAACAAGTTCAGAGGTGTGCACTATACTTACTGTTTGTAAATCACTTAGTTGCTGCACTCCTTGTTTCTGAATTGGCGGAAATTGGATGACTTCACACTGTTAATTCTTCGTTTCTGACCACAGCCACTAATAGTCATAATAATAACAATAATACTGTGTACGGAACTATCTTAGGCCTGAGGTAGTTACTGCTGTGTCGTGCTGTCAATTGCTTCATTTATCTCTTTCGAAACGAGTAATGAAGCAATTTCTGGCCTGCTGCAGGTACTATATACTACTTGGAGAAGACATTATCTTGAGACATTCAGCATTTGTTACGCATCTCTCACTTTTATCGTCAGCAATGTACAGGACAAAGCACATCATGTGTGTGTAGTAGATGTCCTATGTGAAGAATCTGTATCCTCCACCACATTAATGCTACTTATTAAAGAAAGTAATAATTGATAACTTTTATAACCGGTAGCAGAGTCTTACTAAATTGTGATAATAGTAATGATCTTTTGGAAATAATTTGGTTTCGTACCTGAAACAGAATAGAATCGTTTCGTTTTTACCCATCAGAAAATTTCATTTTACACTATGGCCATTAAAATTGGTACACCACGAACATGACGTGCTACAGATGCGAAATTTAACCGACAGGAAGAAGATGCTGTGATATGCAAATGATTAGCTTTTCAGAACATTCACACAAGGTTGGCGCCGCTGGCGACACCTACAACGTGCTGACATGAGGAAAGTTTCCAACCGATTTGTCAAACACAAACAGCAGTTGACCGGCGTTGCCTGGTGAAACGTTGTTGTGATGCTTCGCGTAAGGAGGAGAAATGCGTACCATCACGTTTCCGACTTTGATAAATGTAGGATTGTAGCCTATCGCGATTGCGGTTTATCGTATCGCGACATTGCTGCTCGCATTGGTCGGGATCCAATGACTGTTAGCAGAATGTGGAATCGGTGCGTTCAGGAGGGTGATACGGAACGCCGTGTTGGATCCCAACGGCCTCGTATCACTAGCAGTCGAGATGACAGACATCTTATCCACATGGCTGTAACGGATTCTGCAGCCACGTCTCGATCCCTGAATCAACAGATGGGGACGTTTGCAACACAACCACCATCTGCACGAACAGTTCGACGACGTTTGCAGCAGCATGGACTATCAGCTCGGAGACCGTGGCTGCGGTTACCCCTGACGCTGAATCACAACAGGAGCGCCTGCGATGGTGTACTCGACGACGAACCTAGGTGCACGAATGGCAAAACGTCATTTTTCTTGGGATGAATCCAGGTTCTGTTTACAGCATCATGATGGTCGCATCCGTATTTGGTGACATCGCGGTGAACGCACATTGGAAGCGTGTATTCGTCATCGACATACTGGAGCATCACCCGGCGTGATTGTATGGGGTGCCATTGGTTACACGTCTCCGTCACCTCTTGTTCGCATTGACGGCACTTTGAACAGTGGACGCTACATTTCAGGTGTGTTACGACCCGTGGCTCTACCCTTTATTAGATCCCTGCGAAACCCTACATTTCAGCAGGATAATGCACGACCGCATGTTGCAGGTCCTGTACGGGCCTTTCTCAATACAGAAAATGTTCGACTGCTGCCCTGGCCAGCACATTCTCCAGATCTCTCACCAGTTGAAAACGTCTGGTCTATGGTGGCCGAGCAACTGGCTCGTCACAACACGCCAGTCATTACGCTTGATGAACTGAAGTATCGTGTTGAAGCTGCATGGGCAGCTGTACCTGTACACGCCGTCCAAGCTCTGTTTGACTCAATGTCCAGGGGTGTAAAGGTCGTTACTACGGCCAGAGGTGGTTGTTCTGGGTAGTGATTTCTCATGATCTATGCACCCAAATTGCGTGAAAATGTAATCACATGTCAGTTCTAGTATAATATATTTGTCCAATGAATACCCAGTAGTGAATGGCCAGTAGTGTACCTCCTCCGGGGGTAATTACTCCAGGTTGGGAACCACTGCTCTATGGAGAACACCACATCTAATATCCTAATTGCCGTGGCGTCCTAGGCATCAGGCGCCGACTGCAGCCCGCACAACTTGTACGTCGTTTGGGTAGCCGCGACCTCCGCCCCTACGGAACGGACTCCGCCTAAACTCCGGGGTCAGGCCGGCAGGTGGCGGCAACAGCGTTCCATCCCGGTCACCAGGCGGCGGTAGAGGTCGTTGACGCACCGCACCTTTTCCTGCATTTGAGGGCCATGCGCCGAAAATAGGCCTGCATGTGCCCTTCCACGAGGCAGCTATTTAGCCCAGCGTGCGAGCTTAGCAGAGCAGTTCCTTTGCAGCCAGCAGCCGGCCAGATAACCGCTGCTCATCACTCTGGATTCCACCACCATCTTCAACGACGGTGCATCGCCTCCTCCGTCTGGCACGTGCTGGATGGAACTTGGCATAATTTCTACTATTTCACATTTGTTTTGGCCATTTTCGCAGCAGCTATATATAAATTGCAGTTGTTTCAAAGAAAATGCCTTTTTTGCATGCTGCACATAGAAATTTTCATTTTTGTTTAAGCACCCAGACGCGATACTGCTCACCGGTGTGGGATCCGTATCAGATAGGGTTGATAGAAGTGATAGGGAGGATCCAACGGAGAGCAGCGTACTTCGTTACAGGATCATTTAGTAATAGCGAAAGCGTTACGGAGATGATAAACTCCAGTGGAAGACTTTGCAGGAGAGACGCTCAGTAGTTCGGTACGGGCTTTTGTTGAAGTTTCGACAACATACCTTCACCGAGAAGTCGGGCAGTATATTGCTCCCTCCTACGTATATCTCGCGAAGAGACCATGAGGATAAAATCAGAGAGATTAGAGCCCACACAGAGGCATACCGACAATCTTTCTTTCCACGAACAATACGAGACTGGAATAGAAGGGAGAACCGATAAGGTACCCTCCGCTACACACCGTCTGGTGGCTTTGCGGAGTATGGATGTAGATGTAGATGACGTGCCCTTTAACCCCCCAACTTCCCTACCTCGAAATCGCAGCCCACTGAGAGAAACGCCGACTGCACTGGCTGCTGTTATTCACCGCCGAGACCGGACAGAGAGAGAGAGGTGTGCGCGCACCATTAGCTGGTGACGGGCAGCTGTCTGGTCTGGTTCTGTCTTGTGCGTGGCCCGCGTCGCTTGGCGAGACTCCAGACCGCCAATCAGCGCCGCTTGTGAGCTGGGCTGGGGTGACTGGAGGCTGCAGCGTACACTGGTAGTGGCTGTGACGCAATCCAGGACAGCCGAGTGCAGCGGCCGTTCGTCAAAGAATTGGGGGTGGGGGTGAGGAGGGGGACTGTAGGGGGCCGGTGTTCATGGGGATCATGGACGCACCCCTCCCCCTCCCCAGAAAATACACTCCTGGAGGTTGAAATAAGAACACCGTGAATTCATTGTCCCAGGAAGGGGAAACTTTATTGACACATTCCTGGGGTCAGATACATCACATGATCACACTGACAGAACCACAGGCACATAGACACAGGCAACAGAGCATGCACAATGTCGGCACTAGTACAGTGTATATCCACCTTTCGCAGCAATGCAGGCTGCTATTCTCCCATGGAGACGATCGTAGAGATGCTGGATGTAGTCCTGTGGAACGGCTTGCCATGCCATTTCCACCTGGCGCCTCAGTTGGACCAGCGTTCGTGCTGGACGTGCAGACCGCGTGAGACGACGCTTCATCCAGTCCGAAACATGCTCAATGGGGGACAGATCCGGAGATCTTGCTGGCCAGGGTAGTTGACTTACACCTTCTAGAGCACGTTGGGTGGCACGGGATACATGCGGACGTGCATTGTCCTGTTGGAACAGCAAGTTCCCTTGCCGGTCTAGGAATGGTACAACGATGGGTTCGATGACGGTTTGGATGTACCGTGCACTATTCAGTGTCCCCTCGACGATCACCAGTGGTGTACGGCCAGTGTAGGAGATCGCTCCCCACACCATGATGCCGGGTGTTGGCCCTGTGTGCCTCGGTCGTATGCAGTCCTGATTGTGGCGCTCACCTGCACGGCGCCAAACACGCATACGACCATCATTGGCACCAAGGCAGAAGCGACTCTCATCGCTGAAGACGACACGTCTCCATTCGTCCTTCCATTCACGCCTGTCGCGACACCACTGGAGGCGGGCTGCACGATGTTGGGGCGTTAGCGGAAGACGGCCTAACGGTGTGCGGGACCGTAGCCCAGCTTCATGGAGACGGTTGCGAATGGTCCTCGCCGATACCCCAGGAGCAACAGTGTCCCTAATTTGCTGGGAAGTGGCGGTGCGGTCCCCTACGGCACTGCGTAGGATCCTACGGTCTTGGCGTGCATCCGTGCGTCGCTGCGGTCCGGTCCCAGGTCGACGGGCACGTGCACCTTCCGCCGACCACTGGCGACAACATCGATGTACTGTGGAGACCTCACGCCCCACGTGTTGAGCAATTCGGCGGTACGTCCACCCGGCCTCCCGCATGCCCACTATACGCCCTCGCTCAAAGTCCGTCAACTGCACATACGGTTCACGTCCACGCTGTCGCGGCATGCTACCAGTGTTAAAGACTGCAATGGAGCTCCGTATGCCACGGCAAACTGGCTGACACTGACGGCGGCGGTGCACAAATGCTGCGCAGCTAGCGCCATTCGACGGCCAACACCGCGGTTCCTGGTGTGTCCGCTGTGCCGTGCGTGTGATCATTGCTTGTACAGCCCTCTCGCAGTGGCCGGAGCAAGTATGGTTGGTCTGACACACCGGTGTCAATGTGTTCTTTTTTCCATTTCCAGAAGTGTACATTAGTAGAAGCAATGATAATTAATGGAAACCCTCAGCTGCCAACAGTTAAAGGCTACCCGGCCTTTGCCCCAACTCTTACGCGAATCGTCACCCTAGTTGGCGCGAGTAATGAGTGAATGGGCAAATATCCTTTAGAAACATTACGAATATACGTTGTGGACAATTCGGAATGTGGGTCTCACGGGAAGCGTGCAAGAGATAAGTCCCTACAGTCGCGCTATTCATCTGTGTTCTCGGTGGTTCAGATGGATAGAGCGTAGGCCATGTAAGCAGGAGATCCCGGGTTCGAGTCCCGGTCGGGGCACACATTCTCAGCTGTCCCCATTGAGGTCCATCAACAACACCTGTTGGCAGCTGAGGGTTTCGATTAATTATCATTTCTTTCTAGAGAAGCTGCATGGTCATCATTGGTATCCCTCCTTTCGGAACAGTTACTATCTTCATATTAGTAGAAGCGTTTATTCTGGGTGGCGCACGAAAAACCGGCCCCTAGTACTAGACTGTTCGTTGCCACCCGCCAGTTGTCATTTATTGTTTCGAATCTGTTGTGACTATGTCTTGTACTTCCAGTAGGAAAGCCGTTGCGACTTGATTAAAACGTGTGAAGTACATATCTCAGCGAGATGTACCCTCTTCAAGAAAGAATAGCAATAGTGAGGCGTACGTGTCTACCGGTTCAATTGAAGAAACGCGCGACATTTTTGCAAAGAACTTTACTGGCGTTTCCATGCCAGCGAAGACCACTTTAAAGGATCGGGTGACAAAGTTTCTTGTACAAGGTCAGTTAGAAACGCAAAAAAGAATCCAGTCCTGTCCGTTCGTATACCTGCTGTGATCACGGATATTCGAGCACGAATGATCCAGAGTGCAAAGGAGTCGATCTGTAAATTGTCCCAACAAGTAAAAGTACTGGTCAGCGTGTTTCACACGATATAAGGATGAAGTCCTACAAAATGTCATGTTACTTCCTGGCAGATTAAAACTGTGTGCCGGACCGAGACTCTAACTCGGGACCTTTGCCTTTCGCGGGCAAGTGATCTACCAACTGAGCTACCCAACCACGACTCACGCCCCGTCCTCACAGCTTTAATTCTGCCAGTACCTCGTCTCCTACCTTCCAAACTTCACAGAAGCTCTCCTGCATACCTTCCAGAACTAGCACTCGTGGACAAAAGGATATTGCAGAGACATGGCTTAGCCACAGCCAGGGGTATGTTTCCAGAATGAGATTTTCGCTCTGCAGCGGAGACTGCGCTGATATGAAACTTCCTGGCAGATTAGTTCTGCAAGGTATGCAGGAGAGCTTCTGCGAAGTTTGGAAGGTAGGAGACGAGGTACTGGCGGAATTAAAGCTGTGAGGACGGGGCATGAGTCGTGCTTGGGTAGCTCAGTTGGTAGAGCACTTGCACGCGAAAGGCAAAGGTCCCGAGTTCGAATCTCGGTCCGGCACATAGTTTTAATCTACCAGAAAGTTTCACATCAGCGCACACTCCGCTGCAGAGTGAACATTTCATTCTGGATATGTCATGTGTCCATGAACTGAAGATGGGAGATAACGCAAAACGTGTGGATTATTGTACGTGTCTATGTAAAACCGTTCTGCTTTGTTCCATGAATGATGATCCCTGGTTCCTTCTGACAGTACATGTGAACTCACACAATACCAGATACTGCTCAACAAACAATCGCTACACGATTAATGATGAACATCTTCACAATGAAAAAGTCGGATTGCGGGTCCAATGTTTATTGAAACAACAGTACACACTGCTGTGCACATGCGAATCTTAGAGGAATTTTAGGCAGAGTTGACCCCTCATGAACGTACGTACGCTGTCTTCCAACAGGATGGGGTGACCCGTCACTCTTCACGCGAGTCAGTCTCACGAATTCGTGAAAGATTCACAGAAGAAAGAAGTGTCAGCAAAGGATTGTCGCCGCCGCGTTCACCGGATCTAACCACTTTTGACTGTTGTGTGTGAGACAGTCCCAAGGGAGAAGTGTATACAAGTAACCAAATAAGGTTAGAAGACTTGCAAGACAATAGTCGTAATTAAACTTTGAAAACTGGTGCGGCAAAATAGCGCAAAGTTTACGTTAACATGTAGGGCGCACGCAAAAGTGTATTGAAGAACTAGGTCATTTTCAGCACCTAATGTAATTAAAAAGACAATATCAATACAGTAAATGTAGACCTTTCTATTAGATTATTTATTATCTCTCAATTATCTAATTGTTACAGATTTATCTATTTGTTGTTGTACCTTCTCGTGGCGGGCAGCAGTTCGCGCTTAATTGGCGAGCAGTCTGCAGTCGGGGGGCGATATTTCGTTCACTACCCTGAACAAGATGTTTAAAAAGTATCGTACATTCCTATAGAGGTAGTATTGGTCAAAACTAGAAGAAAAGACGCCACAGTGATGTCTGGAAAGCAATACCTGTTGAGAAAGAGGCCAGTCTCATTACCATCCGTATTTTACGTAGAAGTAGGCATTGTTGCACATTGTTACCTCGCGTCCTGGCACATCCGTTTTCCGCAGTGAATCATGCACTTTCTGAAATACTCCCAGTTCCGTTCGGATTACTTAACATGCACTGATCACACACCGTTGTAAAGTCTGCAAATTGTCGATGGGTTGGGCATACACCAAAGTCTGTAAACGTCACTGTAGCCAGAAATCCATCGGATTCCGGTGGACGGGGAGGCTATGACAGCGGATCTCCTCGACCAGTTTATCGTCCATGAGACGTTGTGGTGAGGTACTGCCGTAAGGAAATGGTGGAGGGATGCTCCGTCGTCCATAAACCAGTCTTTCCACCGAACGAGGTGGCGCAGTGGCTAGCACACTGGACTCGCATTACGGAGGACGACGGTTCAATCCCGCGTCCGGCCATCCCGATTTAGGTTTTCCGTGATTTCCCTAAATCGCTCCAAGCAAATGCCGGGATGGTTCGTTTGAGAGGGCACGGCCGACTTCCTTCCCTAATCCGACGAGACCGATGACCTCGCTGTCTGGTCTCCTCCCCCAAACAACCCAATTACTGCCCCCCCCCCCCCCCCAACCCAGTTTTTCTGCAAGGGCAACGTTCTCCACTTAGTGCTGGCAATTCAACTCGCAGAAATCAGTGATAGGCAGCACCTGTTAATTTGTCTAGTAGAGTTGTGGCCCTGTAAATCTGTCATGGACAAGCCGGCCGGAGTGGCCAAGCGGTTCTAGGCGCTTCAGTCTGGAACCACGTGACCGCTGCGGTCGCGAGTTCGAATCCTGCCTCGGGCATGGATGTGTGTGATGTCCTTAGGTTAGTTAGGTTTACGTAGTTCTAAGTTCTAGGGGACTGATGACCTCAGATGTTAAGTCCCATAGTGCTCAGAGCCATTTTGTCATGGACAATTTCTGCCCACACACTGACAATAAACCGCTCCTGACACTTCACCTCCATGATTGCTCGAGGATCTGCCCATATGTGCATACTGCTGTATAATTTATTTGGTCATCTCTTCTGAATTCTGCTTCACGTAAAAGTAAAATACAGACTGTTAACTGTGGATCTCCAACGGCCCATATGTCTTCAGGCATCGGTTTCCGGACACAGAATTATAGGAACCGCTCTAGTCTGGACAAGGAATATGTGACTTTCTCTCTCTCTCTCTCTCTCTCTCTCTCTCTCTCTCTCTCTCCTTTTTTTTCTTTTTTCTCACACTGTATTTTTAAGTACTTTATTTCCAAATTAGATCATGCGTATTGTCCCATAGCAAGTTCGTAAAAAATTTTGTATCGTATCGTTATTAACTTGTGTTTTTTTTGGTTTAAATATTCTTACCAATGAAACATTACCTAACATTGTACTAACTTATCTATTATGCATAAATAACAGTGGAACAACTTTAGAATTACTATTCTGGAACCAACAAACCGCCATACGTACATTTGAAAAAACGAATCCGATTCTCCTACACATACAGACACCCAATCTATTCGCCTCCGTTCAGGTAGTGTATCGCTCACTGTTTCGCTCACCACTGTTTCAAGCAAATAAACACTGCACCATGCTCCTGTCATACTGCAATATTATCAAGCAGACGGCACTAGCCAGTTGATGGAGGGAAGGCCGTGCTGCGGCTGAAGGCTGAGAGGGAGTAGGAGGGAAGGGTCGGTGAGCTCTGAATGTCCCCCCCACCCCCACCCCCCCCACCCCCTCCTTCCAGGATTTCCTCTCCCAGTTGACTGTCATTAATTTTGATAGGGGCCAGCCAACAGCGAGGAGACGGTCTTCCTGGCACGTCCGCGCCGTATTGCTTGATTTGAAACGATGGACCCAGTTCCGAACGTGTAGACACTAATGTTAATGAAATTTTTCTGAGAGCGGTTCTAGGCTCTTCAGTCTGGAACCGCGTGACCGCTACGGTCGCAGGTTCGAATCCTGCCTCGGGCATGCATGTGTGTGATGTTCTTAGGTTAGATAGGTTTAAGCAGTTCTAAGCTCTAGGGGACTGATGACCTCTGATGTTAATTCCCATAGTGCTCAGAGCCATTTGAACCATTTTTTTAATAACTACACTCCTGGAAATTGAAATAAGAACACCGTGAATTCATTGTCCCAGGAAGGGGAAACTTTATTGACACATTCCTGGGGTCAGATACATCACATGATCACACTGACAGAACCACAGGCACATAGACACAGGCAACAGAGCATGCACAATGTCGGCACTAGTACAGTGTATATCCACCTCTCGCAGCAATGCAGGCTGCTATTCTCCCATGGAGACGATCGTAGAGATGCTGGATGTAGTCCTGTGGAACGGCTTGCCATGCCATTTCCACCTGGCGCCTCAGTTGGACCAGCGTTCGTGCTGGACGTGCAGACCGCGTGAGACGACGCTTCATCCAGTCCCAAACATGCTCAATGGGGGACAGATCCGGAGATCTTGCTGGCCAGGGTAGTTGACTTACACCTTCTAGAGCACGTTGGGTGGCACGGGATACATGCGGACGTGCATTGTCCTGTTGGAACAGCAAGTTCCCTTGCCGGTCTAGGAATGGTACAACGATGGGTTCGATGACGGTTTGGATGTACCGTGCACTATTCAGTGTCCCCTCGACGATCACCAGTGGTGTACGGCCAGAGTAGGAGATCGCTCCCCACACCATGATGCCGGGTATTGGCCCTGTGTGCCTCGGTCGTATGCAGTCCTGATTGTGGCGCTCACCTGCACGGCGCCAAACATGCATACGACCATCATTGGCACCAAGGCAGAAGCGTCTCTCATCGCTGAAGACGACACGTCTCCATTCGTCCCTCCATTCACGCCTGTCGCGACACCACTGGAGGCGGGCTGCACGATGTTGGGGCGTGAGCGGAAGACGGCCTAACGGTGTGCGGGACCGTAGCCCAGCTTCATGGAGACGGTTGCGAATGGTCCTCGCCGATACCCCAGGAGCAACAGTGTCCCTAATTTGCTGGGAAGTGGCGGTGCGGTCCCCTACGGCACTGCGTAGGATCCTACGGTCTTGGCGTGCATCCGTGCGTCGCTGCGGTCCGGTCCCAGGTCGACGGGCACGTACACCTTCCGCCGACCACTGGCGACAACATCGATGTACTGTGGAGACCTCACGCCCCACGTGTTGAGCAATTCGGCGGTACGTCCACCCGGCCTCCCGCGTGCCCACTATACGCCCTCGCTCAAAGTCCGTCAACTGCACATACGGTTCACGTCCACGCTGTCGCGGCATGCTACCAGTGTTAAAGACTCCGATGGAGCTCCGTATGCCACGGCAAACTGGCTGACACTGACGGCGGCGGTGCATAAATGCTGCGCAGCTAGCGCCATTTGACGGCCAACACCGCGGTTCCTGGTGTGTCCGCTGTGCCGTGCGTGTGAACATTGTTTGTACAGCCCTCTCGCAGTGTCCGGAGCAAGTATGGTGGGTCTGACACACCGGTGTCAATGTGTTCTTCTTTCCATTTCCAGGAGTGTATCTTTGGCTTTCACTAAGGCAGTTGGCTTTGTGGAAACTGTTTTGCTTTCATATACTGCCCGAAGTGATGCAGTTATTATTCCCGAACACTATTTTGCGAGTCGAACAGGAGATGAAATGACTAGTAGTGGGCGAAGTACTCTCCGCAGTGCACCGTATAGTTCAAAAAATGGTTCAAATGGCTCTGAGCGCTATGCGACTTAACTTCTGATATCATCAGTCGCCTAGAACTTACAACTAATGAAACCTAACTAACCTAAGGACATCACACACATCCATGCCCGAGGCAGGATTCGAACCTGCGACTGGAGCGGTCGCTCGGCTCCAGACTGTAGCGCCTAGAACCGCACGATAACTCCGGCCGGCACCGTATGGTGGCTTGCGGGTTATGTATGTAGGTACAGATGTAATCTATAACGAAAAATAGACTTTAATGTGATCAATGTAAGTGTCGTAAACTATTATTCTGTGAGATCGCACGTGTTCACAATAACCTAATAGTCATCATAGGCACTTCTGTGTATTATGCATTCACATGTTTTGTGACAAGTTTGTTATTACCTTACCATTTTTTTAAATTTAGTCCACATCCATGAACATGATTTCATTAGAATCTGTGGAAGATATATTAGCCTCTCTGTTTATTTTTATTTATTTATTTATTCGAATAACGTTTTTGGAGGGTACGATAAATCAACTTTGGTTTTGCTTCTTTGTGTTAAATTTTCGTTGCTCCCAGACTTCCTGCATTCTTCGAGAGTGTCGTTCCTTCTCTTCGTCGGTCCATTTCTTTCCTTTTGTTGACGTCTTTCTTTCTTAAAAACCTGTCCTTTCTGTTGCTACTCTAGAAAGTATAGTGTTGTCTCCAGTATCACGTCTATTCTAATTCCAGTGGTTTTCGTATCTTCGTCAATTTCAGTTAACCATGTGAGGTTGGAATTGTAGCTGTTTAGTAAGTTGAAGGTCTAATTGGATAGTCTGCTACTGACCATTCTTTATACAGTATGCGTCCATAAATCTATAGTCTTCTTGTCCTCTGTTTCTTCTATAAATATGGAATTCCTGTCTTACGACATCATCTACATCCTTGAGGATCTCATTGGTACGTATCTATGGAACAAAAAGCTAATGTAATGTTAATCTAACTGTTGGGTTATGGGCTATGGTAATTACATATGTCCCTATGTTGCACACAGTCTCTCTCTCTCTCTCTCTCTCTCTCTCTCTCTCCATAGAGTAAATATCTCTTGAGTGAGCATTGCGTTCTGCGCATGTTGTCAACATTAAACCAGGATTGTCACGTGTTTTCGGGACTTCGCTGTGCGTGTGTGCTTTCCTCAGAGTTTGAAGTTTATTATATCAAGAGTTTTTGTTTTGTTTTCACCGTTTGTTGATAGTGTAATAGGGATGGTAAATTACTGTTGTTGCTACGGATGCAAAGAAAAATATGCGAAAGGAGGGATAGTAACTTTTCATGGGTGCTATGTTTAAAAATTTCGAGACGCATTATAATTAAGGCTTGATTCTGTAGACCTATTTTTCTACGATTTTATGACTATATAACAGATATTATGGCTCGTACAAAAGCTTACAAACAATCGCTTCCTCTCGTAAATTTGCTAGTGGAATAGGAAAGGGAATGGTTAGTTGTTTCAGCAACTACTATCTTCCATGTATTTATCAGTGACTTGTTGATTATGTATATAGATTTGAAAGACGGGAGACAGATAAATTCAATAGAGTGGGAGTCTGTAATTGTCTTCGTATAATATGTGTGTCCAAACCTTTTGTTTACTATAAAGTTACAGCAGGAGACCATGTTAAGTGTGTCTAGGACATGGAGAATGATTATGTGTGATTTATATTTTAGTTTCCCGAAGGATGAACAATGAGTAAAGACGTGGCTCCAGAAAATAAGGAGGAGTAATTTTGTCCCCACAAAATATTCCAAAGTATGTTCAAAACACTTTGAAGAGGAATGTTTAGAAAGAGAAAAATTTGGACGTGTGTGGCTGAAGGTAGATGCTACACCAACTATTTTTAATTTTCCACAGCATCTACTACCAATTTCTGCATTCAGCTTAAATACATTTTCTGCACAAATCAAATAAAAAACTCAATAGTGTAGCTAATCAACGTACACATTCATCTCCTTTGGTGTATTTTGCCTTCAATTTATTTTCTTCACCATTCGATTAAAAAGCGTAAACTATTCGTAACATGTCCCCAAACTCTTTCATTTGTCTCGCTTTCCACTTCCCTTAATGGTGTTAAATGGGTTGACTGTTACATGACCAACTGTATTTGCCTTCCAGTACATTTATTCCCCGATCGCCTTTTTCTCCCTTCTTACTCAGTCTACTATTTATTTAATAAACTGGGAGCAAGTACGTAAAATGCGTTAAATAAACACTTCAAAGTGTCACCAATAAGAAAAATTGTGCTTTAGATCGCAAAAACGAGAAAATAAATACGCAGAAATAGCAGAAAAAAGGTCGAATTAGCAGAGATATAATCACTAATGTGAGGCAAATTCGATGTTTTTCTGACACTTGCAAAAGTGCTAGCGTACTGTCAAGTCGTTTTGCAAGACTTATCACTGCAAAAATGTACGTCAGGCTCTGTAATACTATAAAGTGCCGGATCATACCGAAAACTACCAAAAATCGAGTGCATCTGAATTGACACCTATCGCAAAGAAGGAGAATGCAATATCACTTGCCCTTAAAATTTACGTAGCTGGTTTATTCCCGGTATCAAATGGATACTGTTAAAATGTCTGCGCAACATATATAAATAATCCACGACACGTACGAAAAGAATCCGTCTGTACTAGGGATGTAGTGACATTCGAAATATCCAGGGTGCTATACGGACACACACACACACACACACACACACACACACACACACACACACACACACGACGTCCCGAAATCACGTGACCAGGCCGGCAATGTATGTTGACAACAACAAAATCTGTTCTGCGCATGTGAATGCTCACTCCAGAGATATTTACTCTCTCTCTCTCTCTCTCTCTCTCTCTCTCTGGTGTGTAAATGGACAGTGCTGCCACCCTAACGAAGTCTGTAGTTAGCATTGTCGAGTAAAGGTAGATTCACATTCGTAACGAACCGGCGGTGTGTTGCAACGTGGAAAATAATTTTCTGTTTTGCGAAGTTTTTCGGTCGTGTATGGTTTTTGCGAAAACCAAATGTCACGTACAAACAATTAGTTGCAAACAAAACAATCACTCTCTGGATGTATCTCTGGGCGCATAAACTCCAGAGATAATAGTAAGTAATACAGTCGTGCTGGTGTTCCACGAGCTTTCTTAAAATACTGTCTTACCCTTGCACCCAGCTTAAGGCAGTTATAGTCTAATAATATGGCGTATAAGAGGCTTAAGCCGTCGAAGAAGGTGAGTGCAAGCACAGGTTTTTACTGTTTGTGCTAGCAGATTATAAAAAAATGGTTCAAATGGCTCTGAGCACTATGGGACTCAACTGCTGAGGTCATTAGTCCCCTAGAACTTAGAACTAGTTAAACCTAACTAACCTAAGGACATCACAAACATCCATGCCCGAGGCAGGATTCGAACCTGCGACCGTAGCGGTCTTGCGGTTCCAGACTGCAGCGCCTTTAACCGCACGGCCACTTCGGCCGGCAGCAGATTATAAATAAGTAGTTTCGCTGACATGGTGCAGTGCCAGCTTAGTCGTACTTTCCTTTCCTTTGCTTTGTAATTAATTTAGCTGTTGCTGTTCCCTTCCTTACTGCAAAACTCGGCGAAAGATACAAGCAAATGAAATATATATAAAAAGGCACCTACCGCTGCTTCAGGGAATATTTGTTTGTAGACAAACGGCAGTTGTTTCCCGTGACGTCATCTATCAACCGGCGACACCCCGTCTCCCTACTAAAACACGTTAGAGGCATTTTCTCTGGTGTTTCGGCACGAACTTTTAATTTACTTTTGAAGTGTGCAGTCAGCCCCAACAGATACTGCTCGTCACGTCGTTCACGAGACATCCAGTGTGGACGGAAATAATAGGTTTATTTCCAGTTACAAACAAAATCATTTTCGAATCGAAAATTTAAGTTTCCATTCGATAAAGCACTCCAAGATTAGTCTAGTGTGGTATTCACTTTATCGACGTGTATTAATTGGGCGGTGCTGTCGCTGCTTTAGTACTGGTTATTCTTCGTGTTTTGCTGTCCCAATTAATACACGTCGATAAAGCGAATACCACACTAGACTAATCTTTGAGTGCTTTATCGAATGGAAACATAAATTTTCGCTTCGAAAATATTTTGTTTGCAACTGGAAAGAAACAGACTCATTCCGACGGCGCTTCTCGGAAGAATGACTGTACCCGAAAGCTTAAATATGTTAGCAGTCGTTTTGGTTGTGCCTATCTGGGACTCAACGCCTTCTCTATATGGTGAGTAGCAGTCTATCCAATCCATATTGCTACTCTATCCTGGGCTTTGTATTCAACGTACTACCTGTTTGCGTTACACTATTTCAGGCACGATGGCTTTGACAAGAATATTAGTAACATAATAAATAGGATCTAACGTATTTTAGCTCTTTTATCAATATTTTGCTGGTTGCCGTAGCTTATAGTAGTTAGATACTGGCAATGAATTTAAATAAGTAGCCTATACATTTAACGACAGCGAGAATTAATTATGAGAAATCTGCGGTTTATGTGACAGTTTCTCAGAAAAAAGCCGGCCGCAGTGGCCGAGCAGTTCTAGGCGCTTCAGTCTGGAATTGCGTGACCGCTACGGTCGCAGGTTCGAATCCTGCCTCGGGCATGGATATGTGTGATGTCCTTAAGTTTAAATCATTCTAAATTCTAGGGGACTGATGACCTCAGATGTTAAGTCCCATAGTGCTCAGAGCCATAATAAAAAAAGGGACACCCACGAGACGACGAAAGAAACAAAGGTTCTCTCCTACTACACTTTAGCTATTCATGCAGTATAACTTGAGCATCCGGCACGACGTTTTAATATATTACTTCTCTACTACCAACTCTATTGGCAACACACATTGCAGACAGTATTGGCATACACCACTGAATGCAATGGCAAAATTATTCCATGTTACGACACATAATTCAGGAGATATAATTCTTTAAAGTCAGTAACGCCATTAGACTGTTTTTTATTTGCAGTGTTACATTTACACGATCATGATTTCGACTTTACAGTGCCGTTATCAAGTGTTTTAATGTTATACAGTGCCTAAGATGGCATACTGTCGTATTTAAAATACACTAATAGACACATTGTCTAATAGTAAAAGAGAAATATTGACCCTTAGACAATGTGTCTCAATAGCGTATTTTAAATACGACAGTATGCCATCTTCGGCACTGTATAACATTAAAACACTTGATAATGGCACTGTAAAGCCGAAATCATGATCGTGTAAATGTAACACTGCAAATAAAAAACAGTCTAATGGAGGTACTGACTTTAAAGAAATATATTAAGACTGTGGCCCCACGTTACGAAAACATTATCAGGAGATATAACGTCATAAACATTCAACTGCGTCTCCGCCACCATAGCTGACTGGACAGAGCGCTGGCTTGTCGTGCCCGGGTTCGATACCTGGCTGGGTTGGAGATTTTCTCCGCTCAGGGACGGCGTATTTGTATCGTCATCATCATCATTATTTCAAGGCTCGTCCTTCTGCTCTTTTAGCTCCTGGAGTCCGCTTTCGCCACTTGGTACGGCGGCGTAACTTCGCACTACCTGCACCTTTCCCGATGGGTGTGAACCCTTCGCCACCTTGGCTTCTTGAAGCGGCCCGTGTTGACCTTGACCTTCATTCTCTTCCTAAGGGCACTACTCCAGCCTCGGCCTATCGCCTTCAGTTTCACGACCTTCGCATGGAACAGCACTAATACCTTAGTATACACTGATGGCTCTCGGACTGACCGTGGAGTCGGGTGTGCCTTCGTCATTGGCACCCGTGTCTTTCGATATCGGCTTCCGGCGCACTCCTCCCGTATTTACAGCCGAGTTCTTCGCCTTGTATCAGGCCACGGAATACATCAGGCGATTGAGCCTTTTCAATTGTGTCCTGTGCTCAGACTCACTCAGTGCCCTTCAAAATCTATGCGCGCTGTTCACCGCTCATCCCTTAGAGCAGCCGCGCGGTCTAGGGCGTATTGTCACGGTCCTCGCGGCTCCCCCCCCCCCCCCCCCTACCGGTGTGTGTGTGTGTGTGTGTGTGTGTGTGTGTGTGTGTGTGTGTGTGTGTGTGTGTGTGTGTGTGTGTGTGTGTGTGTGGTCCTTAGCGTTAGTTTAAGTTCGATTAAGTAGTGTGCAAGCTTACGGACCGATGACCTCAGCAGTTTGGTCCCATAAGACCTTACCACAAATTTTCCTTAGTGCAGCGGATCCAGGAAAACTGACAACTGCTCACTCTTGGTGGAGCCAGTGTGATGTTTCTGTGGGTTCCTGGTCATGTCGGTGTGCCAGGAAACGAGGCTGCTGCCAAGGCTGTAGTCCTCGTACCTCAGCCCGCGAGTACCCATATTCCCTCCTATGCCGTCTGTCGGGAGGTGGTGTCCCTTTGGCATCGCCAATGATCCTCTCTTCACGGGAATAAGCTCCGACTTATTAAGCCTCTCCCAGCCGGGAGGAGGTTATTTTAACTCGGCTGCGTATTGGGCACTGCCTTTTTAGCCATCGTCATTTGCTAAGTGACGCTACCACACCACTTCGTCCACATTCCACTCAAGTTTTAACTCTCCGCCACTTCCTGATGGAATGTCTGTTTTTTAACATTTTCCGTTCCCGTTTGGGTTTGCCGTCTTGAGTTATCGGCCGTTTTAGCAAATGATGCACAGGCTGTCGACCGCGTCTTACTCTTTATCCGCCAAAGCAATATGGCAAAGGCCATTTAATTTTTACTTTTGGACCTCCGTTTCTCTGACATGTACTTTACATTTGCTTCTATAGTCTCGATGTACATATACGAGACGTTACAGGGTACCTCTCATCAAAATTTCAGACATCGTCAGTTGAAACACAAACGGGGCCCAGTTCGCGCGAAAATATCAAACTGATAGCGTCTTGCGCGCCTCGCTAGCTGCGGCAGACAGCTATCCGATGGGGCCAAGGTTCGATTCCCGGCCGGGTGGGAGATTTTCTCCGCTCGGGGACTGGGCGTTGTGTTATCCTTACATTCGTATAGCCATTACTGACACGAAAGTTGCAAAAAACATTGTCGGATCGTTTTTTCACCATGGAGATGGCTGTGTGGACACGCAAAAAGAAGAAAGAAAATTGCGTCCAGTTCGTCGCATCGCGATTTGCACTAGAGCCCGCGCGTGTTCGCTCACATAGCATAATTGAAGTTCACGTAGGACCTTTTTTTTTGTTTAAACACTACAGAGTAGCCCACCACCTAGGTTACTAAGGTGGGTCGTGTGCTACTTAAGGCAAGTAAGAAGCCAGGCAGCATGTAGGTCTCTTAGCCGTAATGGCTGCTCACAAGTTAGGTTAGCTTGACAAGCACCCATTCCGTTTCCCGTCCCTGCCACGAGGAAGAGGACCTTTTTCTAATATTTCTGCCCTGAATGTTGCTCTGTGAGTTGGTACAATATATAATACAGTACGTGATGTTTTAATTCAAAATAATTAAAACAAATCAATATAATTATATGAAATATAAAATGAAACAAAATAGAAATAAAAATATACAAAAAATTTCTAAACTATATCGTGTCAACAAAAAACCAAGTTCTCACTCATGCAATTCCAGAGCGCAAGGCTGTATATGTGCCCCAAAGTCGAACTGAACTAGATTTCTCTATATGAGATTGTAAATGAAGTTAAAATTTTGCATAAAACATAAGCATAATGAATATTAACCTATAATGATGTAGGTTTACGTTAAAGTTTCAATTCTATTAATAAAAAGGACTGAAGCTGAAATTCTTGCAGAAACAATCTTAGATACAGGAAGTATTCAGGTAGCTATAGTTGAACAAACAAGATTCCTCTATTCGAAATTTAAAAATTAAATTTAAAGATGAGATAACGTTTAAATCATCAGTTATTAGAAACAAGTGGTTACCAAAGTTAGGATAATTAATAAAAAGAATATAATTATACTTAGTATCAAATAAAATGAGTATAAACAGTGAATTTTTAAAATGTATGGTGCCTTCTGAAACCAGATTCTCACTCGTGCAATTCCTGAGTGTGGAGGCTGTGTATGTCCCTTTAGGTTGAACATAACTAGATTTCTCTATATAAGATTATAAATAATGTTTAAATTTCACGTGAATAATAAAACAATATGAATGTTAACATATAACAATAGACTTACACCTTTTTAAGGCTGTTTACCATAACTGATGCCAAACTTCTCCCATAAACAAATAAAAATACAAAAATGTTCAGGTAGCTAAAGGTTGTACATAATCAATTCCTCTATACAATCTTATTTGAGGCAATGGATTACTAAAGTGGAAACAACGTTAAAAATCACCGAGTAAATCTAGAAGTAGATGGTTCAAAGACACATTGGAGAAAAAATCATATATATAACTTGAAAACTAGAAATGTCTTCAGTAAAACGTTAAGTCTCATACAGTGTGTTACAAAAAGGTACTGCCAAACTTTCGGGAAACATTCCTCACACACAAATAAAGAAAAGATGTTATGTGGACATGTGTCCGGAAACACTTAATTTCCATTTTAGACCTCATTTTAGTTTCGTCAGTATGTACTGTACTTCCTCGATTGACCGCCAGTTGGCCCAATTGAAGGAAGGTAATGTTGACTTCGGTGCTTGTGTTGACATTCGACTCATTGCTCTACAGTACTAGCATCAAGCACATCAGTACGTAGCATCAACAGGTTAGTGTTCATCGCGAACGTGGTTTTGCAGTCAGTGCAATGTTTACAAATGCGGAGTTGGCAGATGACCATTTGATGTATGGATTAGCACGGGGTAATAGCCGTGGCGCGGTACGTTTGTATCGAGACAGCTTTCCAGAACGAAGGTGTCCCGACAGGAAGACGTTCGAAGCAATTGATCGGCGTCTTAGGGAGCACGGAACATTCCAGCCTATGACTCGCGACTGGGGAAGACCTAGAACGACGAGGACACCTGCAATGGACGAGGCAATTCTTCGTGCAGTTGACGATAACCCTAATGTCAGCGTCGGAGAAGTTCTGCTGTACAAGGTAACGTTGACCACGTCACTGTATGGAGAGTGCTACGGGAGAACCAGTTGTTTCCGTACCATGTACAGCGTGTGCAGGCACTATCAGAATCTGATTGGCCTCCACGGGTACACTTCTGCGAATGGTTCATCCAACAATGTGTCAATCCCCATTTCAGTGCAAATGTTCTCTTTACGGATGAGGCTTCATTCCAACGTGTTCAAACTGTAAATTTTCACAATCAACATGTGTGGGCTGACGAGAATCCTCACGCAATTGTGCAATCACGTCATCAACACAGATTTTCTGTGAACGTTTGGGCAGGCATTGTTGGTGATGTCTCGATTGGGCCCCATGTTTTTCCACCTACGCTCAATGGAGCACTTTATCATGATTTCATACGGGATACTCTACCTATGCTGCTAGAACATGTGCCTTTACAAGTACGACACAACATGTGGTTCATGCACGATGGAGCACCTGCACATTTCAGTCGGAGTGTTCGTACGCTTCTCAACAACAGATTCGGTGACCGATGGATTGGTAGAGGCGGACCAATTCCATGGCCTCCACGCTCTCCTGACCTCAACCCTCTTGACTTTCATTTATGGGGGCATTTGAAAGCTCTTTTCTACGCGACCCCGGTACCAAATGTAGAGACTCTTCGTGCTCGTATTGTGGACGGCTGTGATACAATACGCCATTCTCCAGGGCTGCATCAGCGCATCAGGGATTCCATGCGACGGAGGGTGGATGCATGTACCCTCGCTAACGGAGGACATTTTGAACATTTCCTGTAACAAAGTGTATGAAGTCACGGTGGTACGTTCTGTTGCTGTGTGTTTCCATTCCATGATTAATGTGATTTGAAGAGAAGTAATAAAATGAGCTCTAACATGGAAAGTAAGCGTTTCCGGACACATGTCCACATAACATATTTTCTTTCTTTGTGTGTGAGGAATGTTACCTGGAAGTTTGGCCGTACCTTTTTGTAACACCCTGTAGAAGTGTAGAATATAATAATTCGAGTGTAAAATTACTTAAGTTGGTTACAACTAAATCTAGTAAACCTGGCAAGTCGAGTGACAAGGTTGTGAGGCAGGGAGGGGAACCTGCATGTATGTCCAATGAAATCTCAAATAATCTGTGAGTCAAAAGAGGGAGCCTGCGTTGTATGTCTAATGAAATGCATCAGTCAGTCTTATGACACAGTCATTGTTAGTGGGACAGTTGAAGCGCCGGCAAGTGTCTGGATATTATCGCGCCGCGTCTGAGTGCCGCTAGAGGTGCTGAGATGTGCGGGCGTGCCGTGTCCGTGTAACCAGACGCCGCGGGCGCGCCCTCTGCTGACGAGAGCCGGCAGTCGAGTCAGCGCCCCGGCACTCCACTGCTCCCCCACTGAGCGGACACTCGGCGGCTGCTTCCGCTGCACTACAGCACGCGGCGCTTCGTTCACCGATCTCTGCACTGCCACGACGGAACATTCTTTAAAAAGAATGTACGCTACAACACAACTTTCTGACACTTTCTCAGGTGTTCAAACATAAATCCCTTAATACGAGTGCTATCCATAAAGTTCATTACGTTTTGGAATTAAAAGTAAATAAAGTATTGGAAATTTTTTTTATTATGTATAGATGAAAGCCACACTTAAATACTACTTTTCTACATAGTTGCCATTTAAATTAAGGCACTTATCGTAGCGATGGACGAGCTTGGAAATTCCTTCGTCGTAAAATTCGGCCGCCTGCGCCTTCAACCACGTGGTTACCTCTTCTTGAAGCTGTGCGTCGTCATCAAAACGCTGCATAACCAACCACTTCTTCATTGCTGGTAATAAGTGGAAGTCGCTCGGTGCCACGTCGGGACTGTACGGCGGATGAGGAAACAACTCCCACTTAAAAGATTCGAGAACTTCACGAGTGACATTTGCCGTGTGGGCCCGAGCGTTGTCGCGAATCAGCAAGATCTTTGAGCCCAACTTTCCCCTACGCTTGTTTTGTATTGCTCTTCTGAGGTTGTGCAGAGTTTGGCAATACCATTGAGATTTTATTGTAGTGCCTCTTTCCAGGAAACCACAAAATCACACCTTTTCTGTCCCAAAAGAAGAGGTAACGATGTGGTTGAAGGCCCAGGCGGCCGAATTTTACGACGAAGGAATTTCCAAGCTCGTCCATCGCTACGATAAGTGCCTTAATTTAAATGGCAACTATGTAGAAAAGTAGTATTTAAGTGTGGCTTTCATCTGTATATAATAAAAAAAAATTCCAATTCTTTATTTATTTTTAATTCGAAAACGTAATGTACTTTCTGGATAGCCCTCGTATTTGATGTGGAATGCGAATCGTTTTACTTACGAGCACAACACGGCAAGTGCCATAACGGGATATCACAAAAACTTCGCTCAGTGGAAGAGGATCAAAGTAAGTTTCTGAAAAATTGGCGGTCATATGTTTTCGAGGTATTTTATGTACCTAGTAACCTACTTCACGTCGTGTTGCGGCGCTTCTGAGTGCTCGCGGGGGCTCTACACGATATTAGGCAGGTGTATTAGTTTCTTTGGGTCGCAGGTTCGAATCCTGCCTCGGGCATGGATGTGTGTGATGTCCTTAGGTTAGTTAGGTTTAAGTAGTTCTAAGTTCTAGGGGACTGATGACCACAGAAGTTAAGTCCCATAGTGCTCAGAGCCGTTTGAACCATTAGAAACAGATCCTGCACAACCGCTATCGTCATCTGACGGAAACTTAAAATTTCATTGCGGACTGTGATTCCCATGGGTTGGTATTGATACATGGTACCACAAAGACTTCCCCTAAAAAGTGTGTGGTTTGCGATGATACAAATGTTTCCATTACTTGCCGCATAAACTAGCCACATGAATACACCATACTACAGAGAAGGTTAGTATTCAACGACGTGTGTGTCATATCGACTTTCTTGTTTTGACTAATGTCTGTGGTTAACTCATCGCCACGCCCATTGTCTGTGATTCAAAGATGTGTGGGTACACATTCACTCCTAATAATTTGTACCTGGTGACAAATAGGGTGTGGCGTCCGGTTGAAGCTAAGTCTACCTAGGTGGTGTGACTAGACAATCTTAAGAGCAATTTTCCTGCAGAGAAGTTTGTCAACGCGCCATTTTCTCCCAAGAAGTCGACCTGAGCATACAGTCTGCAACTAGGCTGTGTTCCAACGTCAGCCATCGACATCTATACTCCGCAAGCCACCCAACGGTGTGTGGCGGAGGGGACTTTACGTGCCACTGTCATTACCTCCCTTTCCTGTTCCAGTCGCGTATGGTTCGCGGGAAGAACGACTGCCGGAAAGCCTCCGTGCGCGCTCGAATCGCTCTAATTTTACATTCATGATCTCCTCGGGAGGTATAAGTAGGGGGAAGCAATATATTCGATACCTCATCCAGAAACGCACCCTCTCGGAACCTGGCGAGCAAGCTACACCGCGATGCAGAGCGCCTCTCTTGCAGAGTCTGCCACTTGAGTTTATTAAACATCTCCGTAACGCTATCACGGTTACCAAATAACCCTGTGACGAAACGCGCCGCTCTTCTTTGGATCTTCTCTATCTCCTCCGTCATCCCGACCTGGTACGGATCCCACACTGATGAGCAATACTCAAGTATAGGTCGAACGAGTGTTCCGTAAGTCACCTCCTTTGTTGATGGACTACATTTTCTAAGGACTCTCGCAATGAATCTCAACCTGGCACGCGCCTTACCAACAATTAATTTTATATGATCATTCCACTTCAAATCGTTCCGCACGCATACTCCCAGATATTTTACAGAAGTAACTGCTACCTGTGTTTGTTCCGCTATCATATAATCATACAATAAAGGATGCTTCTTTCTATGTATTCGCAATATATTACATTTGTCTATGTTAAGGGTCAGTTGCTACTCCCTGCCATACTGGTGTGTAAGTCTGTGCTTGCGATGCACGCCCAGTCCGTGCGAGACACAGGCAGAGAGAGACTGAGGCTGTTACGTGGTGAAGGACCGGCAGTGTCGGCCAAGGCCGTCACCGAGCAGTTAGCGGCTGTTAGCGGCGGCTCGCTCATGTGACTGACGCCGCTCGTGCTCACCTGTATAGCACCGTTTGGTGGTGCTGCCTATGTGCGAGGAGATTCTCGAGCGACTGCTGTCTACTTGTCAGAGTTCCCAAAAGCTATTGGATACAGTGACTCAATTATTTAGATAACCGATTAGGTGTCTGGTAACGCAACACCAGTATTTAGTAAGAAAACACCTCTGTTATTTCGCACTAGCCTTCCGCACTATACATTTCTTCCTTTCTCTGGAAAACCTTGTTCCAAAGCTCTATAATCGATAACAGTAACACTTGGTCCTTTTATGAGCTCATCATCTCATCGACTGTGGCTCGGTCCCTAGTCCATTTCTCAAACAAGCAAATGCGAACTTCCGGTACTCAAACTTACACTACTGGCCATTAAAATTGCTACACCACGAAGATGACGTGCTACAGACGCGAAAATTAACCGACAGGAAGAAGATGCTGTGATATGCAAATGATTAGCTTTTCAGAGCATTCACACAAGGTTGGCGCCGGTGGCGACACCTACAACGTGCTGACATGAGGAAAGTTTCCAACCGATTTCTCATACACAAATAGCAGTTGACCGGCGTTGCCTGGTGAAACGTTGTTGTGATGCCTCGTGTAAGGAGGAGAAATGCGTACCATCACGTTTCCAGTCGGATTGTAGCCTATCGCGATTGCGGTTTATCGTATCGCGACATTGCTGCTCGCGTTGGTAGAGATCTGATGACTGTTAGCAGAATATGGAATCGATGGGTTCAGGAGGGTAATACGGAACACCGTGCTGGAGCCCAACAGGCATCTTATCCGCATGGCTGTAATGGATCGTACAGCCACGTCTCGATCCCTGAGTCAACAGATGGGACGTTTGCAAGACGACAACCATCTGCACGAACAGTTCGACGACGACGACGCATGGACTATCAGCTTGGAGACCACGGCTGCGGTTACCCTTGACGCCGCATCACAGACAGGAGCACCTGCGATGGTGTACTCGACGACGAACCTGGGTGCACGAATGGCAAAACGTTTTTTCGGATGAATCCAGGTTCTGTTTACAGCATCATGATGGTCGCATCCGTGTTTGGCGACATCGCGGTGAACGCACTTTGGAAGCGTGTATTCGTCATCGCCATACTGGCGTATCACCGGCTTGATGGTATGAGGTGCCATTGGTTACATGACTCGCTCGCCTCTTGTTCGCATTGACGGCACTCTGAACAGTAGACGTTACATTTCAGATGTGTTACGAGCCGTAGCTCTACCTTTCATTCGATCCCTGCGAAACCCTACATTTCAGCAGGATAATGTACGACCGCATATTGCAGTTCGTGTACGGGCCTTTCTGCATACAGAAAATGTTCGACTGCTGCCCTGGCCAGCACATTCTCCAGATCTCTCTCCAACTGAAAACGTCTGGTCAGTGGTGGCCGAGCAACTGGCTCGTTACAATATGCCAGTCACTACTCTTGATGAACCGTTGAAGCTGCGTGGGCAGCTGTACCTGTACACGCCATCCAAGCTCTGTTTGACTAAATGCCCAGGCATATCAAGGCCGTTATTACGGCCAGAGGTGGTTGTTCTGGGTTCTGATTTCTCAGGATCTATGCACCCAAAGTGCATGAAAATGTAATCACATGTCAATTCTAGTATAATATATTTGTCCAATGAGTACCCGTTTATCATCTGCATTTCTTCTTGGTGTAGCAATTTTAATGGCCAGTAGTGTATTATTATTCTCGTGTCAGAAACATACAGGTACATGCATATACATTTCACACAGTTATGGTTAAATTACTTGTGACGAAAACTTGGCCACTTTAAGCGCTAATTCTGTTGCTTGTTGAACGTCATCTTCTGTGCAGGAGACTGGACGCAATCGACACCGAAGCATGTGCCGGACTGTCTGTTCATCTCCACAGTCACACCGAATGTCAGTTTGATCAATGTATCCACTTCGCCAGGTTAACTTTTGATCTTCCAACTCCAGGTCTCAGTCTGTTCAGGGACTTCAAAGTTGTCCATTCTCTGCCATGGCCTGGAGGTAAAGCTTCAACAACTCTTTTTCCAACCAGGGGGAATGTAGGTCGTAACCCTCGATAGTCGTAACCTAGCTTTTTCAGCAGCGGTTCTAAGTTCCTTTGATGTTCTAAGGAATCTCTTCCTTGACTCAAGTCGTTGCGGATGCGGTTCGTGCCCATACAGAGGATGAGTAATTTCCTGTTCCACTGCCTTTTTTTCCTTGTTCGCAGCTATCTCTGTTCGAACAGGCGGTGGTGCTATTCCTGCGAGGTGGTAAAGCCATTCGACTGCAGTAGTGTGTTTCAAGCAGCCTTTTGCAATTTTGCAGGTTTCGTTGAGAGCTACATCCACCTGTTGAATTATACCAAACAGGACAGGCATACCCTGCCGCAGAATAGCATAGAGCCGTTGCAGATGTTCGGACTGTTTCAGGTTGACTACCCCACTGTGATCCAGCCAGTTTCCGTAGGAGATTGTTCCTGGTGGAGACTTTCGACTTAATGCAGTGCTTTATGAAAGTGAGAGATCTCTCCTAGGTATTTTGGAGTCTCGTAGTGTTCCAGTTCATCCCCCGACCATACTATTTTCAGCTTACGAGTGGCTTCCTTGTTCCTCAAATGAAAAGCACACACTTGGGTCTTTGAAGGGTTTGGTTGAAGCTGGTTTGTGTTGTAGTATCTGGATAGATCTTCAAGGGCATTCTTGAGGTTGTTCTTCCCTGATGCAAAATCTGTGCTCTGGGTGACTAGAGCATGTAAGTGTGGTGCTAAAATTTGATAGAAATAGAAAATTTTGCTATACTTTCCTCTGCCAACATTTTCTTCTTTTTCCATTAATAAACGGCCTGTGTCGATGTGGAACCATTCTTCTTCGATGTACTTCAGATTTATTGTTTCCATTGCTGTAGTTCACATTGTGTATTGAACGAGGGACATAGGAACGACAGAGAGGCTTCGTCCCGCCGTAGCCCTCAGTGGTTCACAACCCCACAACCGGCCACAGCAGTCCACCCACCCCACCGCCGCCCCACACTGAACCCAGGGTTATTGTGCGGTTCAGCTCCCAGTGAACCCCGCCCCCCCGCCACGGGAACTTCTCATACCAGACGAGTGTAACCCCAAATGTTGGCGTGGTAGAGTAATTATGTAGTTCACAGTATTCATTTAACTTTTTTCTGTTTTGCAATTATTCATTATGTCCAAATGGTATTAAAGTTGAGGAAGCAGAATTGGAGACAGTGGGAAAACAAATTTTTTAATTTCTACTGTCAGCAGTTGATATTGTGGTTTTAGGTCTTACACTCTTTGGACGAATCTACTTTATATTTTCAGCTGCCTACTATTATACATAGATACATGAATATTCATGTTTTAGTAATTTAGTATAATTGGGTACGCGAAACGGTTCCTCATACTGAAGCAGTGCTAACCTTTGTATATTTCAAGTTCTAACCCAGTTGCAATTACCGGGTGTACGAAAGGCGTTGATTTTACTCCACCGGTTATAACTTTCATTCGCATGAACACACGAAGTAAATTTATAATATGTAATGATTGTCACTGCATAAAACAAAAATAAAACGACGAAATATTAATATCTAGGTTTCTAATCGATTCCAAGCAAAGAAGGGAAAGCAGAAAGGTGGAACGAGTATATAAGGGGTCTTCTTGAGGACAATATTATGGAAATGGAAGAGGATGTAGATGAAGATGAAATTGGAGATACGATACTGCGTTAAGAGTTTGACAGAGCACTGCAAGACCTGAGTCGAGACAAGGCCCCGGGAGTAGACAACATTCCATTGGAACTACTGACGGCCTTGGGTGAGCCAGTCCTGACAAAACTCTACAATCTAGTGAGCAAGATGTATGAGACTTGCGAAATTCCCTCAGACTTCAAGAAGAATATAATAATGCCAATCCCGAAGAAAGCAGGTGTTGACAGACATGAAAATTAGCAAACTATCAGTTTAATAAGCCACGGCTGCAAAATACTAACACGAATTCTTTACAGACGAATGGAAAAACTAGTAGAAGCCGACCTCGGGGAAGATCAGTTTGGATTCCGTAGAAATGTTGTAACACGTGAGGCAATACTGACCCGAAGACTTATCTTAGAAAAGAGATTAAGGAAAGGCAAACCTACGTTTCTAGCATTTGTAGACTTAGAGAAAGCTTTTGACAATGTTGGTTGGAATACTCTGTTTCAAATTCTGAAGGTGGCAGGGGTAAAGTACAGGGAGCGAAAGGCTATTTACAATTTGTACAGAAACCAGATGGCAGTTATAAGAGTCGAGGGGCATGAAAGGGAAGCAGTTGTAGGGAAGGGAGTGAGACAGGGTTGTAGCCTATCCCCGATATTATTCAGTCTGTATATTGAGCAAGCAGTAAAGGAAACAAAAGGAGAAATTCGGAGTGCAAACGCACGAATCATTCTTTCCGCTAATTTCATACTGTTCTTTACAACGAATCTGCAGTGCACGACGGTTCCTGTCCGTCGGTACATGGGAGGGAAGACCAGGTTCTTTTTGCGAAACACTACTGAGAAAATTTAGAGAACCATCTTTTGTAGCTGATTGCAGAACGATTCTGCCGCTGCCAAAGCATGGGGAAGACAAGATAATAGACATTAGGGATGGTACGGAGGTGTATAGATGGTCGTTTTTCCCACCCTCCATTTGCGAGTGAAACAGGAAAAGGAATGACTGTCGACGGTACAAGGTACCATCCGCTGTGTGCCGTCTGGTGGCTTGTGGAGTGTGTACATAGACATAAAATAAAGGGTCACATACTGTCACCGAGGATGTGTAAATCATGGATGGTGTTCACGGTAACATGGATGAATGGGTCCAAGAGATGGTAGGAAAAATAATGCCAAAACATCAGAGAAGCTTCACCGGCCTGAAGCGCCTGCACAGTTGTGTGTAGCGTGTGACAGGAGCCGGCTGGTCCCCTCGCGTTTTATAAGAGGCTTAACTTCGGCCCGGGGCTTCGGACACGCACTCGGCACGCACACGGACCGCGGCTGGTTGCACTACGCCCGTCCGCTCACCATTCAAGTACGCGAAGTCTTACACCTGCTCGCTAGACAGCGAAAACAACACGCACACAGTCTAGCCCAAGCTACGCTGAACACTAGTCGATATCAGTTACATGTGTCACCTTCTTCACCTGACAATTAATACGACTGTCTGAAATGAAATGGAGCATGGTGCAAGCTAAGTCTGTGAAGTTTTCTTGTGTTTCATGCATTGGGGGGGAGGGGGGGGGGGTGCGGGAACGGCATAATATCCCGGTAAGACTGCCTGGCAGGAAATTTTTGTCTTTCGGGGAGTTTGTTGGAAAGAGATGAAGCTAAATTCTTCCTGGGCTGGATTAGACTATTTACAGTTCACACGTGTCAACGGCCCGACATTTACCCGTGCTATCGATTTTCCGTCCTATTCCATTCCTGCATTGGCTGAGGGTAAAATGACTGTCTACATGCGTCTACAGGTAACACCAAAGTAAGAGGTCTCTGGAAAGAGAACTGTCAACAGATCGGAAATTACCAAGAACGAGAATTGTTCGAGAAATATAATTGTGGTACTGTGGACGTCGAACTCCCGAGCGACCGCTACGGTTGCAGGTTCGAATCCTGCCTCGGGCATGGATGTGTGTGATGTCCTTAGGTTAGTTAGGTTTAAGTAGTTCTAAGTTCTAGCGGACTGATGACCTCAGAAGTTAAGTCCCATAGTGCTCAGAGGCATTTGAAACTTTTTTTTTTTTTTTTTTTTTTTTTTTTTTTTTTTTTTTACGTCGAACTCGACAGAAAACTGTGGGTCAAATCAAACAGAATCTGCACCGGATGTGATCGGTGCTCTGACTCTCTCCAAATTTGTGGTAAGATCCTGTGGGACCAAACTTCAGAGGTCATTGGGCCCTCAGCTTACACACTAGTTAAACTAACTTTCGCTAAGGACAACACACACACACACACACACACACACACACACACACACACACACACACACACACACACACACACACACACACACACACCCATGCCCGAGGGAGGACTCCAACCTCCGACGGGGGGCCTCACTCTCTAAAGGTGATATTGGGGAGTCTCCGAGTTGTGACTGTTGTGCGATGAAACGACCTATCAGACATATAAGACAACAACTCCTTCGATGCTATAAGGGCACGTGGAATGATTTTGTGAACGCCAATGCCACGGTGGTGGAATCGATTGTTGTTGTTGTGGTCTTCAGTCCTTCCTTCGAAAGGGCAAGGCCGACTTCCTTCCCCATCCTTACCTAATCGGATGGGACCGATGACCTCGCCGTTTGGTCCCCTCTCCCCAGTCAACCAGACAACCAACTTAGGAAATGATCAACACTAATAAAATTAGAAGACTTAAATGTACAGCCAAATTGGAGATATATCGTCTTTGTTCAGTGAGAAAATGTTTCGTAAGGGTTTTAAATTAAGTGTAAAGTTTGTTGGATGTCGCTAATTGCTGTCAGTGTCGAATACTGGGTCATTAGTGTCTATGCAATTTGCGCTCCGTGACTTACGCATATACAAATTTATACTGTCTCTAACTTTAATACCCGTCTGGTTGTGTTAAGCCTTTGATATAAGATTGTTGTTGTTGTTGTCGTTGTTGTTGTTGTCTTCAGTCCTGAGACTCGTTTGATGCAGCTCTCCATGCTGCTCTATCCTGTGCAAGTTTCTTCATCTCCCAGTACCTACTGCAACCTACATCCTTCTAAATCTGCTTAGTGTATTCATCTCTTGGTCTCCCTCTACGATTTTTACCCTCCACGCTGCCCTCCAATACTAAATTGGTGATCCCTCGATTTCTCAGAACATGTCCTACCAACCGATCCCTTCTTCTAGTCAAGTTGTGCCACAAACTCCTCTTCTTCCCAATTCTATTCAATACCTCCTCATTAGTTATGTGATCTACCCATCTAATCTTCAGCATTCTTCTGTAGCACAACATTTCGAAAGCTTCTATTCTCTTCTTGTCTAAACTATTTATCGTCTATGTTTTACTTCCATACATGGCTACACACCATACAAATACTTTCAGAAACTACTTCCTGACATTTAAATCTATACTCGATGTGAACAAATCTCTCTTCTTCAGAGACGCTTTCCTTGCCATTGCCTGTCTACATTTTATATCCTCTCTACTTCAACCATCATCAGTTATTTTGCTCCCCAAATAGCAAAACTCCTTTACTACTTTAAGTGCCTCATTTCCTAATCTATTTCCATCAGCATCACCAGACTTAATTCGACTACATTCCATTATCCTCGTTTTGCTTTTGTTGATGTTCATCTTATATCCTCCTTTCAAGACACTGTCCATTCCATTCAACTGCTCTTCCAAGCCTTTTGCTGTCTCTGACAGAATTACAGTGTCATCGGCGAACATCAAAGTCTTTATTTCTTCTCCATGGATTTTAATACCTACTCCGAATTTTTCTTTTGTTCCCTTTACTGCTTTCTCAATATACACATTGAATAACATAGGGGATAGGCTACAACCCTGTCTCACTCCCTTCCCAGTCACTGCTTCCCTTTCATGTCCCTCGACTCTTATAACTGCCATCTGGTTTCTGTACAATTTGTAAATAGCCTTTCGCTCCCTGTATTTTATCCCTGCCACCTTTAGAATTTGCCCATGAGCCCCCCCCCCCCCCCAACCTTCAGACTTTGAAAGAGAGTAATCCAGTCAACATTGTCAAAAGCTTTCTCCAAGGCCGCAAATGCTAGAAACGTAGGTTTGCCTTTCCTTAATCTATCAACCTAAGATAGGTGATATAAGATTATAACCTCTTAATGAGCACATTACGAGAGCATTTAAAATTGTTAAATTCGATCAATAACTACGCGAAATATTGAAAATAAAATTTTTGTTTCACCCGGAAGGCGTTAAATATACAAATTACAACTGATTTCGTGCTCCCCTGTGCGTATTTTAGTCGTTTGTGTCATTGGAAATTGAACGAATGGCCATAACATACTTCGTAGTTGTGAAAATGGAAAAAATGACGTCACAAGCGACACGGAAGAAGCACTCTGATATAAAGGTAGGCAGTTGTGGCATGTTTACAGTGCGATGGACCACTTACTAACAGAATAGTGGCAGCAAACGTTCCCGGTTTTTCGAATCTAATGAACAGTATAGCAGCAACACAAGAGATGCCGTGATGTGGAGCAACCGTGGATGAAAAAAAAAAAGATGTATTTGTGGGGAGTTGAGGATTTTACAATCTGCTGATGGGCGCTCTCCTTTTATGGCAAAACAACGAAACATCTGCAGATCTCAATTGCAGAAGTGCACCTCCGAATAAAAAATTATTTAAGCAGCTTTTTCCCCAAGATGATTATTAAAATTCTGACTGTCCCTTGAGATGTTTATATTTTCCCACCTCCGCGTTGCAAATGTTTTGAGTGAAATGCCCAGTCGATGCGCTGTTGTTTTCACGTCAATTCTACCAACATTGAGAGTTGTTTAATTTCTCGAGGTTTTGTAACATTCCTGGATTCATGTCTCGTCGCTGTGCAGACTATGAAAAGGATTGCGGAAGACTCCCAAATAAATTCCAAAGTACAGTGCAGTTTTAATACCAATATATTTCCAGGACTCTGGTGTCCGAGCCTGGTGAACTGTACCGGTTACATCACATGTACCCAAAGTTGACATCAAACGACACAGAGTTCACAACAATCAACAAACGAGTGAGCCTACAATACATTTGCTCGCAACCCTTGCCAAAAAACGAGTGCCCCAAGTAGACTTGGCCACTGTTTCTATGTTTCGATACAGTGTATCGATACGTGGAACTGTTTCACTGTTTCGGAACGGCTGTGGTTCACTGTTTCGAAACACCACTGTTTCATTCCGCCCCTGTCTCTGATAACCGCACCAGATTCGATCTCGAACCAGACACAGAAACTGTATCGTTGTTTCAAAATAAGGCTGTTTCAGTCCACCTGCGCTTGGAACGGACTAATTGTATCGAAACAGTGATGTTTCATTACGCTCTGTGTCGTACGAGATTCGGGCTCGGCACAGATACTGAAACACAACATAACACTTCATGAAACACTTTCAAGAGTGGCGAAATCTTTTTGACAAGCAATACAATGAAGCTTAAGATATCCGAAAATAAAGCTTCGTTTCTAGCTGACTGACCTATTACGAAATGGCGTAACATCTGCTTTATAAACACTAACTAAACAATAAAACAACGCATTATTACTCACATTCAAAATAATAAATATGTGAAAATCATTCGATTAAATTACACTTTTTTTTTTTATAACATACGCTTCTCTTTTCATGTACAGTAATCGTATTAAGAAACGCAAGTAAGCCTACAACGTTTTGAATAAAAAAAAGGCGTAGAGTGACAGTTATTAGACATATACATATATTTGATCTAGGTACAATTGCAAGCAATCTGTATGACATATCACTGATAGTGTAATGGTGAATGGGAAGGGCTGGGAAGCATGGTGACTTTATAGTAACGGTTCGAAACACCTTGAAAGACAAAATTTTTTTCTGTTATATTTTGTTATTTATTCGAATTATTTGGCGTTATTTGTGAGTCTATAGTCACTGCGCCTATTATCCACAATTATTCCCCTTGTGTGCATGGAAATTAGCAGGATGGGTATATTCCCCATACTAACGGAATGTGGGAATCCCAGTAGCATATCCGTTGTTTCTGCAGTTTGCTCCCATCTCCAGTTCCGTTCGTGGTGGTTCTTCTGTCTTCAGCTATGGCTGTCCTCAGCCAATTGAAAAGTATGAAAGTCACACAACACGAAAGCAGCGCATTTGCTGCAGGAAATACGAAACTGCCAAGACGCCCAAGTGATAGTTTCATACTTTCTGCGAAATGATTAGCGCTCTCGCACCTCATTTGTGTTTATGTGGACATACTTATACGGTAGACATTCAAGATGATAAAATGTGTAGGTTTATTAGATTACAAAACACATACTGTTTCGAAACAGCGTATCGAAACATTACATTGTACTGTTTCATTTGTTTCGAAACAGTTACGTGTTTCAGTTTGCCCCATCTCTAGCCCCAAGGCGCCTGCGTGACCTCTATTTATACTTTTGTTAACAATTACCTACAATGAAAATTACAATTTTATGTAAAATCACAATTAAAAGTTAAACCGAGTATGAGATACACATTGCTAAAAATTTACAATCTCAGTGCTGAACAAGGTGAACCTATTTTCAACTTAGTTACGAGTTAATATAACATTTTCTGACTAATTATGTTACAGGTAACAATTACATTTCTAAATTTTTTTATAACAAATCAACTAGTGCCTGAATTTTAGTGCTAACATTTATCGGAGATTCAATTAACATGCTTTATTTATATGTTCTATTTAATTTGCTGTAGTAATTTTATACTGATAGGTTTACTGGTACATCCTGACCATGTGCTACATTTCTTTCTATTAGTTACAGTATTAATTTCACATTTATATTGTGTTTCTCACATAAGAACAATGTTAATCAGCAAAGCATCCTTTTCGAATTATATGTTTACTGAAATAGTGGTTATTGTTGTATGTAATTTGGAAACAGGTCACTTTACAATTGGACAGTTTGGACTGGTGTTTATCTTTAATGCTCTCCGAGGGGTTCTGATACGTAGCAATGAGACACAGTAATATTTCACCCTCGTTTATGTCGCCTGTCGCGACAACGTGGCAACTAAGATCGAACTACAGGACTGATCAAAGCGACGTGAGGTGGTATGATGAGAAGCAAGCGGGGTGGCGGGCTTAAAATGACCTTAATGGCCTCCTCCGAGGGGTTACGGCGGGGCTGTGACCTCTGGTCGTGGGATGCTCTCCTGGCCTTACGGGGCGTGGCGCGGGCGCTGGCGGAGGCGGCGCCGTGTGACGTCATTGGTGCCCCCGGAAACCGGGGCTCGGCCGGGGAACCTGTTGGCGTGGGCCGCGGGGAGAGAGAGAGAGAGAGAGAGAGAGAGAGAGAGAGAGACTGCCCGCTGTCTCTCACGCACCGCTACAGCGCAACACTTGCCACGTTTAAGTGTCTCACAGCCTCCGGAAGACGGAAACGGAATTTCGGGAAGCGTTTTTCGCTGTCTTGTTCACACGTTAAGTTCTGCGTCGATATTACGTATACATCTATGTGATTGCTCTGCTATTCACAATAAAGTGCCTGACACTGTGTCCAATGAACCACCTTCAAGCTGTCTCTCTACCGTTTCACTCTCGAACGGCACGCGGGAAAAACGAGCATTTAAATTTTTCTGTGCTAGCCCTGATTTCTCTTATTTTATCGTGATGATCATTTCTCCCTGTGTAGGTGAGTGCCAACAGAATGTTTTCGCAATCGGAGGACAAAGCAGTTGATTGAAAGTTCATGAGAAGATCCCTCGCAACAAAAAACGCCTTTGTTTTAATGTTTGCCACTCCAATTCACGTATCACATTGGTGACACTATCTCCCCTATTTCGCTATAATACAAAACGAGCTGCCCTTCTTTGTACTTTCTGGATGTCATCCGTCAGTCCCACCTGATGCGGATTCCACACCGCACAGCAATACTCCAGAATAGGGCGGACAAGCGTGGTGTAAGCAGTCTCTTTAGTAGACATGTTGCACCTCCTAAGTGTTCTGCCAATGAATCGTAGTCTTTGGTTTGCTCTACCCACAATGTGATGTATGTGATAGTTCCAATTTAGGGTATTTGTAATTGTAATCCCTAAGTATTTCAGGGTTCCCGGGTTCGATTCCCGGCGGGGTCAGGTATTTTCTCTGCCTCGTGATGACTGGGTGTTGTGTGATGTCCTTAGGTTAGTTAGGTTTAAGTAGTTATAAGTTCTAGGGGACTGATGACCATAGCTGTTAAGTGTCATAGTGCTCAGAGCCATTTGAACCATTTTTGAACCTAAGAATTTAGTTGAATTTACAGCCTTCAGATTTGTGTGACTTATCGCGTAATCGAAATTTAGTTGATTTCTTTTAGTACTCATGTGAATAGCTTCACGCTTTTCCTTATTCAGAGTCAATTGCCACTTTTCGCACCATACAGATATCTAAATCATTCTGCAAGTCGTTTTGATCATCCGATGACTTTACAAGACGGTAAATGACAGCATCATCTGCGAACAAACTAAGACGGCTACTCAGATTGTCTCCTATGTCGTTAATATACATCAGGAACAATATAGGGCATATAACAATTTCTTGGGAACGCCGGATATTACTTCTGTTTTACTCGATGACTTTCCGTCTATTACTACGAACTGTGACCTCTCTGACAGGGAATCACGAATCCAGTCGCACAACTGAGGCGATACTCCGTAGGCGCGCAGTTTGGTTAGAAGACGCTTGTGAGGAACGGTGTCGAAAGCCTTCTGGACATCTAAAAATATGGAATCAATTTGACTTTCCCTGTCGATAGCACTTATTACTTCATGAGTATAAAGACCTAGCTGTGTTTCACAAGAACGATATTTTTTGAAACCGTGCTGACTATGTGTCAATAAATCGTTTTCTTCGAGGTTTTTCATAATGTTCGAATACAGTATATGTTCCAAAACCCTACTGCAAATCGACGTTAGTGATACAGGCCGATAAAGTGATATAGCCGTGTCAAATAAAGGTTTGTCGAGCGTCACTGATGGCGTCTTCAAAACAACTCGTAGCATAGGAATATCTAAGGAGTTCGCATTCAAATGCGCGCAACAGGTTTACTGTCGTCATAGTACACAGACTTCAAATCATGTGACTTTGGTGCTGTCTGGTGCATGTTCGTAAGCGCACTGCGTATTTTCAGTAATACATAGCTAGAACGGATAGCTCCCGTTGAAATGTACAGTGAAGTTTGTACTGACTTTTCATAAGCAGCCTGCAGTGGATACAGTAAAGAGGAAAAGTAGGCATGGCCACTGCAGCTGTATTTTTTAGATTTTGTACCGGACTTCATCGTTGTGCCGGGTCTGTGTTTTAGAAAATTATGCTTCGGTGGCATTTCAAAATGGTTTCCTAGTACGCCAAGACGATCACTCCCTAAAAATAACTTTCAAATTTCATACTACCATATGCCGTCTTGCATAAAAATGATCCCATCCACATATCCACGATGCTGAAGAGCTGGAATGACGTGGTTGTGCGAAAGACACTCATAGCGCTTACCAGTGACTGTACAGGTAACGGAACAGGAAGCACCTGTCTTCGAAAAAATATGGCCCTATGATAAACGATGCCGTAAACCTGCAACACACAGTGACCTTATCAGCATGAAGTGGTACTGGTTGATTTGCGTGTGGATTTTCCGTTGCCCATATTCGACAGTTCTGTGTATTGGCAAATCCTGTCGGATGGAAGTGGGCTTCGTCTGTCCACGGCCAATCATTGTCCACTTTCATGCGATAATAAATTCTAAAGCAAAGGTCTTTCTTGCTGGCAGGTCAACAGGAAGCAACTCGTGCACATGGGTAATTTTGAATGGACAACAAAGAAGGATGTGCCGTAGGATTTTACGCACCGTGCTCACGGGTACGTCCAACGCTCGACTTCCAATCAATTCGTGTCCTTCCTGTACAAGGTCGCACACCAAAAGCACCCGTCTTTTCGAATTTCCGAATCTTTCTCTCCAGACCCGCGGCAGTCATCGGACCAACGTCTTTTTTCAAACCCTTCAGTGTCCGGAACTTTTGCAGAGCGACGTGTGAACAGTCATCATTCTTGTAATACAGCTTTACAAGCAGAGCGCGATCCTGCATTGAGACAGTCATGGCGAACGTCGCAGACGCGAAAGGAGGAAAAGCCGTGTACTTCGTTTGGTCGTGCGCATGACAGCGCCATCTATTGATCAGTTTTCACACTATCTTTTTTCTTCTGCCATTCGTTTTCCCCCCTTCTCCGATAATATTTCGTTCCAATTTGACGTCATTCTGACCAGTGGTGTTATTTCTACAGCGTTTTGAAAGTTTAATTACAATCACCCTGTATTATAGCGAAATACGGGAGAGTGTGCCACTGATATACGCGAGTTGGGGTGACGATCATTAAAACAAGGCCGTTTTCAGTTGCGGCGATATCTTGTCACGAAATATCGCTTACCAACTTTCTCCTGCGAATGCGAAAATATTTTATTGAGTCACATCTGCGCAGGGAGCAATGACGATCGTAGTAAAATAAGAGAAATCAGAGCTCTCACGGAAAGATGTAGGCGCGCGTTTCTCGCGCGGTAGCACGGTACAGAAATAGTTCGACAGCGGTAAGTATAGAGTAATCATGCAGGTATACATGTTCTAGGAAGGAAGAGCTATCAGGTCTGCTTAGTATACTAGTGAGGGCTTCACCGCAACAACTGCGTGGCCTTGCATTGCCAGAATGCGGCCTATTTAGCTCGATGAAATAAGAGTTATCCCAGAGGGGCGCTGACGTGATGGTGAGGAATAGCGATGGCTGGTGATGCACGAGTGGATGCAGAAGCTGACGACATGAGCAAGGATCCGCAGATCGTCACACCGCACTCACACGAAGCAACTCGCCTGCGTTCATCTGCATGTACAGGGTGTCCAGAAAAGGGCTCCCTGATTTGAAAATTAAATATCTCGAAAACAAAGATCGATAGAGGAATGCAATAAACGGTATGTTTATTGTGAAAGCGGTAAGAAGTTTATACAGCAGTTTGAAATAATAGTTACAAAAGCTGCTAACAGATGGCGCTGTACGCTGTACAGCTCATGTCAGCATACATAAGTGAAATAATCGTATGAAAACAATCTTTGCAAACAATCACATCACAATGTTTTCAAAATGTTCACCATTGGCACTTCAGAGGTGGCGCAAACGAAGAATGAAATTCGCCATCACATTTCGTAGTGTCTCAACCGAAATGGATTCACATGCCACAGAGATCGCCGATTCAAGCTCTTCCAGCGTGGCGGGATGCTTCGGGTAGACCATGTCTTTCACTGTGCCCCACAAAAAAAAGTCACAGGGAGTCAAATCCGGCGAATATGGAGGCCAATCCATGCCTGCACCAGTAAATTTGGGATATTCCAAAGCAATGACTCGATTCCTGAAGTATTCCTCAAGAAAGCGAAACACTTGTTCGGTCCGATGTGGTCGGGCTCCATCTTGCATAAACCATTCAGTACCTGGTCGATCCTCTAACTCTGGCGACAAATTGTTCCAAAATTGCAACGTAACGTGCACCAGTGACCGTTTCTCGAATGAAAAAAGGGCCAATAATGCCTCTGCTGCATACTGCAGCCCACACAGTAACTTTAGGAGAATACAGGGGTTTCGCTTCACACCAATATGGCTTTTCGGGACCCCAAAATCGCTAGTTCTGCTTATTCACGTATCCATTCAGGTGGAAGTGTGCTTCATCTGTAAACCAGATGCAGCCTACAGCCATTTGGAAAATTTCCCGGCCGGGAAATCAAACCTGGGACCCCGTGATCCAGAGGCAGCAACCTTAGCCACTAGAGGCTGGATGAATGTCAAGTACCTGCAGACCTTGTAAAACTTATGGAGACAACCGTGGTTACTATGCTCTAGTCTGACGACTTTTTGATTTTAGGAAAACATACAGACATGAACACAACAAAAATAAATATTTTCAAATACAGTTGGATTCAAGTGAAAAAAATTTCACCTTGTGTCGTCAACACGAGAACAATGTACAAACTTAAAGACTAGAGCTATTCTAACCTTTTCAACATATGGGTTAGCATGGACACAACAATCTGATAAATGATCGAGATTTCATTGGCACTTACCTCGTTTTTGTCGATAAGTGTATGACATTTAGCACACCATGCGTTTTTCAGAATAAAATATGTATTTTTATTGATAAAAGGAAGGGAACTTAAAAAAACTGTAATAGTTATGTGACTCTTACTGTAGAAAATAAATAAAAATATTGCTCTGTTTTTCTCATTATAATATCTTTGTGAAAACTTTGAGGTTGTAATTCTGTCAGAGACAGCAAAGGACTTGGAAGAGCAGTTTACCGGAATGGACAGTGTCTTGAAAGGAGGGTATAAGATGAACATCAACAAAAGCAGAACGAGGATAATGGAATGTAGTCGAATTAAATCGGGTGATACTGCGGGAATTAGATTAGGAAATGAGACGCTTAAAGTAGTAAATGAGTTTTGTTATTTGGGTAGCAAAATAACTGATGACGGTCGAAGTAGAGGGGATATAATATTTAGACTGGCAATGGCAAGAAAAGCGTTTCTGAAGAAGAAAAATTTGTTAACGTCGAGTATAGATTTAAGTGTCAGGAAGTCGTTTCTGAAAGTATTTGTATGGAAGTGAAACATGGACAATAAATAGTTTGGACAAGAAGAGAATAGAAGCTTTCGAAATGTGGTGCTACAGAAGAATGCTGAAGATTTGATGGGTAGATCGTATAACTAATGAGGAGGTATTGAATAGGATTGGGGAGAAGAGGAGTTTGTGGCACAACTTGACCAGAAGAAGGGATCGGTTAGTAGGACATGTCCTGAGGCATCAAGAGATCACCAATTTAGTATTGGAGGGCAGCGTGGAGGGTAGTGAAACGTCCCCTTTGAACAATTATACACGACTGTGCTTAAACTGACACACAATATTTTGTTAGCGCAACGCAATCTGACTTTCAAAATTCCCTACAAAAGAATGGCCCTGACTAGCATTAAACTATACCTTTCACAAATCACTTACCTCACAAAATCTTCGCTGCTCAAGCTACTGCAATACAGCGAGCGCCACTACTGCCAGCTAAATAAAAGATTCAAACTACTGAAGGCACTAACTACTGATAGGGATAGTTAGCAAATGAAAGATATTAATAGAGAACAAACAATGTATTTACCTTGATATCATCATATATAAATATAGCAGTTCATGACAAATTACAAATCTCCGCCATCTCTCTCCCCACATCCACCACTGCTGGCGGCTCACCTCCAACTGCCCAACGCTACGCGCTGTTCACATCCAGCTGCCGCTGCCCAACACTACAATGGCAGACAACAATGCAAACTAGCCACAGACTGCACACAGCACAGCCAGTGATTTTTATACAGAGGTGGCGTTACCAATAAAAAACCTAAACAGCCTATTTACATAGAGAAAACATAAACAGCCTACTTACAAAGCCCCCATGCTCCCCACAAAAAATTTTACAAATTTTTTTTGGGCAGTGGCCAATAATGATTTGATAAAATTTTTCATAATTACAATAACAAAGAAATCAAATGCACACACTTATTGATATTATGTTGGTCAAAAGCTCAAATTTTCTCACAGTCTATAAAGATAGTCCTGATCATTCATCATAACAGTAATTACAGGTTTTTTTTCACAAAGTCTCATTAGTAAAAGAAATTGCACACAGAAGTAGTGGATTTCCATGCAGTCTTGAAGAAGTAGTGTTGTCCTTCCAACGGAAAGACAGTGCTGACTCTTGACATGCATACAGGTAATGGGCCACAACAGAGCAAACCCACAGCAGAGTCATTCGAAGTTTTGAAGAATATTGGTAGGTAGGTCATCACAGAGCAGACCCACAGTAGTCCTGGTAGAGATTACGGTATTGGTGGGCCACCAGAGGTGCAGACCCACTGTAGTCCTTGTAGAGATGGCCAGCAGCCATCTGTTGCGATTGTGCAGGTGCACATTCACCATCAAAGAGTCTTGCGGTTAATATAGCAAGTCCATAACCACCACTTGTGCACTCACAAAGTTTCTGGAATTGTCCTTAGAACCAGCAATGCTGTTATCCAGTCCCTTGCTGAATTAGTAACACACGTGCAAATTAGATTCCAGGTTCGAATCCTGGCAGGGTCGCCATATGAAACGTCCCCTTTGAACAATTATACACGACTGTGCTTAAACTGACACACAATATTTTGTTAGCGCAACGCAATCTGACTTTCAAAATTCCCTACAAAAGAATGGCCCTGACTAGCATTAAACTATACCTTTCACAAATCACTTACCTCACAAAATCTTCGCTGCTCAAGCTACTGCAATACAGCGAGCGCCACTACTGCCAGCTAAATAAAAGATTCAAACTACTGAAGGCACTAACTACTGATAGGGATAGTTAGCAAATGAAAGATATTAATAGAGAACAAACAATGTATTTACCTTGATATCATCATATATAAATATAGCAGTTCATGACAAATTACAAATCTCCGCCATCTCTCTCCCCACATCCACCACTGCTGGCGGCTCACCTCCAACTGCCCAACGCTACGCGCTGTTCACATCCAGCTGCCGCTGCCCAACACTACAATGGCAGACAACAATGCAAACTAGCCACAGACTGCACACAGCACAGCCAGTGATTTTTATACAGAGGTGGCGTTACCAATAAAAAACCTAAACAGCCTATTTACATAGAGAAAACATAAACAGCCTACTTACAGTAGAAATCGTAGAGGGAGACCAAGAGATGAATACACTAAGCAGATTCAGAAGGATGTAGGTTGCAGTAGGTACTGGGAGATGAAGAAGCTTGCACAGCATAGAGTAGCATGGAGAGCTGCATCAAACCAGTCTCTGGACTGAAGACCACCACCACCACAACAACAACAACAACATCTTGGTGAAAACAGAAAAATTGAGTAACTCGGAGTCAGTTTTTTTGCTCTTAGCCCGTTATTGATTTCCTCTCTACATTTATGTTCAAGGATGCATTTCTTGCGGTGTTTTCATATTTTTGTTGAACTTATGTATTATGAGACCAGAGGCACACACCACACGGTGACTGTACGTGTGTGCCCAGACGGATTTTTTTATAAGGCGTTGTTTCCCGTCAGGAGGTGATAGAGCGCAGCTGAAGTGACTGGCGCGCGTGCCCCTGGAGAGGGAACGGGCCGCGTTGGCTTCCCCGGGCCGTGACTCACTGCCCACTTGAGACATCCTGGAAACGCCGTGCAGCGCGGCGCGTATTTTTAGCGAGCCGGAGTCGCGAAGTGCAGCCCATCTGGCCATCTGGCCCACAGGAGGGACCCCGGGGTCTCCACGTGGCGTCGGTCACTTGTTTGGAGAGCTGGTCAGCCGCGCTCCGGTTAACCGAGCAGCGCCCTCCCTCCGGTTATCCCCAGAAGCCGCCGAGCAGTCTGAGGCCGAACGGAGTGAGCAGTCATTTCACGAAAGGCTGCGGACAGACACGGGCACTTTGTGTTCTGATATTCCTTCTGTGGTACAGAGAAACAGGTAGTTTAGGCTCATGTCGATTCGCGGATTCTTCTTCCAGAAATATTCTTCTTTGCACATGTAATTCAACACGACCCTCTTATCGGGACAAAATCGACGGATGCAATGGTAATTTCAGGATTATCGCAAGAAAGTGTGATAAGGCCGTTCATGTTTACCGCATACATAAATGATCTAGTGCAGTAGTTCCCAACCTGGGGTTATTCCCGCCTGAGGGGTAAAATGAATATTTTAGGATTTCCAGAAGGCCTTCGACTCCGTTCTTCACAAGCAGTTTTCTAACCAAACTGCGTGCTTACAGAGTATCGCTTCAGTTGTGCGATTGGATCCGTGATATCCTGTCAGAAAGGTCACAGTTCGTAGTAATAGACGGAAAGTCATCGAGTAAAACAGAAGTAATATCCAGCGTTCCCCAAAGAATTGTTACAGGCCCTCTATTGTTCCTGATCTATATTAACGACATAGGAGACCATCTGAGTAGCCGTCTTAGATTCTTTGCAGACGATACTGTCATTTAACGTCTTGTAAAGTCATCAGAAGATCAAAAAAACGACTTCCAAAATGATTTAGATGAGATATCTGTATGGTGCGAAAAGTGGCAATTGACCCTGAATAAGGAAAAGTGTGAAGTTATTCACAGGAGTACTAAAAGAAATCAGCTAAATTTCGATTACGCGATAAGTCACAGAAATCTGAAGGCTGTAAATTCAACTAAATACTTAGGGATTTCAATTACAAAGACCGCAACGGTCGCAGGTTCGAATCCTGCGTCGGGCATGGGTGTGTGTGATGTCCTTCGGTTAGTTAGGTTTAAGTAGTTCTTAGTTCTAGGGGACTTATGACCTCAGATGTTAAGTCCCATAGTGCTCAGAGCCAGCCATTTTTTCAATTACAAATAAGCTAAATTGGAACGATAGATAATATTGTGGGTAGAGCAAACCAACGACTGCGATTCATTGGCAGAACACTTAGAATGCGCAACAGGTCTACCAAAGAGACTGCTTACACCACGCTTGTCCGCCCTATCCTGGAGTATTGCTGTGCGGTGTGGGGTCTGCATCAGGTGGGACTGACGGATGACATCGAAAAAGTACAAAGAAGGGCAGCTCGTTTTGTATTATCACGAAATAGGGGAGATAGTGCCAAAGACATGATACGTGAACTTGAGTGGCAATCATTAAAACAGAGGCCTTTTTCGTTGCGACGGGATCTTCTCATGAAATTTCAATTAACAGTTTTCTCCTCCGATTGCGAAAACATTCTGTTGGCACCCATCTACATAGGGAGAAATGATCGTCACAATAATATAAGAGAAATCAGGGCTCGTACAGAAAATTTTTAAGTGCTCGTTTTTCCCACGTGCCGTTAGAGAGTGGAACAGTAGAGAGAAAGCTTGAAGGTGGTTGATTAAATCCTCTGCCAGGCACTTTATTGTGAATAGCAGAGTAATGATGGAGATGTAGATGTTCACTTGAGAGTATTATTGCATTTGTAGTTGTAAAATGGATATTATTTATACCTCTCTAAACAGAGACCGGATCCCATATGAATTTTTCGCCCCGCAGCGGAGTGCGCTGATAAGAAACTTACTGGCAGATTAAAACTGCCTTCCGGAACGGGGCTCGAACTCGGGACCTTTGCCATTCGCTGGCAAGTGCTCTTCCGTTTGGAAGGTGGGAGACGAGGTACTGGCGAAAGTAAAGCCGCAAGGACTCAGCCGATAGAGCACTTGCCCGCAAAAGCCAAACGTCCCGAATTCGAGTCCCGGGTGGCACACAGTTTTAATCTGGCAGGAAGTTTGAGATCGGATGCTTGGCTGTTGGGTGAAAGAGTGGACGACCAGAAACAAGCTATGCACAGTGTTTAAAAGAAGTGTCACTGAGCCGTGTTGCGGCTCGCGTTAGTGCCGTTGGTAGGTTGGCATCGTGTAATAGGGATACAGCGCCTCGTTTTCTTCTTGTGTTTACTGGCGCCACTACGTTTGCTAGCATTGTCTGTTTGCGAGTGGCAGAAGCAGCGGTTATTGATATCTAGTACCTTGGTACTATCTTTGGAAGGACATCAAGTGGTGCTAGGTCGGAGTGTGTCAGGCAGTTCAGTTGGGATGGAGCAGCAGTGAAGTCCAGCAGAACGAGGACACGCCGGGGCCGCTGGTGGCATGCAGGCAGTGCCAGGTCGAGGGATTGTAGTTGCGAGGGCCACAAACTCATTGTCCACTGACCCAGGACGTTTGAGTTGAGTGAACATCAACCCATTGGTGAAACCTCCACTATTTTGAGATCATGCCGTTTGTTCGCATGTTGCTGCTCGCAGGGTCGCTGAGATGAAGCGCAACGAGTGGAGTATTTGGACTTGGCGAAAGTAGTTAGCCGTCCTCCGCTTCTTATTATTAATTATTGAATTCCTTGTGTTTATTGGTGAAGTTCAACAAGTGGTATTTTTCTGCCTAGTGGCCGCTACCACCCCAGTTACCTGCCCTGGAGGTTAGTATATTTTCGCGGAGTGAACCTTTCCTCGCCTTGCCGCTGCTGTCCGGTTAGGTGTGTAGTTAGACAGCCTCCTTGATAGTGGTCCGGATGTGTTGTTTCTTTTGGACTACTTTGGTCGTACCAGTTCTGTCTACTTCTGGATGTTCTATACACTGGACTCTGAAGATGCAGTACTGTCCGCCAGTTCCGACTGGCCTGGGTTAACCATCGTTGTATTGGTTATCAGACGTTAGGTAGATTTTGCAAGAGTATTGGCGTGCGTTTGAACTGTCACTAGTTTGAGTTGCCATCTGGTTAAGTGAATACAACTCTGGCTGCCTGTCTCGTCGGTTACGAAGTTGAACGACTTTCCCAGGCTGATACTTGGAGCACTGTCTCAAGCCCACTTCTCTCTTGGTTTGATCAGATTGTGATGATTGATTTTTTTTTTAAATTTAAATTTGAGTTACTACTATTGGGGCCTTCATCCGACAAGTAATTTGAATTTCTTGTTAATAAGCCCTTCAGCCTTCAGTGCAACTTGCTCAAGAATTTTATTAGACATTGTGTCTTAACATTAAATATATTGTCAACTGTATTGCAATTGGTTCCAAATAAAGTGTATGTGATTTTTTTTAAAAACTCGGCAACCAACGGCCGTCCACACCGAATCCTGCCTTTCCCTAGTCCCATGCTTCAGTCACATATTGCTAGAGGACGTACTATTGGTCAAAATTTGAAGAAAAATTCCTATATTTATACACTCTAAGACAAAAAGACGCACCACGAAGGAATTATCCCAATGGGGCCGAAATCGGGAGATGTGATGTAGACGTACAGACAAACAAATCAATACAGTTTCAGAAAAAAGGGGTGATTTATTAAAGAGAAAAAGCTTTACCCATTGAGCAAGTCAGTAACGCGTTGGTCCACCGCTGACCCTTAGGCAAGTACTTACTCGCCTTGGCATTAATTGATACAGTTGTATGTATTCTGTCCGACTGGCGCGTTAGATCGTAAAAATCGTGAGGGTCCTGCCTGTAGTGCTCCAAATGTTCTCAGTTGGGGAGAGATCCCGGCGACCATACTGGATAAGGTAGGGTTGGGCAAGAACGAACACAAGCAGTAGAAACTCCCGCTGTGCGCGGGTGGGTGTTATATTGCGAGGGTAATACCAAAACTAAGATCTCCTATTTTTATTATAAGTACATAGACCTCTTTATTTCTACAATGGTTTTCATCAGTTTACAGCTTGAACATTTAGCTATTTTTCGACATAATCACCATTTATGTCGATGCATTTTTGTAGACGCTGTGGCAGTTTTTGTATGTCCACGTCATACCAGCTCGCCGCCATGCTGTTCAAAAAGTTACGAACCTCTTCTTTCAACTCGTCGTCGGAGCTGAATTGCTTTCTGGCCAAATGTTCTTTTAACCTAGGTAACAGATGATAGTCACTGGGCGTCAAGTCAGGGCTATAGAGAGTGGGTGGGTGATTATGTTCCACTGAAACTGTTGCAGGAGAGCAACGGTTTGCCGAGCGATGTGTGGGCGAACGTTGTCATGGAGAATGTGTACGGCCTTGCTCAGCATTCCTCTTCTCCGGTTCTGAATTGCCCGTTGGAGTTTCTTCAGAGTCTCACAGTACCTGTCAGCGTTAATTTTGGTCCCAGTGGGTATAAAGCTGACCAACAATACCCCTTTCCGATCCCAAAAACGATTGTCATTACTTTACGGGCAGACTGTGTTTGTTTTAATTTCCGCGGCTTCGGCAAAGAATGATGCCGCCACTAGCCTAATTGTTGCTGGGTCCCAGGTGTAAAGTGGTATGGCCAGGTTTCGTCACCCGTGACAATTGAATCCAGAAAGTTGTCCTGTTCGGCTGCAAGGCGGTGAAGAAATGCGCGGGAAGCATCCACTCGTTGCCGCATGTGGTCCTCAGTCAGCATGCGAGGCACCCATCTCGCGGACACCTTCCGGTAGTTCAATGTTCCCGTAAAAATTCTGTGAGCGGTGCTTCGGGGGACCTCAGGAACCGAATCATCCAGGGTGATCCGCCGATCTTCACGCATGCTTTGCTCAACCTTCAACACCGTCTCCTCAGAAATTGACGGTCTCCCGCTCCTTTGTTCGTCGTGAATTTCGGCCCGACCAGCTGCAAACTTTCTACACCACTTACGAACATTTTTGACACCCATGCACGACTGACCATACACCTCCGTCAGTTGGCGACGGATTTCAATCGGCGCAGTGCCCTTTGCGTTCAACAACCGAATAACTGCGCGCAATCCGCACTCGGCGGTAACATCCAACGGAAGCTCCATTCTCAACGGCTGCCAAGCCAAGACTGAGCGCCTCAGTGCGGCGTGCGCATGTTTATACACAGCACATCAACTCTTCATAACTGAACCGTGAATTTACTTTCAAAATCTTTTCTTAAAAAATTTATTTACTAGCGATTCATTTAATCACACTATGTGAGCGTGGAAGTAGTTGCCAGTAGGTAACTGATGAAAACAAATTTCTTTCAATAAATGGAAATTTTATTCCTATAAACCCTTTCTTTTTTTAAAAACAGAAAACAGATTTAAAAATTGTAATCAGAAAGCATCCTTTAAATATCAAGTTACAATTTATTCAGAGGCAGAAATAACTTTTTTTTTTTTTTTGACAGAATGAGCTTTCGGGCTGAGAACCTTGCCGCTCCCTTTCAACACGGCCGTAGTCACGACCGCTCACAGCAACCTCTGAAAGACTACACTGGTGCAAATCTGCAACACACCAGATTACTTTAAACTAAAAATTTTAACAACTCACACACACATTAACTATGCACCCCACAGGAGGGATGGAAACGGTACAAAACACATTAACAAAATTACTTGCCACCGAAAATGCAACTTGTTTTTAAAGGAAAACTCTTACGGTGGAAGGGTGGCAACTTTATATACTAAAATGACCATTTAAATAAAAACCCATGAAATGCAGTCTTACATAAAATGTACATGCTCTACATTACACATATACCGCCTTTCAAGATGACAGGCAAGATAAAAACATATTTCAGGAGTTCGGCCTTTACACCTTAAGCAATAAATTCGTTAACACCGAATCCGACAAACATGACAGAGGCAGCTATTAACGTATTTTATCCGAGAAAAGTTCAGAATTCCAAAGGGCTGCACAAAACCCGATGGACAGACTCCCTTCAGAGTCTCACTTTTTATTTCTTCATGTTTCTGACTCTGTGCTAAATCTGATTTATGCGTTCAGCCTGTCGGCTGCAGCATAAACTAAAGTATTGACTTTTTCCGCTAGGTTGCTGACGTACAGTGAGGCCCATAATAACACTACTGGCCATTAAAATTGTTACACCAGGCAGAAATGCAGATGATAAATCGGTATTGGCTGGCTCTGAGCACTATGTGACTTAACTTGGGAGGTCATCAGTCGCCTAGAACTTAGAACTAATTAAACCTAACTAACCTAAGGACATCACACACATCCATGCCCGAGGCAGGATTCGAACCTGCGGCCGTAGCGGTCACGCGGTTCCAGACTGAAGCGCCTTTAACCGCACGGCCACACCGGCCGGCTATAAATCGGTATTCATTCCACAAATATATTACACTAGAACTGACATGTGATTACATTTTCATGCAATTTGGGTGCATACATCCTGAGACATCGCTACCCAGAACAACCACCTCTGGCCTTGATACGCCTGGGCATTGAGTCAAACAGAGCTTGGATGGCGTGTACAGGTACAGCTGCCCATGCATTCATCAAGAGTAGTGACTGGCGTATTGTGACGAGCCAGTTGCTCGGCCACTATTGACCACACGTTTTCAATTGGTGAGAGATCTGGAGAACGTGCTGGCCAGGGCAGCAGTCGAACATTTTCTGTATCCAGAAAGGCCCGTACAGGATCTGCAACATGCAGTCGTACATTATCCTGCTCAAATGTAGGATTTCGCAGGGATCGAATGAAGGGTAGAGCCACGGGTCGTAACACATCTGAAATGTAACGTCCACTGTTCAAAGTGCCGTCAATGCGAACAAGAGGTGACCGAGACGTGTAACCAATGGCACCCCATACCATCACGCCGGGTGATACGCCAGTATGGCGATGACGAATACACGCTTCCAATATGCGTTCACCGCGATGTCGCCAAACACGGATGCGACCACCGTGATGCTGTTAACAGAACCTGGATTCATCCGAAAAAATTACGTATTGCCATTCGTGCACCCAGGTTCGTAGTCGAGTACAGCATTGCAGGCGTTCCTGTCTGTGATGCAGCGTCAAGGGTAACCGCAGCCATCGTCTCCGAGCTGATAGTCCATGCTGCTGCAAACGTCGTCGAACTGTTCGTGCAGATGGTTGTTGTCTTGCAAACGTCCCCATCTGTTGACTCAGGGATCGAGACGTGGCTGCACGATCCGCTACAGCCGTGCGGATAAGATGCCTGTCATCTCGACTGCTAGTGATACTAGGCCGTTGGGATCCAAAACGGCGTTCCGTATTACCGTCCTGAACCCACCGATTCCATATTCTGCTAACAGTCATTGGATCTCGACCAACGTGAGCAGCAATGTCGCGATACGATAAACCGCAATAGCGATAGGCTACAATCCGAGGTTTATCAAAGTCGGAAACGTGATGGTACGCATTTCTCCTCCTTACACGAGGCATCACAACAACGTTTCACCAGGCAACGCCGGTCAACTGCTGTTTGTGTATGAGAAATCGGTTGGAAACTTTCCTCATGTCAGCACGTTGTAGGTGTCGCCACCGGCGGCAACCTTGTGTGAATGCTCTGTAAAGCTGATCATTTGCGTATCACAGCATCTTCTTCCTGTCGGTTAAATTTCGCGTCTGTATGACGTCATCTTCGTGGTGTAGCCAGTAGTGTACTTTCTTTTCCCGGCTCTTAAAACTGTGAACCTGTCTGTTGCTATTCATTTGCTGATGAGACGTTTTTCTTCTCTGTTCATAGATCCTCCAGAACTTGGGGAAGGTGGACCGCACTGCAGACGAAATTTTCGACGAGCACTTGCAGAACTTCACACGCCAGCAGAATGCCGCAAACCGCCTGCAGAAGGAGTTCAACAACTACATCCGCTGCGTCCGGGGTGAGTGTCACAGAAGTAGCGCCACCATTACACTGAATAAGTCTAGCGCTTAGCGTCGAGCTCCATCTTGTGCACCATTTGGTCTTGTCTTAGGCCACATGGCGCAAAAACATACCATAGTTTGCGTAATAATAGTAGTAATAATAATGATAATAAAGATAGAAACAACACTAGACAGTCATTTAGGTGAAAGTCAAGGTGGTTTTACGAAGGGAAGGTCATGCACAGAATAAATATTTAATCTCAAGTCAGTAATTCGCCACAGACAGATTACTTAATTCAAAGGACATTGTAGTTTTGTTTGCGGATTTCAAAAAGATTTTTGATTTTGTTGATAGAGAAGCTATAGACAAAATAATTCGACAGTTTGGCGTAAAGTCTAAACTGGCAAACCTAATCCGTGAAATACTTACAGATGCAGTCTGTAAAGTAAAATTTATGGGAGTAACTTCAGAGCATTTCAGAATAAAAACATGTGCACGACAAGGCGACGGCCTATCCCGAATTCTTTTTAATCATGATTGAGAGAAAACAGAATTTGGAATGAACAGTTTATTCAACTCGACAGGTGTGGCAGGTTCCGTAATAACCTACATTTTTTCCTGTGTCATCAGTCTTCTGACTGGTTTCATGCGGCCCGCCACGAATTCCCCTCCTGTGCTAACGTGTTTATCTCAGCGTAGCACTTGGAACCTACGTCCTCAATTATTTGCTTGACGTATTTCAATCTCTGTCTTCCTCTACAGTTTTTGCCCTTTACAGCTCCCTCTAGTACCGTGAAAGTCATTCCCTCATTGTCTTAACAGATGTTCTATCATCCTGTCCCTTCTCTTTATCAGTGTTTTCCACATGTTCCTTTCCTCTCCGATTCTGCGCAGAACCTCCTCATTCCTTACCTTACCAGTCCACCTAATTTCCAATATTCGTCTGTAGCACCGCATCTCAAATGCTTCGATTCTCTTCTGTTCCGGTTTCCCTCCAGTCCATGTTTCACTGCCATACAATGATGTACTCCAGACGTACTTTCTCAGAAATTTCTTCCTCAAATTAAGGCCTATGTTTGGTAGTGGTACACTTCTCTTGGACACAGATGCCCTTTTTGCCATTGCTAGTCTGCTTTTGATGTCCTCCTTGCTCCGTGCGTCATTGGTTATTTTTCTGCCTAGGTAGCTCAGTTGCTTAACTTCATCTACTTCGTGACCACCAATACTGATGTTGAGTGTCTCGCTGTTCTCATTGCTACTACTTCTCATTACCTTCGTCTTTCTTCGATTTACTCTCAATTTGTACTTATCAGACTATTCATTCCGTTCAGCATATCATGTAATTCTTCTTCACATTGCTCAACCTTCCTCGATGTACAGATTGAACAGTAGGAGCGAAAGACTACATACTTGTCTTACACCCTTTTTAATACGAGCACTTCGTTGTTGGTCGTCCTCTCTTATTATTCCCTCTTGGCTCTTATACATATTGTATATGACGCGTCTCTCCCTATAGCTTACCCGTACTTTTTTCAGAATTTGAAACATCTTGCACCATTTTACATTGTCGAACGCTTTATCCAGGTCCACAGACCCTATGAACGTGTCTTGATTTTTCGTTAGTCTTGCTTCCATTACTAAGCGCAACATCAGAATTGCCTCTCTCGTGCCTTTACTTTTCCTAAAGCCAAACTGATCGTCATCTAGCGCATCCTCAATTCTCTTTTCCATTCTTCTGTATATGATTCTTGTAAGCAACTTGGATGCATGAGCTGTTAAGCTGATTGTGCGATAATTGTCGCACTTGTCAGCTCTTGTCGTCTTCGGAATCGTGTGGATGATGCTTTTCCGAAAGTCAGATAGTATGTCGCCAGACACTCACATTCTACACACCAACGTGAATAGTCGTTTTGTTGCCACTTCCCCCAATTATCTTAGAAATTCTGGTGGAGAATGTTATCTATTCCTTCAGCCTTATTTGATCGTAAGTCCTCCAAAGCTCTTTTAAATTCTGATTCTAATACTGGATCCCCTATCTCTTCTAAATCGACTCCTGTTTCTTCTTCTATCACATCAGACAAATCTTCTCCCTCATAGAGGCTTTCAATGTATTCTTTCCACCTATCCGCTCTCTCCTCTGCATTTAACAGTGGAAGCACTTTTAATGTTATCACCGTTGCTTTTAATGTCACCGAAGGCTGTTTTGACTTTCCTGTATGCTGAGTCTATCCTTCCGAGAAACATTTCTTTTTCGATGTCTTCACATTTTTTCTGCAGCCATTTCGTCTTAGCTTCCCTGCACTTTCCATTTATTTGATTCCTCAGCAACTTGTATTTCTGTATTCCTGACTTTCCCGGAACATTTTTGTACTTCCTCCTTTCATCGATCAGTTGAAGTATTTCTTCTGTTACATACTCGTGTGGAAAAAAAAACAAAAAAAACTTGTTGCTAAGCAGATATGAATGAATTGTGGCTGGCAAAGATACACCAGCTGCTCATTCTTTCCCTATCAACGATTTCTTACACGCACCGAAAGTGTGAGTTGCGCGAGACTTGAGAACCGAGTAAACAGTTCGTGAATAGCGTGACTCGGGAGAGGATTCAATGACCTTGTGACACCCTTCTCAAGTGAATCAGTGCAGGTATCCAAGCTAGAGGGTTGCAGTGACGTACTGATACGTGGGCTCATACTGCCAAGTTCTTTGTAAATTTGACTAGATTTTTTAATCACTGAAGTAACATTTTATGCTCTCTCAACCCATGACATTTCATTTCGTTTTCTCCTCGCATTTTTTTGCCAGGCACTCTATTTTGTGAACAGTAGTGGTGCTGTAACACTGCCTTCGAATACCTCTGTGCACCAAGTCCACTTGCAGTGGTGTCGTGCACAGTCGTCCAGGATTCTCATTAAATGAAGTAGAATTGATTTTAGTGACGCGTTCCGCTTCGAAGTGAGCCCCAGTCACTAACGAACACTTCTGTTGAGACGCCCCAGACAGCGGTGGGAGACCAAACTAATTGTCACCTCCAAGAAACAGGAGTGATGCTTTGTGGTTGCAATTCATTTCATAGCAGGACACTTTTCGCTGTCATCCACAGCACCATTACAGTAAAGCGGTACGTCGACGAAATGATGTGCCCCATTTTCTTGCCCTCTTCCATGGCAAGCCATCCTGGGCTTACCTTTCAGCAAGTAATACCCGGCCGAGCACGGCGAAAGTTTCTATTGCTTATCTTCGTGCTTGCCAAATGCTGCCTCAGTCAGCAAGGTCGCCGGATCTCTCCCCAACTGAGGACGTTTGGTGCATAACGGGTTGGGCCCACCAATTACAGTCCTGCTGATAAATTAAGGGTAACTGCGCAGTGTCGCATGTACCTCGACGTCAATATGGGATATGATCACCATGCATACGTACACAGGCCGCACAACGGGTTGGCATAGTCTGGATCAGGTGGTCGAGCAGCTGCTGGGTTACAGCCTCCCATTCTTGCACCAGTGCCTGTCGGAGCTCCTGAAGTGTCGTAGGGGTTTGAAGACGTGCAGCGATACGTCGACCGACAGCATCCCAGACGTGCTCGACAGGGTTTAGGTCTGGAGAACAGGCAGGCCACTCCATTCCTGATATCTTCTGTTTCAAGGTCTCCACGATGGCAGCTCGGTGGGGCCGTGCGTTATCGTCCATCAGGAGGAAGGTGGGTCCCACTGCACCCCAGAAAAGGCGGACATACTGGTGGAAAATGACGTCCCGATACACCTGACCTGTTACAGTTCCTCTGTCAAAAACATGCAGGAGTGTACGTGCACCAATCATAATCACATCGCACACCATCAAACCACGACCTCTATACAGGTCCCTTTCAAGGACATTAAGGGGTAGGTATCTGGTTCCTGGTTCACGCCAGATGACAGCCTGGCGAGAATCACTGTTCAGACTATACCTGAACTCGTCCGTGAACATAACTGGGGACCACTGTTCCATTGACCATGTACTGTGTTCTTGACACGAGGCTTTATGGGCTCTCCTCTGACCAGGGGTCAGTGGAATGCACCTTGCAGGTCTCCGGGCGAATAAACCGTGTCTGTTCAGTCGTCTATAGACTGTGTGTCTGGAGAACTGTTTCAGTGGCTGCGCGGGAAGGTCCCGAGCAAGGCTACCTGCAGTACTTCGTGGCCGTCTGCGGGCACTGATGGTGAGATATCGGTCTTCTTGTGGTGTTGTACACTGTGGACGTCCCGTACTGTAGCGCCTGGACACATTTCCTGTCTGCTGGAATCGTTGCCATAATCTTGATCACACTTTGTGGCACACGGACGGCCCGTGCTACGACCTGCTGTGTTTCTCCAGCCTCCAGTCGTCCTAGTATTCTACCCCCCACAACGTCATCAATATGTGTTCTTTGAGCCATTTTCAACACACAGTCACCATTAGTACGTCTGAAAACGTCCGCACACTTATTCGCTACACCATACTCTGACGTGCACCAACACACCTCTACTATGTATGTCGACTGCTGCCGGCGCTACCGTGCGACGAGCGCAGGTCAAATGCACCGCATGGTCATACCCCGAGGTGAGTTAAACCCGGAAACCGCCCACCAGAGCGTAGTTTCACCATGTATCAACATTATTCTTAATTTATGAGCATGAGTGTAGCTAGAGATTTTGATGACGTAATGCGCCAATTTGACACAGTTTAGCACAATGTCCTCCAGGCGGACATCCAACAACTGTGTCAGTCAAAGCCCAGTTGAATGAGTGCTTGCATAATGACCTGCAGTGGACCAACGTGTTACTGAATTACTCAGTTTGGGAAGATCTTTCTCTTGAACAAACCATCCAATTCTTCTGACGTTGTAACCATATATATATATACTCCTGGAAATGGAAGAAAGAACACATTGACACCGGTGTGTCAGACCCACCATACTTGCTCCGGACACTGCGAGAGGGCTGTAGAAGCAATGATCACACGCACGGCACAGCGGACACACCAGGAACCGCGGTGTTGGCCGTCGAATGGCGCTAGCTGCGCAGCATTTGTGCACCGCCGCCGTCAGTGTCAGCCAGTTTGCCGTGGCATACGGAGCTCCATCGCAGTCTTTAACACTGGTAGCATGCCGCGACAGCGTGGACGTGAACCGTATGTGCAGTTGACGGACTTTGAGCGAGGGCGTATAGTGGGCATGCGAGAGGCCGGGTCGACGTACCGCCGAATTGCTCAACACGTGGGGCGTAAGGTCTCCACAGTACATCGATGTTGTCGCCAGTGGTCGGCGGAAGGTGCACGTGCCCGTCGACCTCGGACCAGACCGCAGCGACGCACGGATGCACGCCAAGACCGTAGGATCCTACGCAGTGCCGTAGGGGACCGCACCGCCACTTCCCAGCAAATTAGGGACACTGTTGCTCCTGGGGTATCGGCGAGGACCATTCGCAACCGTCTCCATGAAGCTGGGCTACGGTCCCGCACACCGTTAGGCCGTCTTCCGCTCACGCCCCAACATCGTGCAGCCCGCCTCCAGTGGTGTCGCGACAGGCGTGAATGGAGGGACGAATGGAGACGTGTCGTCTTCAGCGATGAGAGTCGCTTCTGCCTTGGTGCCAATGATGGTCGTATGCGTGTTTGGCGCCGTGCAGGTGAGCGCCACAATCAGGACTGCATACGACCGAGGCACACAGGGCCAACACGCGGCATCATGGTGTGGGGAGCGATCTCCTACACTGGCCGTACACCACTGGTGATCGTCGAGGGGACACTGAATAGTGCACGGTACATCCAAACCGTCATCGAACCCATCGTTCTACCATTCCTAGACCGGCAAGGGAACTTGCTGTTCCAACAGGACAATGCACGTCCGCATGTATCCCGTGCCACCCAACGTGCTCTAGAAGGTGTAAGTCAACTACCCTGGCCAGCAAGATCTCCGGATCTGTCCCCCATTGAGCATGTTTGGGACTGGATGAAGCGTCGTCTCACGCGGTCTGCACGTCCAGCACGAACGCTGGTCCAACTGAGGCGCCAGGTGGAAATGGCATGGCAAGCCGTTCCACAGGACTACATCCAGCATCTCTACGATCGTCTCCATGGGAGAATAGCAGCCTGCATTGCTGCGAAAGGTGGATATACACTGTACTAGTGCCGACATTGTGCATGCTCTGTTGCCTGTGTGTATGTGCCTGTGGTTCGGTCAGTGTGATCATGTGATGTATCTGACCCCAGGAATGTGTCAATAAAGTTTCCCCTTCCTGGGACAATGAATTCACGGTGTTCTTATTTCAATTTCCAGGAGTAATATATATATATATATATATATATATATATATATATATATATATATATAATGTGTGTGTGTGTGTGTGTGTGTGTGTGAAGGGTAGGTTAATTTTGTTTCCCTGTTGCAGATATTGTTAGAAGCTTAATGATGCTTTGAATATCTTAATGATACTCCTTCTGTTGTTTGTCTGTACTGTCTAGTGTAGAAAGTGAAGTAAAAGCTTCCAGAGCAGTCGCTCATTACTGTTAGTCTCGAAGCACCAGATCGTTGTCTGAGTGAGAGCGGGGAGTCTGTTCGGTTTACAGCGGTGCAGGCGGCGAGCAAAACCCTGATGGACTCCCTGAACGAGATCTACGAGAGCAACTGGACGGGCCACGACCTGCTGTACGTGCAGGCGCAGAACTGCGAGATGCTGTGGCAGGACTTCAGCCACAAGCTGGGTGACCAGGTGCTCATCCCGCTCAACACCTACCAGAGCCAGTTCCCCGAGATGAGGGTGAGCACCGTAATCACGTACTACTCGTAATTTACTCCTCCTTATCTTACAACGTGAAACGTCCCCTGTCCCCTTTTGAACAATTGTACAAGACTGTGCTTAAACTGACACACAATATTTTTTTTTAGCGCAACGCAATCTGACTTTCAAAATCCCTACAAAAAAATGGCCCTGACTAACATTAACCTATGCGTTTCACAAATCGCTTACCTCACAAAAATCTTGGTTACTCCCACTACTGCAATACAGCTAGCGCCACTACTGCCAGCTACATAAAAGATTCTAACTATGGAAGGCACTAACTAGTGATAGGGATAGTTAGCAAATGAAAGATATTAATAGAGAACAAACAATGTATTTGCCTTAATATCATCATAATATATATAGCAGTTCATGACAAATTACAAAACTCCACCATCTCTCTCCCCACATCCACCACTGCTGGCGGCTCACCTCCAACTGCGCAACGCTACGCGCTGTTCACATCCAGCTGCCCAACACTACAATGGCAGACAACAATGCAAACTAGCCACAGACTGCACACAGCACAGCCAGTGATTTTCATACAGAGGTGGCGTTACCAATAAAAAAACCTAAACAGCCTACTTACAAACGCAGTGTGCTGAATCGGCAATCAGTGACACTGCTAAACTATTTTAGCTTCCGTCGAACAGAAGCACGTGAACAGAATGAAATTTTCACTCTGCAGCGGAGTGTGCGCTGATATGAAACTTCTTGGCAGATTAAAACTGTGTGCCGAGACTCGAACTCGGGATCTTTCCCTTTTGCGAGCAAGTGCTCTATCAGCACACACTCCGCTGCAGAGTGAAAATCTCATTCTGGAAACATCCGCCAGGCTGCGGCTAAGCCATGTCTCTGCAATATCCTTTCTTTCAGGAGTGCTACTCCTGCAAGGTTCGCAGGAGAGCTTCTGTAAAGTTAGGAAGGTAGGAGACGAAATACTGGCGGAAGTAAAGCTGTGAGCACGGGGCGTGAGTTGTGCTTGGGTAGCTCAGTTGGTAGAGCACTTGCCTGCAAAAGGCAAAGGTCCCGAGTTCGAGTCTCTGTCTGGCACACAGTTTTAATCTCCCAGGAAGTTTCGAATCGATTTGCACTCCATTGCAGAGTGAAAATTCTCTCTGGGAACATTTTGTTTCTTTGCATTGTTTACATGAGCACTATATATAGTCTACTGTTAGTACGAGGGTGAGCAAATGAAAGCCTCAAATATTTTTTAAAAATATTATTTACTGTGCAGAAGTGGTACAACGCCGTATCAAATTTCAACATAATCTCCGCTACGCTCAATGCAAGTCCCCCAGCGCGTACAAAGCGCATAAATTCCTTTAGAAAAAAATTCTTTTGGTAGTCCGCGCAATCATTCATGCACTGCGTGGCGTACCTCTTCATCAGAACGGAACTTCTTTCCTCCCATTGCGTCTTTGAGTTGGCCAAACATATGGAAATCACTTTGGGGCAGGGTCTGGCGACTATTCTGGTCGAGGAAGACACTCAAAATGCAGATCTGTGATTGTTGCAACTGTTGTACGGGCAGTGTGGGGCCTTGCATTGTCAGTTGCAAAAGGACACCTGCTGACAGCAATCCATGTCGCTTTGATTTGATTGCAGGACGCAGATGATTTTTAAGGAGATCTGTGTACGGCGCACTGGTGACAGTGGTCCCTCTAGGCATGTAATGCTCCAAAATGAGGCCTTTTTCGTCCCAAAAGAGAGTCACCATAATCTTCCCTGCTGATGGTTCTGTTAGAAACTTCTTTGGTTTTGGTGATGAGGAATGGCGCCATTCCTTGCTCGCTCTCTTTGTTTCCGGTTGGTGGAAGTGAACCCAGGTTTCGTCCCCAGTAACGATCCTAGCAAGGAAGCCATCACCTCCTCTTTCAAAGCGCCGAAGAAGTTTTTCACAAGCGTCGACACGTCATTCTCTCATTTCAGGAGTCAGCTGCTGTGGTACCCATCTTGCAGACACTTTGTGAAACTGGAGCACATCATGCACAATGTGGTGTGCTGACCCATGACTAATCTGTAAACATGCTGCAATGTCATTCAGTGTCACTCGGCGGTTTTCCTTCACTATGGCTTCACGTGCTGCAGTGTTCTGTGGAGTCACAACTCGTTGCGCCTGACCTAGACGAAGAGCATCTTCCACTGAAGTCACACCATTTGTGAACTTCCTACTCCATTCGTAGACTTGCTGCTGTGACAAACACGCATCACCATACTGAACCTTCATTCGTCGATGAATTTCAATAGGTTTCACACCTTCACTACATAAAAACCGAATAACAAAACGCTGTTCTACCCTGGTGCAAGTCGCAAGTGCGGCGGCCATCTTTATACTGATACTGCGACGGTATGTGTGCATCTGCATCATGCTGCCACCTACAGGCCGTTCTGCACGCTGTTTGTAAGACGCTTACCAACTTACGGGATAACGGCGCGAAATTTCGTTTTGTTATTACAAATTTAAGGTTTTCATTTGACTCACCCTCGTATACCACAGGAGCTGCTTTCTGCCTTTTAATGTGTATGTTGACTCGTTGCACATCCTTGAAAGCTCTCCTTTACAGTGAGATTTATGGAACACGATGTGCGAGTGAGTGAATGAGTTAAAAGCAATTAAGCGTTATAACAAATATTTTGTAATTGCAGAAAAAGATCGAGAAGCGCGGCCGGAAGCTGGTGGACTTCGACAGCCAGCGACACAGCTATCAGTCGCTACAGCAGAGCAACCCGAAGAAGCGCGACGAGCTGAAGATGGTGCGGGCGCGGGAGTCGCTGGAGGAGGCGAAGCGCACCTACGAGATGCTCAACTCGGAGCTGCACGACGAGCTGCCCGCCCTCTACGACTCGCGCGTCCTCTTCCTCGTCACCAACCTGCAGACCTTCTTCGCTGCCGAACAGGTCTTTCACTGCGAGTCTGCGAAGGTCAGTATGTTTCTGCCTGTGTGAATGGAAAATGAATTATGTTTCCTTTTTCCATTTTATTATCCTACTTTTTCTTTGGATTTTGGTTTCTTCATTGTGCTCGCAGTACTCGAGTCTCCCTGGTAGAGGACTGGAGGAGCGTCCTTCTAATATGTGCATCATAAATAGAGCAGATCGGGGATAAACTATTGATGTCTGCTTTTTGAAACTGAAAGCATTCTGATCCTTAAATTGAATAAAATTTTTTACATGAAGTGTCACATCCCCTTTACAGAGTGTGTTCCATAAATAATGCGACCAATTTTTTTTCTGACACAACGGAACACCGTAGCGTGTTGTAACCGGCTGGGCTAAGTGAAGGGCGGTGTTAGCTTCAAAACGCTCTTTGTCTCATTCGGCTGCGAGCTGCCGGAGAGTCGGGACGTGCGTTTCCGTCAACCCCGTTTTGAGTTTATGTAACACGGCACAATGGATCATTCTGTAGGGCAATGGTATGCTATCAAATCCGCCACCGAAACGTTTCCATTACTTCAGCATGTTTTTGGGAATGACTGCTTGTCCAAATCACAAGTTTTCCGATGGCACAAGTCGTTCACAGAGGACCGAGAGGAGATCACCGACGAACCTCGCAGTGAACGGCCATCAACGGCACGAGTCGACGAAAATGTAGCGAGTGCGCAGTTGTTTGTACTCTGACAGACGGCTGAGCCTTCAATTGATAGCACAAACTCTAAACATGTCAAAAACAACTGTTTTCTGCATTGTGACGGAAGATTTGAACATGAGAAAGGTGTGTGCCAAACTCGACCTAAAAGTGTTGAACGACAAACACAAGCACATCTGAGTGCTTCGGTGCCGAGAAATGTTGGAAACGTGTGAAAATGATCCTCATTTTTTAAACTCGGTTATCACTGGTGATGAGTCGTGGATTTTTTTTGTACGACCCTGAGACAAAAAGGCAGAGTTTAGAGTGGCACACCCCATCATCGCCATGTTCCAAGAAGGCATGCATAAACAAGTCCAGGATCAAAACCGTGCTCATTGCCTTCTTTGTCGTTAGAAGCATTGTCCTCCAGAACCTACCGGGACTACAGTGAACTCAGCTTCCTTCTTGCAAGTGCTCAAAAGACTGAAAAGGAGGGTCTGGCACAGCTGAAGTGACATCGAGGACATGTGGAAAGTTCACCATGGCAACGCGCCGAGTCACAGCGCCTCATTGCCAACGACTTCCTGGCCAGGACCAAGACCCTTTTGGTTCCCCAGCCTCCCTACAGTCCTGACCTGGCTCCCACTGACTTTTTTTTGTTTCCTTGGTTAAAAGGAGTCATGAAAGGAAAACACTGGGACACGATTGAAAGCATCCAGACGCATGTTACATCAGCTCTAAAGGACATTCCAGAAAAGGCATTTCGGGATGCCTTCCAGGCATGGAAACACCGCCTCCAGAAGTGTATAGACGCAAGAAGGTGCTATTTTAAAAATTTTTGAGTATTTGTATGAATATAGTCAATAAATGACTTTTTATGAATTTGATCGCATTACTTATGGCATGAACCTTGTATAAAGATCACAAAGAATCCTCGCATGTGACATATGTAAACATGGTGGAGATGAGGAAGGTGTCTTCCTAAAAGGAATCACTGGGCATTGACATACTTTATAGTGAACTGTCACTTGAGAATGGCATAATAGGCCAAAATCACAATTGGGAATAAAGACATTTAATAAACTTCCAGGGGAAGATGTCATCTTGAGACAGATATTAAATACAATTAAAGGGTCACTATTGTATTCCGTAAGAGTATGATCTTCTCAGTGTAAGACTAGTCTTTGATGGAACACAAATAGTGGAAGGAGCACAAGATTATCCTAATTCTTATGAGTGTTTGAATTAATTAACTCCCAAGGAAGAATATTGTCAAATATGTTAGCACTGACTTCAGTCTTTTTTACGTGCTCTGCTTCGAACTGGAACATGGCTGTACCTAGCCATGTGACCAAGTTAATTTCCAAGGTCCGGTCTATGGTTTGGTTTACATTTGTTTACCATTGAAGTAGACAATAGTAGTGGTGCAGAATATGACCTTCATGCATCGTTACTGTGGGTGGTCCAGATAAACTTTAAAGGTTTCAAATGAAACCGCAGAAACCCGTCTGTAGGATGAGTATTACATGTTCTAGATGAAGTAAAGGTGTGGACACTGGGAAATAAGAACACACCACAGTTATGGGCTTTAAACACACTGTCATTTGACCACTGAACAGACTCCCATATGGACAAAGTAGTAATAAGCATCCCTGGCATAGAGAAACGACTGAAAAAGTTGAAACCAGATAAGTCACCATGTCCAGATGGAACCACAATTCAGTTTTATAAAAAACATTCTACAGCATTGGCCATTCCTCAGCCTGCATTTATTGTCAATCTCTCACCCACCACAAAGTCCTGAGTGACTGGAATAAAGAGCAGGTGGCTGCTGGATATAAGAAGGGTAAAAGAATGAAACCACAAAATTGCAGACCAATATCCTTAACATCGTTTTGCTGCAGAATTCTTGAACATACACTCAGTTTGAATGTAGTAAATTGAGCTCAAACCCTTATGTCCAAGAATCAGCACGGTTTTAGAAACCTTTGCTCATGCGAAACTCGGCTTGCCCTGTTCTCTGTAGACTTCCGAAAAGCACTTGACACGGTGTCCCACTGAGAGCTGGTAACAAAGGTACGAGCATATGGAATTAGTTCACAGATATATGAATGGCTCAAAGACTTCTTAAACAATAGAATCTAGTATGTTTTCCTCGACGGAGAGTGTTTGTCGGAGATGAGGTTATCGTCAGGAGTCCCCCAGGGAAGTGTGATAGGACTGCTGCTGATCTCTATATACATAAATGATGTGGCAGATGGGGTGTGAAGCATTCTGCAGTTGTTTGCCGATGATGCTGTGGTGTACGGTTAAGGTGTCGAAGTTGATTTACTGTAGGAAGACACGAGATGACTTGGACAAAATTTCGAGTTGGTGTAATGAATGGCAGCTAGCTTTAAATGTAGAAAAATGTAAGTTAAGGAGGATGAGTAGAAAAACAAACCCGTAATGCTCAGATACGGCATTAGCAGTATCCTACTCGACACATTTGTTGTGGTCGATATGAAATGGAACGAGCACTTGAGGATTGTGGTACAAAAGGTGAATGGTGGACATCAGTTTATCAGGAGAATTTTGGGAAAGTGTGGTTCGTATGTAAAGGAGACTGTATATAGGTTGTCAGTGCAACACATTGATGAGTACTCTTAGTGTGTTTAGGTCAGATTAACGAAAGACATTGAAGCAATTCAGAGATGGGCTGCTAGATAAGTTAGTGGTAGGCTCGAACAACATGCAAGTATTATGAAGATGCTTAGGGAACTGAAATGGAAATCACTGGAGGAAAGGTGACATTCTTTTCAGGGATTGCTATGGAGAAAATTTAGATGACCAGTATGTAATTTGCACTGTACAATGATCCTACTGTTGCCAATGTACATTTCGTGTAAGGACCATGATGATAAGATACAAGCAATTAGGGCTCATACAGAGGTATATAGACAGTTGTTTATCACTTGCTCTTTTTGTGAGTGGAACAGGGAAGGATGTGATTAGTAGTGGTACAAAGTACCATCTGGCATGCACTGTATGGTGACTTACGGAGAACTGATGCAGTTATAGAGGCAATGTAGATGTAGCTGTAGGTGTAGAAACAAGTCCACCAGTTTCATCTTCTTTACAGTTAGTTAAAAGGAGAAACTTGGCGGCTGTCAAACTAGATGATGTGGTTTACTGATATCATCGAAATGAGAGAGAAGATGTGCAAAAACGTTTAACACATTGACTGCCGCAAGTCTGCCATTGGTGACAGCAGATACTCACACATGATGCCCTGGTCTGGCCTATCAGTCAAATGTCCATCACTGTGCATGCGGCAATCCAGGTGTTGCTCAAACTGTGGCACTGTATGTGCCGTTGACTCACGTTACTGAACCGTCAGCTCTTTCTTCACCGTGCCTTATGTCAGAGAAAGTTATACAATATGATATTTGGTATCAATCTGTATATTATTAAGAATTATTTATTTATTTCTGTAAATTGGATTTAGTGGCTCTCTGCATACTTCACAAAGCTTACGGCAACTGCCTTGATATTACAGTTTTATGAAATAATATATCATTTCAAACACACACTTGAAACTGACTGATTTCACACATCCTAATTCTTTGCACTCTTATTCTTTTAGAGTAACAACAACAGCAGTTGTTGTACTTCCAGTCAGTCTTCCATTGTGGTAGAGACTTGGCTACCTCTTCTCTGCATGCTGACTGCTATCCCTCATCCACTTATGCTGTCGTTAAAGGATATATCTTTTTTCTCCTGTACTGCAGGTTTTCGGAGAACTGGAGGCTATTGTGGACAAGCTAGCAACTGAATGTCAACGCGGATCGTACACTGTCAAGAAAAGTTCACCCAAGTCGCCCAAGATTTCGACTAGTAATAACAAGTGAGTAGTATAATGTGTTATTGTATTAATTCTCATACTTGGCATGTTTCTGTTTAGACTGCACTCTGGAAACCTTAGAGGTTATGCTTCATTTATCTAATGACATAATTGCTTTTGGCTAATTTTCTATGCATAAAACATTCAACCAAACAGAGGAGGAGGAGGAGGAGGAGGAGGAGAAGATGAAGAAATAGTAACAGTACCAACAGGGGAGAATGAATTGCCAAGCATAGAAAAGGCAGTAGTAATCATAAAAATGCTGAAGAAAGAACAGGAATCAGGAATGGATGGAATACATGCAGAGATGCTAAGAGAAAGAAGGGGAGCCTACGAGAGCGTGTACTGTCTGATTTGTTTAATCTGGAGTAGAGGAAGGATCCTGGCAGAATGGAAGCAGTCTGTCATCACCCCAGTACTTAAGAAATGCGACACAACGAGATGCAGCAACTGTCGAGGAATTTCCTTACCGTGTTTCGTAAACCCTCAACAGAAAGGCCTCATCACTGCTGCTGGGGAGAATGAGTTCCATTATTGTTGCTGTAGGCAGAGTTTGTGAGTTCATGAAATGGCTTCTTGTGCAGTACACCGCTAAGACAATTTCTCCCTGCCGCTATTACACAGCTATCCCCCAGGGTCACGTAAAAGGATAGGAGAACGAAGTTCTAAAACACCCAAACAAATTAGTGACAATGTCACACAGATGAGTTAAAAGGGGTTACTTATTTTGGTGAATTGCTGAATAATGAAGCCTGCAACACTGCATGTAATATAATGCCAAAAAGGCCCTCAATGGCTAAGTGCAAGTAATCGTAGGTAAACGTCACAGTACACAGCAAATGCAATTTACAACTACTGTCTGTTCACTTCTCAGAGTTCACTAAATGACGTTCCCTGTCGAAGTCAGCCCTGGTTGATGATCTGTAACAAAGTGCACGAAAGCTGCTCTTCTGTCTTCTGAGTAGGCTTTTGTCTGTTATCGCCTGATCAGTGGCGAATTGTACTTGCCCCGAAATTGGCTCAGGCTAATTCTATTACATTCTTCTAGTGATGGCTAGAAAGCTTTAACAGTTCTGCATTGGAGGAGGTGGAAGCAGTACTGGGTATATACAACGGAGCATAACTCTTCAGAGTTAACAAAATATTACTGGAAAAGTGATGTTTGTGCACGTGAGGTACCTGTTCTCTCACACTATTACATTCTGAATTAGAAATAAAATCTTTTTTGATTGTCCCTTAGTATGTGTGTGCCTGTCGAGGCAAATAAAATATTCGATGACCTTCATATGGTGACAACTTTAATTTGTGCTGTAATTTTGAGATGTATTACTTTAGCATGACAATATTTTTATTGTTTCAGCATGATCCAGAGTGTACCATCTTCACCGACATCCATAGGGGGTAAGTCAGTCTCAGAATAAAACAAAAACGAAGCATGCAGCACATATGTAGTGTGGCTGTGTACAGTCTCCAATGTTCTGTAGAATTAATCTTTAGATATGTCAGTAGAACTAAATGCATTAAAGGCCATACTTATTAAAATAGTCTGGGCTATAGTATTGTGGTTGAATAAATACCTTGTAGAAAGCCAACTTTTCATCCCATCTATGGAGGACATCGCCAAGGCTTCTATGAAAGTTCAATTAGTTACTTCTCCCACCAGTTACAATTTGCTGCCATCCGCGCTTGCAATGTGCCATAAACAGGGACAGGAAAATATTACATAAATGAATGATGTGACAAGTAAAACTAATTTGGCAGTTTTTACAAAGATCATGAAATTTAGCATTTTCCCCCATTCCTGCACACAAATCTTGTGACTCTGAAGGCAACAGTTCACTGAGACTGCTAACCAATAGTTATTTAATCTTGAAATTTGGTTTTGACTTTTGTTCTCTAGATTGAGGTATGCATATTACCTTAAAAATGATAGTTCACTTCCCGTTTATGAAACATGCCTAGGTGTGATGTCAGCCTGGTAACAGATTTCTCTGCTGAAGTCATATTTCGTACCTCCTTTTGCACAACACAAACCTGGGAAAAAGTCACATTTTGGAGAGATCCTTAATGCAGCACGTCAGTTAAACAACATATTTTTATAACGACAAGCAAATATTAAAACTCCAAATACAGCACTTCAGCTTTGCAAACGTGTAAATCAGCATAGCACCTCCTTGTTTTCCTTCTGTCAGTCATTTGGGCTACTCTACAGATCATGTTGTCATCACAGAATTCATTTTACAAAATAGTAGAAATAATATGGAGTAAATATTGTAATAAACAATCTCAGTATTCTTTTCTACACCAGAAACACCTTTGTGTGACATCATGTATCCTGTGCTGTGATTGGTTTATGGAAACAAACCAAGTAGGTGCCATGTTGATATATGTATTTGTGAAGCTGAAGTGCTGTCTTTGAAGATTCCTGTATTTAAACTTAAGTCTTATGAAAACATACCATTTAATTGGTGCTCAGTATTAAAAATCTCCCCAAAATGCATGATACTGTTTGTTGTGCAAAAGCATAGGGAAAAAATGTTGTCAGCAGTTAAAAATAAAAATGATTTAAGGATAAATTCATTATTATGAGAAAATAAAACAATGGAAAATCCAGAATGGAATGTAACAATACCAGAGGAGGAAAGTTGCTACTCACCATATAGCAGAGATGCTGAGTCACGATAGGCACAATAAAAAGATTCACACACTCATAGCTTTCGGCCATTAATGCTTTTGTCAGGAGTAGACACGCATACACACTCGCGCACATAATACACATTCATGCAAACACAACTTGCACACACATCTGCATTCCCAGAGAGCTGAAACTACACTGTGCAGTTTCAGCTCTCTGAGACTGCAGGGGTGTGTGTGTGTGTGTGTGTGTGTGTGTGTGTGTGTGTGTGTGTGTGTGTGTGTGTGAGCAAGCGCACGCGCGCTATATGGTGAGTAGCAACTTTCCTTCTCTGGTATTGTTATTAAGAGAGAAAGTATTTTTAATGACGTGACAAATAAATGTTTTAAAAACTTTAGAAGGAATACTTCAGACAATGTGGAATGAACCATGAAACACATTGGGCTGTGCCTTCAAACCAGACTGCCAACTCTTACAACCACATATAATGCAATTCTGTGTTCATAGCAGTAGGTTCTCATTTCAGCAAGATAAGGGTGAACTCTATTAATGATGACATGGCCATGAGCCTGTAATGTATATCGGGAATGGCAGGTACATGCAAGTCCCTTCAGTATTTAGTCAAACAGCAACTTCCATATCGATAGAAAATATGGACTCCAAGCAGCAGTTTTCACACCATATAAGGGTTTTGACAGTATGCTGTCACTAAATAGAAATCATTAGTTATAGGAATTTTTTCTTTTGGAAAACTTAACACTGGTTGGCTGCAGAGTTAATTGTTCTTTAATTGGTTAAATTTAATAGATCTGAAGTAACACTTTACATGATGAAACAAAATGAGTTGTATGATGGAAATAAATATAATTCAACAAAGAACAGAACTTGAAAACAAGCAGTCAGAAAATAACACTGGATTTGACAAAAATTAACATCAGAATTGGCCAAAAAATCAATTTTTTTCCTGTTCTTAGGAATAGGTATGTAAGAGTTTAATAATAATAAATTGTTTACATTGAAACACTGTTATGGAATAACTTCCAAGAAAATGCAATTCAGAGATATGCAGCCTGTGTCAAAAAAATTTGAGAGGTACCTGTGTCATACAAATGATTGATGACGTATAACAGTATCACTTGCTGTCAACTTTGACAGTGTTGTAATTTATACAACATAAAACTGAATTGTGCACTGACCAATGTCAGTATTTCACTTAGCAGTGGTATTGTGAACACAAATATGTGGCTATACAAGTGCTTTAAGAAAGAGAATAGTGTATGTTTCAATCATTTGGCCAACATTGGGGAAGTCAGTCTTTCTGTCATTATTTACCTTAGTGGAAGGTCTTTCCCTTTGTCTCTCGTTACTCGACCACTTGTGGTTTGGTGGTTCTACTTATGGACTCGTAAACTGTGTAGTATTTGTTGTTGGCAACAGGTACAGTGTACAGTGAGTATGTAAATGGGTGTCTTTCATGACAGGTATGTTAACTGCTGTGTGGAATAGGCCTATCCATATGAGCTATTCTTCAGGTAATGGACTGAAAAGCATCCTGTGTTAAATGTAGCCTGCAATTTCTAGAATACCTTGCCATATCCGAGACTGTTAGTTCCGTGCTACTTTATTCTCCAAGAGTTAGCTGAGGAATTTGGAAAGTGCTATATGTAAAAATGCAGGATGTTTCAAAATGAACATATAGGTTTTAAGGCTTTGTAACATTGATTATAATCAACTTACAATAATAAATAATTCTTTAAATGAAAGAGCAACTCATAGTTTTGTTTTTATACCTATGCACAAAGGGAAGAATACGGAATGACCAAGAGTGATTGAAGAAAATATTGAATGAGTGTGTCTTTCACCTGTAGCTCCAAGACATCAGTTCAGAAGGCAAGTCGTGAATTAGCAATTCCAGTGGCCTCAGTATGGAGACTTTAAAGGAGGTGCTTAAAACTATGTACCGTCTGCAGTTGTTACAAGCTCTAAGCCTACAGACCACAATTTACATGACAATTTTGCAAATGAAATGTTGTTGCATGACGACGAAGATTTTCTCAATCGTGTTATCTTCAGTGATGAATTGACGTTTCACCTAAGTGTAAATGTGAACATCATTTAACGTGCACATCTGGGGTCTGAAGTTCCGCACGAGATGGTACTACCAACTGACCTACCCAACTTCAGAAACAGCATTGTTGCAACATTTACTCCAGACACACTGATAGTGGCTTGGGAAGAACTCACCTATGAACTTAATATGCGATCATTGAACACTCGGAAGAAAAACTGTTACTTGTAAGAAGAACTGTTTGACTATGTCAGTCATTTGATATATTATTTATAGTTGTAAGTTGAATGTAATAAATGCTACAGAGCCTTAAACCTGTCTATTCAGTTTGAAACACACTGTATAAATATTTTTACTAAAATGTTCTGAAGTGGAGCATTTGCATCACAAACATGCCCTCCCTCAGATAGCTCTGGATCCATATACTTGACAGGCACCTGTCAAAGGGGAACCGTGGAAATTTTAAACTGGAGTGTCCATTTGTCCCCTACCTGCCTCTCATCTTGTCAACTGAGCTACATTGCTCCTCCCTCTTCCTCCATCATTGTACAGTGCAATCGAAAAGTCGCGCACATGAAAATAAATGTCTACAAATAGGACTCGTATTGCATTCATTCTATCAGCCACCTTAAGATGGTACCACAAGTATTACATACAACAGTCAACACCAGTGTTATGGTTACAGGTGACATTATGTCTGTAATACTGCAAAGTTTATTGCTTGATAAGCATGTAATTTTGCCGAGAGCAATGAGTTTTCGTCCTTCCTATGCACATATTGTAGACATTTCATGAAAAATATCCAAATGCCACATGCAATAATAATATTAATTACATGTTTCTGGCAATGCAGATCAGTTGGAGACAAAGTGAGAACATGGAGACGGGTCATTTTGAAACATGACTGAAGAGATAGATGTGACAGTGTGTTTTCCTTCAAAAAACTTGAGGAGATTACTTTCCCAATCTCAGATTTTCTATGTGAGTGATAAGAAAGTGATGAACAGACAAAATTTTGTGCACATCATGTTCGTAGTGTGCAGAAGGTGGGCTGGGGGGGAGAGAGAGAGAGAGAGAGAGAGAGAGAGAGAGAGAGAGAGAGAGAGAGAGAGAGAGAGATTTTATCAAACTGTACATGGTTTAAGTGCGATTTTTTTGACATCCTTGGAATTGCAGAATGGGAACGTGTTTTCTTCACTGATGAGGTATCATTTGATCTGTGTGGATATGTGATTCGTTAAAATACAAGATATGTGATTAGTTACAACACAAGAATTTGCTCAACTGAAAATCCACGTCTTTCATGAAGACACCTTGCCCAGTCAAAAAATAGGTGTATGGTGCGCCATATAGTGTCTGAAAATAGTGGGGGCGAATTTTTTTTTAGCCGCAGTGAACAATGTTGTTTATTGAGACATCATTATGCCATTTATTTTGCTTCTGGAGGCTGATCAGTGTTATTGTTGGTGGCAAAAGGACAATGCCACTTGTCACACATCTAATGAAACAAATCATTTCTTCAGTGAATGTTATGGTGATTGACTCATCTCTAAAGTCTTATTGCCTCCACATTTTCCCAATTTGTCTCCAGACTTCTTGTGAGACTATCTTAAAGGAATGCCAATGTGTGTGTGGCTACATGCCTGGCAGAACTGAAGAATAATGTAATGATGGAGCTTAACGTCATCAGTGAAATGTACTCCACAAAATGGCCTCGAGCGTGGTAAAATGAGTTGTGCATGTGTTGCTGAACAGGGCAACTATCTTCAAAATATGTTCACGACAATATGTGTGAAGTTATTCACTTTAATGCATGTGACTTTTTGACCACTGTTTACTTGCTTCCTACTACATTGCACTAGTATTACACTTCAGCTACAAAAATGGTAACCAAAAATAGGAAAATGATACTGGCGATCCCTCGTTTTGAAGCGACGCATATGACCTGCACTAAAGACAAGAAAGAGCTTTCTTCGAACAACTGAAACAATTACATCACCACCTTCCCCTCACCGAATAGAAGTGTGACGAAACAACGCAACTGGAAGTAATAGCCAAGACAAAAAAAAAGAACTTGCTGCAAGTTTCCAGATATCCTGCCAGATGTGGAGGACTCTGAACAGCATGCAAACTGGAGTGACAAGGTGCAAACAAAACTTGAAGTGATGGGGCTAAATTACTGGAGATACAACCTGCGAGAGTGGAGAACTTAAAAATGCTGAACGCCTCTTTGTCTGCCAGAAGTTGCCTGAAGTCTGCATGCTGGCGACCGGGTTTTATCGGATGTTCCAGCAATTGATATTGTTGAGTTCTGGGCCTCAAAATGAGTTTAACGTTTACAAAGTATTGTGTATATATTTGTATTTGAATTTGTAAATAACTGTACTGTCTATCCTGGATACGAAAACAAAAATGGAATGGGTTGGATCAGGGAAGGAAATAGGCCATGCCCTTTCTTAAAGAACCATTCAGGCATTAACACACAGGGATCTGTGGAAATGATAGAAAACGTGAACTTGGATGGAAATTGTGTGGTTTGTGTTGCCTCCAAAGCCACTTGACTTACATTTGTAATGTGAGTCCTAGTCTTCTGTTCTAGATGACTGAGTGAGTTTTGAAATTCAAACTATGGCTCTGATCAGTGAAACTTATTATTAACTACAGTGCAGAGATCTTCTTGTGGGGTATGGTTGCCCATCTCTCCAAAAGATTAATGTCCTGTGTGCCATATTAAAACTTTGATTAAAAGAATATTTTTGCTTCAATGTAGAAAATTCATCCAAAAATGTTCAAAGTTTTGTGATTGCCACTGATGTTACAAAGTTATCCATTTTTATTGTTTGGAGATGACTGTGATTCTTGTACTTGTTACAATAATTTTTATTTCCAGAGACACATTTATGGTTTTAGTTTACTGGTTTTGGTCTGAAGATTACCATTTGTGATGGTCACACATGTAGTCTAAAAATGTAAAAGTGATTGTTTCTGGACACAAAAAAATCATTGGTGTGTCACTAGCTTTTCTAGGTATAAAAACCAGATTGATAATCGAAAAGGGTGTAAATTAAGCAAATGTATGGCTTGCTGTATCATTGTGCTGTAGTTGCAAGGAATATATGAAGTATGCTGTTGTTCAGTATTGTGAATGAGAATTCGCATGAGTACATCTACTAATTAATGTTTGTGCATACCTGGTTCTTGAGCATTTTGTCTGAGCCATACATGTATTAATACTATTAACTTTCATGTGTTTATTAATAGTCTAACTGTTGTTTCAGAGCTGATTGTTGTTAAAATTGTGGTATTACAGTCCACATTGCTCCACAATTTTTCATACAATATCATACAGAATATGAGAAAGAAATTTCATTGCAGAAGTTTCTGTGGCACATTCAATAGTACGGTTTGGGTTTCCATTTGAGTTGATCCAGTTCATGTGCACAATATTTTGAATATCGATGTAGATGTAGTTTCATCATTGTGTACTTGCTGCCTGACTGCTGACAGACAGTTGCTTATCTGCCTCAGATTTTAGAAAACTCTGTAGGCTAAATTTTACAAGATTCTTTTGCCAGACTTGGTGATTCCTCAGTTTCTGTGGTGGAAGCCAAGTTGGTGTTGCATTTTCTTTCCACTTTCATAGTTGTATTCACCAGTTGCCGAGTGTAAATTTTTTTGCTCACCATTTGTACTCCAACCAAACTGTTTGTTTGCTAACCCCCAGAACTTGGAAATCATTGAAAGACTGCTACAAAAGTACTCCATTTAATGCACTTTACTCCCATGACAGAATTAAAGGTTTGCTTTTATAAAGATAAAGTCAATATAGGCATTCAATACCTAGGTTTATGCCACATATTGTGCCTACATGGCACGTCATATGTGGGACAGGCCAGTAGAACAGTAGAGGAGATTGCTATGAACATAAGTGACACACACGACTGAAATAACCAAAATGGATAAGCTGTCTTTAAGCATTGTGCAATATAACTGTAAAATAAAAGATGTCAAATGTTAATGGTATGAGTTGTGTGTGTCTTGTTCGGAAACAAATTTATTTCATTCACTTGTGGTACTTGCTGTTGACGACAGTAATGCCGACTTTACTCTTTACTCTCAAGCCTGCATTCAGTACTGCTTGGATCTGTCTTGAGTTTGTTTCTCTGGCAGTGATGGCTGTAAAGTAAAAGGGATACACTGCAGTACTGATATGTTTACTGATGTGGGCTTACCTGATGTGCACGTCGTGTACGAGTTCACTGAATATGTTTATTCCCACAATTCGGGCATGGGTGGTAGTGAAAGCGTATACTACTGTGAACTGTAGTGTGGCAGTCCCTAGTCAAATGACTGAAATAGTCTCCACTTCTCCCAAGTGCACAGTTTTATTTGTCAAATAATAGCAAAGTAAAGACAGTTTGATCAGTCATTCAGTATTGTGCACAAGAATGACTTCTTCACCTCCGCTGGATACCGGCAAGTGTACTATTGGAGAACAAGAGTGACAGATGTGCCCTGGCCACCTCTCTTTCTGGTATTCTGTACGGACTGCTCGGCTCTGAGACTGAGGTGTCGTGTGCATGCCCTGCACGGTCCCCGTGTGTTGCAGCTGGCGATGACAACCAAGGCCCCCCTCCCCCCTCCCCTAGCAGCCCCCCTCCCAGTGCTCCGTCCCCGGAACCTGCGGCCGAAAACCCACCCCCCACAGCGGCTGCCCCACCGAGGGCGGAGACGGCTCCGAAAGGAGGTGACGAGCCCCACCCGCAGGTAAACGGTAACGCCAAGCCAACACCCTCCTCGGCAGTGCCGGATGGCACGGCACCTGGCAAGAAAGTGGAAGAGCTGTACGACATACCTGTGGGTGAGTATGGAAATCGACAATTAGTTTGATGTGTATCGTATAAGCATTTCTAATTCATTTTTTCTCTGTACTTTCTGGTTGGTGCTCTTCAAAAATAGCATGGTGGTATTATCAGCAGACTGGTATCTAATTTTAATACAGTTTTTGACAAGTGACTGTTGCCATGAGATTCTATAATTCCTTAAATAAATATGCGATAATGGCAACAATCCAATTGTTCTGTATTATATGATGGATGGAATAATAGACATATTATTATGTAGGGAATGTGTCTGCTGGTGATCCCTATCACTGCTACATTCTAGAGTTCTTACCATTTACTGTGCAGCATCTGTTTCACAGTTCCCTGACCTGTTATTTTCCTCAAGTAAAAAGAACAGATGACTTTGGTTAATAGGTTGTTCAGCTACTTTATCAGGCTGTATATGCCCCAGGACAATCGGGAAATGAAGGAAAAACTCAGGAATCTTTTCATCCGGGAAAAATTTGGGAATTTTTCATTCATTGGTTTACTTTTCAGTTAAATTTTAGTAATTTTGGCTGGTATAAACTGATACTGCAGCAATAAAACATAAAAGACACAGCTATTGACAACAGCAAAACACAGTGGACACAAAAGTGTCTGCTGGCAGCAAAATGTGCCCAAGGCCTTTAGGGCGAAGATTACACAGTACTTCGTAATAACAAACTGCTTTCGATGAGCATGACATTACAACTGTTTACATTTCTAACAGGTCGCAGTAAATATTGCAAATGGCGGTTTGAGAAGTGTTGCGTTCAAAGTGATTTTTTTTTTTTTAATGCAAGATGAATTACGTAGCATGTGAGACTGTGCGATGAATTTCTTAAATGTGACGTGGACTACAATTGGCTGAAAAAGCGCATTGCAGTTTCAGATTCAGTGCTTCAGAAGCTACTGTGCTGTATATGGTGGAGTTCATATTTATACTTTCATAATACGAAAATATGCAATGTATCTGTTGCAGTGCATCAAAGATCTTTCCAAAACACATGGTTTTTGTTTCCTGAAGTTCCAGGAAGTTCTATGTCAATGTATACCAGAGAACTGATAAGTTTTATAGCTCCGAGGAAAAGTATACAGTCACTTAACGCGGAAAAATTTACTTTCACCAGGGCCATAGCGTATTTTCACCCTGCAAAAAGTGTATTTTCCCTTGCAAAATCCTGGAAAAATCTGGGGATTTTTGTTTTTCTTGTCCGCATATTCACCCTTTGTACAAAATGTATTGTGCACTTCATAGGAGACACTTTTTATTATGCCTTGCATCTAGTGCTGATGGCAGTTCAACCTCCTTGATAAATTGCATTATGTTTTCCCAGTAGCACAAAACACTAGTTAAGACTCTTTGCCAGACATTACATACACTAACGTTATAAGCCTAACCACTTAAAACTGTTCTTATCAATTACTATTTGTGACTGATGCAGCCATCTGCACAGACTGAGAGCTGATCCATCATTCCACTATGTCCACCTCAGAGATGGACCATCACTCAAATGGTTCAAAGATCAGTACCATCAATGCTACTTTGAATTTATTTTTGTATGCATTTGTGAGTGAGTGGGTTACAATACGATCTCCACTTGTTATTGTAAAACTGCATTTGGTATGATTTTTATTTCACTTTTATTATTCATTCCCCTTATTGTGTGGGTGCTGAGCATCCGAAAGAATTTAGAATGGGGTGCGCAAGTACTGTAGCACCCACAGTCAGAGCCCCCTGAAAGAGGGTCAGTCTCGCATCACACTTGTTGTAAATATTTTCCGAGCCAGTCTTGTTTAACCTAATCTGTATGAAAAGATCAAACTACTAAAAAAATGATGATTAGAATGAGAACAATAATTATTCTTGTGAGCAAATAGTTATACATAGCCATATAACAGTAATTTGTTGCTGGAAACCACTTGCTAGAAAATATTATTTTGTATATCTTGAATCTCACTCTCTTTCCTGTTGGTTTCTTTCAATACTCATGTCCAGGGAGCTACACATAAAGCAAGTTTCTGGAACAGGTAAAAGTAAAATACATATCTAATTACACAACAATACATTAGTAAGGAACTTCCCAAAATGTTGAACTCTCCTCCTACTACAGAAAGTGCAGACGGGCTCTGAAATGTCAATAATGGTGCACTGAAGCAACACAAAGTCGGGTTTATACATTTTTCTGTAATGCAGCTGCCTCTTCTGTCATTGTGTTAGGTCAGTTTTGTCAAATTGGAAGACAGGCAAGATTATTCACTGTTCAACTTGTTCTTTGAGTAGGAGTTTATTTGTGCTGCAATGCCAATTAACTGTTGTTACGATTTCTTTCTAAATTTGTTCTACAGCTTTCTTGTACAACCAAGGTTTCCCATTATCCCTACAATGTACTGTCTTTGACTTTATGTAGTTAATAATTGAGCATTATAACAAATAAGTGTTGCATTTTGGAAATAACATTTATTGTTGAATGTATAACATGTTCGTATTAACTTTTTATGTACACAGCATATCTGTTCCCAGGGTGACTAACAGTAGACCATATGACTCAGAAACCTTGTCAGTGTTAACAGTAAGACTTGTTTGTGCAGAAATTATTAAAATTGTTTCTGTATTGAGATTTATTACATAACTGAACCATACCATAGCCATAATTTAGTTAGTGTATAAAGCACACGTTTTTTCCTTGTGTTATCAGAGAAGTAAATCCCTGAATGAGTAGTATTCCTAAATATGTCCCATCACGAAGTGACCTCTAGGCATGAAAGATTGATTCTATTGCTGAATTTTAAGTATGGAAAGAGATGAAGATGAAATGCAAATCGACCACTTACATGCAACCTGTAATATTACGCTCCCACACATCACTATTAAAATTTCTGTCTCTGCACAAGTTTTGAAAGCTTCGTGAGGCGTGAGATACAAAAGAAAAACTTTTTACTTATCTTCTTTTTCTCTTATTGTTGGCTCCAATTTTTTGCATCTAGGGGTACATTCTTGTGGCTGAAATTTTGATTTAATGTTGTGGGTTCCTGATGACTGAATAAGATTTTGCTGTATTATTCTTGAATTTTATTCTTTGTAACATTCTTCAATATCACACAGACTACACAATATCCACGTCTATCACACCACAAATTACATTATTAGTGACACAGTCAAAATGCGTCTGATTCCATCAGAACCATGCCCACTACTAATAACATTCTGCGGTACTCACAATATTCCAAAGAGTTTACGAAGCGAAAGAGTTTACATACTTTCTTGAATATATCATTATTCAGAAATAAATTTAATAATTAGCATTATATTGTGCAATTAATAACATTAATTTTAAATAGGTCCGATATTTCGTAATTTCAAATATTTTTAAAAGAAGAATAATTGTAACTGTTCATACATGTCGCTTGTAACAAATTAATTTATTTTTATACATTCCAGCCTGAAATATAGCACATCATACACAGAATCAAATGAAGTTCATTCAGTTAAACAGCTGATACAATGTTCACCTATAGAATAATCGATGGTAACATTGTATCTGTCATTTCTATTAAAAGGGGGTGGGGTGGAGGGCAATGTTAGAGGAGGGTGTCCCATTACAAACTGCAGTGTATGACATAATGACTGAGAAACAGCAAATAACATAATATTAACTGCACCATGTTCTAAATATTTTTATTAATGCTGAAGATTAGATGGGTAGATCACATAACTAATGAGGAGGTATTGAACAGAATTGGGGAGATGTAGAGTTTGTGGCACAACTTGACTAGGAGGAGGGATCGGTCGGTAGGACATATTCTGAGGCATCAAGGGATCAGCAATTTAGTATTGGAGGGCAGCGTGAAGGATAAAAATCGTAGAGGGAGACCAAGAGATGAATACACTAAACAGATTCAGAAGGATGTAGGTTGCATTAGGTACTGGGAGATGAAGCAGCTTGCACAGGATAGAGTAGCATGGAGAGCTGCATCAAACCAGTCTCTGGACTGAAGACCACAACAACAAAAAATTGATGAAAATCTGATTTTAAAAATAATGGCCACAAAACTTAATTCACATTCAGTGTTGTAAACATCATCACACAGCTATCAAGGTGGAGCCTATTGGAGATGATAACATAAAATTCTGCTGATGACTTGTTGTTATATTGGAACTTATGTGAGTAAGAACCCTCAGATGACTACAGATGAAGCAACCTTTTCTCTTTATCTCACTGCAGAGTTCATGCTCACATTATCTGCACTACACAAATATGACAATCGAGTACTTTTTAACATTCACACTTTCTGAATATAAAATTTAGCTGATTACAGATGGCTGGAAGAAATATTTATGCCTGTTTTTCAAGCAGATGAGTGCTTCCATTTTGTTTTATAAGCTGTATGTGTAATTTGCATTTTACTGCTTATTCGAAACTTTTGCACCTTTTAATTAATATTTTACAGCAGAAGAATGTTACTGAAAATATTTAGATAAGAGATTTGCTGCTAATGACTTTCCAAAGTAAAGGCCATGCCACTAAGGTTAGCAATGAACTTGAGAGGGGATAACATTTGTCTGTTCTTGCTTCCCACAGGTGGTGACATGGCATCACAGTTAAATTTGCAAATTTAGGGAGGTGATACTAATCCTGTTTTCTGATGTGTTCTACATGCTTTAATTGTTAATTTAAGGCAAGCTAGTGATGGACTCCAGTTTCTCAAGTAGTTGTTAGCAAACTGTTTTGTAAAAATGTACCCATTTTCTCGACAGGTGCTACAACCGACAACCTCCCGCCAGGGGTCCTGTACCGTGTGAAAGCGACGTACAAGTACAATCGCGAGGACGTGGACGAGCTGTCATTCGACGTGGGCGAGATTATCAGAGTCGTGGAGTACGACGACCCGGAGGAACAGGTCTGTAATAGCGGTGGTGCCCCCATCTGGTTCCTCTTCTGTGTGGCTGTAGCATTCTGCTACTTGTAGCTGTCGGCTCAGTAAGAGTGACGGGGGAGCGTCTATTGGTGTAGAGTCTGCCATTACAGGTTTGTTGCAGGATTTTGTACTGTCCAATCTGTGTCTGGATTTTACGTGCAGTCAGTGACAACTAATGGCACTCTATTTATGCCTGATTGAATGCTGCTCCATGTTCCGCATTTCTTCTCGTAAATAATCACACTGCACCAAAAATTAGTTACCACAAGAAGACATCTCGCTAATGCTGTATAACACTATCGGATCAATAACAGCCTCAATTATGAGACAAACAAATGTTGACAAGTTTCTTTGGGTATGGAGTATCCAGCTGATGGTTAGATCCTTCAGAGCTGCCACTTTGCAGGGATGTCAATATCAAGCTTTCACTTGCTGTTCCATTTAGTCCTACACATTTTCTAGGGATTAACATTGGATGATTTAGTCTGCCATTTGAAGTGTTGTAGGCTGCTTAAGTGTTAGTTAAACAGGGAGCATGTATAAGAAAGGGAAATGTAGAGAGAAACTTTGTAGTTCATAGGAGCTGCGATCAAAAAATAAGGGGAATTTAATTTCACAGGCTTTAAACATCCAAATTTCAATTTTTAAAATCTTGTTAGTACACATTTATCTGATGTATGCTGGCATTTTCATCTGTTCTGAATATTTACTTTATTGTTGACAGTCGAGAAGGTTAAAAGCAGTGTAAAGTGCCTTAAGACTTCTTACTTTCAAAAAAAGATAGATCAAAGAATGTACATTAAATTGTGCTTGAAAAATGGAATAAAGTGCAGTACTGCATTCAAAACGCTGACTGTGGCTCCTGGTGAATATGCTATGAGTAAGACAAGGTTTTATGAGCGGTATAAATGTTCCAAAGTGGGTTGAGAAGATTTTGAAGATGACAATTGTCCGAGATGGCCTAGCACATAAATTACTGATGACAATGAGGAAGAAATGAAGAAAATGATTCAGGAAAATTGTTGAATCACCACCAGAGGGGTTGCTCATGATATCGGCATATCCTTTGGCTCATGACAAGCAATTTTTTTCTATATTTTTTTTTCAGCATGAAATGTGTAGCACCAAAGTTTGTTTTGAAATTATTGAGGTTCGACCAAAAATGACATCGCATACAATAGACACTGCTCAGGAATTGATGAATGAAGTAACGATGATCCAGAACTTCTAATTATAAAGAAGGTTATAACAGGTAGCAAAACATGGATATATGGGTATGATGGCATAACTGAGGCCTAATCATCCCAATCGAAACTGCCAAAATTGAAAAAAATTAAAGTTGAATTACGTGTAAGGGTTCCTTTCATTATTTTCTTCAATTAAAATGGGATAGTCCATCATGAATTCCTGTCTCATGGTCGTACTGTCAATAAGGGATACTTCCTGGGAGTTACGTGCTATTTGCCTCAAGCAATCTGAATGCATCATAATACTGCTCCTACTTGCACATCGATGCTTTTTCATCACTTTTCGGCAAAAACAAAACCATTATGTTGCCTCAACCACTGTATTTGCCATGGCCTCCTGCAACTTCTTTCTATTCCTAAGACTGAAGACAACCATGAAAGGGCCTCATTTTATATTAACTTCTTAGTTTTATTTTCCTTTAAGCATAAAATTATGCATTCCCTGTGATAAAAGTGTGGCAGAATGTGCATAAAACATTCTCTCTAATGCACTTCATTCCACCAGAACCTTTAGATATTTCATTCATGTAACTGTGTAGTGGCATATATACTGATAAAATGGCCTGTTACTCTATGTACTGATGTTGCTATTAACCGGACAGTCTCTTTGTTCACTCTCCAGTTCAGTATCAGTTAAGTTTAGCTTTTGGTGGTACATCATTGTATGGCTTTCGCAATTGCATTTCTAATTTGCAACATTCCATACTTTTGTAGAAAGTTATCATTTTTAATTGTCTACTTGATTCCACCTCGTGAGGAGTCCCTTCATGGTGGTATAGATAGTGTTAGGTGCCCATAAAATAAAGGAATTGACAACTCCACTGTACACTTGAAAGAACACACTGAAAGATGATAAGTGTTCGACAAAGAAATTTTCAAATGTTTGACAAAAATTAAACACTTTCAATCTCACGATACTGACACATATGGCACAGATTTGTACCATATTCTGTTTGTGTGACTGCATGATACTCATTTGTAAAATATTGTTAATGTTGTTTTGCTGAGGACATGAAGTCATTAATATAAAACTTTAATTTATTACATGTTGTATATAACATCTATATAATTGTACCTTTGGGGCCAACAGTGATTTTACTATGATGATATCATTTTTTTGTCACATTTCTTTTCTATGGTGACTTCCAGGGTAACAGCATATCCCCATGTTACTTTGAATGATATATTATGCAGCTTTTTTAATACCAAATATTTAATTAATGTTACTGGTACTGGTTTTAAATAGCTGTGCACTCCAATAAATAAAAAAAAGGTATCTGAAATTTATGATTTCTGGATGGCAGATTATCTTAGATGACAGAAAACGATATTTTTAGTAAGTGGTGCATAAATTAACACATCTCACTTCCACTGTGCACCTTTCTTTCATCACCTGCCCCCCCCCCCCCCCCGTTCCTCAACTGCTGTGCTCGTGATAGCAACCCAGAAACTCATTTCTAGTAGACTTAATTTTATTCTCTAGAAATAGTAGCAGGGGCTAAGAGGCTCAAAATTGAGCATTGTATTAGACTAGAGAGGGCAAGATATCCTGGAATCTGAGCACTGTTCATCCTCAGTCAAGCTCTGATTCTTTCACTAAGTTCAACATGAATCCCCTTACTGTATTTTCTCGGATAAAATGTATCTGGACTTTTTCTGTACTATGTGCCCTCTCTTTTGGTTTTGACTTCCATCTAGTGCTCACAGACCTCTTATTACACACTGACCTTACACACAGACTCATTGTTAACAGAAAATCTGTTAATGCATCACAGTACTGCCCCACAATACATGCTGCAGTATGTAAACGAATGCTTCTGGTAAGAGGCTGCCCGCATGGCTAATTCCCAAAACTGTCCAGTCTGACCAAGGCAGTATCCATCCCATCCCAGTGATCTACTATTTAAGGGTCAATTCTTTCAAAAGCCAGTGCTGTAGAATAAGTGCAGACACAGATTGAATATTTACTGCTACTGGCAAAACAAAATATTGCTTGAACAAAACCTCATACATTAAAAGAAATGTGTTTAGTATTTTCCACTAAAACCTCAGAAGCCTCATAAATAAAAAAGGTGACTGTCTTATATCCATTCAAGAAAATGAAAGGGTAGATGGAATTTCAGCAGACTTGTTGTGCATACCAGAACAGATCTATTTTGACAGATGAAGGTCTTCAAAATGTTTCCAACCCTTCAGGTTAATGAAGAAAGACTCTTAAGCTCTGTAAAGCAGTTGGATACAGTTTTAATAAGATCATGCAGATGTTCCTGGAGAATCATTGTTTGTGGAGGCTTTAACATCAGTTTTCTGTCGGATGGTACTGACTAAGGGCACCTAAGTTGTTAATGTACAGCTATGCATTATTTTCCTCAGTAAACTTCCCAAGAGGATTGAGCTGGCCTCTTGTCGCCGAGCGGTTCTAGGCACTTTAGTCTGGAACCACGCGGCTGCTATGGTTGCAGGTTCGAATCCTGCCTCGGGCAAGGATGTGTGTGAACAAAATAGTGCAACAGCTATTGACAATTAGGTTTTAGACCAAACAGTCTGCATTTATTTAGCACTAACGTCAATAGTAAATGGTTTATCTTACCATGGCAGACAGTTGTTAATAATAAAATACCCTTAAGAGCCAAAGAAACTGGTACACTTGCCTAATATTGTGCAGGACCCCCGCCAGCATGCAGAAGTGTCACAACATGATGTGGCACAGACTTGACCAGTGTCTGAAGTAGTGCTGGAGGGAAGTGACGCCATGAATCCTGCAGGGCTGTCCATAAATCCATAAGAGCACAAAGGGTGGAGAGCTCTTCTGAATAACATGTTACAAGGCATCCCAGATAAGCTCAATGATGTTCATGTCTGGGGAGTTTGGTGGCCAGTGGAAGTGTTTAAACTCAGAAGAGTCTCTGTAGCAATTTGGGACGTGTGGGGTGTCGCATTGTCCTGCTGGAATTGCCCAAGTCGTCCTGAATGCACAACGGACATGAATGGATGCAGGTGATCAAACAGGATGCTTATGTATGTGTCACCTGTCAGATCGTATATAGATGTATCAGGGATCCCATATCGTTCCAACTGCACAATCCTCATGCCATTGCAGAGTCTCCACCAGCTTGAAAGTCCTCTGCTGACATGCAGGGTCCATGGATACCTGTACACATCCATCCACCGGATACAATTTGAAATGAGACTTGTCCAACCAGGGAACATGTTTCCAGTCATCAACAGTGCAATGTAGGTATTGATGCAGCCTGGCAACGTGTAAAGCTTTGTGTTGTGCTGGGTACATGAGTGGGCCTTCAGCTCCGAAAGTCCATACCGATGATGTTTCATTGAATGGGTCGCACGTTGACACTTGCTGATGGCCCAGCATTGAAATCTGCAGCAATTTGCAGAAGGATTGCACTTCCGTCATATTGAAAGATTCTCTTCAGACGTCATTGGTCCCGTTCTTGCAGGATCTTTTTCCGGCCGCAGCGATGTCGGAGATTTGATGCTCTACCAGATTCCTGATATTCACGGTACACTCGTGAAACAGTCATATGGGAAAATCCCCACTTCACCACTACCTCAGAGATGCTGTGTCCCATTGCTTGTGCACCAACGTTAACACCACACCATGTTCAAACTCATTTAAAGAGTTGAAACTGCATTACCACCAGTATGGTAAAAATCTCCAATCTGATATTAAAAAAGCAAAACTCGTGTAGGAAGGTAGAAGATGAGGTACTGACGGAACTAGGGCAGGCCGTGGGTCATGATGGCCTGCTGAAGGAAACAATCCCAGGTTTGAGTCCCAGTCTGGCCGACAGTTTTAATATGCCAGGCAGTTCAAAACTTGTGTATTTTACCACAAAAATATGTTACTCCAAGAATAAGCCAAAAACTATTTTAATCGTAATTAAAAATGAAACAAACAATTTAGTGACCATTATGAAATTCATCCCCTAGCTAAGATCTCTGCAGAAATGGTTACACTTGCAAACCATCAAGCAACAAATTCTGTTGTTACTTCCTCACATTGGTAGCAGACATTGCACCCACTAACAAACAAAAAAATGCACACTAGTTAGATTTACTTGTACAGACGCTCCATGTACCACCAACAAATATTAGTTTGAAAAACACAACCCCTAAGAATATTTGCAAAATTCATCAGATCACCAAAAAGTAGTAAATCTGCTGGCTGTGGTGGTGTTTCTAGCAGAATATTTAATTCTTGTTAAAACATGAACATAGAAAGTGGTGTAAAAAGTGACTTGATAGCATTACCCGTAAGTTATTCTTGAAGCGAATGTACAGCTCTGAGCGTATTTCATAAAAGACGTAAATACCGCGTAATAACAGCCATTTGCAAAACTGGAGACATGGAAACCACCTCCAATTACAGATCTATCTATTACCTTCCAGTCTTTGTGAAAGCGTTTGAGACAGTGACCTATGGTAGAATACGTTTTCATTTAAGTGAGAAGAACTTGTCTGCTGTCCCTCCCATTGACTTTCAGGAAGAAATCTCAGTAGATACAGGAATACCTGACCTGACAAATGATGTCATGGCAGAGCTCAAAAAGAAAAATTGTTCTGTTGGAAAATTCTGTGATATTTCCCAAAGCCTTTGATTCTGTTGATCACAGAATTCTACTTTATGAGACAGACCTAGTGGCCAGTACTCACCGTGAGTAAGCAAAATATTTACTTTTTTATGGTGTTGGAATTATTAATTCTGTTTCTTCTGAGGAAGGATAGGTTCCCCCTTTTGTGGGGAGGTGAGCAAGATGATGAACACTGTGCCATGAACTGTCACTTGATCTGTGGATTGTATTGGTAACCCATACTCAGCTCCTGCAAATGATGAGGATATCCAACAACTTATGACCATGATGCCTAGTGATTACACAGGAAGCATGTGCAGACTGTTTCTATCAACTTTACTACTGATGTCAGAAGTGTGTTGTAGCTAAACGTGATTATTTTGAAGAATAGGAAAGGTTTTTTTAACTATTGTTTCCTTTATTTTCTGAGACCATTCATTGAACTTATATTTATGAATAATACTGTTGTTTTTCACCAGTCATTAATCGCTGTCAACAACTTTATAAGAAATTAAATGTACTGTTAGGGTATTGTCAGTATGCTCAACATTTCAAAAGAGCCATGTACATGTTCTGTACCACAACACTTTCTTCCTCAATGGAGAGCTGTGCCAAAAAATGTGAAGTCGACTTTGACACTGGTATCTCCAACATCTGATACTATCTGTAATGTAAAAGTTGTAAAGCTTAAGCATTTATGGTGAGCCGTAACATGTAACTTCCAGGTGAGATTCTTATCAATATGGTTATTGTGAATAAAACAGTCTATTTCACCAAATTGATTGATTGATTTATTATGCTATTTTGGATATGTCAGATCTACAATTAAGATAAAAGGAACATAAAGAGTGACAGGTGTTTGTTGTACAACATTAAAAAAAAAATATTTTTAGAAAGTTCACTCACCGAAAAACTTACAACTTGCAAAACAAGGTTCCATGTCATTCGTAAAATCTATGCCTAATTGAGGTGTCAGCTAATATGAAGACATTCATTGTAGCAACATGTGGACCTAGACAGAGCTGTGTTCCAAAATATTTGAATTTAACAATCAGATTTGCTTTTATTCTTTACAGTCTGTTTTAAAAATCTACACATGTTACAGTATTGTTTGGCTAAGTTTTAGTTCACAGTTTTTTTATTTATTTGACATGTGTAATTATAACAACAATTAATAATTAATACTCCCCATTATGTTCATGCAAAATATGTTTAATACTGAAGTACATACAGCTGTTGTATAGAAAATACTGTATAACACAGTCAATTAATACTTGTTAAGTTTAAGCAAAGTCCACACGGACTAATTGCCGCCATCTGTAAAGTTAATGTCATGAATATCCAACTATATTCATTTGTTGCCATTTATAATTGAGCTTTGTATGTTTATAATTAAAAGAATGTCTGTCTTTTTTACAAGAATGAAGTGAACAAGGAGAAAAAGAAGATAAAATAAAATTTGAAGGCAACCACCTCACACTAGCTCCACCCATCTTCATATAATTTTTTAACTCTGTCATTAGTTGATGCCATTATTAGAGCTTTACGATTGACAATGAACCTTTGTTTTGCAAGTTCTAAGTTCAGTAAACTTTATTAAATATATTTTTTAACTTATTGTAGCTTAGTGATGTACAACTTGTTGCACTTTATGTTCGTTTACTCTTAATTGCAGATAACTGATGAAAGTAGTAGCCAAAAATGGCATAAAAATAAAGCAGTTTATTTGCCAATCTTAGACAGTTTTTTCACAAAAGTATCATAAGTCCATTTGCAGAGAACCAGTTATTAATTCTTATAGCCTTAATTATAATTCATGAAATGCAAGCAGAGAGAGAGTCAGACATCTCAGGTGCTTAGTGGTGTATCATTTATACTGGGTGGTTATAATTAATGTCCAGCTACTTGTGGAGATCCAGTGTGAGCCGTAATTATCATATGAGAAAGAAACTTGGCAGATGAGCTAATGTAGAACCAATTTACACTGGAAAAAGAAATAGCTCCAATGTTGGCCACCAGGTGCAAATCTGCTGCTGTACATCTGCAAATTGTGTAAATGGCAGTTAATAATAAAATCAACATTATGACTCTCATTCATTTGACCGTTTCTGCCCATGTCCCGTTTCTAATCCATTGCATATGGAAACATTTCTACAGGTCTTTCTTGCATTCACAGTAGACTTGGCCACTGTTTCTACTTTTCGATACAGTGTATCGATACATGGAACTGTTTCAGTGTTTTGGAACAGCTGTGGTTCACTGTTTCGAAACAGTGGTGTTTCATTCCGCCCCTGTCTCAGATAACCGGACCAGATTCGATCTCGAGCCAGACGCAGAAACTGTATCGTTGTTTCAAAATAAGGCTGTTTCAATCCACCTGTGCTTGGAATGGACTAATTGTATCGAAACAGTGATGTTTCATTCTGCTCTGTGTCGGACGAGATTTGGGCTAGGCACAGGTACTGAAACACAATGTACCACTTCATGAAACACTTTCAAAAGTGTCGAAATCTTTTTGACAAGCAATAGCAGGAAGCTTAAGATATCCGAAAATAAAGCTTCATTTCTAGCTGACTGTCCTATTCTGAAATGGCGTAACATCTGCTTTATAAGCACTAACCAAGCAATAAAACAACGCATACTGTTTACATTCAAAATAATAAATATGTGAAAATCATTCAGTTAAATTACACTTTTTTTATAACATACGCTTCTCTGTTTACGTACAGTAATCATATTAAGAAACGCAAGTAAGCCTACAACATTTTGAATAAAAAAAGGCGTAGAGTGACAGTTATTAGACATATACATAAATTTGATGTAGGTATAATTGCAAGCAATCTCTCTGACAAATCACTGATAGTGTAATGGTGAACGGGAAGGACTAGGAAGCATGGTGAATTTATAGTAACGGTTCAAAACACCTTGAAAGACAAATTTTTTCTGTTATATTTTGTTATTTATTCAAATTACTTGGCATTATTTGTGAGTCTATAGTCACTGAGCCTATTATCCACAATAATTCCCTTTGTGTGCATGGAAATTAGCAGGATGGGTATATTAACCATAATAAATGAATGTGGTAATCCTAGTTGCATATCCGTTGTTCCTGCAGTTTGCTTCCACCTCCAGTTCCGTTCGTGGTGGTTCTTCTATCTTCAGCTATGGCTGTCCTCAGCCAATTGAAAAGTATGAAAGTCACACAACACAAAAGTAGCGCATTTGCTGCAGGAAATACAAAACTGGCAAGACGCCTAAGTGATAGTTTCATACTTTCTGCAATATGATCAGCGCTCTCGCACCTCATTTGTGTTTATATGGACATACTTATACGGTAGACATTCAAGATGATAAAATGTGTAGGTTTATTAGATTATGAAACACAAACTGTTTCACTGTTTCGAAACAGCGTATCGAAACATTACAGTGTACTGTTTCATTTGTTTCGAAACAGTCTCTAATTCACAGCAAAATATCTGTCAAGTTTCACTGTCATTCAATGATTACGGTCCACACTGGACCTCCGTGAGCAGCTGCACTTTAATTATAGCCACCCAGTATAGAACAAGAACAAGATGGCAACCGGTATTAAACCCAGCCAGTACACCGGTAGTGATTATTCCACATTCTGAAGAGGTTGTTTCATTGTGCACACTCCCTGGGTTCCTTATTGCAACATTATGCATTCTTTTACATGCATTCCTATTCTATTTCAAATATTGCCGTAGTCATAAAGAATGTTTGGAGACTAATAGAATGGGTTTTGTTGTGTTCCAGGAGGAAGGCTGGCTGATGGGCGTGAAAGAGGGTACAGGAGAGAAGGGCATGTTCCCTGCCAACTTCACGAGGCCGCTGTGAGGTGGCCGCTGCCGCACGGATCTGTGACGGCAGCTTCCGGCCTCGCGGCGCGGCTCGGCCGGCAGTTCCTTGGCCGGCCGGTCCACTCTTGGCTCTGCTCCTGGCCCACCGCAATCCGTTTCCCGTCACACGCAAACCTGAGAATCTCTGCTTTACTCGAGAGGGCCTGTCCACCTCTATACTACATGTGACTTTCCCTGCTGCCACGGTGCAGACAAAACTGTGTAAATGGTGCAGAGTGACATCATTCTATGATTACAACTTGTTAGTCAATTGCAGGATGACAGATCCTCTGAAGGTGAAGTTCTGAAAATGTTGGTCAGTTTTAAAAGGCAGTATAGTTTCACTTAGTTATTGTATGTGTTAGAGAGAAATATTGTCAACCCATTGAATTTTCGGAGGAGGGTTCTTACCTCCTAGACGACAAATGTCACGTATGAAAAAAGGACAAGTAAGCATACATTTTAATGGAGTTGTTCTTTTAGTTTTGTTTAACATGCTCTGCTTGTATTGGCTACATTCTGGTGCCGTGTTGTTATATTTGGTTACTCTGAAGCAATCACGGTCAAATTTAAATTTCCTTTAAGAAGTTTACAGCATATTTTATCTTATTTTAATATAAATATAACTACTATGACAGCTATAAGTTTGCTGCAGGTTTTCTTATAGCTGCTCACATTGCTCAGAATACGAATCACACTCATTCTTGTCTTGCTGATACTGTTGCAAGCCCACAGGCTAAGGGATTATTCAAATTTCTATTTCCATTTACTGATTTCCCCCCCCCCCCCCCCCTCCCCCCAGAACATCAAGATATCTCTCCCACTTTTTTGGTCTTCTTTGCCTTGTCTTGGGCATAAAATCGTGCCAAATGAAAATTACTCTTCTGAATTTATTTTTATATACAATAGTTTATAAGAATATTACAAGTAACCATTATGTGCTACACCACAGGACAATTATTTCTCACTATTGTGTTTCTCTGTTAGCATGCTGAATTTTATTGCTGTTGTAAATTGTAATTTGTGTGGTTTTTTTTTAGGAATAATCATTTGTGAACAAACGTCGATACAGAATAAGACATTTTAAACAGAGTTGTGCCGATTTTGCTTCGGTTATAATTTTACCCTCGTCAGGACAAGAGCCCAGACGTGGAGCCAAGAGTGACTGTAAAATTGTTACATATATTGTATTGTATTTGTAGAATCTGTAAGAGTACTTTATCAGTGGCCTATGTCCTGTAACACAGTTTTTGTGGCAGACACCCTCCTACCTAGGCACCTGCATAAAGAGAGTGGGCACGCTTCGAAGCTCTTGTCAGCACGCTGCAAACCTGTCTCCAAACGTTTTCATTCTGTCCGTCCGGAGATACATCGAAGTTTTCACTATGTGCATTTAGTACTCCTTACAGATTTACCTGTTCAAGTTGTAAACATTCCACTTGACCAGCAATAAATGATACGGCACGTGTTTATCGTAATGTGCCACTGTTGCCAAATTGCCATCTTTGTGAGAAAGCATTTTATATGGCAGTGTTTTTATCCTTCTTCTGGAGAAATTTCTTTCTTCCTGCAGTTGAGAGAGAACTGTATAGAAAAATAGATATTTTGTCGATCTACCTCCTTGTATGTAGCCCGGTGGAATATTGGAAACTACAAAAACCAAATGTTCTCTCCATAATCTTGCACAACACAAAATTGTCTCCAAAATTTTTTTTCTTCCATCAGAAAAAGGTATTCTGCAGGTGCCTAGCTAGGAGTTAAAACTGCCCATAAGTGCCTTTATTAAACGAAAAGAGAAGAAAAGTACATAACAAGACACTAATTCTATTAATAGTCTGAAAGGAGAATGCCAGTACTTCCTAATGTCTATGTGACAGTATTTATTACACTGGAAAGTAAACACACATAGACAGAAAAAATTGGGGAAATTTCTGATCTGCTGGTTTGCTTCTTGCTTTAAGAAATGTGGAAGCTGACCAGTTCCACTGCATGCTCACAGTTTGTTTCAGGGAGCATTTATGCCAATTTGTGTCTTCCTTTAGCTGCTGCTATCCAATCCATTCTCTCAAAACAGGGAAAGGTGGATCACAGGCTTTCAGTCTAAATTGAAATTGTTGCTCACATTAATGTCTTTATTCCCACTTCCGCACTTCATGGGGATAATGTTACACTTTTTTTATGCCTCCCCCACCCTCTCCATTAGGGGCACTACCTGTGTCTTTGGGAACCACTGGTGAAGGTTTCAGAACGTCACAGTTCATTTTCTTGCTACGCCATCATTTCATTTGTGAATTTACAATAGTGTAGCATTCATCATATCCTGTTATTCGTCAGCATAGAGTATTAGGTTGTCTGTCAACACTGAATAAAAATACTCATAAAAATGTTGTTGTTCTAATATTAATCTCAGTTTATTATTATCTTTATACCATAGCAGTTATTTTATCCACTTTTTTCTCCTCCCATTTCACTGGGGAGTATGAATTTGTGATGTGTGCGCTTCCAAGAATTATAGGAGAGCTGAAAGCTCAAAGAATCTTGTCACCCCTTCCAGTAGAATGACAAGTAGTTTCTGGATAATTTTATCTGGATAAGTGGAGTGTTTTATTTTTTAAAGAAAATGTAAGAAATTGAAGGGACAATTTAGTTCAGTCAACATTGCTTATCGTGTATTGCTTTTAAGTCGTTGTTGTTGTTTTCTTTGTTGATTACAAATGTGCTCCTTATTTAAAGTGTAAACCTTTTTACACCTCCTCCCGTCCATTTGTTTGTTTGTAAGAAGCATTCAGCCCATCGTGTCATTCATTTTCCATTCGCATGCATTTCAGATGTTATTTTCAGGCATTTTTAAAACATTTTTACTACACATAATTCATGATTTATTGTGATTAGTTCTCATTATTTCCAGTTCAAGCACTGGTGCCATTTTGAAATAATAATTATATTACTGTGAACATGTGTACATTACTGTTGTTCTGATTTTTATTGATATTGTGATACATAAACTGTCATTGTAGCCAGAACATGAACAGATTTTAATATTGCTTTATCACATAGATAAGGAAAAAGTTGTGTCTTGAGCAGCTGATTTTTTTTTTTTTTTTATTTGTGTGTTCTGAACACGTTTCGTATTTATGCTGGGCGTGTTCAGTGGTTTGAAAGTGTATGAAGAAACTTGAAGATTGCTGTGTACCACTACTGTTCACCACTTCCGCATCTCCCTCTGCAACTTCTGCTTGGCAAAAAACAATTTTTTTTCTAATCTGTATGATAAAGCAAATTGAAGTTGCAACTGAGGAAAAATGGCTGAAAATATTAACAATAACAGATTTTAATTTGTACCATTTTTGGAAACTTATCTTTCCTTTTTTTGCCATATTCTCGAAGTAAGATAGACTGCCGCTATATACTGTTACAAATATATTGAACTAAATTTTTTTCATAAGTAAAACTGTTTTAGTTTAATATGTATAGAGAAACTAAAACACTGTATCTTGTTTTAAAAGATATTAAAAGTTTTGCTCAACCTTCTTCCTTGGCTTCAATGATCTGAATGGATAACAGCATTTGTTGGTTCTGTTACTGAAATCAGATTTTTAATATCACATGATGTGTGGCACAAATAATGACATCATATAGCCGAAGAGAAAATAGTGTGCACAAAATAATATACAGGGTGTTCAGAAAAAAAGTATCTAATACTTTGAAAGTTGGTAGTACTCATTGAAACAAGTCCATTACATAGGGTCCGGAGATACATTCTTTCCAAGATACACACACGTCTATAGGAAGGGTTGTGCGACTCTCGGTTGTGGATATTACCACAGTCATTTGGCGCTCCATCAAATGTTTTGGCAGTTGTCTACTCACAGTACTCTACCTACCATTAGGCGGTCTGCAGTCAGTTGTATGGTTTGACTCATGCTGTGGGCTGCGTTACTTTTTGTCATGTTTGTGTGCCTTATTGTACAGTACTGTCTACCCTGGGTATGTATCATGGTGTTTTATCTTGTTCCAAATGTGGTTTCACATAACTGTTTACTGTAACCCCTGTTGGTAAGTAAAAATGGTGTAGTAAATTTACATTTTCTCTCTTGCGTCACTTAGTAGCAATGGAAGCCTACTAATCTACAAGAGAAATGGCAGATATGATTTTCTGCTTTTGTTTAGCAAATGGATGTAGCTGTAAGCCATGTCCTCTGTTAAGCTGTTCAGCAGACTTTGCCAGTGTCTGAGGGACATAGGTTCCCTTGCACCTTGGAAGACTGACAGTGGGAGGCCTAACACAGTCTGCATGCCTGCTACGTTTGGTGGAAGAAACACCTGTGTGCGATGATCAGAAGGCATGTCTCACTCTCTTATCTGGGGGGGGATTAATTGCTGCATGCTGTACGCGTATAATCTAGAGTGAGTTCAGGCCATAAGGCCACAAGACGATCATGGCAGATCACAGTTCTGTCAAGGGCTGTTGCAGAAGTGTGCCGCAGATCCACTGTTCACATCTAAGATTTTATTTGAAGATGAGGCAGGGTTCATGAGAGGTGATGCTGCGTATTTCCATAACCAGCATATACGGGCAGATGTAAATTCCCAAGCAGTTCAGGAAAGAGGGTATCAACACCGACTGTCAATCAATGTATGGGCAGGCATACTTCGCAATAGATTAATAAGGCCATACTTGCTACCACAGAGGTTAAATGGCACACATTATCTGGACTTTCTCATTAGTATACTGGCTACCTAGCTGAAGGCTATGCTAGTTATGCGGCTAATTATGTGTTTGTAGACAGGCATGCGGTGGCAGCGTTGACGATACACACGTCGACAAGGCATAGTGCTTCAATGCTGTTGCAGATAGAGCTCACAGCGGAATGGTTCCGCTGGCGTGCACTGCCTGCTTAGATAGAGAGCGGGTGACCTTGGTTACGTAACGCACTGATAATGGACTTAGACTCTGCAGGCACCAGCCGGCGGGAGTTATCCCGTACGTGTGCTGCAGTAGTACTGGCAGCACGCGTACCCTGGTGCGCCGGAACCGTTCCGCTGTGAGCTCTATCTGCAACAGCATTGAAGCACTATGCCTCATCGACGTGTTTATCGTCAACGCCGCCACCGCATGCCTGTCTACAAACACATAATTAGCCTCAAGAATAAAATTGGAGGATATGGAACAGTCCAAGCAGTTATATTAAATGGACCTATATTCTTCCATGGCTGCAGGGTTAATTTTAGTCTGGACGTCGCTACTGGAAATTCTGGTAGTGGTTGGTTTACGCTAGCCATCATCTGTTGTGAAAACGCCTCCCTTCCTGGACTAGAATCTTTCACCGATTGAGATGTTATCGCCTACAAGATGTGCCATTGTGGAATTGACCCGAAGACTAATAGTAGACCTAGTGATGTCTATAGTAATATGCCATTTACATTGTATACTCGTTCTTGTAGAAAAGTTAGTAATGATGAAAAAGTACATGTATGGATGAAAGGACTTGGTGTACTTGCTCAAAATCCAACTAACTGGATTGGTTGGAGGGGGAGGGGGGGCCTAGACCTCAATACCGTAGACTTTTAGTTATGAACTTCTGGACCCATGTTCACTGGGTTTATTTTTCTTGTTTCAGAGAGGACTTTTTCAGCAGCAATTTTTGAGACAGCTATTGTAAAATGTGAGTAAAGTAATAATGTTCATACATGTGAATAAATGTAAACATCTGAACCTGGGGTGAACATAAAATGAATGTACTCTTGAAAAAGAGCAATGTTGAGGCATAATTTGTTGGCGTGGTATGCAGGGAAATGGGTGCCATTCGTATTGGCATGTTACCCCACAAACATCGTCACGGATGCTATAGTTTTTTACTTCATGCACTCAGAGTGGCGCTCTTGCATGAGTTTGGGTATGTCAATCAGGCCTGCAGGTCACCCCACCGAAGCCTACCCATGCCTAGCCTAGAATCTGAAATAAATGGTGTCATACTGTTCACAACCATCCATATTTGTACCTGACTAATTTAAATCACCAGTCCTACTCTTGAGGATGCAGGAAGTAACCTGGAGTAGACCTGATTGTGTCCAACCATGTAATCTCTGATGTTCATAATTAGCAAACTTGGCCATGCTTCTCAATCGTTAAATATTGATGGGAAATGGATGTACATCCTAATCTGGGTTGTCCCTGAGAATTGTGTTGAGATGCGTATTTCGACTCCTTGAATGTGAATGAAGAAGTCCTTTGTTGTCATTTTTTATTTTTTTAAGAATTATAAAATGTACACAATACAATAACAAAACTTCAGAATACACAATTTTGTTTTTTGGATACTGTGTGGTAAGAAAATGAGTTGGTTTCCCGAACTACCAGTTAGTTAAAGGGCAACATTTAACTGACGACATGAAAAAGACACTGATCAAAAATCAATTGCACAACATTTTGGTATCTGACCTTGAGCTTTGTTTATTGTTATTGCAAGTGAAACCTTGATTGGTAAATGGACTTGCTTAAAATTAATGGGTAAATTGGTTGGGATCATTGGTATACTGTGTGTGTGTGTGTGTGTGTGTGTGTGTGTGTGTGTGTGTGTGTGTGAGAGAGAGAGAGAGAGAGAGAGAGAGAGAGAGAGAGAGAGAGAGAGCAGTCAAAACTGAAATTTTTGCTAGTAATGTTTCTCCTTAATGATATATATTTTATACTAATGTATAACTTTTATTGTAATTGCAAAGAAATTCTAGGTTTGGGGACGGCTCAGCAGTATGATAGTCAACTCTCAATCTAAAATATTTTTGGCCTCTAGTCTTTCCTTGTGTACAATAAAATAAGCTGGTGAGTCACATCATACCCTGCTTTATTTTTAATGGCCTCGTAGAACTATGGACGAATTCACTGAACAAACTAGATACAGAGGGGACAGTACCATGAATTGCCGGTAACTCAGGACTGGATCTGTAAAGCAATGGAGACAGACATCAGCAGCAGACGTCATCAAACTGGCATTGATTCAATTCTGGAAGCATGATGAGACTGTTGTTTTTCACATGTTCGCTATTTTATACCCCTTTATGATTACCCAAAGGTATTACACAATGGGACAGGCTGAACAGCTTCACCAAGTATGCTGTACACTGATGCTCCTAGGTTCTTCCTCTTGTTTATCTGTATTTAATATTATGCTGAGCCAAGTGACATCCATACCAATTTTGGTGTAATATGTTGTAGTATAGAGCCTTGTAATTTATTTTAATTAATTAATTTATTTTTTTTATCTCATAATTTATTACGTACCCATTTACTGCAGTTTCTGCACTCTGCTGGAATCACTGGAAATATTTCAGCAGTTTTTTTCTGCCTTCTTCAGCAGGTATGTTTATAAAACCTCTATTTAGAATGTGGTGACTTGACGGCTTTTTCGTGTGCCACCATAAATGTGGCTGGGTCACTGAAACAATGTGCTTGGGATCTGAATGTATTAATTCACAGCCACAAGCATGTAGCCACAAAGAATATATTGAAAGAGGTTGCAAAAGTAATGAAGGGTACAGTAGCAGCAGGATATGGGACTTTGAGGACAGCAAATTTGACAAGATGACCGGCTACTCTTTACCGCTACAAAAGATTACAGGCACGCATTTTGAAGGGCATGCTGTTTGGACTGGGACCTTCATGGAGCGGCTGGAATGATGAAAAATTCCCACCTCTATCCAGTACCCCCAAACTCACTAGACCGCCACAGTCCTGAAAAAGAACAAAACCGGACACTGCTTGCCATTACGATTTTATCCTAAATGTTATGCTACAGTGTGAACATTGTTCGACCAGCACTTGTCTGTGGCATTATGCATAAGCACCTGCCATTTAAACTTAAATGTGAGCTGCCTGTTCTCTGTCAGTGTGTTCCTTTCCATCCGCAACTAACCATTATGCAAGAGCAAAAGGAAGAATGTGGAAGGAAGTTCACAGTTTAGAGTTCACTGGATTGGCTGTAGTGTCAGAAGGGCGAGGAACTGGGCAAACATTTGAGAGCCTATCCACAAAACTGAGATTTGAGAGTTTAATATATTTGGCAGTGGTGCAAGGTTAGCAACCATGAAACTTGTATAAGTTCACGAAACTAGTGTCTCAGTTACAACTGTGTGGGATGAGTTTCAGCACAATAGTACGAAAGAACCAAATACATTTTCCAGTAAGTCTTGGAACAATTATTTTCCCAGCTGATTTGTAGTACAAATTTATCACACATCTTCACAATACAGCTGATCTTCTATTCACTGTTTCAGTTATTAAATGAACTAATACATAAATAAATCTCTAGAGAAGACTTGGAGAAGTGTGTACTGGAGCACCACACAAACAATCTGTAACACTACCTCCGATATGATGCAAAAGCGTTTGCCTCGAACAAATATGTATAGAATACTTGTGGCTGTCATAGATATGTCGCAAGCTTAATAGTTATTTGTAAATAACAGATTTCAGCTATCAGTCGTCCTATGGAATTTTTTATTGGCAGGTATAGATTTCAGCTAGAAACTAGCCGTTCTCAATGCACTATCACTTTGGGTCCATGCATGTAATGCCTGTTGGTCGGGCTTTGTCCACAGTTCATTGAATACATGATCTGTCAATAAAAATTCCAAAGGACGACTGATAGCTGAAATCTATTATTTACAAATCAAAAATAATGGTTGCTGCGTGCAACAGCCTCTGAATGGAGGGTAACATTATGTTTAGAAAATACTGAGCAAATAATCCATAACGTAGTAGTTTCATAACAGAAATTAATGCAACTGGTATCTTTGGTTTCTAGTGTGTCACAACACTTTTCCATACGGTAGGAAACAGCACACTCTTCGAGTAATGAATTAAACATTTTACTGTCACCCACTGAGAATACCTTGTTAAAAAGGTGAAAAAAACCTAGGTGAATCAATAAAATTTCATGAGCAACACCCAAGAAGGTATTTCATTACTAACAAGTACAATATGAAAAGAATTAGAGCATAAGTTGCACCATTATTTTATACAAAATAAAAGTACAACTGATGCTGAAATTATATTCATATACTGACCAGCTCAAAAATTTTGTATCATCTCATAATGCAGGCACAATCTTATTGGCCAGTCATATGATAGGTCTCATTCTTAAAAGTTTAAGCACGGAGAGAATTTAGAGAATTTACCACTACAGTAACAGTTAATGATCAGCAACTGACTGGAGTTCGTTAACAGCTGCTCCTACATTAATGTATACCTTGATGTGTTTCATGCTCCTGAAGGTTTTCTATTAACAATTAATGAACAGTGAAAGAAATAAATGTCACTTATGATATAAATTTTCATGGCATTTTGATTTTGTTGTGTATGCACTTTTGAAGGCAAACAGGGTAAAATACAATGCCAAATTATTTTATTTGTCCTACAGAATAACATTAAATATTTGTAAAAATAAGTCAACAAATAGAATAAAATTAATCTAACCTCTCAAACAACAGAAAGAAAACCAAATACATTTCAAAGAAAAAAAGAGACCTCATGAACCTGGAGGTGAAGAACAGCACAATATGATTGAAGTATTATGCACTGTTCCATCAGTCCAACTGTTTTCCAGGTTTTAGTTTCCCGTTTCCGCTGACTGTCTCAGTATTTCAATCTGTGAACCACTATCAATATCCAGTGCAGCATCTCCCTAGATACAAAAAAAGCACAGTTTTTCCTGCATGAGCAAGTTCAGCTGTTCATTAAATATAAATTCCCTTACACAGCACTAATAATGTAAAGGACAGGAAAGCAGCTATTTTATTAGATAGTTAGTAATTATTCTACAGATTGTGATTACAATATCTTGCTGTATTGTGGAATGAGTAAGTTTTACTGTTAAAGTACCATTAAACAGTGGAAAATATGGCAACATATTGACCATTTACATAATTATCTTGTGCTCTTCTCTTCATACAGTGATTTATTATATTTGAGTACATTCTACCCTAGCCCTTATCTGTCAGTGATGTCAAGATTTGCCAGGAGTGACAAATCGTTCAGGGAAATCACTGTTGTAGGTAATGAACACAGGAGTTTATGAGCTGGTGTTCAAGTGAGATACTTGTACCAGGCTGTTGAGCCACAGAGAATTAATATATTATTATTGTCATCGTCAATTTCGTTGTTCCTTATTAGCTTCTTTACATGACAGGGTAGATGGTCAAAGATTTTCATTGGTAAATATCTCACTCCTGCCTGGTCCACACTAAAGCTGTCAGCACACGGACCATGCTGTCGAACGTTAACGTTGAGCGTGCCAAGTTCAACGTGCTGCTGAACGCTTGGGAAAGATGGGACTTGTGCATATGGTACGTGGACTCCAATGTGGTATACGCGATCACAACACACTCCAGTGGCAGTTGAGGGATGTTTCTAGTTCGTAAATCAAGCTGTTTACTCAATGGGCACACGTAAAATTCCAACGTTACCTCTATTAAAACGGACATTTCCTCCATCGTCCACGAAAAGGAAAGTACCATGTCCAATCAATAAGGACACAGGCTTATAAAAGTTCCATTACAAACAGTGCGAAACAAATTTGCAATACTTCTCCGCATAAGATAAACATTATTTTATCATTCCCACATTTTAGTAAAACCTCAAGGTCAGTCTTACTTGATCACTGTTCCTACCCAGTAGCAGAATCCTTGCAACATGTGAATTACAAAGCATAAAAGAGAAAAGAGCAAAATATCTTTATACAAGTAGCGCAAGCTGTCCTGTAAATTAAGCCAATCGAACAAAGTCACCCCCCATAAATGTGAACTTATATTTACATAACATAAAATATTATGGCATATACTTATATTAAACTAATAATAAAGTATCAGAACCTAATAAAAATGCGAATGTTAGGAAAAAAAATTTGGTAGTGTTTGGATGCGAACCACCACTCCAATGATGAATTCGTCAGTGGATGGTGACGCTACTCATTACGCTAATCCAACAACACAGGCTTGGTTTTTAGTCATATTATGTCAACCCTTGCTAAAAATGTTAATCATAGATAATTAATTATGTTGTTGTTGTTGTTGTTGTTGTTGTGGTCTTCAGTCCTGAGACTGGTTTGATGCAGCTCTCCATGCTACCCTACCCCATCCTGTGCAAGCTTTTTCATCTCCCAGTACTTACTGCAACCTACATCCTTCTGAATCTGCTTAGTGTATTCATCTCTTGGTCTCCCTCTATGATTTTTACCCTCCACACTGCCCCACAGGGGCACGAAAGGGAAGCAGTGGTTGGGAAGAGAGTGAGACAGGGTTGTAGCCTGTCCCCAATGTTATTCAGTCTGTGTATTGATCAAGCAGTAAAGGAAACAAAAGAAAAATTTGGTGTAGGTATTAAAACCCATGGATAAGGAATAAAAACTTTGAGGTTTGCTGATGACATTGTAATTCTGAAAGACACAGCAAAGGACCTGGAAGAGCAGCTGAACGGAATGGACAGTGCCTTGAAAGGAGGATATAAGATGAACATCAACAAAAGCAAAACGAGGATAATGGAATGTAGTCGAATTAAATCGGGTGATGCTGTGGGAATTAGATTAGTAAATGAGAGGCTTAAAGTAGTAAATGAGTTTTGCTATTTGTGGAGCAAAATAACTGATGATGGTCGAAGTAGAGAGAATATAAAATGTAGACTGGCAATGGCAAGGAAAGCGTTTCTGAAAGTATTTGCATGGAGTGTAGCTATGTATGGAAGTGAAACATGGATGATAAATACTTTGGACAAGAAGAGAATAGAAGCTTTCGAAATGTGGTGCTACAGAAGAATGCTGAAGATTAGATGGGTAGATCACGTAACTAATGAGGAGGTATTGAATAGCATTGGGAAGAAGAGGAGTTTGTGGCATAACTTGACTAGAAGAAGGGACCAGTTGGTAGGACATGTTCTGAGGCATCAGGGGAGATAATTATGTTATTAATTGAAATTTAATTGTAGCAAATTGTACCTAGAACAATGCGTTTTGGGTGGATCTTCAGTGTGTCACTGCCTTCAAATAGCCTACTCCCATAATACGCAAGTTACAATAATTCTTTTGCCACAAATATGTTGTTTCTCATTATTTTATTGGAACGAATTACACAGTTAAGAAAACAGGTTTTCCAGTGATTCTCAATTTGCTGGTGCTCAGAAATGTCATATATACATATAGGCTTGAAATGAATGCCAATATGGTGCCTCACAACTATGTACTGAAGGGACATGGCGTGCGTGTGACGTAGGTGGCATTGTGACATCTCATTGGTCCACGCTCAGACGCACGCTCAGAATATCTGACATGCCAGATATTGCTCTGCACATTCGGAAAGACTCCCGATCGTGCTATTCCACACTATGACATCAGAAAGTCAGCACGCTCAACGTTTGGATGCACGGTCCGTGTGCCGACGGCTTAAGGCTGAGAGAAGAAGATTAGAGATTAGCGTACTTCTGATGATGAAGTCGTTACATAAAAAGCACAAACTCAGACTGGGGCTTGAATCTGGCCATGTCTTTTAAAAAGGAACCTTCGTGGTATTTGCCTAGATCTGGATACCTGGATAGGGATATGATTAGCTGTACTAACCATTGTGTCACCTTGCACAGTCCAGTATTGAGCAAACACCACAACACTGCTTTGTAGACATATACATTGGTGGGAAGGATTATATGAAAACTACCAAAACAGTCTGATCAGCAGAAAGAGTTGTTTACACAATTACTTCTAGTATCATAATGTGTGTCTATCGATAGCTTGTAAACAGAATTATTTCAAAAACAGTGCAATTGATTTTATCACTCAGTTGATGTGTATCGAAGTGAGGTTTAAGAAGATGGACTTCCCATTTAATCAGTGTTAACAGGCAGAAAAATTGAGAGTTTTAGTGTGCATGCGACACACAATGGAGTATAGTCAAATGAAGTCAGGTTCATCTCATGGAATTACATTAGGCAATGATACACTAAACACTGTAGAGGAGTTCAGTTGTCATTGGTTTCTCTATCTTAAGTTTACTGCAATGAACTGGAAATGTTTACCAGACTCATTTCACTTTTATTTACAAAGCATCTTCTGGGGTAATTGGTGTTTCTGCCTCTTGTTCACTTATTCTGCAAACCACTGCATTTTCCTTCTTTGTTAATGGAGATTGAAATAGAAAAAAGTTGTGATTGGGTTTACCAGGATTGTTGTCTTCTATGCTGCCTTTCAAACAAATTGTCTGTAAGTGATGCAATTAAGAGCTAGGGATTATCTTTGACCAGAAAACCCCAGGTACTGTATTTGATTTTTGTGTTATTGTAATTGAGCTTATTCTCATATCACTGTACAGGGACACTACAGACTTCTGGGGTGATTCTCCTGGGCCCATCACAAATAAAACCTCTTGTACACATGTGCAAAGTAGATGATCAAAATTTTAAGGAACAGAAGTTCGAATGTGCACAAATTATAGGAGAAAAACTACTGAATTTCTCTGAGATATTAATTACTTTGTTAAAAGTAGGTTTTGTAAGCCTACATTTGTTTTTCTGTTGGCTGAGTCTTTAAAAAGTATAGTATCTTATAATTTTAACTGCATAGCACACTTACCAATGCAAGATCTCTCAAACTATGGCTTCTCTTCAGTCTGGATGTACCCATATGGGAGCCAGCAGGGGCAATGTTTAGTATCTGTCTGATTTGTCTCAATTTCTCGTCCTTGACTTCTAAATGTCTCTGAAAGAGTAACATATATAGTATGTAATGTGTCAGAGATACAGTAATTATGTCTTAAGTAACAAGAAGGAGATAAAACTGTGTGCCTGTCTTTCTCAAATCCCAAAATCTCATCTTCTGCAGGTAGTGCTCTTACCAGCTTAGTTATCTTGCCACTACTCGTGAGCCACCCACACAGCTTAGTCAGTCAGAGCACCACTGAGAAAGGCATCTGGTAGGAAAATTAAAAGCAGTGCATACTCTACTGCAAGGGCAAATATTCTTTCCAGAATTCCAGAATGAAATGGTTATTTTTTTAAAACAATGAGACATAATATAAATCGTATGCAAACTTTTGCAAAAGCTGACACGCACACGTGTTTGTGCCCACACCCACTCACGTGATAGTTATGCATAGCCATAGGTACGCATCATCATCATCATCTTCTTCTTCTTCTTCTTCTTCTTCTTCTTCTTCTTCTTCTTCAGTTATCTATGGGATCTGCATTAGTAATACAGGTTTTGGCCATGTAGGTGACAGTTGGTGGCTGGATGATTTTCCTGGCACCGCCACTCTCCCCAGGACAGAACCTGTGTACTTCATCTGAATGCATCATGTTCAAATGTGTGAGAATTTTCCAAATGTTTGCGCAATGTGTATCCAAGGCAGGATATGACTACCAGCTCAATACTCATGTAGTCAGGTGTGGGGAAACTGCCTAAAACGCATATTTGGGCTGGCCAGGTCACTGGCCCTTGTCGTTAATTTGTGAGATGATTTGATATTGGGCAGGCTCGCCTCTCAGAAGGGATTTATTAACGCACTCTGTTGTCTGGGTTTGTCACGGCATAGGTAGTGTGAGACACTGGGAAGCAGTAGTCAGTATCCATAGTGCCCTAAACAGGCCTCTGCAGGAAATTCTTGAGTTCGCACCACAAATAGTTTTTATTACACGCTCCTGGACTCAGAAATTTGAGATTAGCATGATGAATTACCCCAAAAAAATAATCCTTACATCATTATGGAATGAACGTCAGGAAAGTATGCTAGCTTTTTTATTTTTGTATCACTTGTATCTGGCAACATTCACATTGCAAATAGAGATTTGTTTAGGCACTTCAGCAGTTCTGTGGTAAGCTCCTCCCAGTTTCATTATCAGTCTGTGATCCCAAGAATTTAACACTGTCAACTACACTACTGGCCATTAAAGTTGCTATACCACGAAGTAGACATGCTACAGATGTGGAATTTTACCGACAGGAAGAAGATGCTGTGATATGCAAATGATTAGCTTTTCAGAGCATTCACATAAGGTTGGTGCCGGTAGCGACACCTACAACATGCTGACATGGGGAAAGTTTCCAACCGATTTCTCATACACAAATAGCAGTCGACTGGCGTTGCCTGGTGAAACGTGGATGTGATGCCTCGTGTAAGGAGAAGACTTTGTTAAAGGTCGGATTGTAGCCTATCGTGATTGCGGTTTATCGTATCGCGACATTGCTGCTCACGTTGGTCGAGATCCAATGACTGTTAGCAGAATATGGAATCGGTGGATTCAGGAGGGTAATACGGAACGCTGTGCTGGATCCCAACGGCCTTGTATCACTAGCAGTCGAGATGACAGGCATCTTATCCTCATGGCTGTAACGGATTGTGCAGCCACATCTCGATCCCTGAGTCAACAGATGGGGGCGTTTGCAAGACAACAACCATCTGCACGAACAGTTCGACAATGTTTGCAGTAGCATGGACTATCAGCTTGGAGACCGTGGCTGTGGTTACCCTTGACGCTGCATCACAGACAGGAGCGCCTGCGATGGTGTACTCAACGACGGACCTGGGCGCACGAATGGCAAAACGTCATTTTTTTGGATGACTGTAGGTTCTGTTTACAGCATCATGATGGTCGCATCCGTGTTTGGCAACATCGTGGTGAACACACATTGGAAGCGTGTCTTCATCATCGTCATCCTGACTTATCACCCGGCATGATGGTATGGGGTGCCATTGGTTACACGTCTCGGTCACCTCTTGTTTGCATTGACGGCACTTTGAACAGTGGACGTTACACTTCAGATGTGTTACCACCCGTGGCTCTACCATTCATTCAATCCCTGCGAAACCCTACATTTCAGCATGATAATGCAGGACCGCATGTTGCAGGTCCTGTATGGGCCTTTCTGGATGCAGAAAATGTTCGACTGCTGCCCTGGCCAGCACATTCTCCAGATCTCTCACCAATTCAAAATGTCTGGTCAATGGTGGCCGAGCAACTGTCTCATCACAATACGCCAGTCACTACTCTTGATGAACTGTGGTATCGTGTTGAAGCTGCAGGGGCTGCTGTACCTGTACGCGCCATCCGAACTCTTTTTTTTTTTTTTTTTTTTTTTTTTACTCAATGCCCAGGCGTATCAAGGCCGTTATTATGGCCAGAGATGGCTGTTCTGGGTACTGATTTCTCAGGATCTATGCACCCAAACTGCTTGAAAATGCAATCTCATGTCAGTCCTAGTATAATATATTTGTCCAAAGAATACCCGTTTATCATCTGCATTTCTTCTTGGTGTAGTAATTTTAATGGCCAGTAGTGTATTTCTATCTGCTTGTGATTGTATTTTACAAATGTACTAGCAGGAAACGTTTTAAAAGTTCTGAATTGCATATAGTGTGCTTTTCAAAGTTTAGTGATAAAGAATTGATGAGGAACCATTTATTAATGTTCAAAAGAATTTCATTAACTGATTTGCTTAGAGTATGTTTTATTCACTATTAACTGCAGTGAGTGTGTCATCTCCAAACAAAACGAACTTGACAACTAGTAATGATACTGGAAGGTCTTTAGTATACGCAAAAAAATAAGAGCCCTAAGATGGAAACTTGTGGGAAATTGCGTGTAATTAGCTCCCAATCGGATGATGCACTTCTTTTTCTTGTTGAAATTCTTTGTTTCCTGGCAGAGATATAGGATTAGAATCATTTTGCAGCATTTTCTGGTACACCATAATAGTCTAAATTATTTAAAAGGATTTGTGGTTGTCACAGCCAAATGCTTTTGACAGATCACAAAATGTAGCAACAGCCTTTAATTTATTGTATAATGAATTACATACATTCTTACTATATGGGACGACAGCCTTGTCAAAATAGGTATCCTTTTGGTTTTAATATCAGGTTGTTCAGCTATTTCTGTGGGCACAATGTAGTGCCGCTGTTGTTATACATTCACACCACTTGCTGGCAAGTTCTGTTAGTTTAGCTTTATGATGCCGTCGCTCTCTATCTGTCGAGTTCTGATGCTGACAGCTGATACATGTGACTCAATACTTTGTACAAAGACTTTCCTTTTTGGTACGTCTTCTCCTCGAGCATTCTTCGCAATAGTTTTAATAAAATTTACTCTAAGTGACTTTCGTCATTTATGTTTGAATTTTTAGGTTTATCATTTTACTTTGCAGATGTTCTGTGCCTGAAATGCATTAGTAAATGAGAACTTTTGAACAGAAAGTGACCTATTATTCTAGTAACCTATTCAGCACTATAATAAGTTTCCCCAAGTTTTCCACATGATTGCAGTTCTCCTGTATGACTGTGTTACACCGTAAGTTAACCCTCTTCTAAATACTTAAGTGTGAACTGCGGACTAACTATAGACACCTCGATGTAGATGATACAAAGGTGGATACTCTGGAAGCAGCAACTGCACTTCTCAGACTACACACAAGGCAAACTCCCCATTGCACTCTCCTCAGATTTAGTAGTAAGAGCACTCAGTGGACAGCCTGTCAAAAACAGAACACAGATCAAGCATGAAAGCAGGAAGGTGGTATATTGAATTGTGGAAAAAAAAAGCAAAATAGAAACAATGACTGGTCCAAGGACAAGAAATGAAATATAAGGCAGGGTGAATGAGCAATAGTGTTGTGGTAAGGTGTTGGACAGCCCAGTGGGTGAGCCATGCTCAAATCTCCGTTGTGCGTGTTCGTATGAATGTGAATGTGATTGTGATCACTCCCACAAAAAAGATAAAACATAATAGTTTGTCACATAAGCAAAATTTTCACAATCTCACAGTTTCTTTGTGCTCTGTTAAAACATATGTTTTTAATGTTTTTGAAGTTGTGTTCCATTTTGGAAGCTTTGACTGTTTTAATTCCTTTGTTATAACATAGTTCACACCTGTTTATTTGCTGTCTTCATTTCTGTGAGATGTCTATGTGATATCTCGCCTGCTCTCATCATTTATCACATTTACTTGCAATGTTAACATATTCTTACCACATGACTCATATTCTGTTAACACCACTGTGGTTGCATATCTCTCAATATTGCACTTGTTAAGCTTGGACCATTCACTGCCCCCCCCCCCCCCCCCTCCCCCTGCCCCCGAATGCAGTTCTCCTGTTTTCATGCTTGATCTGTGTTCAGTTTTTGATGGCCCATCCACTGGGTCATCTTAACACTAACTCTGAGGGGGTGTGATGGGAGTTTCCCTTGTCAGCAGCTATTTTTAAACTATATAAGCATACTTTTCACTTTACTGATTTCAGAGCACGTGATCAGCTGTCTACATACTAGAAAAGTCGGCGCCTGATCAATACCAATATTGCTGTGAAACTTCCTAGCAGATTAAAACTGTGTGTCCGACCGAGACTCGAACTCAGGACCTTTGCCTTTCGGGGGCAAGTGCTCTACCATCTGAGCTACCGAAGCACGACTCACGCCCGGTACTCACAGCTTTACTTCTGCCAGTATCCGTGTCCTACCTTCCAAACTTTACAGAAGCTCCTGCAGGAGAGCTTCTGTAAAGTTTGGAAGGTAGGAGACAGATACTGGCAGAAGTAAAGCTGTGAGTACCGGGCGTGAGTCGTGCTTCGGTAGCTCAGATGGTAGAGCACTTGCCCGCGAAAGGCAAAGGAACCGAGTTCGAGTCTCGGTCGGGCACACAGTTTTAATCTGCTAGGAAGTTTCATATCGGCGCACACTCCGCTGCAGAGTGAAAATCTCATTCTGGTTCACGAATATTGCTGTCAAATTGAATTTACAAAAACCATGATAAATTATGGAAGGAATAATTTTTATTTCATTTTTCAATATCCTGAGATTTTCAATTTCATGACTGATATCTGCAGCAACCTCCAAAAGATTTGGGCACTGAAATATAAAACGCCATTACATATCTTAATCTTTGTTAGGAATAGTTTACATGGAAATTATTTTTACTTTTAGTACTGCAATTGTGAATTTTACAATTCACATGAAATTTTATTTTTGTTAGTAAACATAAATATCATTGGGTGTAAATACAATGACACATCAGTGAAAGATTTCCAGTTATTTCACATTATAATTGATAATCCTTGTGAAGTTACTCTCAATTAGATTGGGTTGAGTTGGACATTAAACAGTTCTTTAATTCGTGCTACCATATTTGCCTCAAAACATTCAATATCCTGTGGCAAGTGGTTGAAAGAAAGTGTATCCCAGTGTCTGACTCCTATCCGAACTATCATTAAACACACAAAGTATTTGCAGACGTCTTGGTATTATCATGCTTTGTAGTAGGCCCATGAGAAAGGACATTAATTAGTGTATATAATGTGAAGTAGTTGTTACAGCAACAAGCTATTTAAAGGTCTACATGTAGGAACTTCTAGAACTAATACAATATTTATAATTCTTGGTGGGATCTATAGGTGGTGATGAATGAACTGAGGAAGAATTTTCTGTACGCAATTTCCTTAAAAAAATGACTATTCCTGATCAATCAGTGGAAACATGCAGATGGAACTAGTTCAGATAAAAACTGCTTTCACAGCACATCATTTCGAACAAAATTGTCTATCTCCCCCGTCACAATCAGGAGTAACTGCTGGGGTCATGCACAGTTTTCTGCTCATAAGGGGTGTTCATATTTTTAACAGAAACCCATGTCTGGAAACGTACAATTTCTGTGCTACAGTTGTTTGAAAACATATTGGTAACATGACCACTTTCACACATAATTGATTAGATGGGACCCAGTAGATCACTTGTTTTACAATTACACTCATTAATTAGCCAAAGAAATTACTCATGCACTCACTGACAGGTTCTCTTCAATGTGATGCAGTATGGCCTCTTCCACTTAGGATGTGTGGCATCTCCTAGGAGCACCACAGCCCTACCTTTTGACAGTGCAGGTGCCTATTCTAGAAGCCAATGTGTAATTGTGGCAAAAAAGTGTGCGACAGTCAGACGCTGTGGAGAACGATCTCAAAAAAGGTGACGAACAACTTCGCCATTCAGAAGGATCGTGTCGGCATGTTCTGCAAACGTGTATTGAACCACATTGCTCCCATACTCACAGATACATGAATGAGGCTCGAAACATGTCGGAGAGGTAGTATAGACGTCAAATGACACCAGCTGATCTGACTTAACCACTCCCCACTGTAACTGCCCTGTTGCATACCTACCCAGCAAATGTGTTCAAATGGCTGTAGCACAGAAACAGTACATTTCCAGGCATAAGTTTCTATTCGAAATGCTACAATATTATGAGAAGGAAAGTTCCTATTCACCATATAGTGGAGATGCTGAGCTGCAGATAGCCATAACAAAAATATTTTCACACTTTCAGCCAATGGTCTTTGTCAACACCACACACACACACACACACACACACACACACACACACACACACACACACACACACGTTATGTACTCACTCCCTCTACAACTCCTAGAAGTTTGTAACAGGGTTTCCAAACACCCTGTATAGGTATGACTGCAATGTCTAGAACCTTCCAGATGAGGGGCAAAATGACACACATGCGACAAAGCAGTTCAGGCAGCCTCTGCACTATTGAGTTACATCTGGAGGTGAGAGGGGATGGTGCCATGTCTGAAACTGTTGCTTCCAACTACCTATAAGCTCCAAAGAAACACCTTATTTTTTTTTAGTTAAAAAAAAGAAAAAAGTAGCCCCTGAAAATTAGAACATTACTAAGTGTTGGTGAGTAGAAAATGTTTCTATTGATTTAAACCACTTGCTAGCAGCTTAGAGGATAGCGTAAGTCTTTTTTCTGGTTTGGATCTCCTCTGCAGCATTTTTTTAAACTATTAACAAATGGAATCATACTTTTTAAATAAAAATAAATATTTTTATGTAAATTCCCTGTCATTTAACACTTTAGCATTTCACATGTTTGAATCACGGTTTAATTAATTTTCGTAAGAACAGTAACTAAAAATAATAATTTTTATTAAAAATTGCTGCAATATTTATTAATTAGTATTTCCACTTCTTAATAAATGAGAAATTTAAATAGAAGTAACAAAAAATGTTGCTACTATGGAGATCTGAAGGAGCCATTTTACAATATCAAAATTTTACACTGTACATTCAGCTACCAGTTGCACTCTAAATCCTCTAATCATCAAAGGCAACTTTTCTCCATTTTTTAAAATGGTGTCACACTACTTTAGGTAATTGACGTCCGATCACTGAGCTTTAAATCTTATACATTACAAATAAAATCGATGAGGTCCAGTCCATAAGGACATCTTGTCAGTCATCATCTGTATAATGGAACCTCAACACAAAAGCACATGGGCTGATGCTCTTGTCCTTTCAAATTGTATTTTTTATCAGTTCTCTAAGCAATGTCCAGTTATGGCCTACTTCCAGGATCCCTTTGTCTTTTGGGGTGTGTATGTGCCTAGTACAATTCTGAGCAACAGTCCAAATCATTTATCCTACACAGATGCTGCCACTTTTGCAAGGGATACCGTGCACACTGTGCACTTTAAGGCCCGTGTAATCTTTACCTGGTATCATGTCTCTTGGACCTTTGAAGTGGGCCAGAATGCTGGTCTCAACCCATGTCTATGATCCTATTTAGGTGATTTTCACCTCAAAGTACAGAAGGAATGCTTGGAGCTTTATCTCTTCCACCAAGTGATGAAACATCCCTCCTCAATGGTACACGAAAGTAGCCATTTTCTGTTGACACTAGATACAAATACTCTGAAGACAGATAAGACTAGCTTCTTCATTTTAAATCACTCAACTGGAATCATGTAACTGAGCTAGGATGCTTCATTAAAACCTGAAATGGATTTTCCATTTCAGTTTATGAGATATCTGTACTTCCAAAAACTGGATCCTTATCTATGGGCTGAATTTTAATGGATTATAATTTTAAGTTGTTGGATTGTGTGACATTTAACAAATTGTGCATACTGAGGCATGTAAGGTTGATAATGGTCTCAGGTATGTTTGGGCTGTAGGAGATGCTCAGAAACCTGAACTATCACACAAAATCCTACTGATAAACCTTTTAGAATTTTAGAGGAATCTACAGCTCCCTACAATTCATACTCATTAGGACCACAAAGACAAGGTTAGACTAATTGCACATTTAAGGAATCACTCTACCCGCACACCACATGTGAATGGAATGGAATGAAACAGGATGAAGCCATTATAAGTAGTACAGGGAAGTACCCTCTACTATGCACACCACCAATTTTTGCAAAGAGTGGGTGGGTGAGAGAGAGAGAGAGAGAGAAGAGGGAGGGAGAGAGGGAGGGAGAGAGAGAGAGAGAGAGAGAGAGAGAGAGAGAGAGAGAGAGAGAGAGAGAGAGAGAGTGACTGTGTAAATTTAGAAGAAGATGTACACATTTAGTGATAATTTTATCTCTGAACAATCTGTTGATATCTTCAAATTTTCATTTAGCTGTCTCCCCCTCCCCTAGACAAGTGCAGAACAGAAAGTAACCTCTGTTTGGCTGTTTTCTTTTTTTGTTTTTTTTTAAAAAAAAAAAAAAAACTTCCATGGCACAAAATATTATGTACATTATTTAACTACAGTTTCTTACTATTTTTCAATACAGTCACTATTTAGATCTAAGTGCTTTCATAGCTTTTCACTAATTTACTTCTTCATAAAATTCTGACATCTTGCATGGAGAATTGGTGAGCCCCATTTTTTTACGGCATTTCGAAGTTAGTCATCTTCATCTAAGTGCTGCAATGCAAGCCACTACTTTATGTGAGCGAAGAGATGAAAATCACATGGCGCCAAGTCTGAGTTGTAAGGGGTATAATAAAAACATCCTGTTTGAATTGCTTCACAATCACTCAAGTTTTTCAGGCATTGTGAGGGCGAGTGTTGTCAAGCAAAAATACAACCCCAGATGTCAGCTTACTGTAACATTTCTTTGGAGTGGCTCACTTAAGTTTCTTCAGAGTTTCACAGCAGACAGCTGAAGTGATTCGTTTCACAATCCATTAACTCAACCAGCAAAATTCCCTCGGCATCTCCAAGAACTGCATCCATAACCTTCCTTGATGACAAAGTTTGCGGCCTTTCGTCGGCTTGCATGGAGAATTGTGTTGAAAGAAATCCTACTGCTGCTCGCACTTTGCATTTTGTCTAATTTCTTTATTACAGCATTCACCCTTTGAGGTTATAATAAGACAATGCACAGAAAAACAAGGTTCGTACTGTCACAGCTGGATGCTTACCGAATCAGGGAACATGCAAATGTGACAATGATGCTGCACAAAAACACTAGTAGCACACTAAAACAGCAGATCGTTCTGAACTGCCCTAGTATTTATGTATTCTGCAAAGAGGACAAGGTTTTCATTTAGTGAAGTGCAAGTTAATAATCATGATTGCACATTAGAAAAAAGTGCACATGATAGAAGTCTGCCATACACTATGCCACACTGCTATAAATTCAGAATGCCTATCAGATTTTGATGGACATGAAACTCTTACACCCTACAGATAAAACACAAACAACTAACCAAGAAAAAGTTATTTCTTTCTATAATGTTTCATAGTTTGGAGCACTTTTCTCTATCTCTCTTTTTTTCTGAGGTCAGATAAGAAGAATGGTGCATTAAAAATGTGGGGTTTCCTAAAAGTTTTATTGTCACTGTCTGTTACACTTTCAAGTTCAACTGACCAGTGACAACACTGTGCTTATTTTAGTTAATTTCACTGTTAAATGCAGGAACTGGTAAGATTGAAATATGAAACACTGTTTCATTGGACAACAGGAAAATGCTCAATTGTTACCTTGAGTTCTGACTGTATTTTCAACTGCTTTTGCATTTTCTGTGATATTTCTTCAGTTTCAGAAACAAGAAGGCTGCTATATCTCTGTTTGATCAAATTTTTCTCCAGCTCAAGTTTCTTGAGGGCAAGGTCCTTCTCATGCAGCTAAAACATAAAATGCTACAATTCACTGACAATCCACTAAATCCACTATGTTGTTCAAAGTTATAGAGGCAGGGAAATGTGAACAAGGTACATAAAAGAGGAAATCCTAGTAAATATCTAGGACAGACTAAAGTGTGTGTCAGAAACAAAATGGACTCAAAGTATAGGAATGAAAACTGCTACTTGCCCCTGAACATTTTTCAAGTGAAACAGGATTTTTCATTGGCAGGATAACAACACAGAGATCACATATAGCAGAGCTAAAATATTAAAATCTAATCACTGTTTGTACCAATTATTTTTGTATTTTATAAAATGAAGTCTCATAATCAGCTGCACAGTTTTTAAAATAAAGATTAAATTAACCCAGAATGAGCAGAGTGTGTAAGTTGCTGGAAAAGAGGAAACTATATTTTGACAGAAAATTTACTGACTTTTATGCGATTGCAGGCTTTCAAGGGACATTCCAATGGCACTTCGCTGACTACCCAATAAGATTTTATCATTAACTGATTCTGACACAATGTCAGGCACCAATAATTCCAGGGGACATTGAAACTGCAGAAAGCAGGAACTTTTGTTCATTCAATAAGCAAAATCTTTCCAGGTTAATTTATTTTTGTTTTGTGTTCATTTTTAATGAATGCTGAATCTTTGTGGGTGCGTGGTTTGATTTTTTCAGTGTATCCATTGCAAAACAAACTAGTTGACATTCATAAGCAGTGCTTGGTCATCACACAGTTTTGCAGCATATCACACACATCAGTTGGTAGAATTATGTCGGAATGAAATAAAAAGTATGTGCCGGAAGCAAGATTTGATTCAGACCTTACCCTTAGGAAACCAAGTACTTATGCTTGGCTGCAGAATCTGTGATTAATAGTGACCATACAAAGTATGCAAGTGTGAGTGAAATGTTCGATCTCTATTTCCTCAAAAATGTTTGAGAGTTGCCTCTTGCTATTTATATATATTGAAGTCTAGTCATGTCTTACACAGCAATCAAATTGATGAGGGGAAGTTTGTACAGCCCTCTTGTTAGCCGCAGCTTAGGGGATTGTTTCCAGAATGAATATACACTCTGCAATCAAGTGTGAACTGATCGGAAGCTCCCTGGCAGATTAAAACTATGTGCCAGACTGGGACTCAAACCTGAGACCTTTGCCTTTCATGGCCAAGTACTCTGCTCAACGAGCTATACGTGCACAGGCTCACAACCAGCTCTCATGTTACAATTTTGCCAGTATTTGATCTCCTACTTTCCAGACTTCACACACTGATAAAACTCTTGTAGGCTGTGGTTAAGCTATGTCTCCACAATACCATTTCTTCTAAGAAGTACTATTTGTGCAAAGGGTGCAGGAGAACTTCTGTGATGCTTGGAAGGTAAGACAAGAAGTACTGGTGGAATTAAGGCTGTGAGGTCAGGTCTCAAGTTGCCTCATGTAGCTCAGTTGCTGGAGCACTTGCCGGCCAAAAGCAGAGGTCCCAGGTTCGAGTTCTAGTCAGGTGTAAAGTTTTAATCAGCCAAGAAGTTTGTATGGCCCCTGTGATATCTTTCTTCCTGGAGTGCTAGTTCCACATGGAATGTCAGAGAAGTTCTGTGAATTTTGGAAGGTAGGAATTGTCGTACTGTCTGAAGTTAAGCTGTGAGGGTGGGTCACTCTGACAGCTCAGTCGGTAGAGCATCTGCCCATTAAAGAAAAAGGTTTCACGTTCGAGTAGTGGTCCAGCAAACAGTTTTAATCCAACAAAGAGTTTCTTGCTTTTGTTTGTTGAATATCTTCCCACCAGAAATGTGGCTGTGATAAAGTGCCAAGCACAGAGGTCTTGGATTTGATCCCCAGTAAATCCTAGGATTTTTATCTGTCACTTATCACTTGTTTCACCTCTGGCAATGTCTGTTGATGTTAAAGACGCCGTGGTTCAGAATCTACATTAAACTGCAGGTCCCCCATAGCTTGATGGGTAGGACTGTTCAAAGATCAGAGGAAGCTTCCGCATTCCACCTCCGAAAGGTCCACATATCAAATTTTTCCCCAATTTAAAAATACACTTTTCCTAGGTGAAAATATATGGAAAACTGGGCAAAAGTCCTTTTCCTCTGCATTAAGTGACAATATACTTTCCCTTAAAGGTACAAAGCTTCTCAATAATTTGAATGGTAAAGCTTTTATACACTGGTGAGGAGATTTCTGCCACTTTGGCACATGAAACACAGCAAAAAGCAATGCATTTTGGAAAAATTTTTGATGTGCAGTAACATGTGCACTTCATATTTCTGTACTGCAAAAATAAGAATAAGTAATCGACCAAATACAGCACAGGGCCTTCCAAAGCGATGAAACAGAGATTGCACTGCATGATGTAGTTTTGTTAGCAAATCATAGCTCGCATTATTTTATCTTGCCAGCCAATGACAGCAGATATTCATGTCATATAGTCAGACAATAGCAACCTCACTGTTAATTGTCACCAACACACAAACAGAAAAAGTTGTTGGTTTTTCTGGATTTCGATTAATATACATACAGTATAATTATAATGAAAGAAAAACTTTCACATATAATTATTTTTGTTTTGGATGAGAGAGACACACACTCCATGATTTAAGAAACTGATCACACATTCTCACATGTAATTTGTATTTGTATTTGTACTTTTATTTTATTCATCTCATACCATACATATTACAGATCATCTGATTTTATTGTGCAGGAGACACATCAGTTTTGGCTTGTGATATACGTTGTGACACAACCTAATTCATTTTGTGTAAAAGGAAATTTACTTTGAAAGTAATGCTTCTTATACCACCACTCAACATTCTCCCTTGACCTGTTAGAAATGTATACAGGTGTGATGTCACACTTATCATAAGTAATTTGTTGTTACAAAATATTGCACAAGTCTCCGTCCTAAAGCCTTTGACACATTTTGCTGTCGGCAGACACTTCTGTATGCACTGCATTTTGTTGTTGTAAATGGCACATTTTCTTAGCAACTTTAGTGTTAGTTTGGTGTTATTCTCTCATTATGTTTTATCGTTGCAGTATTATTCTGCCATTTTTCCTGGGTTTCCTGGTTGTCCTGGAGCATACACACCTCAAGGAAGCTGAAGTAATAGAGAGTATATCTGAACGTTGGTGTTACTGTTGCCTTTGAAGGTGCTTATGAAATGTTTCTGTTGTGTTTGTGTAAGAATCTCACAGACTACAACAGATACTCTTGGAGAATCTTTTGTTTGCAGAATGAGCACTTCCGTCTAACACCAATCTGCTAAATATCATAGTCTTCCATTTGCATTACAGTGTCCGTCAATGCAGCATAAATTTTTGTAGAATTGAGGTTAAAAGCTTTACCTTTCGCCCCAGTATATGTAACACAAGTTCTTTCTCATCCACATCCTTTTGGAAGGCTCTGATGTGGGACTTCAAGAGTGAAAGTTTTGGTTCCAGCGAGTTCACCTGAAACATTTAATATGTAATGATGTTTTACAATTTATAAATTAGATTGCAATGAAGCTTCCTTGTTTTTGTTGCAATCTACGGCTTTATGACAGCAAAAATAATCAATTACTGATAATACAATGTAAATGAACAGATAAAAAAAAAATCAACTCACCAAGCAGCAGCAGGGGAACACACACACACACACACACACACACACACACACACACACACACACACACACACACACACACAAAAAGGATTTAACTTCTACAAGCTTTCAGAGCCAGTGGCTCCTCCTCCTGGCTGAAGAGTTGAAGGGGAAGGAAGAGAGGTGAAGGAAAAGGACTGGAGAGGCTTAGGGTAAGGGGTACAGTTCAGAAAAGTCACCCAGAACCATGAGTCAGGGGAGACACCTTATCAGGTGTGTCTCCCCTGACCTGGGGTTCTGGGTGACTTTTCTAAACTGTACCCCTTTCGCTAAGCCTCTCCAGTCCTTTTCCTTCGCCCCTCTTCCTTCCCCTTCAACTCTTCTGCCAGAATAAGGAGCCAATGGCTCTGAAAGCTTGTAGAAGTTAAATCCGTGTGTGTGTGTGTGTGCGTGTGTGTGTGTGTGTGTGTGTGTGTGTTTTTCCCCCTGCCACCACTTGGTGAGTAGATTTTTTATCTATCCATCTAGAGCTTATATACATATATATATATATAACAGAGGGAAACATTCCACATGGGAAAAATATATCTAAAAACAAAGATGATGTGACTTAGCAAACGAAAGCGCTGGCATGTCGATAGACACACAAACCTACACACAAAATTCTAGCTTTCGCAACCAATGGTTGCTTCGTCAGGAAAGAGGGAAGGAGAGGGAAAGACGAAAGGATGTGGGTTTTAATGGAGAGGGTTTTGTTTGGTAAGTCTCATCATCTTTGTTTTTAGATATATTTTTCCCACGTGGAATGTTTCCATGATGTGACTTGCCATACGAAAGCCCTGGCAGGTCGATAGAAACACAAACAGACACATACATACACACAAAATTCAAGCTTTCGCAACAAACTGTTGCCTCATCAGGAAAGAGGGAAGGAGAGGGAAAGACGAAAGGAAGTGGGTTTTAAGGGAGAGGGTAAGGAGTCATTCCAATCCCGGGAGCGGAAAGACTTACCTTAGGGGGAGAAAAGGATGGGTATAAACTCGCACACACACACACACACATCCATCCACACATATACAGACACAAGCAGACATATTTAAAGACCTTTAACACTACCGCTGCTATAACATCCACCGTTTCTAGTTCAATAACAGCTGCTTTCACGTATTAAACAACCATTTCAGCTAGTTCTAATAACTTTCACTTTATTTCCACTTCCGTTTTTCGCACATCACTGATCATATTTAGCCGCTCCCCACAGGTTTTAACGTCATTATTTCTTCATCAGACAATTGTCAGCCCCATTTTCGTAATCTTTCACCACAACACCACTCCTTTTAATACATTTACACGTTTTTTCGAAATTTTCCCGAATTTCTCCGTCCTTTCACGTGTTTTAGCGGCAACACAACCTCCTAACCTTCATGCACATCGCTGTCTACCAACCCAAGTTCACCACAGGATCAACTTAACCAACACTTTTTCGCCTTTTTTCATACCAGATCTCCACTTTCTAGTTCACCCTTATCTCTCCCCATATATTTTTATCTTTCATTTTCATTTCAACCTCGTGTTACACTTTCCACCGTCTAATACCATGTCACCCTCACGACGACCCCATTAAGTTTTATTTACATTCCCTCCGCAAACATGCCTTCAGCCTAGCCAGATTACGCTCGCATATATTATTTTCTCAGGCTTGTCTGACATTTGGCATAACCCCCAAAGGCCTCACACTTAAAGTTCCCATCTCTGGCTGTTTTTAAATTGGTCTTTAAATATGTCTGCTTGTGTCTGTATATGTGTGGATGGATATGTGTGTGTGTGCGAGTGTATACCTGTCCTTTTTTCCCCCTAAGGTAAGTCTTTCTGCTCCCGGGATTGGAATGACTCTTTACCCTCTCCCTTAAAACCCACATGCTTTCGTCTTTCCCTCTCCTTCCCTCTTTCCTGATGAGGCAACAGTTTGTTGCGAAAGCTTGAATTCTGTGTGTATGTTTGTGTGTCTGTCGACCTGCCAGCACTTTCATTTGGTAAGTCACATCATCTTTGTTTTTAGATATATTTTTCCTACGTGGAATGTTTCCCTCTATTATAACTAATATATATATATATATATATATATATGGTTATAATAGAGGGAAACATTCCACGTAGGAAATATATATCTAAAAACAAAGATGATGTGACTTACCAAATGAAAGTGCTGGCAGGTCGACAGACACACAAACAAACACAAACATACACACAAAATTCAAGCTTTCGCAACAAACTGTTGCCTCATCAGGAAAGAGGGAAGGAGAGGGGAAGACGAAAGGAAGTGGGTTTTAAAGGAGAGGGTAAGGAGTCATTCCAATCCCGGGAGCGGAAAGACTTACCTTAGGGGGAAAAAAGGACAGGTATACACTCGCACACACGCACATATCCATCCACACATACAGACACAAGCAGACATATTTAAAGACAAAGAGTTTGGGCAGAGATGTCAGTCGAGGCAGAAGTGTAGAGGCAAAGAAGTTGTTGAAAGACAGGTGAGGTATGAGTGGCGGCAACTTGAAATTAGCGGAGATTGAGGCCTGGCGGATGACGAGAAGAGAGGATATACTGAAGGGCAAGTTCCCATCTCCGGAGTTCGGATAGGTTGGTGTTGGTGGGAAGTATCCAGATAACCCGGACGGTGTAACACTGTGCCAAGATGTGCTGGCCGTGCACCAAGGCATGTTTAGCCACAGGGTGATCCTCATTACCAACAAACACTGTCTGCCTGTGTCCATTCATGCGAATGGACAGTTTGTTGCTGGTCATTCCCACATAGAATGCGTCACAGTGTAGGCAGGTCAGTTGGTAGATCACGTGGGTGCTTTCACACGTGGCTCTGCCTTTGATCGTGTACACCTTCCGGGTTACAGGACTGGAGTAGGTGGTGGTGGGAGGGTGCATGGGACAGGTTTTACACCGGGGGCGGTTACAAGGGTAGGAGCCAGAGGGTAGGGAAGGTGGTTTGGGGATTTCATAGGGATGAACTAAGAGGTTACGAAGGTTAGGTGGACGGCGGAAAGACACTCTTGGTGGAGTGGGGAGGATTTCATGAAGGATGGATCTCATTTCTGGGCAGGATTTTAGGAAGTCGTATCCCTGCTGGAGAGCCACATTCAAAATCTGATCCAGTCCCGGAAAGTATCCTGTCACAAGTGGGGCACTTTTGTGGTTCTTCTGTGGGAGGTTCTGGGTTTGAGAGGATGAGGAAGTTGCTCTGGTTATTTGCTTCTGTACCAGGTCGGGAGGGTAGTTGCGGGATGCGAAAGCTGTTGTCAGGTTGTTGGTGTAATGCTTCAGGGATTCCGGACTGGAGCAGATTCGTTTGCCACGAAGACCTAGGCTGTAGGGAAGGGACCGTTTGATGTGGAATGGGTGGCAGCTGTCGTAATGGAGGTACTGTTGCTTGTTGGTGGGTTTGATGTGGACGGACGTGTGAAGCTGGCCATTGGACAGGTGGAGGTCAACATCAAGGAAAGTGGCATGGGATTTGGAGTAGGACCAGGTGAATCTGATGGAACCAAAGGAGTTGAGGTTGGAGAGGAAATTCTGGAGTTCTTCTTCACTGTGAGTCCAGATCATGAAGATGTCATCAATAAATCTGTACCAAACTTTGGGTTGGCAGGCCTGGGTAACCAAGAAGGCTTCCTCTAAGCGACCCATGAATAGGTTGGCATACGAAGGGGCCATCCTGGTACCCATGGCTGTTCCCTTTAATTGCTGGTATGTCTGGCCTTCAAAAGTGAAGAAGTTGTGGGTCAGGATGAAGCTGGCTAAGGTAATGAGGAAAGAGGTTTTGGGTAGGGTGGCAGGTGATCGGCGTGAAAGGAAGTGCTCCATTGCAGCGAAGCCCTGGACGTGCGGGATATTTGTGTATAAGGAAGTGGCATCAATGGTTACAAGGATGGTTTCTGGGGGTAACGGACTGGGTAAGGATTCCAGGCGTTCGAGAAAGTGGTTGGTGTCTTTGATGAAGGATGGGAGACTGCACGTAATGGGTTGAAGGTGTTGATCTACGTAGGCAGAGATACGTTCTGTGGGGGCTTGGTAACCCGCTACAATGGGACGGCCAGGATGATTGGGTTTGTGAATTTTAGGAAGAAGGTAGAAGGTAGGGGTGCGGGGTGTCGGTGGGGTCAGGAGGTTGATGGAGTCAGGTGAAAGGTTTTGTAGGGGGCCTAAGGTTCTGAGGATTCCCTGAAGCTCCGCCTGGACATCAGGAATGGGATTACCTTGGCAAACTTTGTATGTGGTGTTGTCTGAAAGCTGACGCAGTCCCTCAGCCACATACTCCTGACGATCAAGTACCACGGTCGTGGAACCCTTGTCCGCCGGAAGAATGATGATGGACCGGTCAGCCTTCAGATCACAGATAGCCTGGGCTTCAGCAGTGGTGATGTTGGGAGTAGGATTAAGGTAAGGTTTTTTAACCACCACCTACTCCAGTCCTGTAACCCGGAAGGTGTACACGATCAAAGGCAGAGCCACGTGTGAAAGCACCCACGTGATCTACCAACTGACCTGCCTACACTGTGACGCATTCTATGTGGGAATGACCAGCAACAAACTGTCCATTCGCATGAATGGACACAGGCAGACAGTGTTTGTTGGTAATGAGGATCACCCTGTGGCTAAACATGCCTTGGTGCACGGCCAGCACATCTTGGCACAGTGTTACACCGTCCGGGTTATCTGGATACTTCCCACCAACACCAACCTATCCGAACTCCGGAGATGGGAACTTGCCCTTCAGTATATCCTCTCTTCTCGTCATCCGCCAGGCCTCAATCTCCGCTAATTTCAAGTTGCCGCCACTCATACCTCACCTGTCTTTCAACAACTTCTTTGCCTCTACACTTCTGCCTCGACTGACATCTCTGCCCAAGCTCTTTGTCTTTAAATATGTCTGCTTGTGTCTGTATGTGTGGATGGATATGTGCGTGTGTGCGAGTGTATACCTGTCCTTTTTTCCCCCTAAGGTAAGTCTTTCCGCTCCCGGGATTGGAATGACTCCTTACCCTCTCCTTTAAAACCCACTTCCTTTCGTCTTCCCCTCTCCTTCCCTCTTTCCTGATGAGGCAACAGTTTGTTGCGAAAGCTTGAATTTTGTGTGTATGTTTGTGTTTGTTTGTGTGTCTGTCGACCTGCCAGCACTTTCATTTGGTAAGTCACATCATCTTTGTTATATATATATATATATATATATATATATATATATATATATATATATATATATATATATATATATATATATTAAAAAAAACAAAGATGAGGTGACTTACCGAACAAAAGCGCTGGCAGGTCGATAGACACACAAACATACACACAAAATTCAAGCTTTCGCAACAAACTGTTGCCTCATCAGGAAAGAGGGAAGGAGAGGGGAAGACGAAAGGAAGTGGGTTTTAAGGGAGAGGGTAAGGAGTCATTCCAATCCCGGGAGCGGAAAGACTTACCTTAGGGGGAAAAAAGGACAGGTATACACTCGTACACACGCACATATCCATCCACACATACAGACACAAGCAGACATATTTTGTCTTTAAATATGTCTGCTTGTGTCTGTATGTGTGGATGGATATGTGCGTGTGTACGAGTGTATACCTGTCCTTTTTTCCCCCTAAGGTAAGTCTTTCCGCTCCCGGGATTGGAATGACTCCTTACCCTCTCCCTTAAAACCCACTTCCTTTCGTCTTCCCCTCTCCTTCCCTCTTTCCTGATGAGGCAACAGTTTGTTGCGAAAGCTTGAATTTTGTGTGTATGTTTGTGTGTCTATCGACCTGCCAGCGCTTTTGTTCGGTAAGTCACCTCATCTTTGTTTTTATATATAAATTTTTCCCACGTGGAATGTTTCCTTCCATTATATATATATATATACTGTGTCTTCTATAATCAGGTATTTATTAAATATCATTAGAAGCTAACTTTGAGTTAAAATCTTTGGTTAGTGTTTTTATACGTCATCATTACATTTTCTGACACTCTGCAGCAAATCATATGAAAAGACGCGTTTCGGAGAGGTCTTTAATGCGATGAATGTTAACTTTGCAGCTGCTTAATATTTTTGGTGTTTTCAGTTCTAAATTTAAGGCATTTATTGTAGTTTACCTCCAAAGCTCGAAGTTAAATGTTTTTCGCTGGAATTATGTTTTTCCACCTTTGCGTGAAAATTCTTTAAGTCAGTGATACCAGTTTCAGTTCAGGCACTATCAGTACTATTTGTACGAAGACAGGTGAAACAGAAAAATGCATTTTTCACTTCACAACCACTCAGCTGCACCGTACATTGCTCTATTAAAACTGCGTTTGTATCCTTGCCTAGATTTGCACCGTTTCTGTTCTTGATTGATCATTAGATCAGGTCTGGGTGCACCAAGTTCTTTCACTTGCATCCTATGGCCGTGTTCCAAGTTTTTACCTTTCATATTGCGCTGGTTTCACACTCGCGGTATGTCGCAGATATTCACAAGCAAGTAAAACTCACTAAAATCTTGCAAAATACACTCCGAAAAAGAAACTTGCTAATATCACACGATATCAATAAAAGCAGTCAGCATCAGCAAGCAAGGAAAGTAGTCACGGGACAAATTTCGCGCGCTTTGTCCTCTAATCACTTATGAAACTCTCGCTAGATGGCAGTACTGTTGTTACGGTTAGAGAGCCTGTAGTTACGGTAGTCTAGTGTACTCTGGCGGGATATTTGCAAACTTATTCTAAATGGGGATAAAATAGCCAATGGTAGAAACAAAACAACTATGTAAAACATTATCAAAACAATAATACTAAACGTCGATTAATGACGCATCGAAGCGTAGTAGAGATGTGCAGAGACTGAGATTGGATAGCGAAGTTTCGGCCACTCTGCATTCCTTCATTACATAGATAGTGAAACGTGAAAAACGTGTGGTGGTTGGTATGACACCCTTAGGCTGCAAGCTCTGAGCCTTCGGGTCGCCCATAAAGAGCGGTACTATGTTGAAGCCATACCCCCAAACCGCTACTACATGCAGCTTACGGACATTCCAAGGCGCAGCTTAAACACTACTAACCGTTCGGAAAACATCTATCGATACAAACAGTTCCAAAAACGTTGACCGTCGTTATTTTAATCGGAATGGGAAATGTGCGAAATTCGTCCTGATAATTTAAATTTTGTAATATGTTCTTGCAAAATTTACTTTAACATATATTTTGGGGTGGCTCCGCCTCAGAGCCTTTAATTACGAGCCGCGTCTGGGAGAGGGTAAGGAGTCATCTCAATCCCAGGAGTGGAAAGACTTACCTTAGGGGGAAAAAAAGAACAGGTATACACTCGCATACACACACATATCCATCCGCACATACACAGACACAAGCAGACATTTGTAAAGGCAAAGAGTTTGGGCAGAGATCTTCATCCTAACCCACAACTTCTTCACTTTCAAAGGCCAGACGTACCAACAATTAAAGGGAACAGCCATGGGTACCAGGATGGCCCCCTCGTATGCCAACCTATTTATGGGTCGCTTAGAGGAAGCCTTCTTGGTTATCCAGGCCTGCCAACCCAAAGTTTGGTACAGATTTATTGAAGACATCTTCATGATCTGGACTCACAGTGAAGAAGAACTCCAGAATTTCCTCTCCAACCTCAACTCCTTTGGTTCCATCAGATTCACCTGGTCCTACTCCAAATCCCATGCCACTTTCCTTGACGTTGACCTCCATCTGTCCAATGGCCAGCTTCACACGTCCGTCCACATCAAACCCACCAACAAGCAACAGTACCTCGATTATGACAGCTGCCACCCATTCCACATCAAATGGTCCCTTCCCTACAGCCTAGGTCTTCATGGCAAACGAATCTGCTCCAGTCCGAAATCCCTGAACCATTACACCAACAACCTGAAAACAGCTTTCGCATCCCGCAACTACCTTCCCAACCTGGTACAGAAGCAAATAACCAGAGCCACTTCCTCATCTCCTCAAACCCAGAACCACCCACAGAAGAACCCCAAAAGTGCCCCACTTGTGACAGGATACTTTCCGGGACTGGATCAGACTCTGAATGTGGCTCTCCAGCAGGGATATGACTTCCTCAAATCCTGCCCTGAAATGAGATCCATCCTTCATGATATCCTCCCCACTCCACCAAGAGTGTCTTTCCGCCGTCCACCTAACCTTCGTAACCTCTTAGTTCATCCCTATGAAATCCCCAAACCACCTTCCCTACCCTCTGGCTCCTACCCTTGTAACCGCCCCCGGTGTAAAACGTGTCCCATGCACCCTCTCACCACCACCTACTCCAGTCCTGTAACCCGGAAGGTGTACACGATCAAAGGCAGAGCCACGTGTGAAAGCACCCACGTGATTTACCAAATGGCCAGCACATCTTGGCACAGTGTTACACTGTCCGGGTTATCTGGATACTTCCCACTAACACCAACCTGTCAGAATTCCGGAGATGGGAACTTGCTCTTCAATATATCCTCTCTTCCCGTTATCAATCAGGCCTCAATCTCCGCTAATTTCAAGTTGCCGCCACTCATACCTCACCTGTCATTCAACAACATCTTTGCTTCTGCACTTCCGCCTTGACTGACATCTCTGCCCAAACTCTTTGCCTTTTAATATGTCTGCTTGTGTCTGTATATGTGTGGATGGATATGTGTGTGTGTGTGTGTGTGTGTGTGTGTGTGTGTGTGTGTGTGTGTGTGTGTACTCATCCTTTTTTCCCCCTAAGGTAAGTCTTTCCGCTCCCGGGATTGGAATGACTCCTTACCCTCTCCTTTAAAACCCACATCCTTTCGTCTTTCCCTCTCCTTCCCTCTTTCCTGACGAAGCAACCGTTGGTTGCGAAAGCTTGAATTTTGTGTGTATGTTTGTGTGTCTATCAACCTGCCAGTGCTTTCGTTTGGTAAGTCACATCATCTATCATCTACACACACACACACACACACACACACAAACACACACACACACACACACACACACACACACACACACACACACACACACTGAAGAACCCTCTCCAAGGTCATGGAATGTGTCAGTACATGAAATTACAACTTAAAAGTAATAACAGCTAAAAATAAAATGTTAATGAAGCCGAAAAAGTCAAGCCATTAAACACAATCAACAATACAAAATGAATCAGCTCAATCTTTCAAGGAACTCCTTGATAGAATAGGAGTGATCCATGAGGAAACACTTCAGTTTTGACTAGAAAGCACGTGGATTACTGCTAAGATTTTTGAATTCTGGTGGTAGCTTACTGAAAATGGATGCAGCAGTATACTGCACAGCTTTCTGCACAAGAGTTACGGGAATACAATCCAAATGCATGTTTGATTTCTGCCGAGTATTAACTGAGTGAAAGGTGCTTACTCTTGGGAACAAGCTAATATTGTTAACACGAAATGACAGTAAGGAACATAAGTATTGAGAGGCCAATGTCAAAATACCCAGACTCGTGAGCAGGGGTCGACAAGAGATCGTGAACTTACACCACTTATCACCTGAACCGCCCATTCTGAGCCAAAAATATCCATTCAGAATGGGAAAAGTTACCACAAAATATAATACCACAAGACATAAGCAAATGAAAATAAGCAAAGTAGACTAATTTTCGTGTTGAACTATCAGTCACTTCAGATACCATTCAAATTGTAAAAATGGCAGCATTAAGTCTTTGAACGAGATCCTGAATATGGGCTTTCCACGAAAGTTTACTATCTATCTGAAGACCTAGAAAACTGAACTATCTAGTTTCACTAATCATATGCCCATTCTGTGAAATTAAAACATCAGGTTTTGTTGAACTGTGTTCAAAAATGGCTCTGAGCACTATGGGACTCAACATCTGAGGTCATCAGTCCCCTAGAACTTAGAACTACTTAAACCTAACTAACCTAAGGACATCACATACATCCATGCCCGAGGCAGGATTCGAACTTGCGACCGTAGCAGTCACGCGGTTCCGGACTGAAGTGCCTAGAACCACACGGCCACTGCGGCCGGCTTGAACTGTGTGTTAGAAACTGTAAAAACTGAGTCTTATTGTGATTTAGCATTAGTTTATTTTCTACGAGATATGAACTTAGGTCATGAACTACGCTATTTGAAACCGAGCCATTGTTGCACAGAGCATCCTTTACTACCAAGTTAGTATCATCATCAAACAGAAATATTTTAGAGTTACCCATAATACTAGAGGGCGCATCATTTATATAAATAATAATAATAATAATAATAATAATAATAATAATGTTGTGTAAGTCGACAAAACACCATTTTTAAGCTATATAAACTTGGTGCCTTGCACCCCCAATTGGCCATGGCATTGCCCCGTTGCCATTCGTCGGTTGACGGGCATTGCCATGGTTGTCGGTTCACACAAACAAACATCCCTCATCCCATCACTGCCCCAACGTGATACGCAAAGAATTCACGGTCATGCGTTGTCCAGAGCATCTGGCAACAGGGCAAATGGGGTGCATGGCGCCAAGTTTCCATAGTTTAAAAAAATTGTGCATTGTCAACCTACACGGCATCAGTAAATTTGGTTCCTACTGGCATCAGGTATCCGGGGTTAAAATTTCGTGACAATTTTTCTCGACCCTGTATATTGGCGTTACTGCTAAGAGTCATCAGACACATTTTCTCTTATATTTCGGCAGATATCTACAATTTCATTTTTGCAGTGAGTAGCTGGAGTCAGCCCAGACAAATACTGCTCATCACGTCTTTCATGTAACACTCAGTGCATAAGGAAAAGTGTCATTGTATTTCCTGTTACAAACAAAATTATTTTTAAAGCAGAGTTTTATGTGCCCATTCAATAGGAGGGTCCAAAATTAGTTCAGTGTGATATTAATTTTATCTACATGTATTAACAGGAATATTAAAACATTAAGAAGAATCAGTATTCCAGCAGAAACTGAGCATCATTTCCGCAAGGGGGCGGCAGGCACTGCAGGCCAGGGTAGTGCTGTCGCTGAAGGAGCACTGGTTATTCTTTCTATTTTACTGTCCCAGTTAACACATATCAATAAAATTAATATAACACTAGACTAATTTGGTCATGTAAAACTCCCCTTAAAAAAAAAAAAAATCTTTGTAATAAGAAACAAACTGCTGCTTTTCGTCAACACTGGGTGTCACATGACAGATGTGATGAGCAAATATTTTTGGGGTTTATTCCAGCTACACATTGCAAAAACAAAACTGCATAACGTGCCTAAATGTCAGAGAACATGCACTTGATGACTATTATGGTAAAAAATATCAATGCCCATGGATTTAAGACCTCTTTTGGTAAACTGTTCCCCTCCAATTCCCTCTACCTCTGAACGAAAATGTGGGCATAGACTTGGTGCAAAGTAGCACATTTATTTTATAGAAATGATCTAACCTTAACCTCCATTCCCCCACATTCACCTTATTTTTAATACCAGTGCATGCAATCCAACAGCCCTATACATGTTACCAAATCTGAGTTTTTATCTAGGTTTCCGAGTTCCATTTCAGCTTCTTTAACAAGACAGTGACACTACTGTACTGCTCAAAATTTTCCTGGATAAATCTTGCTGCCCCTCGTTGTATGCCTTCGAGGTTTGAAATCAGGTGTGGTTGGTATGGGTGGCATACGGAACTGCAATCTCCAGACGAGGACTCATCAAGGAATAGAATGCCTTGTTTAACCTTCCTTGAACAGCCTTATTACTTGGAACAGGACACTGTTTGCCTAACACACTAAAGAAAAACCCACACATGAAGATACCGAGGCAATTTGCTATTAACAAGCACACCTATATACTTAAAATTAGTTCACTCAGAGGATCTCCCCTTCTAACTTATCTTTAAAAGTTGTCTGATTTTCTGGAGTGGAAACTGAGCAGATGAGCCATAAAACGTACGTAGAAACTATTTTTAACACTCTCCTGTAATCAGCTGCAAGGTCAAAGTGTCTATTTCCATAGATATTCAGATTCACATCTTTTCAATCGTGCTGTAAATACTGACCATAAAAACAAATTTTTTATTGTAAAATACTCACTCTCTTTCTCTCTTGGTTCAGTTCTTCCTTATAAGTGTGAAGCTGCTGACGGAATAAATCATTTTCCTTCTGAGTTTCTATTAATCTCAAACGAAATTGATTTTCTGAAAAATAAATTAGCTGCTGTAAGGAAGAGAAATTTCAGAGTTTAATTTGCAAAACATAAATAAAAAACAAACTTTATTAGCAGATCCAGGTGTCATATGAGGGAACTCCAAAAGCAAGTAACACATTATTATGGCAAGTCAAACAGCTTTTATTAAACGCTGCATCACACTTAAAATGACAGATACACTACTGGTCATTAAAATTGTTACACCACGAAGCTGACATACTAAAGATGCGAAATGTAACCAACAGGAAGAAGATGCTCTGATATGCAAATGATTAGCTTTTCAGAGCATTCACACATGGTTGTGTGGTGAAACGTTGCTGGGATGCCTCGTGTTAGGAGGAGAAATGCGTACCATCACGTTTTCGACTTTGATAATGGTCGTATTGTAGCCTATCGCGATTGTGGTTTATCGTATCGCGACATTGCTGCTAGCGTTGGTCGAGATCCAATGACTGTTAGGAGAATATGGAATCGGTGGGTTCAGGAGGGTAATACAGAATGCCGTGCTGGATGCCAACGGCCTGAGATGACAGGCACCTTATCCACATGGCTGTAACGGATCGTGCAGCCACATCTCGATCCCTGAGTCAACAGATGGGGACGTTTGCAAGACAACAACCATCTGCACAAACAGTTCGACAACATTTGCAGCAGCATGGACTATCAGCTTGGAGGGTGTACTCAACGATGAACCTGGGTGCACGAACGGCAAATCGTCATTTTTTGGATTAATCCAGGTTCTGTTTACAGCATCATGATGGTAGTATCCGTGTTTGGCGACATCACGGTGAACGCACATTGGAAGCGTGTATTCGTCATCACCATACTGGCATATCACCCGGCATGATGGTATGGGGTGCCATTGGTTACACGTCACGGTCACCTCTTGTTCGCACTGACGTCACTTTGAACAGTGGACATTACATTTCAAATGTGTTTCAACCCGTGGCTCTACCCTTCATTTGATCCCTGTGAAACCCTACATTTCAGCAGGATAATGCATGACCACATGTTGTAGGTCCTATACGGGCCTTTCTGGATACAGAAAATGTTTGACTGCTGCCCTGACCAGCACATTCTCCAGATCTCTCACCAATTGAAAACGTCTGGTCAATGGTGGCGAACAACTGGCTCGTCACAATACGCCAGTCACTACTCTTGATGAACTGTGGTATCGTGTTGAAGCTGCATAGGCAGCTGTACCTGTACATGCCATCCAAGCTCTGTTTGACTCAATGCCCAGGCATATAAAGGCCGTTATTATGGCCAGAGGTGGTTGTTCTAGGTACTGATTTCTCAGGATCTATGCACCCAAATTGCATGAAAATGTAATCACATGTCAGTTGTAGTTAATATATTTGTCCAATGAATACCCGTTTATCATCTGCATTTCTTCTTGGTGTAGCAATTTTAATGGCCAGTAGTGTACATGACACAATCACGAAGTCTCTGTACACATTGGTCTGAGCATTCTACCAATCACTCTGTTCCTCAATGTTAGAATTCTGCTCCTTGGTTGTGGACCATTCAAGAACTGCTGTGTGAATGTCCTCTTAGTTGGAAAATTTCTTTCCACCCAGGTAGTCCTCAATTGCCGGGAAATTGTCCCCCGTGGTTGATGTTGGTAGCCTTCCTTTCTGATAAGCACCACCCATGTCTATGCAGCCTTTGTCACACTGTTTGCATCATTTCATTGCAGCTGGACATGACACTGCATTTCGTCTATACACTGCCAGACTTTCGTGGTGAATCTGTATGCAATTTAGACATTTTGTTCACAAGAAGCAAACTGTCTCACATACTTCAACTTCAGAATATATTTCCAGTTTCTGCACCATTTCACTTTCACATTGTGATGCACCTGCTATCCTGGCAGGTTAAAACTGTGTGCCAGACTGAGAACTGAACTCAGGACCTTTGCCTTTTGTGGACAAGTGCTCTACCGACTGAACTACCCGAGCACAACTCGCCTCGTCTCCTACCTTGCCCACGAAAGGCAAAGGTCCCGAGTCCGAGACTCGGTCCGGCACTCAGTTTTAATCCTCCAGCAAGTTTCATATCAGTGCACACTCCACTGCAGAGTGAAAATTTCATTCTGGAAACACCTGATATCCGATCTACAGGAGAACTGTGTCTGTAAGAAACCCAGAACATGTACTCTCACTAACAATGTGCCACACTCGTTGCGTGGCGGTCTTAGCATAAGGCAATGTGTACCTATGTAGATAAACTATGAAAGATGATGATTTATATGCAAGGAACATTTAAACAAGGACAATCATTCTTTGATAAGGCTGCTATTCAACCTGCCTTCATAGCACAGGATTTGAAATCTCAGACATGCAACGTTGGCACAAATCTCCACACACACCACTTGTTTCCTAAGCTGCTCAAGTATCGATGCTTCCACTTAGCTGTAACTAAGGTAACATCAAACACATGGATGGCCACGGCATGCCAAACTTCTTGTGTGCAGGCTGCATGAGGGATTTGCTCAGTCCTTCTCGGAAGAACACAGAATATTTGTTCATGGTGTGAAGGTCATTCAAAGATCTAATGTCTGTCTGCACAAATACAGACAGTCTAGAGATCTATCAGCACAAGCCTATCACAATGAATGGGAATGACAGAAAACAGGGATGAGAGTTCTCAGTATATATTACGAAGTTGCATAAGTGATAGGTACGACATATTTGTTGTGAAACAACACCACAATACTGTGGAGAAAGAATCTAGGTATTTAGCTGACAATTAAAGACCAAAAATTACAGCAATCAACAGATGCAATTCATTGTACTGTACCTCAAGAAGTACTTTGTGCTAAAGTTGCAGAATGTGATGGCCAGGGCAATAGTTGAACATGGTTTGTATCGAACTAGGTCAGGACAACACAGCACATATATAATCTTGCATTATACTATTGAAAGATAACATCACAAATACATGGAGAAATTGGTGGTACGAACAGCAGCATTCCTGAAGTCACAAGCATTACCCCACTGTCAGTTTCAACAGTTTTTTATGGAACTTAACAAAGAGTATGGAGACTTTACTTGTATATATTACTGCGAAGTACATTGGCTAAGTCAAGGGACATGACTGGAATGATTTTTCAATTTAAAACTTGCTATTGTTTAATTCACGAAGGAAAAAGGGGGGGCGGGGGTGGTCAGCAACAAAAATTAGAACATCCAGAATGAATTGCTGACATTGTTTTTAAGTGGACTTGACTGCATACTGCCCACAGTAAGACATTACAAGGTGAGAAACAACTTCTTTTTGATTTGATGGATCCAAAACGATGTTGTAGAAGGAACACATTCTGAGAAACACTGTCTAGTTTCCTAAGCTCATCTGTACTAAATAAAATCACATGGTTTGAAGAATTCATTGTGGCTTTGGAAAAATTACAATGATCGTTCCCTAAACATTTTGAGGACACTGACAATCAAACATCTGTTTTTGAGCAGTTTTCAAGACCATTTGTTGTTTCAGTTGCAAGAGACCCTTCACATATGCAGATGTAACTGATTGATCAGCAAAGTAATTCCCTTTAATATTATAACTGTCCAGAACGTCTACATTGCTTTCCTCAGGTAGAGTTTCCACGTCCCCATAATGAGTTTGCAAAAGTGCAACAATTTTTTGACCAGTGTGTGTGTGTGTATGTGTGTGTGTGTGTGTGTGTGTGTGTGTGTGTAAGATGTTTGAAACTAAGTCAGTCAAGATTACGTGCCAACCTGAGCATGAAAATTTGTGAAACTGTCTGCGTGTGTCCCACACGAATACTATATTATTCAGTGCGCCAAAATATTGAAATATACTGAAAATGTGATTTGTGATCTATGTTGTTGAGAAATGTTAAATATAAAATCAAGTTGTATACAGTCTGAGTGCATTTCCAGTTTAATATGGCATGTTCACACTCCACACTTCACACTGAACTGGCCTGTCAGAGAGGTATGGGACCATCATGCTATGAATGGATCAGAATATGTTGTTTTCATAAGATGAAGATATTGATGTACATCGAGGTACATCAGTTGTGGATGAAAAACAGGAAGAAATATATGGCACGTTCAAGGTATTGAAAGAACTAAACAGCTAAGCAGATTCAGAAGGATGTAGGTTGCAGTAAGTACTGGGAGATGAAGAAGCTTGCACAGGATAGAGTAGCATGGAGAGCTGCATCAAACCAGTCTCGGGACTGAAGACCACAACAACAAACACGTATCCTGAATGTTTCCAGCTTATTACAGAATGTCTCAAAAGTGTTTCTATATCATGTTAGACAAAGTGTAGGACAGCATTCAGAGAAAAGCAATGAAACTGGAATGTTTTGATCATAAATCCTGTTTTTCATATAAATGTAAACCTAAAGATTGCTGATTTTGTGGCAGATGTTGAAAACACTCCGACACTTTTCCAAAATCTGATCATCCGTAAATATTTCCCTCCTGAACACCAGAAATTTCTCGTTATAGATCACAGTTTCCTACCATGTGACAGAGATTTCACGCTTATAGAGAGGATCAAAATATCCTTTTATCCATAAAACTAGATTCAAGTCATTGCCAACACCAAGGACAATGCATTCCTTCTGTGCAAGATGGAACCAGAGGATTTCAGGGATCTTAGCACAGCATATCACAGAGGCTCATTCAACATAACTGGGTATGTCTGGCTACACATTTCATCTGACAACCTACTACACTATGGAGTAGGAAAAGTCATAACATCCAGCAACCATGAATTTGTCAAAGCACTGCAAAGAAACCAAGAAATGCTGGGAACAGGAATCTGCCACTAAGTAACTTGACAGTTTGCCCTCTCCTGTGTGATAAAATTCTGCCAGTAAAAAATACCAAGAAGAAAGCCTTACTTGACATGTGACAGTATATCCCAGCTGAAAAACAGAATTTCTATGAGCAAGTACCAAGCAAATAGTGGATCTGCATGTCTGTCTGGCAAAATCTTTGACCGAGGATGGAAAATGTAATATTGACTGTATATGTTTAGTGTAATTGTAGCAGGAATAGTATTAAATTTGTGTGTATCTTCTGCTGTTGCTTGTGCAGATCTGTATTGTGGTAAACATTAAGTTTTTTGACATGTGTTGTTATACTTTCTCAAAATAAGGTTTCTGTTTCTGCAATAAGTAACACAAAAAACCAGTGTTTCAGCAGCATGACATTGCAATTGCTTATATTCAACACTGTTTGTCCAAGAATATAAAAAAAGATAGTACTATTTTTTAAACAATACCTTAAGTAATTGTGTAATAACTGTAATAAAAATATGTAAAATGTCATTTCATGTCATATACACTACCTGCACTAAGAAAGCCCGAATAGGTAAATAAAATAGCTACACATTAAACATCTGGAACAAAGAATACTTTAGTTATATCAATAGCAAAATCCCATTTCTCATTCACTGCACACCGGAACACAAGCCATTTCTTCGACAATATGTGAACAAAAATAGTTACTGAATGTTTTGTGAATGAAACTGTTTGTGTAGACAAAAAAAAAAATTCACACATACAATATACAGTAGACAGCTAACTCTGACGCTGGATCTGTGATTGTCTACCTCTAGTTTTAAAATGAAAATAACTCTTAACTGAATATTAACTTAAAATACTGATCAAATGACTTCATAAGCAACACACAAAAGAGGAACATGAGCCACAAATCCGCACTGTGTGAGACCATAACATCGACTGTTGCACTTCGTAGCTCATTGCCGCCAAATGTCAAAATATATCACTTATTTACCCAGGACAGGAAAGAGATATCTGTCTCCTTCCACCACTAACAACAATTTTGGTGTATTAGCTACATTTCTACATAGCAGCCTATGTCCTAAAACTGACCGAACGTAAACTGGTCAACAACTACATTCTTCACTGCAAACTTTTCAAAATATGCGTGGTGGTTATTTATTTTGGAAGTTTCACAACTATGCACAGTAACAAAAATAAAACCAGTTGACTACCACGATGTGATGTCAGACAACAACTTGGGGGAAAAATAAAATAAAATCAAAAACTTTTTTAAATAGTTCCCTCAAAATTGAACAAGAAAGGCTGTGTAGCAGTGAACATAAGTGAATCTCAAAACTGTGTACCTTTATTTTTTACATTAAAGGTACATGTTTTACTTAGAAACTGCCTTCAGAGACTGATGCATCTTTGCTTCATCTGCATTAATTTTTTTAAAGCACATCGGATGACTTCAAATCGCTGAAAACAACAGCATGCCATTTTGACGTCTCTGCCATGCACCCTTTTGGTGCGCCATTTGCGGCGACAAACAGATGTAGTGCAGACCATGAAGTGTCGTGTCCCCGCATGCTATCTCTGTGTGGAATGTTCATTTATTTACAAGGAGGTGGCACAAAACAGCACCACTTCCCTGCCAAACATCTGCACCACACCATTTCTGTGTGAACTGGGTCTTACTGTGCCTGGCTCGAGAGGCGAAACTATGTGGGGCGCGGCATACTTGGCACTACAAGAGATGTGGGCACTACTGATCTGGTGGCAGCTGACTGTAACAGCCTCACTGCTCAGGCCTGTGAGGTACTGCAGTTTGCGACAGTAGTGCTGATGGCGGCAGTGAGTTGGAGCGCTAAACTCCAGACGTCATTGTACAGGTGGTAGCTGATGAGTGAACAACAGCTATCCGGCAGATGCACAGGTGATCTGGCTGCCTGGTGGCCAAATGACTTAACCGATTGATGCATGCTCTGGTGGCTGAATGGGCACGTGCAATTAGAGCTTTGGTGGGTACTTGTTTTGGTGCTGCAACAGCTGACGCTATGCCACTGCGGCGCCCTGCATGACAGCTTGCTGGAATGTCATATGACAGCTCGCTGGAATGTCATCATAACACAGAGGGTGGTCAGTGCTGTAGTGATGTCAGCTGTAAGGAAAAAGTATCTCACTTTCAGCACTGATACAAAAGCTATGTTGATGTCCTGCTTCTGCCACACAAGACTACAACTCACAATGGCCAAATTCCAGGTTGAACTGAGCTGCAAGTCATTTTCTTTGTTACTCTATACCTTCTTTCATTACACTATTCCAGAAATGTTAGCACTTGTGATGACAAAAGTTATAACTTTATTGACCTGTTGGATGCCTCCTAAGTCATCTTCCTATTTAAGTGTCCAGTTGGTGAGCCATTCCCAGAGTATTTCATTGATGAAATCTCAGGGTATTAGCCGAATGGTAGTGTCATCTTGTTGTAAAGTTTCAACAAGTTTCCTACTGGTCATCATCTGGCAAAGTGTTGGTTTCTTTTATAATTGCTTGACCTTCTACTCCTCTGCTCAAGGTATAACAGGTGGGCCAATCATGTGCCTCTGGAGGAGTATGTCACAACTGGTGATAGGGTGGGGTTCGAGGGGGCAGGTTTGAGAGGGGAGAGGTTTGAGGGGGGGGGGGGGGGGGGGAATGGAGGTGGGTATCAAGTCATGATGTTCCAATGAAAATAATCAGTCTCTGAAAGTATAATGTATTGGATAGATAAAAAAATCTTCTCCCCAAATGGCAGCAGGAGAACATGCATATAAAAGGTCTTAGGTCTGCAAGCTTTCAGAGCCAGTGGTTATTTCTTCTGGCAGAGGGGCTGATGGGGAAGGAAGACTGATCAAGGAAAATGACTGATGAGGTTCAGAAAAGGGTAGAGTTCGGAAAAGTCACCCAGAACCCCAGATTAGGGAAGACTCCTTTTCTTAATCTTACCAGTCCTTTTCATTCACCTATCTCCCTTCTCCTTCAGTCGTTTTGTTAGAAGAAGTAGCCACTGGCTCTGAAAGCTTGCACACGTAATATCTTTTATATGTGTGTTCTCTTGACGCTGTTTCGTGAGTAAATTTTTTTTATCCATCCAATACATCATAAGTCATGATGTTCACTGTACATAGTGACTATGGATTTTGAATGGGAACATGATTATGTAAACTGTTATTCAGTACTTTATGCATGCTGATCATTTCAAACCAGTGTCTATTGTAATTATTAAGACAGATTATCTTAGATGTTGCTAAATAAATCTAGAACTATGTCAACACTTTCAAGAATATACTTTGCCTGGAGCAAACATTCCCCACTAGATCATCAGCCATGCTGTATGTCAATTTGCATTTGGTGAAGAGGTTCCAAATGGTATTTGCATCAGACCCTTTTGGAAATTTAATCATGCCTGAAAAATATTCACTGTTGCCATAATACTGTGCTCTAGCCTCTGATATTCCAGTATCAGAAAATCTCATTGTGCAATGGAATACATGATTTTGATCTCCTCTTACATGTCAGTGGTGGAACTGATTGCTCTGAACTTTGGAGTACTATTTATAGGTACTATTATTGAGGTTACAGCACCATCTGTTAGCAGCTTTTGCAACTATTACTTCGAAATTCTGTACACAATTCTTACTTTTCACAATAAATGTACTGTTCGGTCTTTGTTATCGAATTATTTAATTATAGGATCAGGAAGTCTTGTTGTAAACCTTGTACATACACATATAATGATGGGGTTATTTTGTCTAACTGTCAACTATTTGTACTTCTCATAATATAAACAACAGGTTTTACTTTTGTGTGTGGATTTTTTGACATGAAATTTTATCCCAGGGACTTAGCAAAGGATGCAATGAATTTTCTGATTGAAATATTTCACAGGTTGCTCTATAAAGGTATAGATATTTGGAAACAGGAAAATTACAGCTACAATACTATAAAACATGTTTTCGAATGGACTGCATTTTAAGATTAGAACATTTTTGAATTCTTACAATAAAACTAATAGTGAATAGTGATAACTTTTGAATCACATGTCATAAAAGATGATATTTATAAAGATGTAAATGAGGCTTTCAAATAAGGTATGGCAATTTTAAAACAAAGAATTATTAGTGGGGTCAAATTTTCAAGCCTACATGGTTCTCATGAACCATAAATATTGAATATTTCTTTATGGATACCAAACAGAAGAATGTGGATCTCATACACAGAATAATAAGGTTTAGAAAAATAAAGCTTGGCGAAGAATTTGGAAATTTCTTGTGTATCTGGCATATGTATTGTGTATGGAAAAGATAGGAGAAAAAATATAGTATTTTATGTTAGGAAAGCTATGACAACAAGTGGATCTATTCGATCTCATTATGTTTCAGGATGCCATCAAATGATATTTTATGGTCATTTTCCAAAGAACATTCAACTACTGCTAATTTCTCTAGACAGCATGGTCGCAGACACCTCATCTTCAATCTAATGTCAGTCTATTGTATACAAGGTGTGCCGGAATAAATACTGGATGATCTCATATGCTATTTTGTAAAAACCAGGACTTATCAAGCTCCTCTATCTTCCACAGGCCTATGATTTGGCATATTTTAGATGGAGACCTGAACATCCACTTGATGTAATGTCCCTTCAGCAGCTAGTTAATCTCCCATTACTGAACCACTGAATGGCAAAAATATGAGCTTCTCACTCTCCTCCTCAGTTGTGCTCTGTTTCCAGATATTGCCTGAAATTGCTTTCAATATTTGTTGGTTGTTGTAGCCAGTCCCGAGGAATAGAAGTCATAAAGATTACTACGAAAATGTGGTGTCAATACCAGAGCATCTACATTATTTTGTCCAACCTCGGTATATTCTCCCTCTGCTTTTATTTAATCTATTTTCAAAACATGATATGTGTTGAAGCACAATCTTCATTTTTCTTTATTCTTCCTAATGAGATTTGCACAACTGAGTTCCATTTGGCCAAATGCTACATTAACTGTAGCAATAAAACCAATCTGATAAAACATCATGCAAAAGTCTTGCATAAGGATGTAATATGCTTTCCCTTTTAATTTAATTTTAATAAAATGATTCCAGAAAATGGAAATGACTACATACATTGTCAGAGGAAATAACTTACGGTTTTCATACAAGTTGCTCACAAGCTGAGATGACCTCTTCATGCGGTGTTCGAGAAATCTTATAAGGTGGTTGTGACTGTTTTCCGGTTGCTGACTGTTCAGCATTAATAAAGGAAATGGAGGACCCAAACTGAAAGAAAAAAAAACACTTTGCGCATATCATATTTATCATGTACACTGACAGTGAAATAGTGTGTATTACACAAATTTTAAAAAATCTCCAAATAAGAACAACTCTCAGAGACACAGTGCTAATACTGTGTAATAGCAGCTCTAGCCTTGAGAAAGGCCTCAATCGGTGAGGAAGAGAGACTACAAATTTCTTGAGGTATGCTATATCTGTTTGAAGACAATCACTGATCATTAGGTCCCACAATATTTCACCTGCTCTCCCAAAATATCCCAGAATTATTTTATGGAATTAAGATGGGGTGATTTAGTGCACCAACTGAGATGCAATAGGCTGTGTCAGTGATCGTCAAGCTGAAAATGTACTCAAGCAGCCCTGTGAATATGGATGTGGTCATCTTGGAAGACAGGAGTGTCCACAGCTTACTCATAATGAAAATTATAATGTAACAGACTGAGATTCAACAATAATAGTACATGATACATATTTTAGTATGCCTCTCAATACATTGAAAATTTCAGTACATAAAAATAGATGTACCACCCTGTTCTAATTTTCAATTTACACCAGGCACTGTATATTGCTGTGAAGAGGATACTGATTCAAAATAAACTTGTTAAATGTCAAAAATGTTTGTTCATACTGTAAACCTATTTTAATTGCTTGTCTTGAATAAAAGATGGTACTGTGTTTTGTACAAAATTGTGAGGGTTTAGGATTGAGTGGGAGCGCACAGAATATTAATTTATTTTTGACAAAAATTTGCATATTGTACCATAGTATTCATTGTTAAAAATATTCATCATACAAAATTTAACTTGGAAAGATTCTCTGTTTTATGAAACTATTTAAGCAAAATAGGTTTATATTTCCTATTGAGTGCAGTGTCATGCATGAATAATATTGTACAGGTTCTTCTCCACGATAAATAATAAAAATATTAAATATAATAATATTCTAAGTGCCATGTTTAGTCGAGATATATATGTAATCAAAGCCGCAACTGTGGCAAGAGATGGTAGTTCTGTTTAATTATTGATTGGTTCAAGTGAGTTGTCAATGGCAGTACAAGTATGAATTAGTTGAAATGAATAAATGAACAAAACTTATAGTATATTAGTGTTTAATCTTTTGATTTCAACAAGTTATCCTATGTTAATCTTGACAGGGTGTTAAACCCTAATCTTCCCTATGAAAACTGTTTAAGAATTTATCATCATCAAAACAAAAAAAAAAAAAACTGCAGACAACTGTAAGCAGCAATGAATATTGTCCTTGGATTCTTCAAGATGTGTAACAATGTTAAAAGTAATGTTTTCTGCCCTAAAAACTTCTACGATTAGCAAAAATCCCTAATTTTTATGTCAATGAAAATGCAATGTTTAAATATAACTTTTCACTGAATTTTTACATCTCATTTGAGAGTATGAACATTGCAACATGTAGCAGAAATGACAAGACTTAGTCACCGAGGCTGTTGAAATTAACATCCTGGTCCATGCTCATGGTAATGTGAATGAGTATACCAACACTTAATATGAAAAATGACCTCAAAACATCACAAAACCTTCTTTGATTTGAACTACAGCGAGTGTTAAACGTCTCACTGGACAGTTGGTGCACTTAAAACCTTGCGTCATTTGATAAAAGGCCAACACGTGACTCGTCAGACAAAACTGTGTGTCTCCAGTCCAGTTTCTGTATGTCTGGCCCATTTAAGATGTGTGGCTCTATGTAATACTGTGAGCAATGGTCTTTTGCCCGGTGACTGGCTCCTGAAGTCTATTGCATGCATTTCCCTTCAAAATGTTCACTTGATAACTCGTCAAGATGGATCTGCATTCACAACTGCAGCAGTTCCTGTTAACATACCCTGTCAAGTATGATCTCTGTACAATCACTGTTCTTATATTGTGTTACGTGGCTGCAAATTGTACACAATTTCTTGTAGAGTCTTTGGACAGTCCTCTTTGATATACTGACAAATTGAGCAACTTCATTCACAGTGCGGTCACAGACACATCCAAACACATCAGCTACTTTCTGCCATTCTGTTACATTATCAGAGTGCCACATCTTAGTGTATTCTCACTTTTAGCATACCAGATGGCAACAGGCAGCAACTTACCAAAAATCAATGAAATTACGTAACCGAAGTTGCACAGATATTGATTATTTAAATGGCGACCAGCTTTGGACTTTAGTCCATTATCAAGCCATCCTGTACAAGAAAATGCACCGTGTTAGAATGAACATAAACAATACATATGATCACTCAAAGCAGAAGTACGTTTGGCAATATGATTACATACCATGGAAGTCCTATCATAGCACCATAATGTTTGTACATTGACCACACTGTTTGTATGAGTGGCTCAGTGCAAGGTACTATTTGCATACGACAGTCCTGTGTTGCGTGCAGCAAAACAAAGTTACGTGAGCGTTGAACATTGTTCGGTAAGCCAAGGGATGGTGCTGAAGGGAGAGCATCGTGGACAGGTTGTTTTATTTTACAAAATAATGGTTACATATGACTGTAAGTCATACACATTTTAGCTTGATGTTAAAAAACTGTCACAATATGGAAGATGAATGTACAAAAGAAATCTTGTGAACATATGTGCATCTTGTCTCGTAGTGATGCCACTGGCCAGTCAGTGTAACATTAAAATGACTGTAGCATAAATAATGGTTCACAATTTAAATTTTTTTATAAAAAACTAAAATATCGAAGTCAAACAATCAACAGTAACAAGTAGAAGAAGAATTTTGCAAACGCTCCAACATTACACTTCATAGTGCCACCAGTGACCGATCAATATAAACAAATGAATGTACTGTACATGACAATATACAGTCTGTCTTTTTTTTATTATTTTAGGGTGCAAAAACAACTAGGCTCATACATGCTCATGTCAGAACCGTGGAACACAAAGATGAAAAATGAGCTAAAAGTGACTACATGTTAAGCCCAATCAATGAAAAGATAGGCACATAAAACCAGGAACTTGGAAAAAGGTCTATAAATCACACCATAGAGACAACGGAGGTCCTGAACTAAAGATTAAATGTCCTTCGCCATATTGCTATGACAGATAAAAAGTGGTCAAAGCCTGTACATTGTTCGCAAAATGGCTAATAACTCAGATGACTAACATAAATGAGAACGTAAGGGTTAAAAAAAGGGCATTATGTCAGGAAATGGCGAACTGGGATCGCCACTTAACAAATGGCGATGGCAAAATACACAGCCCAAATTACTGAATGTCCAAGACCACTTAAGCGAGAGCATAGCAAAGCTTCAATATATTTTGAATATAACAGAAGGAAACATTCCACGTGGGAAAAATATATCTAAAAGCAAAGATGATGTAACTTACCAAATGAAGGCGTTGGCATGTTGATAGACACACAAACAAACACAAACACACACACAAAATTCAAGCTTTCGCAACCAACGGTTGCTTCGTCAGGAAAGAGGGAAGGAGAGGGAAAGACGAAAAATCCACATCCTTTTGTCTTTCCCTCTCCTTCCCTCTTTCCCGACGAAGCAACCGTTGGTTGCGAAAGCTTGAATTTTGTGTGTGTTTGTGTTTGTTTGTGTGTCTATCAACATGCCAACGCCTTCATTTGGTAAGTTACATCATCTTTGTTTTTAGATATACTTCAATATATTTTTATTGACAATAAAATACACTGCAATGCATACACTATTATGTGAAACTAAATCAACAAACACACAACAGAGAACATTTATTGTGCGTACATTACTGGAATAACATTTAACATCATGCATGCGAAGTCCATTCATACTGAGCAGAACCATCCTGCTAGTAGTAGCTTTTAATAATCTTATGACCACTGTCAAAAACAGAATAGGCAAGACCACATATTAAAAATGAAACTATTATCCATTTAAATAAGAAACTTCTGTGCAATTTTGACAGTTTTGTAATTTCATTTCCTGTTACTGTGGTGATTCTATACATACTACCAGCATGATTTGTGTCAGCAGTGGAGGGTTACATGGCCACCTAATACAAGTTCTATGCTATCCACAGAGCTTCAAAGCAACCACTGTGCTCATTTAAGTGGTGACTAACATTCTGTCCAGGGAGGTTACACACATGCTAATAAAGCCAAAAAATGTGTTTCTGACATGATTGAGCAAATAAGCAACATACGGCTGCAGAATAAAGGCTAATATTATTCTTTCAGAAGATAACAGACACACGAGGGAAATAGGGGAATGTCTGGATGGGGACAGCAATCACTGAATAAACTCAGGGAAAGATACGGACATTCCATGGTCATTCTTTCATTCACCATGCAGTGTAGATATTACCATATAAAAGAATCTTAAAGAATGTCAGCTGCAACTGGCCATCAATATATGGAAAGTAGCAAATAGATATTACTTTAAATATATAATTAAGTGTGGATTGTGTCTTTGGAAACACTCAACTATCACAGCACAAACACTACAGATATAAAGGAGGAAGGAAGACAAGAAATGTATCTGAATATGTGCACCACACATCAGAAACCCATTTACTGTCAACTGTCATATCCCCACAGAGAGTGCTCAGCAACAGTCTGAAAAGCTCGTCAGGGTGTTGTGCATCAGGTTGTGCAGAGAAATAATTGTTACGAAAAAATTCGATATGGTGCCATTTCTGAGTTAGTTGGCATTAAAGTTAGCCAATTAGGCCGTTACACATGCAAATTCATGCAGTCTGCCAGATAAAATTAGTGTCAGTTGATCTCATCGCATACACGATAGGGCACAAGACTGCTCAGCCTCTGGCTATGGTACAATCCTTACTACAGTTCCATGTCCAATTTCTTGTACTGCTCTCTTGTTCAGTTTTACGAAATTAAACAAATAACATGTCTGGCATCATCATCTGTAGTGGTCCACTTGAACTTAAATGCTAATTTATTCAGGAAAGGTGCAATATATTCTAAAAATTATGGGTGCTATCAGAGAGATCCAATTACTCAATGGGGGATATTGACAAAAGCTGTAGTATAAATTTCTGATGGATAAAACTTATTATTTATGCCATTAGGTAAATAGAGCTGCTCATTCATAGAAATATCATTTTAATGTTTTTTATGAAAATGACTAAGTTTGCACATATCAAATGGTTTGTAAACATACATCACGAGATGAATAAACCATAGTTCACAAGTAATAGGCGCAAATTAACGAAGAGAAGTAGCTGTTATAACTTCATTAATAACATTAACTGAATTTTCCACCAGTGCTTGGCAGATAATGATAATGATAATAATAATAATAATAATAATAATAATAATATAATAATACTCATTTGGAGTAGTGAAATGGAGTAACACAGACCTAGAAGCACTCAATACACTTACACGATCACAATGCCACAAACATAGAATACATCACATACATTCAGCAACTGAAAGATTCACATTAAGCAGAAAGGAAGGAGGAAGGGGATTTATCGACATAAAAAACCTACATTATGGACAGGTAGACAATTTAAGAAAATTCTTTCTAGAACGAGCAGAAACTAGCAAAATACACAAAGCAATCACTCATATGATACAACGGCTACACCACTGCAATTTCATAACCACTTCTACAACCCTTTAGATCACATAACATCAACAGATACGAAGAAAGTAAATTGGACAAAGAAAACATTACATGGCAAGCACCCGTATCATCTAAGACAGCCACACATCGATCAAGACGCATCCAACACATGGCTAAGAAATGGCAATATATACAGTGAGACGGAATGATTCATGATTGCAATACAGTATCAAACAATAAACACCAGATATTACAGCAAGCATATTATTAAAGACCCCAATACCACAACAGATAAATGCAGACTTTGCAAACAACAAATAGAAACAGTAGATCACATCACAAGCGGCTGTGCAATACTAGCAAATACAGAATACCCCAGAAGACATGACAATGTAGCCAAAATAATACATCAACAGCTTGCCTTACAACATAAACTTATAAAACAACACATTTCCACACACAAGTTTTTTTTTTTGGTCATCAGTCTACTGACTGGTTTGATGCAGCCCGCCACAAATTCCTTTCCTGTGCTAACCTCTTCATCTCAGAGTAGCACTTGCAACCTACGTCCTCAATTATTTGCTTGACGTATTCCAATCTCTGTCTTCCTCTACAGTTTTTGCCCTCTACAGCTCCCTCTAGTACCATGGAAGTCATTCCCTCATGTCTTAGCAGATGTCCTATCATCCTGTCCCTTCTCCTTATCAGTGTTTTCCACATATTCCTTTCCTCTCCGATTCTGCGTAGAACCTCTTCATTCCTTACCTTATCAGTCCACCTAATTTTCAACATTCGCCTATAGCACCACATCTCAAATGCTTCGATTCTCTTCTGTTCCTGTTTTCCCACAGTCCATGTTTCACTACCATACAATGCTGTACTCCAGACATACATCCTCAGAAATTTCTTCCTCAAATTAAGGCCGGTATTTGATATTAGTAGACTTCTCTTGGCCAGAAATGCCTTTTTTGCCATAGCGAGTCTGCTTTTGATGTCCTCTTCGCTCCGTCCGTCATTGGTTATTTTACTTCCTAGGTAGCAGAATTCCTTAACTTCATTGACTTCGTGACCATCAATCCTGATGCTAAGTTTCTCGCTGTTCTCATTTCTACTACTTCTCATTACCTTCGTCTTTCTCCGATTTACTCTCAAACCATACTGTGTACTCATTAAACTGTTCATTCTGTTCAGCAGATCATTTAATTCTTCTTCGCTTTCACTCAGGATAGCAATGTCATCAGCGAATCGTATCATTGATATCCTTTCACCTTGTATTTTAATTCCACTCCTGAACCTTTCTTTTATTTCCATCATTGCTTCCTCGATGTACAGATTGAAGAGTAGGGGCGAAAGGCTAAAGCCTTGTCTTACACGCTTCTTAATACGAGCACTTCGTTCTTGATCGTCCACTCTTATTATTCCCTCTTGGTTGTTGTACATATTGTATATGACCCATCTCTCCCTATAGCTTACCCCTACTTTTTTCAGAATCTCGAACATCTTGCACCATTTTATATTGTCGAACGCTTTTTCCAGGTCGACAAATCCTATGAAAGTGTCTTGATTTTTCTTTAGCCTTGCTTCCATTATTAGCCGTAACGTCAGAATTGCCTCTCTCGTCCCTTTACTTTTCCTAAAGCCAAACTGATCGTCACCTAGCGCATTCTCAATTTTCTATTCCATTCTTCTGTATATTATTCTTGTAAGCAGCTTCGATGCATGAGCTGTTAAGCTGATTGTGCGATAATTCTCGCACTTGTCAGCTCTTGCCGTCTTCGGAATTGTGTGGATGATGCTTTTCTGAAAGTCAGATGGTATATCGCCAGACTCATATATTCTACACACCAACGTGAATAGTCGTTTTGTTGCCACTTCCCCAAATGATTTTAGAAATTCTGATGGAATGTTATTTAACCCTTCTGCCTTATTTGACCGTAAGTCCTCCAAAGCTCTTTTAAATTCCGATTCTAATACTGGATCCCCCATCTCTTCTAAATCGACTCCTGTTTCTTCTTCTATCACATCAGACAAATCTTCACCCTCATAGAGGCTTTCAATGTATTCTTTCCACCTATCTGCTCTCCTCTGCATTTAACAGTGGAATTCCCGTTGCACTCTTAATGTTACCACCGTTGCTTTTAATGTCACCAAAGGTTGTTTTGACTTTCCTGTATGCTGAGTCTGTCCTTCCGACAATCATATCTTTTTCGATGTCTTCACATTTTTCCTGCAGCCATTTCGTCTTAGCTTCCCTGCACTTCCTATTTATTTCATTCCTCAGCGACTTTTATTTCTGTATTCCTGATTTTCCCGGAACATGTTTGTACTTCCTCCTTTCATCAATCAACTGAAGTATTTCTTCTGTTACCCATGGTTTCCTCGCAGCTACCTTCTTTGTACCTATGTTTTCCTTCCCAACTTCTGTGATGGCCCTTTTTAGAGATGTCCATTCCTCTTCACCTGTACTGCCTACTGCGCTATTCCTTATTGCTGTATCTATAGCGTTAGAGAACTTCAAACGTATCTCGTCATTCCTTAGTACTTCCGTATCCCACTTCTTTGCGTATTGATTCTTCCTGACTAATGTCTTGAACTTCAGTCTACTCTTCATCACTACTATATTGTGATCCGAGTCTATATCTGCTCCTGGGTACGCCTTACAATCCAGTATTTGATTTCGGAATCTGTCTGACCATGATGTAATCTAATTGAAATCTTCCCGTATCTCCCGGCCTTTTCCAAGTATACCTCCTCCTCTTGTGATTCTTGAACAGGGTATTCGCTATTACTAGCTGAAACTTGTTACAGAACTCAATTAGTTTTTCTCCTCTTTCATTCCTTGTCCCAAATCAATATTCTCCTGTAACCTTTTCTTCTACTCCTTCCCCTACAACTGCATTCCAGTCGCCCATGATTATTAGATTTTCGTCCCCCTTTACATACTGCATTACCCTTTCAATATCCTCATACACTTTCTCTATCTGTTCATCTTCAGCTTGCGACATCGGCATGTATACCTGAACTATCGTTGTCGGTGTTGGTCTGCTGTCGATTCTGATTAGAACAACCCGGTCACTGAACTGTTCACAGTAACACACCCTCTGCCCTACTTTCCTATTCATAACGAATCTTACACCTGTTATGTCATTTTCTGCTGCTGTTGATATTACCCGATACTCATCTGACCAGAAATCCTTGTCTTCCTTCCATTTCACTTCACTGACCCCTACTATATCTAGATTGAGCCTTTGCATTTCCCTTTTCAGATTTTCTAGTTTCCCTACCACGTTCAAGCTTCTGACATTCCACACCCCGAATCATAGGACGTTATCCTTTCGTTGATTATTCAATCTTTTTCTCATGGTAACCTCCCCCTTGGCAGTCCCCTCCCGGAGATCCGAATGGGGGACAATTCCGGAATCTTTTGCCAATGGAGAGATCATCATGACACTTCTTCAAATACAGGCCCCATGTCCTGTGGATACACGTTACGTGTCTTTAATGCAGTGGTTTCCATTGCCTTCTGCATCCTCATGTCGTGGATCATTGCTGATTCTTCCGCCTTTAGGGGCAATTTCCCACCCCTAGGACAAGAGAGTGCCCTGAACCTCTATCCGCTACTCCGCCCTCTTTGACAAGGCCGTTGGCAGAATGAGGCTGACTTATGCCGGAAGTCTTCGGCCACCAATGCTGATTATTTATCAAAATTTAGGCAGTGGCGGGGATCGAACCCGGGACCGAGGACGTTTTGATTATGAATCAAAGACACTACCCCTAGACCACGGGTTTACTGACATACAAGTATGCACCACAAAATGTACTGGAGAATGATGAATACAAATTATACTGGAACAGAACCATTATAACAGATAAAACAACACCACATAACAAACCTGACATCATACTCACTAATAAAAAGAAGAAATTAACACAACTAATCGAAATATCCATACTCAATACAACAAATATACAAAAGAAAACAGGAGAAAAAATTGAAAAATACATCCAACTGGCTGAGGAAGTCAAGGACATGTGGCATCAGGATAAAGTTGACATTATACCAATTATACTATCAACTACAGGAGTCATACCACACAATATCCACCAGTATATTAAGGGAATACAGCTACATCCAAACGTGTATATACAACTTCAGAAATCTGTAATTATTGATACATGTTCAATTACCCAAAAGTTCCTAAATGCAATATAACACATACCGTACAGTTAAAAGGAAGTGACGCTTGATCACGGTCCGCGTCACTTTCCATTTTTAACCAGACTTAACGTCTGAGAAAGTAAAGAAATAATAATAATAGGAAGACACTTTGTAAGGTACTGCTAAAATATATTTATTTGGTCACAAATTGATTTTTGTCTTCTTACACTTTCTTCAGGTGACAACTGAATGTCATAAACACAATTGAACATGATGTGCAACTTACACAGATATTATTTGTACAGAAGAAACAAACATTGTTTACACAGCAAATAATTACAGTTTTCATCAAACAGGAATAATACATTAACTAAAAAAGGGAGGCAGGCAACAAAGATTTTATGAGGAGATACATTTAACAACTGATGAAAAACAAGGTGAACACACAGTTTGAATCTAGTATTTGTACTGAAAACTTTATTTAAGAAAGGGGAAAAAGGAACTTGAGTGACCATTTAATATTAAGCTGACATTATTTCTACCCCCCCCCTCCCCCCCCCCCCCCCCCCACACACACACACACACACACACACACCCACACCCACACCATACTGGTGATTACATTATCGAAGTGTAACAGTTTCTTGATAGTTCCTACTTTCAGCTGGCACAAAAAGATGCAGCTATACCTTACAATGAATAAATGAAAATCTTCATTTAAAAGTATTATTATATTTGAAACCTATGGTCCCTAAAGTATATGGTTTACCTAAATTACATACAGATGGCATTCCAGTATGCCCAGTTGTGTCATCCTTTTCTGTCCCTTGTTATCTACTAGCAAAACATGTAAATTATATCATTAAAAAGAAAACCATTTTTAAATCTAAGTTTGATATCAAAAATTCCATGACTCTTGTTGATACAATTAAAGATAAGCAAATCAAATCCCATTCTAAACAAAAATTGTTCGACATCACGAGCTTATTAACGTGTGTTCCTACTGATGAATGGAGAAACATATAAACATATCTCTTGAACAAAGCCAAATTGAATTCTGTAGAATTACATGATATAATCAATGCTATTCAAATGTGTGTAAAACAGAATTACTTCCAGTTCCAAAACAAGTATTATAGTCAGTCTGATGGCCTAGCTAGGGTCTCACCTCTTAGTTCTGTACTATCCGAAATTTTTATGGACAATTTCAAACAAACTTTCTTATAGAAAGAGCAACTGACTTGAAAATAAAGTACTGGGTCAGGTATGTGGATGATGTGCTGTGTTTGTGGACCAACACCAATAGACAATTAAGTACATTACTACAACAATTATACTCACAACATAAGAAAATTCAATTTACAATGTAGCTGGAAGGCTCTTATATAAATTTGTTGTGCCTTAACATAGACATTAGTACAAGAAGACACTTAATAAGCATTTAAAGAAAAACACAGAGCCACAATCACAGTAATTCCTGCACACTCCCAGCACCTACACAAGTGGAAACATGCAGTTTTCCATCAGCCTCATATCTTTTCCATTATGTGAAGCAGCCTTTCAAACAAAACTACAGATCACCAAACACATTGATTCCAGCAATGGCCATAGCTCTTCCCAGATTGATAATATCAAGGAAAAAAGAAAATGCGTAAAATTAAACCACTTCCGTACACTGGCCAACAGCCATTAGTCAGTAGCTACAACGCCTGGTGCAAAGTCCCATATACTTTCAACATTTCAGACAACATTCCAAAAAGTTGATGTCTTGCAACTGCAGACCTGCATTTTATAATACCATTAGCATACCAAATGTTTTATTTAGCAGTAAAGATAAACTGCAACTCTTGGGACAGAGTGGGATGTATAAAATCACTTGCAAGTGGTGTGAAAAAGTGTATATTGGTCAGCCAGGCAGAGCTGTGGCAATTGTGCTATGAGAATTGTAGAGAAGCTAGAGATAAAGGAAGAAAGATTCACCAATGCAAATCATCTTTTACCAGAATACCCTTCTCATGATGCAGAATGTAAAGTTTTACATTCTGTTAAGAAAAGTTATTGCGCCAGCCGCCGGTGGCCAAGAGGTTCTAGGCGCCTCAGTCTGAAACCGCGCGACCACTATGGTCACAGGTTCGAATCCTGCCTCGGGCATGGATGTGTGCGATGTCCTTAGGTTAGTTAGGTTTAAGTAGTTCTAAGTTCTAGGGGACTGATGATCTGAGATGTTAAGTCCCATAGTGCTCAGAGTCTTTTCTTTTTTTAAGTTATTGGGAATCAACAAACACCTGACACAGAATGCCAGCTTAGTATTGCTGACAGGTGCGAATAATACTGAACTATAATTTTACAAAGTGATGTCTGCAAAATACTGACATGAATTATGTACAGAAAAACGTAAAATTTGGTAGAAGCCGATCTCATGGAAGGTTAGTTTAGGTTCTGCAGAAATGCAGGAATGCAGGAACACATGAGTGACCCTATGACTTATCTTTAAAGGAAGGTTGAAGAAAAGGAAATTATGTTTGCAGCATTCATAGGCTTACAGAAAACTTTTGACAATGTTGAATGGAACACACTGCTTGAAAGTCTGAAAATTGCAGAGATAAAATACAGAGAGTGAAAAGTTATGAGCAACTTCTACAAAAACCGTACTACTTTTTATAAGCGTTGAAGAACACGAAAGGGAAGCAGTAATTGAGAAGGAGTGAGAGAAGGTTGTAGCTCATTCCCCAATGTTATTCCATCTGTGTACTGACCAAGCAGCAAAGGAAACAAAAGAAAAATTTGCAGAATTAATTAAAGTTCAGAGAGAAGAAATAAAAACTTCCAACAGACTGCAAAGGACTTGGAAAAGCAGTTGAATGGAATGGACAGTGTCTTGAAAAGTGGTTAAAAGATCAGCATCAACAAAAGTAAAACAAGGGAAATGGAACACAGCCAATTAAATCAGATGATGCTGAGGGAATTAAATTAGGAAATGAGACACAAAGTAGTAGGTATGTTTTGCTATTTGAGAAGCAAAATAACTGATGATGGCTGAAGTAGAGGAGACATAAACTGTAGATTGCCAATGGCAAGAAAAGCATTTCTAAAGAAGAGAAATTTGTTAACATCAAATATAGATTTAAGTGTTGTCTTCTCTGAAGGTATTTCTATAGAATGTAGCCACATATTGAAGTGAAACATTGATGATAAGTAATTCAGACAAGAAGAGCAAAGAAGCTTCTGAAAAGCAGTATTACAGGAGAATGCTTAACATTACGTGGGTAGAACGAATAACTAATGAGAAGCTACTGAATCAAACTGGGAAAGAAAAAATTTTTGGCAGAACTTAACTAAAAAAAAAAAAAAAAAAAAGGATTGGTTGATAGGACACATTCTGAGGCATCAAGGAATCACCAATTTGGTACTGGAGGGAAGTGCAGGGACGCCCAAGGCTGGAGGTAGTAAGCAGATTGAGAAGGATGTACGCTGCAGTAGTTACGCATTGATGAAGAGGCTTGCACAGGATAGAGCAGCATCGAGAGCTGTATCAAACAAGTCTTCAGACCGAAGACCGCAACGATTTACATTCCCAAACACATTGAATCAGATAACACAAACTGCCGATTTTACAGTCTTGTTGTTTCTTGTATAAATTTCTGCTAACTCTCATGGGTCTAAATGAACAACCATGTGGATGAAAAAGTTGAACTCTCACCTTGGATATGACATGCTTGTAAATTTTGTTGTGGTGACTTATTTTTCAGTTATGACATATTGTGTATAGCCCTCATGTTGTTAGATTAGTAATCAGCAGTCTGTAATTTCATCCAGAGAGTGAGGTTGTTTTGCAATTATATCTATTATTCACCCTCACGTTAAGTAGCCTGTATTTAAGAGTTTGGTATCTCACAACGGAACTGTAGTGTCGGCAGACTTGCCAACACTACGCACACTAATTGAAAGAGGCGGCCAAGATGCACGCGCTAACTCACGCGGGCGGACGTTAGGTCTGAAACAGGATACGTAATGAATGCTATAAAGAAAAGTACGTAGCTGCTGGAATACTTAACTTTAATCCATCCTTGTTGTACATCGCTCTTGACTATACAAGTGAGACTCTGTAGATACATGCAATGTAATGCTAATGGCGCCTTGCTAGGTCGTAGCCATGGACTTAGCTGAAGGCTATTCTTGGCAAATGAAAGAAAGGCTTCGTCAGTGTAGTCGCTAGCACAGTCGTCCGTACAACTGGGGCGAGTGCTAGTCCGTATCTCGGGACCTGCCTTGTGGTGGCGCTCGGTCTGCGATCACTGACAGTGGCAACACGCGGGTCCGACATGTACTAATGGACCGCGGCCGATTTAAAGCTACCACCTAGCAAGTGTGGTGTCTGGCGGTGACACCACATTCCTCCCCCGCAAATCGGCAAACGGTCGCGTTATAAGGCTTCCGCCCGCCGTGGATGAGGTGGGGAGCCTAACAACAGGCGAGGCTGTGCCACCCGCACCCGGCCATTCGGTCCGAGGGGAGCTAGGAAATGCCTGAAAACCTAGTCCAGGGTGCACGTCAACATGCGGTGTATGCGCCCGTAAAGAGACAGGAGGGGCCAAAGGGTCGACCTCCATTGCGTCAGGGTATCCGACGCGCGATGATGCCATGTGGTCCGGAGCGGGCAAGAGGTCCATGGCGGAGGACAGCTGGTCACGGGAAGCGATCGGCGGCGCGTGACCGAGCGAGGCGCTTGGCGGCTGAAGCAAAGCGTCCACTGCGGGCAGCGCCGGCGGGAGAACAGGTGGCGGCAGCGGCGGCGGCGGCGTGTCGCCATGGGGCAAAATGGAAGGCAGCATCGGTAACACCTGGGGATGAGGCGAGCCAGTAGATGGGTCCCCAAGGCGCTGACCGGACGGCACCGTCACTGAAAGCAGACGGGGAGCGGCAGAACCCAGGCAACGACAGAGGTGCAGCTGATTGAGATGCCGACGCACCTCACCAGACGCCCCCAAAACCAAATACATCGCGCGGCCGAGGCAGCGAAGAATGCGCCCTGCGAGCCAACGCCGTGAACCACGATAGTTGCGATAGAATACAAAGTCGCCTGGAGCAAAAGCAGGAGTCTGTTGCTGCACAGGAACCTGATGCGGTGGATGCAGCAAAGACGTCAAGGTTCGATGAGGACGACCGTGGAGCAACTCAGCCGGCGAGCGACCATCTCGGGGCTGAGAGCGATACGAAGACGAAAAGAGCAACAACGCGTCCTCCCGAGAATGCGACTCTTTCAACTTCAACATCTGTGACTTGAAAGTCCGGACCAATCGTTCAGCGGCACCGTTTGACTGAGGCGAAAACGGCGCGGACGTCAGATGTTGAATACCATTGGCCTTGCAGAATGACTGAAATTCTGCGGACATGAATTGTGGGCCATTGTCGGAAACAATAGTCTGTGGAAGACCTTCAATGCAAAAGATAGCGGATAACGCTTGGACGGTGGCAGATGACGTCGTGGAAGACATCCGGACAACAAAAGGAAAATTACTGAAAGAATCGACCACAACCAACCATCGAGCATTCCAGAATGGACCAGCAAAATCTATATGCAAGCGTTGCCAAGGGGAAGTGGCTTTCGGCCATGCAAAGAATTTCCGCGGTGGTGCAGATTGTTGTTCAGCACACGCCATGCAAGAAGAGCACATATTCGTAATCGCAGCATCAATTCCAAACCAACTACAGTGCTGACGAGCAAGTTGTTTCGTTCGCACTATACCCCAATGTCCTAGGTGGAGAAGCTTTAAGACAGATGACTGTAACGAACGTGGGACCACGACCCTGGACTGATCATTATCAGAATGCAACAACAAAACATCACGTCGAACAAAAAGTCTCTCCTTGTGAGCAAAAAATCTCTATCCGTGACTTTGACAAGGGCCATTGCGTAGCAACAAAACGCAAAACTGTAGCAAGGACAGGGTCAGCAGCTGTGGCTGTAGCTACACGACGAAAATCAATCGGAAACGATTTGACCACGTCATCGGTTTCTGAATCAATGAACATGCAAGCAAGTCCGGAAGAATTGAATGCTCTATTCTCAGTAACAGGCAAACGGGACAACGCATCGGCGTTTCCGTGCTTAGCAGTGGACCGATACAAGATATCGTAGCGGTACTGTGAGAGGAAAATAGACCAGCCAATGAATTTCTGCGCTGTACGTGGAGGTACAGCCTTGTTCGGATGAAAAAGCGATGTCAAAGGTTTGTGGTCTGTGATGATGGTAAAGTGACGACCATACAAGAAATCGTGAAACTTAGTAACACCAAACACGAGAGCCAAAGCTTCTTTCTCGATTTGTGAATAATTTCTTTGCGCTGACGAGAGCAATTTGGACGCAAAGGCAATAGGGCGATCATGTGAGCCATCTCTGTGCGCAAGCACAGCAACTGATCCCGAAATCCGATGCATTTACCATCAACAAAAGGGGTTTCTGGGGATCGAATGGCGTAAGGCAAGTATTTGAAAGCAATGCCGATTTCAACTGGCAAAAGGCGCGTTCGCATTCCGTTGTCCAGACGAACGGAACACCTTTACGGCGTAAGCGATGAAGCGGTGCTGAAATGGAAGAGGCATGTGGGAGAAAGTTATGATAATAGTTAATTTTTCCCAACACACTCTGTAGCTGCTTCAAATTCTGCGGCGAAGGCAAGTCTTGTATGACACGGAAGTGCTCTGGACTGGGATGTATACCTTGGGCATTGATTACATGTCCCAGATATGGTAAGTCACGAGCAAAAAACACACATTTGTCCTTCCGCAAGCGAAGACCATTTTGTCGCAATACCTGAAATAATGTTCGGAGATTTGCTAAATGTTCTTCTGCCGTCTTTCCGGAGATCACAATATCGTCCAGATAGTTCGCAGCAGTAGGGACCACACACAAACAGTTTGTAGATACTGCTGAAACAATGCAGGGGCGGATGCGCACCCGAATGGCAGTCTTTTGAAGCGATACAACCCAAGATGCGTGTTAACCACCAAAACGCGCTGGGATTCTTCGTCCACTGGTATTTGCAAGTACGCATCTGCTAGGCCCAACTTAGAAAAATATTTACCCGGGCACAGTTTGTCAAAAAGATTTTCCGGGCGGGGTAAAGGATATGGAGCAATCACTAGTTGTGGATTCACCGTTGCCTTGAAGTCCACGCAAAGTCTCAATTTTCCTGAGGGTTTTGGCAAAATTACTAAGGGTGATGCTAAAAGAGAAGCCTGCACACGTTCAATTACACCTTGTGATTCTAAATCGTGTAATGTTCTTGCGACCTCATCACGCAATGCGTGGGGAACATTGCGCGCTCTGAAAAATTTCGGTTGCGCGTTCACTTTCAGTTCCAAATGTGCTTCATAGTTTGTAGCGCAACCAAGGCCCGGTGCAAAAATTCTTCACATAGACGAGAAACACCGGCGGAAGGCACAGTCTGATTCACTGATAGGACCTGATTGACTATAGACAAGTTAAACAACTGAAATAAATCTAAACCAAACAAGTTCACTGCAGTAGAAGAACGAAGAACGTAAAATGACACAAGTTTTGTTTGTCCCTTGTATGTTGCAAGAAGAGTGCACTGTCCTAACACAGGGATATCCTGACCTGAATAGCTAGTTAACTGAACCTGTGCGGCACACAACGGAGGTTTGCCCAGTTGTTTATACGTGTCTAGATCGATCAAGGAAACTGCAGCTCCGGTATTGAGCTGGAATGGGATCACTTTGCCTTCAAGGTCCAAGTCTACAAAAAGTTTATTGTCCTGCTGACGACAAGAGCGACTGTCTCGTGCAATTTGAACAGACACTGATACAGAATCACTTGCTAATTGACGTGATTTCTGGCGACGTCGACGCACAGTATTTGTGGCACGAACACAGTCACTGTTAGAAAGAGTGGCACTGGGCGGAGTGGAATTAACTACATGAATGTCCAAGGGCGAAGGTTCACGTGCCTGAGCCGTCTTGGTTCGATTCCGGCGCGAAGCAAAGGGCCTGGAATCGTTGTTTTTAGTGTCCGATCTGAGCTTTTTCTGGCAAACACTCTGAACATGTCCTTTTTTATTACAGAAAAAGCAAATAGCTTGGCGTGACAGGCAATTCTCACGCGAATGTCTAGTAGCACACCGTGGGCAGGACTTTAGTACTGCATTTGCATGCTGGCGCGGGACATGTGGCTGCGCGGACGTGCGCGAGGGCTGTTTACAGTTCCGTGCAGCTCGCCCGGCGGGCCGGTTAATGTTACACACGGCTGGCGAAGTTTCAAATGATTCCTGAGCAAAGTCAAGTGTGTCTTGCCTATCCAATATGTCTATCACTTGTTGAAGGGAGGGATTAACTAGTTTCAAAATCTGTTCCCATATACGAACATCAGAAACGTTCTGTGCAATTGCATCACGTACCATTGTATAAGGGAGTCCACATTCACACTCAAAAGCACAATCCCTAGTAAGGCCTTGCAAAGTTGCAACCCACTCCCGATTAATTTGACCGGCCGTACGTTTTGTACGAAAGAACGTATACCTTTTTGCAACGACATTGACTGTTTCTTTGAAAGAGGCATCTAAAGCAGACAAAATGTATTCGTAGGACAGAGTTGCTACGTCGCGTCGGGGAAACAATTTCACTATCACACGGTACGTTTGCACCCCTACACACGCCAATAAATGAGGCTGCGACTCGTTACCTTGAATTCTGTAGGCGGCGAGATGGAATCCAAATTGGCATGACCACTCCGTCCAGCTTTCCAGGGCCGCATCAAATGGCCGGAACGGGGGTGCAACAGCATGTTGTGGCCGCGGTAGCGGTGAAGCGGCGGCTGCCGCAACGGTTTGCATTGCACGTTGACCCTGGACGAGCTGTCCAAGGGCATCCAATAACGCCTGCGTCTGCTGATTCTGCAAGCGATAAAATTCGGACAGTACATCTGGAGATTGTGGCGAAGCCATGACACAAGTAAATTAGGGCAATACGAACGCTAATTCCTCTTTTGAGACTCGTCGCCAAAATATGTAGTGTCGGCAGACTTGCCAACACTACGCACACTAATTGAAAGAGGCGGCCAAGATGCACGCGCTAACTCACGCAGGCAGGCGTTAGGTCTGAAACAGGATACGTAATGAATGCTATAAAGAAAAGTACGTAGCTGCTGGAATACTTAACTTTAATCCATTCTTGTTGTACATCGCTCTTGACTATACAAGTGAGACTCTGTAGATACATGCAATGTAATGCTAATGGCGCCTTGCTAGGTCGTAGCCATGGACTTAGCTGAAGGCTATTCTCGGCAAATGAGAAAAAGGCTTCGTCAGTGTAATCGCTAGCACAGTCGTCCGTACAACTGGGGCGAGTGCTAGTCCGTATCTCGGGACCTGCCTTGTGGTGGCGCTCAGTCTGCGATCACTGACAGTGGCAACACGTGGGTCCGACATGTACTAATGGACCGCGGCCGATTTAAAGCTACCACCTAGCAAGTGTGGTGTCTGGCGGTGACACCACAGGAACAACAAACTGCAGACAGTTGCTGCGGGAAACAGCCATGAATGAGAGACATCAACAATGACATATCCTTGAGAGGCTTGGTGTGTCGTTGTTGCTGAAAAGTGTACTTACATCAGAGCACAGTGCCACGTGCACAACTTTCATCACCCACACTCAGTACCACCATCATCTTAGTCATTAGTCGGGGGGGGGTTAAGAGTTTTACTCAAAGTGATCTAATATTATTTATATGTTTTTCTTTAGAGGAGAAAAAGAATATTTCGAACATACCTGTAAACAAGCCCTGAGGCTGTATCAATATGAGGTTCTTCCTCTCTGTGGTTATTCTTAGTGGAGTATCTGGCATCTTTATACGTCTGGAAAAGAACAATATGATACGCTTATTTATAATGCTCCTGAGATATGAAACTAATTATGTGATTATTCTGATGGTGACACTAAATTCTGTGCAGTTACTGTTTTAATAATTTTATAGCTGTGATTTTTTTTATCACAAAAATATAGGATATGATTAAAATCAACTAAACCACATACTCTTTGATTTACCAGTGTGTTTCTGTGCACAAAGTAAAAATGGTCTATGTTTCATTTTTACGCCCAAAAACGCGTTTCGTAACTACCAGAGCAAAAAAAATTATTTGAGGCAGGTCTAGAGTGTGCTGGTAAACAATTTCATTCTGTTTCAATAATTACTTTCCTTCCACAATTATCAGAAACAAATCAAATATTGCACTTCTGTTCCTAAACAGCAACTACATTTTCTAATATCTAAGTTTTATTTGTGAGAAGCAATAGCTAAATGCTTCTTCTACTCCTTCAACCATCTGCTCAGATTGGTTGGTGTTCTGATGTCAATGACTTCTTAATTAAATTCTTGAAGAAATTATATTTTTTTCAATCAAACAGTAAACTCTTATGAGCATTAATTCTGAAACAAATGTTTTCATCACATTATATACATTCACATCTGTTAGATTATGTAACATGTCTTGTAGTCAATCAAATTCCTCTCATTATTATGAAGACTTAATATTTGCAGGATTGGAACTTCTTGAGCCTAAATCCTGAAATCTAATTATCACACATTCATTTCCTCCCTGGAACATCCTTTCCGAAATACCATGAGTAATCCAGACAATGAGAACGAAGTCTTTCATGTTGGCACTTATATGTAAAACATTCTCAGTTTTGCAACTGACTGGCTTCACTGGTGGCCTTATAAAGCTCGTGGACAGCTTCTGATTGGTCAGCGATTACATACTTCTGTCACAGATGGTGTCAATATGTGCGCTGGTGTGGGGGCACCACTTCCGTTGGAATGTAAACCTTGAAAGAAATGTCTCTGCTGCTTCTCTGCATCGAGCACTTGTTTCCATGCAACGCTCCGATAGTGTCCGCTATCACGGTTAAAGTTCTTCTCGCTCATTCTTATTTCAACAACCTCCTTAATGACGGAATCCCAGTATGTGGAGGCATGGTACAAAATTTTTGTTTCATCGAACAGTATTTTATGTTTGTTCGTGAGGCTGTGCTTCGCAATTGCCGATTTCTCCAGTTCTCTATTTTTAATATGCCATTGGTGTTCTGCACAGTGACCGGAAACACTACGAATGGTCTGAGCTATCTAATTGCTTCCATACTCACAGGAGATATTATAAATTCCACAGACCCTGAGGCGAGACTGTCCTTAACAGGGCGCATCATCTCCTTAATTTTCCTAGGAGGACGAAAAATTTGTCATATACCCCTTCTACCCAGGACTCTTCCTATTTTGCTGGACATAGCGCCACAAAAAGGAAGAACCGCACTCAGTGTTTCATCCTGTGAGTGTGCAGCATTTTCAAATTTCCTTTTCTTGGAGAACACTGTCTTTATATCGTGTACACCATAGCCATTCTATCGGAACACGTGCTTCAGTTGGATCATTTCGGACTTCAAGTAGTCCTCATAAGAAACAGTTTTTGCTCTTCATACTAACATGTTCAAAACAGCTCTCATCTGAACAGGGTGATGGAAACTCTGTGCATTAAGGTACAAATCAGTATGCGTGACAGTTCACACACATGACCACTGTCATCTCTGGGTGCAGAGGCCCTTAGCACCTGGAGACGTGTGTGTGTGTGTGTGTGTGTGTGTGTGTGTGTGTGTGTGAACATGTTTTAGTGTTTGTGTCACTCTAAATCTGAAAAGAATTTTGTCTGATAGTTTAGTCCACTTTTGGTAAAAATATGGGTATCTGCCACTCATTGTCTACTCTACATGGTGATTAGAAATCAATCCTAATTCACATTGTAAATATTATATTTACATGAAATTTACATTCCTGAGTGCAAGTATTTTGATGTAATATAGAAGTAGTGGCTAATGAGGTATAATTTTGTTTTTAAATATTTCAGGATTTTTAACTTCTTACCTGATGTTTACTGGTAACCTGTTATAGACTTTTGCACCAGAATATAAGACTATTCTGAACCCTAGAGACATGTGCAGTCTGTATGTAAAATTATTTCTACTTCTACTATTGTGGTTATCAATTGCCAAGTACATCCTAAGTTCACTCTTATTAACCATAAATACCATTAGAGTGTTTGCATATGATTGGCATTTAAGTGTAGGAGTCACCAGGTCTCCAAAGAGGACTCTGAAAGAGGTTCGATTATCTACTTTACACAGTATTCTTATTCCATACAAATACTTTTTAACCTTATCTGGACTGGCCTGAATGATTGTGTCATAGAACATAAATTATTGAAAGCATGCAAAGTACCCAATCAGCCCAAAAAGTTCTGAAACTTGATTAATTAAAAAATAGAGAAAAGTTACACTGGTGCTCTTAATGCTTCCATTATACAGAGACCCCAAGCACTTAAGTATAACACACAGCACATTCCTACAGCCATATGAAACTGTCAAAGTTTTCAACTCACCCATCGCACTGGCTTGACTCTTATTTCATTGAAACACTGATCCTTCATATGAAATTCTATACTTTGTCATTCTGTGGTAGGTTCGCATTGATAACATCTTGTATCATTACCCATGATAATTGTTTCCAGAAAAGATCTGTCTGCATTTTGCATTTCAATCAAGTTGCAGAAAGTGTCCGCACATCATTGTCTTTGTTTGGGGGTCAAGGTGTTTAAGGCAACCTTTTTACACACTTTTCTCTTCTTCAAAACATCGTGGAGAATGTCTTGGACATTTGATTTAGGGATGCTGTCCACTGTAATGTGTGACAACAAATGACACACTATTGCTGCAAGTCCACTACTTAACACTGCCTCCTCACAAGTCACTGGTCAAAGCACGTCTGTTGTTTACAGTTGTTAGTTCAAGCTGCCACCATATTTACTGTGCTGATGTCACTTGAACACCAGGAATAAAATTAGTCTTGGAGCTTTAATAACAGTACAAAGCTCAGTTTTTCTCCATTTAAAATCACAGTCGACACACTGACCAATTCCAACAGCTGTCAACAGTGAACTGTATGCTGTATAATGTACAAATTCTTTATACTGTTCTTAGAACAACGACACTTACCAACCACAAAAGCACAACAAAAAATGTTCCATCTTTCATGGAAATTTACCAATCTTATCGAACCACCCTTGCAGCTTTCAATACAGTATTCACTGGGATTTTATTCCCACTTCTTTTGTATACAGCCACTCCCTTTTTCACCATATTAAACCTACAGTAGTGTGATACTAAATCAAATGGCTCTGAGCACTATGGGACTCAACTGCTGAGGTCATTAGTCCCCTAGAACTTAGAACTAGTTAGACCTAACTAACCTAAGGACATCACAAACACCCATGCCCGAGGCAGGATTCGAACCTGCGACCGTAGCGGTCTTGCGGTTCCAGACTGCAGCGCCTTTAACCGCACGGCCACTTCGGCCAGCATAGTGTGATACTAACTCGTATCCACATGGGTACAACTGTTCAGTCTCTGTGACTTCTAGGTAATGTTTTGTTATACATAACACATTTGTAGAGATACATTTAGATTTTTCAGTGCCCTGTATTGATATGAGAAACTTATTTTTCTAACTTAACAAGTTTCTTATGATCTGATGAAAAATTCTAAATGTATAACGACTTCACCTTTGTACGCCCCAAGCTGTTTTTTGTTTCCCTATTTCCTATTGGAACTTTTTAGTTATTTGGAAGGTCAGTTTTTTGGAAACATTTACACAAAAAAGGCCAACTACTGTAAATCACAGGTATTGGACAGTGTTCTAGTTACCTGGAATTCTTGTGGAAATCAGCTGTGGTTGTGCAAGTAACCTTTCCATGGAAACATTCAGATGTAGACACAAGGTGTGGTGTGGCCACATCTTTCACACCCATGTGTGACTGGCACAATCTGATAAGTCTCACCCAAAGCCGTTCATTTACATGTTCAATAGGAGATGTCAGCCAGGACTTTCTGTATCATTCGGAGGAGTGACATCATCTTCATTTTGTTGGTCTTTATCCCTTATCTTCAAAAAGTCGTCATGTCAATTTCTTGATCTCGCAATGTTTGTGGTAGCTGGTGGCCAGATGGCCTCCCTATGTCTCCCCCCCCCCCCCTCCCTCCCCTCCTCCTCCTCTCTCCCCAGACATAATTTGTGTACCCCATCCATCTGCATTTAGTGTTGCTCCATGTGAAAGTGTTCAACCTGGTCAGATGTGGGAAACCACTTTAAATGCACATGTAGCCCGGCCAGCAAATTGGCCCTGATCATTAATCTTGCCAGGCTTGTTAGATACATGGCTGGTATGCCATCCTCCATCCCAGACGCAGTGTGCTTACATGCATGGCTATCTGGGTGCGTCATTCAAAGAGTGACAATTTTCACATTTGTGTGAGGAGCATTCTCACCAATTGTAGGGCTTGAAAATGGTAATCAGCACTGTCCCTACTTTTCACTTGAGTGATATCAGATAAGGCATAATAGCAAATGCTTCACATATGTAACTTTACTAGGATTTGTGTACTGAAAAGTTGAGGTTTTCTGTTTGTTGCATGTTTTACAGAGGAGATCCTGACAAGTGAGTCATTGCTTTTCCACAGACGCAGGAATTTGTCAGTGCTGGTCACTATCACAAAACCGCTAATGGTCCATGGCACTGTGAACATTGGGTCACCACAATCAGTATCATCTCTCTGCACTTCATTAAATATTTAGGTTTGAAATTAATACATCAAAATGTACCAGTTCTACAGGTCTTCAGCTTGTATGACCATTATATGTTGTCAGTGTTTGTAAAATAAACTGAATGTTTACCACATGAGTGTCAACTATGTCTACTGAATAGAATAGTAATTGTACCACTGAACCATAATGAAGTTACTGGAGCTAGACTGCTTGCAAGATTATCTTTCAAGGCATCCGAGTGCTACTGTATTGCAAAGATAGATCTTCTACCTTTATCTGATGGCGACTATTGAAATCAATTATGAAGTCATGAACAGACGAGATAATTTTGCAAACTAATAATGCATGATGGAACTGTGAGGCTTACCAGTCATCATTTTAGATTAAAGAGGAAAATGAACATAGGAATTTTGAAGAGTAACAACTCTTAGTTTCTTATTGGTTATTGCTCGAAATTTACTCCTTACATGAAGAAGAAAATTTACTAAAAATCTAGAACACAGTTTTCTCTCATCTAGGTGATAATATGACACTGACATATTTAATGAAAAATGGACTATATTCTCGAAAAATGAAGATATAAAATTATTTATGAAGACTTTACTCTGAGATGGTGTCCTGCTGATACACATGGTCATCTGTAATATCAGACACATTCTTTGAGAAATTTTAATAAAATTCAACACCTCTTCCTTCAAGAGTACAACATTTCACCATATCCTGAATATGCTGGTATGTCTCTGCGAGTAATTTAAGACTGAGAGGCTTTCAATTGTTAAGATTATATTTAAGGCTGGTTGGTTGATTTGGCAGAGGGGACCAAACAGCGAGGTCATTGGTCCGATCAGACGAGGGAAGGATGGAGAAGAAAATCGGTTGTGCCCTTCCAGAGGAACCATCCCGGCATTTGCCTGAAGCGATTTAGGGAAATCAGGGAAAACTTAAATCAAGATGGCCGGTCGCAGGTCTGAACCATTGTCCTCGCGAATGTGAGTCCTGTGTGCTAGCCACTGCACCACCTTGCTCAGTTTCTATTTAAGAGATTCCATAACCAGTCGAAAATAGTATCACAACTAATAGCAGGACGGAACACCTCACAATGTGCCTGATGCCAACCTCAATTGTGACTGTTCCTGAGCCCCCCCCCCCACCACCACCACCAATAACCACTACACGATCATGTTTACCAAGCTCATTTTCAAGAAAGCTTAAATCTCTAAATCTCAGATGATATCAATGATTCATGTACATGGTCTAAAAATATCATGTTACCTGCCATTCACTACCCACAGAGTTCCGTACTAGTATAGACATTACCCACCCAGGACTACTACCTAGCAGAACGACATTCTTGATCTTTTCAAGTCTCTGTCTGCTTCTAACCTTAGCCTTCACTTCATACAAAGGAAAGCCACACAGCTAAAAACAGAAAAAGGGACACTGAATAGATAACATGTGGTATTAAAGTAGAAAGAGTATTCATTGCTTAGTAACAAATGATTACACAACCAATAAATGATAAAATCTACACTACTGACCATTAAAATTGCTACACCATGAAGATGACATGCTACAGACGTGAAATTTAACCAACAGGAAGAAGATGCTATGATATGCAAACAATTAGCTTAACAGAGCATTCACACAAGGCTGGCACCGGTGGCGACACCTACAACGTGCTGACATCAGGAAAGTTTCCAACTGATTTCTCATACACAAACAGCAGTTGACTGGCGTTGCATGGTAAAACGTTGTTGTGTTGCCTCGTGTAAGGAGGAGAAATGCGTACCATCACGTTTCCGACTTTGATAAAGGTCGGATTGTAGCCTAGCGCGATTGGGGTTTATTACATCGCGACATTGCTGCTCGCATTGGTCAAGATCCAATGACTGTTAGCAAAATATGGAATCGGTGGGTTCAGGAGGGTAATATGGAAAGCCATGCTGGATCCCAACGGCCTCGTATCAGTAGCAGTCGAGATGTCCGGCATCTTATCCGCATGGCTGTAATGGATCGTGCAGCCACATCCCAATCCCTGAGTCAGCATGTGGGGACATTTGCAAGACGACAACCATCTGCACGAACAGTTTCATGACATTTGCAGCAGTATGGACTATCAGCTCAGAGACCACGGCTGCAGTTACCCCTGACGCTGCATCACAGACAGGAGCACCTGCGATGGTGTACTCAACGATGAACCTGGGTGCACGAATGGCGAAACGTCATTTTTTTGGATGAATCCAGATTCTGTTTACAGCATAATGATTGTTGCATTCGTGTTTGGCAACATCGCGGTGAACACACATTGGAAGCGTGTATTCATCATCGCCATACTGGCATATCACCCAGTGTGATGGTATGGGGTGCCATTGGTTACACGTCTCGGTCACCTCTTGTTCGCACTGACGGCACTTTGAACAGTGGATGTTACATTTGAGATGTGTTACGACCCGTGGCTCTACCCTTCATTCGATCTCTGCGAAACCCTACATTTCATTTCAGCAGTATAATGCACGGCCCCATGTTGCAGGTCCTGTACGGGCCTTTCTGGATACAGAAAATGTTCAACTGCTGCCCTGGCCAACACATTCTCCAGATCTCTCACCAATTGAAAACGTCTGGTCAATGGTGGCCGAGTAACTGGCTCATCACAATATACCAGTCACTACTCTGGATGAACTGTGGTATCCTGTACACGCCATCCAAGCTCTGTTTGACTCAATGCCCATACGTATCAAGGCCGTTATTACGGCCAGAGGTGGTTGTTCTGGATACTGATTTCTCAGGATCTATGCACCCAAATTGCGTGAAAATGTAATCACATGTCAGTTCTAGTATAATATATTTGTCCAATGAATACACGTTTATCATCTGCATTTCTTCTTGGTGTAGCAACTTTAATGGCCAGTAGTGTTTAAGGGGCAATCAAAGCATTCCTGTATGAAGGCTGTACAGCCAAAAATTGGTGTGCCAATCATGCAAAATCGCTATGAGCACTAAGGTAATCATCCCACTGATGCACCAAGGGGAAGATGCCTGTTTGGCAAAACACTGTGTCCTGTTGCGTGAAGAAGTCCATAACTGGCTGCTGCACATCTTCATTCGACAGGAATTGTAGACCCATGAAGGTTTTTTTTAAATGACTGAGGGCATGATAATTGCATGGGGAGAGATCACAATTATAGGGGCAGGTGCTGAAGTGTGACCACTCGAGTTGGCATAACTTCTGCATTACAAAATTTATTATGTAACCCAAAGGTGGAGGGAGAAGAAAGCAAAGGAAAAAGAAGGAATTATTGACATCAGCTGAATTGGGACTTTTATGTGGAATCAGCGGCAATGAATGAAAATGTGCGGTAGAGCAAGAATAGAACCCAGGATCGCCTGCTTACTAGACAGTTGCGTTAACCCTGTGCCACCAAAACACACTGTTTATCGCAATTGCATAGACTATCCCAGCATGCCTCTCAGCTGGCCCAAACACTCAGTGAGTGCCACCTGTCCCCAGTCCCCATCCAGACCCTTCACATTCACTAGTCTGAGATTCCTGCAGGAAGTCTAACATAATAGTGCATCTGCAACGAAGGTAGTGCATTTGCAGCTCATTGAGGTGAATCACCTCGTTACAGTGGTGTCTGTTCTTTCGGACATGTCTGAAAGAATCGACACCACACATTCATGTGATTTGGAATACTGGGACATACATGAAGCACAGACATGTTGCCCCATACACATTCTTCAATCTCCATTGGATGTCTACTGACTTTTGTCCTTCAGCAGCTAAGAAAAGTATAACAGCACATTGGTCCTTTTTGGAAGCATTTGGTAATAACATAGCCTTAGTACAAGTTTCTGCATTTACTGCACATGTGACAGAAAGACATGAATGCCACAGTAATTCCTTGTCTCCATGGTGGTGCTTATATATCTGCTTCGGAGTCACGATATGTTAAATATATATGCTGCAGCAATACCCTCAAAACAAAATTTTTGATCACCCCTTATGACACAGCATCTATGGATACTCATAACAGAGATTTCCAAACAATGATTTGAAAAGGATAGATTCTTACTCAGTACACAGAGGAGGTGCTGAGCAGCAGACATGTCAAACGAATAAGCGTACTAGATATATTCATGTTCCCAGTACCATCTCTGAATGCTGAGGCCCCACTGTGTTTGTATCTGAGGTAAGCAGCAAACTTTGCTAGGGAGCATAGTGGTCATACAGAGAAGGAATGAGGAGGCCATAGTAGGGTAGGGGAGGAGAGCGGAGTGGGGAGATGGAAGTGCTGTCTGTGAGATTATGCAGTGATAGGTGCTAGGGGGAGGAGGGGGGATTGAAGTACACAGGACTATGTGTGTCTGTGGGTTAGAAGGTTTGTAGCAGTGGAGCGAAAGGTAGAGGACAGGAGGGGTTACGGGAATACTGGAGAGTTTCCACCCATGCACTTCAGAAAAGATGGTTGTGGTGGGAAGAATCTATATGGAACAGGCTGTGAAGCAGTCATTAAAGCGAAGCACATCAGGTTGGGTCGCATGCAACGTAACTGAGTGGACGAGCTGTCACTCTGATTCTTTCCAAAAGCAACAGTTTTTCTGAAGTGTGAAAACTCCCTGCAACATAGCCTGCAGTCCTACAAATCTCCACTAGTCCCTGACCTCCACCTGCCTATCCTCTTCCCTGCTCCCTCTACACATGCCTTCTAAGCCCCCAAGTTCACCTATATAGTCTTTCACCCTGCTCTACTTCTCTTCTCTCCCCTTCCCACCTCCCCTACCCAGCACATTTCCGATGGTCCATCTAGCAGCCTTATCCTGTCCCTATCCCGTTCCTGCACATTCCAACAGGCAGCACTAACACATTCTGCCATCTCCACCAAGCTATCTCTCCCACTCTCTCCCCCTCCCACCCCCCTCCTCTACCTCTACCCCACTATTGATATCTCTCCCCCTCCCCTTCCCACCCCATTCCTCTTCTGTAGCCCCAGAAAAGATTTCTGTTTACCTTAGACACAGTAACAGTCACACCTTAATGCATGGAGACAACGGTGCTAATCATGTGAGAGTTGTGCTTGTGTGCGAGTCTTCTGCAGTTGATTAAGGACTTAGAGCTGCATTTCTCAACTTGTGGGATGTATCACCCTAGGGGGGGGGGGGGGGGGGGGGTATGACAACACTAAATGGAGGGTGTTACCTTATTGAAAAGAACAAAAAAACTTTAATTCAAAAATTTATTAATTTACTGGAAGGAAAGGAAAGGAAAGCAACATACATTCTGACATAATAAAAAAATTAAAATTCACATTCCACAATGACGGTTTTCAACAGACATGATGCCCCATACACATTCCTCATTCTCTGATTAATATCCACTGGTGTTTTTCCTTCAGCAGCCCAGAAATGAATTTCAGTACTACACAATGCATTTAATATTATCATTATTTATTTTATGGCCTTCATTGGACTACTGTAGTCAAAAATACAAAGTTCTAAACAAGTTGTTACACAGGGATACAATTTGGTTCGACAATAACTTAGTATATTTACGTAATATAATTATTAAAGGCTATTCTTATATGAAAGGTGTTTTGCTCTTCTGTCTGCCCAATATTTCTTCATTCTTTCAGATATTTTCTTTCTTTCTTTCTTTCTTTCTGCATCTGAGACAACTCTTCCTGTACTCCTTTTATTGATTTTCATTTGTAGTCTGATTTGCGGGTCTTGCAGTATTCTGGTTTTCTCTGTCTTGTTTTTTAGGTCATCTACGGTAATTTGAAGTTCTTTTATATCTTCCTTAATTTCTGTGATCCATTTAATGTCGCTCTTGCTATTCCACAATTTTTGTATTATTTTTTTACTAATTCTGTTTTCTGGAGTTCTCATCAGATGTCCAAAGAATGAGATGTGTTTCTTCCTGATTGTGCTCATGACTGGTTCTATTTTCTTATATACTGTTTCATTTGATGCTATTCTCCAATGTCCATTTATTTTATACTGTTTATTTATACATGTCCTAATTATTCTTCTTTCTATTTTTAGTATTCTGTCAATTTCTGCTGTATTAGTTGTTTTGAAGATAGTTTCAGCTGCATATGTTATTTCTGGTTGTGTAACTGTTTTATAGTGTTTTAATTTTGCATCTATAGATAGGTTTTTTGTTGTATGTAGTTTTGGTAATGTAATTTCCATAGTTCAGTTTTTTATTCTATTTTGCCATGATGGCTTCTCATTTAGATCGTATGTTATTATTTCGCCTAAATATTTAAATTTATCAACAATTTTGATTTCCTGTTCTCCTATTGTAATTTTGTTTGCAAGTGGTGGATCAGTTAGCATAATCTCCGTTTTTTTCAAATGATATTCTAAGGCCTACTTTCTCTGCTATTTCTTGTAGTGATTTCACTTGTTGCCTGGCTTCTTGAACGGTGTTGGCTAGGAGAGCAAGATCATCAGCGAATCCCAAGCAGTTTAAGCTAATATCATCTTTTGCACTTCCAATTTTTATCCTCTTTGGATTGTCCTTGTACCATTCTCTCATTATGTATTCCAGTGCACAGTTGAAAAGTAATGGTGATAGGCAGTCACCTTGTCTTAAGCCCGTTTTTATGAGGAATGGTTCCGAAATTTCTCCTCTAAACTTCACTTTTGATTTGGTGTTGGTTAGAGTGAGTTGTATTATTTTAATTAGTTTTGGATGGAGTCCTAGATTTCTTAAAATTTTTAATATTGAAGGTCTGTGGAGACAGTCATATGCCTTCTTAAAATCTACAAATGTTATTGCCAGAGGTTTGTTCCGTTTCTTGTAGTATGCCATAATCAATTTTAAACTAATTATCTGCTCTGCACAGCTTCTCCATGGTCTGAAACCTCCCTGATATTCCCCTAACTCCTGTTCTAATTGCTCCTTGATTCTTTCATATAGGATCTTGGATAGAATTTTCTATGTGCAATCTAGGGGAGTGATGCCTCTGTAGTTGTCTGGGTTGCTCTTATCTCCCTTTTTGTGTATTGGGTGGATGATAGCTGTGGTCCAATGTTCGGGAAATTGTTCTGTTACCCAAATTTTTGTTACAGCCATGTGTATGGTGGTCTTGACTGTGTCACTTGCATATTTCCACATTTCAACAAAAACCTGATCTTCTCCACATGCCTTATAATTTTTTTGTTCTTTAAGAATTTCTTCTACTTCTTGGAAAGTTGGAGGGTCTAGTTTGTTAGGTTTGGTTTTTATTGGGGTATTTATGTTGATTTGTAAGGGTTCTTTGGGTTCCTCGCAATTCAGAAGTTTGTAAAATGCTTTTGCCATGATTTCTGCATTTTCCTTGTTACTGTGTGTCATTCTTCCATCTTCATCTTTCAGTATTAGTGTAGGGGCCTCATATTGTTGTAGTTGTTTCCCAAAGATTTTGTAGTAATTCCTGGAGTTGGTTTTATGATAATTACCTTCTATAGACTTTATAATATCTTTATGAAATCCTCTCTTGATTCTTCTAATATTTTGAGTGAATTTTTTTCTTTCATTTTTTAGGTTGATGGCATTTTCTTCAGTTTTATGTGTTTGAAACTTTAACCATGCTTGGTGTCTATCTTCATGGAATTTGTCACATTCTGATGTCCACCATGCATGTTTCCTTCGTGGATTCAAGGGAGCTAGATTCTCTGCTTCTTTTTTAAGATTAGGCACTAGTTGTTCTAGATCATCTGTTAATTTGATGGTTTGTGTTATTTGTTTGTACTTATTATTTTTAATTAGCTGATGTGGGTCAAACCTCCTAATGCATTTAATAATTAACTTTTCAATACTAAAAAGAAAACAAGTTTAGTAATTACTACTGACTCAGTTTGGTCTGGTTTGCAGAGCAAAGGTTTTTGAAGGAGGGTTTAATATATTAGAAGTAGACATTGAGTTTTTTTTCTCTTGGTTTAGCTGAAATTTATAGTTTGTCTACAGAGTCAACAATGCAGGAAAACCAGTTTTGCAAAGGTTGGAGGTTGAAAATTGCATTAATACACAAAATGCTGTTTTCAATGCAGGAAACTTGCCATGCACAGCTGCCTGAAATTCAATGAGCAATTTATTACTAAACTGTTTTCCAATTTTGCCACTTTCTGTGAAGCCTATGAAGATTTTTTTTCTCCAGACATGTTCAAAGACTTTTAGGAGTATATTCGCAGGCTACTTGTAAGGCCTTGGACACATACAGGGCTATTACAAATGATTGGAGCGATTTCATAAATTCACTGTAGCTCAATTCATTGACATATGGTCACGACACACTACAGATACGTTGAAAAACTCAAAGTTTTGTTTGGCTGAAGCCGCACTTCATGTTTCTGCCGCCAGAGCGCTCGAGAGCGCAGTGAGACAAAATGGCGACAGGAGCCGAGAAAGCGTATGTCGTGCTTGAAATGCACTCACATCAGTCAGTCATAACAGTGCAACGACACTTCAGGACAAAGTTCAACAAAGATCCACTAACTGCTAACTCCATTCGGCGATGGTATGCGCAGTTTAAAGCTTCTGGATGCATCTGTAAGGGGAAATCAACGGGTCGGCCTGCAGTGAGCGAAGAAACGGTTGAACGCGTGCGGGCAAGTTTCACGCGTAGCCCGTGGAAGTCGACGAATAAAGCAAGCAGGGAGCTAAACGTACCACAGCAGACGGTTTGGAAAATCATACGGAAAAGGCTAAAGCAGAAGCCTTACCGTTTACAATTGCTACAAGCCCTGACACCCGATGACAAAGTCAAACGCTTTGAATTTTCGGCGCGGTTGCAACAGCTCATGGAAGAGGATGCGTTCAGTGCAAAACTTGTTTTCAGTGATGAAGCAACATTTCTTGTTAATGGTGAAGTGAACAGACACAATGTGCGAATCTGGGCGGTAGAGAATCCTCACGCATTCGTGCAGCAAATTTGCAATTCACCAAAAGTTAACGTGTTTTGTGCAATCTCACGGTTTAAAGTTTACGGCCCCTTTTTCTTCTGCGAAAAAAATGTTACAGGACACGTGTATCTGGACATGCTGGAAAATTGGCTCATGCCACCACTGGAGACCGACAGCGCCGACTTCATCTTTCAACAGGGTGGTGCTCCACCGCACTTTCCACCGCACTTCCATCACGATGTTCGGCATTTCTTAAACAAGAGATTGGAAAACCGATGGATCAGTCGTGGTGGAGATCATGATCAGCAATTCATGTCATGGCCTCCACGCTTTCCCGACTTAACCCCATGCGATTTCTTTCTGTGGGGTTATGTGAAAGATTCAGTGTTTAAACCTCCTCTACCAAGAAACGTGCCAGAACTGCAAGCTCGCATCAACGATGCTTTCGAACTCATTGATGGGGACATGCTGCGCCGAGTGTGGGAGGAACTTGAGTATCGGCTTGGTGTCTGCCAAATCACTAAAGGGGCACATATCGAACATTTGTGAATGCCTAAAAATACTTTTTGAGTTTTTGTATGTGTGTGCAAAGCATTGTGAAAATATCTCAAATAATAAAGTTATTGTAGATCTGTGAAATCGCTTCAATCATTTGTAATAATCCTGTATACATAGTCGTGTGATTTTTGTATCTAGACGTGTCTATAGATAATCAAGCTATTTTGTATATAGACAATTGAGAGACGTTCCTTGTCTATAGACATGATTTTGCAACAAAATCGCAGAACTTGCGACTTCCGTTTGAAATAGGAGACATGAGGCAGTTCCTAGACAATGTTGCGCAATGCTTTGTAATGTGGACATGTTGGTAGACATGGCCTCCAATTATTCTCATTGCACTGTGGAAAACACATCATCAGTTTATTATTTTTTTCTTATTGTTAAAGAATACTTACCAAGATGTGGCTAATGGAGAAAGTGTTGCTGCTGACTGAAGATTTTCATGTGGCATCGCATTTGTGGGAAGTTAGTGATTCCAAATACAGTCAAACCTCCGTATTACAATTACCAATACAATTATAAAGCCGGGTACAGCAATAATTTTATATGGCCCAGGGTGATTTGCTATATGTACTATGTTAATTACCCCTCATTACAACAATGAAGGCATTTACTATTTCCTACTTCTAAGCAGCTCACTATAGTGGTAGGTACTGTTTATTTAGCTACTAGACTTTTGGCACTTTATTTCCAGAAGCTTTGCTACATACTACAGTACTGTATTTATTCTAGTGGTAAAGAAAATAGTATTCAGCCGTGGGCGAGCTGTGCTGAGCGGCAAACATCAAAGAGCTCCTTTATTTGAATGAGTGTTTAGTTTGTCCACTGTTGAGCTTCAGTAGCAGACAGACGCTGCTTATCTCTGTGAGTTTTGCAATCTGTGACTGTTTTTAGTTGATATAAATGCTTTGGACTTTGCTAAGATTTGAACAATGGCTGGAACTCTGAAACAAATACAGTAAGGTTGGAGACAAAAATGGAGGTTTTCAAAGACATTGATAATGGAATGAAACAAGTAGACGTGGTGAGGAGCTATGGACTTGCACAATCAATGTTAACTACATTCCTTGAGATATGAAAAGAAACTGAAGAAAGTTTTGTAGGTGGCAAATTTAACCCTTCAAGGAAAAGAATGAAGACGGTTGCTGCTGACGATGTGGACAGTGCTCCACTGCGGTGGTTTAATGAGATGCCTGTGCAGAATGTACCAATTAATGGTCGACTGATACGTCAAAAAGCCTTAGATTTCGCTAAGTTGCCTGACGATTCTAATTTTAAGGCAAGTAACGAATAATTGCAAAGATTTGAGGACAGGCATGAGATCATTTTTAAAGTGATTTTGGGAGAAGAAAAATCAGAATCTTTAGGTGCTGCATAATTTTGGAGGAAAAATAGCATGTGTGAACTGTTACAAAAATACAGTTCTAGAACTTATAAGTTCTACAATGCAGGTGAGACAGGATTGTTTTATCAACTGATGCCAGAGAAGAAGACAATGGCCTTTAGAGGAGAAAAGTGTACCAGAGGGAAGCAGTCTGAAGTACATCTAACTGTTCTTCTCTGCAGCAATGTGTCAGAGACACACAAATTGACACCACTGGTGATCAGATGATCAGCAAACGCACGGTGCTTCAAACATGTAAGAAGCTTACCAGATAAGAGGGTACATACATTTTGTTTTACTTTCCTTTAATTTATAAGTTAATTCAGTACAGTATAGCTTCAGCTACGTGATTTCTTTTACTGCAGTCAACTACTAGGCAAATCGAAAAGCATAGATGACGTCTATTCTTTTTATTGAGTAGTTGCTCTTGCTTGATGCAGAGATGTCAGTAAAGAATAAGACTAGTGCATTGCTGGTGGATACTTTTAGTGCGCATAACGACAGGCCAGCACTGAAAAACGTTGAACTATACTACCTCCCCCGAACTGTACTTTGATTCTTCAGCCACCAGATATGGGAATAATGAAGAACTTTAAGACAAAATACTGCCCATGTTTAGTTCAACCTCAGATCAGAAACATTGAAAGAAAGGTGAGCAATCCCTACAGTTTCAATGTGAAGTAGGCTTGTGACACAATTGCTAGTCACCGAAACAGTGACTGAACTGCTGGACAAATGCAAGAATTTCCAAAAGTGAAGATGTTGGTGAGAATGTTGTGGTGGATGAAATAATGCAGGATGATATTCAAAGTGACCTGGAGATTTATTCAGCAGTTACTGGTAAAACCATAGATGCTTCAGTATTTGAATACTTGTCAGTGGATGATGAAGTGTTCGTGTTTGAAGCATATACCAACGAATCGAGGAGTTAAAGGGTAATCTGCCTATTGAAGACTCTGACGATGACAGTAATGTGATAAGTGTGGTGTAACCACCAGACACCACACTTGCTAGGTGGTAGCTTTAAATCGGCCGCGGTCCATTAGTACATGTCGGACCCGCGTGTCGCCACTGTGTGATCGCAGACCGAGCGCCACCACAAGGCAGGTCTCGAGATACGGACTAGCACTCGCCCCAGTTGTACGGACGACTTTGCTAGCGACTACACGGACGAAGCATAGCTCATTTGCAGAGCAGATAGTTAGAATAGCCTTCAGCTAAGTCAATGGCTACGACCTAGCAAGGCGCCATTAGTAACATTGCATGTATCTATGGAGTCTCACTTATGTCGTCAATAGCGATGTACCAAGGATGGATTAAAGTTAAGTATTCCAGAAGCTACGTACTTTTCTTTATAGCATTCATTACGTATCCTGTTTCAGACCTCACGCCATCCTGCTTTAGCTTAGCGCGTGCCTTTCGGCTTCCTCTCATTGTGTCTAGGCTGTCTTGTCTAGACACAACATTTTTGGCGACGAGTCAACAAAGGGTCTTGTTCTTTCTAATTGCTTACATTTACTTGTGTCATGGCTTCGCCAGATGTACTGTCCGAATTTTATCGCTTGCAGAATCAGCAGACGCAGGCGTTATTGGATGCCCTTGGACAGCTCGTCCAGGGTCAACGTGCACTGCAAAACGATGCGGCCGCCGCCGCTTCATCGCTACCGCAGCCACAACATGCAGTTGCACCACCAATCCGTAATTTTCAAGCAGACGTGGAAACATGGACGGAGTGGTCACGCCAGTTTGGATTTCATCTCGCCGCCTACAGAATTCAAGGTAACGAGCGGCAGCCTCATTTATTGGCGTGTGTAGGGGTGCAAACGTACCGTGTGATAGTGAAATTATTTCCCCGACGCGACGTAGCAACTCTGTCCTACGAAGAAATTTTGTCTGCTTTAGATGCCTATTTCAAGGAAACAGTTAATGTAGTTGCAAAAAGGTATACTTTCTTTCGTACAAAACGTACGGCCGGTCAAACTAATAGGGAGTGGGTTGCAACATTGCAAGGCCTTACTCAGGATTGTGCTTTTGAGTGTGAATGTGGACTCCCTTATTCAGATACTATGGTACGTGATGCAATAGCACAGAACGTTTCTGATGTTCGCATACGGGAACAGATTTTGAAACTAGTTAATCCCTCCCTTCAGCAAGTAATAGACATATTAGATAGACAAGACACACTTGACTTTGCTCAGGAATCATTTGCAACTTTGCCAGCAGTGTGTAACATTAACCGGCCTGCCGGGCGTGCTGCACGGCCCGGTAAACTGCCCTCGCACACGTCCGGGCAGCTGCCGCCACGCTCTAAACCAGGTGTGCCGCGACAGCATACACCTGCAGTGAAATCATGCCCGCGGTGTGCTACTAGACATTCGCGTGAAAATTGCCCGTCACGCCAAGCTATTTGTTTTTACTGTAATAAAAAAGGACATGTTCAAAGTGTTTGCCAGAAAAAGCTCAGATCAGACAATCACATCCATTCCAGGCCCTTTGCTTCGCGCCGGAATCGGAGCGAGAATACTCAGGCTCGTGAACCTTTGCCCATGGACATTCATGTAGTTAATTCCACTTCGTCCAGTGCCACTGTCTCTAACAGTGACTGTGTTCGTCCCACGAAAAGTGTGCGTTGACGTCGCCGGAAATCACGTCAATTAGCAAGTGATGCTGTACCTGTATCAGTTCAAATTGCACGAGACAGTCGCTCTTGTCGTCAGCAGGACAATAAACTTTTTGTAGATTTGGACTTTAATGGCAAGGTCATACCATTCCAGCTCGATACCGGAGCTGCAGTTTCTTTGCTCAATCACGACACGTACAAACAACTGGGCAAACCCCCGTTGCGTGCCGCAAATGTTCAGTTAAATAGTTATTCAGGTCAGAATATCCCTGTGTTAGGACAGTGCACTCTTCTTGCAACATACAAGGGACAAACAAAACTTGTGTCATTTTACGTTCTTCGTTCTTCTTCTGCAGTGAACTTGTTTGGTTTAGATTTATTTCAATTGTTTAACTTGTCTATAGTAAATCAGGTCCTATCAGTGAATCAGACTGTGCCTTCAGACAGTGTTTCTCGTCTGTGTGAAGAATTTGCAGACATTTTTGCACCGGGCTTAGGTTGCGCTCAGAACTATGAAGCACATTTGGAACTGAAAGTCAACGTGCAACCGAAATTTTTCAGAGCGCGCAATGTTCCTCACGCATTGCGTGATGAGGTCGCAAGAACATTACACGATTTAGAATCACAAGGTGTAATTGAACGTGTACAAGCTTCTCTCTGGGCCTCACCCTTAGTAATTTTGCCAAAACCTTCCGGAAAACTGAGACTTTGTGTGGACTTCAAGGCAACAGTGAATCCACAACTCGTGATTGCAACTTTTCCCTTACCCCACCCGGAAGATCTTTTTGATAAACTGTGCCCGGGTAAATACTTTTCGAAGTTGGACCTAGCAGATGCGTACTTGCAAATCCCAGTGGACGCCGAATCCCAGCGCGTCTTGGTGGTTAACATGCATCTTGGTTTGTACCGATTCAAAAGACTGCCATTCGGGTGTGCATCCGCCCCTGCATTGTTTCAGCAATATTTACAAACTGTTTGTGCGTCGGTCCCTACTGCTGCGAACTATCTGGACGATATTGTGATCTCCGGAAAGACAGCAGACGAGCATTTAGCACACCTACGAACATTATTTCAGGTATTGTGACAAAATGGTCTTCGCTTGCGGAAGGACAAATGTGTGTTTTTTGTTCGTGATTTACCGTACCTGGGACATGTAATCAATGCCCACGGCATACATCCGAGTCCAGAGCACCTCCGTGCCATACAAGACTTGCTTTCGCCGCAGAATTTGAAGCAGCTACAGAGTGTGTTGGGTAAAATTAACTATTATCATCGCATTCTGCGCAATGCCTCTTCCATTTCAGCTCCGCTTCATAGCTTACGCCGTAAGGGTGTTCCGTTCGTCTGGACGACGGAATGCGAACGCGCCTTTCGCCAGTTGAAATCGGCGTTGCTTTCTAATACTTGCCTTATGCCATTTGATCCCCAGAAACCCCTTTTGTTGATGGTAGATGCATCGGATTTCGGGATCGGTGCTGTGCTTGCGCACAAAGATGGCTCGCATGATCGCCCTATTGCCTTTGCGTCCAAATTGCTTTCGTCTGCGCAAAGAAATTATTCACAGATAGAGAAAGAAGCTTTGGCTCTCGTGTTTGGTGTTACTAAGTTCCATGATTTCTTGTATGGTCGTCACTTTACCATTATCACAGACCACAAACCTCTGACGTCGCTTTTTCATCCGAACAAGCCTGTACCTCCGCGTACAGCGCAGAAATTCATTCGCTGGTCTATTTTCCTCTCGCAGTACCGCTACGGTATCTTGTATCGGTCCACTGCTAAGCATGGAAACGCCGATGCGTTGTCCCGTTTGCCTGTTGCTGAGGATAGAGCATTCGATTCTTCCGAACTTGCTTGCATGTTCATTGATTCGGAAACCGATGACGTGGTTGAATCATTTCCGATTGATTTTCGTCGTGTAGCTACAGCCACAGCTGCTGACCCGGTCTTTGCTACCGTTTTGCGTTTTGTTGCTACGCAATGGCCTTTGTCAAAGTCTCGGATCGAGGATCCGTTGGTTCGCCGATTTCTTGCTCACAAGGAGAGACTTTTTGTTGGACGGGGTGTTTTGTTGTTGCGTTCTGATAATGATCAGTCCAGAGTCGTGGTCCCACGTTCGTTACAGTCCTCTGTTTTACGGTTTCTTCACCAAGGACATTGGGGTATAGTGCGAACGAAACAACTTGCTCGTCAGCACTGTACTTGGTTCGGAATCGATGCTGCGATTACGAATATGTGCTCTTCTTGCATGGCGTGTGCTGAACAACAATCTGCACCGCCGCGGAAAGTCTTTGCATGCCAAAAGCCACTTCCCCTTGGCAACGCTTGCACATCGATTTTGCTGGTCCATTCTGGAATGCTAGATGGTTGGTTGTGGTAGATGCCTTCAGTAATTTTCCTTTTGTTGTCCGGATGTCTTCCACGACGTCCTCTGCCACCATCCAAGCGTTGTCTGCTATCTTTTGCATTGAAGGTCTTCCGCAGACTATTGTTTCCGACAATGGCCCACAATTCATGTCCGCCGAATTTCAGTCATTCTGCCAGGCCAATGGTATTCAACATCTGACATCCGCGCTGTTTTCGCCTCAGTCAAACGGTGCCGCTGAACGTTTGGTCCAGACTTTCAAGTCGCAGATGTTGAAGTTGAAAGAGTCGCATTCTCGGGAGGACGCGTTGTTGCTCTTTTAGTCATTGTATCGCTCTCAGCCCCGAGATGGTCGCTCGCCGGCTGAGTTGCTCCACGGTCGTCCTCATCGAACCTTGATGTCTTTGCTGCACCCGCCGCATCAGTTTCCTGTGCAGCGGCAGACTTCTGCTTTTGCTCCAGGCGACGTTGTATTCTATCGCAACTATCGAGGTTCACGGCGTTGGCTCGCAGGGCGTATTCTTCGCTGCCTCGGCCGCGCGATGTATTTGGTTTTGGGGGCCTCTGGTGAGGTGCGTCGGCATCTCAATCAGCAGCGCCTCTGTCGTCGCACGGGTTCTGCCGCTCCCCGTCTGCTTTCAGTGACGGTGCCGTCCGGTCAGCGCCCTGGGGACCCATCTACTGGCTCGCCTCATCCCCAGGTGTTACCGATGATCTTCCATTTTGCCCCATGGCGACGCGCCGCCGCAGCCGCCGCCTGTTCTCCCGCCGGCGCCGCCCGCAGTGGACGCTTCGCTGCAGCCGCCAAGCGCCTCCTTGGGTCACGCGCCACCGATCGCTTCCCGTGACCAGCTGTCCTCCGCCATGGAACTCTTGCCCGCTCCGGACCACATGGCGTCTTCGCGGGTCGGGTACCACGACGCAATGGAGGTCGACCCTTCGGCCCGTCCTGTCTCTTTACGGGCGCATACACCGCATGTTGACGTGCACCCTGGACTAGGTTTTCAGGCGTTTCCTAGCTCCCCTCGGACCGAATGGCCGGGTGCAGGTGGCACAGCCTCGCCTGTTGTTAGGCTCCCCACCTCATCGCATACGTCAACATGGGGTCCTCCCCACGGCGGGCGGAAGCCTTATAACACGACCGTTCGCCGATTTGCGGGGGAGGAATATTGGTGTAACCGCCAGACACCACACTTGCTAGGTGGTAGCTTTAAATCGGCCGCGGTCCATTAGTATATGTCGGACCCGCGTGTCACCACTGTGTGATCGCAGACCGAGCGCCACCACAAGGCAGGTCTCGAGATACGGACTAGCACTCGCCCCAGTTGTACGGACGACTTTGCTAGCGACTACACAGACGAAGCATAGCTCATTTGCAGAGCAGATAGTTAGAATAGCCTTCAGCTAAGTCAATGGCTACGACCTAGCAAGGCGCCATTAGTAACATTGCATGTATCTATGGAGTCTCACTTATATCGTCAATAGCGATGTACCAAGGATGGATTAAAGTTAAGTATTCCAGAAGCTACGTACTTTTCTTTATAGCATTCATTACGTATCCTGTTTCAGACCTCACGCCATCCTGCTTTAGCTTAGCGCGTGCCTTTCGGCTTCCTCTCATTGTGTGTAGGCTGTCTTGTCTAGACACAACAATAAGTGTGAATACCCCTCCTGTGCTGGAGCTAATAGGTCAGTTGGAAACTATTCAGCAAGTAGCATCTTCAGTCCCCAGTGTTTCAGCACAGGAATTGATTGTGTTTGAGGAGATAAAGACAGTATTCACAAGACAATCTTTAAGAAAAAAGAAACAAAGGAAAATAAGTGATTTTTTTTTTCTATACACAAAAGTAAGATTCTACAGGTACAGTATTAGTAAATGAAGTGAACAAAAGGTGTTTCATTATTTGTCTTTCAATGTGCGATTCTTCAGTTTCTCCTGGCGTATTTCTTGCTCGAACAGTTCATGGGTGTACTGCTGATCCGTAGTGTCCAACGGGCACACTATTTCGGCAATCAGACATGTCACCATCGTCAGGTGTGCTGATGAACTGAGCTCCTGAGGACGGGCGGCCATCTTAAGTCCCCTCCCCCTGTGAGGCATTCTGTCTGTGGTCCGCACCCGCGCGCCGGTGGTTACTGACATGCTGGCGTCAGCATCTGTGGTGGCGTTGGTGTTAATTGCCTCGTCCACCCTAGTCACCTGTTCATTTTCTTTGCTGAGCGTCTTTTTAATTAGACTCAATGCTGGTTCCCATTCCTTGCTAAGGTTATAGCCACAATCTCGGTTGGTGAGTCCATCCCTGGTACAAATTTCGATAGCCTCTCTAACGACGCTGTCCCAGTATTTAGATGTCTGTGCTAAGACCCTGGTATATTGGTAGTCCATTTTGTGATTTTTGGACAAACAGTGCTCTGTAACCTCCGATTTGTCGGGGTACATACGTCGAGCGTGCCTCAGATGTTCTTGGCAACAATCTTCGATGGTGCACACTGTCTGTCCAATATGAGTCTTCCCACATTGACATGGAATCTGGTATATGCCAACCTTCCATAAACCGAGATCGTCTTTGACACTTCCCAGTAATGCTCGTGTTTTATTGGGTAGGCAAAAGACAGTTCCTCATCAGTGTTTCCTCTATATTCGTCCTATTTTCCCCGATAGTGCATCAGAATACAGTATGTAAGCAGTGGCTCTCTCTTCCTCCATGACTTCCTCCGTCTCCACAAGCTGTACTGTAGAGGTGGGGCGGAGAGCGCATCTGATTTGCCATTCTGAGTACCCATTTTTCCAGAATACAATTTTGAGGTGTTCCAGCTCATGGGGCAGACACTCTGCGTCAGAGATGGTGCGCACCCTGTGCAGCAATGTTTTTAGCACCCCATTCCTCTGTGAAGGGCGGTGGCAGCTATTTGAATGCAAAAACAGGTCGGTGCGCATTTTTTTGCTGTACACCCCGTGGCCCAGGGTGCCATCCACTCTTCTTTTGACTATGATGTCCGGGAATCGTCATCTTCCTTCTGCTTCGGTCTCCATAGTGAATTTGATGTTTGGATGTATGGAGTTCAGCTGCGTAAGGAAGTCTAGGAGCTTGTCCCGTCCGTGGAGCCAGATCACAAACGTGTCATCCACATAACGGAGAAAACAAGTAGGTTTCCATTTGGATGACGCTAAAGCTTCCTCCTCGAAGTGCTCCATATAGAAATTCGCGACCACAGGCGAGAGTGGGCTCCCCACTGTGACTCCTCCTGTCTGTTCATAGTATTCTCCATTAAAGAGAAAATACGTGGAGGTCAAAACGTGACCGAAAAGGTCGGGTGTCTCCTCATCAAATTCCTGTGCAACAAGCTCAACTGACTCTTGAAGAGGTACCCTGGGGAATAATGAAACAACGTCAAAACTCACCAGGATATCGGAGCCTTTCAGCTTGAAGTTGTCAAGACGCCAGCGTCTCAGCGTCCACCGAAGCACGGCCATGGGTGCGGACAGCAGAGAGAACACCTCGCAGGGAGAGGAGGGCATTTAAGACGGCTGCCCACACTCTCAGGAGCTCAGATCGTCAGCGCACCTGACAATGACGACATGTCTGATCACCAACATTTTGTGCCTGTTGGACACTATAGAGCGGCAGTACACCCGTGGACTGTTTTAATGTTATTTTTGATCAGAAAAGTACTACAGTAATGTACTTCTCAGCCATGAAAACATGGCTCCTTGCTCCAAGTCACAATAACAATAACCCTGGTACAACAATTTAATTTTCACGGTCCCATGAAATTCTTTATACCGAGGTTCGACTGTATAAAAATTTGCATGGAAGAGCCAATCAAAAAATATTAAGTATCAGTGAATAATGTTAAAATAGACTGCTTCTCCCTTCAAATTCTGAAATAAATAATAGCTGAAGTGACACCCCTCTGCAAACAGTACAAGTTTCCACCAACATCTCCTGTTTTGATTTCTTTTACTATCCGTTATCACTGCACAAGCTACGATCCCTTCAGCCACATTTAGCAAATATTCATGAACAATGCATTCAAGTGTGTACACGAGACAAAATATCTAGACTGTCTGTATACATTATCTATCAACATGTCTTTAGACAGTTTCTCTACAATGTGTTCAGACAATCACTCAATTTTGTATACAAGCGTGAACTTACCGTAAGACATAGCAACAGATGGATATCAGTTCTCATTTTGACAACGTAGTGGATCAATGTTACGAAAGAAACACTGATTTAGTATGAAAGCTGAATATATTTAGCATTCTTTTTCACTGTACCTGTCTAACTCAAAGTGTCCTTTATGAGCTGCATAGTAATCTATCTTTTCCCTATTGATGCTATTCCATCCTACACTTTCCATTGTTTGAGATTTACCAACAGCTATTTAACACATTCAAAGCTACATGCTAGAATAAAAAGAAGCATTTAGACACATTGTAACGCACCAGTGATTCTTCGTCACAGTGTTCTTGTTGATGTGCGTCAAGAGCGTCTGCTGTTTTACTGTCTTCATCAAAATTATTTTCTAACAGTTGTACAGATCTTGACTGACAATAAGGAACCACCTTGATAATTCTGCCAGTCTGTTTTTGTTCAGTTATTTCAAAATGGGGCTTCAATGCTACAGATTCATTCCTCATTTTATCTGAAAATAAAGTTGCCATTTGAAATCAGGAAGTACAAAAATTCCATGTTCCATTCTTATGGCACATACACTCACAGAAATGGAAAATACTACAGCATCAACACCTTGATCAAACTGATTACCCAGTATTTTCACAAACGGTCCAGTCACATTAATGTGAGCACATGTCAAAAGCCTAAATATCTACCTTCGCAATGTAGACATGTGGGAAGAGTGTCAATTAGGTTCTGGAAGGTATCAACGGGGAAGTGTGGTCATGCTGACTCCAGTGCTGTAGCCAGCTACTCTAGGTTTCTCAGTCAAGGATCGACAGTGTGAACAGCCCAACTGAGGTGGTCCCACAGATTCTCGATTAGGTTTAAATGCAGAGAATTTTATGGCAAAGGGCGTGTGGTAAACTCACCCTGGTAATCTTTCAACCAAGCACGTATAATGTGAACTGTGTGACGTGTTGCATTGTCCTGCTGGTAGATGCCATGTTGCTGTTGTTGTGGTCTTCAGTACTGAGACTGGTTTGATGCAGTTTTCCATGCTACTCTATCCTGTACAAGCCTCTTCATCTCCCAGTACCTACTGCAGCCTATATCCTTCTGAATCTGCTTAGTGTACTCATCTCTTGGTCTCCCTCTACGATTTTTACCCTCCACACTGCCCTCCAGTACTAAATCGGTGATCCCTTGATGCCTCAGAACATGTCCTACCAACCAATCCCTTCTCCCAGTCAAGTTGTGCCACAAACTCCTCTTCTCCCCAATTCTATTCAATACCTCCTCATTAGTTATGTGATCTACCCATCTAATCTTCAGCATTCTTCTGTAGCTCCACATTTCGAAAGCTTCTATTCTCTTCTTGTCTAAACTATTAATTGTCCATGTTTCACTTCCATACATAGCTACACTCCATACAAATACTTCCAGGAACGACTTCCTGACACTTAAATCAATATTCTATGTTAACAAATTTTTCTTCTTCAGAAACGCTTTCCTTGCCATTGCCAGTCTACATTTTATATCCTCTCTACTTCAACCATCATCAATTATTTTGCTCCCCAAATAGCAAAACTCCTTTACTACTTTAAGTGTCTCATTTCCTAATCTAATTCCCGCAGCATCACCCGATTTAACTCGACTACATTCCATTATCCTTGTTTTGCTTTTGTTGATGTTCATCTTATACCCTCCTTTCAAGACACTGTCCATTCCATTCAACTGCTCTTCCAAGTCCTTTGCTGTCTCTGACAGAATTACAATGTCATCGGCGAACCTCAAAGTTTTTATTTCTTCTCCATGCATTTTAATACCTACTCCAAACTTTTCTTTCATTTCCTTCACTGCTTGCTCAATATACAGATTGAATAGCAACGGGGAGAGGCTACAACTCTGTCTTACTCCCTTCCCAACCACTGCTTCCCTTTCATACCCCTCGACTCTTATAACTGCCATCCGCTTTCTGTACAACTTGTAAATAATCTTTCTTCTAAGATAAGTCGTAGGGTCAGTATTGCCTCACATGTTCCAACATTTCTACGGAATCCAAACTGATCTTCCCCGAGGTCAGCTTCTATCAGTTTTTCCATTCATCTATAAAGAATTCGTGTTAGTATTTTGCAGCTGTGACTTATTAAATTGATAGTTCGATAATTTTCACATCTGTCAACACCTGCTTTCTTTGGGATTGGAATTATTATATTCTTCTTGAAGTCTGAGGTTATTTCGCCTGTCTCATACATCTTGCTCACCAGATGGTAGAGTTTTGTCAGGACTGGCTCTCCCAAGGCTGTCAGTAGTTCTAATGGATTGTTGTCTACTCCCGGGGCCTTGTTTCGACTTAGGTCTTTCAGTGCTCTGTCAAACTCTTCACACAGTACCATATCTCCCATTTCATCTTCATCTACCTCCTCTTCCATTTCCATAATATTGTCCTCAAGAACATCGCCCCTCCTTCCACCTTTCTGCTTTCCCTTCTTTGCTTAAAAGATGCCATTATACCAAGAAAAAACAAATTGTATATACAGCTGGACATGATCTTCAAGAATAGATGAATACTTTTGTTCATCCATTGCGCCTGTGACGAGATCCCCAGGGAGTGCCACGAAAACCATCCCCGGACTATAATGCTCCCTCTTTCGGATGGACCCTTCCGACAACGGTGAGTATATCATGGGGATTGGCACCTGTGACATCATTGTTGTGTGTCATCAACTTAAGTTTTGAGTATTTTAGCAGGATGCTAATTTTTGAAATATTATGCGTGTTTCATAGGTTCCTGAGTACTCTTTCCATGTTTCAAATGTTATTGTGAATGATGTGCAGTGTAAAACAAATGATATAGGTAACAGGGTAGTCAGTAACATCAGTACTGTGCACTGAGAGAACATACTAATGTTTAACTGCAACATAATGCACTGCATACTGTTTCCGACATGGAACTTTAGTAACAGTGAAATTTTGTTGTCTCAAGGTGATCAAACAGTCAGTGAATTCAACTATTTTATATTCTTATTGAGGCACAAGGGATTGTCTATTTTGCTTACTTTTTCTCAAATTATTTCACATGAGGAATTCTGTGCACTCACCGAGAACGTTCTCAGACCCGAAAGGGATGGTCAGACTGATCTGTGGTGTCAGATTGGTAACACTGTGTAGGCCACTGTTCAGCTGTCTCAGAATTTTAACTCTGTAATTCCTGTGCGCAAGTCCCATACTGGTGTTTACAGCTCACAATACTGTAAACCAGAAAGATATACTCTGAGGTGGAAAAAATTATGGAATACCTACTAACATTATGCCTGATCTCCTTTTGCCTGGCATAATGGAGCAACTCAATGTGGCAAAGACTCAACAAGTCATCAGAAGTCCCCTGGAGAAATACTCATCCATGCTGCCTCTATAGTCATCCCTAATTGCAAATGTGTTGCTGGTGCAGGATTTTGTGCAAGAAATGGCCTCTTGATTATGACCCATACGTGTTCGCTGGGATTCATGTCGGGTGTGTGTGGCCAAATCATTCGCTTAAATTGTCAAGAATATTCTTCAAACCAATCATGAACAATTGTGGCCCGGTGACAAGGCACACTGTCATCCACAGAAAGTCCATCGTTGTTTGGGAACATGTATGGCTGCAGATTGTCTCCTAGTAGCAAACAATAACCATTTCCAGTCAATGATCTGTTCCGTTGGACCAGAGGACACAGACCATTCCATGTAAATACAGCCCACACCATTATGGAACCACCACCAGTTTTAACAGTGCCCTGTTGACAACTTTGATCCAAGGCTTCATAGGGTCTGTGCCACACACTAACCCCTAGCATCAGCTCTTACCAACTGAAATCGAGACTCGTCTGACCGGGCCATGTTTTCCAGTCATCTATGGTCCAACTGATAAGGTCACAAGTGCAGGAGAGCCGCTGCATGCTATGTGTGCTTTTAGCAAAGGCATTCGCGTCACTCGTCTGCTGCCATAGCCCATGAATGTCAAATTTTGCCCCACTGTTCTAATGGATATGATCGTTCTATGCCCCACATTGATTTCTGCAATTATTTCGCACAGAGTTGCTTGTTTCTTAGCACTGACAACTCTGCAAATGCTGTTGCTCTCGGTGAAGGCCGTTGGCAACTGCGTTGTCTGCAGTGAGAGACAATGCCGGAAATTTGGTATTCTCAGCACACTCTGGGCACCTTGGATCTCTGAGTATTGAATTCTGTAATGATTTCCAAAATTAAATGGCCCATGCTTCTAGCACTGATCACCAATTCCTTTCGAAGTCTGTTAATCATTATCATATCGGAAAACTTTTTACATGAATCACTCAAGTACAAATGACAGCTCCATCAATGCACTGCCCTTTTATACCTTGTGTACACAATACTAGCGCTATCTGCATATGAGCATATCACCATCCCATGATTTTAGTAATCTCAGTGTATATTTGGATAATAATTCCTTAGGTATTCCACAGATGGGTGTGCACTATTCATTAGGTTTCGTTTTCAATAGTCTTCCAGCAGAACTGAAAAAAAAAATGTAGTTATAAATCCATAGTATTCAAATACAAGTTGAAAAGTTTCCTTGTGGCACACTGCATTTCTGTAGAAGAGTTCTTAACAGTCATAGAGAATTTTGTAATATGGTATTTAATCAAATATTTTCTCATAATTTTTCTTGAATTTTATAAATTCTTTAGTCTCTCATTTTTGTAATTAGTGCTCTGTAAACTATGCTCTGACTTGCTCCTTACACAGGAAGCTTTGGCTCACACAATCTCATAGACCCTAATGAGACAAGCAAGAAGTACACTAAGAACCAGGCAACACACTGTAGTTTCAGCCTGGAGCAGATCCATGTCAGGAAAGCCCTCCAAGAATTGCCAAGGAATGCAACTTTGAAAGGCTCTCCTACATGAAGAAAGCTTTGAAAAATTAATGGACAATGTGATTTTTCCAGATTGGTGAAATCACTCTCCACATAAACTTCAGGCTGACGAAACTGTTAAAAAACTGGTGTTCACCAACGTTCTGTATTATTTCTCAAACAAAGAGTGACTGAAAAGTTTTACAGCCAAACCGTGAAATACTTGTCCTTGTCAAATGGCAGCTTAGCAACTAATAGTACATTTCTTTGCTAGATTACAGACAGAACTGTTCATGACTATCCTTTTTCTGTTTCAGGTACAAGAGTCTCAAGTGTCCAAAGTGTACACATTTCAAAAAATGGATAAAGAGAGTGAGCATGTGGTCATCCAATACCCGCCGAAAAAGGGCATGACTGCACAGGGGGCCCATAGTGAACTGATGGAAACATTAGGGCAGGATTTCCCTTCCATTTCCACTGTGAAAAAGTGGGTGCAGAATTCAAGTGTGACAACACCTCTGAGATGGCCCTCACAGTGGTACACTGCTAACAGCAAGTATGGAGGAAAACGCAACTGCAGTCCAAGATATCACCATCGCAGAGGCCGTGGGACAGAATGCTACGGTACTGAGACAGTGGACATATCTCGGTGCATCCACTATAAGACAGTAGATGTATACTTACACTACTGGCCATCAAAATTGCTACACCATGAAATTGATGAGCTACAGATGCGAAATTTAACCAACAGGAAGAAGATGCTGTGATATGCAAATGATTAGGTTTTCAGAGCATTCACACAAGGTTGGCTTTGGTGGCGACACCTACAACATGCTGACAGGAGGAAAGTTTCCAACCGATTTCTCTTACACAAACAGCAGTTGACTGGCGTTGCCTGGTGAGACGTCATTGTGATGCCTCGTGTAAGGAGGAGAAATGCATACCGTCACGTTTCAGACAGATAAAGGTTGGATTGTAGCCTATCGCAATTGCAGTTTATCGTATCATGATATTGCTGCTCACGTTGGTCGAGATCCAATGACTGTTAGCAGAATATGGAAACGGTGGGTTCAGGAGGGTAATACGGAACGCAGTGCTGGATCCCAACGGCCTCGTATCACTAGCAGTCGAGATGACAGGCATCTTATCAGCATGGCTGTAACGGATCGTGCAGCCACATCTCAATCCCTGAGTCAACAGATGGGGATGTTTGCAAGACAACAACTATCTGCACGAACAGTTCGACAGTGTTTGCAGCAGCATGGACTATCAGCTCGGAGATCACGGCTGCGGTTACCCTTGACGCTGCATCACAGAGAGGAGTGTCTGTGATGGTGTACTCAACGACGAACCTGGGTGCACAAATGGCAAAATGTCATTTTTTCGGATGAATCCAGGTTCTGCTAACAGCATCATGATGGTTGCAACCGTGTTTGGCGATATCGCGGTAAACGCACATTGGAAGCATGTATTCATCATCGCCATACTGGCGTACCACCCGGCGTGATGGAATGGGGTGCCATTGGTTACACGTCTCAGTCACCTCTTGTTCACACTGACAGCACTTTGAACAGTGGACGTTACATTTCAGATGTGTTACGACCCGTGGCTCTACCCTTCATTCGATACCTGCGAAACCTTACATTTCAGCAGGATAATGCACAACTGCATGTAGCAGGTCCTGTACGGGCCTCTCTGGATACAGAAAATGTTTGACTGCTGCCCTGGCCAGCACATTCTCCAGATCTCTCACCAACTGAAAACGTCTGGTCAATGGTGGCAGAGCAACTGGCTTGTCACAATAGGCCAGTCACTACTCTTAATGAACTGTGGTATCGTGTCGAAGCTGCATGTGCAGCTGTACCTGTACATGCCATCCAAGCTCTGTCTGACTCATTGCCCAGGCGTATCGAGGCCGTTATTACAGCCAGAGGTGGTTGTTCTGGGTACTGATTTCTCAGGATCTATGCACCCAAATTGCGTGAAAACGTAATCACATGTCAGTTCTAGTATAATATATTTGTTCAATGAATACCCGTTTATCATCTGCATTTCTTTTTGGTGTAGCAATTTTAATGGCCAGTAGTGTATTTACATTCATAAAACAAAGCAAAGGCAATCACTCGCCTATAGTTGACTGATATGTGGCATTTAGGAACATGCAACAGAAATGGTATTTATACTAGCTTTTGAGCTCTTGCTCTTCCTCTAGTAGAAGTACACACATGCATTACGCACAAAACCACAGACACCCAAATGCACAAGTCTCAGCAACGAGTTGGACAAATCACTAAGAGTTGTACCTGATGTGCACTAGGTCTCATCTCAGTAAGTATCAAGAAGGTTGACAGCAAAAAATAAATGCTAGAGACACGTCATGACCAATGAAAACCTTAGTCTTTTTTGGGAATATCCTGTGAAATTTCTCAAATGTTTTGTGACAATGAATGAAGCATGGGTTCACCACTTTCCACTCGAATCCAAGGTTCAGTTGAAACAGTGGAAACACCTTTCCTCACCATTTCCCAAGAAGTTCAAATCAGTTGCACTAACTGGCAAGCTGCTGGTCTCTGTTTTTCGGTATTTGAGGGGTGTTATCCTGGCTGAATACCTCAAAAAAGGTGAATCAGTGAACAAAACATGTTATGCTGCTCACCTGATGCATTTATGGGCCCCATGAGCATGAAATGCATAGGGGTTGTGAAAGTATTAACGTTTTCAATGTTGTTATACAGGTGACGTTTTATTAATAATCTTTGGAAGTTGTCCTTCACAGGTCATCATGGTTTTGTTCGTTTGTTTTTCAGTTGTGCATAATGGCTGTCTGTGATGTATAGTGTGATTCTGTTATTCGCTGATAGTATTGTGGTATTATTGTACTTTTGTGGTTCTTCAAATAAATGTTTCATTTCTTAACAGTGTTTCATGTTTTGTCAACATGGTAGCAAATGTGTATACTAGATAAAGTTTTGCTAAAGTGCGACAGTTGAAGCCAATTTCCATGACAAATTGACGTAGCAGTGCAGAACGTGAGACAATGGCCAATGACTGACAAAAGACACCAAATTGAAAAGCTCACTGGCGAAGACAATTTGGGGATTTGGAGAATCATAATGAGTAGTATCTTGGATTGTGACAAAATCTTTGAAGTCATAAATGGTGAGCTGCTTAGGCCAGGAAAAGTGGACTTTACTTCCTGTTGGAGAATGCAATACTGCTACTGAGATTTGGGATAAGTGACATAAAATTTATGATTTTCACTCAGCTGAAAACATTGATCTGCTTCGACACAAATTTCGCAACATTTTGTGGGAAGCACCTGGTGGTATACAAGGCCATTTAGCCAAATTTGATGAAGTACAAACTCAACTTTCCTTGTTAGACAAGCCAATTGACAATGGTGATCTCTGTGCATGATTTTTGCAAACTCTGCCCAAAGAGTTCGATTATATTCATATTACATAGCACGACTTATCTGCTGAAGAGAAGACATGGAATAAGTTACAAAAACGGTATTTAAATTATGAACCGAGAATAACAGACCATGATGAAAGTGTTGCTACAGCAATGATGTCGAAAATGAATATTAACAAACAGCAATAAAGACACAATCAATCTCCATCTGAATATTATACATTTACAACATCTAATTAGAAAAGGAATAAAGACAGAAAATACTTTTCATGTAGTAAAGCAGGTCACTTAGCAGAACAATGTGAAACAGGATTAGTTTGTTTCAAATGTAAGAAAAAGGGCCATTGGTCAAATGCATGTACTACAACAGCCAAAAGAGAAGACTGTGCTATGTTGTCAAGGGGTACAACACCAGTGGACCGTTCAGGAAGTTGTCGTCGTACAGACAGGCCTACTTCAAAAATTGAGAGAAAAGTGTTAATGGTGGGACACAATAATTTTTCTGTAGATGTAAATCCCGTAGACTGTGACGAGTGGTACATTGACAGTGGTGCGACACATATTGTAACAAATCAACATGTTTGCTACACTATGTATGAACCATTTGAAACTCCCATAACCTATTTTCTGTTAAAAAGATTTTTTTCAAAAGCAATATTCCAATTGCGTTTGCTACATCCAGTGGGGAAAATTAGCTTTATCATTTACCCATGAAAGTTTTTCATAAAGAAAAGTCTTGTGCTGTTGCAGAAAATGACGACACATTAGAGGTGGCAGGAAAAAATGGGTCACCGACACAAATGCTATGTGCACCAGTTTTTGAAGGATCATGGCATAGAAACAAAGACTGATGGCAACCTTTGAGAGGTATGTATCTATCACGAACATCATTGGCTAGCATTTGGTGAAAGAGTACAGAACCCACTAAACTTGGAGAATTATTTTATGCAGGTATTTGTGGACCAACGGAAGAAAATGATTTTCAGGGTCATCGATACTTTGCTGTCTTTAAGGACGATTTTTCCAGTTTTAGAGTAACATACCTTTTGCAACACAAAGATGAAATTAAAGAAAAATTACCACTGTTCATTAAAATGATAAAGACTCAAGCTGATGTCACTATGAAAGAATTACATACAGACAGTGGCAGAGCTCCATAATAAATATGTACATACGTTAGCTGTTTCAACTGAACTAAAACGTTCGATGACTGCACCATATACTCCTCAGCAGAATGGAGTTACTGAGCAAAAAAAACTGAATACTTCGTGAGATGGTAAGTTCTTGGCTCTTCTCTGCTCAATACCTACCAAAAGCATTGTGGGAGGAGGCTGTTCTGGCAGCAACACACACTCTGAATCAATATGGACCCCCAAAGATTAAAGGTAAAGCTCCAAATGAAATATTTTGGAAGAAACAAGGTTGTTTGGAAGATTTGGTGATATTTGGAACAGAATGCTATGCTTGGATTCCTACACAAAAACAGAAGTAGTTTGATGCTAAATACTTAAAATGATATGTGGTTCGTTAAGACGACTGTGGACACTGTGTTTATTTTCCTGAAATAGTGTGTGTGTGTGTGTGTGTGTGTGTGTGTGTGTGTGTGTGTGTGCGCGCGCGCGCGTGCGTGCGTGCGTGCGTGCGTGCGCGCGCGCAATTCAACCAGAAACAATTACACAAACTGGTTACCCAAGAGACAAAAAAGGTTGTTCAAATGGAGATGAAAATGAAAATGTTGATTTTGAAGAGGATAGTCAACGAGATTGTATGAACCAAGATGTAGCAATAAGTGATGAAAGGGTTAATAATCTGTATGATACTGAATGCCAAGTTGACAAAATGAGTGCTCTCGTTAGAACAAGGCACCCGCGCATACATCCAGCTTTTTAATGACTGCCCTAGACTCCTATGGCTTCAAACTGGTTTGGCACTCACCTTATTCACCCCATTTGGTCCCGTCTACCTTTCATCTCTTTCCTAAGCTCAATAAACATCTAGCTCAGTACACATCAGATGATGATATCGTGGCTGAACTGGAGGACTTTTCTGCCAAGCAGGAAGAAATATTCTACAAGGTGGGTACAATGGGCCTGTTGAAATACAACTACACTGAAAAATAGCCATACACATTTGGACTAGTGGCAACCTTTATTGGGCCCATTGAGAACTTTTCAGTCAGCTCTCATAATTAAAGAAGTGAATTTATACTACATGAACTGAGATTTTGAATAACAAAAGAATTCTACTACTTTTTGACTTTCCTAAATAAAAAGTGCAGAGAGGTCTGATACAGAAATCAAATTTCTGCTGCAGTATTAATACTGACGATTAAATTCAATTAAAACAAGCATCCACTGAAAGGCAGAAGATGTCTCATAACACCCTGTTCCACATATCCCATGATGAAGTATACCCTGCAGGGATGTGCAATGAGTTAAGCTATATGTTAATGGACAGAAGCAGCCTTTTCTGATTGTTTCTGTAACATACTAACAGCCAGTTATAACTAGAGCTAATCTACGTACATTTTTTATTAGGGCAATTAAGTCTATATTTTTGAAAGTTTATCATAAATCACAATTTTATACTTGTATAATAAAGGAGAAGCAACCACTCACCTATAGCTGACTGATAGAGTTCTTGCTCTTCCTCTAATACAAGCACACATTCATCATGCACAAAATGAGACACCCAAACGCACGAGCTGTGAACATGTGTGAACACATTTGGGTGTGTGTGAGAGAGTATACGTACTATTTCCAGCAAAAGAGCAAGAGCTCGAATGCTAGTACAAACACTGCTTTCTGTTGAATGTTCCTGTGTGCCACATACCAGTCAGCTATAGATATGTGGTTGCCTTTCCTTTCTTTTACATATTATCCATCCAGGAATTTCCACTGTTGGTATAAAATGTTATGTACACTAGAAAAAAGGAGATACATTGCAGAGAGGGGTGGGGAAGATTTCAGTATCCGTTCTACCACCAACTTTAATCCATCTTCCTACTTTACTGCTAACCTGCTGCTTTTCTCTGCTACTTGATACTAAGGATTTATATACCATTGCTGATTTAGAGAATGTTATCAGCTGTCTATTGTATATACCAAAAAGGTTAATACCTAATTAATAGGAACATCAGTGTTAGCTGAAATTCAATACAGCTGAGGAAGCAGCAGCTCCTTTCCAAGTACTGTCAATATATGCCACATCTACAAGTAGAAAAAAATTATATCTCACTTTCAGAAATGTAAATTCCTTTCTTAGAGAGGGATAGCTGGAGGCAGATTGAAAAGGATGAACAATTTGTGAAGAACTCAGCCATCTGTTCTGAGGACAAAGAAAGCTAGACGGGAACTTGCTCTCCAACGTATTTCTTTTCCTATTTTTTATTTTCATCCTCCCCCTCCCCCCATTCCTCCCTCGCTCTCTCTCTCTCTCTCTCTCTCTCTCTCTCTCTCTACCTACCTAGCTGTCCTTCCTCTCTGGGGCAGGCACTGTCAGTTCTGGAAGCTACCTAATTTTTTTCTGCTTTTAAATACAGCTGTCACCAGCACTTGGAATTTTGGCTCCAGGAAGCAAGTAATGGCCAGCTATTCTGCACCCCTGTAATTTTACAGTTTATTCAAAGGCAAGGTACGGTAGTAATCTAGAACTGAGAACTAAGGTAAGGAAGACACAGTAGTGAAGCACATAAGTATTTCCTAGTTAGGGGTGGTTCGTGCTTTAGGGCGCAAAACTGCTATGGTCACAAGCACCCATATCATAATGTAAGAAAAAACAAGCACTAAATAAAAACCTTAGGCAAAAAATGCAAAAACCCAATCAATCAACTTTAAAAGAGCAGCAGCTAAGGACAAGGAAGTCCCTACGAAAAAATTCTCAAAATATTGCTGAGATGGTGGAGGTCCCTGTGGGGAGAAGAACCAAATTTGCTTCGCCATGCCACTGCAGTGAATAGAACTTGAGACGTGATCCACAGAACACGTCATCTGCTAAAACATATGACAAAGTAGATGGCAAAGAACAGACAAACAGTTAAAAAAATGGGCACCGGATCACAAAGTGGCACACCATCAAGGGTTGACGGCAACAGGCACAGACTGTAGCCACTTAATAAATGGTGGTGACTAAAATGACAGTGTCCTATACGCAACCAGACTAAAATGACCTCCTCACAGTGTGAGAGCAGACAGGAAGTCAACCATCCTATTGGGAGATATTTAATATCCCAGAGTTTGTCCCTTGGAAGGAAGAGCATTTTGCAGTAGAAAGTGGTATTTCATGCCGGCAGACAGCGACATGAAGATCATCTGAGGGAACATAATGACTAGCAGACCGAGGGAGGAGCATCATCAGCAGCATTGTTCCCTGGCATGACAATGTGAGCAACAACCCACAGGAACACCATGTTGGTTCCCCCCACAGTAAACGAGTGGAGGCCTTCTTGGATCCATTGTACTAAAGGGTGGACTGAGTATAGCACACCTATCCCATCAAAGGCAGGACTAACTGTGAAACCAGGCATGTGATCTACAAGTTAAGCTGCAACCACTGTGCTGCATTCTACGTAGGCATGACAACCAACAAACTGTCTGTCTGCATGAATGGCCACTGACAAACTGGCCAAGAAGCAGCTGGACCATGCTGTTGCTGAGCATGGCTCCCAACACAACATTGTTCATTTCAGTGACTGCTTCACAACCTGTGCCATCTGGATCCTTCCCACGAACACCAGCTTTTCTGAATTGTGCACGTGAGAACTCTCCCTGCAATATATCCTACATTCATGTAACCCTCCTGGCCTCAACCTTCGTTAGTCATTGTCGTCACCCACCTAGCCCCTTCCCTCTTCCCATTCCAGCACTACACATCTCTCATTCCACCATCTCGCCCAGCCTTTTTACTTCTCTCCTTTTCCGCTACCCTCCCGCCCCCCCCCCCCCCCCCTCTCCCTTGCCCATTGTCTAACCCAACTGCATCCAGCTGCCCTACCCCTCTACACCTCGTCCCAATTCACTCCCACAAACAACACTTACTGTCATCCACCCCTACCGTTCCATCCTTCCCCCTCCCCGCCTCCTCCTTACCCCCAATACCCAGCTGCCTCTCCCACCATGCACTACTGCTTGCAGTCTTTTTTTTGCACCTATCTGCAACTCAGTATCTCCGCAACAGAGTGAGCGGCAACTATCCTTTTCATAATATTGTTAAAAAAATAAATAAAATAAAATAAATAAATAAATAATGAAGCCGAAGAAGCCTCTGGTACTGCTTATTAAATAAAAACATATTCAAGCATTTCTTAAAATTAAATTATATCACAAAACCTGCTTCACCAAGTTTTTTACAGCTTTGTTTAGTGTCATCTATGGATTTTTCTGAATTTGGGAGATCATTGACACACACAGTTCTGCTGTATTCTTGCACCCTCACTTCTTCTCCAGCAGTACAAGGCTACAAAGAGATCAGAAATATACATTTACCACTGTGGAATGCCAATGTTAAATGCTTACTTCAAACTTTCTAACATATTTGTCTTTTCAAACTACAAAATATTATTACACATTTCTATGCTATTACATATATCCAAAGAAATTCTGTCCAAATGTAAAGACTGTTAGTGGCACCAAAGTTAGTGTACACCCCTAGCAAATGAGACAGGAACTGACCCTGATGGTAGCAAAGCAAAAGCTGAAATAGTTAACGTTATCAAATGTTCCTTTACAAAGGAGAACCCAAGAGAATCCTCATACCACTGAAAAGATGAAAGAAATAAGAATTAATGTCCGTGTTGTCGAGAGACAGCTGAAATCGTTAAAACTCAACAAAGCTTCAGGATCCAATGGATTCCCTATTGGTTTCTATACTGAACATGTGGTGAGTTAGCCCCTCTTGTAACTGTAATCTACCTTAGATCCCTCAAACAAAAAAGTATTCCCAAGTCTTGGAGAAAAGCACAGGTCACATCTGTCTACAAGAAGGGTAGTAGAAATGATCCACGAAACTTCCGTCCAATATCCTTGACATATATTTGTTGTAGTATCTTAGAGTATATTCTGAGCACAAACATAATGAAGTATCTTGAACATAATGACCACCTCAATGCCAACTATCATAGATTCCGGAAACATCGTTCATGCGAAACTCAAGTCGCACTTTTCTCACATGATATACTGAAAGCTTTCGATCGAGGCAGTCAGGTAGATGCAGTATTTCTCCATATTCAAAAAGTATCTGACTTAGTGCCACACCTATGCCTATTGTTGAAAGCACGATCACATGGGGTATCAAGTGAAATTTGTGACTGGACTGAGGACTTTTTGGTAGGGAGGACAAAGCATGTTTTCTAGGATGGAGAGTCATCATCAGATGCAAAGTAACTTGAGGTGTGCCCCAGGGAAGTGTGTTTGGACCCTTGTTCTCCATGTCATATATAAATGACCTTGCAGACAATATTAATAGTAACCTCAGACTTTTTGCAGATGGTGCAGCCATCTATGATGAAATGCTGTGTGAAAGAAGCTGCATAAATATTCAGTCATATCTTGATAACATTTCAAAGTGATGAAAACATTGGCAGCTTGCTTTAAATGTTCACTAATGCAAAATTATGCACTTCACAAAATGAAAAAAATGTAGCATCCTATGACTATAAGATCAATGAGTCACTGTTGGAGTCTGCCAATTCATACAAATACCTGGGTGTAACACTTCATGTTGTTGTTGTTGTTGTTGTTGTTGTTGTCTTCAGTCCTGAGACTGGTTTGATGCAGCTCTCCATGCTACCCTATCCTGTGCACGTTTCTTCATCTCCCAGTACCTACTGAAACCTACATCCTTCTGAATCTGCTTAGTGTATTCATCTCTTGGTCTCCCTCTACGATTTTTACCCTCCACGCTGCCCTCCAATGCTAAATTTGTGATCCCTTGATGCCTCAGAACATGTCCTACCATCCGGCCCTTCTTCTCGTCAAGTTGTGCCACAAACTCCTCTTCTCCCCAATTCTATTCAATACCTCCTCATTAGTTACGTGATCTACCCATCTAATCTTCAGCATTCTTCTGTAGCACCACATTTCGAAAGCTTCTATTCTCTTCCTGTCCAAACTATTTATCGTCCATGTTTCACTTCCATACATGGCTACACTCCATACGAATACTTTCAGAAACGACTTCCTGACACTTAAATCTATATTCTATGTTAACAAATTTTTCTTCTTCAGAAACGCTTTCCTTGCCATTGCCAGTCTACATTTTATATCCTCTCTACTTCAACCATCATCAATTATTTTGCTCCCCAAATAGCAAAACTCCTTTACTACTTTAAGTGTCTCATTTCCTAATCTAATTCCCTCAGCATCACCCAACTTAATTCGACTACATTCCATTATCCTCGTTTTGCTTTTGTTGATCTTCATCTTATATCCTCCTTTCAAGACACTGTCCATTCCGTTCAACTGCTCTTCCAAGTCCTTTGCTGTCTCTGACAGAATTACAATGTCATCGCCGAACCTCAAAGTTTTTACTTCTTCTCCATGGATTTTAATACCTACTCCGAATTTTTCTTTTGTTTCCTTTACTGCTTGCTCAATATACAGATTGAATAACATTGGGGAGAGGCTACAACCCTGTCTCACTCCCTTCCCAACCACTGCTTGCCTTTCATGCCCCTCAACCCTTATAACTGCCATCTTGTTTCTGTACAAATTGTAAATAGCCTTTCGCTCCCTGTATTTTACTCCTGCCACCTTTAGAATTTGAAAGAGAGTATTCCAGTCAACGTGGTCAAAAGCTTTCTCTAAGTCTACAAATGCTAGAAATGTAGGTTTGCCTTTGCTTAATCTTTCTTCTAAGATAAGTCGTAAGGTCAGTATTGCTTCATGTGTTCCAGTATTTTTACGGAATCCAAACTGATCTTCCATGATGTCGGCTTCTACCAGTTTTTCCATTCGTCTGTAAAGAATTCGTCTTAGTATTTTGCAGCTGTGACTTATTAAACTGATAGTTCAGTAATATTCACATCTGTCAACACCTGCTTTCTTTGGGATTGGAATTATTATATTCTTCTTGAAGTCTGAGGGTACTTTGCCTGTCTCATACACCTTGCTCACCAGATGGTAGAGTTTTGTCAGGACTGGCTCTCCCAAGCCCGTCAATAGTTCTAATGGAATGTTGTCTGCTCCCGGGGCCTTGTTTCGACTCAGGTCTTTCAGTGCTCTGTCAAACTCTTCACGCAGTATCGTATCTCCCATTTCATCTTCATCTACATTCTCTTCCATTTCTATAATATTGTCCTCAAGTACATCGCCCTTGTATAAACCCTCTATACACTCCTTCCATCTTTCTACTTTCCCTTCTTTGGTTAGAACTGGGTTTCCATCTGAGCTCTTGATATTCATACAAGTGGTTCTCTTTTCTCAAAAGGTCTCTCTAATTTTCCTGTAGGCAGTATCTATCTTACCCCTAGTGAGATAAGCCTCTACATCCTTACATTTGTCCTCTAGCCACCCCTGCTTAGCCATTTTGCACTTCCTGTCGATCTCATTTTTTAGACGTTTGTATTCCTTTTTGCCTGCTTCATTTACTGCATTTTTATATTTTCTCCTTTCATCAATTAAATTCAATATTTCTTCTGTTACTCAAGGATTTCTACTAGCCCTCGTCTTTTTACCTACTTGATCCTCTCTGCTGCCTTCACTACTTCATCCCTCAGAGTTACCCATTCTTCTTCTACTGTACTTCTTTCCCCACTGCTGTCAATTGTTCCCATATGCTCTCCCTGAAACTCTGTACAACCTCTGGTTTAGTCAGTTTATCCAGGTCCCATCTCCTTAAATTCCCACCTTTTTGCAGTTTCTTCAATTTTAATCTGCAGTTCATAACCAATAGATTGTGGTCAGAGTCCACATCTGCCCCTGGAAATGTCTTACAATTTAAAACCTGGTTCCTAAATCTCTGTCTTACCATTATATAATCTGTCTGATACCTTCTAGTATCTCCAGGATTCTTTGATGTATACAACCTTCTTTTATGATTTTTGAACCAAGTGTTAGCTATGATTAAGTTATGCTCTGTGCAAAATTCTACCAGACGGTTTCCTCTTTCATTTCTTACCCCCAATCCATATTCACCTACTATGTTTCCTTCTCTCCCTTTTCCTACACTCGAATTCCAGTCACCCATGACTATTAAATTTTCGTCTCCCTTCACTATCTGAATAATTTCTTTTATCTCATCATACATTTCATCAATTTCTTCATCATCTGCAGAGCTAGTTGGCATATAAACTTGTACTACTGTAGTAGGCGTGGGCTTCTTGTCTATCTTGGCCACAATAATGCGTTCACTATGCTGTTTGTAGTAGCTTACCCGCACGCCTATTATTTTATTCATTATTAAACCTACTCCTGCATTACCTCTAGTTGATTTTATATCTATAACCCTGTATTCACCTGACCAAAAGTCTTGTTCCTCCTGCCAGCGAACTTCAGTAATTCCTACTATATCTAACTTCATAGGGATATGAAGTGGAACGATCACACAGGCTCAGTCATAGGTAAAGCAGGTGGCAGACTTTGGTTTACTGGTAGATTACTGGGGAAGTGCAATCAGTCTACCACAGAGAATGCTTGCAAATCACTGGTGAGGCTGGTTCTAGAATACTGCTCAGGTGTGTGGGACCAACATGAAATAGGACTAACAGGTGATAATTAATATATACAGAGGGACAGTATGAATGGCCACAGGTTTGTTTAATCCATGGGATAGTATCACAGAGACACTGAAGGAACTCAACTGGAAGGCTCCTTAAGGCAGATGTAAACTATCCTGAGAGATTATTAACAAAGTTTCAAGAATCAGCTTTAAATGATGACTAGGAATATACTACAACCTCCTGCATATTGCTCACATAGGGATCATGAAGATAAGGCCACAACAATTACTGCATACCAGAGGTATTCAAACAATCATTCTTCCCACACTCCATACGTGAACGGAATGGGGAGAAACCATACCAACTGCACAATGGGCCATACCCTCTAACATGCACCTCACGATGGTTTGCGGAGTATATAGGTAGATGAAAATGTAGACATAATGCTACCCACCAGATCTTCAGCAAAATAGGCGTGACCTAGCTACAAGAAACTAATTTACAGCAGGGTAACATCAAACATACAAAGTGCTCCAGGAAACATGCACATTTACTACAAACTCCCAAACTGCAAAAATGCCCTATTTATAACTTGTCGTTCCAGAATCTCATTCACACAAAATTGAGAAATCAGCTACACAGTCTTTAGAAAATAACTTTGATGAATAGTGCCCTATGTGTGAATTTTTACCACTGTGAAGTACATACACAAACTGTACTTAGGACATTGCCCATGAGATTGCACTGAAGCAATGTGTCGTGTGACTAGGGCCTCCCGTCGGGTAGACCATTCACCGGGTGCAAGCCTTGCAATTTGACGCCACTTCGGTGACTTGCGCGTCGATGGGGATGAAATAATGATGATTAGAACAACACAACACCCAGTCCCTGAGTGGAGAAAATCTCTGAACCAGCTGGGAATTGAACCGGGGCCCTTAGGTTTGACATTCTGTTGCGCTGACCACTCAGCTACCAGGGGCAGACACTGAAGCAATGATACTTTGGATCAAAGGCAACGATTCTGGTACTAAAGAATGATGCTGATGTTTAAAGGTTATAACACACTGTCAGTTGGCAATCCCTGGATTACATTGGTTGAGTTACTAAGTCCAACTTCCTGCATTCCTTTGGTTAGATATGACATTAACCATTGGTTGGCTATACCATAAATCCCACAAAACTTCAGTTTATGTATGAGAATACTGTGATTCACACAGTCAAATGCCTTTCATAAGTGACAGAAAATACCAACTGGTGGTATTTTGCTATTTAAAGCATGTAAAATTTGGTGAGTGAACATGTAAATGTCATTCCCAAAAGAGCAAATCATCTGAAATCCAAACCAATTTGCTGAGGATGATATTGTTTCTCAGGTGAGATACTATTCTAGACTACATCTGCTCCTGAAAGAATTTGCAAAATCTGCATTTATCCAATCACCCAAGAAATCTGAAAGAAGAGCTTCTAAGGAACTAAAATTTTCTAACAGAAGTTTAAGATAATGTTAAAAACATAACATCCTACGCACCCTAAACAAGCCTGATCCTGACTGAAGACATCAATTCTGTGAATGGTGTGAGATCTGCAGTGAAAGTTATCCTAACTTTTACAAAACAATCCTGTGGTCTGATGAAGCAAGTTTTGAGTTAAATGGAAGAGTTAACAGACAACTGTATGTATTGGTCTTCTGAGTGTTCATGATTTGTTATTGAGGAGAAGCTATATGTTCTCGGAGTTAGAGTTTGGGCTGCTATGTGATAAGCTCTTATTTTTTTTATGGGTCCATTAATGCTTGAAATGCTAAAGATAGGTTAGTAAATACAATAACCCGGTACTTGAAGCTTTTCGGAACAACCTCACTTTGCAGCAAGATGGTGCTCCACTGCATTATGATTTCCAAGTTTGTGCATTTCTGGATGACAATTTTCAACAGTGGACAGGTAGGTGGGGGTAAAACTGGTTGGCCATGGAACCTCACACTGTGCCATTTTTCAATGGGGGGGGGGGGGGGGGGTTGGGGATACAGGAAGACAATGTTGTTGCTACAAAACCATTAAACCTACAGCATTTAAGGGATCTGAATAGATAAGAATTTGAAAACATTTCTGGTAATAATGGGGAGTTAAATGACAAGGTATAAATAAGTGTCTGAACAATGTGTTAGATGTCTGGGTAACAAAGGTCACTTTGAACAATTTCAGTAGGAAAAATTACTTCGTATAAACCACTAAAGCTACAAAACACTGAACTGCACTTCCAGTTAATCGACTTTTACCACACTTTGTAGAGGTCCATTGTGAACGGAATCTTTTCCATACACCATAATCTGACTTCCTGCCACTGTAGCACAACAATCCCTACAAAAAAACGTGTTTTTGAGATATTTTTAATGTGCTGTAAAACAAGCTGCATATTTTCAAAACCTGCAAGTATAAATACGAGAACCACTACATGTGGCATGATAGCTTCGGAAATTGTTAAGTTGAGATTGCACTGCACAACGTGCTTTTCTTAACCAATCAGACATGTGATCTCGTCAGCCAACGGCAGCACACAAAAATCAGAGCACATGACTCGTGATGTAATCAGTCAGTGACAACATCATATTTTCGATTCACCTCCCACGGCAGGAGGGCTGAGAGGAGGTCATCCGAGTTGCTGGGAGAAGTTTAACAACCCTGAGCTTATTCCCATGAAGGGAGGACCAGTAGGGATGCCAAAGTGACACTACCTCCAGACATGTGGCAACACAAAAATCATCGGAGGGAACTAGCGGGCTGAGGTAAGAGGACTGCAGCCTTGGCAGCAGCATACGCAGTCTGGTTTCCTGTCAGTCAGACATGACCAGGAAGCCACATAAACATCAAAGTGGCTCCATCAAGAGTGAGCAAGTGACAGTTTTCCTGGACCCATTGCACTAGGCGATGGCCGGTGCACAGTGCACAGACACTTTGAAGGCCGCAGAGAGTCTGAGCAGATGACAATTGAAAAGCCTCTGTCACTGGATGTACTCCATGGCCCGGTACAGGGCGAAGAGCTCTGCTGTAAATACTGAGCAGTGTGCCAGAAGCTGATATCAAAAACCGTTGGTGCCAATGATGAAGGCACACCCGACACCATAGTCAGTCAAAGAGCCATCAGTGTACGAAAAGGTACTATCACCAAGTAACATCCGAAGGTCCTAAAACTGAAGGTGACAGAGCGAGGCTAGGGTGCTGTCCTTAGGAAGTGAATGAAGGCCAAGGTGAACATGGGCTGCTGCACGAAGCCAAGATGGTCAAGGGTTCACACCCACAGCGAAAGTTGCAGGTAGTGTGAAGTTAATCTGCTGGAGCAAGAGTCGAACTCCAGGAGGTAACAGAAGAGGGATGTGTCCCATACTGGCGATCAAAGGAGTCATCGAAGAAGGTGGCATAGGATGGGTGGCCACACTTGGCAGACAAATGGCATGCATATCTGCTGAGGAGAAAGTCACAGTGGTACGACAGTGGTAGTTTGGCAGTTTCTGCATACAGACTCTCAACCGGTCTAGTATGAAAGGCACCAGTGATCAAATGGATACCATAGTGGTGGATAGTATTGAGACGGCGTAAGAGGAACGGACATGTAGATACATAAACAAAGCACCCATAGTCTAGTTTTGAACGGAAAAGATACAAACGGAGGAGGGTGGTTCGATTTGCACCCCAGGAAGTACCATTGAGGACACACAGTACAACGAGGGTCCATGTACAGTGGGCTGCCAGGTAAGACACATGGGAGGACCAAGAGTGTTTCCTACTGAGCAGTAGCCCCAGGAATTTCGTAGTTTCAACAAATGGAAGACCAACAGGTCCAAGATGTAAAGATGGTGGGAGAAACCAATAGTGCTGTCAGAAATTCATAAAAATGGTTCTGTCAGTGGAAAACTCAAGGCATCATTGATGCTCCATGAGTGAAAACAATTGAGACATCACTGAAGTCAACACTCAATGAGACAGGTACATGGAGAACTGCAATATATGGCAAAATCGTCAACAAAAAGGGAGCCAGACATGCCCAGCAGAAGACAGGCATTATAGGGTTAATGGCGATAGCAAAGAGGATGATGCTCAGCACTGAACCCTGAGGCACACCGTTTTCCTGCATAAAGGTGTCTGACAAGACAGAACCCACACGTACCTTGGAAACTCAGTCTTTTAAGAATTCCTCAAGGAAATGGGGCAGAAAATGGGGCAGATGGCTACACCAGACTGCCAGCAGGTGTCTTACACTTTCTCCAAATCAAGAAACATGGCCACAGTCTTTGATTTCCACAGAAAACTATGTATGACATGGGTATACAAAGTGACGAGATGGACAACTGCAGAACAGCGCGTTCATAATCTACATTGTACAGTAGTTAATCAATTGCGAGACTCTAGCCACCATATCAGCCGGGCATGAATCATACGTTCCAATGCCATGCAAACACAGCTGGTGAAAGAGATGGGGCAGTAACCAGAAGGAGGGTGTTTGTCCTTACCGGGCTTAGGTATGGGTATGACAGTGGCTTCATGCCAGCATCTGGGAAACTTGCCCTCTGCCCAGCTGCAGTTGTAAGTATTAAGCAGAAAGTGCTTCCCCGCAAGAAAAAGGTGCTGCAACATCTTAATGTGAACAGATTCTGGCGCTGGGGCAGAGAATCGAGATGAAGTGAGAGTATGATCTAGCACCCTCATAGTAAAGGCAGCATTGTTAACATGCGTAATTCTCTTGAATGGTATCGCCCGAACCTCCTCTGCTCATTTGTGATGGAGGAAGACAGGGTGATTGATAGTGGGGGGAGCTCCAAATTTTCGCAAAAAGGCGGCCCAAGCTGTTGAAGATAGCAATAGGGTCCACAATGACATCATCTGCTACTATTAGGTCGGAAATTGAGTGATTAATCTTGGTCCCAGAGAGCCATCCCACAAGACACAAGAGGGAGGGGAATTGTGAAAAGAACTAGTGAATGAAATCCAGCTAGCTTTCTTGCTATTCCAAAGAATGCGACGACACTATGCACACATATTTTTATAATGAATGCAGTTTGCCATCGTAGGACGACTGTTAAAAACGTGGAGAGCACGTATCCACGAGTGGACTGCAACACGGCATGCCTCAGTCCACCAAGGGACTGAGGCACAGTGTGGTAAAGGGGATGTGTGAGGAATGGTAAGGATAGCGTTTGTAAGATATTTCACTTGGTCATCAACTTTGGAAAAATTGTCTGTTGAAGGTCACCAGCAAGGAGAAAAGGCTCCAGTCGGCCCTAGTAAGCTGCCATTTGGATGTGCATAAAGGTTAGGTAAGAGTTAGCAAATGGATAGCACACGGGAAATGGTCGCTCGAGTAGGTGTCAGAGAGAACAGACCACTCGAGATGATGCGAAATCTGGCAGTGCAGAAGGATAGGTCAAAACGGGAATAGGTGTGCGAGGAATCTGAAAGGAATGTGGATCCTCCTGTGTTAAGGCATATGAGGTTACGTTGATTAAGAAGGTCAGCCAAGAGGGCACATCACTGACAGGTTCTGCGAGAAACCCAAAGGGGATGGTGCACATTAAAGTCATCAAGCAGTAGAAGTGGGTGAGGTAGCTGCCCAATAAACTGGACGATGTCTGCCCTTATGACATCGAAAGACAGAGGAATGTAAATGGTACAAAGGGAAAAGGTCAAGTGCGGACGGAAAAGGCGAACTTCAATGGCTTGAAAATAGGTGATCAGGGAGATGAGTTGACTATGAACGTCATCCCGTATGAGCAGCATGATTCCCCCATGGGATAGAATGCCAACCTCGGGGTGGAGGTCAAAACGGGCCGGGAAGAAATGCAAAAGCTCAAAGTGGTCATGAGTACACCATTTTGTTTCCTGAAGGCAGAGTACAAGTGGATGCTGCAATTCTAAAACCAGACTTAAATCCTCTTTGTTCGCTCTAAGGCCACAAGTGTTTCATTGGAGGAGAGTCACAATGAGGAAAAAATGAAGGCTTGTCATCTCAGTGGCTGGCGAGTGTCAGCCTGCAAAGACTCACTGCTACAGCGCACAGAGGCAGGAGGACCCTGCTCCATGAGGTCTACAGAAGCGTTGACTTTCTTCTGCTGTTGGCCTGCAGAGTCCAGCGCAGAAAAACAGTTGGTGGTGCACGCTGGCAACACGGAGGCTGACCAGGCGAAGGTATCATGTGGCGACGACGTCGAAGAGGATCTTCAAGGCAGTGAAGGAGAAGACCATTTGCTTTTGTTGTATTTCTTAGAGGTTTTCCAGTTAGCAGAGGAAGACTCAGGGGTGGGTTGGTTGGTTGGCTGGAGGAAAGTAGGAAGTCTTCACGGGAGTATTCCTTCTGTCCTTTCTGGCCTGCCAGTTGTGTAGCTGGTGACTTCGCCCAGTGAGGTGAGAGTTTTATGGCTTGTTGCACAGCTGGACGAAGGGACGACAATGCTACCATGACACTTGGCGATTTCACAACCTCGGAACTGACTTTGAGGTCGCATGTCTAGATCGCTATGTCCTTCATTGAGTGTGATGTAGAAAGATCATTACTATAAGTGCCAGATGGTAGAACACAGGGTTTGCAACTATCCAATACCTTGTGAGCGAGCGGGTAAGGTACTTTTTCCTTTACCCGGATCTCCTGGACAACCCGCTCATCGAGATACATGGGATAATCCTGAGAGAAGGCAGCATGGAGACGGGGGTGGACAATTGCACTCGTGTGCATCCCTACCCCAAGTTACACATTTGGCCAGCTGTCAACAAGACATTCAATTGTGGTTGAAATGATGACACTGGTAGCAGTGTACGGTCGCACTGTGGTAACTTCATAGCCTGCTTTGATCACAGACAGAAGCGCCACTCTATCAACAGTGAGAAAAGGAGTGTGTGTGAGCACTAAGGAGGCATCTACCCTTTTCATCAACCAATAGATGGCAATGACACGCTGATCACAGAGGCATGTTTGGGTTTCGGCCTCTGTCAGACTGTTGAGCAGCCAAGTGTAAATAACACCACGGACAGAATTCAGAGTTCTAGGGGTCTGACACGAACAGGATAGCTGTGGAGGAGCTATGCGGCAAGCAGTTGTTGTGCCTAAGAATTAGAAGTAGTCTTCAAAAACAAAGTGCCATTGCGTAAACAAGAGCAGGATTTCATTGGACCGGCAATTGCATCAACACCTTTCTCAGTAATAAATGGATCTACTGTAGCAAAGGACTGACCGTCTTCAGTACATGAAACCACAAAAAACTGTGGTGGAGCTGGGTCTTTGAATCCGGAGCTTCATTCCATTTACATATGGTAGATGTGGACTGCAAAGATGATGATTGGCTCATTGCGAGGAAATCCCCCATGACTGATGGCACACTCCTTCCACTGGGGTCCCCTTCACAAGGGGGCGCACTCGCCTTAGGTGATTGTTCACACCTCCCGAACACCTCACAGAGGGACCACTCGGCAATTTGGGAAGGTAGCAGCTCAAGCAATCACCCCTTCCTAGGCCTGGTCTGTACCAGGGAGTATGTCCGAACCCTACATGTCGGGCTGGGAATTACACATTACCCAGTCACCTGTTATGCGTCAGATGCAAGAGAAACCTCAAACACCGAAGCGGAGGAAGGATAGGAGAAGGTGAATGAAGAAAGAAAAAAGAAGTAAAAAACAGTGGTGACACTGTTCGTATGTCAGCTACAGACAGTGCAGAACATTCTCAAAAACACCCCAGACATGTTCCCTAGGGGAGGAGAAAAAGATTAGCAAGAGGATAGACAAATAGCATGGAAGGGAAAAGATGCTGCAAAGGCTGGGGCCCTGTGGTGGCAAAGCACAAATCCACCAAAGAGCGATGAGTCCCCTGGAGAGGAAGGGGGGCGGGGGGCGGGGGGGAGGAGGGGGACCTTGAGCTAAGCTACTCCAAGCCTAACCAGACTGGAAATTGCGACCTTTTCAGAGAAAAACAGCCAAATATTTCTGACAACAAAGAATACAAACATCACCGCTTCACTCATGGCAATTAAAGCTGTGATGGGCAAGCCTACGCATATCCTTGGAAATCATGATGTCAAAATCGTGACATAATCTAATAATAACAGCACATATTCCTCAGTTAACCACGAATAGAAATGTCATCACTTCACTCACAGCAACTGAAGCTGTGCTCTCACATTGATCGCAACACAACCACAAGCCTCATCCCCCATCCCCTCCCCCTGAAGAAAAAAATGACCAATTCTTGTGACAATCTGAATTGTGTGAAGACACAGGACATTACTTAGCTTATTTCTGTACTGTATGCACATTAACCTGAGGTTACACTCAAGAAAAGAGTCAAATTAACAGACTAAATCATATATGCTGTGAACAAGGCTTTTTGTGGCAATCCAAGCTGCACTCTTGTTACACAGCCTAAACACACCCTCTGAGATTGCAACCAATTTGGGGAGGGGGAAGCCAAACATTTCTAATGTGCAAGAATAGGAACATTCATGTCATTACTTTGTTTAGAGCAATTTAAGCTATACTGTTAAATCTCAGCCTAACCACAATTCCCCTAAAAAGCAGCTAATTTTTGTGACAACCAAAATTATATGCGAAGGCATAGCTCTGCTTATTTCTATACAGTATGTATAGGAATGTGTGCGAGGATGCAATGTAAAACTCATGTAACTGGCTGACTAGATGTCATCTGCTCACTGTAATTGGCTGACTAGATCACATGACCTGTGATTGCTACGACTGGTTGACATTAGTAAATCTAGCCGCCACCATTTTAATTTCAATGCTTCAGAAGCTAACATGCCATATTCTGTGGATTTCGTATTTATACTTGCATATTCCAAAGATATGCAGTTTCAATGATACACTGTGTTACAGATCTCGCCAAAGCATTCTGTTTGCAGGACTGTTTGTTGTGTTACAGAGACCAGACATCTGATAACTATGTATATAAGTTTTACCTTCTGAATATTACACAAGGGAAATTTCTGTTACTGTAGTGACAGAAATAAAATTTCGAATGTATCCCGCATTCCATGGGAAAGTAATGACTTTTATACTTTGCAAATGTCTCAGAACATATGGATATTTTAAGGAGGGCTGATTACTTGTCTAGAGACAACACATCATGTTATACTCTCACATAACATGAATTAAGGGCATATACAGTAGATAATTAATTTTACAATGTGCTAATGTAAGTCATATAAATATATAAACCCACATCCTTTCGTCTTTCCCTCTTTCCTCATGAAGCAACTGTTTGTTGCAAAAGCTTGAATTTTGTGTGTATGTCTATCGACCTGCTAGCGCTTTTGTTTGGTAAGTCTCATCATCTTTGTTTTTAGATATATTTTTCCCACGTGGAATGTTTCCCTCTATTATATATATATAGACACACACACACACACACACACACAAACGAAGATGATGTGACTTACCAAATGAAAGCACTGGCACGTCGATAGACACACAAACAAACACAAACATATACACAAAATTCAAGCTTTCGCAACAAACTGTTGCCTCATCAGGAAAGAGGGAAGGAGAGGGAAGGACGAAAGGATGTGGGTTTTAAGGGAGAGGGTAAGGAGTCATTCCAATCCCGGGAGCGGAAAGACTTACCTTAGGGGGAAAAAAAGGACGGGTATACACACACACACACACACACACACACACACACACACACACAAGCAGACATATTTAAAGACAAAGAGTTTGGGCAGAGATGTCAGTCGAGGCGGAAGTGCTGAGGCAAAGATGTTGTTGAATGACAGGTGAGGTATGAGTGGCGGCAACTTGAAATTAGCGGAGATTGAGGCCTGGTGGATAACGGGAAGAGAGGATATATTGAAGAGCAAGTTCCCATCTCCGGAGTTCGGATAGGTTGGTGTTGGTGTTAGTGGGAAGTATCCAGATAACCCGGACGGTGTAACACTGTGCCAAGATGTGCTGGCCGTGCACCAAGGCATGTTTAGCCACAGGGTGATCCTCATTACCAACAAACACTGTCTGCCTGTGTTCATTCATGCGAATGGACAGTTTGTTGCTGGTCATTCCCACATAGAATGCATCACAGTGTAGGCAGGTCAGTTGGTAAATCAGGTGGGTGCTTTCACACGTGGCTCTGCCTTTGATCGTGTACACCTTCCGGGTTACAGGACTGAAGTAGGTGGTGGTGGGAGGGTGCATGGGACACGTTTTACACCGGGGGCGGTTACAAGGGTAGGAGCCAGAGGGTAGGGAAGGTGGTTTGGGGATTTCATAGGGATGAACTAAGAGGTTACGAAGGTTAGGTGGATGGCGGAAAGACACTCTTGGTGGAGTGGGGAGGATGTCATGAAGGATGGATCTCATTTCAGGGCAGGATTTGAGGAAGTCGTATCCCTGCTGGAGAGCCACATTCAGAGAGTGTGTGTGTGAGTGTGTGTGTGTGTGTGTGTGTGTGTGTGTGTGTGTGTGTGTGTGTGTGTGTGTGTTGTTGTTGTTGTCCACCTGCCCCCACCCCCTCTCCAACACATCATTTTTTGTGTGTGCATATCGACAACTCAGCGCTTCTACTTTTGAATGAGTGGTAACCTTTAATACTGAAGTGTTTACATTCTACAAGAACATTCCTGTAATATTTGGTCTCAAATTGTGCAGGTTCTGAATAACACATACCTGCACCAGCAATACAGTGAACGTGGTACTATCATATTTTGTATTTTTCACTGTATATGATAGCCATTTTCTTTTCCGATCTTTGCAGAACACTTCAAGTAACTCTCGCATAAGGTTCACTTCAATTTCTGTCAAACCATGCACAAAAATGCTGTGATTACTTCCATCCATACTTGTTCCAATTTATAGAAACTGAAAAACATAATAACTTTGTATTTTATTTATTTATGTAAAAAGGACCGTGTCAACATCATAAGGTGTGCCATAAAACACCTGCCACAGGAATGCTACCAAGACATAAATATTGTAAATAATGTTACTTTTTATTTTACACTTCAGCTGGCTGTATGTCAGTTAATATATGATAAAATTCTATTTACAGGTATGACGAAAATTTATTAAAATCTAAATACCACCATGCATACATACAAATTATGTCTGTCTACCAAATGATGACATACCGGCAAAATAATTAAAGTTAGTGGAGGAGGACAATTATCTGAGGTTACTTACAAGGGGCAGTCAAACAGTCTACATCCTTCCATGCCCGGAATTTTAAGTACGGTACCATACAATTACACAAAAAGTATTTTCGTGCACATTATGTACTTAAACTACTATAAAAGGATGGTGGGCGCGGTACGTAACTGTTACTTACATTTCACATGGAATGATCGCGAAGTAAATCATAACACACGCCAGATACGCATTTGATCATTTTCACACAGCATCTCGTCTCACAGAGCGAAATACACCAATCCTCGAGTGACGTAAAAATAAAGGAACGCAATGAATTTAAGTATGACTTAACACAAAGTTTCGCGGCGGCAGCCTCCCTGCTGCTTACAGGGAGTGAATTATAAACTAGTGAAAATAAAACCGAAATACATGCTTCGCAAAACACGTCTCCCTACACCCCGATCCAATTCACTCAATATACCGTACTATATGGAACTGGGAGCAACAACGATAAAGAGGCGGCGTACTTTAACGTTTGTGTCACCGAACACTTTTAAAAAATTAGCATATACAAAATAGTATACAACACAATTACTTAGACGCATCAACATGTGGCAAAAAACTATATCTCGGGTTAAAATTCTCTATACGTTCTGTTTTAACGGAGCATATACTGAAAAATAACATATTATTCACGTTATGGATATATACACTATATGCATGTATTGCACAAGAAATGTTATATCAGTACCTGTCACTGACAACAATTTCTCATCAAACAGTCCGCCTAACTTCTGTATCCATAGATCACAGTCGGGAAACACCATTTCTACCAACCAAGAACCAACCATCGATCTCTAAGAGATCAGAATGACCAACAGATAATAGCTACAAATGCATAGAAGAAATAGTAGTGAGCACAGTCTAACTAGACTGTGGTAGTGACTCCTACTATATACATTCTACGGTACAGTGGTGTAGATTATACGAGAATTCCATGAGTCTGTATCGTAATGTGTTTATTCTCTGTTTTCTAGGGTCAAGGCTCAGGGTGGCATTCACCTCACGCTAGATGAGGAGAAACTACGTCATAGTGACGTAACGCTACGTCATCGTGACGTAAATAATCTAAATCGACTACCTGATACGTAACATCCTAGCAGTTGTACAATAGATGTTGCACCGATAACGTGAAAGCTAAATGAAAATAGACGTGTACAAACGAAGTGACAGCAGTTGTGTGGTATGGTCATCCCAGTTGAATCACTTATTACTCTGTAATCACAACAATTCTGAATCTATTTGTGTGTTTCTTGAATGTCTGAGCGAAGGAACCATAACAACAACGAAAGTCAAAAATAGCGTCTAGTCATTTTTAAAAAAATCCGATTAACTGTGCATAAATCATGTGGCTAGAAACTTGAAATAGCGAGAAATTAAAGTGTTTCGTATTTTTATAAAATCCAATAGATTGTACATAATGCTTCTGGGCAGAAACGTTAAACTGAGAAATTAATGTGGTTCCAAAGATAATTCCGAATGTTGTTGGAATTTTAATTTTGCCTTCGTGTTGTAAATCAACTCAGACACTTTTGCTCCTCAGAAATAAGTTATTGATGATGATTATAATGTACTGACCTTTTTATAACGCACGTCATTATTTTGCTTTATACGTTGTATACTGTGAAAAAACAATGACATGCAAGTCACATTTACCAGAATTTTAAACAACTGAAAGCAGTGAGTCCTGTTGCCATTTTCAGCTACTTTTTGTATGATTCTTAGGCAATATGGAAATAGCTATAGTAATCGTGCCAAACACCACCAAAATTTATACCATATCTATTGAGAGAATAAACAAACACAGTATTCCACCATCGCATATGAAACAACTCTTAGTGGTGCTGAAAACAGAAGGCTGTTGAGGTTATTTTGTCAGGTAGCTCATCCATTGTGACACTCAGGATACTGCTTAAATATTAAAATGTAAGTAACGATTATAGACGAAATATCATTGTTTTTTCACAGTATATAGCGTATAACGAAAAATAATGACGTGTGTTATAAATAGGTCAGTACCTTATAATCATCAGGAATAATTTATTGCTGAAAAGCAAAGTTTTCTGAGTTGATCTACAACATGAAGGCAACATTAAAATTCCAGCAACATTTGGAATTATCTTTGGAACCACATTAATTTCTCGGTGTAACGTTTCTGCCAAGAAGAACTTTGTACAATCCACTGGCTTTTATAAAAATACGATGTTGTTGTCGTTGTGGTCTTCAGTCCTGAGACTGGTTTGATGCAGCTCTCCATGCTACTCTATCCTGTGCAAGCTTTTTCATCTCCCAGTACCTACTGCAACCTACATCCTTCTGAATCTGCTTAGTGTATTCATCTCTTGGTCTCCCTCTACGATTTTTACCCTCCACGCTGCGCTCCAATACTAAATTGGTGATCCCTTGATGCCTCAGAACATGTCCTACCAACCGATCCCTTCTTCTGGTCAAGTTGTGCCACAAACTTCTCTTCTCCCCAATCCTATTCAATACTTCCTCATTAGTTATGTGATCTACCCATCTAATCTTCAGCATTCTTCTGTAGCACCACATTTCGAAAGCTTCTATTCTCTTCTTGTCCAAACTATTTATCGTCCATGTTTCACTTCCATACATGGCTACACTCCATACAAATACTTTCAGAAATGACTTACACTTTAATTTATCCCTGTCTCACGTTTCTATCCACATGATTTGTGCGCAATTATTCGGATTTAACTACTCCCTTTTTTTTAACTTTCGTTATCGTTATGGTTCCTTCGTTCAGGCTTGTCTACGTCAGGATGACGTATCGTTACGTCACTATGACGTAGGGTTATAGCATGAGATGAATGGTACCCTTCATTCTCTCACTAGATGAGGAGAAATCTACGTCATAGTGACGTAACGCTACGTCATCGTGAAAGCTTATTTCACAGTAACTCCCTTAGTTGTGACGTCGTTTTGACGTCACACACAATATCGACGACCGCATGATTCGCTATCGCCTGTCTTCAGCATTCGATATAGGCCTCTCATAAGATTTCAAGTGCGCGTACCAGAGATTTACAAAAAACACATTATTCTTGGAATGATTTATTATGATTATTGTTGTAATAAAAGTTCACGTAATGATTTATCGACCGTTAATGCCCCCATATAAGAGTGCTCTCTTAGGAGTGAGTTGTTATCGTCAATAATTTACAAATTAAGAATGAAACCACGTGTTTCATAATTTGCAGTATGCCGTTCCAGTATAACACAGCATTTAAAATGTATACGAGCACATCGCCATTATCATTAAATGTCACTTAACAACGCATCAACAATATAAGTCTTCAAGGTAGAATATGATAACTAAAACCTGTAATAAACACCACAACATGACTAATGTCGTGATTTCGTGAGTCTATAGTTATTGGTACAAATCCTGCTTCATGCGGATTTTTTTTTTTTTTTTTTTCATGTGAGAGTTGTTAACTCGTTCTGCTACTTTCTTATGAATGTAATAAAAGTATGTTCCGTCATATGAGAACGATGGATGAAAAAAATATTTAGCAATTTCCGAGTATGTGGTTAGGTAGGAATTAAATTGCTGCGAGTGAAACGAGGAGCATTAAGATTAACATTCACTTTCTTCCTTGTCACTAATATTTCAGTTTTTATTTGCGAATATGTAGCGATTTCCGAGTGTGTGGGTAGGCAGGAACCTAAGAGGACAGCTCAAACTGCTGCGCGTGAGTCGAGGAGCAATAATATCTATATTCTTCCCTGTCACAACGTCGATAGCCCATCATTTGATATTCGATGTTAAGCTTGCCGTCACGTTTGCGGGGATTATTGTGAAACGGGCATTACCCTTGATTATATGGTTATTCTTTGCGTTGTCTAGCTGACGCGGAATGTCATGCACATCGCATCATTCTGTGTAATTAATTTATATGTGGAAATAAATCTTTTCACGAGTTAACCACAAGCAATACCTAAAAGGTATCACTCCTCGGTAATTTCCAAGAATAATTGTTAATCGAAAGCGCGGCCCCTAACGATGTATATCGAACGTGGAACTCTATGTCCACCTCACATTTCTGGTGGCGCGAATTATAATAAACGTTTGGTGCAGTGCCAGGGGAACATAGTTTATTGTTTTTGGTTGTGAATAGCAATGAGTGAAATGCTGGTAGTCTCACATGGCGAATGTTAATTACTCGGTTATGTAGTGTGGAAAGTTGCGTCCAGTGCAACAAAAAACTGCTATAAGAAAGAACACGTGGTTTGACGTTCCCTAGTTGCCCATCAAGAAGAGGGTAATTTCCAAGAATGATTGCCTCTCGAAGTCGCGGGATCCAAATGATACATATCGAACGTGCGATCTTAAATCGATCATGCGACTCTGGTGGCGGGCGTTATGAGTATGTTTAAGGTGGTCACTACAGAAACAACAAAAGAAGGGCGTTACAAAAATACTTGTAATTACAAAGGAGACGACTTTCCTTACTCGTTGTCGGTGTTGTCGTCAGAAAGTCCATATGATGTGCACGCTACGGGAACAATTCCCTTTTTGCCACTAATTCGCGGAGGTGTGTAACTTAGAGCAACTAAGGGAACGACGGAAAACAGATGAAAATAACGATCACAAATAATTGATCATAACGCCTGCCACCAGAGTCGCGTGATCGATTTAGGATCGCACTTTCGATATGTATCGTTTGGACCCCGCGACTTAGAGAGGCAATCATTCTTGGAAATTACCGAGAAGAGCATCATTGTAGTTTCTTGTTGACTGAAATGCTATGCGGTACACGCGGCGGCTTCTGAAACACTATTGTCCACGAACACGGTGTGCGACTACTGCGGTTTCTGCCAAGAAGCCTGTTACGTCATAGACACGAACGAGAGTGTTCCAGTCGGTAGACAAAACAAGGTTTTCGAAATAGACGAATCGAACACGGCTATTGGAAAATACCAGAGACAACGACTGTTGAAAAATGGATTGCAGCCGGCGGCTTAATACAATGCGAGGAATTAGAATGTATGTAGAAGACGTGGCCGTCGAGTAAAGTAAGTAGAGTTAATACTTTCATTTATAATTACCTGTAATTTAGTAAACGTTGTTTTGTTGTTGCTCTAGTAAGCGCTGTAAATGGTAACCATAACACTTGACACTAGAGTCGTATGGTCAACATAGAATCGCACGTCAGCCCCGGATCTACTATATTTCGGAACCGGGGCAAAAACTCGATTTTGGCTCCCCTCTCCCTCCTCGAGTGTTTGAGACAGGTCGTTAAAAATTTAGAGAAATCAATTTATCAAACATGTGCTTATTTTGTAGTCTGATATATATACTTTGATATATAAAACTTATATATTCGAGGAAATGCAAGAATGTTATTCGGTCTTAAGGGTGCTAAAGTGCTGTGCCAGACGCCTCTTCACACAGCATTCTTCTGTCGCACATCAGTGTATTTCGGACTGTGGAATTCTAACGTGTATATTTTGTAATGGAAGCCATGTCTATATTCATACCTACCCCCCCCCCCCCCCCTCCCTCAATAAAGAAAACCTCACAATTAGTAAAGGATGGGATTATTTGTGATAGGGAGAATAAGAAGTCTTCAGAAACTTTTGCACTCTTTTTGCCCATTAGCTAATAACTGTTTTGTGTGACAGAAAACATAGAACTAGTGAAGACAAGAGACAAGTAAGACAGTACACATTTCTTCAATCTATAGGTGTCACCATTTTTTCTCTAATTTTGCTAAGGCGCGGTGTGCTTTCCTTTGTGCGAAAGAGTGTACTATACTGTGTGATCAAAGTATCCGGACACCACGAAAAACACGTTTTTCATACTAGGTGCATTGTGCTGCCACTTACTGCCAGGTACTCCATATCAGCGACCTCAGTATTCATTAGACATCGTGAGAGAGGAGAATGGGGCGCTACGCGGAACTCACGGACTTCGAACGTGGTCAGGTGATTGGGTGTCACTTGTGTCATACGTCTGTAAGCGAGATTTCCACACTCCGAAACATCCCTAGGTCCACTGTTTCCGATGTGATAGTGAAGTGGAAACGTGAGGGGACACGTACAACACAACAGTTTACAGGCCGACCTCGACTGTTGACTGACAAGAGACAGTTGAAGAGGGTCGTAATGTGTAATAGGCAGACATCGGGTCTAGTGCAGCAGGGGATACAACCCGTCGGCTTTGAACAATGGCGTCATTCCTTAGTCATAGATCTTAATGTCTTCACTTCGAGGCATAGATAATAAAGCAGTTCTGTGTTCTAATAAGCTTTTGCTGTTATGTTTCAATTTCGTTTTTTTACTGATTGCTTAATAAAGTAGGATCAGTTTATTCTATCTCGTGAGATTTTTTTTTAAAAAGCCAAAAAAACACTATTGCTTAATAAAGTAGGATCAGTTTATTCTATCTCGTGAAATTTTTTTTAAAAAAGCCAAAAGACACTTATTAGCTACTGAAGGGAGCTACAACACTAAGAAGAATCGCTTCTCGGTTTTTGACAAGATATTGCTTAATAAAGTAGGATCAGTTTATTCTATCTCGTGAGATTTTTTTTAAAAAAGCCAAAAAAACACTATTGCTTAACAAAGTAGGATCAGTTTATTCTATCTCGTGAGATTTTTTTTAAAAAGCCAAAAAAACACTATTGCTTAATAAAGTAGGATCAGTTTATTCTATCTCGTGAGATTTTTTTTAAAAAAGCCAAAAAACACTTATTAGGTACTGAAGGGAGCTGCTTAATAAAGTAAGATCAGTTTATTCTATCTCGTGAGATTTTTTTTTAAAGTCAAAAAACACTTATTACGTACTGAAGGGAGCTAGAACATTAAGAACAATCGCTTCTCGGCTTTTGACAAGATATTGCTTAATAAAGTAGGATCAGTTTATTCTATCTCCTGAGATTTTTTTTTTAAAAAGTCAAAAAACACTTATGCTTTTGACAAGATCAATGTTTATCTCTCTCGCATTCCTTTGTTTCTCAACATTCTCCTCAGCTCTTTCATCTCTGTAATACATGCTCTCTGGCGACTTGTGACGTCATTGTTCAAAGCCGACGGGTTGTATCCCCTGCTGCACTAGTCCCCAGACATCTATCCAGACCATTACATAGGAATTGCAAACTGCACCAGGATCCACTGCAAGTACTATGACAGTTAGCCGGGAGGTGAGTAAATGTGGATTTCATGGTCGAGAGGCTGTTCATAAGCCACACATCACACCCGTAAATGCCAAACGGCGCCTTGCTTGGTGGAAGGAGCGTAAACATTGAACGATTGAACAGTGGAAAAACGTTGTGTGGAGTGACGAATCACAGTACACAATGTGGCGATCCGATGGCAGGGTGTGGGTATGGCATATGCCCGGTGAACGTCATCTGCCAGCGTGTGTATTGCCAACAGTAAAATTCGGAGGCAGTGTTGTTATGGTGTGGTCGTGTTTTTCATGGAAGAGGCTTGCACCCTTTGTTGTTTCGCGTGGCACTATCACAGGACAGACCTACATTGATGTTTTAAGCACATTCTTGCTTCTCACTGCTGAAGAGCAATTCGGAAAGGCGATTGCATCTTTCAACACGATCGAGAACCTGTTCATTATGCGCAACCTGTGGCGGAGTGGTTACACGACAATAACATCCCTGTAATGGACTAGCCTGCACATAGTACTGACCTGAATCCCATAGAACACCTCTGGAACGTTTTGGAACGCCGACATCGTGCCAGGCCTCACCGACTGACATCGGTACCTCTACTCAGTGCAGCACTCCGTGAAGAATGGGCTGCCTTTCCCCAAGAAACCTCCCAGCACCTGACTGAGAGAGTGGAAGCTGTCATCAAGGCTATGGATGGGACAGCACCTTACTGAATTCCAACATTACCGATGGAGGGCGGCACGTAGTTTTAAGTCATTTTCAGCCAGGTGTCCGGATACCTTTGATCACATAGTGTATTACCTCATCAAAGTTCGTCAAACGTTTCGCTAGATGAAAAATCAAAATTTTGTTGTCTAATATTGAAAAAGCTGTTAATACGAATAGTATCCAAGACTGGTGTGGTTTTTCGATTTGATTACGTCTAGTTTGTCACTGTATGCTACATAAAACGAAATTAGCCTTTCTTATTTTGCAGCTACTGTAATACACCCCAAATAAGCGAAACTATTTCGGCACAAATGGTCATTTTTTTTCTACCTCATTTATATAAATAACAGGACAGAACATAATTCACTAAGTACCACTATCAAATGCCTATTAGGTCTACTACAAGCAAAAAGTTTTTAGTTACGAAATAGTTTCACATTTCATTCAAAGGTTCCAGTTTCTCAAGCATGAGATTGAAAAATAGTAGTACGAAATTTTTACATAAGTTTGGAATCGTTCTATTCTTCCATACAATTTGTGTGATGTCCCCGTTTATTCTCCTTCCTCGTTCTAACAAACAATCTTATTATTTGTGTAACTATTCCTGTCATTGTCAAAACTTATTCTGCATTTAACTTCACTAATCCTGACAGAATCACCATTTCAGTTATCCCGCGTTTATTCTTCGTTTAGGCGTTATTACGTGTTCATACAACGCGTTTTCTATTCCGAGAATAGAACTTAAAGCGGCTGCAGACCGTGGATCTACAACTCTGGTAGCCAGAATCTATGGATTTTGTGAATAATTATAATGACGCTGATAAACAAGCAACGACTGGCACTTGCCCGTTGGGGTTTATTCGGCTCAGCTCGTACAGCCCCATCCCCTTTTTTTCTGCGGGAAAGGTGTGTATTTACACATGCGACGGGGATGGCAGAGGGCAGAGATGTCACGTTCACTATGCACATATTCAAAAATCAAACTTATGATTAGTTCATAAATCAATTTAGAATGGGTTCAAAATGTTCAGAAAGCAAGTGGGATGCATTCCAAAATCATATGAATAATCGATAGTCCAACGCGTGCTGGATACTAGGCGCTTTGTGAAACAAGACTTTTTTCTCCAAGAATATGAATTTGGCGCCTCCTGAAATTCCCGTCTGGGGCAGATACCCCGATTTGCTACAACCCTACCTCCCCTAGGATCTAGGACACAAACAGCATTTGTAACGTTTAAATCCACGTCCACTGGTGGCGTGTGAGAGTTCGCCCAGCGGCGCGCTGACTGGAGATTTAAAAGTGCTGTCTCTACATCTACACTCAGCAAACCACCGTCAAGTGCGTGGTAGAGGGTACGTCCCGTTCTACCGAGGTGGTAGATTATTCTTAGTAATTAGATAAAGAAATCAGTCTAGGAACTCTTTCGCAAGAACTTTTAAAATTTATGTGTGTAATTCGTAGCAATTTCTATTTGACAAAAATTTAAATAAATTTGACAGTAACGCACTTTGAAAAATTTTGTGTCTTCCGATCCATTCACGTATGGAGCGTGGGAAGAATCACACATCTGAGCGACACGCAGATCGCCGGGTGCGGTCGATGAAGATGCTGTCCACGCCGCGCTAGAGATGTTATATAGACCCCTACGTTTCGCTCCGATTAAGACCGCGAGGAGAAGATTAGACTAAATAAATCACGCACAGAGGAACTTTTTCACGCTTTCCATATGCGATCGGGACAATAAGAAATCCTAATGTGTTGTGCCGTACTAAGTACCCTCTGCCACGTACTTTACAGTGAAACTTCCTGGCAGATTAAAACTGTGTGCCGGACCGAGACTCGAACTCGGGACCTTTGCCTTTCGCGGGCAAGTGCTCTTCCAACTGAGGTACCCAAGCACGACTCACGCCCCGTCCTCGCAGCTTTAATTCCGCCAGTACCTCGTCTCCTACCTTCCAAACTTTACAGTGGTTTTGGAGAATGTATTTCCATGTACATAAAGGTAAACGGTTGTCAGAGCTGGTATAGAAACCCCAGATTTAATCTGTACAATAATAATAACAATAAAATATAAAATCAGTAAACAGCAAAGCAAGGACATTTGTACGTATAAGCTAATGTAACTTTTACTGTTTGAGAGATAATCGAACCAAAATTTGAAAGAATTTCTACTGGCCATAGCCTGGATTTCTTTAAAAATATTTTTCAGGTAACTTGATCAGGACTTTGGTGAACACTTTTAGAACTGCATCACATGAGAAAGATTTTCTCATTGGTTTCTTTACTGATCACTTTCAAAAGGGATAGATTATTCTTAGTAATTAGATAATAAAAATCTGTGCACTAGTTTCTTAATATCAGTCTAGGAACTCTCTAACAGTTTTTAAAATTTATGCGTATGATACGTAGTAATTTTTATTTGACAAAAATTTAAATAAATTTGACAGTAATGTACTTCAAGAAATTTTCTACAACAGGAAGTTGTGGTATAGTATGCACAAATTATGTAGCAAATTTCACCTTTTTATCTGCTGTTATTCAGCAGAAAATGTTCCTTATACAATGAAAAATGAAATTAGCGGGAAATGCAGAGAAAACTTTATCTTATCGTTTATCCCGCAAACAAGTACCTTAATGTTGGCCACGACCATACATTTGGCCTTTTAGGTTTTCATGTAACTCTTTTTATCTAGTCTAATCCTTCTGGCATCCCCTTTTGGCAATATCCATCACTGACATTTCAGAACTAGCAATAAGCAGATCGCTAATCTTCTTCAGTAGGTTTACAATGAAGTTGAATCAAATCCTAGTCCCATAAGGGTCCTGATTCTTACCGTGTTTCCATCAATGAACATCAGACAAGCATCATATGAGGAAATGGCCAAAACGTTGTCTTTCGATGTCTCTTTTAAATGACATAATTTAAGTTTGCTTTCGGGTTATGTGTTCCATCACGTGTACATTTCTTTAATAAATCGTAATTAAACGTATCGTAACCATACAGATGTCTTTTCTGTTGGCAGGAAATAACAAAATATCGCTAACAATGACAAAGTGGCATAGAAAAGAGGACACTGCGTATTGATTCTAAGATGGCTTTTACATCATTTTTATCACGAATTATACTCTGAAAATTGGAGGCAATGTTTCTCACATACTACAGCACTATTTGGTGGCAAGAAATGCAAAATTTTTGTTCAGATATATCCCCCTGAATAACAGCACGAAGATGATTTCTCTTGTTTTCATGTTCCGCAGCAGAACCTACAGTGATCACTTCAGATGGCCCTGAATGCTTACCTGCCCGGCAGACGTGGTTCAAAATACGTTTCAAACCTTTACGAAATGCGCACTTACAAATACTCTTTTACTTCCCGTGTCCATTGTGCAGTAAATATTTCCTTTACTGTATTTATAAACTTTTGCATCCTTGTTCTCTGGTAAAGTGTGCAAATTCACTGCTTCGTCCAAGAGTGGGCAGACGAGCAGGTGATGTTATGTTTTGACTTCCCCAGATTCGCACTTGTCCTCTACGTACATCAATTTCTTTAGTGTGTTTTTGAAATTGGAGACTCCTGATCTTAGACAGCTGAGTGTTTTCCGGATGGTATACGAGAGCGCTTGGTCTCGAGAAAACTCCTCTTTAATTTCGTAAGTAGGGCTGACTTGCCTCCCTTGCCGTGGATTTAAGTGATTGGTTTCACTGTTAAGGTGATAGTTCTCTCGAGGAAACTCTTTCTCGACCTCAGGCGTTGCGTGATAACAGTATGATTATACAGGGAGTCCTTGGAAGTAAGGTCAAATTCAAGAATATGACCGGAACGATCACACGAAGCAAAAATGTCAGCAAAGGAGATGTCTGAAATGCCTTCGTTAAGAGCTATGGACACGTCTGCATCTTCGATTCTGTTTAATCTTTTCTACTGTAAGTTCTTTGCTTTCCACATTTTGGGAGAACGTAGGATGGACTAGAAAAACAAAAACTGACTAGTAAACATGCGCCCTGAAATGCATGCCTTAAGACTCTTGGGCATTTATTCAGTAAAGGGGATGTGTTTTACAATAGCGAAGATGAAGTGCTCATACCTCTTAAGGGATGCAACTTAGAGCCCATGTTTACTAGAGTTTTTTCCTTCGAACGATCATTCCTTTCATATCACTAAACGTTGAGCATTTCTTCAGGGGCACGCTGAGTAACATACCGGGTGTCGATAAAGTGCAGCGGCTCTCGGGGGTCTAGTATTGGATGTTCAAAGTTCAAATGTGTGTGAAATCATATGGGACTTAACTGCTAAGGTCATCAGTCCCTAAGCTTACACACTACTTAACCTAAATTATCTTAAGGACAAACACACACATCCATGCCCGAGGGAGGACTCCAACCTCCGCCGGGACGAGCCCCACAGTCCATGACTGTAGCGCCTTAGGCCGCTCGGCTAATTCCGCGTAGCTAGTTTGGTATGTATAAAGGAATTATATACAATTTTTTTCATGAATATATAAACACTAGTTCAACTACCAATCGTTAATGCGTAAAGCATTTTCTGAACAAAAGAAGCTTTACGCTCTTCGTTTATTAGTTTTGGAATAAGTTACCTTTCGCTGTTATCCTGTCTTAGTGTTAAGACGTGTGCTATTTCTTACTGATAAAATTGGGTTAAATAATGAAAGTGATTTTGAAGCAGAGCGATTTCGTCTTTTGTGATATCATGGATCCCAGCCCCTGAAATTCTGGAAAATTATTACTATTATTTTAATTTTATGCAGAGAATTTAGATGGAGGCGACGATCTTCACGGTGACGCTGCTCAACAATAGAGGTACGTGAATACGTTCATCTTTTTCCTTTCGTGGCCGCTACCGTCAATTTCAATATATTTGTCGCGACATTCAGAACCTGCAGTCTTTTTTTTTCATTTAATTTCGAAGTCCACGCATTTACGTTCTAAGATGAATAAATGCATTTAACTATAATACTTTTTATCCAGGCCACGGGGGATGGTTGTACTCAAAATGTACGTGCCTCTATCCCGTTCGTAATGTTCGCATACATTTGAGTGTGTACAAGAGTAACTATATTTAAGACTCATTTCCTACACAGTATTAACGCTTTTTTATACCACTCATTCGCGAATGTACGTGCCCTTTTATTTGATGTAGTCAGTTGGCCATATTCTTTAATAACATTATTTGTAATATTCAGTGGCTTAGTTTCCACAATTGATCTTTGCCTGTGTCGCAACAGCGCTTCACGCGAAATATTTATTACCCGACATCCACAATAACTTTTATTTAAAAATTTCGACGACCGACTGAATAAAGATTTTTCTCACAATAACAATAGCAAAACATAATAATATAAGAGGACGCGTTACAGTTGTCATTATAGTATGGCCGCGAATCTTGGTAGATGCTAAAGCGTTAATGCGTAACCGATTTACGCTGGAAACAAATTAGTTCCAATTGTGACCACCAGGTGCAAATGTGACGCTGTACGTTGTTTGTATAACAGCATAACAGCCACGCTGTCATCTGGCGAGCCATAACGAGTGTGAACAGTATGGCTGTCGAGAAGAGAGGCTGTGCGCTGTTAATTGAACTACACTCCTGGAAATGGAAAAAAGAACACATTGACACCGGTGTGTCAGACCCACCATACTTGCTCCGGACACTGCGAGAGGGCTGTACAGGCAATGATCACACGCACGGCACAGCGGACACACCAGGAACCGCGGTGTTGGCCGTCGAATGGCGCTAGCTGCGCAGCATTTGTGCACCGCCGCCGTCAGTGTCAGCCAGTTTGCCGTGGCATACGGAGCTCCATCGCAGTCTTTAACACTGGTAGCATGCCGCGACAGCGTGGACGTGAACCGTATGTGCAGTTGACGGACTTTGAGCGAGTGCGTATAGTGGGCATGCGGGAGGCCGGGTGGACGTACCACCGAATTGCTCAACACGTGGGGCGTGAGGTCTCCACAGTACATCTATGTTGTCGCCAGTGGTCGGCGGAAGGTGCACGTGCCCGTCGACCTGGGACCGGACAGCAGCGACGCACGGATGCACGCCAAGACCGTAGGATCCTACGCAGTGCCGTAGGGGACCGCACCGCCACTTCCCAGCAAATTAGGGACACTGTTGCTCCTGGGGTATCGGCGAGGACCATTCGCAACCGTCTCCATGAAGCTGGGCTACGGTCCCGCACACCGTTAGGCCGTCTTCCGCTCACGCCCCAACATCGTGCAGCCCGCCTCCAGTGGTGTCGCGACAGGCGTGAATGGAGGGACGAATGGAGACGTGTCGTCTTCAGCAATGAGAGTCGCTTCTGCCTTGGTGCCAATGATGGTCGTATGCGTGTTTGGCGCCATGCAGGTGAGCGCCACAATCAGGACTGCATACGACCGAGGCACACAGGGCCAACACCCGGCATCATGGTGTGGGGAGCGATCTCCTACACTGGCCGTACACCACTGGTGATCGTCGAGGGGACACTGAATAGTGCACGGTACATCCAAACCGTCATCGAACCCATCGTTCTACCATTCCTAGACCGGCAAGGGAACTTGCTGTTCAAACAGGACAATGCATGCCCGCATGTATCCCGTGCCACCCAACGTGCTCTAGAAGGTGTAAGTCAACTACCCTGGCCAGCAAGATCTCCGGATCTGTCCCCCATTGAGCATGTTTGGGACTGGATGAAGCGTCGTCTCACGCGGTCTGCACGTCCAGCACAAACGCTGGTCCAACTGAGGCGCCAGGTGGAAATGGCATGGCAAGCCGTTCCACAGGACTACATCCAGCATCTCTACGATCGTCTCCATGGGAGAATAGCAGCCTGCATTGCTGCGAAAGGTGGATATACACTGTACTAGTGGCGACATTGTGCATGCTCTGTTGCCTGTGTCTATGTGCCTATGGTTCTGTCAGTGTGATCATGTGATGTATCTGACCCCAGGAATGTGTCAATAAAGTTTCCCCTTCCTGGGACAATGAATTCACGGTGTTCTTATTTCAATTTCCAGGAGTGTATTTTATGCGAACGGCAGCAATTACAGTGCTGCACTGAGAGAGTATCGCCGACCGAAAGGTCTGAGGAGAGGCCAGATGTCGGTAAATGGTTTAAAGAAGATGATAGTGAAATTCGAAAACACAGGTGAGCTTAGCATGGCACCTGAAAGAGGAAGGCGTCCTATCCCAGTGGAAGTTTTTGAAGAGGTTTCTGTAGCTGTAACTGACCATGCAGCACGTGTCCCGGGTAGTGTTGGTGCTCGGGCAGTGTCACGAGAATTGTCCACCCAGGGTCAACAGTAGGGAAAGTTCTCCTGTCTGTATTACACTGGTACCTGTACAAGATACAGACGGTGCAGCAACGTTCTGAACTTGCTCTTCGGTTTCTGGCACGGACCGAAGTTGACGACGTGTGGCCGGGAAATATTCTATGGAGTGACGAGGCACATTTTGTACTACAGGGTGCAGTGAATTGACAGAAGTACAGAATTTGAGATACTATTAAACCGCGTGTTGTACACGGAGAGCCACTGCACTCACCATATTTGACTGTGTGTTTTGGACCCAGAGAAAATGTCATCACTTCTATGCTGTTCATTTTTGCACACAACCTGCTACCAGCTTAGAGATGATGACACTTTCGGGAGGACCTGACTATGATTTTGCAGGACAATGCTCAAGCACGTGTAGTACAAGCTGTTACTGATTTGCTTGACTGATGGGGCTGCTAAGTGCTATACCGCCTACTGCACTCCACTGGCTTAAGCCCTCGTGAATTCAACTCGATTTCTAAACTGAAGGAAAAACTTCGAGGCATTCGCTTCAGGACTGCTACAAATTCGTCGGGCAATAGGCAGCGCCGCTCGAACTGACAACACAACTGGCACTGCTAAGAGTATCCTACGACTTCCACATCGCTGGCAACGGGTTATACACAATGCTGGTGACTACTTTGAAGGTCAATAAAACTTTGAAACACATATCTATTTTTTACGAGCTGTAAATAAATAGTTGCCACTATTAAAGTTCCAAGCCTGGTACATTGTCCTATGACAGAACGTGATGTGAAGCGACGACAGACCCATTCATTACTTGATGCTATTCAGAGACTTACAGAACAATACGATGGAGCAGTACAGGCACAGTTTCGCAGAACTCACTGACATGCACCTTGTATATGGGGAAGTACGTTGCAATGCTCTGGCCGCTGAAAGGCTGTACGATTTCCTAACAGACATCATCCGTCACGACGAGTGTTTTTTCTCTCGATCGACGAATGTGGGAGACTAGTTTATTGGAGGAAAGAAGAAACGAGGAACAACATGAGGACCATTAGTTCCCCCGATTTTGAAGAAGTGGTGCTGGAACATGTTACAGTGGATCCCCCTTCACGTACTCGTCGTATTTCACGTGACATAGGCGCTGCACGTAGTAGTGTGCGCTGAGTACTCCACGAACAACGGTTACACGCACGACACCCACAACGAGTCCATGCAATGCTTGTGCCTGAATTTGGACCAAGGGTCGCGTTGTGTCAGTGGTTGCTCCAACAACGGATGATTGATCGACCATATTTTCTCCAAATCGTGCTGTTTACTAACGAGGCCTCATTTGATCGTAATGGTATTTCGAACAGCTGCAATAGCCATGTGTGGGATGAGCAAAACTCTCACGCTGCAGTAGAGTCACACCATCAAGAACGTTTTGCTGTGAATATCTGCGCCGATTACCTCGTTGGGCCGTATCTTCTACCGGGCCATCTGAATTGCCACCTGTACTTGAGGTTCGTGCAAAGAGTTTCACCTGAGTCGCTGGAGAAGGTACCTTCGCTTTCGTGAGAGGATGTGTATGCAACATGACGGTGTACCGCCTCACTTCCTTCTGGATGTCCGCAACCATCTCAGCGCTGTATTACCTGGTCACTGGATTAGAAGTTGAGGTCCTATTCCATAGCATGTGAGGTCACCTGACTGAATTTCCTAAGGGGATGTCTACACTACTGGCCATTAAAATTGCTAGGCAAAGAAGAAATGCAGATGATAAAGGTATTCATTGGACAAATATATTATACTAGAACTGACATATGATTACAATTTCATGCAATTTGCGTGCATAGATCCTGAGAAATCAGTACCCAGAACAACCACCTCTGGCCGTAATAACGGCCTTGATACGCCTGAGCATTGAGTTAAACAGAGCTTGGATGGCGTGTACAGGTACAGCTGCCGATGCATCTTCAACACGATACCACGGTTCATCAAGAGTAATGACTGGCGTATTGTGATGAGCCTGTTGCTCGGCCACCGTTGACCAGACGTTTTCAATTGGTGAGAGATCTGGAGAATGTGCTGGCCAGGGCAGCAGTCGAACATTTTCTGTATCCAGAAAGGTCCGTACAGGACCTGCAACATGCGGTCGTGCATTATCCTGCTGAAATGTAGAGTTTCGCAGGGATCAAATGAAGGGTAGAGCCACGGGTCGTAACACATCTGAAATGTAGCGTCTACTGTTCAAAGTGCCGTCAATGCGAACAAGAGGTGACCGAGACGTGTAACCAATGGCACCCCATACCATCACGCCGGGTGATACGCCAGTATGGCGATGACGAATGCACGCTTCCAATGTGCGTTCACCGCGATATCGCCAAACACGGTTACGACCATCAGGATGCTGTAAACAGAACCTGGATTCATCCGAAAGAATGACGTTTGCCATTCGTGCACCCAGGTTCGTCGTTGAGTACACCATCGCAGGCGCTCCTGTCTGTGATGCAGCGTCAAGGGTAACCGCAGCCGTGGTCTTCGAGCTGATAGTCCATGCTGCTGCAAACGTCGTCGAACTGTTCCTGCAGATGGTTGTTGTCTTGCAAACGTCCCCGTCTGTTGACTCAGGGACCGAGACGTGGCTGCAAGATCCGTTACAGCCATGCGGATAAGATGCCTGTCATCTCGACTGCTAGTGATACGAGGCCGTTGGGATCCAGCACGGCGTTCCGTATTACCCTCCCGAACCCACCGATTCCATATTCTGCTAACAGTCATTGGATCTCGACCAACGCGAGCAGCAATGTCGCGATACGATAAACCGCAATCGCGATAGGCTAAAATCCGACCTTTATCAAAGTCGGAAACGTGATGGTACGCATTTCTCCTCCTTACACGAGGCATCACAACAACGTTTCACGAGGCAACGCCGGTCAACTGCTGTTTGTGTATGAGAAATCGGTTGGAAACTTTCGTCATGTCACCACGTTGCAGATGTCGCCACCGGCGCCAATCATGTGTGAATGCTCTGAAAAGGTAATCATTTGTATATCACAGCATCTTCTTCCTGTCGGTTAAATTTCGCGTCTGTAGCACGTCATCTTCGTGGTGTAGAATTTTAATGGCCGGTTGTGTAAAATCAATTTTGTATGAGACTCCAGTGGATACGGAGATGGAATTAGTTGCCAGAATTATAGTGCCTGTGACATGATTCGAAACGCTCCACCGATGTTTGTCAGAGTGCGTCAGAATCTTGTTCGCCGACGTCATGCTTGCATTGAGGTTGATGGCCATCAGTTTTAGCACATTTTTTAAGATACAGTACAAGTGGTACGTTCATTGTGTCAATGATAGTATTTGCAGTTAAGTGTAAATAATGTAAATAAAAAAGTACGTGTTTATGTTATTTTATTGCTATTATCTCCTTGAGCTGCCTTTTCCGACCCTAGGTTCCCAACATCAAATTTTTCAATGGAACATATTCTATGTACTGTTAAACTTTTGCACGCTCTTACGGAAACACCTCTATAAAGCGCTACGTCAAACTTCAAGTTGACAGATGGAGCCAGCGCCCTCGCTGGTGGAACCGCGAAACTCAGCTGTCCTCTGCGTTACCGCGGCCTCTGTCGTCCTGGAATGGAGCAAACCGTGGAGATGATAGGGTTCCACGCACTGTCCAACCGGTAGCCGCTATCGTCGTTCATCAGGTTTTCCGCCAGGCCTATTTCCACGGATTCTTCAATCATGGAGTCCCAAAAAATGTTGCTGTAGTCACATTCATAGTTCTATCATACTCCATTTGAAGTCCAGTGGAAGTTGTATTTTATGGTACCTCGTCGTGATCATTAGCTCGGAGTAGTCTGCAAACCCCTGGCTTGCTCAGTATACTTCTTCCCTGTAGAGTAACTTAATTTTTACTAATAACCAGGCCTAGGCGCCTCCGGTATTTTAATGCTTTTCTTGCGCCTTTAAATACAACACGTATTAGATGATAAGTATGTTGTTACAGGAAACCTTCTGGATAAAGGATAACAAGTATTTTTTTAATGTAAAGATGTATACAGTATAGGTATAAACTTGTGGTCATTGGTATTCCCTGGCAGCGTGGCTGGCGCAGAAGACTCTTTGCCCCCTTTGACTATTTTACCCGTCAAGACTCCAAGTACGTCTTCAACGCTCCTGGAACGGCACGAAGACCCCAGGCAAATAATAAAATATACAAAACAGGAGCCGTGTGGGATCAGCCGAGCGGTCTGAGGCGCTGCAGTCATGGACTGTACGGCTGGTCCCGACGGAGGTTCGAGACCTCCCTCTGTATTTGTCCTTAGTATAATTTAGGTTAAGTAGTGTGTAAGCTTGGGGACTGATGACCTTAGCAGTTAAGTCCCATAAGATTTCACACACATTTGAACATTTTTGAACAAAACAGGACATGGCCCGTAATAAATCTTCTTACATAGTAATTAAAACTTTATATTCTGAACGATTATTCCGAATAACAAAAACGCTTATAATTCTACTAATAAAGCTGAACATTTACACCGAAGAGCCAAACAAACTGGTACACCTGCCTAATATCGTGTAGGGCCCCCGTAAGCACGCAGAAGTACCACAGAACGACGTGGCATGGACTCGAATAATGTCTGAAGTAGTGTTGCAGGGAACTGACATCATGAATCCTGCGGAGCTATCCATAAATTATTAAGAGTACGAGGGGGTGGAGATCTCTTTTGAACAGCACGTTGCAAACCATCTCAGATATACTCGATAATGTTTATGTCTGGGGAGTTTGATGGCCAGCAGAAGGGTTTAAACTCAGAAGAGTGTTCCTGGAGTCACTCTGTAGTAATTCTGGACTTGTGGGATGTCGCATTGTCCTGATGGAATTACCCTAGTCCGTTAGAGTGGACATGAATGGATGCAGGTGATCAGACAGGATGCTTACGTACGTGTCACCTGTCACAGTCGTATCTAGACGTATCAGGGGTCCCATATCACTCCCGCTGCACACGACCCACACCATTACAGATCCTCCATCAGCTTGAACAGTCTACTGCTGACATGCAGGATCCATGGATTCATGAGGTTGTCTCCATACCCGTACACGACCAGGCGTTCGACACAATTTGAAACGAGACTCGTCCGACCAGGCAACACGTTTCCAGTCATCAACAGTCCAGTGTCGGTTTTGACGGACCCAGACGAGCCTTAAAGCTTTGTGTCGTGCAGTCATCAAGCGTACACGAGTGGGCCTTTGGCTCCGGAAGCCCATATCGATGATGTGTCGTTGAATGGTTCGCACGTTGGTCCTTGTTGATGGCCCAGCATTTAAATCTGCAGCAATTGGCGGAAAGGTTGCACTTTTGTCGCGTTGAACGATTCTCTTCAGTCCTTGTTGGTACCGTTCTTGTAGGATCTTTTTCCGGTCGCAGCGATGTCTGAGTTTGATGTTTTACCGGATTCCTGATATTCGCGGTACAATCGTGAAATGGGCGTACGGGAAAATCCCCACTTCATCGCTACCCCGGAGATGGCGTGTCCCATCGCCCATGCGCCGACTGTAACACCACGTTCAAACTCACTTAAATCTTGATAACCTGCCAATGTGGCAGCAGTAACCGATCTTCCAACTGCGTCAGACACTTGTTGTCTTATATAGGCGTTGCCGTATTCTGCGCCTTTACATATTTGTCTGTGTACTTGAATACGCATGTCTACACTAGTTTTTTGGCGCTTTAGTATGCATTCAAAATTAGTACGAGATTTCACTTTCACCCAGCGAAATTATTTATTTCAAAACTCTGACTACAAAATATCTGGATACTCTCGTACTCTCACAAAAAACAGTGTTCGGCAAAGGCGGACTTCCCCGGTTTTTAACGAAATCGGTCGTAATGAATGGGATTGATTTGAAATTTCGTTAAAGAAGAATAATAAAATTTATCTGTTGTTTTTAAGTTAATTTTCTTTCGTGCGAACTTTGTTGTAGAACCACTCTCTTATTTTCGTGTGGTAATAAAAAATTTTTACTTACTTATTACGTACATTTAAAGAAAAAATAATATTTACGTGAACTCATATGAACTGGTTAAGAATATTAGGTTGAGAATTGGGTCCTTTAAATCATTCGGCCTTGGCATACACTTTCCTGATGCAGTGGATTTTTTGTTAAATATTTTTACTGAATTTTATCCCGGCACTAGCCATAGAACACAAGATTACCTCTATTAGCAGAAAATGTTTTAATTATTGCCAAGCCGACATTTATCACTGATCAAACCTACTTCATTACACATTTAAGATATTTTGAAAGAACCAAACTGTTTAAATTTCAATGTTAACTAACATTAGCTATCCGCCTACGAATGCACAAACGTATAATTAATTCAATTTTTATCAGCCACAGGATCACTGAAAAAGAAGAACAATTTCTTAATTCACCATTGATTTTTATGCATCTGTTCCCGATTTACGGGTTTGCTATTGTTGGTCGCGGCACAGCCCAGCAACACCGCTAAAAAATGCTGAAAAATTCTTAAAGAAATTTTATAGATGACGTGGGCAAGCTAATTTACCTAAATAATTCACACTTTTGATAAACTCTAATATATTTAGATCAAACAACAATGCAACTCCCATTAATTCGTAACGCATCGTCTAATGGCGGCTAAGTCCAGACAGAGACAAAAGAAGTCTACCCATTCGTAAAAAACTCTTTCACAGTGTCCTACCGCAATGACTTCTGAACAGAGAAGACCAAAGAATACATAATGCGTTGTGCTTAAATAGTATTGCTGACTATTAACATTTCTTTGCAAATTGACGATATTATTCTCTTCTGGCAACATATCTCTGCTATCGCAAATACTGACACATTTTACAATCACATAATAAATACAGAAAAATTCCTATCCTAAATACAGACAAATATTACAACAAAAAATATAAGGAGAATAACAAATGTCTTTTACACCACATTCAGTAATATTTTTGTTCAATAATTACGATATATACAACTTGCCCAGAGCGGCGTATATGGTACAAATAAACTCTTGTTTTTTTTTTTTTTTTTTTTTTTTTTTTTTTTTTTTTTTTTTTTTTTTTTTTTTTTTTTTAATAACGTGAGTTTGCCAGGGAACGTTACAGGTTGTAAATTCCGGCCTTCCGCGAAAGGTCTATAATCTTAGATGATGGACGGAAAATCACTTTCACCTGAAATTTACAGAGGGTTCTTGCCATTTTAAACGAAATGTTAGCCACAAAAGGAAGAAAAAGTAAAGATTTTGCCGGCTTGTCCTCCTCTTTATCCGATTCCTGATTTTCGGTTTTAAATGACTGCCCTATGGATCTGCTGGTTGGTACATCCATGTTTTTTCTGAACGCTGTCTCTCCTAAAGAGCTCACGCACATAATTCCCAATAAAAAGGTATGCTACCATCATTGCACAATGCGGAACTTTAAGCATACGTTTGATGTTTTATTCCACTTTGTTCTTTTGTTGTTTGCAGGAAACTTGAATTTGACAACACCTTGTATTTCCACATTGGCCAGCGCCAGTATCGACTGCCTGCAAAGAGATTGGCTCCTCTCTGCAGTTTGTAGAGGGCAGCAAGCTCATCTGGCACTCTCAGGATGAAGTCTCTGTGAGAAATAGTTAGAGGTAAGTAACTTAAAAATTGTGTGAATGCTGATCATGGCAAGATCAAGAATATTGTAAAAGACATGCGCTGGCCATCGGTGGGTGCCAGCTCTGACACTGTAGGGTCTAGCCATTTGGTCAACTATATCTACTCCACCTTTAGTTTCATTACAGTTTCTCGAAGTTTCTTCTCAGTATTCTTAGTCATCTGACATCCAACATGCATGTTACTCAGAATAAGAATATTTTTTTCTTTTTCCCTTGATATGCACCGGCCGTTGTGACCGAGCGGTTCTAGGCGCTTCAGTCTGGGACCGTGCGACTGCTACGGTCGCAGGTTCGAATCCTATCTCGAGCATGGATGTGTGTGACGTCCTTAGGTTAGTTATGTTTAAGTAGTTCTAAGTTCTAGGGGACTGATGACCTCAGATGTTAAGTCTCATAGTGCTCAGAGCCATTTGCACCATTTGAACTTCTAGATGACACTGGAGCCGGAAGCGTCAGTTTAAAGGGAAGCGAGGGGTATTGTTACGTCACCAGAGAAGCGGTAATGGTAGGGTGGGTTAGTCGGAGTAGCTCAGTGACTTCGAACGTGGACTAGTCATGGGATGTCACCTGCCATGGGAAACTCCCTATCGCACCCCCATCAGATTTAGTGTTAATATGGCCCAGTGGATATCCCGTCAAAAACTGAACACATATCAAGTATGAAAATAGGAAGAAGGTGTACTGAACTGTGAAAAAAGAAGCAAAATAGTTACACTGAACGGGCTAAGCTCAAGAAAATCCTAGGAAGTTCTGGTCTTACGTTAAATCAGTAAGTGGCTCGGAACAGCATATCCAGACACTACGGGATGATGATGGCATTGAAACAGAGGATGACACGCGTAAAGCTGAAATACTAAACACCTTTTTCCAAAGCTGTTTCACAGAGGAAGACCGCACTGCAGTTCCTTCTCTAAATCCTCGCACAAACGAAAAAATGGCTGACATCGAAATAAGTGTCCAAGGAATAGAAAAGCAACTGGAATCACTCAATAGAGGAAAGTCCACTGGACCTGACGGGATACCAATTCGATTCTACACAGAGTACGTGAAAGAACTTGCCCCCCTTCTAACAGCCGTGTACCGCAAGTCTCTAGAGGAACGGAGGGTTCCAAATGATTGGAAAAGAGCACAGATAGTCCCAGTCTTCAAGAAGGGTCGTCGAGCAGATGCGCAAAACTATAGACCTATATCTCTTACGTCGATCTCTTGTAGAATTTTAGAACACGTTTTTTGCTCACGTATCATGTCATTTCTGGAAACCCAGAATCTACTATGTAGGAATCAACATGGATTCCGGAAACAGCGATCGTGTGAGACCCAACTCGCCTTATTTGTTCATGAGACCCAGAAAATATTAGATACAGGCTCCCAGGTAGATGCTATTTTTCTTGACTTCCGGAAGGCGTTCGATACAGTTCCGCACTGTCGCCTGATAAACAAAGTAAGAGCCTACGGAATATCAGACCAGCTGTGTGGCTGGATTGAAGAGTTTTTAGCAAACAGAACACAGCATGTTGTTATCAATGGAGAGACGTCTACAGACGTTAAAGTAACCTCTGGCGTGCCACAGGGGAGTGTTATGGGACCATTGCTTTTCACAATATATATAAATGACTTAGTAGATAGTGTCGGAAGTTCCATGCGGCTTTTCGCGGATGATGCTGTAGTATACAGAGAAGTTGCTGCATTAGAAAATTGTAGCGAAATACAGGAAGATCTGCAGCGGATAGGCACTTGGTGCAGGGAGTGGCAACTGACCCTTAACATAGACAAATGTAATGTATTGCGAATACATAGAAAGAAGGATCTTTATTGTATGATTATATGATAGCGGAACAAACACTGGTAGCAGTTACTTCTGTAAAATATCTGGGAGTATGCGTACGGAACGATTTGAAGTGGAATGATCATATAAAATTAATTGTTGGTAAGGCGGGTACCAGGTTGAGATTCATTGGGAGAGTGCTTAGAAAATGTAGTCCATCAACAAAGGAGGTGGCTTACAAAACACTCGTTCGACCTATACTTGAGTATTGCTCATCAGTGTGGGATCCGTACCAGGTCGGGTTGACGGAGGAGATAGAGAAGATCCAAAGAAGAGCGGCGCGTTTCGTCACCGGGTTATTTGGTAACCGTTATAGCGTTACGGAGATGTTTAATAAACTCAAGTGGCAGACTCTGCAAGAGAGGCGCTCTGCATCGCGGTGTAGCTTGCTCGCCAGGTTTCGAGAGGGTGCGTTTCTGGATGAGGTATCGAATATATTGCTTCCCCCTACTTATACTTCCCGATGAGATCACGAATGTAAAATTATAGAGATTAGAGGGCGCACGGAGGCTTTCAGACAGTCGTTCTTCCCGCGAACCATACGCGACTGGAACAGGAAAGGGAGGTAATTACAGTGGCACGTAAAGTGCCCTCCGCCACACACCGTTGGGTGGCTTGCGGAGTATCAATGTAGATGTAGATGTAGAAGATGTACTACATCGAGTGAATTTGGAAAACCCTGGCGTTGTGGTTATGTGATTATGGTGTTGGACTGCAAAGGGGGATATCCGTGTTCAGAATCTGCCTAGTGACCCTTTTCTTCTCACAGAATTACGAACTGTCTGTCCTGTCGTTGAGGTGTCTGTTCGCTATATTCAAATCTGTGTCCGTGTCCTGGTGTAACGTCGATTTGCAACTGCGACGTGTACCTCCTGTTCGTTCTACACAAGTACTACATGTTATGACCCCTGCGTTCCGTTTCGGAAGTTTTGACTCTTGCTTTCCCTTGTTGTAACATGGATCACATCAGTTTATTTGTTGTTTTCAGTTCTGTGAGAGGTCTATGCAGCATCTTCCTTGCTGTCACTATTCGTCACATTTACTAGCGAAGGTAATGTATCCTTATCACACGACTCATATTCTATAATCAATGTATTGTATGACAACTGCCAAGATTACAGAAGAAGAACAGACATGTCAGTGGCCAGACGGCAAGTTCATAATTTTGTGAGAAAAAAAGGCACGAGGGAAATTTGCAATCCAGCATCGTGACGCCGTAGCTCTTGCAATTCGATATTGCACGTCTTGGTCTTGGACCGTTCACTGTTTCTATTTTGCATATTTTTTTCAGAGTTCACACCTTTTTCTTGTTTTCATGCTTGATCTGCGTTCAGATTTTGATGGGCTATCCAATGGGAAGGACAGACTCATCATACAGGAAAGTCAAAACAACCTTCGGTGTTTTTAAAAGCAAGGGTGGTAACATTAAGAGCGCAACGGCAATTCCACTGTGAAATGCAGAGGAAGGAGCAGATATGTGGAAAGAATACACTGAAAGCATCTATGAGGGAGAACATTTGTCTGATGTGATAGAAGAAGAAACAGGAGTCGGTTTAGAAGAGATAGGGGATTCAGTATTAGAATCGGGATTTAAGAGGGCTTTGGAGGACTGAAGATCAAATAAGGCTGAAGAGATGGATAACATACCATCAGAATTTCTAAAATCATTGGGGGAAGTGGCCATAAAACGACCATTCACGTTGGTGTGTAGAATGTATGAGTCTGGCAATATACCGTCTCAATTTAGGAAAAATATCATCGAGACAGTTCCGAAGATTTCAAGAGCTGACAAGTGCGAGAATTATCGCACAATCAGCTTAACAGCTCATGCATCCAAGTTGCTGGCAAGAATAACATCAGACGAATGGAAAAGAAAACTGAGGATGCGCTAGATGACGATCAGTTTGGTTTTAGAAAAAGTAAAGACACGAGAGTGGCAATTATGACGTTGCGGTTGATAATGAGAGCAAGACTAAACAAAAATCATGACACGTTCATAGGATTTGTCGACCTGGAAAAAGTGTTCGACAATGTAAAATGGTGCAAGATGTTCGAAATTCTGAGAAAAATAGGGGTAAGCTATAGGGGGAGAAGGGTAACCTACAATATGTACAGGAGCCAAGAGGGAATAATAAGAGTGGACCACCAAGAGAGAAGTGTTCGGATTAAAAAAGGTGTAAGACAAGGATGTAGTCTTTCGCGCCTACTGTTCAACCTGTACATCGAAGAAGCAATGATGAAAATAAAAGAAAGGTTCAGGAGTGGAATTAAAATCCAAGGTGAAAGGAATCAATGATACGATTCGCTGATGGCATTGCAATCCTGAGTGAAAGTGAAGAAGAATTACATGATCTGCTGAATGGAATGAGCAATCTAATGAGTACAGAATATGGATTGAGAGTAGATCGAAGAAAGACGAAAGTGATGAGAAGTAGTAGAATTGAGAACAGCGAGAAACTTAACATCGGGATTGATGGTCACGAGGTAGATGAAGTTAAGGAATTCTGCTACGTAGGCAGTAAAATAACCAACGACGGGCGGAGCAAGGAGGACATCAAAAGCAGACTAGCACTGGCAGAAACGGCATTTGTGGCCAAGAGAAGTCTACTAATACCAAATATTGGCCTTAGTTTGAGGAAGAAATTTCTGAGAATGTACGTCAGGAGTACAGCATTGTATGGTAGTGAAACATGGACCGTGGGGAAACCGGAACAGATGGGAATCGACGCATTTGAGATGTGGTGCAACAGACGAATGTTGAAAATTAGGTGGACTGATAAGGTAAGGTAAGACGAGGTTCTACACAGAATCGGAGAGGAAAGGAATATGTGGAGACACTGATAAGGAGAAGGGACAGGATGATAGGACATCTGTTAAGACATGGGGGTATGGTGCTAGAGGGAGCTGTAGAGGGCAAAAACTGAGGAGGAAGATAGAGACTGGAGTACATCCAGCTAATAATTGATGACGTAAGTTGCAAGTGATACTCTGAATGAAGAGGTCAGCACAGGGGAGGAATTCGTGGCGGGCCGCATCAAACCATTTAGAAGACTGATGACCTAAAAAGGAAAAAAAAGAAAAATCCAATGGGTCATTGGTCATTGTAACAATGAACGTGGGGAGGGGGGGGGGGGCGATGGGGAGTTTCCCTTGTGAGTAATAATACAAGGTATCCGAAAAGTCTTTCCCTGATTACATAAATTGATAACTCAGGCTAGAAGTAAGATACAAATATGAAACTGGTATCTAACTGTTTACAAACTATCAAAGTCTTTTTTACACATCAGTAAACTTCCACATGAGCACCCTTGGTAGCACGTAGTACATCTAAGCGATATTCAATTTCCGTCCATACATTAGCCAACATCACTGGAGGAATCGATTCAACGACTGTGGTTATCCGTTGCCGCAGGATTTCAAGATCTGGTACACGTGTTCGGTAGACCTCGTCCTTGACATAACCCCATAAAAAGAAGTCTAATGGAGTTATGTCAGGAGAGCGTGGAGGCCAAACCGTTGGCCCATCATGACCAATCCATCGCCGAGGAAAGGTCATATCGAGGTAGGCACGGACGTCCAAACCCCAATGAGGCGGTGCACCGTCTTGCTGAAACAAGACATCGGGGTGATACTGAAGCAGCTGAGGAACAGCATACAGTTGCAACATGTCCAGATACACTGCATATTTGATGAAGCCTCAGCGAAGAAGAATGGCCCGATAATTCGATCGTGCAATAGCGCGAGCCAGTTGGTGTGGCCGAGCGGTTCTAGGCGCGTCAGTCCGGAACTGCGCGACCGCCACGGTCGCAGGTTCGAATCCTGCCTCGGGCATGGATGTGTGTGATGTCCTTAGGTTAGTTAGGTTTAAGTAGTTCTAAGTTCTAGGGGACTGATGACCTCAGATGTTGAGTCCCATAGTGCTGAGAGCCATTTGAACCATTTGCAATAGCGCGCACCGAACATTCACCTTTGGACTGCCTCTGGTGCACTCCATGACCTCGCCAGGGGGTTGTGAACCCCAAATGCGCACATTATGGCGGTTCACTACTCCACTGACAAAAAAGGTCGCTTCGTCGGAAAAGGCAATTCGTCTGAGATAACCATCATCGTCCTCAATACGTGCTAGCATTTCGACCGCTAAGTCATATCGTCGTGTACTGTCATTGGGCAACAAGGCCTGAAAGATTTTCACTTTGTATGCACGAAACAATAAACGTATGTGTAAAATGTCATGGAGAGAGCTTTTGGCATCTGTAATTCACGTGAGGCCCTGCGCACCGATTTCTTCGGACTTCGCAGAAAAGACTGCCTTACAGCTTCCACCCTGTCTGCTGAGGTTCTTGGTCGGCCTGACCTCGGAAGGTCAGCAACCGATCCTGTGTTCTTGAGCTTCTCATACCAGGCTTTAATGCTCTTGACATCAGGTGGATTCCTTCCAAACGTTGTCTGGAAGTGTCTCTGCACTGTGGTTGGTGATCGTGTCTCATGGTACCACAAGATACACTGTGCCTTCTCCTGATTGGTTAACATGGCTTCTTGGGCACTGCACCTCATCCACTACTTACGTACTGCGAACCTAAAACAGAAAAAAAACTTTGATAGTTGTAAACAATTCGACACAAGTTTCATATTTGTATCTTACTTCTAGCCTGAGTTATCAATTTATGTCACTCCAGGCAAATGCCGGGATGGTTCCTCTGAAAGGGCACGGCCGACTTCCTTCCCCATCCTTCCCTAATCCCATGAGACCGATGAGCACGCTGTCTGGTCTCCTTCCCCAAAAACAACCAACAATCAATTTATGTAATCAGAAAGTCTCTTCGGACACCCTGTAGATCTGTCAGGGGTGTTTCAAACGATCTAAAGCCGCCCAAATGGGCTCTTGGTGATGTGGTTGTGAAGTATCCCAAGCAGAGTTCATGGCGTCATAAAGACGAAGGGTGGGCACACCCCATATTAACCTCCACTTATAAGCGTGCGTATGCTTTCGCTGCTGTAGTGCGTTTCTTCAGCAAATTGTCTCAAGCGAATGGAAACAAGTGCAGGTGACTCCAGTTGCAAGAAAGATAAAAGAACTGATTTCGCGTAATTACAGACCAATATCCTGAACATCGGCTTGCTGCAGAATTCTTGAACACATTCTGAGTTCGAATATAATTTTTTTTCTTTTGATACAGAAAAGCTTTTGGCCACAAGTCAGCACGGATTTACAAAGTATAGTGCCTCAAAAAAGTGTCATAGGACCGCTCTTATTTTCTCTCTATATATAAATGAGCTAAAGGGCAATGCAAGCAGCAATTTAGGATTGTTTGTTGATGAGTGACTGTAGGGGATACAAGATGACCTACAGAGAATTTCTAGGATGTGTAGTGAATGGCAGCTAGCTCTAAGTGTAGAAAAATGTGAGTTAATGAATTCTTCTCGGGCTATCAGCCGAGTGGTGGCGTCGTCTTGTCGCAACGTTTCAGTGAGTTTCGTACCCATCATCTTCTGGCGAAGTGTCGGAATGCTGTCTCTCTCACACCTTTTATTTTCCCCTCCTTGGGGAAGTGTATAGAGGAGTTTGTAGCCTGCTGGTTTTTACTCCACTAAGTGTGTTGTGGGTGTGTGATTGTCTTTGACTGTTTTGGCTGTCTGTGTGTTGTGTCGGTGTTCTGGTGGTGTCTAGTACTTGCATGAGGTTGGCGAGATGTTGGGTATTTTAAGGATTAAGGATTGGTATTGGGATTTGGAGATTTTATGCGATTTTTCTCTTCGACTTACCCGTCGAAGATTGTCATGGGGCGTTTGTGCTTGTTACGGGACATGTCATACCGACCTAAGGAGTGGATGAGGTTATTTCCAGATCTGGAAGAGCTCTCATAAAAAGCCCTTGCCAGATTCTGGAATCTTTCTTTGAGGAGTGGGATTTCGGCAGCGGCGTGCAGATCGTCGGTGGGGAATCTGATGGGTAGATCCAGTGCCCTACTGAGGGCGCGGTTCTGCAGCCTCTGCAGTTTGCCCATGTGCTGCTTTGCCGCGTATCGCCAGTCAGGGCACGCATAGTCCATTACTGGCCATATGAGGGCCTGATAGACGTTTAATCCTACAGAGCAGGGAAGGGAGCTGGTTGTGTTGAGGACAGGGTATAGGATGAACATTCTGGCGCAGACCTTCCTGCGGATCTCGTCTATGTGGGGTTTCCACGTTAGTCTCGAGTCCAAGGTTGCGCCGAGGTACTTGGCGGATATGCGCCAGGGGAGTCGGGATCCATGTAGGTGCTGGTGAAGGGGGGGGGGGAAGGGAGGGGGGGGGGGCTTGAGGGGTCCGCGTCTCTCGAGTCTCCGGGTGATCAGCATAGCCTGTGTCTTTTCAGGATTGATGGTGATGCGCCAGCGACGGACCCAAGTTTCTGTGTTATCTAAAACCCTTTCTAGCCTACGGATGACCAGGTCCTTGTTCGCATTTCGTGTGTAGAAGGCTGTGTCGTCTGCGTACTGCACTGTGTGCACCAGGGGGGCCGTTGGTGTGTCCGCATTGCACAGACTGTACAAAACGGGCCCCAGGACCGATCCCTGTGCCACCCCAGCACGAATACGCCTTTTGGTGGAGGTGGCTGTTTCTACCTTGACAGAATGGGATGATGTTGCTGCTGCTGCTCACATCTGTTACTTTCCCCTCTTTGGGGAAGTGTGTGTGGGGGAGTTTGTAGCCTTTCGGCTTTTACTCCCCTGTGAACGTGTGTGTGTGATTTTTCTATAGTTTTTTGGTGTCTGTGACTTGTGATGTTTGTTGTGAGTGAGTCTAGTACTTGCCTGAGGTAGGCGAAAAGATTGGTGTTAAATGGGAAGGAACTGGATTAGGGATTGGGTTTTGGGATTTTCTCTTCGACTTAATCGTCGAAGATCGTCATAGGGCGCTTATGCTTATCGCGGGACATGTCATACCGACCTAGGGAGTGGATGAGCGCGTTTCCGGATCTGGAAGAACCCTCATAGAAGGCCCTTGCCAGATACTGGAAACGCTCTCTCAGGAGAGGGATTTCGGCTGCGGCGTGCAAGTCGTCTGTGGGGAATCCAAGAGGTAGGTGCAGTGCCCTTCTGAGGGCGCGGTTCTGCAGCCTCTGGAGTTTGTCCAGGTGCTGCTTTGCCGCGTATCCCCAGACAGGGCACACATACTCCATTACTGGCCGGATCAGGGCCTGGTAAACATTTACTGCTACTGGGCAGGGAAGGGAGCTGTTTGTGTTCAGGATAGGGTATAGGATGGACATTCTGGCGCAGACCTTCCTGTGGACCTCGTCTATGTGGGGTTTCCACGTAAGACGAGAGTCCAAGGTTACGCCAAGGTACTTGGCGGTTCTGCGCCAGGGGAGTTGGATTCCATTTAGGTGAAGGCGGAGGGGGGGACGTTGAGGAGGTTCGCGCCTTCCGAGCCTGCGGGTAATCAGCATTGCATGGGATGATGTGTTCTGCATATCTATATAGCTGCTTGGCCGTCGTCCGCTACTGTAGGCCGGCCAATCACGTTCCTGCGGAAGGGGCTACCGCGTCGGTAGTGGTGGGGATGGGGGGGGGGGGACGGCGTAGACCGGCGTTGAGACCCGGTGGCCGCCGGGATGATGGGTACGAAGATGAAGATGATGGGAACGAAACTCACTGAAACGTTGCGACAAGACGACGCTACCACTCGGCTGATAACATCAGTGGAATACGCCGAGAAAGACTGCAATCGCATAAATGTAAGTTGATGTGGATGAATAGGAAAAATAATTTTGTAATGCTCGAATACAAAATTAGTAATGCGCTGCTTGACTTGCAGAGCGATACGAAATGGAATGAAATGCAGTAGGGAAGGCGAATGGTCAACATCATATTATTGAGAGAGAATTTTGAGGAAGTGTTGGTCATCTATAAAAGGATCAGCGTATAGCACGCTAGTGCAACCCATTCTTGAGTACTGTTAGAGTTTTTGGAATCCACACCAGGTCGGGGTTAAAGGAAGACATCGAAGCACTTCAGAGACGGTCTGCTAGATTTGGTACGCAAGTATCACGGATATGCTTCGTGAACTCAAATGGGACTCCCGGAAGGGAAGACGATTATCTTTACGCGAGGCACAGTTGCGCCGATTCAGAGAACCGGCATATGAGGCCGACTGCAGAACGATTCTACTGCATCCAACGTGCATTTCGCGTAAGGACCACGAAGGTAAGATACGAGAAATCAGGGATCGTACGGGGGCTTTTAGTCAGTCGCTTTCTCCTCGCTCTATTTGCTAGTGGAATAGGAAAGGAATTGTCTAATAGTGGTACAGAGTACTCTCCGTCAAGCACATCACGATGGTTTGTGGAGCACGTATGTAGATGCAGATGTAGCTGCTTCTGTTGTGTTTAGACTGATTAACCTCCAAATATCGATTATAGGCATATGTATAATTTTACTGATAAGTGAGCTTGATGAGTGGTGTATTTTGAAATATTTTTACTATGTTTCACGTGTTCGAGCTGGAGTAATTTGCATGTCAGTATTGCAGGTGTGGACTGCATTGTCTGTGATGCGATAGTCAGGCGACGCATCTACAAAAGACTACTGAGGAGCGGCTAGAGACTGTAGTGTCTTGGACGCGACGTACGCGCTCCGTTGCTGCCGAGGGTTGGGAATAACCGAATGATTGAAACCGGTACTGGTATCTTAGTTCTGAATAACCGGTATTTTTCAGTATTTGTTTAGTCCCGGCTATAACGGGGTTTTTTGTTTTGTACTAAGAACCCAGTCAAAAAACCGAAATATCAATTAGCTGTAGCAGCAGTGCTAATATTTTTCGTTTTTAAATAAAACTTTTTTGAAAAAGGAGTAATTTTTAATCGTAAAATGTGTATTGGTTTGAAATATTGTGTTACTATAGAAAATGAGAAAATGCGATCAGTACTTTTATAATAACAACGCCGACAGAAACGAGAAAATGGGCTTGCTACAGCACTGTTGAGACAATAATGTCTCTGTTGCCGTGTGTCGTGGCTTAAGGTACGTCTGCGTACGTGCGGTGTGTGAGACTTGCATCCACTGGGTCTGTACGGTAGTTTCTCATTACCATCGTCGGACATCGTTGTATTGCAGGATGGCTCCAACAGTATTGTGGAAATATTCTTACGAAGTGACCTAGCGATGGGGTACAATGCTTCGTTTACTTAAAAGATTAAAGATTTGTCTGCCCTTTCTATGATGTAAAAATGAGGAAGGAAATTGTGATGACAGTAATAAACTGAAAATTTGCAACAATTCATTCATAGTATACAATAAAAATAGAAAGTATCTAATCTGCTTCTTGTGTCTACATAATATGCCATCTGCTTGAAGCCCTTGAAAACGGAAAAATTAATATGGAACATAGAGTTTTTAAACCTCATTTTTTCACTCTTCAGCGCTGACTATTCGTAATGCCCAAATAGTGCTATGATGCCGATAGCAACATGATTTTTGAGCAGTGTTTCAAAAAATTAGAATCAGTAGGAGAATGCGGGTGATTTTCTGTAGTAAGCAACCACTTTTGGAAAAAAACAGCAAACAGTGGACGGACAAAGTTTTCTTTTATGTCCCTATTTGATTTAGTATTTTTATTCTATATCTTGCTGACTCAGTAAAGGAAATGGAGTTTATGTTGCTGAAATTTGCCAAAATTTAATCTAAAAATAAATTAGAAGAAAACAAAAACTATGGTAGTAGGGAAGACAAAAGAAAATGGTAAAGTTAATATTAAACTAGAAGATGATGTTCTAGAGCAGGTTGAGAACTTCTGCTATTTGGGGAGCACAATCACCGACTAAAATAAATGTATCACAGATATAAAGAGAAGAATAGCCTTGGCAAAGCAAGCTTTCCAAAATAAAAGGAATTTACTAACAGACAACCATATAAGCCTTTTGTCTGGAGTGTCGTAACATACGGATGTGAAACGTGGACTCTGGGATAAGCAGAGAAAGAGAGACTGGAAGCAATGGAAATGTGGATTTGGAGAAGAAAGACGAAAAGAAGCTGGGTAGATAGAAAAAGTAATGAACAGGTCTTAAGAGAAGTGAATGAGAACAGAACGCTGCTAAATTATATAACAAGAAGGAAATCGAAAATGATAGGGCACATAATGAGACACAACCAGTTCCTAAAGAATGTATTTGAAGGAAAAGTTTTAGGGAAAAAACAAAGTGGCAAGCCAAGAGCAATGAATTTTAATAACATCAAAGAAGATATGGGGATAAAATCGTATGAAGAATTGAAGGGGATGACAATGGACAGAGGGACATGGCTAAATCGACAAGGCATAGCCTTTAGTTTATGATGATTCTATATCTCTTGAAACAGAGTCAGAACTTTTCAATGTTTGTTCGATTTCTGCGTTTATTGCAGGACGCGCTAGGGATACAAACGAAAATTGGTTATTTCATGAACCACTTACTCTGAGCGCTTTTGACACTCAGGTTAAAACGACATAAAAAAATCGATACAGCCGAAAATCGGTCTTGTCAGAAATAACCGCCATCCGTAACGCTGCCTATGAAATAGTGCTGTACGAAGATCGCAACCATGCTTTCTCCTATGTCAGCGTGGTTGCCTTCTTGCAGGGGCTGCGTCAGTATGAGGTTTATACACACATCACGCCAGGGAAGTGTGCTGGGATTTTCGCTGTTCACGATTCATATTAATGGTGAGCCGTTGCGACTGGCGGTAGGGTGTTCTACTTGCATATCTGATATCGATATTCGGCTGTCTTACTATCTTTAACTGCTCCCCCCCCCCCCTCCCCCGGGTGAACGTGTGACGAGAGAGTCTCCGGTCGGCGTTCAACAAGCCATCTTGTGTTGAAAACAAGGCCGCGTCCCTAATCGTGGTGCACGGGCTTCGCCGTGCTCTCCGCCCTTGTTTTTTGTCGTGCCGGATGTACGGTGCCGATCATTGGGCGCCTTGACGTGCAAAATTGTGGTGGGTTCGTCGTCTCACGCTGAACAGCTTCCCAGCTCATAATTTGCAAGCTCCAAGTTACGTATAACTAACTAAGAAGATTGTTGAAACCTATTATGGCATGGGTAGCTGCCGGAGATGGTTCTGAACTTGGTTCCACAGTGGCTATTTGAAGGAGGCTGACGTTCCTCGTGGAGTGTGCGTTTTAAGTGGTTTTCATGCAAATTTTAACTTGTCTTAGGACATACTGACCGCTTTGGGACTCGTTGCGGCTGTGTATGCGCCCGGCAGCCGTAGACTTAATGGTTTAATCATTAGTCACGGCGGGATTTGGTATGTTTATTTAATGTTGAAAGCACCTTAAGGGGGGTAGGACGTCAAACGGGCCGACTTGGAGCAGGAGAGGCACCACAGGACATTTTATTTTCTACTGTCTATACTTTTACAAATAAATTCATAAAACTTTGTCAGCATGACCAGGAAGGACTCGGGATTCACACTCACAGCAGTGGAAGTTCAAAAACATAACAAAGTAAATTTTTTTACATGTGAAATTTCATCATTTTTTCGCTTACTATTGGCTGCATTTGTTGCTATAGGTACATTTTTCTTCACAAGTAAGAGAGATTCGTTGATGAATTTTGCACAGCATACAAACCATACTTAAAGGAGTATGAAACTCTAGAATTTTCCAAATCTATTAAAAACTGTGGTAATAATTGAGATAATTAACTACAAAATTTGATTTTTTTCTAAACATTAAGTTTAAAACGTAACAGCTCATTAATTTTTTCATAAATTAAATAGGTTCTAGAGTTTCAGACACCTGTAAGTATGGTTTGTAAGCTGTGCAAAATTTATCGAACAGTCTCACTTACTTATGAAGAAAAGTGTACCTATAGCAACAAATGCAGCCATTAGTAAGTGAAAAAAATGATGAAATTAAACATGTAAAAAAATTATTTTGTTATGTTTTTGAACTTCCGCTGCTACCAGTGTGAATCCTGAATCCTTCCTGGTCATGCTGACAAAGTTTTATGAATTTACTTGTAAAAGTATAGACAGTCGAAATTAAAATGTCCTGTGGTGCCTCTCCTGCTCCAAGTCGGCCCGTTTGACGTCCTACCCCCCTTAATGCAACTGGAAGTGCTCTCCGAGTTTCCTGCTGATTTACCGGGAGACGGGTAATGTTATACTATTGCTGCATAAGAATTTGGAGGCATGCTTATTATATATTCCAATGTGGCTGTGGTTTGACCTCGTTTTCATTGCAATCTATTTGTGCTGCAGGTTATTTGTTAAGTCTGCTCGGTTCCTGGCGTCGGTGCGGTTATGGATTCTTGTCAGGAGCGCTCATTGTGAGGCTGGTCGGACTATATATAAATATATACCGTCTGCTATGTGACCCTGTGCACAAGCCGTGGGGAGTGAACGCTCGTATTGCCTGCCGGCCGTAGCGTTATTGCTTCCAAATACTGCTGTGGGCCCTAACGCTGTTCCCTAAAGTTAAGTGCAATTTGGGAATCACTCTGAGTCATTATGTCCGTTAGTTAAGTGAGGCCACTTCGTTAATATAAGCGTTTCGGTAAGTCATTTTACTGGTTGAGTTATTACTAGCCATTCTTATTTAACACTTATGTTAATCATTTGTGTATCTTTAATGAATGTGCAACTTGTTATTTTTCCTGTGTGCCAGTTTTACAACCTTGGTTGGCCCCCTTTGCATTTTTAGTATAAGATGTGGACCTTTATGTGGGCAATTCAGTTTAATTAAGCTTTAAGATCTTTGTTTTTTAATGAAGTTGTGGTATTATGCGGTTGTGTAACTTTGGGTTGGAAGTGTATAGTGTTACTAGTCTTTTGAGATATGGTTAAACAAGAACGATTGTTTATGATTGATTATTCACCGTGCCTTCTATCTATGATTTTCGCTGCGGACGCAAAATATGATTTGTAATCGTGTTTGTGTAATTCAGTTAAAGTGAAGATTTGTATACTGCATCAGTAAGAGGGCAAACGTCCGAATTGAAGTTTATAATAAAGTGTGTTTTGAGTCAAATTAAAATTGCAAAAGAATCACAAGCAAGTCCATCACTAGTGATCCCGGGCTTCCTATTTCCTTTAAATAACTGTGGTGAGATTGTAATTTTGGTTTTCTACAGAATTAAGTAGTACCACGGTTCAAATGGCCTTTCAGACAACAATTAATAGTAACCTTTGACTTTTCACAGATAATGAGGTTTTGTACAATGAAGTAATGTCTGAAAAAAAGCTGCTAAGTAATACGCCGGATCTTGAGGCATTTCGAAGTACCACGGAGGTTTACTGCATTTCCTGTGACAAGTGCCCCACGCGGTATGCTGGACACACGGGTAGAGGGTTTGACATCATGTTCTGCGAACACCTAAATGAAACCAGTTCGAAGTCGTCTGCCTTGAGCAGTTATTTATGCATTCTGTCACTAATTTGCCCATTAATTTAAAAACACTGTACAGGGAAAATAAGAGCCATATCCTCAATATACGCGTGCTATACACGATGGATCTACAATTGGTCTGCGGTGTGATTTCGTGTGACAGCAGGAACGCTCTCGTGGTCGTCCATCGCATCCTGACTTCAGATCTGTAAGTCAGCCTGTCGTGCTGCCGTTCATGAACAGTATTGCAGGGGGTGTTTTCCAACAGGATAACGCTCCACCACATACCGCTACTGTAACCTAACATGCTCCACAGAGTGTCGACATGAGGCCTCGGCTTGCCCGGTCACCATCTGTTGCCAATCGAGAACATCCGAAATGTGATTAAAACATAACGAAATTTTTAAAATTTCATGGGCTTTATGCAACCGATTTCAAAAAAATTTTTCTTGTCGGTACACATCTTCCTTATGTACGTTTGCAAAAAAAATGGTCAAATGGCTCTGAGTATTATGGGACTTAACATCTGAGGCCATCAGTCCCCTAGAACTTAGAACTACTTAAACCTAACTAACCTAAGGACATCACACACATCCATGCCCGAGGCAGGATTCGAACCTGCGACCGTAGCAGTCACGCGGTTCAAGACTGAAGCGCCTAGAACCGCTCGGCCACACCGGCCGGCCGTATGTTTGCATTTTCAGCTCTTTTGAATATGTACTTTCCTGTTGACAGACGCAAGGGTTAAATGTTTTAGCGTGATTGGCGAATTCATGCACTCGAAAAAATTGACTCAAAAATTTTGCATTAAATTTTGCATGAAAAATGGAATGAAGTGCAGTACCGCATTCGGAATATTGATTGCGGCTTTTGACGAATCTACTATGACTAAGCCGACCGGGATGGCCGAGCGGTTCTAGGCGCTACAGTCTGGAACCGTGCGACCGCTACGGTCGTAGGTTCGAATCCTGCCTCGGGCATGGATGTGTGTGATGTCCTTAGGTTAATTAGGTTTAAGTAGTTCTAAGTTCTAGGGGACTGATGACCTCAAAAGTTGAGTCCCATAGTGCTCAGAGCCATTTTTACTATGACTAAGACGAGAGTTTACGAATTATATAAACGTTCCGAAGAGAGATGAGAAGACGCTGAAGACGACGGCGAACCCGGATGCTCTATAACATCATTTACTGACGACAATGTTGAAGAAGTAAAGAAAATGGTTCTGGAAAATCGTCAAATCGGAACATTGCTAATGATGTCGGCATATCCTTTGGCTCATACCAAGCAATTTTTACAGATGTTTTGGGCATGAAACGTGTAGCAGCAAAGTTTGTTTCGAAACAGTTGAATTTCAACCAAAAACGACGTCGCGTGGACGTCTCTCAAAAATCACTGAATGAAGTCGAAACCGATCCAGGACTTCTAATGAAGGCTGTAACAGTTTACGAAACATGGGTATATGGGTATTATGTAGAAACTGAGGCCCAAGCGTCCCAATGGAAACTGCCCGAAGAGTCAAAACCGAAAAAACTCGATAAGTTCCATCATATGTGAAAACTCTTCTCATTGCTTTCTTCGATTACAATGCGATAGTGAAAGCTTATCCATTACGGATGTTTTAGAATTCAGGACTGTATGTTCAACGTAAGTAAATAAAATTCCAATTAGTCACTTGTTTGAAAACCGTTCAGCACAAAAGATTACCAGAAAGAACTAGACATCATCACACAAATAGCAACAAACAATGGGGACAATAAGGATCTAGTCACCAAATTAAACAAAAAATTAAAAAACAAATACAGTCAGAGAACACAGTACATAAACACCCACAAACAACAGTACAACAAAACACTACACAAACAGGCACAAACAGTGACAGAACAATAAGGACACAAAGAATACAGGAAAACAAGAAAAAAGATTCAAGATGGTACACAATGACATACAAGCACAAACTCACGCATAAAATAACAAACATTTTCAAAAGACAAGTGATAAACATAGCATTCAAAACAGACAATTCAATCCAAAGGCACATTCCAAAAAATAACAAAAAACACAGACATCTACCACAAAGCAGGAAAATACCAACTACAGTGCAACACATGTGATGGAAGGTATATAGAACAAACCAGCAGAACATTTGACACCCGGTACAAAGAAAATATCAGAGCATGGAAATATGGAACGAGACATTCAACTTTTACAGAACATTTGAGAGAAAATAACCACAAACCCACAAGAGAAAATGATATGAAAATAATTAGAATAAATAATGAAAGACATCTCCTAACATTACAAGAAAATTATCATATATACAAAACAAAGGCTGAAAAGAAACAACTACTAAATGACCAAGAAAATATGACTAACAACTTACTGTTAACACTGATTGATCATATAATAGACAGAAATGCCAACAAAAGATTACACATCTGATTCCTCTCATAAGTATTATTATTATTTTTTTAAGAATAAATAAATGAATAAAAAATAGTAACACAAATAAAATCATTTTTATTTTATTAAAAAAACTCTCTCTCTCTCTCTAATACACACACACATACACACACACACACACACACACACACACACACATTCACAAAACAGTTAAATGCAGAAAACTGAGAATGTTGGTAACGCTTAGAAAAACAAATGAAACTCTGTATTAAAAAGATGACAGCTACAGCGTTGTGTAACGTAAACAGTGAACTGAAAGTGAACTGTAAGATGTCCGCCTGGTTGCCAGGTGAGAAAAAGCAGTTTGCTTAGATGAAATGAATTAGAAGTTACCTGTAAATACTTTTCCATTTCATAAAAAAAGTGAAGGAACTGTTTTGCTTGTCTGTTAGTACTGACAACTCTACGCAAACGCCGTTGCTCTCAGTCGTTAAGTGAAGACCGTCGGCCACTGCGTTGCCCTTGGTGAGAGGTAATGTCTGAAATTTGTCATTTTCGGCACACTCTTGACACTGTGGATCTCGGAATACTGAATTCGCTAACTGTTTCCGAAATGGAATGTCCCGCGTGTATAGCTCCAACTACCATTCTGCGTTCAAAGTCTGTTGATTCCCATCATCTGGACATAATCATGTTGGAAACCTTTCCACATGAATCACCTGTGTACGAATGACAGCCCCATCAATGCACTTCCTTTTCATACTTTGCGTGCATCTGTATATGTGCATATCTGTATCCCATGAGCCGGCCGCGGTGGCCGAGCGGTTCTAGGCGCTTCAGTCCGAAATCGCGCAACCGCTACGGTCGCAGGTTCGAATCCTGCCTCGGGCATGGATGTGTGTGATGTCCTTAGCTTAGTTAGGTTTAAATAGTTCTAAGTTCTAGGGGACTGATGACCTCAGATGTTAAGTCACATAGCGCTCAGAGTCATTTGAACCATTTGAGCTATCCCATGACTTCCGTCACCTCAGTGCATATCCCCAGTGTTGCTCATGTTATGACCGGGGATACGCGAATACCTTACAGTTACATTTAAGATTATGCTCTTATACTAGAGGATAAATATAATAGTTATGTGCAACCTGAAGATATGGTATTAATTGCACGAAATCGGTCGCTTGTCCACGCACACACGCACACACACACACACACGCACACACACACACACACACACACACACACACACACACACACACACACACACACACACACACATATATATATATATATATATATATATATATATACACACACAGGGTGTTTCAAAAATGACTGGTATATTTGAAATGGCAATAAAAACTAAACGAGCAGCGATAGAAATACACCGTTTGTTGCAATATGCTTGGGACAACAGTACATTTTCAGGCGGACAAACTTTCGAAATTACAGTAGTTACAATTTTCAACAACAGATGGCGCTGCAAGTGATGTGAAAGATATAGAAGACAACGCAGTCTGTGGGTGCGCCATTCTGTACGTCGTCTTTCTGCTGTAAGCGTGTGCTGTTCACAACGTGCAAGTGTGCTGTGGACAACATGGTTTATTCCTTAGAACAGAGGATTTTTCTGGTGTTGGAATTCCACCACCTAGAACACAGTGTTGTTGCAACAAGACGAAGTTTTCAACGGAGGTTTAATGTAACCAAAGGACCGAAAAGCGATACAATAAAGGATCTGTTTGAAAAATTTCAACGGACTGGGAACGTGACGGATGAACATGCTAGAAAGGTAGGGCGACCGCGTACGGCAACCACAGAGGGCAACGCGCAGCTAGTGCAGCAGGTGATCCAACAGCGGCCTCGAGTTTCCGTTCGCCGTGTTGCAGCTGCGGTCCAAATGACGCCAACGTCCACGTATCGTCTCATGCGCCAGAGTTTACACCTCTATCCATACAAAATTCAAACGTGGCAACCCCTCAGCGCCGCTACCATTGCTGCACGAGAGACATTCGCTAACGATATAGTGCACAGGATTGATGACGGCGATATGCATGTGGGCAGCATTTGGTTTACTGACGAACCTTATTTTTACCTGGACGGCTTCGTCAATAAACAGAACTGGCGCATATGGGGAACCGAAAAGCCCCATGTTGCAGTCCCATCGTCCCTGCATCCTCAAAAAGTACTGGTCTGGGCCGCCATTTCTTCCAAAGGAATCGTTGGCCCATTTTTCAGATCCGAAACGATTACTGCATCACGCTATCTGGACATTCTTCGTGAATTTGTGGCGGTACAAACTGCCTTAGACGACACTGCGAACACCTCGTGGTTTATGCAAGATGGTGCACGGCCACATCGCACGGCCGACGTCTTTAATTTCCTGAATGAATATTTCGATGATCGTGTGATTGCTTTGGGCTATCCGAAACATACAGGAGGCGGCGTGGATTGGCCTCCCTATTCGCCAGACATGAACCCCTGTGACTTCTTTCTGTGGGGACACTTGAAAGACCAGGTGTACCGCCAGAATCCAGAAACAATTGAACAGCTGAAGCAGTACATCTCATCTGCATGTGAAGCCATTCCGCCAGACACGTTGTCAAAGGTTTCGGGTAATTTCATTCAGAGACTACGCCATATTATTCTACGCATGGTGGATATGTGGAAAATATCGTACTATAGAGTTTCCCAGACCGCAGCGCCATCTGTTGTTGAAAATTGTAACTACTGTAATTTCGAAAGTTTGTCTGCCTGAAAATGTACTGTTGTCCCAAGCATATTGCAACAAACGGTGTATTTCTATCGCTGCTCGTTTAGTTTTTATTGCCGTTTCAAATATACCGGTCATTTTTGAAACACCCTGTATATAGGGTGTTACAAAAAAGTACGGCCAAACTTTCAGGAAACATTCCTCACACACTAATAAAGAAAAGATGTTATGTGGACGTGTGTCCGGAAACGCTTAATTTCCATGTTAGAGCTCATTTTAGTTTCGTCCAACTACGCTCAATGGAGCACGTTATTATGATTTCATACGGGATACTCTACCTGTGCTACTAGAACATGTGCCTTTACAAGTACGACACAACATGTGGTTCATGCGCGATGGAGCTCCCGCACATTTCAGTCGAAGTGTTCGTACGCTTCTCAACAACAGATTCGGTGGCCGATGGATTGGTAGAGGCGGACCAATTCCATGGCCTCCACGTTCTCCTGACCTCAACCCTTTTGACTTTCATTTATGGGGGCGTTTGAAAGCTCTTGTCAACGCAACCCCGGAACCCAATGTAGAGACTCTTCGTGCTCGTATTGTGGACAGCTGTGGTACAATACGCCATTCTCCAGGGCTGCATCAGCGCATCAGGGATTCCATGCGACGGAGGGTGGATGCATGTATCCTCGCTAAGGGAGGACATTTTGAACATTTGCTCTAACAAAGTGTTTGAAGTCACGGTGGTACGTTCTGTTGCTGTGTGTTTTCATTCCATGATTAATGAGATTTGAAGAGAAGTAATAAAATGAGCTCTAACATGGAAAGTAAGCGTTTCCGGACACATGTCCACATAACATATTTTCTTTATTTGTGTGTGAGGAATGTTTCCTGAAAGTTTGGCCGTACCTTTTTGTAACAACCTATATACGAGGGCCGTTCAGAAAGTAACCTCCGGTTGATTTAAAAAAATACACCAAGTTAAATAAAAATATTTTAATATATACATCTTACAACTACATCTTTGCACTATTTTTCTACATAGTCTCCATAGCGATTGAGGCACTTATCGTATCTCTTCACAAGCTTTGAAATTCCTTCTGCATAAAAATCACCCGCTTGTGCCTGGAGCCAGCCTGTGACCGCATCTTTGAGCTCTTCGTCGTCATCAAACCGCTGTGACCCGAGCCATTTCTTCAAATGCATGAAGAGGTGATAAACACTTGGCGCCAAGTCTGGGCTGTAAGGTGGATGGTTGATAACGTCCCACTTGAAGGACTCAAGAAGGGCCGTTGTTCTGCGAGCAGAGTGAGGACGGGCGTTATCGTGCAAAAAAACGATACCGGAAGTCAGCATACCACGGCGTTTGTTCTGTATACCCGTCGTAACTTTTTTATTGTTTCACAGTACACGTCTTGATTAATGGTCGTACCACGTTCCATGAATTCAACCAACAACACCCCTTTGGCATCCCAAAACACTGTTGCCATCAGTTTTCTGGCAGAAAAATCTTGCGAGGCTTTTCTTGGTTTGGTAGGCGAATTTGAATGTGCCCACATCTTTGATTGTTCTTTTGTCTCAGGGTTCACGTACTTAATCCAGGTTTCGTCACCGGTCACGATTCTGTTTAACAATGGTTCTCCTTCGTCCTCATAACGTGACAGAAAGTCTAATGCAGAGGCCATTCTTTGAGTTTTGTGGTGGTCGGTAAGAATTTTGGGCACCCATCGTGCACCGAACTTACGGTAACCCAATCTTGCTGTCACTATCTCGTACAAGAGAGTCTTAGAAATCTGTGGAAAACCAGTAGGCAACTCCGACATTGAGGAACGTCGATTTTCACGAACTTTTGCATCAACTGTCTGAATGAGTTCGTCAGTCACCAATGATGGTCTACCACTCCTCTCTTCATCATGAACGCTTTCTCGTCCACTTTTAAATAAACGTACCCATTCACGGACAACTCCTTCACTCATAACTCTTGGTCCGTACACGGCACAAAGCTCACGATGAATAGCTGCTGCAGAATATGCTTTGACTGTAAAAAACCTTATGACAGCACGCACTTCACATTTGGCGGGGTTTTCTATTGCAGCACACATTTCAAACTGCCACAAAAACTAAACTAGCGCAGGTACGACGTTCACTCGACCACGGCTTGATGCCGACTGACCTGTTGAGTGCGTGAACGCACAGATGGCGTCGCTAGTCCCCCCACAACCCGCACTGTGATCAATCGGAGGTTACTTTCTGAACCGCCCTCGTATATATATATATATATATATATATATATATATATATATATATATATATATATATATATTATGAATCACGATTTGAATCTGTTAACTCATACAATAACGTGTGTTTAACAAATTTTTGCCTATGAAATGTAAAGATCGCATAGGCTCACTGCAGGTAAAGTAGTGGGCTCCAGGTTATTAGTGAAATACCACGAAAATGCAATCACTTTTCCAAAACACTGGTGTAACCCACTGTATACTATATGCCACGTAGTGTGACCTGAACCAAACAGCATTAGTGGAGGGTATTGTGCATAAAGAAATAAGGTCAGGATAAATTTTCACAGAGTTGTTTAAGGCACTGAGGAAACAGCACTTGCAGACGCTAGACGATAGATGTCAACTTTCCCGTGAATGCCTAATTAGAACGTTTCATGAACTAACTTTGAGTTATTCCTAGGGATATACTGCAACCCCACTACGTATAGCCAACGGCCTTGCCGCAGTGGTAACATTGGTTCCCGTGATATCACCCAACTTAAGTGCTGTCGGGCTTGACTAGCAATTGGATGTGTGACCATCTGGTGCTGTTGGAAGGCGGGATGCACTCAGCCCTTTTCAGGCAGAGTGAGGAGCTGCTTGATTAAGAAGTTGTGGCTCCGGTCACGAAAACTGACAACGGCCGGCATTGCGATGTGTTAATGACATGCCCCCCATATCCACAGCCGGCCGCTGGTGGCCGAGCGGTTCTGGCGCTACAGTCTGGAACCGCGAGACCGCTACGGTCGCAGGTTCGAATCCTGCCTCGGGCATGGATGTTTGTGTTGTCCTTAGGTTAGTTAGGTTTAATTAGTTCTAAGTTCTAGGGGACTTACGACCTCAGCAGTTGAGTCCCATAGTGCGCAGAACCATTTTTGAACCATAACCACATCCAGTGACGCCTATGGACTGAGAATGACACGGCGGTCGTCGATACCGTTGGGACTTCAAGGCCTGCTCGGACGGAGAGAGTTCCTACGTATATCTCTCGGAATCATCGCAATGACAAGATTACGGTAATAATAGCACGCACAGAGGCGTTTAAGTAGTTATTACCTGCGAGAAAATGATTATACTGCAGCACAAAAAATGCGATGTTCCTGTTTATTTGAAAGACTAATATGCTACAAGGCTAATATACTCCCGTTCTCAAAGACTGACTGAAAAGTGGACCACCAGCTGCCTCATTCTATCACCATGAGCACATCTAAAAATTTTCCCAAAAAATTTGGCATGCAAACATACCCGTGCTCTTTTTAACTAAACTCTCACTCCCAAAGGATCCCCTAACTGTAACTCCCTCACACTCATTTGTCCATCGATGTAAGTCACTCACACCCATCCATTCCCACTTGCCCATTCTCACTCGCTCATGCAGCCCAACTCATTGTCTTTATCTCTTTGTGTCCCTCTGTCACTGTCTCCTGCGTCACAGCCGCATTCTACTTCATTGTGTCCGACTACTACTATCTCCTCTCACTGTCAGTGCCTCCTTCTTGCTCTCTCTCTCTGATTGCTGCTATCCCATTCATTACTGCATCTGCTGCTGTCACTACACTCTCTTCCTCGTTGCCAGTGTCACATACACTGTCTCTCATCATCACTGGATTCACCCTCTTCCACTTTCTCCTTCTCTTTATTCGTTCCCCACTGGTATTGTCACCTTTAATATTTTTCTAATACTGTTCCGTCACTGTCAACTGCACTGAATCGCCAAAGAAACTGGTACAGGTATCCGTATTCAAATACAGAAATACTTAAACAGATAGAATACGGAGCTGCGGCCCTTATAAGACAACAAGTGTGTGGCGCAGTTCAAATGGTTCAAATGGCTCTGAGCACTATGGGACTTAACAGCTGTGGTCATCAGTCCCCTAGAACTTAGAACTACTTAAACCTAACTAACCTAAGGACATCACACACATCCATGCCCGAGGCAGGATTCGAACCTGCGACCGTAGCAGTCGCACGGTTTCTGACTGCGCGCCTAGAACCGCGAGACCACCGCGGCCGGCTGTGGCACAGTTGTTAGATCGGTTACTGCTGCTACAATGGCAGGTTATCAAGATTTAAGTGAGTTTGAACGTGGTGTTATAGTCGGCGCACGAGCAATGGGACACAGCATCTCCGAGGTAGCGATGAAGTGGGGATTTTTCCGCACGACCATTTCACGAATGTATCGTAAATATCAGGAATCCGGTAAAACATCAAATCTCCGACCTCCCTGCGGTCGGAAAAAGATCCTGCAAGAACGCGACCTACGACGACTGAAGAGAATCGTTCAACTTGACAGGAGTGCAACCTTTCCCAAGATCTGTAGATTTCAATGCTGGGCCATCAACAAGTGTCAGCGTGCGAACCATTCAGCGAAGCATCGTCGATATGCGCTTTCGGAGGCAAAGGCCCATTCGTGTAGCCTTGATGACTGCACGACACAAAGCTTTACACCTCATCTGGGCTCTTCAACACCGACATTGCACTGTTGATGACTGAAAACGTGTTGCCTGGTCGGACGAGTCTCATTTCAAATTATATCGAGCGGATGGACGTGTACGGGTATGATATAACCTCATGAATCCATGGACCCTGCATGTCAGCAGGAGGCTGTTCAAGCTGGTGGAGGCTTTTTAATGATGTGGGTCGTATGCAGTTTGAGTGATTTGGGACCGCTGATACGTCTAGATACGACTCTGACAGGTGACACGTACGTGAGCATCCTGTCTGATCACCTGTCCATTTGCATTCAACGTACGTGGGCAATTCCAGCAGGACAATGCGACACCTCACACGTCCAAAATTGCCACAGTATGGCTCCGGGAACACTGGTCTGAGTTTAAATGCCTCCACTCGCCGCCAGACTACCCAGACATGAACATTATTGAGCATATCTGGGATGTCTTGCAACGTGTTGTTCAGAAAAGATCTCCACGCCCTCGTATTCTTACGGATTTATGGACACCCCTGCAGGATTCATGGCATAAATTCCCTCCATCACTACTTCAGACATTAGTGGAGTCCATGCCACGTCGTGTTGCGACACTTCAACGTGCTCGCAGTGGCCCCACACGTTACTAGACAGATGTTACAGTTTCTTGGGCTCTTCAATTTAACTTTGCTGTCTCTTGGCAGTCTGTGTAATGTTGCATATACTATTGATAGTCCGACTACTACGCAAATAGCTTCTGAAAGTCGGAACATAGTCTTCAGATTACTGTACTAAGTGTAGACACGGAATGCTACTGTCTAATTGCTGGTGCGGAACTGGTGTGCATGTCCATGGCACATCGTGTTTTGGTGCCTGTCAGTGCGAAGGATTTCCGAGTCCGCCGGTACTTGGCAGAAGGAAAGTAGTCTGTGGTGGACAGCATTCCCTACTGGCTGTCTACACTATTAGCGGACGTACACGGCATGCTGAAGGAAGGGGCGCAGAAGCAGCGATTGGTCCGTGTCTGTGAGCGCCATCTGCAGGCCACTGCTCGTACTTGAGATATGCCAGGCGTGTGGCTGAGCCTCTGTGGTGGCGACCTCTTGCAGTGTTTCTCGTGTAGCTCTTGCCCACTACACAAGAAGTTCTTTATACACAGCCAGAATAAAAAGTTATTACACCCTTTTACACGTTTCCAATGCACTCAAGATTTATTGTTGCAACAGTGCATGTGGAATACGTGAAATGATTACATTTACAGATCAATAAAACAAGCGGTTATGAGGTACCAGGTATCGACCCATGCTGACACGCTCATATTAGTTCGAGGTATAGACTCCACGGGAGACAACGCAGGCGCTGCCTCTGGTATTTACATCTACATCTACATCCATAGTCCGCAAGCCACCTGACGAAATTGGCGGAGGGTACTTTGAGCACCTCTATCGGTTCTCCCTTCTATTCGAGTCTCGTATTGTCGGTATGCCTCTGTGTGGGCTCTAATCTCTCTGATTTTATCCTCATGGTCTCTTCGCGAGATATACGTAGGACGGAGCAATATACTGCTCGACTCCTCGGTGAAGGTATTTTCTCGAAACTTCAACAAAAGCCCGTACCGAGTTACTGAGCGTCTCTCCTGCAGAGTCTTCCACTGGAGTTTATCTATCATCTCCATAACGCTTTCGCGATTACTAAATGCTCCTGTAACGAAGCGCGCTGCTCTCCGTTGGATCTTCTCTATCTGTTCTATCAACCCTATCTGGTACGGATCCCACACTGGCGAGCGGTATTCGAGCATTGGTGAACAAGTGTACTGTAACGTACTTCCTTTGTTTTCGGACTGCATTTCCTTAGGATTCTTCCAATGAATCTCAGTCTGGCATCTGCTTTACCGACGATTAATTTTATATGGTCATTCCATTTTAAATCACTCCGAATGGTTACTACCAGATAATTTACGGAATTAACTGCTTCCAGTTGCTGACGTGCTATATTATAGCTAAATGATAAACGATATTTCTATCTATGTATTCGCAGCACATTACACTTGTCTACATTCAGATTAAATTGCCATTCCCTGCACCATGCGTCAATTCGTTGCAGATCCTCCTGCATTTCAGTACAATTTTCCATTGTTACGACCTCTAGATATACTACATCATCCGCAATAAGCCTCAGTGAACTTCCGATGTTATCCACAAGGTTATTTATGTATATTGTGAATACCAACGGTTCTACGACACTCCCCTGCGGCACACCTGAAATCACTCTTACTTCAGAAGACTTCTCCCCATTGAGAATGACATGCTGCGTTCTGTTATATAGGAACTCTTCAATCGAATCACACAATTGGTCTGATAGTCCATATGCTCTTACTTTGTTCATTAAACGACTGTGGGGAACTGTAAGTCAAGAAACGCGGTATCTACCTCGGAACCCGTGTCTTATGCCCTCTGAGTCTCGTGGACGAATTGCGCGAGCTAGATTTCACACGATCGTCTTTTTCGAAACTCATGCTGATTGCTACAGAGCAAATTTCTAGTCTCCAGAAAAAAAAATGGTTCAAATTGCTCTGAGCACTATGGGACTTAACATCTGAGGTCATCAGTCCCCTAGAACTTAGAACTACTTAAACCTAACTAACCTAAGGACATCAGACACATCCATGCCAGAGGCAGGATTCGAACCTGCGACCGTAGCAGTCGCGCTGTTCCGGACTGCGCGCCTAGAACCGCTAGACCACCGTGGCCGGCAGTCTCCAGAAAAGTCATTATACTCGAACATAATACGTGTTCCAAAATTCTACAACTGATCGACGTTAGAGATAGAGGTCTATAGTTCTGCACAACTGTTCGACGTCCCTTCTTGGACCCGGGGATGACCTGTGCCCTTTTCCAATCCTTTGGAACGCTACGCTCTTCTAGAGACCTACGGTACACCGCTGCAAGAAGGGGGCAAGTACCTTCGCATACTGTGTGTAAAATCGAACTGGTATCCCGTTAGGTCCAGCGGCCTTTCCTTTTTTGACCGATTTTAATTCTCTTTCCATCCCTCTGTCATCTATTTCGTTATCTACCATTTTGTCATCGGTGGCACAATATAGAGAAGGAACTACAGTACAGTCTTCCACTGTGAAACAGCTTCGGAAAAAGACATTTAATATTTCCATCTTTAGTCTGTCATCCTCTGTTTCAGTACCATTTTGGTCACAGAGTGTCTGGACATTTTGTTTTGATCCACCTACCGCTTTGACATAAGGCCAAAATTTCTTAGGATTTTCTGCCAAGTCAGTACATAGAACTTTACTTTCGAATTCATTGAACGCCTCTCGCATAGCCCTCCTCACACTACATTTCGCTTCGTGTAATTTTTGTTTGTCTGTAAGGCTTTTTCTATGTTTATCAAATGGTTCGAATGGCTCTGAGCACTATAGGACTTAACATCTGAGGTCATCAGTCCCCTAGAACTTAGAACTACTTACACCTAACTAACCTAAGGACATCACACACATCCATGCGCGAGGCAGGATTCGAACCTGCGAGAGTAGCAGCAGCGCGGTTCTGGACTGACGCGCCTAGAACCGCTCGGCCACAGCGGCCGGCAGCTATGTTTAAGTTGCTGTGAAGTTCCCTTTCCTTCCGTAGCAGTTTTCTAACTCCGTTGTTGTATCACGGTGGCTCTTTTCCATCTCTTACGATCTTGCTTGGCACATACTCATCTAATGCATGTCCGCCCTCGGTGGCTGAGTGGTCAGCGTGACAGACTGTCAATCCTAAGGGCCCGGATTCGAGTCCCGGCTGGGTCGGAGATTTTCTCTGCTCAGGGACTGGGTGTTGTGTTGTCCTAATCATCATCATTTCATCCACATCGACGCGCAGGTCGCCGAAGTGGCGTCAAATCGAAAGACCTGCACCAGGCGAACGGTTTACCCGACGGGAGGCCCTAGCCACACGACATTTCATTTCATCTAACGCATATTGTACAATGGTTTTGAACTTTGTCCACTGATCCTCAACACTGTCTGTACTTGAGACAAAACTTTTGTGTTGAGCCGTCAGGTATCTGAAATCTGCTTTTTGTCACTTTTGCTAAACAGAAAAATCTTCCTACCTTTTTTAATATTTCTATTTAAAGGCTGAAATCATCGATGCCGTAACCGCTTTATGATCGCTGATTCCCTGTTCTGCGCTAACTGTTTCAAATAGTTGGGATCTCTTTGTCATCAGAAGGTCTAATATGTTATCGCCACGAGTCGGTTCTCTGTTTAACTGCTCAAGGTAGTTTTCAGATAATGCATCCAGACGATCGTACAGATTGCGAATACTGTCCTGGAATACGTCGTTCCACAACTTCTCGACCGGTTCACGTAGGTCAGTAAGAGTTGTTGGTTGATGAGTCGCACGGGTCACTTCTCGTCCCATCATATTCCACGCATTCTCCACTGGAGATAAGTCTGGAGATCGTGCTGACCAGAGAAGTTGCTGCACGTCTTGCGGAGCGTATTGAGTGTCACGGACAGTGTGTGGGTGAGCATTATGCTGTTGTAGCAACGCATCACCTTCCTGTTGCAAAGGAGTGCTAACTAACGAACAACATTGTGCTTGCACTGAGCACTGGTTAGCGTGCCCTCCAGAAACACTAAAGGTGAAAGAAATTTGGAGCTTATCGCAGACAGACGATAAGGCCTGGGGTAGCGCCAGTGTTTCTTGAACGAATACATTCTATGAGACAGCACCTGCCAGGTCTACGTCGTACAAGCGAGCGAACGTCTCTTGCTGCAGGCAGAAACTGTTGTCTTCAGTTGAAACTTCCCGGCTGAGAGGCCGTGGTCGATGTATAAAATTTTCACCTTACGGTTCGTCTCCATCTGCGAGAGACATCTTCTGAGGTCGTCCGGCTACTGCCACTGAGGCTCCAGGTACTCTCGCATTTATGGAGCGCATAGAGGGCACCACCATTAGTCACGTGATGCCGACGGTGTGCCTGTCTTTGGAAGGCGTCATCATTCTCGATTAAGAGTGATCGATTGCCATTCTGCTGGCGCAACGTCGACATCCATATTTTGTCCACGTGTTGTTGGCCGTTATTGAAGCTCATGCAGAGAACCAACCACGCATACTTACCAACCGTGCACAGGCAGGGTGACGACTCCAGCGAGCGACCAAATGGGTACAAAAATCTGTTTATTTATGTAACTTTGACTAATTGCTTGCAGATTACGTACATGATTACTTACTAATATTATAACTTTACAGTGTAAATTGCCCTGAAGATGACCCTATCGCGAGTTGAAACCGGTTGGCAGCATAATAAATAATACGATTGTGACTGTCATTTTGAATAATTGATTATAAGTAAACTAATCGCTGTTATCTCCACACAACTATGTTGTCTAAAAAAAAGTTTGTAGCATTTATTTTGGACACCAATGTATGGTCCAAGTTTCATCAAAAATGGTCCAAATGGCTCTGAGCACTATGGGACTTAACTTCTGAGGTCATCAGTCCCCTAGAACTTAGAACTACTTAAACCTAACTAACTTAATGACATCACACACATCCGTGCCCGAGGCAGGATTCGAACCTGCGACCGTAGCGGTCGCGCGGTTCCACACTGTAGCGCTTAGAGCCGCTCGGCCACTTTATTTTATTTTTTAAATGGAACTAAAAAAAAAGCTAAGTGCCACCGCCACTTTTCATCCTATAACATAAAAATCTGGTCCACTTCAGGCATTGGCTCCTGACTAAACCTACTCCAGAGAGCTACCTAAATACCAGGGGAAATATGGGAAATCAAGATTAGGGCTATCCTTACAAACAAAACAAAATCTTCCTTTTTCTGAATTTTATTTGTATTTTTATTGTTTTTATTGTTATATATTTTTTATTTATTTTTTGTTTAGTTTTGTTGTGTAATTGATCAGAGGCCTTCTGCGCCCCGCTGGTGATATGTTGAGTCACGTCTTCTCGAAATTGATGTGTTCCGTTCAATTGTTCAGAAATGTTCATTGGTTCAAACAGGAAACCTTCTTCTCTCTTGGCTTAACACATTCCAGCTGCGTGGCGGGTCGTGGAAAGCACTCCAAGGAAGTTCGAGAAAAATTGTCTGTATTTTGGGTGACGTACAACGACATAATGACGGTCATTGAGGTATGTCCAAAAATCGAGTACAGAGTCTACAGTTTGTCCAAATAGGTAGTGAATGGCATGTCCGCGAATCCAATTCACAGCATTGGTCTTTGTCCGAGGAAAATAATCACGTTCCGGAAATAATAATGAAAGGGGAGTAATCCGATCCGGAATGTCCCGCGTTAGAAAAGCCACAATACGACGAACCAAGTGCCAAACCTCCGCCGCCAGTCCGCAAACAAACCGATGTTCATCATTGTCTGGCACTCCACACGTGGAACATAGAGGTGATTGGGCGAGGTGGATACGATGAAGGCGAAATTGGTTGATTTCCTTACCATTGACAATTAGGTACCGCACAGACTGAACATTCGTGTCAAGGTAACAGGCGAACACTGCGCGCCATACATGACGCCAGTCAACCTGGGGGAACTTTTGTTCAATCGGGTTAGGTGGACGACCTAATTGGAGGACATCGTATACTGCCTTTGTCTTGAGTAAAAGCTGTCTTGGTAAGGTGAGGCGTAGATAACTGAGTTCAAGAAAGAAGTATCGTATATAATGGAACTGGGCCGGAACATCCGAGATCATCACTGGGGCTGACAGTGAGACCGGCGAGTATGCCGACAGGAGGAGACCAGTGAGGCTCGTTGGGCAACGTGTCCATACTGTCATCTGGGAGCTGACAAATAGGGCGCGAGCTCTATCCGGCACGTGAAACAGACCTATCCCACCTCGTTCACGGGGAAGAGTAAGGGTTGCATAGTTAACTTTGAACAACAGCCCAGAGCTGACGAAAGATGCCATCGCTGCCAACATGCGACGTGCCACAGTAAGTGGGAAAGGTAGAACTTGTGCTACATGGGGAACTCGGGATGCGATATATATATTTACATATCGAGCTCGTTGGAGAATATCTAGGGATCGAAGGCGGTGGCCCATAAGACCTGCTCTGATCATTAAAAGGAGGCGTCGGCAGTTGATGGTGGCTGAACGCCGGAGGTCAGATGAAAAATCTACTCCCAAACAGCGAATGGTATCAACGATGGTGAGAGGTGTAACGCACTCCACGGGAAGTCCCGTGCCAATGAACATAACCACTTCGGCTGGCGCAGGTTCACCCTCCCGAAACCGTTTATGCCACCCAGAAACTTGTGTTTTCCCCATGGCTTGCTCTTTGTAGGATTGCTGCAACATTTCCAAATGTTTGTGATGGAGTTTTGCCAATGAGAACGCAAAATCTAATTGACGCGCGCTGCTGCAACATGAAATCCATGTTGGGTACATAAACATTTATCCTGCTTGCCTCCAACTGTGTATTGCGAGTTGAAACCGGTTGGCAGCAAAATAAATAATGCGATTGTGACTGTAATTTTGAATAATTGATTATAAGTAAACTAATCGCTGTTATCTACACACAACTATGTTAAAGCATTAATTTTGGACACCAATGTATGGTCCAAGTTCCATCAAGTTATGCTACTTGGCAGAGACACGTCATGTGAAAGTCACTTAAGTTTTGCACACCAATGTAATTGCAGAATGACGAGGTGAATTCCGAGCCGGTACGTTTCCTGAAGTGCAAAAGGCAGGCTTCCACAACCGAGGTCTCCGACAAGTCGTTTATCATCTAGAAAAAATGTGACGCTTTGAAGGGTGAATATGTAGGAATAGATTAACACCGAGTTGCACTAGAGCAGGTTGATTTGTTGGCGGTGATAGTTATGACTGCCCTGGCAGAATCATAAGTGCAGGGCCGCCTAGCTGATAAGCATGCACCTGACCCTCTACCCCTGGTGCAACAACAGCTTTGTGGAGGCGTGCCAAGACGACGCAATTCCTCTGTGAATTACGTCAGCTGGAATGTGGAGTCGTCGCCCATTGAGGACCCGTCTCCAGCACTGCAAAACAGCTCGATTAGAAATAGTCGGTCAGTACAGTAAGCAGCGGTGTTATTTCTGGTTCGGGCAGGCCTCAAGCCGGCCGGTGAATTAAATGCGACCCAGCCAAGGCTGCGAGCCCGATAAATTGCGAAAGTGGCAACTCGTTTCTCATTCCAGACGGGCGGGCGAGACATTTACCTCCAGCGCGGGAAATATACCGCAGTTACTGGCCGCGTTCAGGCAATAAGGGAAAAGTCACAGGTATGGTGATCGGAGACCCTTCTCTGAGTTTTTCTATCTTAGTCCGTTACACAGGAATTTACATTATACTGGTATAGTCTGTAATCTGCTAAACGTGTTTACTGTATAAATCACAACATCCTTCAAAATATATTAAAATTTATTTGCACTACTGGCCATTAAAATTGCTACACCACGAAGATGACGTGCTACAGACGCGAAATTTAACCGATGCTGTGATATGCAAATGATTAGCTTTTCAGAGCATTCACACAAGGTTGGCGCCGGTGGCGACACCTACAACGTGCTGACATGAGGAAAGTTTCCAACCGATTTCTCATACACAAACAGCAGTTGACCGGCGTTGCCTGGTGAAACGTTGTTGTGATGCCTTGTCTAAGGAGGACAAATGCGTACCATCACGTTTCCGACTTTGATAAAGGTCGGATTGTAGCCTATCGCGATTGCGGTTTATCTGTATCGCGACATTGCTGCACGCGTTGGTCGAGATCCAATGACTGTTAGCAGAATATGGAATCGGTGGGTTCAGGAGGATAATACGGAACGTCGTGCAGGATCCCAACGGCCTCGTAATACTAGCAGTCGAGATGACAGGCATCTTATCCGCATGGCTGTAACGGATCGCGCAGCCACGTCTCGATCCCTGAGTCAACAGATGGGGACGTATTACAGACTCGAAATTTAACCAACAGGAAGAAGATGCTGTGATATGCAAATGATTAGCTTTTCAGAGCATTCACACAAGGTTGGCGCCGGTGGCGACACCTACAACGTGCTGACATGAGGAAAGTTTCCAACCGATTTCTCATACACAAACAGCAGTTGACCGGGGTTGCCTGGTGAAACGTTGTTGTGATGCGTCGGGTAAGGAGGAGAAATGCGTACCATCACGTTTCCGACTTTGATAAATGTCGGATTGTAGCCTATCGCGATTGCGATTTATCGTATCCCGACACTGCTGCTCGCGTTGGTCGAGATCCAATGACTGTTAGCAGAATATGGAATCGGTGGGTTTAGGAGGGTAATACGGAACGCTGTGTTGGATCCCATCGGCCTCGTATCACTAGCAGTAGAGATGACATGTATCTTTTCCGCATGGCTGTAACGGATCGTGCAGCCACGTCTCGATCCCTGAGTAAACAGATGGGGACGTTTGCAAGACAACCACCATCTGCACGAACAGTTCGACGACGTTTGCAGCAGCATGGACTACCAGTTCAGGGGCCGTGGCTGCGGTTACCCTTGACACTGCATCACAGACAGGAGCGCCTGCGATGGTGTGCTCAACGACGAACCTGGGTGCACGAACAGCAAAACGTCATTTTTTCGGATGAATCCAGGTTCTGTTTATAGCATCATGATGGTCGCATCCGTGTTTGGCGACATCGCGGTGAACGCACATCGGAAGCGTGTATTCGTCATCGCCATACTGGCGTATCATCCGGCGTGATGGTATGGTTACACGTTTCGGTCACCTCTTGTTCGCACTGACGGCACTTTGAACAGTGGACATTACATTTCGGATGTGTTACGACCCGTGGGTCTACGCTTCATTCGATCCCTGCGAAACCCTACATTTTAGCAGTATAATGCATGACCGCATGTTGCAGGTCCTACACGGGCCTTTCTGGATACAGAAATTGTTCGATGCTGCCCTGGCCAGCACATTCTCTAGATGTCTCACCAATTGAAAACGTCTGGTCAATGGTGGACGAGCAACTGGTTCGTCACAATACGCCAGTCACTACTCTTGATGAACTGTGGTATCGTGTTGAAGTTGCATGGACAGCTGTAGCTGTACACGCCGTTCAAGCTCTGTCTGACTCAATGCCCAGGCGTATGAAGGCCGTTTTTACGGCCAGAGGTTGTTGTTCTGGGTACTGATTTCTCAGGATCTATGCACCCAAACTGCGTGAAAATGTAGTCACATATCAGTTCTAGTATAATATATTTGTCCAATGAATACCCGTTTATCATCTGCATTTGTTCTTGGTGTAGCGATTTTAATGGCCAGTAGTGTAATTAATTATCCTAGTCCACCGAACACTACAATACAATTTATTAAAAACTACAGTCTAACACAAATTACAGAGAATTTCACATTTTGGGGCTCCAATGTCAGCAACCAACGTGACAGGGCTATTCGCTGCAAACAAGTCTTCCATGTCACAGGTCTCGCTCAGGTTACTGCAGAACAGGTTTTCAGAGTCCCACCACACCCACATTTGCAACATTCATCATCACTTCTTCAAATTAATCTTTCACCTTTCACCCCTGATCTCAACTTATTGAGGGTTTTACATGTACTGAATTGGAGGTGGCAGTTTGATGGTAGCTACGGTGGGATACAAAAGATAGCCAGAATTATTTACTTAGTGGAAAATACTGCTCACCTTTATTCAAATTCCATTACAGATCTGCAAAGCGATCTCCCTCGGACACAGTACGTTCAATCCAATGTTCAAAGTAATCTCTGAAGCCGGTTATTGATAGTCTGTTGAGTACACATGAAATTTTATTTTTTAGCTCTTGATCACCCTGAAAATAACGATCTGATACTCTTTTTTCACAGCAGGAAATATGTGGAAGCCACACGGGAAGCCCAGTGAATAAGGTGGATGTGATATCACCTCAGTGCCCAATTCATTGATGAGCCGATGTATTATCCTGTTGAAGGATCCATCCCTTTTGAGCAAGATGTGGTCTTTTTGTTGCAATTTTCTTCCTTAATGGCCGATTCAATACATTACACTACTAATTCGCAGTAACAGTAGGTTACTCATCCACCATGTGATCGTACACAGCCGGCAGGTGTGGCCGAGCGGTTCTAGGCCCTTCAGTCTGGAACCGCGCGAACCTGCTTCGGGCATGGATGTGTGTGATGTCCTTAGGTTAGTTATGTAAGTAGGCTGTTTAGGTTTTTATGTTGGTAACGTCACGTAGCGCTCTATATGAAAATCAGTGACTGTGCTGTGTGAAGTCTCTGGCTGGTTTGCATTGTTGGAATACTCGCTATTGTAGTGTTGGGCAGTTGTATGTGAATCAGCGCGTAGCGTTGCGCAGTTGGAGGCAGAGTTGCCACTTTAGCGACTTTGTCGCTAGAAATGGCGACTTTTGCCTTCATCTTAGCGACAAAAAGAACTTTTTAGCGACAAAAATTATTTAGCGACTTATTTGGCGACTTTTGGAGTACTGACGACTTTTGAAGTACAAATCAAAACTATTTTGGGCCAGTTATTTTCATTAACAAAACTAATATTTTAACTATAGAATGGGTACTACACTGACTTTGTTCTAGATTTACTAAGCTAAATTAAGTTCTTAGCAGATTATGTAGCATTGTCCAGCATTTAGTAAACCTGAATGTGGGAATCGCCTACAGAGTAAAAAATCTTGACTATAGAACAATTCATTATTCATTACCCACTAGCCTGTTATCGTCGATAGCGTATCGATCTATAATTCTTCAACTTTTGAACTCCCTTTATTTTTGGAATTGACAAAAAGCATACGTAATATTAAGTATAATAAAATACATTTCTCTCAAGCAGCCTCTAATTTTTCGAAATTTTAACTCGCAGTCAAATTATTACCACATGCACAGTGGTAACGCAAGAACAATTCGTTGGGGTTATCTTAGACATTATTACATTTAAACTATGAACAATAGGACTGATATCGAGTTACCGAGTGAGTAGATTGTTTCATGACCTCTAGTTCACCTGAGTTTTAATTTATTTTCAGTGGTTATAAATTGGTGAAACATAATGGATTTACCGCAAAAGAAGAAGCAGTACACTCAAAAATATCGGAATGCGTGGGAAGCAGAACCTGAATTCAATGGGTGGCTGAAGCCAGTCGTTGGAGACTTATCAAAGGCAAGATGTTAAGTGTGTGCAACAGAGTTTTATGCTAAATTGCGTTATATTAGAAAGCATTTGAAAACTAGTAAGCATAAAAATAACTTGATTAAAAAAAACACACAAACCACCTCACCTGTGAAAATTGTTCCGAAAACTACAGACAGAATAGCAAGCAGAGCGGAAGGCTCCCTTTCTTTATTTATTGCTGAACGTTGTTCTATTTTAGCTGTAGATCATTTAGGAATACTGTGCAAGAAGGTGTTTTCCGGTGGTGAGGGCGCTAAAAATATGCAGTTACATCGTACAAAGTGCACTAACATTATAACTGTTTTGGCTCCATATTTTACACAATCATTGGTTGAAGATATAGGTAACCAAAAATATAGTGTACTAATAGATGAATCCACAGATGCATCAATATCTAAAATGATAGGTATCGTTATACGGTACTATAGTGTGAACAACCAAACCATTAGTTCAGCATATCTCAAACTCGCTGCAGTAGAAACTGAAGATGCAAGAAATCTGGCTGCTGTTCTTGTGAATTCTTTGAAAGATCTCAAACTTCCAATCGCTAATATGGTAGGAATTGGCACAGATAATGCTTCTGCAATGGTTGGAATAAACAATGGGCTTTTCGAACAACTCAAGAGAGAATATGGTTTGAAGCATTTGGTACTGATCCGTTGCATTTGTCACTCTCTTCAGCTTGCAGTTTCGCACGCCTCAGTGAATACCATACCTAGAAACATAGAGTTTCTTGTACGGGAAACCTACAATTGGTTCTCCATTTCACCCAAAAGACAAGAGGAACATAAAAAGTTTTATGAGACAATAAATTGTGGAAAACAGCCACTAAAAATTTTGAAGGTCTGTGCAACACGTTGGCTTTCAATTGAACCAACAACACGAAGAATTCTGGAGCAGTGGGAAGAACTAAAGCTACATTTTTCACTTGCCATGGTACAAGACAATTGTTACACTGCCGATCTTTTCTACAAGATGTATTGTGACCACTCAAATCATCTTTACATGTTTAACGTTAACCATGTTTGAAAAGACGTGCAAATAGCAATAAAAGCTTTTGAAGGAGAAGACAATGACCTCACTAAATTACTAGATACACTTGTATTTCTCATGCAGTCAATCGGACAAAACATAGTTTTTCCAACTGTTGATTTGTTGACAACACCAGTTCCAACCGAACGTATGTACGCAAATCCGATCCTTGGCTTTATGTTTGAACAGCAATTGCCTGAGTCAAGTTTGTCTCAAGAAAATCAAGTTTATTTGAAGAAGAGATACATTCAGTTTAGTCTGAAACTCATAAAAGAAATTCAACAAAGACTGCCAAGTAACGTTACGATCTTGAAAGAAATGTCAATGCTGAATGTTGAAGAAATACTAAAAGTGAATAAAAATAATGCTGTAGTGGATGTAGCCAAAGAATTGGGTTTTAGTGGCGACTTCATAGACGGTATGCTGCAAGAATGGCATAATATCAACTTCATTAGGTGGAATAACACTACTAACACTGTTCGATTTTGGAGTGATGTTTTGCAGTATAAAAATGCCACAGGGGAGAATCCTTTTTCTTTGATTTCACAGCTGGCAATGACTGTTCTATGCCTACCGCATTCAAATGCAGAAGTGGAAAGAATATTCAGTTCTATGAACATTATAAAAACTAAACAACGTAACAGATTATCGTTAAAGACAATTAATGCTTTGATCATATTGAGAGACCAGCTGAAGAAACAAAATAAAGATTGTGCATCTTTTGACATACCGTCAGACGTATTGGAGCTAATTGGAACGAACGAAAGTTATTCTTTTGCGACAAAACCAGTCGAACTGCAACATCATCTTTTGAGCGACGTTCAACCCTCTACATCAACTACAGCTCTGCCAGAGCATGAAACAGAAGAGTTATTCGATCTTCTGAGTGACATACCAGTATGTATATATTTTGTAACCTAATTTGAGTTCTTGCTTTCTTTTGTTACAAATATAGTTGTATATTTCTAGTATATTTGACTGTTGTGATTGAAACAACAATTTATGTGTTGTGTCAATTATGATAACATGTTTAATTAAACGTTAGCGTATTTTAGACGTATGTTGTTTCAAGCGATGCGTCATTTAATTAAGACAATATATCAATTACGTATGAGACAATTTTTATTAATATTTTATTACCCCCCCCCCCCCCTACTGGCTTATTGCACCATTCACAGCACGAAATTTTCAGTACACCCCTAGTAAAATCAGTTTTAGCGACTTTCTAGCGACTTTTGATATTGAATCTAGCGACTCGGGTTTTTTGGAGTTGGCAACACTGGTTGGAGATGAGTCACCAGCAGTGGTGGATGTGGGAAGAGAGATGGCAGAATTTTGAGAGCGTACGATCTGGACGTGTGTCCATCAGAAAGAGTAAATTTGTAACATTGGCTATGATGAACTGATATATATATATATATATATATATATATATATATATATATATATGATGACTTTTTAACATTATTAAGGTAAATACATTGTTTGTTCTCTGTCAAAATCTTTCATTTGCTATCTATGCCTATCAGTAGTTAGTGCCTTCAGTGGTTAGAATCTTTTATTTAGCTGGCAGTATTGGCGCTCGCTGTATTTCAGTAGTTCGAGTAACGAAGATTTTTGTGAGGTAAGTGATTCATTAAAGGTACAGGTTATTGTTAGTCAGGGCCATTCTTTTGTAGGGATTATTGAAAGTCAGATTGCGTTGCGCTAAAAATATTGTGTGTCAGTTTATTGATGATCAGAATAAGTAAAGAGAGAAATGTCTGAGTACGTTCAGTTCTGCTCAGCTCTTAGAAAATCAAATAACGTAGGGGGTTTACCAGCACAGTAATTCATAAATTTTTCTAAGGGGAGGTTCAGTTATGTTTAAGTAGTTCTAAGTTCTAGCAGACTGATGACCTCAGATCTTAAGTCCCATAATGCTCAGAGCCATTTGAACCATTTTTGATCGTACACAATGCCTTGCTTATCGAAGAAGACAGGATGCATGACTTTTCCTGCACTTGGTTGAACTTTGGCCTTTCTGAGTCTTGAACTTGAAGGCTTTTTCCATTGGGCACTGTTCTGTTTTGTCTCTGGGTCAAAATGATGAAAGCGCGATTCGTCGCATGTGACGACTTTGTCCAAAACAGTCTGGTTCTCGCTGGAGTCTTCCCTTCTATTGTTGACACGTCATCACACGGTGAGCCTTTGTTGGTCACTGACCACACGAGACACACACTTTGCTGCAACTTTTTCGTGCCCTAGAATATTTCGAACAATATCGTTAGCTGATCCCTAGGATATATTCATGATCTCTTCAGTCTTTGCTAACGATAAACAACTTTCTTCCCGCAACATGACATCAATTGTGTTGACATCGCTTTCAGTCTCCTGGGGCGTGGAGCATACGCAGCTTCACCCTCTCGAAATCGTGTATGCCACTCAGAAACTTGTGTTTTCCCGATGGCTTGGTCTTTGTAGGATTGCTGCAACATTTCCAAATGTTTGTGATGGAGTTTTGTCAAGAAGAACGCAAAATCTAATTGACGCGCGCTGCTGCAACTTCAGATCCATGTTGGGTACAGTAAACACTTTCCCTGCTTGTCTCCAACTGTGTACCCCCAGGCGACTGATGCGTATGGTATTACGTCACTCAACGTCAGACCTCTCCGGCACTGCCAACACCAATTTCTGGTTATTTTTTGACACCCTCTCTTATAAATCTCAATCTATGTGCCCAACCCTACACGTAGGGTTGAAGTTGGAAGGAGCATTAGCCTACAAACAACAATGTATACGCACAAGGACACAAGATATTCATCAAGAACAATTTCTGCAAACTGACAAACACGACGCAGCGATTGCAGCCCAGCATCTTTCATACATGCTCGCTTGCTCTGTGTTTCTCTGTTGCGGAGTACCTGCACTGGTCTGGAACAGCTCTGCATAGGCTAACCTAGTTGATGTGTCTCTTCATGAAACATGCCACATAGTCACAGGGTCCCTAAGGCCAACCCCAGTCAAGAAGATATTTCCATTCACGGAAGTAGCACCTTCAGATGTAAGGAGATACGTTGCAGCAGAGAATGAAAAGAAGAAGCAAGAAACAGATCCAACGCATACACAGTTCGCAACTCACACGTGTCCATCATGACTGAAACCCGGAAGGAGTTTTCCACTGACAGCTAAAAAACTTTCAAGTTCAGCAGGACCCCGCCGAATTGCGGGGAGGGGGAGGGGGAAGAGAAGTCTCCTGGAGGATTACTGACATAAATTAAAATTTTATGGCGTAATGGTGTATTTCCTCGGGGAAGATCAGTTTGGATTCCGTAGAAATGGAACACGTGAGGCAATACTGACCCTACGACTTACCTTAGAAAATAGATTAAGGAAAGGCAAACCTACGTTTCTAGTATTTGTAGACTTAGAGAAAGCTTTTGACAATGTTGACTGGGATACTCTCTTTCAAATTCTGAAGGTGGCAGGGGTAAAATACAGACAGCGAAAGGCTATTTACAATTTGTACAGACACCAGGTGGCAGTTACAAAAGTCGAGGGGCATGAAAGGGAAGCAGTGGTTGGGAAGGCAGTGAGACAGGGTTGTAGCGTATACCCGATGTATATTGAGCAAGCAGTAAAGGAAACAAAAGAAAAATTCGGAGTAGGAATTAAAATCCATGGAGAAGAAATAAAAACTTTGAGATTCGTCGATGACATTGTAATTCTGTCAGAGACAGCAAAGGACTTGGAAGAGCAGTTGAACGGAACGGACAGTGTCTTCAAAGGAGGATATGGGATGAACATCAACAAAAGCAAAACGAGAATAAAGGAATGTAGTCGAATAAAATCGGGTGATGCTGCGGGAATTAGATTAGGAAATGTGACGCTGAAAGTAGTAAATGAATTTTGCTACTTGGGGAGCAAAATAACTGATGATGGTCGAAGTAGAGAAGATATAAAATGTAGACTGGCAATGGCAAGGAAAGCGTTTCTGAAGAAGAGAAATTTGTTAACATCGAGTATAGATTTAAGTGTCAGGAAGTCGTTTCTGAAAGTATTTGTATGGAGTGTAGCCATGTATGGAAGTGAAACATGGACGATAACTAGTTTGGACAAGTAGAGAATAGAAGCTTTCGAAATGTGGTGCTACAGAAGAATGCTGAAGATTAGATGGGTAGATCATATAACTAATGTGGAGGTATTGAATAGAATTGGGGAGAAGACTAGAAGAAGGGATCGGTTGGTAGAACATGTTCTGAGGCACCAAGGGATCACCAATTTACTATTGGAGGGCAGTGTGGAGGGTAAAAATCGTAGAGGGAGACCAACAGATGAATACACTAAGCAGATTCAGAAGGATGTAGGTTGCAGTAGGTACTGGGAGATGAAGAAGCTTGCACAGGATAGAGTAGCATGGAGAGCTGCATCAAACCAGTCTCTGGACTGAAGACCCCAACAACAACATAGCGTAAACAGGAAATGTAGAGAAGTTGTTAAAATCGTGTCTCGCTGATGGCAAACAAAGGGTGTCAACAGCAAAGAGGCCTGTGTTAAGGTACCAGGCGTCACCCAGCTGGAAACTTAATTACATCTGGCGTCCCACGAGGGTGCATGTAGCGCCCTTACGCTTTCGTCGTGTATTAATGATATTTCATAAGCGACGTTACTAGATTGCCAGTATTTATTTGCGGATGATATAAACATTACAGTGACCAGAGATTGGAGTATATCGTATAAAACGCAACGACACAGTGCTGTTTTTCAGTTTTGTATTTATTCCAAACGGTTTCTGTCTTAAACCATCGTCCAGGAAAAATATAAATAAGTCAGCTGTCACAATACCGTCCTTATGACGATAATAATTTTGTGTTGTGTTAAGTACGACATGTGAGAGCTTTTTTTTATTTCCATTTTTCCAGGATTTAATACTGCAACCGGTCAGAATTAATACGAGGGGCGTTCAATACGTAATGCAACAATTTTTTTTACAAGCTACTGAGCATGCTATTGCTGAGTCGGCCAACAGCATATGCTGAGGAAGTAAGAACTGGCCATTAAAATTGCTACACCAAGAAGAAATGCAGATGATAAACGTGTATTCATATTTGTCCAATGAATACTAGAACTGGCTGCAATTTGGGTGCATAGATCATGAGAAATCAGTACCCAGAACAACCACCTCTGTCCGTAATAACGGCCTTCATACATCTGGGCATTGAGTCAAACAGAGCTTGGATGGCTTGTACAGGTACAGCTGCCCATTAAGCTTTAACACGATACCACAGTTCATCAAGAGTAGTGACTGGCGTATTGTGACGAGCCAGTTGCTCGTCCACCATTGACCAGACGTTTTCAATTGGTGAGAGATCTGGAGAATGTGCTGGCCAGGGCAGCAATCGAACATTTTCCGTATCCAGAAAGGCCCGTACAGGACCTGCAACATGCGGTCATGCATTATCATGCTGAAATGTAGCGTTTCGCAGGGATTGAATTAATGGTAGAGCTACGGGTGGTAACACATCTGAAGTGTAACGTCCACTGTTCAACGTGCCGTCAATGCGAACAAGAGGTGACCGAGACGTGCAACCAATGGCACCCCATACCATCATGCCGGGTGATAAGTCAGCATGACGATGACGAAGACACGCTTCCAATGTGTGTTCACCACGATGTCACCAAACACGGATGCGATCATCATGATGCTATAAACAGAACCTGGATTCATCCGAAAAAATGAGCCGGCCGAAGTGGCCGTGCGGTTAAAGGCGCTGCAGTCTGGAACCGCAAGACCGCTACGGTCGCAGGTTCGAATCCTGCCTCGGGCATGGATGTTTGTGATGTCCTTAGGTTAGTTAGATTTAACTAGTTCTAAGTTCTAGGGGACTAATGACCTCAGCAGTTGAGTCCCATAGTGCTCAGAGCCATTTAAACCATTGAACCATCCGAAAAAATGACGTTTTGCCATTCGTGCACCCAGGTTCGTCGTTGAGTACACCATCGCAGACGCTCCTGTCTGTGATGCAGCGTCAAGGTAACACCAGCCATGGTCTCCGAGCTGATAGTCCATGCTGCTGCAAACGTCGTCGAACTGTTCGTGCAAATGGTTGTTGTCTTGTAAACGTCCCCATCTGTTGACTCAGGGATCGAGACGTGGCTGCACGATCCGTTACAGCCATGCGGATAAGACGCCTGTCATCTCGACTGCTAGTGATATAAGGCCGTTGGGATCTAGCACGGCGATCCGTATTACCCTCCTGAACCCACCGATTCCATATTCTGCTAACAGTCATTGGATCTCGACCAACGCGAGCAGCAATGTCGCGATACAATAAACTGCAGTCGCGATAGGCTACAATCCGACTTTTATGAAAGTCGGAAAAGTAAAGGTACGCATATCTCCTCCTTACACGATACATCACGACAACGTTTCACCAGGGAACGCCAGTTAACTGCTGTTTGTGTATGAGAAATTTGTTGGAAACTTTCCTCATGTCAGCACGTTGTAGGTATCGCCACCGGTGCCAACCTTGTGTGAATGCTCTGAAAAGCTAATCATTTGCATATCACAGCATCTTCTTCCTGTTGGTTAAATTTCGCGTCTGTAACACGTCATCTTCGTGGTGTAGCAATTTTAATGGCCAGTAATGTACTTAGGTTCGAGCAAGAAGGGTTTAGAAGGGGAAAATCAACCACAGATGAACTGCATATACAAGGGGCATTGAGTAAGTGATGCAACACTTTTTTTTTCTGGAAGCAGGTTGGTTTTATTGTGGGCTCCAGTACACCATGCCTAGGCCCCATTCTTTTTGGCTTCGAAACCCTATTTTTCAACATACTCTCTGTTCAACGCGACGGTCTTACGTCACTTTACTGAGAGGACCTGTATGCTCGCGCGGTATTTACTAGTTGACGACGGAGGCAAAGTCTTTGCTCCATCAATAACCTGCTCGTCATCCACATTTTGCTTCCCGCGGAGTGTGTCCTTCATTGAGCCAATTCAGAAGGTGCGCGGTCTTGGCTGTACGATAGATGTGGAAGAACAATCTAATTAAATTCTGTGAGCTCCTCTCGGGTTGCGCAGACTTATGTGAGGCCTTGCGTTGCCATGGAGCAGTTTGTTTGCATTTTTGTGGCAATGAACAAGCTGTAGTCGTGTCTTCAGTTTCGTGACGGTAGCACAATAGACTTCAGAGTTGATCGTTGCACCATAGGGAGAGCATCGTACAGTATATCGCCTTCAGACCTTCGACATTACCTTACCGGCTGAGGGTGCAGCTTTGAACTTTTTCTTCGGAGGCGAGATAGTGTGGCGCCAAGTCATAGATTGACGAAATAAATCTCGGGTGAACAGCCTGGTATGAGTGTGCATAGGACACAATACTTCGGCAATCGACCACGTTGGCATCATCAGGTGCGCTGATGTACTGACCGGCGGTGGACCGGCGCCAGGTATATATAGAACAATCCCCCTCCCGTTCCTCCCTTAGGCGCTTCCTATGAGTCGTTGCGGTCCAGGTACAGCGTCCGTTCTCCCGCCGTCTGGGCGCTGCGTCCTAGGTCTTCTCCATCAGGAGGGTCTGCCGGCATCGCTCTCGTTATTCTTCCCTCCTCCCCCGAAGTCGGTACACTCTGGGAAATTTCCTTTTTTTCTTAATCTGGGTGATCGCGGGTTCCCACGTCTTGCTAAGGATGTCACGATTTAGTTGTGGCTCCCTTACTCTGATCTCAATGGCTTCTTTGATGACACAGTCCCAATATTTGGAAGTCTGTGTCAGGACTTTGGTTTGGTCATTAATTTATTTTATTTAGCGTAATGCTCATAACATCACAGTAAAAATTACATAAACAACACGATAAAAAAAGAATCACCTATGTATAAACAGAGCAATAAATAACAGTTTGTATATAAGGACACCACCAATTGTAAATTTACACTCACAGAAGAGCAATCACAAACAAACGTCCAGCTTAGATAATATATAGTCGATTGCCTCTTGGGTCGCCATTAGGGAATCCTGTGGGTCACCCTCATATGCCCTTAGTGGGCATTCCTGCACGATGTGTTTGACCGACTGTCTCTCAGCGCCACAATCGCAAGCGGCCGAAGGAAGTTTACCCCATCTGTGTAAGGAGTCGCCGCATCTCCCACAGTTGGTTCTGATGCGATTAAGAGTTGACCAGACTTTGCGAGGGCAATCAAATCCTTTTGTTTTACTAAAGATGCATGGCATACTGCGGCAGTTTACTGCTGTTCTTCTCTCCCATTCCTCTTTCCATCGGTCATTTATTTTAAAGTTGGTTTGGTGCAGCGCCTGTGCGGTCTTTAGTGGAGGATGCCTAGACCGGAGTCGGTTTCCTTGGATGTCGTGAGTATCTTCATGGTTTTGTAATTGAGGGTTGGTCATGATTTTTTGAAATTCTCTAACCAGAGCGTGTTCTCGGCGCAGGTTAGGAGGGGCTATGTTACTGAGAACGGGCAGCCATACTGTAGGAGTTGGCCTGATTGTGCCTGATATAATACGCATTGTAGCATTAAGTTGGCTATCTACCATGTGTGTGTGTTTGCTGTTGAGCCTCACTGGGGCACAGTATTCTGCCACTGGATACACCAAGCCAAGTGCGAATGTTCTTAAGGTAGATGCTGTGGTGCCACAGAGCCTCTGCAATATGTTGTTGCGTGTTTTAAGTTTCGCTGCAGTTTTCGTCGGGTGTACTTTGGATGTTAGTGTCCTATCTAGGGTAACCCCAAGGTACTTTGGGTGTTTGTTGTGATTTAGTGTTTTCCCGTCTAGATATACATGTAGTTCTCTGTTGGTCATTTTGTTGTTCAAATGGAAGGCAGATACTTCCGTCTTTGTAGCACTGGGTTGTAGCCTCCATTTTCTAAAGTACTCGCTGAGAATCCCTAGGTCACTCGTAAGGGTAAGGATATCTTCGGAAGTTTGTATGTTTCTGTGGGCTGTTGCGAGAGCCCAGTCGTCAGCATAACCAAATTTGCACGATCTGGTTGCAAACATGTCAGCGATGTAAAGGCTGAAAAGAAGGGGCGCAAGGACAGAGCCTTGTGGGAGTCCATTATTGAGTTTCATCTGTTTGGTCATAATCCATGCTGTGGAGTTCTGACAGGCAATGCTCAGCGATTGCCGACTTACTGGGCTGTTGGAGTCTAGTGTGCCGTCGATGTTCTCGGCATCAGTCCTCAGTGGTACGAATGGTTTGACCTATGTAAACACTACCGCATTGGCAAGGTATCTGATAAACCCTTGATTTACGTAGACCAAAGCTGTCCTTGACACTACCAAGAAGGCTCTTGGTTTTGCTTGGAGGACGGAAGATGGTTTTCACTTGGTGTTAACGTAAAATGCGTCCAATTTTTCCGGATAAGGCCCCACAATAATAGCCAATGCCGCCTCCTCCTGAGATTCATCCTCAGTTTCCGCCGGTGCTGCAGGTGTGGGATGTAGAGCCTTCCGAATTTGCCCTTCCTTGTAACCGTTCCTCCGAAACACGGTCTTCAGATGGTCCAATTCTTGTTGGAGACTGTCCCTGTCGGAGATGGTGTGAGCTCTGTGTACAAGAGTTTTGAGCACGCTATTCTTTTGTGCCGGGCGGTGGCAGCTATCCGCATGTAGGTACAAATGGGTGTGCGTCTTCTTCCTATACACGCTGTGGCCCAAAGTGCCGTCAGCTCGTCTTCTAATCAAAACATCTTTCCTTAGCAAGGCGTGGGAACCCGCGATCACCCAGATTAAGAAGAAAAAGGATATTTCCAAGGGTGTACCGGCTTCGGGGGAGGAGGGGAGAATAACGAGAGCGGTGCCGGCAGACCCCCCTGAACGAGAAGACCTAGGACGCAGCGCCCAGACGGCGGGAGAACGGACGCTGTACATGGACCGCACCGACTCATAGGAAGCGCCTGTGGGTGGAGCGGGAGGGGGATTGTCCTATATATACAAGGCGCCGGCCAACCCCCGGTGTAACACAACCATAGGTGGAAGCACAAGCGGCCAAACACACTACTTGCTAGGGCATAGCCACCTGTGGTAAACCAACTTACGCAGACAAGCGAGAAACGTCGGCAAGCTCCTGCATATCAGCAACACTGACTGGCAACTACCAGCTGCTATTAGAGCCGACCAACAGGCCACAGCAGGGAAACCGACGAGCTCGCCCACTGACGCACAAACAATTCGCCAACATCACCCTACACTGTGCTTCCGATATATGACCTATCGGACACAAAAACGATAATAAACCTAACTGTTGCAGGTTGCTGACGCTGGCACACAACGCCAACCTCCGAGCAACACAACCGCACAACGTCAAAGCTATCGACATGCATGATGCCCACTACTAACAAAGCCTATCCTTGCACGACCTATCGCAGGCAGCAACACATCCGCTACTGCTCTTACCACCCGACCTAACTATCGCAGAGGTTTTTTTCCCTTGGCTCTTGCCTTGGCACTTTTTTTCCTCTGCCCTTCAAACCGCTACCCTTCGTTCGACTTCGACCCAATCTCTCTCCAGATGAGCGCGTATTAATGGTTAACCTTAACCAGACGTACGCAAACATCGCAGTACCCACATACTGCGATGCCTTACTTTAGTGAATATTAACCGCTATGCAGAGATGGCAGTTGGCCTACTGAGTTGGCCATCATGCTGGTGTAGACGTGGAGGAGCTCCACATCTTTTTTTCTTTTTTTTTTAATTAAAAAAAAAAAAAACGCCGGTCAGTACATCAGCGCACCTGATGATGGCAACGTGGTCGATTGCCGAAATATTGTGTCCTATGACCACTCATACCAGGCTGTTCACCCGAGATTTATTTCGTCATAAAATACGCCTGGAGAAATTGAAGAATCACAAATTCATAGATTGCCGTTTTATTTCCGCTACGAGGTAATGAACCCATGTTTCATCTACTGTGATGATGTTCGACAAAAGATTATCACGATCACCCTCGTAATGCGTAAAGCTGAAATTTTAAATTTAGCATTTGAGAAATCTTTCACGCAGGAGGATCGTACAAACATACCGCCGTTTGAGTCTCGTTCAGATTCCTGTATGGAGGACATAGTGATAGACATCCCTGGGGTTGTGAAGCAGCTGAATGTGAAATAAATAAATCGCCACGTCCTGATGGGATTCCAATTCGGTTTTACAGAGAGTACACTACTGCATTGGCTCCTTACTTAGCTTGTATTTATCGCGAATCTCTTGCCCAACGTAAAGTCCCGTGCGAATGGAAAAAAGCGCAAGTGACGCCTGTATATAAGAAGGGCAGAAGAACGGATCCTCAAAATTACAGACCAATATCCTTAACATCGGTTTGTTGCAGGATTCTCGAACATACTCCCAGTTCGAATATAATGAATTTCCTTCAGACAGAGAAGTTGCTGTCCATGCGTCAGCACGGCTTTAGAAAGCATCGCTCCTGCGAAACGCAACTCGCCCTTTTTTCACATGATATCTTGCGAACCATGAATAAAGGGTATCAGACGGATGCCATATTCCTTGACTTCCGGAAAGCGTTTGACTCGGTGCCCCACTAGGTACGAGTATATTGGATTGGTTCCCAAGTATGTGAGTGGCTCGAAGACTTCTTAAGTAATAGAACCCAGTACGTTGTCCTCGATGGTGAGTGTTCGTCGGAGGTGAGGGTATCATATGGAGTGCCCGAGGGAAGTGTGGGGGTCCGCTGTTGTTTTCTATCTACATAAATGATCTTTTGGATAGGGTGGATATCAATGTGCGGCTGTTTGCTGATGATGCTGTGGTGTACGGGAAGGTGTCGTCGTTGAGTGACTGTAGGAGGATACAAGATGACTTGGACAGGATTTGTGATTGGTGTAAAGAATGGCAGCTAACTCTAAATATAGATAAATGTAAATTAATGCAGATGAATAGGAAAAAGAATCCCATAATGTTTGAATACTCCATTAATAGTGTAGCACTTGACACAATCACGTTGATTAAATATTTGGGCGTAACATTGCCGAGCAATATGAAGTGGGACAAGCATGTAATGGCAGTTGTGGGGAAGGCGGATAGTCGTCTTCGGTTCATTGGTAGAATTTTGGGAAGATGTGGTTCATCTGTAAAGGAGACCGCTTATAAAACACCAATACGACCTATTCTTGAGTACTGCTCGAGCGTTTGGGATCGCTATCAGGTCGGATTCAGGGAGGACATAGAAGCAATTCAGAGGCGGGCTGCTAGATTTCTTACTGGTAGGTTTGATCATCACGTGAGTGTTACGGAAATGTTTCAGGAACTCGTGTGGGAATCTCTGGAAGAAAGGAGGCGTTCTTTTCGTGAATCGCTACTGATGAAATTTAGAGAACCAGCATTTGAGGCTGACTGCAGTACATTTTTACTGCCGCCAACTTATATTTCGCGGGAAGACCACAAAGATAAGAGAGATTAGGGCTCGTACAGAGGCATATAGGCAGTCACTTTTCCCTAGTTCTGTTTGGGAGTGGAACAGGGAGAGAAGATGCTAGTTGTGGTACGAGGTACCCTCGGCCACGCACCGTATGGTGGATTGCGGAGTATGTATGTAGATGTAGATGGGCGAGCAGTTCCGCTCGATGGACCTTCGTTGCTCTTTATGGTCTCCTATTATGCGGCGGGGAACCCAGCGGGTACACGCTTCTCAGTACCCCAACTGGTACGCGAATATCACCACTACCAACAGAGACGTCCAGTTGAGCAGCAAGGTGTTTGACTGTGATCAGTCGGTCACCTCTAATGAGAGTGTCCGCACGTCCCAACATTGCAGGAGTCAGAGCTGTGTGCGGCCCGTCGGCAAGCGGGAGATGGGACAGGGTTCTCGCGACCTTGTCGCGGTGATGAGAGGCGCCTCACCCTACAACTCACCGTTCTTTCGTTCGCTGTCACGTCTTATTAGACATTCTGCAAGCGCTCACGAATATCTGCGATGCTCTGGTTTTCCGCCAAAAGAAACTCAGTGACAGCTTTCTGGTTGGAACGCATCTCTGTTACAAACGCTATTTTGAAGGTTACGTATAGTGCCGGCACCTATCGGAACTTTATGAAGTTATAGGAGCGGAAACGAGAATATTGCACGATGTCCCACATCAAATTTCGCATTTCTTTCAACCGAAATTGACTGAGAAAAAAATTGTTGTGTTACTTATTGAACGCCCCATGTATTTTAATATTTTTGCCGTGCATGATTTCAGTGTTCCCGCATTTTCAAGTGTCTATCCATGAGAAGTGTTAAAATAAAAGAACTGGAAACAGATTAAACCAAACTTGATTGTCATTATCATGCTGAAGATTAGATGGGTAGATCATTTAACTAATGAGGAGGTATTGACTAGAATTGGGGAGAAGAGAAATTTGTGGCACAACTTGACTAGGGATCGGTTGGTAGGACATGTTCTGAGGCATCAAGGGATTACCAATTTAGTATTGGAGGGCAGAGTGGAGGGTAAATATCGTAGAGGGAGGCCAAGAGATGAATACACTAAGCAGATTCAGAAGGATGTAGGGTGCAGTAGGTACTGGGAGATGAAGAAGCTTGCACAGGACAGAGTGTCATGGAGAGCTGCATCAAACCAGTCTCTGGACTGAAGACCACAACAACAATAGCTTTGAATCTGAGGTCCTCTTAACTTCCGCCAATGGCTAGAAACCTCAGTCTAACAGCCTATCCTCGCAGCGCACAACCTCTCTCATGACTGTATTCTATTTCGTTAAGAATGATTTGATGATGTTCAGCATCTCCGAAATGCACGATTCATCCAGTCTTAGATATTCACAAAAATCATTGGCTCCTAGCTGCTTAAAGGGCTCTACATACGGAATAACCGACCGACGGATTGACCGACAAATTGGACAAATTTCAATCGACTGGCCGACAATCTTTTCTTGTCCGGATGTCGGGCGGATACGACAATCAGACAGCTGAATCCCCACCCCGTCACCCCAACACTTCACCCGATAAATTGTGCCGTCTGTAGCGCTGTCGTGCTAACCTGTCGACCAAAGTTCGTCTTTTGTCACTGCGCGCGGGGTTGAATGCTGTTCTAAAACACAGGCGGACGAAACTGTATGGGCAAATTTTCTGGAAAAATTTAAAGACTGCATTTGCTAGTGCGATACGTCGGGTGAAGAGTATTCCAATAAAGACGCAAGAAATGAAACTCTCTTCTTATAGAGGGACTTTTTTTAGTTTCTAACAGATGCTAAATGCTTCATTTCTTATGTATCTGATGTATTTCTTAGATGACGTGCATCACCATCTTGTGTAGTCTTTCTTCTTCGAATGTGAAATGAGTTTCTTAACCTTATAGGTCTTATTTTATGCTCACACACACACACACACACACACACACACACACACACACACACTGGTCATACCGGACTCGAGAGTCCATTACCGCAGCAACGTATTTTCGCCATCTGTCCCTGTCTTGGGCTATTTCCTTCCATTCACCTTCAATACCTAGGCTCCTCAAATCAGCCTTCACATTGTCCTCCCCTCTACGCCTCGGACTCCCCACAGGACGTTTTCCCTCTAAGTGCCCTACCAGTACTCTGCGCGCTGACCTGCCCTCATCCATTCGAGCCACGTGACCCGCCCATTTCCATTTCTTTTCCAAAATTTGAAGCAGGGTGAATATTTGGTCTATATTTGATCTGTTCCTCCGAAAGCCAGCTTGGTAATCCCCAACAATTTCATCAGAATATGGTGTAAGCCTGCTTAGCAGAATATTCGAGAAAATTTTGGAACATACTGGTAATTGCGATATCCCTCTATAATTACTACAATCCATTTTGTCGCCCTTCTTAAATGTTGGGATCAGAATCGACTCCTGCCACTCTTCGAGTATCATATCTGAGTTCCATTTGGTTATCACTTTGTGAACTAATTCCACCAATTTCTGTCCCCCATTTTTCACTAATTATGCAGTTATGCAATCTGATCCTGGTGCTTTATGGTTTTTCAATTTGTTGATTGCGTCTCTTACTTCCTTTTATGCCACATACATAAATTATTAATAATGCTAACATCAGTGGCGGATACATATTGGGGGGGGGGCGCCAGCGTTGCCACACGCCCCCCCCCCCCCACCCCCCCCACCCCCCCCGCAAGCTCTCACTCTATTCGCTCGTTTCTTTCGCCGACGCGACTGAATCGAGTTATCGAGTAGTTGCACTTTCCTATGTAGTACGCGCATCCGCGTCATCGTGTTTTATACGTTTATGTCTGGCACATAGATAGCTAACACGTACCTTCGAGAAAAGTCGCAGCCATTCTAGTGATCTCTATAAGTTATTCTGTCTGGAATTTGTTCGAGAAAAGTAGCGAATATTCTACTGTTTTCTTATACAGAGAACCTTCGATACATAGCGTTATAAATACGGACTATTTGTCGAATAGGAAGCTAGTTTACATTCAGAAGCAGAAATATTAAGACTGAAGAATGAATAAGTAAAAAGTCGTAGTTGTAGCAATTGTGAAGATTAGTCAACAGTGAGAGTAATCAGGCGATTGTGAAATATTAATAATAGTATTGTTGAAGAAGCGAAGGCAGTTATGGAAAAGTTAGACGTGGGGATGAGTGTTCCTCGTCTTACAGGCAGACAAAGAGACAGTAAAAACTGCGACCATAATGATGATGCTATGACATATTGGCAAAGAACTGTTTTTATTCCAACACTGGTCCATGTTACGACTGACATAAGAAAATGGTTCAAATGGCTCTGAGCACTATGGGACTCAACATCTGAGGTCATCAGTGTCCTAGAAGTTAGAACTACTTAAACCTAACTAACCTAAGTACATCACACACATCCATGCCCGAGACAGGATTCGAACTTGCGACCGTAGCAGTCGCGCGGTTCCGGACTGAGCGCCTAGAATCGCTCGGCCACCACGGACGGCATTTGCTTGCCTATCTGAATCTATTGCTACAATAGAAAGAAGTTTTTCAACATTGTGGCGAACAAAGACATGGTTGAGGTCGACAATGGAGGATCGACTTAATGGCTTAGCTTTGTTGAACATTCATCCTGACATTGATTGTCCTATTGTCGATGTAATTAACCAATTTCCAAGGAAGAATAGGCGCACAGAATTCATCATTTAAGGAAGGGAACCACAATAGTAACTTCATTGTATCATAAGATGGCATTGTCTTGTATACATGTATAATCAGTTTAAATAAAACTTTCTTAAACTTTGCATGTGACTTGATTATTTCTTATTACCGTAAAAGTAAAGGTAACTCTAGATATCTTTAGCGCGCCCTCCTTGAGATTTTTCTGTATCCGCCACTGGTTAACACGATCGTCTTTTATTCATTTTGCTACACCCTGACGTATTTCCTCAGTCTTCAATAAATCACCTTGCAAACCCCCTTTTTGTTTCTGGGTAAATCCGTCGGGATCTCATAGAGCATATACTCAATGAAGGTAAGATAAACAAATCATAATAACACGGTGGTGCTGTAATACCTGAGCCGGCCGGTGTGGCCGAGCGGTTTTAGGCGCTTCCGTCTGCAACCGCGCGGCCGCTACGGTTGCAGGTTCGAATCCTGCCTCGGGCATGGATGTGTGTGATGTCCTTAGGGTAGTTAGGTTTAAGTAGTTCTAAGTTCTAGGGGACTGATGACTTCAGATGTTAAGTCCCATAGTGCCCAGAGCCATTTTTTTGTAATAGCTGAGTGCAGTCAGTCGGGACGAGGGGTAGCCTGCTGTGGAATTGGTCGGTCGGTCGGTCGCCCAACAAACTGGTGCGTGTGTAGGGGCCTTAGTTAACCGGAAGCGGGTGAATTTCTTTTATTGCATTAAGCATTTTTTGCCCACTGTTTCCTCTAGGCTATTTTTTTTTTTGGCCTTGTTGCCTTAAAAACAACCAAGGCAAATCCCCCTTATTGCTCGCGTAAAACCAAGCGGGATCTCGTAGAACATAAAGCTCAATGAACAAATGACAATAGGGCGGCGCTGTAGCCGCTGAGTGCAGTCGGTCGTGAGTGTGTGGGCTGACACGAAACTGGTCTGTCGGCCGACCGATAAATTGGTGCCTTTAATTTGTTGTTAAACTCAGGAGAGGATGCTCCCCTTCTGCGCCGGCGACTGTTTTGATGACGTCAGCCAGACGTATCGCTCATCGAACGGCTTCTCACAGGCCAGCAGCCAGTAACGGACGTCCGAGATGCAGCTTCGTGCACACTGAAACAGGTATTTTCATAGGACAAATCAACAGGTTACTTACCATTCGTAATGAAGACGTTTTCCTTACAGAATTCAAGGGTGCTAAAATTACGAATTTTATAAAACAATCATATTCGCCTATCAGTGCTAAAATTATTGTCACTATTACAACTTCGGCGTAGGACTATTGTCAAATGCCCAGCTTTACTTTAGGGTGTATCAATCTAAAAATCAGCTGAAATGTGTAAGTTTTCTGTATGCTCAGGCTATTCACTGTGAGAATGCTTAGACATTAAATAACCGTGAGGCTACGTACTACTCATCGGCATTTTTACGACGTAGTAGTCTCGTGCTCATTTAATGACGACGCTTTCTTGCAGTGAACAGATTCAAAATACAGATAAGACTTGTCGGAAGATTTTTAGGTTTTGACATATCCTACAGTAAAGTTGTACTACTGGATAATGGAAATACGCCCAAAGCTCTTATAGTGCAGATTCTTTTAGTCAGAGGCGTGAATGCCCACCCCGGGGACTAGTGTAGCAGGGGATACAACCCGTCGGCTTTGGACAATGACGTCACAAGTCGCCAAACGAGAAGCGATTCTTCTTAGTGTTGTAGCTCCCTTCAGTAGCTGATAAGTGTTTTTGGCTTTAAAAAAAAAATCTCACGAGATAGAATAAACAGATCCACTTTATTAAGCAACCAGTAAAAAAACGAAACTGAAACATAACAGCAAAAGCGAAAATGGTAAACTGCTTTCTGGCGACTTGTGACGTCATTGATCCAAGCCGACGGGTTGTATCCCCTGCTGCACTAGACCCCCCACCCCGAATTCTTTGAGCTTCTGGAGAAATTTAAAAATTACTGATGTTCGTGGGACACGTCGTGCGAGTAATACAGGAATATTGATGCAAAAAGTGAACTACTTTCATTCATTTACCGAATCCATGATGGCTTCGAGTGGCGCATAGCGAGAATGAAAGTCTGTCGACTTTCTGTATTTCTGTTCCTTGCCAGATATCTTATCTAAAAACGTAAACACACTCAATAGAATATTCATAAAACATACGTGGTTCATTGTTATAACTGTTGAAGTCCAGTGTGAAGAACCAAGTGAGTTATGTAGTTATAACAGTTGATTTCTTATGTTTGTAGTGTTTATTAGATTTGTGCCACCATGTGTAGTCTGTTCATCGAACCTGTATAAATAAATGCGTAAATATTCGTTTGTTCAAAATCAATCTTCGAAAGCTCTTAACAGATTGCTTCGAAATTTTGACAATATAGAAGGGAAAGCATTGTTAGCAAAAGCCTCGAAATCTACCTTTCCGATTTCCTTCAAATATTTACGCGTTACTGTAATAAACTTGTAGACAGTTTCTCAACTTATACGAGTGTCGAGAAACCGTATTGTAGCTTAGCCTCTGTCAACACTGTGTTCTTTTTCCCTTAGGAATGGTTTGATGTTCAGAAGCTTTGAAATGCGTGTTTCATCCATTCATAGCTATTCAAAAAAATCGGCTCCAAACTGTTTAAGTAATAAAGCGTGGGTGAGTTTTTCTTCTATTAGTCATTTTTTTTGTTGCCCAAAGCCTTCAGTCTCTAAACTTTCTAATATATACACATACATACAATAGTGAAACGTTGTTAGCAAACAGGAAAATATTTGTCTTATTAGTTTATGATAAGAATATCACTACAGAATTCGAATTTGCAATAACAGTAAACTAAGCTTAAGGTCGGGGGGGGGGGGGGGGGGGGGGACAGAGGAATAGGACATAAAAAACTGAAAGGAGGAGTTAGGACGTATCTGCAGTTCCCGTACATATTAGAAACTATCTCTTTCCTTCCTTTTCCATTTAAACAGACTGAGCCACAGTAAAGTGTGGCTGGGTACAGCTCTTTTGAAATGAATTTCTTTAACTTAAAGGTCATCTTTTATGGTACAAACCTAAATTAATAACGTGTACATGAACTCTTTACTTTGATATATTTTCTCAGGCAACTATAAATCATCTTGAAGGCTTCAGGCATAAGTTTGGATAATAGTGGAGATAAGAGCACAGAATTTGAGGATCCCTTAATTTCTACCAGTGTCTAGAAAGCGTAATGTAGCTTAGCCTCTCTGAACACTGTTCTTTTTCCGTTAGGGAATGGTTTGATGTTCAGCAGCTCCGAGATGCGTGTTTCATCCATTCTTAGATATTCACAAAAATCGGCTCCAAGCTGTTTAAGTAATAGAGCGTGGGTGAGCTTCTTTCCTTCCATTAGCCGTTTTTTTCCCCCAAAGCCTTCTCTCCGCATTTTTCCCTTGTTACTTCTAAAACACCCAACGCAAACCCTGTTTTTGATTGCGTAAAACAGAGGGATCTCGTAGAACATAAACTCCATGAACTTGAGATAGATAAATCAACAGGGCGGCGCTGTAATCGCAGAGTGCAGTCATTCGGGATGTGTAGATTGACACGAAATTGGTCAATCGGTCGATTGATAAATTGATGCATGTCTAGGGACTTTAAGCCCAGAATGTACTTACTTGTTCTTTTGTTTAGATTTCTGCGTCCAATTAGGATTACCTTATAGACGAGATACTGTATTAAATATGTTACGTTAAGCATGTAAAATCTTCACGGGCGAAGACGCAAACCCCTAATTATGTTGGTTTCATTAGTTTCGTATTACACATTCAGTAAGCGGTAAACTACTTTCCTTTCATTATTTTTGGGCTGTAAGCGAAAAAAACGTTTAGAGGGGGGTTTCGATTGTTTGAAAAACATTGGAAATAGCTAAATGCTCTCCTTAAACACTGACTGATATAGTGTGGGTAATTTGCAATCGGTTTTAAGAAAACCTACTTCTTTAGCCATCTGAAGGATCATGGCGCCATATCTTGAACCGTGTCTTACAGTGATAAAAAAGTGAGGTACATTCAGTGGTGTATGTGGATATTGTCTGCAAACCTGCGGATAGAGTTGGTATTAAAAAAGTGATAAATTAATACGTCAAGCCTGATGCTTAATTTTTAATGCATGAACAGGGAAAATGTAGTAGCGATATACTGTACTCCTTTCACTATTTTGTGGAGGGGGCAAGGGTATCAGAGAAAAAGCTTCGAAAAGATCTGAAATTGTGTAAAGTGTTTTGAGAGACAAGTTGCATTCATACTGTGACGCATTTGGCCTACTGTTGTTCGCCTATATTGACGCATTTGAGATCACATGGAACTAAATTTTTAGTTTTGACAACATACGAAATAGTTTAGAAGCGAATAAGCATCATAACTGGAAGAAAGTTTTATTAATCTTGCAATGGCGGTCTCATTGTCAAGGCTTTTTGTCGCAGGGTGCAAAAAATAAAAAAAATAGTCATACGCACCCATGTCGTATATAACCTTAGAGCACTAATAAGAAAAATTTAAAAGCGACTACACGTTAAGTACCATCGACGGTAGGAAAGAGATCTAAAATAAAGGACTTATTCTTGGAGAAAGGTCAACAAAATACGCCGTAGAGATAGCGGAGGTCCCGCCCCAAAGATTAAATGTTCTTCGCCATGTTGCTACGACAGATGAAAAGTAAAACAGTGCGTCGTACCTAGCTAAAATGATTTCGCGACGAGAGGAGATCGGGCAAGCTGTTGGCTAACCTATAAAAAGATTTGTCCTGACTTGTTGGTACTGACTAACGCTGAAACTTTATAGTTATTGTTTTACATCGTAATTTATTCATGCTTAAAACATCTTTTGCTAATGTTTACATGGGCACTTCTTCGAACACAATATGACACTTGCTCCTAGTCTGACAATGAGTCCTATATTGCTACACAAAATCTAAGATCACACTCTGAAGCACAACACTAACTGATGCAATCTGACACTATTGGAGCCAAAAAACATGTGACGAATCCAGCTTCCAGTATCTTCTACAACAGGAAATAGTCCAAACTAGTATTAGCATGCCTTCTGTAATTGAAACTATTTATCCGTTTTAATTTATATATTTTTTCTGAAAATAATTAAGTGAAGGTTTACAGGTCTAATGACAAATAACAAAGGTTGCAGATTTTGACAACATGAAAAATAAAAGCTTCCCGTTATCTTATAAAATAAATTTCATTCGTGACAGAACAATTACTAAAATTATAAATGAAGATAGATATTTTGTTTGAAGATAATATTAAAAAATACTTTTTATTGTATCTGACGTAGACTACATTTCAGATCATATACCTGTACTTTCAAAATTGTAACTGCTAATTTACATGTAAGATAAATATGTGGTAATATATGGAATGACAAGTAGAAAAATTTGCTTCCGGAAAATTGTATTTGACTGTTGGGAAGCTTTATAAGCTTTCATAAGTAATAAATGTATTACATAACTCAATTCAAATCTGAACGAAATTTATATGGAATCAAACATTTCCCGTTGACATGTGAAAGATCCGAAAGGATTAGAGTTATACAATTCTCAAATACTCCAATACCAGCTGAATATATTCATCCCAAGGGATTTCTGCTTACGCATCGGCCCCCCACAACCCCTCCCCTCCTCCCGCCACTACCCCGCCTCCCCCCTCCCACCTCCCCCTACCCCGCCTCCCCCCTCCCCCCTCCCCCTACCCCGCCTCCCCCCTCCCCGCCCCCCCTCCCCCACCCCTCCACCCCCCACTCCCACATACCCTCCTCCCCCATCCCCCTGCCCCCTCCCCCTCCCCCCCTACCCCACCTCCCCCCTCCCCCCTCCCCCTTCCCACCTACCCCCCACTACCCCACCTCCCCTGCTCCCCCTCCACTACCCCACCTCCCCCTCCCCCTCGCCCCCCCCCCCCACTACCCCACCTCCGCCCCCCCTCCCCCACCTCCCCCTCCCCCCACTACCCCACATCCCCTGCCCACCACTACCCTGCCTCCCCACTACCCCGCCTTCCCCCCTCCCCCCACTACCCCGCCTTCCCCCTCCCCCCACTACCCTGACCCCCCACCCCCACTACCCCGCCTCCACCCCACTACACCTCCACCCCACTACCCTGCCTCCACCCCACTACCCTGCCTCCCTGGCCCCACTACCCTGCCTCCCCCCCACTACCCCGCCTCCCACCGCCCCCCCCGACGTCTCCCGCCCCCCAGTTCTGAAACAGAAACTCATCCATGGAATAGAAAGGTTGTCCAAAAGCAATGATTTTATGCTAGACTTAAAACTTGATCTGCTACCTGCGAGACACTTTGTGTTGGGCAAATAAACAAAGATTTTTGTTGCTGATTAATGTACTACTTTTTGAGCAACTGACAGCTTCAATAACGGGTAGGAGAGGTCATTTTTTCCTCTAGTGTTGTACATTATAACATCACTGTTTTTAGCGAATTGAGATGGATTATTTATAACGAATTTCATTCACAAATATATGTACTCTGATGGTGCAGTTAAAAAAAAACCCGTACTCCTTGAATACGTGCCTACTTGACGTCCTTGGTTGAACACCACTAATTATTCTCACTGCTCTCTTTTGTACAATCAATACTTTGTCTAAGTGGTAAGTTACCCCAGACAACTATTCCATAAGACATTATTGAGTGGAATTATGCAAAGTATGGTAGGAGGCTGAACTGTTTATTACCAAGACTAGTGATTATACGAAGAGCGAAAGAAGCTGAACTTAAATGTTTGAGAAGCTCAGTAATATGCTTCTTCCAGTTCAAGTTGTCATCAATGTCAACACCCAAAAATTTGGAGAAATCTACCCTGTTAACTGAGCCCTGTTCATACGCTACATCAATTGTTGATATGACTATTCGGTGTACAGAACTGGATGTAGTTAGTATTTTTCAGAATCAAGGGAAAGTCCATTTTCTGAGAACCACTTAATAATTCTTTGAAACACATCCTTAACAATATCTTCAGCTGATTTTTCTGGAATAGGATTTATAACACTCGTGTCATCTGCAAAAAGTACTAGTTCTGCTTGCTGAACGTTAAGTGAGAGGTCATTCACATGAATAAAGAACAGAAGAGGACCCAATCAGCAGTGCAAAGTGGGATGACATGTACATGCTGACATCAGGCAGTTTTAAAGCTCTGTAGTGTGACTCGCCTACAATCACATTGATCTCATAGAACGGCTTCCAACATCAGAGAACTACAGATACTTTTTCATTGCAGTGGACAGAAATAGTTGATGGCCCCAACACCACCACTCTCTATCAGTTCTTCATCTGAGGATGCGGTGAAGATCTCAGCGTCCCCTGCGGATCTGGATCTCACTGGTACCTCATCCACTATAGAAATGGCTACAAATACTCAGTCGGCAGAAGCGGGGTGTGGCCCTGTGCATAACCTGCCTCCTTGCGCGCTTCATGCCTTCCCAGCTTCATGATAACGTCATCCTCCAATGGAATGATGGCGGTTTTTCCCGCAACTGTTAAGCTTTACACCTGCTTTCTTCATTGCCCTCCAGAAAACCTGGTTCCCAGCAATGCGGACTGCTGCCCTCTGTGGTTATAAGGGCTATTACAGGAACCTTAGGAATTATTATAGTGTCAGGTGGAGTTTGCGTCTGTCCTGAACGCAGTAGGCAGTGAACCTGTGCCCCTTCAAACCCTTCTTGAAACAGTGGTTGTCAGGATAAGGACGAAGCAGGAAATAACTGTCTGCAAAGTATATCTTCCTCCAGATGGTGCAGTAACCCTTAACGCATCGGCTGCACTGTCTGATCAACTCCCTAAACCTTTCCTACTTTTGGGAGATTTTAACGCCCATAGCCCCTTGTGGGATGGTACTGTGCTTACTGGCAGCAGCAGAGATGTCCAAACTTTACTATCTCAGTTCGATTTCTGCCTCTTAAATACTGGGGCCGCCACATATTTCAGTGTGGCTCATGATAGTTCCTCGGCCATTGATTTATCAATTTGCAGCCCCCCCCCCCTCATATCCAGGAGAATGGGGTCCTGCAGGGCTCTGTATACAGTGTACCTCTACTTTTAGTGGCCATTAAGGGGCTCCGGAACGCCCTATACTTGCAATGTTAAAGTAACGCTTATAAATTACATCTTTCCTCACAAAGTATTTGAGGTAGGAAGTTGAACTTTTTACAGATTATTTATTGGAATATGGGCTACAACTTAACACAGGGATTTTACAAAATTTTAGTTCAGTTATTAAAGATGATTTTTTTTTTCAATTGTAATGAAAATTCACAACATTTTTTTGCAATTTTTTATTTATATATTCAAAAATATACAGTTTTTTGGAAAAAGGCTGTGTTAAATTATGCAGAAGGTACTGTTTAACATTTACTGAAAGTTTGAAACAAATATGTTTGGAAGATCCTTAGAAAACATGTAATTAGTATGAGAAAATAAAAGTTTTGGGAATCGAGCGACAAAGATTGGATTAACTTTTTAGTGCATTCCAGGTCCATAGGATGGATTATCTGCATCCTCTGCAAACTCCTCCTCCAGCGTCCTCTTGTTCCTCCTCCTTTTTACTCTTTCTTGTATTTCTAGACTCTTTACAGCCCTGTCTGCAACCCGAAGGCATTTCTTGTCTAAAGCAAGCATCGCTCGTTGTTGTGTTCGTAGATTTTGCTGCCATTTTCTTCAGTTGCAGTTACTGCAACACTGTTCCAAAAGGTGGTCATGTATGAACACTTATCACATTTCAGTTGTATTTCACTAGCAAGTCCTACGTGCTTTATTATGGAGAGTTCCAGACCAACTTCACTACATGAATACATCTTACACAGTTTGAAAAAATTCCTTTGAGAACCGACATATCAAATATTTAATTCACATCCGATTCGCCCATAAAACATTCATAGTTTTCACTCTTTGAACCAAGCTTCTTCTGTGAAGTATTTTCTTTCCCACTTTGACTGCTATGGGCAGGTGTACTCGAGAGGTTAGGTTCACTCACTTGGTTATCGTCTTTATTGTTTACAGCAATAACACATACCTTTGGCTTTCCAACATTTCTCCTTTTCTTAAAAGCCTTCAGAGGATTTCTAATTACTTTTACTCATTATTATACTTCAACGAAACAGAGACTCAAGAAACAGAATTAATTACGAATATTTTCGAGATAACGACAGAGTAAATAAACATGAAACAATCGACAATCACACCAGCGGTATATATTGAACCATCACAGGTTAGCCACAACACGTACTTTATCTCACATCACTAAAATGCACCTGATGAACACGGACGTTAATAATAACACCATTTGACAGCAGTTTAACAGCGACACAGTGGGTCACGCCCATGTAGAACACATTTCAAAAAACATTTAAAAATAGTTGTAGTCTTCGGAATTGAATAAATTATATATCTATTAAAAGGTAATAGTCTGCAGATTCAGAAAACGCAAAAAAGTAAAAATTGAACTTTTCATGATTTTGAGCCTTTCCGGAGCCCCTTAACGGTCTAGCAGCAGCTGTAGGGGCATCCGTCTCCCCCTCTCTGTATGCAAACGACTTCTGCATTTCGTACTGCTCCACCAGTACTGGTGTTGCTGACGGGCGCCTACAGGGAGCCATCCACAAGGCGCAGTCATGGGCTCAAGTCCATGGTGTCCAGTTTTCGCCTGCAAGGTCGTCTGTTATTCACTTCTGTCGACGTCGAACCGTTCATCCGTTACCAGAACACAACTGACGATCCCCTCACTGTAGTGGAGACATATCTGTTTTTAGGACTGGTTTTCGACGCCCAATTGACTTGGCTTGCTCACCTTCGTCAGCTTAAGCGGAAGTGCTGGCAGCACCTCAATGCCCTCCACTGCCTGAGCAACACAAACGCTGCTGCAGCTCCACAGAGCCTTTGTTCAATCCCGTCTTGACTATGGGAGTCTGGTTTATTGTTCAGCGGCGCCCTCGGCGTTGCGTTTACGCGACACAGTGCACTATTGTGGCGTTAGACTAGGGATGGGAGCTTTTAGGACGAGTCCAGTGACCAGCGTCGTTGCACAGGCTGGAACTGGAATTACTCCACTGCAGGTCAGGCGTGCACAACTGCTGGCCAGTTACATTACACACATTGCACAGGTCAGGGCTTCCAATTGCAGGTCGCGTCCAATCCCTTCTATTTGAACTGGAGTTCGCTGGACTTTTCACATGGCCCAAAGGACTCAGTTCACCCCACGGCTCTCCGCTGTCACTTCATATCGATTCTTGACATGTACCTAAGCCATGAAGTGTTTTACATCAACAGCTCGATCACTGATGGTCATGTCGGCTTCGCGTATGTCCATTGACGACATATCAAACAGCATTTCTTCCCTGATGGCTGCAGTGTTTTCACTACAGAGCTGGTGACCATATCTCATGCTCTTGAGCACATCAACCGAGCGAGGTGGCGCAGTGGTTAGCACACTGGACTCGCATTCGGGAGGACGACGGTTCAATCCCGTCTCCGGCCATCCTGATTTAGGTTTTCCGTGATTTCCCTAAATCGTTTCAGGCAAATGCCGGGATGGTTCCTTTGAAAGGGCACGGCCGATTTCCTTCCCAATCCTTACCTAACCCAAGCTTGCGCTCCATCTCTAATGACCTCGTTGTCGACGGGACGTTAAACACTAACCACCACCACTTGAGCACATCCGCTCATGCCCTGGTGACTCATTTCTACTGTGTACTGACTACTTGAGCAACCTACAAGCTATAGACCCATGATACCCTCGCCAGCTTTTGGTAGCGTCTATTCAGGAGTCCATCTATGCCCTGGAATGGTCTAGTATTTCAGTGGTGTTGTTGTGGATCCCAGGACACGTCGGAATCCCAGGCAACGAACTTGCTTACAGGCTGGCCAAACATGGTACATGGAAACCGCTTATGGAGATTGGCATTCCAACAACTGACCTCCATTCGTTTTTACATCACCAGCTTTTTCTGGTTTGGGAGACGGAATCACATAGTCGCAGTATGCACAACAAACTGCGTGCCATTAAGGAGACTACGAATGTGTGGCAGCCCTCCATGTGGGCCACTCTCAGGGATTCTGTGGTTCTCCGCTGGCTCTACATTGGCCACACTTCGGTGACCCACCGCTACCTCCTGCGCTGTGAAGACCCGCCTCAGTGTCAATGCGGTGTCCCACTTTGATTGCCTTGTGACGAAATCTTTGGTTACCAGTCTCAGACTGCTAATTTTATCTGACAACGCCTCATTGGCTGATTTAGTTTTATGTTTTATTCGTGAGGCTGGCTTCTCCTGTTTATTCTCATGGTCAGCCATCCATGGTAATCTGTTTTGTAGTTTTACTCTTCTACCTGTTTCTTGCGTTTCTGTGGTATTCTTCTCCCCTTATTTCCACGAAAGTGTTGTTCTCCTTCCATCTTTCTTGTGGTTTTTCCTTTCTCTCCATTTTGTGTTGTCTGTCTTGCTTGTTTTATTCTCACCCTTGTGGCATTGTTTTACTCAGATTAAGGGAGTGATGACCTAGCTGCTTGGACCCATCCCCCCCTTTTAAACCAACCAACCTCTGGCCTCCTAGCCACCCTGTCGCCGCCCCCCCCCACTGTCGCCGCCCCCCCCACTGTCGCCGCCCCCCCCACTGTCGCCGCCCCCCCCACTGTCGCCGCCCCCCCCCACTGTCGCCGCCCCCCCCACTGTCGCCGCCCCCCCCACTGTCGCCGCCCCCCCCACTGTCGCCGCCCCCCCCACTGTCGCCGCCCCCCCACTGTCGCCGCCCCCCCCACTGTCGCCGCCCCGCCACTGTCGCCGCCCCCCCCGCCGCCCCCCCCACTGTCGCCGCCCCCCCACTGTCGCCGCCCCCCCCCACTGTCGCCGCCCCCGCCCACTGTCGCCGCCCCCGCCCACTGTCGCCGCCCCCGCCCACTGTCGCCGCCCCCGCCCACTGTCGCCGCCCCCCGCCCACTGTCGCCGCCCCCCGCCCACTGTCGCCGCCCCCCGCCCACTGTCGCCGCCCCCCGCCCACTGTCGCCGCCCCCCGCCACTGTCGCCGCCCCCCGCCCACTGTCGCCGCCCCCCGCCCACTGTCGCCGCCCCCCGCCCCACTGTCGCCGCCCCCCACGCCCACTGTCGCCGCCCCCCGCCCACTGTCGCCGCCCCCCGCCCACTGTCGCCGCCCCCCCCGCCCACTGTCGCCGCCCCCCGCCCACTGTCGCCGCCCCCCGCCCACTGTCGCCGCCCCCCGCCCACTGTCGCCGCCCCCCCCCCACTGTCGCCGCCCCCCCCCCCACTGTCGCCGCCCCCCCCCCACTGTCGCCGCCCCCCCACTGTCGCCGCCCCCCCCTCCTCCCCCCCCCCCTCTCTCTCTCTCTCTCTCTACTGTCGCCGCCCCCCCTCCTCTCTCTCTCTCTCTCTCTCTCTCTCTCTCTCTCTCTCTCTCTCTCTACTGTCGCCGCCCCCCCTCCTCTCTCTCTCTCTCTCTCTCTCTCTCTCTCTCTCTCTCTCTCTCTCTACTGTCGCCGCCCCCCCTCCTCTCTCTCTCTCTCTCTCTCTCTCTCTCTCTCTCTCTCTACTGTCGCCGCCCCCCTCCTCTCTCTCTCTCTCTGTCTCTCTCTCTCTCTCTCTCTCTCTCTCTCTCTCTCTCTCTCTCTACTGTCGCCGCCCGCCACCTCTCGAGAATCAGAGCACTTAGCGACTCCAACATACACTATGTGATGAAAAATCTGTACACCTGGCTGAAAATGACTTAAAATTCCATGGGGTCCTCAGTCAGCATTGCTGTAATTCAATATGATGTTGGTCCACCGTTAGCCTTGATGAAACTTTCGCTCTCGCAGGCATAGGTTCAGTCAGGTGCTGGAAGGGGAATGGCAGCCCATTTTTCACGGAGTGCTGCACTGAGGAGAGGTATCGATGTTGGTCGGTGAGGTCTGGCACGCAGTCGGTGTTCCAAAACATCCCAAAGGTGTTCTTTAGGATTCAGGACAGGACTCTGGCATCGCCAGTCCATTACAGGGATCTTATTTTCGTGTAACCACCCCACGATAGGCCGTGCATTATGAACAGGTGCTTGATCGTGTTGAAAGATGCAGTGGCCATCCCCGAATTGTTCAACAGTGGGAAGCAAGGAGGTGCTTAAAACATCAATGTAGGCCTGTGCTGTGACAGTGCCACGCAAAGCAACAAGGGGTGCAAGCACCCTCCATGAAAAACACGACCACACTATGACACCACCGCCTCCGAATTTTACTGTTGGCACTGCACACGCTGGCAGATTACGTTCATTGGGCATTCGTCATACCCACACCCTGCCATCGGATCGCCACACTGACTGTGTACCGTGGTTCGTCACTCCACACAACGTTCCTTCCACTGTTCAATCGTCCGATGTTTACGCTCCTGTGAGCAGTCGCTCGACCATGAAATGAAAGTTTTCTCACCTCCCATCCCTGATGCAGTTTGGAATTCCTGTGTGATGGTCTGGATAGAGGTCTCCCTATTACACATTACGACCCTCCTCAACTGTCGACGGTTTCTGTCAGTCAACAGACGAGGTCGGCCTGTACGCTTTTGTGCTGTTCGGTTTCCACTTCACTATCACGTCGGAAACAGTGGACCTATGGATGTTCAGGAGTGTGGAAATCTCGCGGACAGAGTTACACTCAATCACCTGACCACGTTGGAAGTCCGTAAGTTCCGCGGAGCGCCCCATTCTGCTTCTCACTATGACTACTGAAGTCGCTGATATGGAGTACCTGGCAGTAGGTGGTAGCACAATGCACCTAATATAAAAAACGTATGTGTTGGGGCTGTCCAGATACTTCTGATCACATAGTGTACTTCAAACATAATTTGAAACTTTTACTAACCTATATGTCGCTTACATGCTTAAACGGAAATATTTAAAACACTCTTTTAAATAGTAATCAGATGTTTAAAGCTGTTATATACACTGAAGTTAGTTTGTTTAAAGAATCGGGGGGTTTACTTGTCTGATTAAAAGCAGCTTGTGACGAACGGCTTCAAAAGCCCCGTGGAAATCTATAAAAATATGGGAATAGCTTAAGATCCGCTGTCCATAGCAGTCTTCAAAAGAGTGCATGGATTTTCATATGACTTGAAGTAAAGAAAAACCTGATATACTTGTTTTGTAAATAAAAAGCGCCTTCTCTTGCTCCACTCTATTTTAGAGTGCAGGAAGAAAAGCCTTTTTTTATTTACAAAAATTTCTGTGCTTGCTACGGAGGCTGTCCATGCAAACTCGCTAAAAGACAATGAGTTTCAAAATAATTTGAAATTAGCTGAATCACTTTGTGCTGTTGTTCTCCAGTTTCGTTGTCAGGGAACAGCAACTTTATTTAAATTCCTTAAAGCGTTTATTAACGGTTCTGTCAACAGTTGCAGTATCCATTAGGCGACTAGTTTCGAGCCCTTACAGGTTCATTTTCAAGCCTGGCCTACTGAGGCTGCACTGACAGTGGCTGATCTTAATAGCAAACGTTGAGTGGCAACATATGCTCTATAAATGTTCGCAGGATGAATGCCATGATCCATACATGCCAGATACCAGGTCAAGTGAGTTTGATGTACCGATCCCGTGTCCGTTCGAAACGAGACTATGGGTGTTTGGTTCACGCACCTGCCCGTGCGTCCGTCTGACTCCATCTCAATACAGTCCACCATCGTGGCATCCGTTTGGCCGCTGGCGCCCCTTACGTTATCCCGGTTGACTCTTAACGCGGAAGTTGCCGAACTACCGCCGTCTACATCTACATGACTACTCTGCAATTCACATTTAAGTGCTTGGCAGAGGGTTCATCGAACCACAATGATACTATCTCTCTTCCCAACTCGCTTTATTTGTTCATGAGACCCAGAAAATATTAGATACAGGCTCCCAGGTAGATGCTATTTTCCTTGACTTCCGCAAGGCGTTCGATACAGTTCCGCACTGTCGCCTGATAAACAAAATAAGAGCCTACGGAACATCAGACCAGCTGTGTGGCTGGATTGAAGAGTTTTTAGCAAACAGAACACAGCATGTTGTTCTCAATGGAGAGACGTCTACAGACGTTAAAGTAATCTCTGGCGTGCCACAGGCGAGTGTTAGGGGACCATTGCTTTTCACAATATATAAAATGACCTAGTAGATAGTGTCGGCAGTTCCATGCGGCTTTTCGCGGATGATGCTGTAGTACACAGAGAAGTTGCAGCATTAGAAAATTGCAGCGAAATGCAGGAAGATCTGCAGCGGATAGGCACTTGGTGCAGGGAGTGGCAACTGACCCTTAACATAGACAAATGTAATGTATTGCGAATACATAGAAACAAGGATCCTATATTGTATGATTATACGATAGCGGAACAAACACTGGTAGCAGTTACTTCTGTAAAATATCTGGGAGTATGCGTGCGGAACGATTTGAAAAGGAATGATCATATAAAATTAATTGTTGGTAAGGCGGGTACCAGTTTGAGATTCATTGGGAGAGTCCTTAGAAAATTTAGTCCATCAACAAAGGAGGTGGCTTACAAAACACTCGTTCGACCTATACTTGAGTATTGATCATCAGTGTGGGATCCGTATCAGGTCGCGCTGATGGAGGAGATCGAGAAGATCCAAAGAAGAGCGACGCGTTTCGTTACAGGGTTATTTGGTAAGCGTGATAGCGTTACGGAGATGTTTAGCATACGCAAGTGGCAGACTCTGCAAGAGAGGCGCTCTGCATCGCGGTGTAGCTTGCTGTCCAGGTTTCGAGAGGGTGCGTTTCTGGATGAGGTATCGAATATATTGCTTCCCCCTACTTATACCTCCCGAGGAGATCACGAATGTAAAATTAGAGAGATTCGAGCGCGCACGGAGGCTTTCAGACAGTCGTTCTACCCGCGAACTATACGCGACTGGAACGGAAAAGGGAGGTAATCACGGTGGCACGTAAAGTGCCCTCCGCCACACACCGTTGGGTGGCTTGCGGAGTATAAATGTAGATGTAGATTCCACTCCCGAACAGCGCGCGGGAAAAACGAACACCTAAACCTTTCTGTTCGAGCTCTGATTTCTCTTATTTTATTTTGATGATCGTTCCTACCGATGTAGGTTGGGCTCAACAAAATATTTTCGCATTCGGAGGAGAAAGTTGGTGACTGAAATTTCGTAAATAGATTTCGCCGCGACGAAAAACGTCTTTGCTTTAATGACTTCCATCCCAACTCGCGTATCATATCTGCCACACTCTCTCCCCTATTACGTGATAATACAAAACGAGCTGCCCTTTTTTGCACCCTTTCGATGTCCTCCGTCAATGCCACCTGGTAAGGAGCCCACACCGCGCAGCAATATTCTAACAGAGGACGAACGAGTGTAGTGTAAGCTGTCTCTTTAGTGGACTTGTTGCATCTTCTAAGTGTCCTGCCAATGAAACGCAACCTTTGGCTCGCCTTCCCCACAATATTATCTATGTGGTCTTTCCAACTGAAGTTGTTCGTAATTTTAACTCCCAGGTACTTAGTTGAATTGACCGCCTTGAGAATTGTACTATTTATCGAATAATCGAATTTCAACGGATTTCTTTTGGAACTCATGTGGATCAGCTCACACTTTTCGTTATTTAGCGTCAACTGCCACCTGCCACACCATACAGCAATCTTTTCTAACTCGCTTTGTAACTGATACTGGTCTTCGGATGACCTTACTAGATGGTAAATTACAGCATCATCTGCGAACAACGTAAGAGAACTGCTCAGATTGTCACCCAGGTCATTTATATAGAACAGCAGATACGCGTGCCGTTTGTCCGCAATGCCTGGCCACTCATCCCATGCCTCCTTCTTCGACGTGAAACTGATGCATAAGGAATAACGGCTTAGTTATGCGATTGGATTCGTGATATCCTATCAGACAGGTCACAGTTCGTAGTAACTGACGGAAAGTCATCGAGTAAAACTGAAGTGATTTCTGGTGTTCCCCAAGGTAGTTTTTTAGGCCCTTTCTGTTCCTTATCTATATAAACCATTTAGTAGATAATCTCAGCAGCCGTCTTGGGTTCTTTGCAGATGATGCTGTCGTTTATCGTCTAGTAAAGTCATCAGAAGATAAAAACAAATTGCAAAACGCTTTAGAAAAGATGTGTGGTGCAAAAATTGACAATTGACCCTAAATAACGAAAAGTGCGAAGCAATCCACATGAGTGCTAAAAGGAATCAGTTAAACTTCGGTTAGACGATAAGTCAGCCAAATCTAAAGTATGTGAATTGAACTAAATACCTAGGAATTACAATTATGAACAATTTAAATTGGAAGAAACACACACAAAATGTTGTGGGGAAGGCTAACGAAAGACTGCGTTTTATTGGCGGGACACTTAGCAAATGTAGCACATCTACTAAGGAGAACGCGTTTTATTGGCAGGACACTTAGAAAATGTAACAGACCTACTAAGGAGACTGCCTACACTACGCTTGTCCGTCCTTTTTTAGAATACTGCTGCGCGATGTGGGATCCTTACAAGATAGGACTAACGGAATACATCGAAAAGTTCAAAGAACGGCAGCACGTTTTGTACTATCGCGAAACAGGTGAGAGTGTCATTGAAATGAAATGATACGGGGTTTGGGATGGACATCATTAAAACAAAGGCGTTTTTCGTTGCTGCGGAATCTTCTCACGAAATTTCAATCACCAGATTTCTCCTCCTAATCCGAAAATATTTTGTTGACTCCGACGTACATAGGGAGAAACGATCATCATAAAAAAATAATGGAAATCAGAGTTCGGACGGAAAGATATAGGTGTTAGTTTTTGCCGCGTGTTGTGTGGGATTGGAATAATTGAGAATTAGCGTGAAAGTGGTTCGATGAACACTCTGCCAGGCACTTAAAAGTGATTTCCAGAGTATCCATGCATATGTAGATTCCTTTGACCGCCAGTAAGGGGCGCGTCTCTCCCACTTTCCTGATGAACGTGAACCCTTCACCACCTTGGCGTCGTGCGGCAACCCGTGTTCACCTCTGCCTCCATTCGCTTCCTAAGGATCCTACCCCAGCCTCGGTCTATCGCCTTCAGTTTCACGACCTTCGCACGGATCTTCGCGATAGTATCTTTGTGTACACTGATGGCTCCCGGACAGACCGTGGTGTTGGGTAAGCCTTTGTCATCGGCACCGACGTTTTTTGGTATCGGCTTCCTGAACACTACTCAGTGTTTGCAGCGAAGCTCTTCGCCCTGTATCAGGCATGCAGTTATCCGGCGACACAGGCTTTTCAGTTGTCATCTGCTCCCAATCCCTCAGTACCCTTCAGAGCCTACATCTACATTTATACTCCGCAAGCCACCCAACGGTGTGTGGCAGAGGGCACTTTACGTGCCACTGTCATTACCTCCATTTCCTGTTCCAGTCGCGTATAGTTCGCGGGAAGAACGACTGTCTGAAAGCCTCCGTGCGCGCTCGAATCTCTCTAATTTTACATTCGTGATCTCCTCGGGAGGTATAAGTAGGGGGAAGCAATATATTCAATACCTCATCCAGAAACGCACGCTCTCGAAACCCGGCCAGCAAGCTACACCGCGATGCAGAGCGCCTCTCTTGCAGAGTCTGCCACTTGAGTTTGTTAAACATCTCCGTAACGCTATCACGGTTACCAAATAACCCTGTGACGAAACGCGCCGCTCTTCTTTGGATCTTCTCTATCTCCAACGTCACCCGTATCTGGTACGGATCCCACACTGACGAGCAATACTCTAGTATAGGTGGAACGAGTGTTTTGTAAGCCACCTCCTTTGTTGATGGACTACATTTTGCAAGGACTCTCCCAATGAATCTCAACCTAGCACCCGCCTTACCAACAATTTTATACGATCATTCCACTTGAAATCATCCCGTACGCATACTCCCAGATATTTTACAGAAGTAACTGCTACCAGTGTTTGTTCCGCTATCATATAATCATACAATAAAGGATCCTTCTTTCTATGTATTCGCAATACATTACATTTGTCTATGTTAAGGGTCAGTTGCCACTCCCTGCACCAAGTGCCTATCCGCTGCAGATCTTCCTGCATTTCGCTACAATTTTCTAATGCTGCAACTTCTCTGTATACTACAGCATCATCCGCGAAAAGCCGCATGGAACTTCCGACACGATCTACTAGGTCATTTACATGTATTGTGAAAAGCAATGGTCCCATAACACTCCCCTGTGGTACGCCAGAGGTTACTTTGTCTGTAGACTTCTCTCCATTGAGAACAACATGCTGTTTTCTGTTTGCTAAAAACTCTTCAATCCAGCCACACAGCTGGTCTTATATTCCGTAGGCTCTTACTTTATCAGGCGACAGTGCGGAATTGTATCGAACGCCTTCCGGAAGTCAAGGAAAATAGCATCTACCTGGGAGCCTGTATCTAATATTTTCTGGGTCTCATGAACAAATAAAGCGAGTTGGGTCTCACACGATCGCTGTTTCCGGAATCCATGTTGATTCCTGCAGAGTAGATTCTTGGTTTCCATAAATGATACGCGAACAAAAAACATGTTCTAAAATTCTACAACTGATCGATGTCAAAGATATAGGCCTATAGTTTTGCGCATCTGCTCGACGACCCTTCTTGAAAACTGGAACTACCTGTGCTCTTTTCCAATCATTTGGAACCTTCCGTTCCTCTAGAGACCTGCGGTACACGGCTGTAAGATGGGGGCAAGTGTACTTCACACCGTCCATCCCTTGTGCCACGGCCCATCAGAACTTCCACTCGCTCACTGTTGACGGACCCACTGTGATGTTTGTGTGTGTTCCTGGTCACGCCGGTCTGACGGGAACCAAGGACGCTGACGCTGCTACCAAGGGCGGAGTCGTCCTACCTCGGCCCCCCAGTTCTTCCATTACCTCCGATGGTCTCTGCGTGCCGTTTGTCAGCAGCTGGTGTCACTTTGGCATCACCACTGGTCTTGCCTTAACGGGAACAAGCTCCGGGGAATTAAACCTCTCCAACGGTTTGGCCGACCTCCTTTTCGGTCCTCTCGCCGCGAGGAAATCATCTTAGCTAGGTTGCGTATCGTGCACTGTCGTTTTAACCATCGCCATTTAAGTGATGATCCTCCACCACTTTGTGCTCAGTGTCATCAACCATTGACGGTTCGTCATTTCCTGATGGGATGCCCTTTCTTTTAACCACTTACGTTCTAATGTATAGTTGCCGTTGAGTTGTCGGCCGTTCCAGCGAACGACACGCGACCTGTCGACCGCGTTTTACTCTTTATCCGCTGTAGCAATATGTCGAAGGACGTTTAAATGTTTTTTATTCCAGTCTTTGATCAAAAAATGAATTCTTTAGACGATGACCGGTTTCAGTCCGTAATGACTATCCTCAAATCTATAATATACAAATGTATACACCTAGTGAGGATCGTGTCTTTCAACACAGCAAAACGTATCACAATATATTATCATACAGCCAGGGAGATGTACAGAAAATACGGTAAAACACACCTTTTTTACACCATGTCCTAAAGTGATAAGGCCATAATGGCATCGTCAAAACATATGAATATGATCAGCATAGCATCGTGATATAGGTCTAAACTAAGGTATAGAATAGGCCGCGTAGTCCACACAGTCATTATTGCAACTCGCTACTGAAGTACAGTAGCTACCAGAAATCTGTTTGCCTACATCATCCCTAGATGTCGCTACTGTCGGATTACATGTAGTCATCATTTACGCAAAAAACATAAACTGATAACAACACATTATGTAAAAGCCGTCCAGAGTGGCCGTGCGGTTCTAGGCGCTTCAGTCTGGAACCGCGTGACCGCTACGGTCGCAGGTTCGAATCCTGCCTCGGGCATGGATGTGTGTGGTGTCCTTAACTTCTGAGGTCATCAGTCGCGTAGAACTTAGAACTAATTAAACCTAAGTTCTAGGCGACTGGTGACCTCAGAAGTTAAGTCGCATAGTGCTCAGAGCCATTTGAGCCACTATGTAAAATACATTTAGCAGACTTTTAGAATTGATAACTATCATAAGAACTAAATTTTGATACATGAAAAGATGAATACAGTCACCCATACAAAATTACTAAAAGATCATTCATCTGTCCTTTTTTCAGCTGTCATATAGACATTTTATCTTTCATATGCAATTTATAGGTTGCTGCAGGCAAGGTAATACTTATATTAATTGTTGACCGTACATTCACCATAAAAAGGATCGGTCCTATTCTATACATATATTTCCTTGTAGTAATTTTATGTGCGTAACTGTATTCGTCTTTTAATGTATCACAATTTAGTTTCTATGATAGTTCTTAATTTTAAACGTCTGCTACATGTATTTTACATAATGTGTTTTTATCAGATTATGTTTTTGGCGTAAACGATGACTACATCTAAGCCGACAGTAGCGACATCTAGGGATGACGTAGCAAACAGATTTCTGGTAGATACTGTACTTCTGTAGCCAATTGCAAGAATGACTGTGTGGACGATGCGGCCTATTCTACACCTTAGTTTAGACCTATATCACGATGCTATGCTGATTATATTTATATGTTTTGACGATGCCATTATGGCCTCATCACTTTAGGACATGGTGGAAAACAGGTACATTTTACCGTATTTTCTGTAAATCTCCCTGGTTGTATGATAGTATATTGTGATACATATTGCTGTATTATGTTGAAAGACACACTGCTCACTAGGTGTATATATTTGTATATTGTAGATTTGAGGATGATCATTACGGACTGAAACCGCTCATCGTCTACAGAATTCATATTGTGATCAAAGACTGGAATAAAAAACATTTGACACTGTTTGTATACGCGACCATGTCGCAGTTGGTGAAGGACATTTAATCTGTAGTTCAGGACCTCCGTTGTGCCTATGGCGTATTTCACGGCCCTTTCTCTAATAGCAAGAGTCCGCAGCTTGTGGTCTTGCGATCGCGTCCTCGCTTCCCGAGCACGGGGTCCCGTGTTCGATTCCCGGCGGGGTCAGGGATTTTCATCTGCCTCAGGATGACTGGGTGTTTATGTTGTCCTCATCATTTCATCATGAAAGTGGCAAGATTGGAGCAAAGGTTGGGGGTTTGTATGGGCGCTGATAACGACGTAGTTGAACGCCCCACAAAGCAAATATCATCGGCCAAGCAGGCCACCACTTCGCCACCCCTTCAGCCTGGTCTCGTGGAAAGAGACCTCCGGTCAGCCCTACATCGCAAGGTCCGCGATGTCTGGAGCTCTGAATGGTCTGTCTCGAACACGCCAAATAAGCTCCGCATGGTAAAGTCGTCCACGGCCGTATGGAACTCCTCCTTGAGGAGCACGCGTTGGGACTCAGTTGTTCTCTGCCGTCTCCGAATTGGACATACGCGGTTGACCCACAGCTATCTCCTTCGCCGTGAGAACCCGCCCAAGTGTCGCTGTGATGCAGGGCTGACAGTGGTCCATCTTCTGATGGACTGCCCCCCTTTTAGCCCCCTTGCGGCTGTCCTTTAATTTACCTGCTGCACTTCTTTTAATTCTAGGTGGCGATGCCTCTATAGCTGACTCAGTTTTAAGTTTTATCCGTGCAGCTGGGTTTTATCACTCTAGTGTGGGCGCTCTCGCATGATTTCTCAGGCTACACCCACCCCAGCGACTTTTGTGACGTGGATACCAAAATAGTATCTTTTATGGTAACAAGTTGGGTTGGTACCTCTATCAACGCTTTCCAGCTGGAGGTTCTTCGTTTGTAGTTGAGTGGTTGACCTTTTACCTGATCCATCAACCACTGTAGTCTGTTTTCCTCTAGTCTACTATTTGCTCTGCTCCTTTTAAGTGTCTTCCATTTTGTGTTATTGCGGTATTCATTTTAGCTCTGTACCCCTTGCTGTTCCCTCCCTCTGGGTGCAGAGGTTACGCTTTTACTGTATAGGCCTTTTACAAGTATGTCTGTTTGGCACAAGGGACTGATGACCTCGATGTTTAGCCCCCATCAAACCCCAAAACGAACCAACCAAGCAACCAATCATCATATTCATCATCATCGTAATCATCATCATCGTAATCATCATCATCGTAATCATCATCATCGTAATCATCATCATCGTAATCATCATCATCGTAATCATCATCATCGTAATCATCATCATCGTAATCATCATCATCGTAATCATCATCATCGTAATCATCATCATCGTAATCATCATCATCGTAATCATCATCATCGTAATCATCATCATCGTAATCATCATCATCGTAATCATCATCATCGTAATCATCATCATCGTAATCATCATCATCGTAATCATCATCATCGTAATCATCATCATCGTAATCATCATCATCGTAATCATCATCATCGTAATCATCATCATCGTAATCATCATCATCGTAATCATCATCATCGTAATCATCATCGAAGAGAAAGTCCGTTTTTAGCTGCCTTTCCTTCCATCGATTTAGTTTAACACTGGAATTACCATAGGGGTAATTTTTGACCCACGAGGTTTTCTTTGAGAGCCCTACCCCCCTTCATAATCATCGCAGAACCAAATGCTCTCGTGAATTTTCATCATTTATGGGGTTGTGCAACTAACGAAAATTTCATCCTCCTAGGCCACGTAGAAGTATAAAAAATTTACCTGTTATTCCAGCAGTACCACGTGAGTCACTTTTAACCCATACCCATTTTAACGCTATTTGATGTCCGTAACAGCGATTTTCAGACACTAAATAGTTTCTGGGTGTGCCTCGACATTATTCACGAGATGATTGAGTATATTACGACACTTTGGGCCAAAAATAACGCGAAATACGAAGAATCTGGAGGTCGGACGATGCTTTATATAAGCGCGGTTTTCCGTTTTATACGGACTGGCGACACATAGACCTATAGAGAGACACTGGGAAGCCACAGAGCAACATATTAAACAGTGGGAAAGCCGCCCCGCCCCCTCTTCTTACACTTCTGCCTGGAACACTTCTAATAGTTCTTACACGGCAGCAGAAGTCAGGCGCGTCCCTTACGGAATATACCGTCTGACAACTTCCTCGCCTCCATGAAACTGGCGGTTGAGCTGAAATAAAAAGGAACAAGTTGGGTTGGCACTCTTCGGAGATAACTCAAAGAGGTCCTCCCTGCGGCGTGAAGTGGAGACGACGTATTGTATGCGACAAACTTCTCACAGCATACCGAGGTTCAAATGGCTCTGAGCACTATGAGATTTAACATCTGAGGTCATCAGTCCCCTAGACTTAGAACTACTTAAACGTAACTAACCTAAGGACATCACACACGTCCATGCCCGAGGCAGGATTCGAACCTGCGACCGTATCGGTCGCGCGGTTCCAGACTGAAGTGCCTAGAACCGCTCGGCCACAATGGCCGGCGCATACCAAGGGAAAAAGAAAAAAAAATCCTTATTCTGAGTAACATGCATGCTGGATGTCAGATGACTGAGAATACTGAGAAGAAATTTGGAGAAACTCTGAAGTTTTACAATGAAACTAAGTGTGGAGTCTATATAATTGACCAAATGGCTAGACGCTGCAGTGTCCAAGTTGGCACGCACCGGTGGCCAGCACATGTATTTTACAATATTCTTGAGCTTGCTGCCCTGTGCAAACTGCAGAGAGGAGCCAATCTCTTTACAGGCACTCGATACTGGCGCTGGCCAATATGGAAATGCCAGGTGTAGTCAAATTCAAGTTTCCTGCAAACAACAAAAGAACTAAGGCGAGTAAAACATCAAACGTATGTTTAAAGTGCAACAAATGTGTATGCGAAAGTTGCCAAACCAAAAGTCTTGTCGAATGTCTGAACTGCGCACCCATCTCATCTTAGGCAATTGTCAAGCCTTTTTTCCTAAATATTTCCAAATATCTATAAACTGAAGTTATTTGTCCTTATGTTTTAGTTAGATTACAAAAAGCAAGAAAACAGGCAAAGAATTCAGCCACCTGTTGCGTTTTAGAATCTTTCGAAAATACCCGGTACTTAATTTGTCTGTGAAAGTAAAAATACTATTAGCACTCCTACAAACTATACTTTTTGATTCTGTGTCAATCTTTTTATGAAGAAAAACACTGTGACATACCTTATTTGTTTTAATGATGATTAATGAGACTGTGGAATTTCTTCCGTATAATTAAAGATGAAAGTTTGTTCCTGGTAATTTATGTTTGACGATGTACTATTCATCTTAGAGGCCAAATTATTCTTTGATTACAGTTTGGAGTCTTCCTGAACATATTGCTAACATGGTGGCACTCAAAAAATACCACCCAAATAAGAATAAAATGATAGTTTCCTATTGTGGGTAAGAAATGACCCACATGGTATTTCTAGAGGTACGGAAAAGTTCGGTATTTCTAATGTTAACTGGTAGTCGCTTTTAACTCCTTTTTCGCCTTCGTGTTCTACGGCTCGGACTTGGGCGCGTATGACCTTAGTTGTTTTTGCGCCCCAAAACAAACGAGTGATTTGATTTTGACTTCATGCTAACATACATTGTTCATGTAATACCACAGGGCTTGAAAATTAACTTGTGAGAATTCGAAACTAGTCGCCTAATAAATACTGCTACTGCTGGCAGAACCAATCATAAACCCTTTAAGAAATTTTTACTTCTCATTCTCATAGTGTAGATAAAATTTGTTCAGAGATCGCAATGGTTTCTGATTTATTTTGTTGGGAAGTGAATAGAACTGATTGGCGTTCAGAAATGTGCAGTATTTTAGTTATATTTGTTTTGAGTGCACTTCCTTCAAACGCATTCATGGGAAGGGTTTTCTTTATTATGAACATTAAATAGAGGGACGATCGGAACGGGTGTTCAGTTGATCTAATAAAAAAACGAATTGTACATATCCTTCAAATATGGCGAAAACTGCAGTGATTTTTATAAGGCTTCGTTACCTGTTGGAAAAAAGTTGAAAATTGCGCGCTCAACTGAAAGGTACTCCTCGTAATTGTGTTGATTATTATTTTATTCATGGCTGTATTTTGCAGCAACTGTAGTATTTTTTCAGAATAAAATACAGTCGTCAGTTGCAAATATATTTTTTGTTGTGTACACAGTTCCGCGTAGTCAGTGCGTACACAACTTTCCCACTAGAGCGCGCCCCGCTAAGCACAACAGTGCAGGCGCAGCGCTCGTCCGTCTCCACACTACGAGATGGCGCTGCCTTAGAGAAGGACCAAATTCTGCTTCCGCCGATCTGCGTATTAATATGTAACGCTGCCAATGAGATTGCAGCTAACTAGAACCTTTTCTCCTCGCGGATCACACTCGCGCGGTGATACCTGAACACGCGAGGTATTATAACGAGTGTACAGACCTCCGATTAGTCGGTCTGCATTAGTCTGTAGACAAGTTTCAGTCTGCGCCTAATAATATTACCATATTCCTGTTCATAGCCATGAAGATAAATGTATAGACACTTTGTCAAGTATCAGAGATATGTGAGAATAAGATTAACATACCAAGACCAAAGGAACTTCAGATTGTCAATTGTAAATAGCATCCAGAACCAAGTTAAGTTATTTTTATGCTTGTTATTATTTGAATAAATGTCTGTGAAAATTAGTCAAGTTCTGTTTCAAGTTGGTCACCGTCAATCTGCTACTCTAAGCGTGCAAGTGGCATTTCTATCGTCTGACCTAACGGCAGAAGATAAACACGCCACGATAAGACAACGAGATATATTGCAGACACTCGCCTACTTCGCTAGAGCGACAAGTCAAATAATCTGATGGTGTGTGTACCGAAGGTCTTACAGTACACACTCCACATTTTTATTACATCTTAGCAGTTTTGATAACTTAGTTGTCTTCTGAAACCTACAAAATTAGGGATATTATACATCTTCAGTGCTGAGCTGTACATTTATGTGAAGTTCAAAAAGAGTATTACAGTAACTTACACAGTACACACTATTTTGAATGCATATCATCTCTTACAAAATGTAAAAAGTAACCATTTTTTCGAGTGTATATAACTTCTTCATATACCTTTGTTGTGTTTTTATATGCTTTTATGTATGTTCCTCGTTGCTAGCACAACAGCGTGACATTTACATTGATCGTCGTCGTCATTTCCTTGGGCCTTTGTCCCACTGGATCGGCCCTGTCACTATGAATTTGGCAGTGTTAGGGTCAGAGGGTGGCCGGACGCCCTTCCTGTCGCCACCTCGTACCCTCTGTGACGGAATTAGTGTACCCCAGCTGTCTGCGCCTAGTGTAAGCCATGGAATGGTCAGCAAGTTGGGTAACTGAGGTGGAACATGGGAACCAGCCCAGTATTCACCTAGTGGGATGTGGAAAATCGCCTAAAAACCACATCCAGGCTGGCCAGCACACTGGCCCTCGCCGTTAATTCGCCAGGCGGGTTCGATCCGGGGCCGGCGCACCTCCCCGAGCCCAAATTGGCAGGTACATAGATATGATTGTTAAAATGTGTGTGATTTCCTAAGTGACCAAACTGCTGTGGTCATCAGTCCCTAGACTTATACACTACTTAAACTAACTAATGCTAAGAACAACACACACGCCCATGCCCAAGGGAAGACTCGAACCCCTGGCAGGAGGGACCGCACAGTCAGAGACATGGCACCTCTAACCAGGCGACCACTACGCGAGGCTAGATGTGATTCAGTTACTGTAAATTTTCAATCTGTGTTTACAATGATCGCATTACATTTCAGGACATGTCATGGCATTACACTTCTATGAAGAATTCACACTCATGCTCAAAAATTAAGGGTAATGCTGATACATGGCGAAACAACGCTCTGGTGGGTGGTTTACGGGTTTATATCACCTCGGGGTATGACCATGCAGTGCATCTCACCTCCGGTCTTCGCACGGTGGCGCTAGCAGCAGTACACATACGCAGAGGTGTGTTGGTGCATGTCAGAGTACAGTGCAGCTGGGAGGTGGCATGAGCCCCCTCTCATATTTCTATCTTAAGATTTTCTTCTCTAATTGCATGCGGTGAAAATTTGCTATTCCTTCACATGCGGACTTCCCACGCAGCATCTCTCGTCACCCAGGTGGTCCGGTGACAGGTGGGCTCTGCGGATCTCGAGAGGGTTAAGCGGACGAGTGTGAGGGAGTCGAGTGAATGCTTTCCAGACGCCGACATTGTCAAGAGACACGCCCACAGGAGCCTGAAGCAGCGGCTGGGCTAGAGGTTCTGTTACTTCGCAGAAACTTAGCGAAAATACTTTCTGGCGGGCTACCAGCAAGGCGTGGGAATGACTTGTGTACCCAGGCAGTTGTGGCGGGAAAATTCCCGCGCTTTCTGCAAAATAGTAACTGTGATTGGCTTGCTCAGGGCATAGCTCCGTGATGTAGCAAAATCAGCGCAGAAATTGGCGCCAAGAATCTCCATTGGTGGAATGGTAGTGCTCCGGCAATAGAGTGGAATTTTCCGCCGGTTTTCCAGTTGCTGATTGGAACGTTTAACCACGGCCACTGTCGTGGGGGCGGGAATGTTGTGTGTTCGGCCTGTACGGTTGCTCTAGGTAGTCGGCTCTCGCCTTTCGGTCGAGGACGTCGAAGCAACCAGCCATCGCCTCCGGTACGCCAAATCGTGTTCTTGCAGTTAAGAAGACAGATTGGTAAGGTATGTCCGCAGCACCGGCAGACAGGGATTTTCCTAGGTGATAATCAGAGCTCAGCAGAGCGCGCCTGTTCGTCTTTTTCTAACTTTGTTCTGTCTTGGGTAGCAGCAATTAATGTTGGGTTGGCTATGTGTTTTCTCTTAAGATTTGAGTTACAAGGAATTGGCACCACATACCACTTCGTCATAATCCTCACAATCTAGTTTAGGGACAACTTAACATTCACAGTATTTGTTTGAGTATCCAATTTGAGCCAATTTGATGTATTGTAAATGTTTCATGTGTTTTTGTTTATTACTTTGTGTTTAGTCTTAATAAATCATATTGTTATTTTGGACAGAACTTTCATTCTGTTTATCGGTAGAGCAACCCTATCATTCCTCACTATGTTAATGAAACCTTCGTTTATTTAACTTATTTATCAAATTAAATTATTGCAGGTGCCAAACTCTCTTCTACTCCACTGGCAGGGTTGATTAGAGTCAGTTCGCGTATTTTTTTTTTATCCTTGTGCAACAGCAAAAGTCGGAGTTAGAATAGGGGGGGCTTAGAGCATCATTTACATATGTAGATTCTAGAAGAATTTAGTGTTAAATACACTGCTAGCCCCGGCACCTCGCATAAAATGGCGACCCTGCCAGGATCTTTCCTGTGAATCACTGATAAGCTAACAGTGTTCTTAGTAGGAACATTCAAATTTTTTTTCTCTACTTTTTTTAATGATTAGTACCCAAGTTCTTTTTCTTGTAATTCTGAGATTAGTTTTTATTAGCGGCGCATGATTTTAGTTTTTGTTTTAAGTATATATTATTGTTTGTTCATGGTTTTTTTTGTGTTTTTTTTTAATATGGTGTCCGTACCACATCACACTTTGTTGGGTTTGTGTGCGGTTTCTGTACCACAACAAATTGTGCATGTAATTATAGCGTTAGAACGACGTTGTTGAAATTTTATGTTTATGTGTAAAAAATATTGGGAGTAGATTATTTTTATTGTGCATTTTTCGATAAATTTGTTTTTCGTGAATGATCACGAGAAGTAAGGCACGACTATTATCGAGCGAAGCTATAACAAAAGAGGATAGCATAATGGATAAGGGGCAGTTTACTGACGGGGATAGGTTCGGAGGTGAGATGCGCACATTTTTAGCAGGACAGGACGCCAGGGTCATTGATGAGGAAGGTGATTTGGACGCGATCTTAGAGCAGCGTCGCGGCCGTGATTATGATAGTGAGGTAGAGGATGAAACAGAGACAGGCACACAGGTCGACACGGTAGCAGAAGTTTATAATCAAACGAACGAGAGCAGACAGGAGCTAGCTCGGCCACGTCAGAGCTCTAGCGCCCAGGTGTCCAGAGTTACATCTCCCACGTTTGAAGAGGATCAGAAAGATGATGTAAACCCAATACTGAGGTTCCTACGATCAATGAAAGAAGAAGCTGACGAACAACGTAAGAAGGAGAAGGAAGAAGATGAGAAACAACGTAAGAAGGAGAAGGAAGAAGCTGACAAACAGCGTAAGAGGGAGAAGGAAGAAGAGGAGAAACAACGTAAGAAGGAGAAGGAAGAAGATGAGAAACAACGTAAGAGGGAGAAGGAAGAAGAGGAGAAACAACGTAAAAAGGATAAAGAAGAAGCTGACGAACAGTGCAAGGAGGACACTCAAGCAATAATTTCGCATATAGGGGAAATTCGTGGGGAATTGCTAACAATAAAGAAAGAGAAGCAAAACAAATATCAATAGTAGCACAAAAAGTAGCAGGCCTAGCCAAAACGGCAGCAACAGGGGCAATGAAAATCGCAAAAGCAACTTCTCAACTCGCAGGGCGCTTGCGACGTGCGACACAAGCCCACTCAAAATCCCTAGCAGTCTTAAAAACTCAAGGTAATATCGCGGTTATGAACATCACGAAACGAATGAAAGAAGTAGTGTCGGATAGCAAAACTAGAGCGAAACGGGCACACGAGCACCACGCGTTCGGATACCTATGTTGGAGTACACAGAATTGCTTCTCCGAGGAAAAGCCCGCCGTGTACTAGCCCAGTGACAGAGTGCGGAACTAACAATGCACACGCAGAAAGAGCGAGTAATAGCTCCAATAATTGCAACCCACTTAGAAGAGTGAATGCTGAATGCCACTTCCACTGTGATACAGACGTAGCACATCACAGTTATCAGCAAGATAGATCAGGACACTCAGCAGACGTGCAAGTATCGGAAAAGAGTGACAACACCAGTGCGAGGATCGGACAGAATTTTGATCATAATCACTTCCTGTCGATACTAAAACTCCAGGAATTCAAAGATAATGGAGGGTCGATGAATCCGAAGAGCTGGGTGATGCAATTTACAAATTCATTACCGTCGTCATGGCCAACCCAGGCCAAATTAGAATTCATGTGTGTACACATCGAAGGCCAAGCCGCGGAAAAGATGCGGGGCGTGGCAGCGACGTGTCGGACTTGTCAGGAATTTGTTGGTGCATTCCTGCGGACCTACTGGTCAAAGGAAACGCAAGACAGGATTAAAGAGGAAATAATATTTTGTCCTGAACTGGAAGTGTCCGGGCATAGGAGCGCAACCAAATTTTTTGATGATTTACTCAAGAAGAATCAGTTTTTAGATAGTCCATATAGCAACGGAGAAATCATTAAATTTTGCTTTTCCAAATTGCCAGTTAGGTATCAACAGACACTTGTCGGGAAGTGTGGATCTGACATAGATGCATTTAAGAGTCTACTGCGCGAACTCGAAGTAGTCTTCGATAAACAAGACGCAAAGGACAGGAAGAAGGCGCAAAATAACAAATACCACGGGCCAGCAAGGGAAGACGACAAAAGATCGCATAATCGCACTGGTCAGTTAGGAAACCAGGGTTACGGAAATCAAGGTTACGCTATTCAAGGTTATGGAAACCAGAACGTCAGGGAACAGGGTCAATCTAGACAAGCAATCTGGGACAGGAGGAATGACGAACGGCAAAGCGACCATAATTGGAGAGAGCGAAATCAAGGACAACAGGAGAACCAGGAGATTGAAATTAGACCTCCAAATCCTAATGTACGTCAGAGGAGAGGGAGTCTAAGAAGGGATTGACGCTAGTCCATAGGACTCCACCACTTCTCTCACACAAAGAAGTTCGTGGAATAATAGTAGTTTAAGTGGTGTACATAGTAGAATGGGCAAATATATGAACCTTTCTTCGGGGAACAATAATCGTTGCATTAATAGATTAAGATTGTTAAAGTATTAACACGCTGCGTTTTCTCGCATAAGAATTTACTGCTGTTAACTTTTTTTTTGTCTATGTTCGCGATCTCCTCTGACGTTGCGATAAGAGGCACTACCTTTCCATGAGCAATGTTTTTGTCCTTTCCTATCTGGTGTCCATGCTAAGGGATAAAGATGAGTGACGAGATGTCGCACAAACGGGCGCATACAAGAACGTGCTCTTAGAAGCGTTCTGAGAAGTCGTGATACGCTCCATAGCGGCCACAACCAGTTCGTGAGACGTTCATCCCAATGCTTGCAGGCACGCGTCAGTGCACTGCAAGATTGTGGTATATTGCGTGATTTCGAGGATGAATATGGGCAGTATAGTTTTTGCAGCGCTGCGCCAGCATCGTTGTGTTGCAAGTCGGGGTGAACCTGTGAGCGTTTGACTCCAATGGTGCCCTAGACGATAGAAATGCGGGCGTAAAGCCTACCATGCCAATGTGCTGGTTGGGGATTTAGCGTGCTGCTCGTGACTGTCACAGATGAATAACCAGGGAATTATACTTGGGAATTCGTGACATACTGTGTAGCTGGTGTGTGGTGGGCGACGGAATCCTCAACAGGAACCAGTCCTGGCTTGGTCATATTACATTGCCTCTGGAAAGGTGTGCTTTGATCGCGAATACTGCATAACCTAGAAAAAGAAGTTGCAACTATAAATTTGTCTTGTATGGCCATGGCTAACCCAGTCTCTGGAGTTTCAGTGAGGCGTAGTGAGAACTCGGAGGCCATGTCGTACGGCGCGCACATCACTGTCGTCAATAGTGGGGAGCAGCGAGACATCTCAGTGTAACAGGAATTATGTAAGAGTATTGTATAAGGTGAACAAAAATAAATAAATAAATAGATAAATAAATAAAAATGGTACGATATACTAGGATAAGTTAAACCGCAGGATTTAACAATAACTAGATTAATATTATTGGGGTTTTCTACCACAAGTGTTTGGCGCGCGCCTGTTGGGATGTTATTTTTCAGGTCATCAAATCACAGACCCAAGATGGAGGGACGACCGGCGAGTGAACGTAGAATAGTTGCTTGTTCTTTATAAGCTCAGGAAAACTTTAGCCTGCATAATAACATAATTTATTCAGAAGACATACAATGTAGATCGTTGGCATATGGTAGTTAATTCTTGAGCATGTCTACTGTCGATCTATATAAGTATTAGTAATATTGGTGCGGGCCCGCACATTTAGTTGTTCATCCATTACATAGCATCATTTATCACACACCATGTACAATAGTGATATCGGTCTCTACACAAATATCAATATAAATTATTTCCATGTCTCAATTTGATACACCAAGATTTTGTTATAATGATAGCCATAGATTAATAACTATAAAAGTAAAATAAGAGTGTCTGAAATGACAGACCATCAATGTGTCATTATGTAAATTTATTATAACATAGAAGGTCATGGAAAAAAGTTAGGCATAAGATTTTTGTCAGAACTGTGCAGATGACGGGTATCGTGGCAATGCAGAGGCCAGCCAGCGCAAAAACAAGAGGTCTTCGGCTACCTGCAAGAAGGCGAGCGTCCGGTCCTGCAAGCTGACAGTCACCGGGCCGTATACCTGAGGGATTAGGCGGGATCCTCGCTGGGCCACAAGTGAAAGTGAGGCTGGCCGTTGACACTGACATGCGACCCACACGCGACAGCCTGCTAGCTCTCCGGACGCGGCAGCTGTTTTGAGGGATTCCCTGCGGCAGACCACGTTGTCGTGAGTACACGAAGAAGATCACATATCATGTAAGAACCTGCGCCTCATGTGCCTCAGGACAGAAAGCGACGCTATATACTCACCTGTTTGGGTTTTTAAAACTCACTAGCATTGGCCGATCTGCATACACAAAGCAGTATCGTGCCACACTAACAAATGTATGGTCTCATTTCTAACTTCTTCTCTCTATTAGAGAGCAGTTTTAGCAATCGTTGCTCCTAGTTCGATCCTGTATGGATGACCTCACACACTTGTGGAGTCACTCCATGTGCCATCATCCCTCGTCGAACTGCAATATTGGGAAATGTAAAGTACTGCCAGCGAGAGAAGAGACCTAGACTAGTGATGTATCCCAACAAGTAGACCTCAGAGACAATTAATCGATGTGAGGAGAGCCTATCACTGTGTCTTCCTACCGTACTGCCGTGATCATATGCGTGGGTCTAGGTGCAATCTCAACAGAGTACTGCAGATGCTCCAGCACACCCTATTGCCGTTGCAACAACGTAGCAACAACACCCGACGTTTAGCCCTATGTGATGTCAGTACTGTGGAATTTGTGAAGTGCTTCGAATATTTCTAACAATGTGATTTAGTGCCTCATTCTCAGCACAGTCGTGAACTTTGTGCAATGTGCACGCACAACTTGATGCCCCATGAACCTTGTTTTTCTTTCTCTAGTGTTGTTTTTGTAATGTATGTTATACCTTGTATGTGTTTGTGTTTTACACTGTAATTCTTGTTACAAATTACTGTATTGTTCTCCACACCATGTTTTTTTTGTATTTTGTATTTATTATTGTGTGTATGCAAACAGTGTGCCTGAAGTCCCCATAAACTGAAGCAGATACCATCACTGTCATTGTGAATGGACCATCAGTTCAGGGAACATTTTGTAAACGCTATTCTTGCTGCAGGGAGACAGAATGAATCGGAGGTTGTAATTAGATTCTGAAAGCTCACAAAGAGATTAACTTAAATAGTATCATGTGTGAGTCAGTTCAGGTTAGTTTAATGATTAAAAGTGTTGTAACATCTTGGGCATTTAATTACGGAGCACTCCAACTCTGATTGTAAAGAATAAATTGCTCCATATTTGGCTCACATGCCCGGGCCATATTTAGAGAGTGAATGTCTGTGTGAATCGGTGTTTGGAAGGGGCTCCCTGGGTATGGATGTGTGATGTGAGTGTTAGTGTTCCAGATTAAGAAGGTGAAGTTGGCTACATCATAAATAATCCTCCCTCTATGAGCTGCATTTTTCAGTTGCAGTGATTTTCTTTATAGAGTGCAGCATGCGCAGCCAGTTTGCGAGATTGTTCTTGGGCGATTGACTCACTACCTTGCTCCTAAGTGAGCCAACCGCTCACCAATTACAATCTAAAATGGCGTAGGGGCTATGAGAGGTGGCATGACCCCCCTCTCATATTTCTATCTTACGATTTTCCTCTCTAATTGCATGCGGTGAAAAGTTGCTATTCCTTCACACGCGGACTTCCCACGCAGCGTCTCTCGTCACCCAGGTGCTCCGGTGACAGGCGGGCTCTGCGGATCTCGAGAGGGTTAAGCGGACGAGTGTGAGGGAGTCGAGTGAATGCTTTCCAGACGCCGACATTGTCAAGAGACACGCCCACAGGAGCCTGAAGCAGCGGCTGGGCTAGAGGTTCCGTTACTTCGCAGAAACTTAGCGAAAACACTTTCTGGCGGGCTACCAGCGAGGCATGGGAATGACTTGTGTACCCAGGCAGTTGTGGCGGGAAAATTCCCGCGCTTTCTGCAAAATAGTAACTGTGATTGGCTTGCTCAGGGCATAGCTCCGTGATGTAGCAAAATCAGCGCAAAAATTGGCGCCAAGAATCTCCATTGGTGGAATGGTAGTGCTCCGGCAATAGAGTGGAATTTTCCGCCGGTTTTCCAGTTGCTGATTGGAACGTTTAACCACGGCCACTGTCGTGGGGGCGGGAATGTTGTGTGTTCGGCCTGTATGGGTGCTCTAGGTGGTCGGCTCTCGCCTTTCGGTCGAGGACGTCGAAGCAACCAGCCATCGCCTCCGGTACGCCAAATCGTGTTCTTGCAGTTAAGAAGACAGATTGGTAAGGTATGTCCGCAGCACCGGCAGACAGGGATTTTCCTAGGTGATAATCAGAGCTCAGCAGAGCGCGCCTGTTCGTCTTTTTCTAACTTTGTTCTGTCTTGGGTAGCAGCAATTAATGTTGGGTTGGCTATGTGTTTTCTCTTAAGATTTGAGTTGCAAGGAATTGGCTCCACATACCATTTCGTCATAATCCTCACAATCTAGTTTAGGGACAACTTAACATTCACAGCGTTTGTTTGAGTATCCAATTTGAGCCAATTTGATGTATTGTAAATGTTTCATGTGTTTTTGTTTATTACTTTGTGTTTAGTCTTAATAAATCATATTGTTATTTTGGACAGAACTTTCATTCTGTTTATCGGTAGAGCAACCCTATCATTCCTCACTATGTTAATGAAACCTTCGTTTATTTAACTTATTTATCAAATTAAATTATTGCAGGTGCCAAACTCTCTTCTACTCCACTGGCAGGGTTGATTAGAGTCAGTTCGCGTATTTTTTTTTTTTATCCTTGTGCAACAGCAAAAGTCGGAGTTAGAATAGGGGGGGCTTAGAGCATCATTTACATATGTAGATTCTAGAAGAATTTAGTGTTAAATGCACTGCTAGCCCCGGCACCTCGCACAGCGAATAAGTGTGCAGACGTTTTCAGACGTGCTAATGGTGACTGTGTATTGAAAATGGCTCAAAGAACACACATTTATGACGTTATGAGGGGTAGAATACCATGGCGACTGGAAGCTGGAGAAACACAGCAGGTCGTAGCACGAGCCCTCTGTGTGCTACAAAGTGCGATCTCGAGATTAGGGCAACGATTCCAGCAGACAGCAAACGTGTCCAGGTGCTACAGTATGGGACGTCCACAGTGTACAACGCCACAAGAAGACCGATATATCACCATCAGTGCAGATGGCCCCAGAATACTGCAGGTAGCCTTGCTCGGGACCTTACCGCAGCCACTGGAACAGTTGTCTCCGGACACACAGTCTACAGACGACTGAACAGACATGGTTTATTCGCCCGGATACCTGCAAGGTCACAGGAGAGCCCATAAAGCCTGGTGCCAAAAACACAGTACATGGTCATTGGAACAGTTGTCCCAGGCTATGTACATGAACAAGTCGACATATAGTCTGAAAAGTGATTATCGCCGGGTTTTCATCTGGCGTGAACCAGGAACCAGATACCAACCCCTTAATGTCCTTGAAACGGACCTGTATGGAGGTTGTGGTTTGATGGTGTGGGGTGGGATTGTGATTGGTGCACACACACCCATGCATGTCTTTGACAGAGGAACTGTAACAGGTCAAGTGAATTTGGACGTCATTTTGCACCAATATGTCAACCTTTTCAGGGGTGCAGTGGGTCCCACCTTCCTCCTGATGGATGATAACGCACGGCACCACCGAGCTGTCATCGTGGGGCCGGCAGGAGTGGTCGTGCGGTTCTAGGGGCTACAGTCTGGAGCCGAGCGACCGCTACGGTCACAGGTTCGAATCCTGCCTCGGGCACGGATGTGTGTGATATCCTTAGGTCAGATAGGTTAAATTAGTTCCAAGTTCAAGGCGACTGATGACCTCAGAAGTTAAGTCGCATAGTGCTCAGAGCCATTTGAACCATTTTTTGTCATCGTGGAGGAGTACCTTGAAACAGAAGATATCAGGCGAGTGGTGTGGTCTGCCTGTTCTCCAGACCTAAGGCCCATCGAGCACGTCTCGGATGCTCTTGGTCGACGTATCGCTGCACGTCTTCAAACCCCTACGACACTACAGGACCTCCGACAGGCACTGGTGCAAGAATGGGAGGCTATACCCCAGCAGCTGCTCGACCACCTGATCCAGAGTATGCCAACCCGTTGTGCGGCCTGTGTACGTGTGCATGGTGATGATATCCCATATTGATGTCGGGATACATGCGCAGGGAACAGTGGAGTTCAGTAGCACATGTGTTTCGTGACGGTTTTCTAACCTTATCACCAATACCGTGGACTTGCAGATCTGTGTCGTGTGTGTTCCCTATGTGCCTATGCTATTAGCGCCAGTTTTGTATAGTGCCACGTTGTGTGGCACCACATTCTACAATTATCCTTAATTTATGAGTATGAGTGTATCTGCGTATGCTAAACCAAGTAAGTTTCTGTAATACACTTCTTATACTTCATTAAAATGTACAGCCAAATTTATAACCTAATTTCGTAGGTTTCTGAAGATGACAAATTTGTCGAAACTGGTAAAGCGAAATAAAAATATATTCGCAACTGCCGACTGAATTTTATTGTGAAAAAAGTGTTGGGTTTGCGGTAAAGAAAATGTGTGTAGTAAATATAAATTTAGGAAGTTAGTGTCGATGCATTCGGTCCTGTTTCTCCTCACTGAAATCTGGCTAGCCACACAGTTCACTTCGTGTGGAGAACCGAGCCAGTTGTGTTTCACAAGAGCGATGTTTTCTTAATCCGTGCTGGCTGCGTCAACCTTTTTCTGAGATGTATCCCGCCACACGCAGCCCCGGCAGGAAAGCTGAGCCCGCTGCGGCTTTGAAGCCCAAACCGCTGCGTCAGAGCGCTCCACGTGTCTGCCCTAACGTGCTCGGCTGTCGCGTAAACAAAGCTTGTGTGTCGGAGCCTGGGGAGGCGAGGGGCAGCCCAAGGTGAAGGGACGGCCGCAGCCACTACCTGCGACACGCGCCGCTCCACCAGCCTGTACTGTAGCCCCGTGCGCGGACCACATTCCAGAAAAACAGCTTCAAGCTCAAACCACTACTCTCCTCACGTCGCCGTCGTACCAAGTGTGTTCCGAAAGCATGCGCCGCTCAGAGCAGAGACCTCTCATATGACGATCCAAAGAGAGCAGGCAGTCACTTATTAAAGGTTGTAATGGAGAGCAGAGAACCACTTGTATGAATATCAAGACCTCACATGGAAACCAGGTTCTAAGCAAAGAAGGGAAAGCGGAAAGGTGGAAAGACTATATAGAGGGCCTATGCAAGGGCAATGTACTTGAGGACAATATTATGGAAATGGAAGGGGATATGGATGAAGATGAAATGGGAGATACGATACTGCGTGAAGAGTTTGACAGAGCACTGAAAGACCTGACTCGAAACAAGGCCCCGGGAGTAGACAACATTCAATTGGAACTACTGACGGCCTTGGAAGAGCCAGTCCTGACAAAAATCTACCATTTGGTGAGCAAGATGTATGAGACAGGCGAAATACCCTCAGACTTCAAGAAGAATATAATAATTCCAATCCCAAAGAAAGCAGGTGCTGACAGATGTGAAAATTACCGAACAATCAGTTTAATAAGTCACGGATGCGAAATACTAACGCGTACTCTCTACAGACGAATGGAAAAACTGGTAGAAGCTGACCTGGGGAAAGATCAGTTTGGATTCCGTAGAAATGTTGGAACACGTGAGGCAATACTGACCCTACGACTTACCTTAGAAGCTAGATTAAGGAAAGTCAAACCTACGTTTCTAGCATTTGTAGACTTAGAGAAAGCTTTTAACAATGTTGACTGGAATACTCTCTTTCAAACTCTGAAGGTGGTAGGGGTAAAATACAGGGAGCAGAAGGCTATTTACAATTTCTGCAGAAATCAGATGGCAGTTACAAGAGTCGAGGGGCACGAAAGGGAAACAGTGATTGGGAAGGGAGTGAGACAGGGTTGTAGCCTATCCCCGATGTTATTCAATCTGTATATTGAGCAAGCAGTGAAGGAAACAAAAGAAAAATTAGGAGTAGGTATTAAAATCCATGGAGAACAAATAAAACCTTTGAGGTTCGCCGATAACATTGTAATTCTGTCAGAGACAGCAAAAGCCGAATTAAGTCAGGTGATGCTGAGGGAATTGGATTAGGAAATGAGACACTTAAAGTAGTAAAGGAGTTTTGCTATTTGGGGAGCAAAATAACTGATGATGGTCGAAGTAGAAAGGATATAAAATGTAGACTGGCAATGGCAAGGAAAGCGTTTTTGAAGAAGAGAAATTTGTTAACATCGAGTATAGATGTGTCAGGAAGTCGTTTCTATGGAGCGTAGCCATGTATGGATGTGAAACATGGACGATAAATAGTTTAGACAAGAAGAGAATGGAAGTTTTCGAAATGTGGTGCTACAGAAGAATGCTGAAGATCAGATGGGTGGATCACGTAACTAATGAGGAGGTAGTGAATTTAATTGGGGAGAAGAGAAATTTGTGGCACAACTTGAGCAGAAGAAGGGATCGGTTGGTAGGACACGTTCTGGGGCATCAAGGGATCACCAGTTTAGTATTGGAGGGCAGCGTGGAGGGTAAAAATCGTAGAGGGAGACCAAGAGATCAATACACTAAACAGATTCAGAAGGATGTAGGTTGCATTAGGTACTGAGAGATGAAGAAGCTTGCACAGGATACAGTAGCATGGAGAGCTGCATCAAACCAGTCTCAGGACTGAAGACCACAACAACATCATGGTTCTTGAATTGCGTAACTATTACGGCACCTCAACTCAACCTCTCGATACCAGCAATATTCTACTGTGTTTCTGTAAAGTAGTTGACATATTTCTGAGACAACATTCAGATTTGATTTCATAAATGTAGAGGTACTTTGATACATCGATATGTTTATGTTGCAATGATATTATTCTTATGTGTGTTCTTTCTTTTGAGACTATGATCTTTGTCGTACTTGTAACTTGATTTTTGGGCGCGTAAGCGATTTTTAGTTGTTAGCGAGTCGGACCTTGAGAAAGTCAAGTCTTGGACGTCATGTTGAAAAGACGCAAATGTGAACTTTAACAGTACGGAAGATGTTTTCAAGTATGTTTTGTATTGTGAAGTAATGTTTTGTGTGTTACGAGATATTGCAACAAATGCAATAAAAGGGAAGCGTAACTTTAATTCGGACTGCTGATAACTTTTTTACATCACCATTGTCCTGCAAAAGTGTAATCTTCAAGAATGTTTTGTGAAATATATCTATAAAACTTTTGAATATAGCAGGATAAAATCTAGGCCTCTTTGGATCCGAGCTTGGAATCACCACCACCTAGATTTTCGACGATTGAGCCATGATTTTACATCGAGACCAGCGTGGGAAACACGAAAAGATGAGTGCCCAGTTTATTCACTATTACATGAAATCGCTTTATTAACTGTGCTCTAATGACACCTGCCGCATAATAACTTTTGTTGTTGCCCTGAAATGCAGATTTAGCAGCGTGAGCAACACCACAATCATTATTAAATTTTGACCTTTGTTGTGGTAGGGTTGTTAGAAGGTGTAAAATGCGTATTTGAACCATCAGCTGTTTTTATACGAGGGCAATCCCAAAGGTAAGGTCTCCTATTTTTTTATAAGTACATAGACCTGTTTACCTCTAAAATAGTTTACATCAGTTTAAAGCTTGAACATTTAGCTATTTTTCGACATAATCACCATTTTTGTAAACGCTATGGCAGTTTTTGTATGCCCGTGTCATACCAGCTCGCCGCCATGCTGTTTAGAAAGTTTTAAACCTCTTCTTTCACTTCGTCGTCGGAGCTGAATCGCTTTCCAGCCAAATGTTCTTTTAACCTAAGGAACAGGTGATAGTCACTGGGCGCCAAGTCAGGAGTGTAGGGTGGGTGGGTGATTATGTTCCACTGAAACTGTTGCAGGAGAGCAACGGTTTGCCGAACGATGTGTGGGCGAGCGTTGTCATGGAGAATGTCTAAGCCCTTGCTTAACATTCCTCTTCTCCGGTTCTGAATTGCCCCATTTGAGTTTTCTCAGAGTCTCACAGTACCTGTCAACGTTAATTGTGGTCCCAGCGATTCAGCTCCGCCGACGAGGTGAAAGAAGAGGTTCATAACTTCCTGAACAGCATGGCGGCGAGCTGGTATGACATGGGCATACGAAAACTGCGACAGCGTCTACGATAATGCATGGACGGAAATGACTGTCGAAAAATAGCTAAATGTTCAAGCTGTAAACTGATGTAAACCATTGTAGAAATAAACAGGTCTATGTGCTTATAAAAAAAATAGATCTTACTTTTGGGATTATCTTCGTATTAAATCCAAATTCTACCGGTTTCGGTCTTGGACCATCTTCAGGGATTCTATACAAAGATACAAATAATTATATGTAGCATATAGGAAATGTTAAGTTTTTTTGCAGGGAAATACAAAATAACATGATTACTTACAAGGGTTTAAGCCACCTTATTGCACTAATCTTTATTTAAAATGTGTAGTGGATGCTATGAATGTAAATGTATGGCACAGGACTTTAAAAGCAAACGTCCGAATAGCAAATGTATACAAAGCAGCCCTGAAGATAAGATCAGAACTGTAAATATTACTTATACAAAATTTTGAGAAGCTGGTCAAAGATCTTCAGGGAGGTGGGGGTAGGACGTCACACGGGCCGACTTTGAGCAGGAGAGGCAGTACAGACATTTTAATTTCCACTGTCTATAATTTTACAAATAAATTCATAAAACTTTGTCAGCATGGGCAGGAACGATTCACGATTCACACTCATAGCACTGGAAGTTCAAAAACATGACAAAATATTTTTTTTACTTGTGAAATTATCATTTTTCACCTACTATTGGCTGCATTTGTTGGTATAGGTACACTTTTCTTCATAAGTAAGAGATTCTTCAATGAATTTTGTGCTACATGCAAACCATACTTACAGGTGTACGAAACTCTAAATTTATTTAATTTATGAAGAAATGAATGAGCTGTTTAAAATTTAAAATTGATTTTTAGAAAGAAGTCAAATCTTATAGTTAATTGTCTCAACTTTTAATACAGTTTTTAAAAGATTTGGAAAATTCTAGACTTTCGTACACCTGTGCGCCATACACTGTCATTACTTGATATTTAATATGCAGAAAGTCCGCTTTTCGAAGATCATCATGCTGCCATAGTATTGAAACGATATTCTTTCGTATCATTCATGGTGTAATACTAAAAGCATGAACTACAAGAAGACGCCATCTTCCGGTATGCACTTTCCTGTCATTTTCTTATAACAAACGACAAGTTTCCGAGAGATACTTAATTTGTTGATGCTTTGAAACAGTAAATTCATACCAAATACGATGGTTTGAAGCGGTTCCTAAGTTCTGCTAGTGAATTAAAACGTTGTTGCACCTCTTTGGCCATGTTCCTCTACACGAGCAATCTTTATTTCACGTCCGCATTCTACTGGAATGTGGAGTTCCACGCTGCGCTGTGACTCAAACAGCTCGTCCACGTGCGTTTCCACTTCCCGTGAGAGGAGGGCATAAGGGACCCATCATACGATAGACCAATCAGTGCGTGAGTTGACTACGTGTACGCTCCAAAGCCATCTTGCGGTGTTTGGCGGAGGGTACTTTGTATACCACATTGACTTCAGAATGGTTGGTGGGAAGAATCATCGCTGGTAAGCCTCCATCTTTATGACCATTCGCAAGATAAGTCAGGGAAGAAGCAATATACACTCTAAGATAAAAAAAAAGTCACCACGACAGTCTCTAGAAGAGCGCAGCGTTCCAAAAGAATGGAAAAGGGCACAGGTCAACCCCGTTTTCAAGAAGGAACTTCGAACAAATGTGCAGAACTATAGATCTATATCTCTAACGTCGGTCAGTAGTAGAATTTTGGAACACGTATTATGTTAGAGTATAATGACTTTTCTGGAGACTAGAAATCTACTCTGTAGGAATCAGCACGGGTTTCGAAAAAGACGATCGTGTGAAACCCAGCTCGCGCTATTCGTCCACGAGACTCAGAGGGCCATAGACACGGGTTCCAAGGTAGATTCCGTGTTTCTTCTTCCTCAAGGCGTTTGATACAGTTCCCTACAGTCGTTTAATGAACAAAGTAAGAGCATATGGACTATCAGACCAATTGTGTGATTGGATTGAAGAGACCCTAGATAACAGAACGTAGCATGTCATTCTCAATGTAGAAAAGTCTTCCGAAGTAAGAACGATTTCAGGTGTGCCGCAGGGGAGTGTCGAAGGACCGTTGCTATTCACAATATATATAAACGACCTTGTGGATAACATCGAAAGTTCACTGAGGCTTTTTGCGGATGATGCTGTAGTATATCGAGAGGTTGTAGCAATGGAAAACTGTACTGAAATGCAGGAGTATCTGCAACGAATTGACTCATGGTGCAATGAATGGTAATTGAATCTCAATGTAGACAAGCGTAATGTGCTGCGAATACATAGAAAGAAAGATCCTTTATCATTTAGCTACAATATAGTGGGTCAGCAACTGGAAGCAGTTAATTCCATAAATTATCTGGGAGTAGGCATTAGGAGTGATTTGAAATGGAATGATCGTATAAAGTTGATCGTCGGTAAAGCAGATGCCAGACTGAGATTCATTGGAAGAATCCTAAGGAAATGCAATCCGAAAACGAAGGAAGTAGGTTACAGTACCCTTTTTCGCCCACTGCTTGAATGCTGCTCAGCAGTGTGGGATCCGTACCAGATAGGGTTGATAGAAGAGATAGAGAAGATCCAACAGAGAGCGGCGCGCTTCGTTACAGGATCATACGGTAATCGCGAAAGCGTCACGGAGATGATAAACTCCAATGGAAGACTCTGCATGAGAGACACTCACTAGCTCGGTACGGGCTTTTGTTGAAGTTTCAAGAACATGCCTTCACCAAGGAGTCAAGCAATATATTGCTTCCTCTTACGTCTATTTCGCAAAGAGACCGCGAGGATAAAGTCAGAGGGATTAGAGCCCACACAGAGGCATACCGACAATCTTTCTTTTGACGAACACTAGCAGACTGGAATAGAAGGGAGAACCGATAGAGGTACTCAAGGTACCCTCCACTACACACCGTCAGGTGGCTTGCAGAGTATGTATGTAGATGTGGAGATGTATTATCCAGAAGCGACGTACGTCGGTAGATGTGATGTACATGTACAGACGTGTCTGGAGATGACCCGGACAGCGGGGGATGCCGACCTGTCTGTCACCCGCCATAAAACCCGACACCCAGGAGTGGTGGTCTGGGCGCCGTCTTTATATATATATATATATATATATATATATATATATATATATATATATATATATATATATATAAGAACCCTATTGGTTGTCATCCGTGGCACCCCTACAGCACAGAGCTACGTCGACGATTTTCTACGCTCCGTTATGTTGGGGCAAGCCATCCTAGGCTTACATTTCAGCACAGCACAGCGGCGAGTGTTTTTACTGATTATCTTCTCGTTTAACAAACCGTATCTTGACCAGAAAGGTCGCCGTAAGTCTTTTCTGTTGAGAACGTTTGGAACTTTGAGCAGAATCATACAACCAGCCCCCGTTTTTGACGATCTAACGTGCCAATTGGACAGAATTTGACGAGATATTCCTCATGAGCACATTAAAGATCCTTTATCAACGCCAGCTGCGCGGGATTATCCGAGTGGTCTCAGGCGCTGCAGTCCTAGACTGTGCGGCTGATCTTGGCGGAGGTTCGAGTCATCCCTTGGGCATGGGTATGTGTGTTGGTCTTCAGGATAATTTACGTTATGTAGTGTGTAAGCTTAGGGACTGATGACCGTAGCAGTTAAGTCCCGTAAGATTTCACACACTTTTTTTTTTTTATCAATGCCGAGTTACTGCTTGAACACGGACCAGAGGTAAACCAACACGTTATCGACTTCCTCAATTTGTGAAGCTCTTTCTCTTCAATAAATCATCCAATTTTTCTGATACTAATCATTTCTTTGTTTGTACTTGTACAGGACATCTACCTTTGTCCGTCTCTTTCGGATAGCTCCTTCATGGTCGCGTCTCTTTTTTAATGTGTGTGTTGAGTCTTAGGAATGCACGTCTCAGTTACGTTTGTGTTGTTTGCAGATGATACAAACATTGCAATAAGTAGCAAGTCAAACACAGATTTAGAAATAGCTGCTAATCAAATTTTCACTGACATTAATAAGTGGTTTAAAGCTAATTCTTTGTCATTAAACTTTGAGAAGACCCACTATATGCAGTTCAGAACCTGTAGGAGATTTCCTTCCAGAATAACGTATGAAGACATGCAGATCGAAGAGGTTGACAGTGTTAAATTTCTGAAATTACACCTCGATAATAAATTCAGTTGGTAAGGGTATACCGCAGAACTGCTTAAGCGCCTAAACAAGTCTGTATTTGCTGTGAGAATGATGTCAGACGTAGGAGATATAAATATAAAAAAACTTGCAAACTTTGCTTACTGTCATTCTATTATGTCGTATGGCATCATATTCTGGGGCAACTCATCAAACCGAGAAAAAGTTTTTATGATGCAAAAGCGTGTGTTGAGAATAATTTGTGGTGTAAATTCGAGAACATTTTGCAGAAACCTGTTCAAGGAACTTTGTATTCTAACCACTACTTCTCAGTATATTTATTCCCTAATGAAATTTGTTGCAAGTAATACATCTCTATTTCCAACCAATAGCTCAGTTCACAGTATCAATACTGAGAATAAGAACAATCTACATAAAGGCCTAAAATCACTTACCTTGGTCCAAAAAGGGGTCCAATTTTCAGGAAAACACATTTTAATATATTGCCAGCAATCATTAAAAACTTGGTTTCACATAAAACACGGTATAAACAGAGTTTTAAAGACTTCTTGAGAGGCAACTCCTACCCTGATGTATATCTTAACAGAGACGGTTAATTCAGCTTAAGTAAAAATATGTTAGATTTCAGTTTTGATAACACTTGGTCACAACAGTCATGAGTAGGTATTTTGTGCATGACAAATTTATTAATAGTGCATAACAGTGTTTCATTCTGATAGTGTGTTGATTCTGTAAATATTAGCTGTCCCATTTTACTGCATTGTATAAACTTATTTTGACTATCTCCTGACAAATGATCAGGGTAGTAAATATTATATTCAAATGTTTTATGTTTTTATGTCATACTTCCTGACATGTTCCACACCCACGCATTTTTTGGGTCTATGGAACGAAAATTGAATCTAATATAATCAAGGCGGTTCAGTCATGTTTTGAGGTGGGATAGTGTGTGGTCTCAGGACACCCCGTGTGCCAATACGTGGAAAGCTGGCTGAAGTATTTTGACTGTGGCTCCATTTTTTTGAACATCTTAGAGCGGGATTCGCAGTGATGGATAACACTGCACGCCCCCAACGTCAATATTGTGTGCACCTTCCTAGTGGGGCATATAATCAGTCTGATGGAATGACATTCTATTCTCCAGATCTCAGCTGCATTGAGAATGTGTGGGTCATGCTAAGACGAGCGGTTTGCTATCGTCCCGTCCCGCCAGAGACCTTACAGGGCATCAAAGAAGCAACTGCGGAGGAGTGGAACGATATCGCACAGGCCTATTTTGACAGTTTAGTAAGTGGTATGCCTAACCGCATTCAGAAGTGTCACCAATTGCGAGGGTCCAAATGGTTCATAAACAATGTGCTATGCAAGATTATATTGAGAAGAAACTGAATGTTTGCAGTGGAATTTTTTGGAAGGTCTTGCTTTTTCATTTTTTGTTTGTGTGTATCAATTGATATTGTGTTTAGGTTTATTTCTGTTTTATGACTGCATCTGACAGAACAGTTTTGCTTCCTGTTATGTCCAGCACTGAAAATAAAGCAATATGCTACATTTATTTTGACCACTATTTTCTTACTCCGTTCACTTTTTATGTGTTGCACTATTTCTCTAAAACAATTTACAAAAACTATTCCACAAAATTAAGGTTTTTTCCAAATGTGAGAAGCAGTTCCAAAGTACAATATACTCACTTACCAAGAAACAAATATTCTAATTAAATTGCTGTATACCAATAATCACTAAATGAAATCAAATTTAGTTCCATCAAAAACCAGTTAAAGGTTAAATATATTTTGAAATAAAAGCTATTCGCAACTAACACTAATTCACATTTTCAAGATGGAAATAGTTGAGATAGGGAAGAGATTCAGTTCATTTGCATCTAACATGTGTTCCATGGTAGATCACGTTCCATTTCAAGATAAAATATGGTGCACTACCGAACGGTCCACACGAGTAAAAACAAGAACTTTAGAATGTCGAAAGTTCGTCGAATTTCGTGTGTAGAAAAACTCCCATGATAACTCAGCGAAGGATGTTTCCTAGATACCAAGAAAAATATCTGGTCCTACGTAAAATCACTAAGCATGTCGAACCGTTATGTTCAGTCACTCATTGACCAATCTGGTGTGGCAATAGAAGACTGCAAAAGTAAACCTCTAGTGTGACAGTGGACAGATGTTGGACTGCTCGGGAACCTGAGGGCAGGAATACTCATCGAGGTTCCGATCATCGACGTCTGACCACAACAGTGGAGGTTCGCTGTACTGTGCATCCAACATACTGTAACCCCTTCACATCTATACTCGCTGTCCGAGAACAAGTAATGGACTCGCAGCAACATGGTCGTACCGCACCATCAGTTGAGGCCTAAAGTGCGCGTCATTTATGACGGCGGCCGAGTTTAGGTTCGTTCTCCGCATCTGACGTCACAAAACACAGTCAGCCAATGAACAGAGAACGGCGTTGCCAGAGCTCGACTGCAGTGCAGAGCACGGGCGAGTGACTTCAGTTTTAGAAACGTTCAGTCATACATAAAGTAATTGAACAAAGGCAATGTCTTGATAGCAACTTTCTTTTATAGAAAGTTTGGAAAAAGCATTCTTTATACCAATTGCTTCATATTCTATTAATTAATTAAATCAATCAAGCAATAAGCCTCCTAATAGCGATAGCAAGGAGAGGTGTTTGTATCATTCTCACTAACCGCTTTTTCGCAATAAAGAACAGCGGTAATTATTTATTTCCTATTGTACTTCGACAAAACGTGAGTAATTCATAGTCATACCAACAGTGTTTGTCGCTATTTTGCGTGATATTTTAAAGTCCTCTGGGAGATTTATTGAATGACAAGCTGTGTTAGCGTAATGGTTAAGGTGTTGGACTGCCAAATGAAAGGTTCTGGGTTCAAACCTTGTTCGATCTTCATATTTTCTTTATTTAAAAACATTATCGAAGTGTCTTACTTCATGAATTTTATTCGTTTGAATGTAATTTTTTGAAATTTCTAGTGGCAACTAAAATCGACCATACGCTATGGACTTTTACCTCTGCAAACTCTTCAAAATTTCGAACAATGGTTTACTACGTCTAATGCTGCACCATAACTGCGTTAAACATAGAAACAAAATGAAGTCATTTATGGGGGGAAGGTATCAGTCAAGACGATGTGTAAAAATCAAATTTTTGAGCCAAATAGTTTTTGTGAAATTGAATGATAAAGTGTGTCAAAGTAGTCGAAACACCATGTGCTGCACAGGCGAGCAGTTCAATGATGACAAATTCGCGCACATCGCGGAATGCGGGGAGCACGTCTCTGTAGCAGCGAAAGGGTTAATGCAGCCGTGGTGGCTTTTCTTCATAAACTGCGCGCTCTCCCCGAAACGCAAGTTTGCGAACTATACTATGGCGCTGCTTCTTTTGGCGTGTACAACTGGCAACGCAGCAATATCCCGCGCCTGGTCGGGCATGCGCGAAGCGCCAAGATAAAATAATTGAACTATAGTAGCAGTCAGACTAGCGAATGTAGGCTGGCGTCAACACCATGACACAAACGGCTGTCATAAGGATAGAAACTGAAGTAACGAATTAAAATTCGTGCCAAGGCCGGGACTTGAACCCGCGTTTCCTGTTATCAGGCAGATGTTATCCACTACACCACCCTCGTATTGTCGATAAAATAGCTGTGCAGAATACTCTAGTCCCAATGTCCTACCCAGAACAAACTTCAGTTCACACCTCAGACCATCTTGATTTTCACCTTTTTAAATCAGCAGTATTGCTGAGGCTCTACGATGCTGGACTAGCACCCAAACGTTTTACAAAATGGGGGAATCTTGACTGTATCTCCTGCATAGATGATCTATTGATTCGATGTAATTACTTTTTTCCTGGCGAGGATTCGACTAGAGTATTGCATGCAGATGTGTTAGCTACAGTGCCAGGATGGTGTAGTGAATAACACATCTGCCTAGTAAGTAGGAGACCTGGGTTCAAGTCCTAGTCTTAGCACAAATTTTAATTCATTACTTCACCTTATACCCTTATCGAAGATCAACTAAAGGCTACAATTGGAGTGGTGCCGTGTTTGGGAGATATGGAGTGCTGATTGATAGTGTCGTATTGTGATCAGCAGTGAACTGCAGTCGTGCACCACCGTGAATGACCACCTGTCAATATGGCCGCTACCTGGGGAGAGGTCTCCTTTTTCCAATGTTAAGAAGAGCCAGAGCAGCGTTAATCCTGCCATCATGGTGTGGGATGCCATCTGCTGTGACTTTAGCAGAAGTGGTTGAAGGAATTCTGGAAGGATAATGGTACGTCACGATCATTTTTAGTCTTCATTTGCATGTCTTACCTCCCATGCAAATGTATCGTGGGGCCATTTTTCGACAGGCTAATGCCCTTCCACACATGGCACGTGCCTCTACGACTCGTCTGCGGAATTTTGTGGTCCTCATGTGGCCAGCAAGAGCCCCAGAACTGTCATCAGTAGAAGATATGTCTACATCTACATATGTACTCCGCTAGCCACCAAGCGGAGTGTGGCGGAGGGCACAATTCGCGCCAAAGTCATATTCCCCCCCCCCCCCCCCCCCTCCGTTCCACTCGCGGATCGCGCAAGGGAAAAACGACTGTCTGAACGCCTCAGTACGAGCTCTAATTTCCCTTACCTTTGAGTGGTGATCATTGCGTGATTTGAAAGTTGGTGGTAATAATATATGCTCTACATCCTCGGTGAAGATCGGATTTCGGAATTTAGTGAGCAGCCCCTTCTGTTTAGCGCGTCGTCTATCTGCAAGAGTGTCCCACTTCAAACTTTCTATGAGATTTGTAACGCTCTCGCGGTGGCTAAATGTACCAGTCACGAATCTTGCCGCTCTTCTTTGTACCTTCTCAATCTCTTGAATCAGACCCAACTGGTAAGGGTCCCATACAGACGAACAATAGTCCAAGACTGGACGAACTAACGTATTGTAATCCATTTCCTTTGTTGAAGGACTGCATCGCTTCAGGATTCTACCAATAAACCGCAATCTAGAATTCGCCTTACCCGTTACTTGTGTAATCTGATCATTCCATTTGAGATCATTTCAAATAGTCACACCCAGATACTTGACGGACATTACCGCTTCCAAAGACTGGGCATTTATTTTGTACTCGTACATTAATGGGGATTTTCGCCTTGTTATACGCAGTAGATTACACTTACTAATATTGAGAGATAACTGCCAGTCATTACACCACGCATTTATTTTCTGCAAATCCTGATTGATTTGTTCACCCCTTTCGTGTGATACTACTTTCCTGTAGACTATAGCATCATCGGCAAACAGTCTCAGGCCGCTGTCAATACCATCAACTAGATGGTTTATGTAAATCGCAAAAAGCAGTGGACCTATTACGCTGCCCTGGGGCACACCTGAAGTTACGCTTATTTCTGTTCAGGACCACATACTGCTACCTGTCTGTTAGAAAACTTTCTATCCAACCGCATATGTCATCGGATAGACCGTAAGCGTGCACTTTTTGGAGCATGCGACAGTGCGGAGCTGAGTCCAACGCCTTTCGAAAGTCGAGAAATATGGCATCAACCTGGGAGCCGGTGTCTAGAGCCTGTTGTATATCATGCACAAAGAGGGCCAGCTGTGTTTCGCATGACCGCTGTTTCCTAAAACCGTGCTGGTTTCTGCAGATGAGATTCTCAGAGTCTAGAAAGGTCATTATGTGTGAACACAAAATATGGTTAGCTCAGAAGTAAACTCTGTCCTAGTGCCACCATCAGGGATACCAGAGACCGGTTCGAACAGTTGTGGTGCAGCTTGCCAAAGGAGAAGATACAGTGGCTTTGTGACATCCTTCCCAACCGAATCAGTGCAGTCATGTAGGGCAGAGGTGTTGCAAAGTCATACTTCGTATCGGTGATCATTGAACGCCGCAAGTCCAGATAGCTTTCCAAAACCGAACGGTCCGAGTATGGTGCGCTCTTCCATTTGTTCGCGTTCGCCCTTCTTTCTGCCGTTAGTGCCCTGGAGAGCGTACAGTGAAGCCTCAGCCTGCGCTCGAAACTGAACCGGCTCAATCCACGTACGAGGTCAGAGCGTCGTCCTGTGGGTTGTGCTACTGTGCCACGGGAAGGAGGTAGGGGAGCCGAAGCCGTTAGGCAACCCGCGGTAGCCCCAGGCTAGATGTGACGCTGCGGCCTGCGTGCGCCGTAAGCAGGTGATAAATCTTCCAAATCTTCTCCTTCCCCACCCAACACCACTCGGTCGTATCGCAGCCGCTGTCCCAGCCTACAACAGTGGGCGTGCGACCTCGTCACGCTAATAGCCCGCACGTCTTCTCCATTCCACTGCTTCCTTTCAAAACAGCGCTGCTCCGTGGTACGCATGCCGTCCACTGCATACAGCTCCCCACGTTCCCTTCTACACGAGGTGCCACAAGGCACTGTGTTAGGCCCAAAACTGTCACCCGTGGCCAGCATACCAGGGCTCCACCATAGTTCCCATTTAATCGTTTATATAGCGGTGCCTAGACGGTCAATACTGTTTTAAAATATTGCGCAATATTACGGACCGTCAATAAAAATATGTAATAATAAACTCAAAAGAAGATGCACCATGAAGGAATTGTCGGAATGCGACGGAAATCGGTAGCTATGATTTGTGTGTACAGACAAACCACCCATTAAAATTCCAGAAAAATGGATGATTATTCAAGACAGAGATTAACAAAATTAAACACGTCACTAAAATGTTGGTCCACCTCCGACTTTTGTGTTTGTTGTTGTGGTCTTCAGTCTTGAGACTGGTTTGACGCAGCTCTCCATGCTACTCTATCCTGTGCAAGCTTTTTCATCACCCAGTACCTACTGTAGCCTGCATCCTTCTGAATCTGCTTCGTGTATTCATCTCTTGGTCTCCCTCTACGATTTTTACCCTCCACGCTGCCCTCCAGTACTAAATTGGTGATCCCTTGATGCCTTAGAACATGTCCTGCCAACCGATCCCTTTTTGTATTCAAGTTGTGCCAAAACCCCTCTTCTCCCCAATTCTATTCAATACCTCCTCATTAGTTATGCGATACTGCGTGAAGAGTTTGACAGAGCACTGAAAGACCTAAGTCGAAACAAGGCCCCGGGAGTAGACAACATTCCATTAGAACTACTGACAGCCTTGGGAGAGCCAGTCCTGACAAAACTCCACCATGTGGTGAGGAAGATGTATGAGACAGGAGAAATACCCTCAGACTTCAAGAAGAATATAATAATTCCAATCCCAAAGAAAGCAGGTGTTGACATGTGAAAATTACCGAACTATCACTTTAATAAGTCACAGCTGCAAATTACTAACGCGAATTCTTTACAGACGATGGAAAAACTGGTAGAAGCCGACCTCGGGAAAGATCAGTTTGGATTCCGTAGAAATGTTGGAACATGTGAGGCAATATTGACACTACAACTTATCTTAGTAGAAACATTAAGGAAAGGCAAACCTACGTTTTTAGCATTTGTAGACTTAGAGAAAGCTTTTGACAATGTTGAGTGGAATTCTTTCTTTCAAATTCTGAAGGTGGCGGGGGTAAAATACAGGGAGCGAAAGGCTATTTACAATTTGTACAGAAAGCAGATAGCAGTTATAAGAGTCGAGGGAAATGAAAGGGAAACAGTGCTTGCGAAGGGAGTGAGACAGGATTGTAGCCTCTCCCCGATGCTATTCAATCTGTATATTGAGCAAGCAGTTATTCGTCTTGGCATTGATTGAGTTGTCTAATACCTCCCTGAGGGATTGTGCCAAATTCCGCCCAATTGGCGTGTTAGATCGTCTAAATCTCGAGCTGGTTGGAGGTCCCTCCCCATACTGCTCCAAACTTGCTCAATCGGGGAGACATCCGGCGACCTTGGTGGCCAACGTGGGATTTCAAGAAAAGCAACAGAAACGCTCGCCGCGTGCGGACGGATATTATCTTGCTGAAATGTAAGCCCAGTATGGCTTCCCAAATGAAAGGTACATAAACGGGGAGTAGAACATCATTGAAGTACCGCTGTTCAGGAAGGCTGTTACAGATGGCAACAAAAGGGGTCCTGACAAACTGCCTATTGGCTTCTGTCTCGGGATCTTCGGCCGACGTTCATCTAATAATTTTACTGACGTTTCGCCAGCATGAGTGGCTGACATTGTCAAAGCTTCACCGTCCATTGCCGGTGGTGAACTGGAGCTGAGCTCGCGGCCGCAGACTATATGTACCTGGCGCATCAACGTCCGTGGGCTTCTCTGCGGCCATTTCCGGTGCGGTTCTCCTCTTGCTACCTGCGACGGTCGTTCGCTGCAGTACGGGAAGCCAGGATCCGTTTACCTTAAGGCTTTCCTCTTTCTTGTTGATGCTGTCCGCGTGTTTTTTGTATTTCTACAGCTTCTCTGAAGAAGCACGTGTGATAGTGCTCCTCTACAGTCAGAACTTCCGTGTCGGCGAATTTTATTACGTGGTCGGTCTCACTCAGTGCGTGCTCTGCCACGGCCGATTTCTCCACCTGCCCCAGCCTGCAATGTCGCTTATGTTCTTTGATCCTGGTGTTGATTGATCGTCCAGTCATTCCGACATAAACTTTTCCGCATGTGCATGGTATACAGTATATATCTTTCATAAATTGTGGTTTGACAATAGAAATATACACGTCTTACACATCCAACAACTCTACCAACGGCTATCCGAGTAACTGCTTGCATAATGGCCAGAGGTGGACCAACGCATTCTTGATTTGTGGCTCTTTCTCCCGAATAAATAATTTAATTCTCGAGAAATTGTAGTCGTCTGCTTGCCTGTTCATGTACATCTACCGATTTACGTGCCATTTGGGTCATTAATTCCATCGTGGTGCGTTTTATTTTTCCTTGGAGTGTGCATTGAGAACAGAATAATACAATTGGAGGCATTATTTTTAAGGACGCCCTCATCGTATGCTCTTTCATTTGCAGCTGCAGACTTTCGGTACCGTGCAACGTGTACAGCAGCCGGCAGCGGGGTGGCGACAGCGAGTTTAGGCGGTGTGCGCAACTCCGCGCTAATGCGAGTAAAAGGATGGTGTAAACAGATATTAATGGTCCACGTGTCTTCTCCCTTCCACTGCTTCCTTACGTAACCGACACGTCCACTATACACAGCTTCTCACGTTCCCTTATGGACAGGGTCCCGCACTGCTCCGTGCTAGGTACAGCGTTGTACTCTTGTGGCGTACATACTAGCGGCGCCATACAAGTTTGTACGGTACGCCAGGGTGGCGGTATTACCCCTGACATTATTACTGTTAGAAATTCAATCATATGTTGTTTTTAAAACACTGGCAATTAAGAAGTTGGGCAAGCAGCGGAGGGTCGGATGGTGTATTTCTGGGTGGTTATAATTAAGGTTACTTATAATCCGTCTTGATTGCAATCTTTTTTATTCATATGACCTGTTTCGGCTCATTCAGAACCATCTTCAGACCCGTAACGATAATGATACTAATTTACTATTTCACGGAAGCAAATCTTTTTCATCCTATCTAATCAGTATCAAATGTACCAGAACGTACCTGATATTTCAGTTACAGGAGTGACCTGTCCATATCCAGCAACTTTCACATGCTGCGTCACATAGAATTGGTTGGCAGAGTGCACGTCATTTATATTAATTATAACACTATTACCGACAGGTGGCGTCTGGTACATTTGTTACATTCCATTTGCACATACTATATTCAGTAGATTTTTTGATTAAAAAATACTTAATTAAAGTACATAGATGTCAAGGTTAAAATCTGTACTTACCAAAATTAAAAAACAGTAAAATTATCATTTTTATACGATCTAAAAAACATAGGGCGATTTATATATCTATGGTGCTGGTGTGGAATTGTTTTCCTCCATGGTCTGCTTCCGTGGTTCCCGCCATTTCGGTGTTATGCCGCGGTCCGCTCAGTCGTCTGACGTCCATCGCCGCGTGAAAGAGGGCAGCGCAGGACGGCCCCGTCAACGACGCCAGGCGCCGCACGCATTATCCAGCTTCTCCACCGCGCACCATCTCTCATCCCTCGGCCTGGACCTCCACACGCAACAGTTGTCATCAAAGGTTATATAATTAAAGTGCAGCTGTTCACTGAGGTCCAGTGTGGGCTGTAGTTATCGTATGGCAGCGAAACTAGAGCGTTAATTGGAACCGAAATACACTGGAAAACTACGTATGTATGTATGTATGTATGTATGTATGTATGTTAACTGGGGGCCTAGAAACGACAGAGAGGCTCCGTTCCCGCCGCGGCCGCAGTGGTCCACAACCCCACGACGACTACCGCAGTCCACTTCACCCCTCCGCCGCCCCACACCGAACTCATGGTTATTGTGCGGTTCGGCCCCCAGTGGCGAACGTCTCACACCAGACGAGTGTAACCCCTGTGTTTGCGTGGTAGACTAATGTTGGTGTACGCGTACGTGGAGAACTTGTTTGCGCAGCAATCGCCATCATAGTGTAGATGAGGCGGAATAAGGGGAACCAGCCCGCATTCGCTGAGGCGGATGGAAAACCGCCTAAAAACCGTCCACAGACGGGCCGGCTCACCGGACCTCGAAACAAGTCTGCCGGACGGATTCCTGCCAGGGACAAGGCGCTCCTTCCCGCTCCAGAAAGCCGTGCGTTAAGCCGTCGGCACACGGACCGTGCATCCGAACGTTGAGAGTTGAGCGTGCCGAGTTTCTAACGTCATAGCGTGGAACATCACGTTCGGGAGTCTTTCCGAACGTGCAGAGCAATACCTGGCATGTCATATTCTGAGCGTGCGACTGAGCGTTGACCAATGAGATGGCACAACGCCACCTACGTCACACGCGCGCCGTCTCCCTTCAGTACATAGTTGTGAGGCGCCATATTGGCATTCATTTCAAGACTATATACAGGGTGTTTCAAAAATGACCGGTATATTTGAAACGGCAATAAAAACTAAACGAGCAGCGATAGAAATACACCGTTTGTTGCAATATGCTTGGGACAACAGTACATTTTCAGGCGGACAAACTTTCGAAATTACAGTAGTTACAATTTTCAACAACAGATGGCGCTGCATGTGATGTGAAAGATATAGAAGACAACGCAGTCTGTGGGTGCGCCATTCTGTACGTCGTCTTTCTGCTGTAAGCGTGTGCTGTTCACAACGTGCAAGTGTGCTGTAGACAACATGGTTTATTCCTTAGAACAGAGGATTTTTCTGGTGTTGGAATTCCACCGCCTAGAACACAGTGTTGTTGCAACAAGACGAAGTTTTCAACGGAGGTTTAATGTAACCAAAGGAACGAAAAGCGATACAATAAACGATCTGTTTGAAAAATTTCAACGGACTGGGAACGTGACGGATGAACGTGCTGGAAAGGTAGGGCGACTGCGTACGGCAACCACAGAGGGCAACGCGCAGCTAGTGCAGCAGGTGATCCAACAGCGGCCTCGGGTTTCCGTCGCCGTGTTGCAGCTGCGGTCCAAATGACGCCAACGTCCATGTATCGTCTCATGCGCCAGAGTTTACACCTCTATCCATACAAAATTCAATCGCGGCAACCCCTCAGCGCCGCTACCATTGCTGCACGAGAGACATTCGCTAACGATATAGTGCACAGGATTGATGACGGCGATATGCATGTGGGCAGCATTTGGTTTACTGACGAAGCTTATTTTTACCTGGACGGCTTCGTCAATAAACAGAACTGGCGCATATGGGGAACCGAAAAGCCCCATGTTGCAGTCCCATCGTCCCTGCATCCTCAAAAAGTACTGGTCTGGGCCGCCATTTCTTCCAAAGGAATCATTGGCCCAATCCGAAACGATTACTGCATCACGCTATCTGGACATTCTTCGTGAATTTGTGGCGGTACAAACTGCCTTAGACGACACTGCAAACACCTCGTGGTTTATGCAAGATGGTGCCCGGCCACATCGCACGGCCGACGTCTTTAATTTCCTGAATGAATATTTCGATGATCGTGTGGGCTATCCGAAACATACAGGAGGCGGCGTGGATTGGCCTCCCTATTCGCCAGACATGAACCCCTGTGACTTCTTTCTGTGGGGACACTTGAAAGACCAGGTGTACCGCCAGAATCCAGAAACAATTGAACAGCTGTAGCAGTACATCTCATCTGCATGTGAAGCCATTCCGCCAGACACGTTGTCAAAGGTTTCGGGTAATTTCATTCAGAGACTACGTCATATTATTGCTACGCATGGTGGATATGTGGAAAATATCGTACTATAGAGTTTCCCAGACCGCAGCGCCATCTGTTGTTGAAAATTGTAACTACTGTAATTTCGAAAGTTTGTCTGCCTGAAAATGTACTGTTGTCCCAAGCATATTGCAAGAAACGGTGTATTTCTATCGCTGCTGGTTTAGTTTTTATTACCGTTTCAAATATACCGGTCATTTTTGAAACACCCTGTATGTATATATGCCGTTTCTGAGCACCAGCAAATTGAGAATCACGGGAAAACCCGTTGTTAACTGTGAGACTCGTTCCAATAAAATAACGAGAAACAACATATTCGTGGCAAAAGAATTATTGTAACATGCGTATTATGAGAGTAGGCTATTTGAAGACAGCGACACACTGAAGATCCACTCAAAACGCATTGTTCTTCGTACAATTTCTTATAATTAATTTTCAATTGGTAGCATATCTATGATTAAGGTTTTCAGCAACGGGTAACATACTATGATTAGAAACTACGGCTGTGTTGTTGGTTTAGCGTAATACGTAGAATCACCGTGTTGAAGTTGGTTATCTATCAGGGCGGTGGTTCGCGTCTTGACGTTTCCAAATTTTTTTCCTAACATTCGCGTTTTTATTAGGTTCTGATACTTTATTACTAGTTTAATATAAGTACATACTATAATATTTGATGTTATGGAAATATAAGTTCACCTTTTTTTGAGGGGTGATTTTGTTCAATTGGCTTAATCTAATATACAGCTTCCGCTACATGTATAAACATATTTTGCTCCTTTTTCTTTTACGCATCGTAATTCACATGTTGCAAAGATTCTGCTACTGGGTAGGAACAGAGATCAAGTAAGACTGACCTTGGGGTTTTACTAAAATGTGCGAATGATGAAATAATAAACATTATTTATTATTCTTATGCTGATAAGTACTCCAAATTTGTACCGCACTGTTTGTAATGGAACTTTTGTAAGCCTGTGTCCTTATTGATTGGACATGGTAGTTCCCTTTTCGTGGACGATGGATAAAATGTGCGTTTTATTAGAGCTAACGTGGGGAATTTTACGCGCGCCCGTTGAGTAAACAGTGTGATTTACGAACTAGAAACATCCCTCAAACTGCCGCTGGAGTGCGTTGCGATCGCGTATACCACGTTGGGGCCCACGTACCGTGTGCACAAGTCGCATCGTTCCTGAGCGTTCAGCAGCACGTTGAACTTGGCACGCTCAACGTTAACGTTCGACAGCACGGTCCGTGTGTCGACGGCTTTAGGCTACTCGGCTAACTGGGCGGACTACTGGAAAACAATAGTTCTTATGTTGGCCAGCAGCTGCAAAACTGGCGCTGTGAATGCAAGAAAGACGTATAGATACGTTTCCATATGGGACGTGGTCAGAAATGGTCCAACAAGAGAGAAAGCATAATGTTGATTTTTATTATTAACCGTCGCTTTCGCAGTTCGTTAAATATGACCATCGGAGCTGTCGACGAGATGCTGGATCTGTAAAGCGACGTGATCAATGGTTGCTCGCACCAGTTCCTTTGGAACCTGAGCCACGTGTTCCTGTAACTGGCCTTCAGATCAGGTAGACCGAAAGTGTCCCTCGTAAACGCGTTCTTTTAGGTGTCCCCAGAGCCAAGTCACATAGATTCAGATCAGGTGATTTTGCAAGCCATGCATCTTGATAGCGTCTGAAGATAGCGTCTGAAGATAGCGTCTGAAGATAGCGTCTGAAGATAGCGTCTGAAGATAGCGTCTGAAGATAGCGTCTGAAGATGGCGTCTGAAGATGGCGTCTGAAGATGGCGTCTGAAGATGGCGTCTGAAGATGGCGTCTGAAGATGGCGTCTGAAGATGGCGTCTGAAGATGGCGTCTGAAGATGGCGTCTGAAGATGGCGTCTGAAGATGGCGTCTGAAGATGGCGTCTGAAGATGGCGTCTGAAGATGGCGTCTGAAGATGGCGTCTGAAGATGGCGTCTGAAGATGGCGTCTGAAGATGGCGTCTGAAGATAGCGTTCCTGGTAGGATTCATTAAGCAGATCTTTCACAGGGAGAGTGATGTGAGGTGTTGCCCCATCTTGCACGAAAACAGTGGTTTCCACACAGTTGTGTTCATCCAATGCAGGAATCACATGTTGTAAAAGGAGGTCTCGATAACGTGCAGACGTCACTGTACACATGACAGGCTCTATGGGTGTTCTCTCTTAAAGAACGGACCGCGAATAAAGGTGCTTGTGCATTCGTAACACACTATCACATTCAGCGAGAGCAATTTTTTTTCGTGCATAACACATCATTCAACAGCACCCCAAATTCACTAGTTCGTGTATACACTACAATCTGTACTATAAAAAGTGCCTCGTCACTGCATAGAATACTGACTAGTCACATTTATCAACTTCGATCCGTGCCAGAAACCGAAGAGCAAATTCAGAACGTTCTTTGCGGATCATGAGGTTTCTGTCGCTGCACTGTCTAGAAACCCGAAAACCCAAATAAGAATGTCATGATAATTTAAAGTGTTATCCTGACAGGTACGACAACTTTGGCAATACTATAACACCCTAAAGTTTTGATGAACACCAATTTCAATAATTACTAAGTCTGTCATGATATAAAGCTGGAAAGAAAGTAAGGTTATTTTTAATTATCTACCAAACATCTTAGTAATGACTGCAAATCAGTACGACGAAAGTTAAGTCCAAAGTAATATGTCGGTCAGAGATAACATTAATTGTGTAAGTGAGTTGTAAACGCGGCGCAAAGGAAATTCAATGCGTTTACAATTTCTCGATCATGGAAAAGTTAGTCGCTTGCTAGCTTGCTTGCTATCAAGTCGAGAGGGAGCACCGTTTGTTATAGTACTACAAACGGAACGCTACGAGATTGTTTCTTTTTTAAAAAAAGTAATATTGTGTGATAGAGATGCGCGGACTTCCTCTGTTATTCTGACTTGAGAACTTGAACTGAAGTGATATTCTGACAGTGTACGTCGAGTTAATCAACTTTAATTATTGGAGATATTATTGTTGGACTCAACCCTCATCAAAGTCAAGTTACAACGAAGAATGGACATAGTATCGAAGACTGCAATACCTGATTAGTCTGGAGTAGGAAACATTAATACGATCACACGAAGATGATACAAATACGCCGATTGTAAAAGTTGTAATTGTCACGATCACCGAACTGAAAAGAATCTTAATTGATCTGATCCATCGGTGTGCGTGTGGTGTGATGACCATAAACTAATTGCTAAGAAGGAATAATAAAATTGTTCGTCAGTAATGGAAATCTCACGTGTTGGCTCCATCATTAATTGAACTGTGTGATAGTTGATAATAAAAATTAACTGGGAACATTTTAATTGAAAGAGTGACTTGATGAACATTGAGCATTGAAAGGAGTGTTTTGCCGAAATAATATCACGACGCACAAAAGCAAGATAACATTATACATTATCTTTGGATTTGCGTCGTGCCGTAGTGAATAATTCTGCCTAGCAATGTAACTACTACTGATACTGAACCAAAAAATGAATTTTTCCTCGCTTCAGTGGTGTGAAACGACGCCGGTGATGAATGATTCACTCAGTACTGCAATAACTAACTAACTGGGCATGGCAAATCATCATAAAACCATAACAGACAATTAAAATCAGCAGTTGGCATCGCTGAGAAAACTCGCAAACGGACTTCCATACATTACGTGAGGAACAATTTTCTTTAGAGATTTTCAGGTGCTGCTCCCCGTTATCCGACGGGGACAACCATCACTGCGCGTCGCGTCTCCATTCCACCAACCGAGCTGAAACAGTAGCAGCTCAACATCAACAGCGACAACAAAAAGGGGAAAGGGGACGTCACAGCGGGCAACAGTGTAACATAGATCGTAAAACATTCCGTACCACTGACCATGGGATGCTCAATTCTCGCGACGCGACACTGCGCCAGCATTAGCTACCCGGGCCCGTGCTGCGTGGTTAATTACAGCAACAGCAACCTCGTGAGTAGCTTCCGGGACAGGACGCCTCTTCCAAGGGCCACACATGTTTTCGAATGTCAAGGTGATCTTCTTTAAATCATTTAATGACATCGTAACTCTCCTCAGAGCATCAACGATACTCTCTCAATGCAGCACTGAAATTGCTGCCGCTCACACAAAATTGTTTCAGTAACAGGGTACGGTCTCTCTGCTCGATAGCCGTACTGTTCTCACGTTATTGCTTTGTCACAACACAGCGTGGATTTCATACCGCCACACACACACACACACACACACACACACACACACACACACACACACACACACACTGTACAGCGCGAGATTTGCATCTTGTGGCCGAAATTGGAACTAATTTGTTTTCCATCGTAAACTGGTTTCGCATTAACGCATTAGCATATCGACCAAGTTTCGCTGCCGGACGATAATTACAGCACACGCAGTTTATCCGTGAAAAGCTACCCTTTAATTATAACCACACGCTATTTTCTGAAGCTTTTATTGCAATATTTCTCATACAAACAGTGTTACACGTTACTTAATAGTATTGTAAAATTCGATGATATAAGAATATACGTTCGTTGTTTTATTTTTTCCCATCCTTCGCATTTTCATCGTTTGTCTTGGAGAGTTCTGTCAGAAGTGAGAAGAATAATGTACAGAAGAACGGAAAAGAAAATTGAGGAAGTGTTAGATGACCATCAGTTTGGCTTTAGAAAATGTAAACTCACGAGACTTTGCGGTTGATAATGGAAGCAAAAGTAAATAAAAATCAAGACACGTTCATCGGATTTTCGATCTGGAAAAAGCGTTCGACAGTGTAAAATAGTGCAAGAAGTTCGAAATTCTGAGAAAAATAGGTGTGAGCTATAGGGAGAGACAGTTAATATACAATATGTGCAAGAGCCAAGAGGGAATAATAAGAGTGGACGACCAAGAACGAAGTGCTCCGGTTAAAAAGGATGTAAAACAGGGATGTAGTCTTTCCCCCTGCTGTTCAGTTTGTACATCGAAGAAGTAATGATGGAAATAAAAGAAAGGTTCAGGAGTGAAATTAAAGTTCAAGGTGGAACGATATCAATGTTACGATTCGCTGATGACATTGCTATCCTGAGTGAAAGTGAAGAATTACATGATATGCTGAACGGAATGAACCATCTAATGAGTACAGAGAGAAGCTTAGTATCAGGATTGGTGGTCACGAAGTAGATAAAATTAAGGAATTCAGCAGTAAAATAACCAATGACGGACGGAGCAAGGAGGACATCAAAAGCATACTAGCACTGGCAAAAAGGGCATTCCTGGCCAAGCGAAGTCTACTAATATCAAATATCAGCCTTAATTTGAGCCGGCCGGAGTGGCCGTGCGGTTCTAGGCGTTACAGTCTGGAGCCGAGCGACCGTTACGATCGCAGGTTCGAATCCTGCCTCGGGCATGGATGTGTGTGATGTCCTTAGGTTAGTTAGGTTTAATTAGTTCTAAGTTCTAGGCAACTAATGACCTCAGAAGTTGAGTCGCATAGTGCTCAGAGCAATTTGAACCATTTTGAACCTTAATTTGAGGAAGAAATTTCTGACAATGTACGTCTGGAGTACAGCATTGTATAGTAGTGAAACATGAACTGTGGGGAAACCGGAACAGAAGAGAATCGAAGCATTTGAGATATGGTGCTACAGACGAATGTTGAAAATTGGGTGGACTGATAAGGTAAGGAATGAGGAGGTTCTGCGGAGAATCGGAGGGGAAAGGAACATGTGGAAAACACTGAAAAGGAGAAGGGACAGGATGATAGGACATATGTTAAACATATGTTAAGACAAGAGGGAATGACTTGCATGGTACTAGAGGGAACTGCAGACGCCAAAAACTCTAGACAGAGATTGGAATATATCTAGAAAATAATTGAGGACGTGTGTTGCAAGTGCAACTCTTAGATGAAGAGGTTGGCACAGGAGAGGAGTTCGTGGCGAGCCGCATCAAACCAATCAGAAGACCGATGACCCAAAAAAATAAATCGGAAGTGAAACTGCAGTTGTAAAAGTGTCATTTTTGTTGCAAAAGTGTTTTAACGCGACTGTAAATAGTTATAAACTTGAAATTGCCCATTACATCTCCTACTTAGGTCAAAGAACCTGCCATACCGTTTCTTGCTGAAGCCTTCGGCTTGACGCAAATTGGTGGATTCAGCTGTTTTCGCCCTTAAGTCTTTCCATAATATCGTAGTAAAATTGATAAATGAAAAGCACCAGTTTGCTTTTGTTCTGCAATATTGTAGAACAAAAGCAAACTGGTGCTTTTCATTTATTATAATGTTGTTCTACCAAGAACCGACGAAGATTCTGTTGACATCGTAGTAAAATTCTTTAGCCGCGTAGGTGTTGCGAAAAGGGGCTGGTATTAATTCAGAGGTACACACGGTGTTTGTTTTAACCTAATATCTCGGAAACAACGTATCTTACGAAAGTGAGCCCTAGGAGAAAAGTTAATATTATTAAAGGTGGACATACAACTGGCCACCTCTCAACCATGCCGCCCTGCGTGGGTAGGGTGAACTTTGCATTTTCAAACGGGAACACACCCACCCATTTTTATTGCGTATTCGCATTCTTTGCCAAGAAATAGTACGGTTTATTCAAACCATCATTTTTCATTCTTGGTAGATGGCACTATGATCGACAAATATCAAGTGTGCGTGTTTCACGCCGTCTAGGTTCGGTCGACAACTGGCCACGACAAGGGAGAGTCTCCGTATTTCAACACATCACAACCACGGCACATCTACTCCTGTCATCAGAGACCTGGTAATGGACTCTCTGGAACATTGTGTATCGTCCTGTACCATTGACCGGAGACTGGTAATCTGGCGGGCGAGGGAATAACAGTCCCGTGTGAAGTCTGCTGTTAACACCACGCCACAGCTTCTCATGTGACAGAGTCGTGGTGTCATTTTTCAACAGGACAATGCTCGTCCAAACGTGATATGACCAGTCATCGTGATGTTAAGGTACTACCGTGACATATTATAGGTGTGGGACTAGTTCACACACATTCCAGTATCCGGGGTATGAAGAGACGAGTTAAAACAGTTGTAGGGTCAGCTTGCGTCAATAGAGGATGTAACGGCCTAACGGTAGCCTTCCCAACCACACCCGAGCATGCATTCAGCACTTGCATCCATACCAGAGCTATGAAAAGTGGGCTCATAGTGCCAAGTTCTTTCTTAAATTTGACTTAGCTTTGCAATCACTGACGCAACATTACGTACTCTCCATCCCATGAAGTCTCTGATTTTGTCCATTATAAATGTTTTTTAAAACCTGCAACTGTGAAAACAATGGGTTTGCTTATAAATAACTTTCTGCTACCAGTCACGATTTTCTTTTATGTTTTACACGTCGCGTTTCGGGAAATGATTCCCATTTTCAAGTGTGTATTTCTTTGCACTATGTCCTTTTTTTTGCAATGTTTTCGATGTGTGAGGTTCTGCTTTGTTTTGTTAGCTTTACTGCAATATATAAGAAACGCGCAACTTTCAGTTAGTTATCGATTTTTATATGTAGTTAGTGGCGAAATTTGGAAGGACGTGTATTTAAAGTTGTCTTATGGTCCATTTGCGCAGAGTACCACACATGTTAAACAGCACTCGCAACTTTCTGTGCACAGTACATATCGGGAATAACTTGCGTAGCGGCCGGCTGGAGTGGCCGTGCGGTTCTAGGCGCTACAGTCTGGAGCCGCGCGACCGCTACGGTCGCAGGTTCGAATCGTGCCTCGGGCATGGATGTGTGTGATGTCCTTAGGTTAGTTAGGTTTAATTAGTTCTAAGTTCTAGGCGACTGATGACCTCAGAAGTTAAGTCGCATAGTGCTCAGAGCCATTTGAACCATATTAACTTGCGTAAACAAACAGTTGCAAAAATGTTTTTAGATGTAGTTGACAGAAATAATGTTACACGTTCTCCACAGATACGCGTTTGCACAGAAGGTATTTATCTTAACAATATGGATTACAATTTGCTTACATCTATTTTACAATGGTGCTCATTTCTGTGTTACAATTATTATTTAAGTATATTGTCGAAGCGCGAGACGAAATTCACAGATTCACTTTAAAGTTTCTCGTATAGCATTTTCTCTTCGTATTTTCTGTAATACTAAAAGAGCAGCTTGAAGTTGAATCGGTGAATTTCGTCTTATGCTTCGACAGTATACTTAAATGAACGTAGTAACACACAGAAATAAACACCACCGTAAAATAGATGTAAGCAAATAGTAATCTATATTGCTAAGATAAATACCATCCGTACAAAAGCATATCTGTGGAGGACCTGTAACATTATCTTGCTCGGCCGCCGGTGGTTTCTTTGTCGGCCGCCGCCGGTGGTTTCTTTGTCGGCCGCCGTCGAATATCCATCGTGCCATGAAGGACAGTCGCAACCAATGATTGGGTCCATATAATCACGTTAAATACAGAATGCTTGTCAACCAGGCAAGTTGCTAGACGTTTGCACCAGAGTCAAAGTAATCGCGTAAACATAGAATCTGTTTCAATTTACAGTGCACGTTGAGGACTTAACCTGCAGTGGCCATCCACGTTCAACAGCCGCACAGGATGATCTATATCGAAGGTTTCTGAATCAAATTACTGCGGGCTGAGTGCCTCAGAACTGAATTGTACGAGGGCAGTTCAATAAGTAATGCAACACATTTTTTTTTCTGAAACAGGGGTTGTTTTATTCAGCATTGAAATACACCAGGTTATTCCCCAATCTTTTAGCTACACAACACTATTTTTCAAAGTAATCTCCATTCAATGCTACGGCCTTACGCCACCTTGAAATGAGGGCCTGTATGCCTGCACGGTACCATTCCACTGGTCGATGTCGGAGCCAACGTCGTACTGCATCAATAACTTCTTCATCATCCGCGTAGTGCCTCTCACGGATTGCGTCCTTCATTCGGCCAAACATATAGAAATCCGACGGTGCGAGATCGGGGCTGTAGGGTGCATGAGGAAGAACAGTCCACTGAAGTTTTGTGAGCTCCTCTCGGGTGCGAAGACTTGTGTGAGGTCTTGCGTTGTCATGAAGAAGAAGTTCGTTCAGATTTTTGTGCCTACGAACACGCTGAAGTCGTTTCTTCAATTTCTGAAGAGTAGCACAATACACTTCAGAGTTGATCGTTTGACCATGGGGAAGGACATCGAACAGAATAACCCCTTCAGCGTCCCAGAAGACTGTAACCATGACTTTACCGGCTGAGGGTATGGCTTTAAACTTTTTCTTGGTAGGGGAGTGGGTGTGGCGTCAATCCATTGATTGCCGTTTTGTTTCAGGTTCGAAGTGATGAACCCATGTTTCATCGCCTGTAACAATCTTTGACAAGAAATTGTCACCCTCAGCCACATGACGAGCAAGCAATTCCGCACAGATGGTTCTCCTTTGCTCTTTATGGTGTTCGGTTAGACAACGAGGGACCCAGCGGGAACAAACCTTTGAATATCCCAACTGGTGAACAATTGTGACAGCACTACCAACAGAGATGTCAAGTTGAGCACTGAGTTGTTTGATGGTGATCCGTCGATCATCTCGAACGAGTCTGTTCGCACGCTCCGCCATTGCAGGAGTCACAGCTGTGCACGGCCGGCCTGCACGCGGGAGATCAGACAGTCTTGCTTGACCTTGCGGCGATGATGACACACGCTTTCCCCAACGACTCACCGTGCTTTTGTCCACTGCCAGATCACCGTAGACATTCTGCAAGCGCTTATGAATATCTGAGATGCCCTGGTTTTCCGCCAAAAGAAACTCGATCACTGCCCGTTGTTTGCAACGCACATCTGTTACAGACGCCATTTTAACAACTCCGTACAGCGCTGCCACCTGTCGGAAGTCAATGAAGCTATACGAGACGAAGCGGGAATGTTTGAAAATATTCCACAAGAAATTTCCGGTTTTTTCAACCAAAATTGGCCGAGAAAAAAAATGTTGCATTACTTAATGAACTGCCCTCGTATGTTCGAAAAGGGTACAGGACGTCACGTTTCTTATCATATTGTTAGGAGACGATTGCATGATGTGAATCGCCACCTCGATGACCATGGCGAGAACTATGTCGTACACTACACCATCATGGACTGTTACAGATGGGGCCGGCCGCTGTGGCCGAGCGGTTCTAGGCGCTTCTGTCCGGAACCGTGCGACTGCTACGGTCGCAGGTTCGAATCCTGCCTCAGGCATGGATGTGTGTGACGTCCTTAGGTTGGTTAGGTTTAAGTAGTTCTAAGTTCTAGGGGACTGATGACCTCCGATGTTAAGTGCCATAGTGCTCAGAGCCATTTGAACCATTTAGTTACAAAAAATATGTTCAAATGTGTGTGAAATCTCATGGGACTTAACTGCTACGGTCGTCAGTCCCTAAGCTTACACACTACTTAACCTAAATTATCCTAAGGACAAACAAAAAAAAACACGCAGACACACGCAGACACACGCAGACACACGCAGACACACGCAGACACACGCAGACACACGCAGACACACGCAGACACACGCAGACACACGCAGACACACGCAGACACACGCAGACACACGCAGACACACGCAGACACACGCAGACACACGCAGACACACGCAGACACACGCAGACACACGCAGACACAGGCAGACACAGGCAGACACAGGCAGACACAGGCAGACACACGCAGACACAGGCAGACAGACAGACAGAGACAGACAGACAGAGACAGAGACAGACAGACAGAGACAGAGACAGACAGACACGGGCACGGGCACGGGCACGGGCACGGGCACGGGCACGGGCACGGGCACGAGGGAGGACTCGAACCTCCGCCGGGACCAGCCCCAAAGTCCACGACTGCAGCGCCTTAGACCGCTCAGCATTTTGTTACAGATGGGCAAGAAATCATGCAGAATGGACGCCTCAGTATGGGCGTCAGGTGTTGCTTAGTCACGAAACTCTGATTTGTTTGTGCTCTGTTAACAGTAGACAAAGTGTCTGGAGACATCCCGGTAGTACCGAATGCCTTCAGCACTCTGTCCCACATGTGCAACAAACTGGTGGTGAAGTGATGGATGTACTGAAATGGCATTAGGTGGGCCACCGTACATCACTCGTGGTTGTACAGGACGATCTCACTGCTCTACGGTACAGTGACGAGATTCTGCAACCAATAGTGCTATCCTATCGCCGTCATTCCGGTGACAGTTTCATCTCGATGGATAACTTGCGTCCTCATCGCGCTGCTCGTGAATACGTTCGTTCATCGTGCTAGGATCGGCAAAATGGAGTGGCCTCTCTGCTCTCTGGACATGATCCCAATCATCCACCTGTGCGACCAACTGAAACGGTCTGATTCCCACGTCGACAACGACCGGGTACTGTGCACGACTTAGAATCGCCGCTGAAGGGATGGACGATTTGGACCAGGGCCAGCTTAATGATCTCATCCATGGTGTGCCGCGCTGATTCCAGCGTACATCCTAGCAAGAGGACGTTGCATAACGTACTGACGTTGCTCAGGAGTGCTGTGATAACCTCTTCAAAATGATTCAAATGGCTCTGAGCACTATGGGACTCAACTGCTGAGGTCATTAGTCCCCTAGAACTTAGAACTAGTTAAACCTAACTAACCTAAGGACGTCACACACATCCATGCCCGAGGCAGGATTCGAACCTGCGACCGTAGCGGTCTCGCGGTTCCAGACTGCAGCGCCAGAACCGCGCGACCACTTCGGCCGGCGATAACCTCTTCCCTCGTTGTAAAGAGACGTATTTGTCATCTCACAAATGTAGGTTTTTCTGATTTGGATTAGATTGTTTTCGTTCCAAAGACTCAAAAATGAGATGATTCGCGTGAGTGTGAAACACGTCAGAAAGTATAACATAAAAAATGGACATTTGGATATAATAGTCACTTCCCAGATATTTTGTCAACGGACTGTCAAAATATGTGAATACATTAAACTGGAACTGCTAATCCAGAATGAGATTTTCACTCTGCAGCGGAGTGTGCGCTGATATGAAACTTCCTGGCAGATTAAAACTGTGTGCCGGAACGAGACTCGAACTCGGGACCTTCAGAATTGAAGTTGTGTGGACGGATCGTGAGTCGTGCTTGGGTAGCTTGTTGGTAGAGCACTTGCCCGCGAAAGGCAAAGGTCCCGAGTTCGAGTCTGGCACACAGTTTGGAATTGCTCATGTTAACAGGATTAATGCGCTATTAGAATGAAACATAGTTACGCACTTTCGATAAATTTATCATAGACAAACTGCCTAATCCTGACTGTTGTGACAAAGTGCTGTCAAAACTGAAATTTAACACACGTATTTACTTAAGTTTGTCGAAGAGTTCCTGTTAAGATTTTCATCCATAGAGTAGGAGTTGCCCATCAAAAATTCTTTCACACTGTATTTAAACTGTGCTTTGTCTGAAACCAAGTTTTTAATGGTCGCAGGCAGTTTATTGAAAATGTGTTTCTGAATATTGGACCCCTTTTTGGTCCAAGGTTAGTGACTTTGTTCTTGCTCCTAGTTTTGATACAATGTTTTGATCTATTGGTGGGAAACAGACACATTATCTGCAACAAATTTCATTAAGGAATAAATACACTGAGAGGCAGTGGTTAGAATGTCTAGTTCCTTTAACAGTTTTCGACATGATCATCTTGAATTTACACCACAAATGAGTGTTATTACGCGTTTTTGCACTCGAAACACTATTGCTCGGTTTCGCGAATTATCCCAGAATATGATCCCATATGACATAATGCACTCGTAAATTAAGGATAATTGCAGAATATGGTGCCACACAACGTGGCACTACACAAAACTGGCGCTAATAGCATAGGCACATAGGGAACACACACGACAGAGATCTGTAAGTCCACGGTATTGGTGGTACGTAGAGAAAACCGTCCTGAAACACACGTGCTACAAAACGCCACTGTTTCCTGCGCATGTACCCCGACATCAATACGGGATATGATCACCATGCACACGTACACAGGTCACACAACGGGTTGCCATACTCTGGATGAGGTGGTCGAGCAGCTGCTGGGTGTAGCCTCCCATTCTTGCACCAGTGCCTGACGGAGCTCCTGAAGTGTCGTAGACGTGCAGCGATACGTCAACCAAGAGCATCCGAGACGTGCTCGATGGGGTTTAGGTCTGGAGAACGGGCAGGCCACTCCATTCCCCTGATACCTTCTGTTTCAAGGTACTCCTCCACGATCAGGCCATGCATTATCATTCATCAGGAGGAAGGTGGGACCCACTGCACCCCTGAAAAGGCGGACCTACTGGTGCAAAATGACGTCCCGATACACCTGACCTGTTACAGTTCCTCTGTCAAAGACATGCAGGGGTGTACAATGTACATGCACCAATCATAATCCCACCCCACACCATCAAACCACGACCTCCATACAGGTCCCTTTCAAGGACATTCTTAGCTGGTTCCTGGTTCACGCCAGATAAAACCCGGCGAGAATCACTGTTCAGACTATACCTGGACTCGTCCGTGAACATAACCTGAGACCACTGTTCCAATGACCATGTAGTGTGTTCTTGACACCAGGCTTTATGGGCTCTCCTGTGACCAGGGGTCAGTGGAACGCACCTTGCAGGTCTCTGGGCGAATAAACCATGTCTGTAGACTGTGTGTCTGGAGACAACAGTTCCAGTGGCTGCGGTGAGGTCCCGAGCAAGGCTACCTGCAGTACTCCATAGCTGTCTGCGGGCACTTATGGTGAGATATCGGTCTTCTTGTGGTGTTGTACACCGTGGACGTCCCGTACTGTAGCGCCTGGACGCGTTTCCTGTCTACTGGAATCGTTGCCATAATCTTGATATCACACTTCGTTGCACATAGAGGGCCGTGCTATGACCTGCTGTGTTTGACCAGACTAAAGTCGCCGTAGTATTCTACCCCTCATAACGTCATCAATATGTGTTCTTTGAGCCATTTTCAACACACAGTCACCATTAGCACGTCTGAAAACGTCTGCACACATATCGCTGCACCGTACTCTGACATACACAAACACACCTTTGTGTATGTGGACTGCTGCCAGCGCCACCGTGCGAGGGCCGCAGGTCAAATGCACCGCATGGTCATACCCCGAGGTGATTTAAACCCGCAAACCGCCCACCAGAACGTTGTTTCATCATGTATCAGTATTATCCTCAATTTATGAGCATGAGTGTAGAATGGAAGTGAGCAAAGTATGGAAGTTTATTTTTTACATTTACATCTCGTGCATTTGACATCATTCGCATTGAAAATACAGGCTTGTGTAGACGCTTCAGCAATTCTGGTATGCCCTTTCCAAACGAATTTTTTATCGAGTTGTAGTCCCAGTAATTTAACACTGTCTGGACACACTTCAAATGGAATATACAGGTTGTCCATAGATGAAGTTCCAGTTTCAAAACGCTGTAGAATGAGAGCCAGTGCTCAGAATGACGTCAAATGTGAATAGCACATTATTGAGGCAAGGGGAAACGTCATGGAACAAAGAATTAACGACGATGTGACAGATAGATGTCACTGTAAGCTCCAGAAAGTGCACACCAACAGACGCGCAACACGCGGCTTGTCTCAGTTTGCGTCAGAGAGGCGCAACATGACTTGCCGCCATGAAGGACTGCGCGCTGCTTGTAAAGCTCTTTTACAAGAACGGTGACTGTGTGTCAGTAGCGCTACAGAAGTTCCGGTCATTCAGGGCATTTCTTGATGCAATAATTTACCAACAGCCGTATGTATTGTAGAAATTTATTTTGTGAACTTCTTACGTGCCATCAGTTTCTGCATTACATTGATGACATCTTCAGTCCCCACACGTCATAGTCGTAAAATCGCTATACGCAGGAGGAGCCATATAACTGGATCCGTGCATCTACATCTACATTTATACTCCGCAAGCCATCCAACGGTGTGTGGCGGAGGGCACTTTCCGTGTCACTGTCATTAGCTCTCTTTCCTGTTCCAATAGCGTTTGGTTCGCGGGAAGAACGACTGCCGCAAAGCCTCCGTGCGCGCTCGAATCTCTCTAATTTTACATTCGTGATCTCCTCGGGAGGTATGAGTAGGGGGGAGCAATATATTCGATACCTCATCCAGAAACGCACCCTCTCGAAACCTGGACAGCAAGCTACACCGCGATGCAGAGCGCATCTCTCGCAGATTCTGCCACTTGAGTTTGCTAAACATCTCCGTAACGCTATCACGCTTACCAAATAACCCTGTGACGAAACGCGCCACTCTTCTTTGGATCTTCTCTATCTCCTCCGTCAACCCGACCTGGTACGGATCCCACACTGATGAGCAATATTCAAGTGTAGGTCGAACGAGTGTTTTTTCAGCCACCTCCTTTGTTGATAGACTACATTTAGTCTAGGACTCTCCCAATGAATCTCAACCTGGTACCCGCCTTACCAACAATTAATTTTATATGATCATTCCACTTCAAATCATTCCGCACGCATACTCCCAAATATTTTACAGAAGTAACTGCTACCAGTGTTTGCTCCGCTATCATATAATCATACAATAAAGGATCCTTCTTTCTATGTATTCGCAATGCATTACATTTGTCTATGTTAAGGGTCTGTTGCCACTCCCTGCAACAAGTGCCTATCTGCTGCAGATCTTCCTGCATTTCGCTACAATTTTCTAATGCTGCAACTTTTCTGTATACTACAGCATCATCCGCGAAAAGCCGCATGGAGCTTCCGACACTATCTACTAGGTCATTTATATATATAGTGAAAAGGAATAGTCCCATAACACTCCCTTGTGACACACCAGAGGTTACTTTAACGTCTGTAGACGTCTCTCTACTGAGAACAACATGCTGTGTTCTGTTTGCTAAAAACTCTTCAATCCAGCCACACAACTGGTCTGATTCCGTAGGCTCGTACTTTATCGGGCGACAGTGCGGAACTGTATCGAACGCCTTCCGGAAGTCAAGGAAAGTGGCATCTACCTGGGAGCCTGTATCTAATATTTTCTGGGTCTCATGAAATTAAAGCGAGTTGGTTCTCACACAATCGCTGTTTCCGGAATCCGTGTTGATTCCTACAGAGTAGATTCTCCCCCCAGGGGGTCGACAACTCTTTTGTGGATACGTGCATAGCGAGCAGGGGACCCCGAGGTAATGTGGCCCTCCTTCCTTTCTGGGCTGCATATCTTCCTTTTCCGCATCCTTCCCTATGCCGCGTCTTCGCCCCCCCCTCCCCTCACCTCTGGCTCTTTCCTTCCCTTTCTCCCCCTCTGGGAGTATGGTTTGTGCCTACGTCTGGAGACAGACGCTCGTAAATGTAACACATTCTTCGCCTTCTCTGCTTTTATGTCTTCATCATTCCTTTGTCTTTCTCTTTTCCTTACCTCTTCTCTTTACCCTTATCTCTGCTGCGGCGTTTGAGGCTTCTCTTCTCTTCTTTCCTTTCCCTTTCTTTGTTTTTCCCTTTCTCTTTCTTCCTCCCTGTGCGTGTCTGAAGGCCAACCCACGCATTTTCGTGCGTAGCCGGTGACGGGGTAACGCGTAATTCCCCGCCCCGGGTAGACAGGTAGGACACGTACGTACCCCCTGGTAACGGCCAGGCCCAGGGAGGGGTGATTACCCGAGCTGATACCTTCCGAAAGTGCCGATTGGTCCCTCCGTCCGTTTGTCGGGAGGTGTGACCTGAGGTGTGAACAATCACCTAAGGCGGGAGTGCCCTCAGAGAGGGCCCCCAACAGGGAGGAGCGCGCCATCGGAGACGCCGGTAATGATGGGGCATTCTTCTGCAATGGTTTCCTCACCTTCCACTATGTCTGCTCACAAGCGTAGGTTCACTGAGTCTCAGCCACAGACAGTTCTTCCTTCATTGCCACAGTTCCTTGTTGTTTCTCGGTGTGACGAAGGTCACGACTTCTCCACGGTCAACCCTTTCCTGTAAAGTCTTGTTCCAGATTACAGAATGGCACCTTGTTGTTAGAAACAGTCAGTGCTCTCCAGGCACAAAAATTGCTGCGTACTTCACTTCTCCACACCTTCCCTGTCCAGGTGGAACCGCACCATACTTTAAATTCCTCACGTGGAGTCGTTTATACACGCTCCCTCGATGGATTGTCTGACGACGAAATTCAGCACTACCTGTCTGACCAGGGTGTAACGGCTGTTCATAGAGTTATGAAAAGGGTTGACATGAACATCATTCCAACCCGCACTGTCTTCTTGACATTTGACAAAGTTCAACTCCCATCCAAAATCAAAGCAGGCTATGAGATAATTTCCGTTCGACCTTACGTCCCAAACCCCACGCGTTGCTATCGGTGTCGGCGGTTCAATCACACCAGCCAGTCTTGTTCCAATCCGGCCAAATGTGTTACTTGTGGCAAGGATGCCCATGAGGGTGCTTGTCCACCTCCATCCCCTCGCTGCATCAACTGTATGGGTGACCACGCTGCTTCCTCTCGAGATTGCCCCATTTTTAAAGACGAAAAGCTCATCCAGGAAATCAGAGTGAAGGAAAAGGTGTCGTCCTTTGCTGCTCGAAAATTATTCGCCAGTCGACAGCCCACCGTGCCTCAGACAGGAAAATACATCACTGTCCTTGCTTCTCCTTGGCCAACAAAGGAGGTGGCCATGCAGACTTGCGACCTCACCTTTAGTGCCACGGTCGTCAGATCGTCCAGAGCAAAGATCGCCCGTTCAACCTCACCACTTTCGCCTGCCCACTCTACAGCTCACCCTTCATCGGGTTCTGCTAAATCTCGAGCCCAAAAGTGAGACACCAAGACTTCGAAAAAAGAGAATACTCATGAAGATTTTTTACGTACCCCAACTTCACAACCATCGGTTCCTCCTTCATGTAAACATCATATTTCCAAGAAGGCTAATAAGAAACCCAGTTCATCTCCTCCTCCGCCAAGGCATGTCTCATCTACAGCACCACCTGGCGGAAATCGCCCTCGGCCGTCTTCTGTGTCGCCGAGGCGCACTGCTGGCGGCCGATCAACCGGCCAATCGCTGGTGGCAGGAGCTGCTCCTGAACAACCTATGGATCAGGATCTTCTGCCTTCGGCTGAATGCCATTCCATGCTGTCGGTCGCAAGCTCTGAACAGTCGTTGAGTTGACAGCACCCTTGGTCACATTCCTCCATTTTCTGTTCACCCAATGTCCATTATCCACTGGAATATCTGCGGCATTCGAGCCAATCGGGATGAATTGTCGATCCTCTTACGATCCTACTCGCCAGTCATCTTCTGTTTTCAGGAAACAAAGCTGCGTCCCCATGACCGCTTTGTTCTCCCCCATTTTCAGTCCATCTGTTTTGATTTCCCTTCTGTTGAAGGCACTCCAGCCCATGGAGGACTCATGATTCTTCTCCATGATACTCTCCATTATCACCCAATCCACTTAAACACTTCCTCCAAGCTGTCGCTGTCCGTCTTTCCCTTTCTGGATATACTTTTTCTCTTTGTACTGTATACATTCCATCGTCCACACCAATGGCACGAGCTGATCTCCTTCATCTTCTTGGTCAGCTTCCACCCCCCTATTTGCTGGTTGGGGACTTCAATGCCCACCACCAGCTTTGGGGATCTCCACATCCTTGTCCACGTGGCTCACTATTGCTAGACGTCTTCCACCAAGCGGATCTAGTTTGCCCCAACACTGGGGTCCCTACATTTTTGTCTGCCTCCACGACAAATTTGTCTCATTTGGACCTTTCGGTCGGTACTGTTCCGCTAGCTCGGCGCTTCGAATGGTTCGCCCTTGATGATACACACTCGGGTGACCACTTTCCATGTGTCCTTAGACTGCAGTCTCAACTGCCCTATATGCGCCCAAGCCGATTGGACATTTTTTTCGTCTCTAGCGACATTTGATGACCGTCACTTTCCTAGCGTCGACGATGAGGTCACACATATTACCGACGTTATTCTTACAGCTGCGGAACGTTCAATACCACGCACCTCCGAATTGCCCCGGTACCCCCCAGTTCCTTGGTGGAACGAGGCATACCGTGACGCAATACGTGAGCGGCGACGTGATCTTCGCGTTTCCCGCCACCATCCTACTTTGGCCAACTGTATCCGCTATAAGCAGTTCCGTGCGCGATGCCGTCGCGTCATCCGCGATAGCAAGAAGGCAAGCTGGAAATTTTTTATTAGCTCATTTAACACCTTCACTCCCTCCTCGGAAGTTTGAAGTCGGATTCGACGGTTCTCAGGCGCGCCTAGTTTCTCGCCGGTCTCTGGGCTCACTGTCGCGCTTGATACGTTAGTGGACCCCGTCGCAATTTCTAACTCCTTGGGTAAACACTTTGCTGAGATTTCGAGCTCTTCAAATTACCCGCCAGCGTTTCTCCCGAAGAAACGTGCAGCGGAATTACAGCCTCTTGCTTTCTCCTCTCAAAATCGCGAAAGCTACCATACTGTTTTCTCCATGCAGGAACTCAAACATGCACTCTCTTCTTCTCGCTCCTACGCCCTAGGACCGGATGGTATCCACATCCAAATGTTGCTGCATTTATCAACCCATAGTCTGCGTTACCTCCTTCGCATTTATAATCGAATTTGGACCGACAGTACTTTTCCCAGACGATGGCGGGAAGCTATTGTCGTTCCTGTTCCGAAACCTGGAAAGGACAAACATCTCCACTCTAGCTATCGCCCCATTTCTCTCACGAGTAGTGTATGTAAGGTTTTGGAGCGTATGGTGAATTGCCGTTTAGCCTGGTGGCTGGAGTCCCGCAGTCTTTAACACCTGCCCAATGCGGTTTCCGAAAGCATAGTTCTGCAGTTGACCATCTTGTTTCTCTCTCCACTTATATCATGAACAATTTCCTCCGGAAACGCCAAACAGTAACAATATTTTTTGATCTGGAGAGAGCATACGATACCTGTTGGAGGACAGGCATCCTCCGCACACTGTTCTCTTGGGGCTTTCGTGGTCGGCTGCCCCTTCGCGAATTTACGGCAGAGCGCACATTTAGAGTGCGGGTGAACACTACTCTCTCCCGTACTTTCTCCCAAGAAAACGGGGTACCCCAGGGCTCCGTGCTGAGTGTTGTACTGTTTGCTATTGCCATAAATCCAATTATGGATTGTCTCCTTCCTGATGTCTCGGGCTCCCTCTTTGTGGACGATTTTGCGATCTACTACAGCTCTCAACGGACCAGCCTTCTTGAACGACGTCTTCAAGGATGTCTCGATCGCCTCTACTCCCAGTAAGACCGTTTGTGTTAAATTTTGGCGACGTAAGGAGTTCCTTCCACCCTTCTTACATCTAGGACCTGTCAACCTTCCGTTTTCGGACGTCGCTAAATTCTTGGGTCTTATGTTTGACAGAAAACTGTGCTGGTCCTCCCACGTTTCCTATCTTTCGGCTCGCTGTCTGCGATCCCTTAACACCCTCCGTGCCCTGAATGGTACTTCCTGGGGAGCGGACCGAGTGGTCCTTCTCCGCCTCTATCGCGCCTTAGTGCGCTCGAAATTGGACTATGGAAGCATAGTTTACTCCTCTGCTCGGCCGTCTGTTCTTCGGCGTCTCGACTCTATCCACCACCGTGGATTACGTTTAGTGCCTGGAGCTTTTTACACCAGCCCTGTGGAAAGCCTTTATGCTGAGACTGCTGAACCTCCAGTGTCGAATCGGCGAGCAGTCCTTCTGAGTCGTTATGCTAGCCATCTGTCTTCCATGCCTGCTAATCCAGCCCACGACATTTTTTTCGACGCCTCCTTTGATGTAGGGAATGCAGGCCGCCCCTCCTCCCTACTACCACCGGGAGTTCGCTTCCGTCAACTGCTCCATTCTCTTTCCTTCCGCTTTCCTAAAACCTTCTTGGGGTACAGCACCGCATTGGCTCCGTCCCCGGATCTGCCTGCTCCGTGACCTTTGTCGATTTCCCAAGGATGGTACCCCTTCACTTGTTTATCGTCGGGCATTTGCTGCTCTATGTGCACAAATGAAGGAAGCCACATTTATTTACACTGATGGCTCGAAAACATCGTTAGGTGTAGGGAGTGCCTATATTGTTGGCGACACCCCAAATCACTTTCGGCTTCCCGACCAGTGTTCGGTTTATACTGCGGAGCTTTACGCTGTTCTCCAGGCTGTCCACTACATCCGCCGCCATCAGCGGATACAGTATGTTATCTGCTCAGATTCTCTCAGCTCTCTCCTCAGTCTCCAAGCTCTTTACCCTGTGCACCCTCTGGTCCACCGGATTCAGGACTGTCTGCGCTTGCTCCACATGGGGGGCGTCTCGGTGGCGTTCCTCTGGCTCCCGGGACACGTTGGTATCTGTGGAAATGAGGCGGCTGAAATTGCGGCCAAGGCTGCAGTCTCTCTTCTTCGGCCAGCTATTCAATCGATTCCCTTCTCCGATCTACGGAGCTTTTTATGTCGTCGTGTCGTTGTTTTATGGCACGCACATTGGTCGACACTTCCCCATAATAAATCGCGGGACGTGAAAGCTCTTCCTTGTGCTTGGACCTCTTCCTCCCGAACGCGTCGTCGGGAGGAGGTAATTTTAACTAGACTCCGTAAAGGGCACTGTCTTTTTAGCCATCGACATCTTTTAAGCGGCGATCCTCCCCCACTCTGTCCCCACTGCTCTCAGCTGTGGACGGTAAGACACCTTTTAATTGAGTGCCCCTATTTTACTCCGTTACGCGCCCGTCTACAGCTGTCAATTTTAGCAGATGACACGCGCTCGGCCGATCGCGTTCTCGAGTTTATTAGTGCCAGTGAAATGACGTCAGTCATTTGAAGCTTTTTTTTTGGGGACAATCAACCCCTTTCTGTAGTGGATTTTTAAGCCTTCCTTCTGTTTTTGGTGTCTCCAATTTTTTGAGTTTCGCTCCCATTGCTGCTGGTTTCCATTTTCGGTTTTTACTGTTTCCTAAGTGACTGACCGGGCGCTAATGACCATAGCAGTTTTGCGCCCTAAAACCAAAAACAAGAGTACATTCTGGGTTTCCAGAAACGACATGCAACAGCTCTTGGTTGCCAGGCGACACAGACTGGGGCGGTTCGCAAACATGCCCTAGTCACACGACATTTTATTTATACTCTGGGGTAACTCGCCAAAGCAGGCAAAAATGTTTCGAGTGCAAGAACGCGTAACAAAACTCATTTGTCGCGTAAATTCAAGATGTTTGCTAACCACCCCAGTCTGTGTCGCCTGGCCACCAAGAGCTGTTGGATAACGATTTGATTCACGGATCCAGTTATATGGCTCCTTCCGTGTATAGCGATTTTACGACTATGACGTGTGGGACCTGAAGATGACATCAATGTAGTGCCGAAACTGGTAGCTCATAAGTAGTTCATAAAATAAATTTCTACGGTGCATACGGCTGTTGGTCAATAAATGCATCAAGAAATACATGCCAGCCGTTGTCCCATGGTCCATAATGGATCAACGAAGATTCAGGACATTGGTCCGATGTCCGCTAATGGTCTGAAGATAAATGATTACAAAATTCGGAAAAACAGGTTCTTCTGAAGTGCAATGTGTCAGAGTGGAAAGCAGTTGATGCGAATCTGTTGATGATGTGGCCGCAGCATTCAGGAGGGGTCGAGCGGTGGTGTGCAATCATGAAGTGGACGTGGAACGTTCCGATCGTTGGACGTGCCTGCGAGCAAGAGGCATAAAATCCTGCGAAACATCCTTCATTACTATCCATACAAAATCACCCACTTTTGGGAGTCGCTTCCTGCAGACCTGCCAGCAAGAGAAACGTTCGCTCTGGAATTTTGCTCGCGCGGAAGTTGACAAAGAAGGCCGTGGAACACTCTGTGGACAGACGAGGCCTATTCCCATCTCCAGCACCATGTCAATACGTAGAATTGCAGACTATGGGCAACGGAAAAACCGTTCGTACATCGATCAGTACCACTTCATTCCGCAAAAGATGACTGTGTGGTGCGAGTTGACGGCATCGTTTATCGTCGGGCCGTATTTTTTCGAGGAGATAAATCCCCTACCAACACTGGCGAACACTCTCATGAGAGACCTATGCGCACCAACGTCATTTCAACCCTCCAGCAGCATGGATGTGTGGGTTGGATCATTTTTATAGAAGATGGCGCTCCTCCGCATATTATACAGCCACTGAAGCGGCTGCTGTGCAGGCATTTCGGAAATCCTAGAATTATCAGCCATCATTTTCATATGGCCCGGTCATACAGATCAACTCATCTTAATCTGTGTGACGTCTGTGGGTTTATGTGAAAGATGTGTTCACTGCGCGAATTACAAACGTAGCTGAATTGCGTAACGCATTATGAACGTCAGCCCCAAAGCACAACCATCTGTTGCGAAATATGCTGATTCTGGATTTGAACTAGTGGTAGAAAACATTCGACAGCATATTGATGTGTTGCGCCAGTGTCACGACAGTTAGAAACCGGCGTCACTTTGCTTCTCATGCGGGTGTTGGCCTCAGGACAATTAAAAACAAATTGACATCCTTATCTGACAAACACCGCTACATCTGTTGACTGGCGAACTTGGGCAGTAACACGCACTGACCAGCAGCGATGGTTTAATGTGCAGCTCAAACCACAGGCGTCGTATTGCGATTCATCTGTCATTTGTAGGCTGCCCCAATTACGTTGAAAGCTTACAGAGTTATATACTGCTAAAATTTTCGATAGTTTCTTTGTTGCATGACGCCCCCCCCCCCCCCCTGTGTCATTAATAAACTATTCAAATTTGTCATTCTGAGCAATGGTTCTTTTTCTACAGCGTTTCGAACTGGAACTTTAATTATGGACACTTTGTATGTGCATGCCTGACAACCAATTTCTGTTTTGTGTCATAAATGTAGAAACGAAGTGGTGATGCACGCCTTTTGTTCAGTATGTAGTGTATTCAACAAGGAATTGTCAGAACTGGCCTATGGGGTCGTTGTGGGAAACCTCTCACACTTAGTATCATACATTTTTAACGAGAAGTTTGAAGAAAGAGCTCTGGAATCAGCAGTCCTTAAATCAACTGTATTTTGCCAACCTGTCGTGAGTTAACGAGCATTTCCCTCTCATTTAAGTGTATGGCCAAAAGGGACAGACTTCAGGAATTGTGAAACGAATCCTGTCGTCCAGGACCGAGTGCCACAAAGTGCGCAGATTCGCCACGAGATGGGGAAATTCACAGGCGTCTATTGTGCTGCATCAGGCCTAAGTGCTGTAGTGTGCGAGTGGAATAGACGAGAACCTACGTCATAGGGAAACCCCATAGAAGCTGTTGGTGGCCAGAGAGACGTAGCAGTGTTAAATATGGCGGACCTAAGATTGGCCATAGAGGGAAATATTGATGGAAACTATTTAATTCTGTAGTAATGCAGGGACTCAAGCCACAGTAATTTTAATCTGCCATACACCATAAATTTTCATGGTGATCCTAATAAAACTTGAATATTGATCATATCTATAGTAGTTCAGGACTTGCTGTTAAAGTAAAATTAGTAAGTTTTGTAACAAAGACGTGAATGCTAAAATCTGAATGCTTTGGTCGATCTTGATAATCGACATTTAATATAGAAGCGCATCATTAAAATTACAAATGTTCTAAATATCAACTCTGTAACTTTATTTGTTTAACAGATATGGTAAATTTAAATTATCAGTATTTTAAGTTAAGCTTCAGATCATCGTTTCCTCCACACAAAAAAATGGTTCAAAAGGCTCTAAGCACTATGGGACATCTGAGGTCATCAGTCCACTAGATTAGAACTACTTAAATCTAACTAACCTCAGGACATCACACACGCCCATGCCCGAGGCACGATCCGAACTGAAGCACCTAGAACCGCTCGGCCACAACGTCCGGCTATTTCCTCCACACAAAACACATCGAAGGATGACAGCATGACACCTTATTGAATCATCAGGTAACACAATATTTGTTGTAAAGTTTAGTGCGTAATAGTTGCTTTTGTTCTTTATATATTTATTAGAAATCACATTGGTGTAAGGCACATTCAAAGTGAAGAAGGAAATTGCATTGGTTTTATGTAAAACAATTTAACGTTATTATTTAATGGCTATTATTATTATTACTTTATTTAGAACGTGAAAGTGGTCAATCTTTGATTATTTAAATATGTTAAAATGTAAAATAATGTAGAATGAGCTGTAGCCAGTCAGATGGACGGCTTCAGGAAAGGGAACTGCCCTAGTCAGTTGAGCGAGGATGTTCGGCGCGCGGGAAACACGGCCAGGGACGGGCAGAGGGCAGTGCGGGTGGAGACGCGAAAGCGGATGGTCGGTCTTCGGATAGCTAGGAAGTGAAACGACAGAAAATTCACGGTTGTGTGGTATCGCGGGACTTGGTCTCTGAGCGGTGCGCAGCTGCGCGCCGGGTGTGAACTCTAACTTTTCGCGTAGTTAACGAGATGGAGTATTGGACTTATATTCACGATGAGATTGTGAATGATCGAACTGTCTCAAATGAATATGTGTTAGAATGTAATAGTAATTCTAAATACAGCCACTTTAGTTTTCTTTCTGAATAAACATTATTCTAACCAAATGGCAACTTTGTGGCCTACATCATTTATGGGTTGTTAATTTAGATCCCATTATTATTATTATCTTTCCTTTCTCAGACCTTAGGTCTGGTTCAGAATGAAAGTGACGCGGACCTTGATCAAGCGTCACTTCCTTTTAACTGTACGGTATATGTTACATTGCGTTTAGGAACTTTCGGGTAATTGAACATGTATCAATAATTACGGATTTCTGAAGTTGTATATATAAGTTTGGATGTAGGTGTATTGCATTGATGTACTGGTGGATATTGCGTGGTATGACTCCTGTAGTTGAAAGTATAATTGGTATAATGTCAACTTTATCCTGATGCCACATGTCTTTGACTTCCTCAGCCAGTTGGATGTATTTTTCAATTTTTTCTCCTGTTTTCTTCTGTATATTTGCTGTATTGGGTATGGATATTTCAATTAGTTGTGTTAATTTCTTCTTTTTATTGGTGAGTATGATGTCAGGTTTGTTATGTGGCGTTGTTTTATCTGTTATAATGGTTCTGTTCCAGTATAATTTGTATTCATCATTCTCCAGTACATTTTGTGGTGTATACTTGTATGTAGGAACGTGTTGTTTTAAAAGTTTATGTTGTAAGGCAAGCTGTTGATGTATTATTTTTGCGACGTTGTCATGTCTTCTGGGGTATTCTGTATTTGCTAGTATTGTACATCCGCTTGTGATGTAATCTACTGTTTCTATTTGTTGTTTGCAAAGTCTGCATTTATCTGTTGTGGTATTGGGATCTTTAATAATATGCTTGCTGTAATATCTGGTGTTTATTGTTTGATCCTGTATTGCAATCGTGAATCCTTCTGTCTCACTGTATATATTGCCTCTTCTTAGCCATGTGTTGGATGCGTCTTGATCGATGTGTGGCTGTATTAGATGATACGGGTGCTTGCCATGTAGTGTTTTCTTTTTCCAATTTACTTTCTTTGTATCTGTTGATGTTATGTGATCTAAAGGGTTGTAGAGGTGGTTATGAAATTGTAGTGGTGTAGCCGATGTATTTATATGGGTGATTGCTTTGTGTATTTTGCTAGTTTCTGCTCGTTCTAGAAAGAATTTTCTTAAATTGTCTACCTGTCCATAATGTAGGTTTTTTATGTCGATAAATCCCCTTCCTCCTTCCTTTCTGCTTAATGTGAATCTTTCTGTTGCTGAATGTATGTGATGTATTCTATATTTGTGGCATTGTGATCGTGTAAGTGTATTGAGCGCTTCTAGGTCTGTGTTACTCCATTTCACTACTCAAAATGAGTAGGTCAATATTGGTATAGCATAAGTATTTATAGCTTTTGTCTTGTTTCTTGCTGTCAATTCTGTTTTCAGTATTTTTGTTAGTCTTTGTCTATATTTTTCTTTTAGCTCTTCCTTAATATTTCTATCATCTATTCCTATTTTTTGTCTGTATCCTAGATATTTATAGGCATCTGTTTTTTCCATCGCTTCTATGCAGTCGCTGTGGTTATCCAATATGTAATCTTCTTGTTTAGTGTGTTTTCCCTTGACTATGCTATTTTTCTTACATTTGTCTGTTCCAAACGCCATATTTATATCATTGCTAAATACTTCTGTTATCTTTAGTAATTGGTTGAGTTGTTGATTTGTTGCTGCCAGTAGTTTTAGATCATCCATGTATAGCAAATGTGTGATTTTGTGTGGGTATGTTCCAGTAATATTGTAACCATAATTTGTATTATTTAGCATGTTGGATAGTGGGTTCAGAGCAAGGCAGAACCAGAAAGGACTTAATGAGTCTCCTTGGTATATTCCACGCTTAATCTGTATTGGCTGTGATGTGATATTATTTGAATTTGTTTGGATATTAAGTGTGGTTTTCCAATTTTTCATTACTATGTTTAGGAACTGTATCAATTTAGGATCTACTTTGTATATTTCCAATATTTGTAGTAACCATGAGTGGGGTACACTATCAAAAGCTTTTTGGTAATCAATGTATGCGTAGTGTAGAGACCTTTGTTTAGTTTTAGCTTGATATGTCACCTCTGCATCTATTATCAGTTGCTCTTTACATCCTCGTGCTCCTTTGCAACAGCCTTTTTGTCCTTCATTTATAATTTTGTTCTGTGTTGTATGTGTCACTAGTTTCTGTTTAATGACTGAAGTTAATATTTTGTATATTGTTGGTAGGCATGTTATGGGGCGATATTTAGCTGGGTTCGCTGTGTCTGCTTGATCTTTAGGTTTCAGATAAGTTATTCCATGTGTAAGTGTATCAGGAAATGTGTATGGGTCTGCAATGTAACTGTTAAATAATTTAGTTAGATGTGAATGTGTTGAGGTGAACTTGTTTAACCAGAAATTTGCTATTTTATCATTTCCAGGGGCTTTCCAATTGTGAGTAGAATTAATTGCTTGGGTGACTTCATGTTGCAAAATTGTCACTTCAGGCATTTGTGGTATCATCTTGTATGTGTCTGTTTCTGCTTGTATCCACCGTGCATGCCTGTTGTGTTGTACCGGGTTTGACCATATGTTGCTCCAGAAGTGTTCCATGTCTGTTATGTTTGGTGGATTGTTTATTTCAATGTGTGTGTTATCTATTGTCTGGTAAAATTTCTTTTGGTTTGTGTTGAATGTTTGGTTTTGTTTCCTTCTATTTTCACTTTTTTTGTATCTTCTGAGTCGTTTGACGAATGCTTGTAATTTCTGCTTCTTTTCGTCTAATTGCTCTGTCGCTTCTTGTTGTGAGATTTTACCTAACCTTTTTCGTTTTTTGTCTGATATTTCATTTCTTATAAATTGTGTTAGCTGTCTGATGTGTTTTCTCAGTTTTTCTATTTTGATCTGTAGCCTGTGTTGCCATCCTGGTTTTGTCGGTGTCTTCTGTGTGTTGGTTGGTTCTGATCTCTGCCTAGTGTGTGTATTTAGTGTAGTGAGTGCTCCTATATAAGCCAGTAGTTGTAACTCTTCCATAGTTGTGTTTTCATTTATTTTGTTGTGTATGATTGTGTTGATAGTTTTTATTGTTGTTTCGACTTGTGGGTTATTTGGCGGTCTATGCAAGAGTGGTCTAATGTCTGTATTTGTGTCTTTGTATTCTATATATGTCAGCTGAAATTTTTCTTTTATATCTAACATGTCACTTCGTGTTCTATTTGTGCTTGTTCTGGTGGCTGTCTTAAGATTTCGTTTTCCTCTGATTGTTTAATTGATGTGTGTTGTTCTTTGTTTGTTTGCTCTGGGATGTTGGAGTCTGTTACTGTATTTTCTTCTTCTGATTGCACATTATTTTGTTCCAGTATTTGTTGTACTTGTTGTTTGAAGTTTTCTAATTCTGACTGGGATATCCTGTTGTTATTGATTATTAAACGGATCTGATCAGCTAGTCGTTGTTCTGTTAAAAATTTTAATTCTGGGTATCTGGTAATAAATGTTGTGTATACTTGTGATCTGTATCCAGTTGTGTTGGTTCCTAGGTTTGTTGCTCGGTAATAACAGAACATGAGGTGTCGATTAGCTTCATCAGACCATCTCATCCTCTATCTTTGTTTTCCTTCTAGGGTGGTTGCAGGAAGCATATCCTGCAAAACACCTCTATTTGGATTTGAATCATTTTCCAGTTGGATAGCAGTGTCGTTACCATTGTGGGCGGGCATAGGGTTCAAGCATCGTCCCCGACAATGACGCCGCTTGTCCGAGGCTTCTTTAGTTCTGTCCTGAACCAACTAATCACACTAAAAGGGGGGTTAGCCCTATTAGTGGTTTGTTCTTTTCGTCGCCTTTTACGACTTGCAGAACATACCGGAGGCCTATTCTTTTCCCGGGCCTCCACGGGAATTATTATTATTATTATTATTATTATTATTATTATTATTACTGTTGTTATATGTTATATTAAAATTGTATGTTTCATACAATTCTGCAAACTTGCCATCAGCCAGGCAATTTAACCAAAGGGTCACAAGTGTGTAATTTAGGGCGTGTAATGCGGCACGAGCCAAGACATTTCGTCGAAAAGGAACCGCATGTGAGGCCGAACATCCCTGGGCTGTTAGCTCGTAGTATTCATGTAACTTGGCTCTCTTTTAGTCGACCACAGTATTAGTGCAACTGGTAGTGAGGTCGCTTTTGTTGTTTGATCGTGAGTCAGCGCGTGATCGGCGTTACAGAGGGACGGGAAGACAGTAAAACTATAGTTACGCAGTGTAAACTGCACTAAGCGTGGTGATCACGACAATGAAGTGGACGGTTGGATGGTGCATCACAGAAGCGATAGAGTTTTTCACGTGCCGTACTTGTTTCACTGGAATCCGTTCGGATTTCATCCGCCGTGTCGGTTTCCAGATCAGTATTGTCGTGTGCTGCGGATTCATCTTTACTCTGAAGACCATCATTTATTGTTATATTCTTTATGCTCCTTCCATTAACCCATCTCGGTGACAATATTTAATTTACAATTCCTTTTACATGTTCGCAGGCTTTTCGTCAGCCATGCTGGGTAATCTATGTTACTATGTAAAGACAAGATGTTGTTGAAAGTTGAGCCAGCCGTTGTGGCCGAGCAGTTCTAGACGCTTCAGTCCCCAACCGCGCTGCTGCTACGGTCGCAGGTTTGAATCCTGCCTCGGGCATGGTTGTGTGTGATGTCCTTAGGTTAGTTAGGTTTAAGTAGTTCTAAGTTCTAGGAGACTGATGACCTCAGGTGTTAGCTCCCATAGTTCTGAGAGCCATTTGAACCATTTTGTTCAAAGTTGTTTCCGAAAATCTTCATAAGTACTTGACGGGTGTAGGTCTACTGCAAATTTTTTCACGACTATCTAACAAACATTTGGACAGACATAGGTGTATATTTCTAATATATTTAATATGTATGCACATATACAATAAGAAAGGGACAATGTTGTTAGCAAAAGTCTTCGAAAAGTTCGTGACCGATTTATTTCAAATTTTTACACATTTTCTACTAACAATCAGACGGACACAGGCTATAATTTCCTTTCTGAAAACCTATGCTCTTTTTGTCTTTTAAAATCGATTACGAGAAAGACAATGCTGTGCTGTGAAAATATGTGGCTTCATTTCCTTCCTCTCAATCAGTTTTAACTACAACATTAGGGCAGTTGAATCATTAAACAAATTGTATCTTCCATATATATTATATTTTCTTGCATACAATTTTAAACAAAAAAGTATACCAAATAATGTGGTATTTTTCTTATTCGCAGGCGGTTTTGACGGAATACAGGAAAGTTGTATTTGTGGCTAATCGGCTTATGATTAGAATATTACTAAGGAATCTGAATAATCGGCAACTTCTCAATCCTAAGCGTTTGCAAATTAAAACTATGCGAAATACTGTCACTGAAGCCACTATCCTCACAGAACCAGCAGCTGGAGGTGTCGCCCACATACCCCATGTACATAGACTGCCAGTGATCTCAACCGATTCGCCCAGTCAAGATTTCGTTTGCATTAGCAATAAACAAGATTAGTGGTGAGGGGGGGGGGGGAGAGGACATGGACAAAGAGCGGAGGAGGAGACAGAGAGAGATGGTAAGTAGTTTTGGATGTAATCCAATTCCATACACATTCAACGTCTAGCGTAGTGCCAGCTGCTACACTCGTGTAGACTATATGGGCTGCACAGACTTTGTTTTCCTTTAATCAAATTTTTGTATTCAGAAACTGCAACACCTTCTAAACTTTTCATGCCTTAAGTCTATAGAAACATGATCTTTTCTTAAAGTAATTCTGAGCACAAATTCTGGAAGCAGGAATCCAGGGCTCTTGTTCATCACGTCTTTTGTGTTCGTGTGGTGATATTTACATGAAAAGTTTCTTCCAAAAAAATGGTTCAAATGGCTCTGAGCACTATGGGACTTAACGTCTTAGGTCATCAGTGCCCTAGAACTTAGAACTACTTAAACCTAACTAACCTAAGGACATCACACACATCCATGCCCGAGGCAGGATTCGAACCTGCGACCGTAGCGGTCGCGCGGTTTCAGACGCGCCTAGAACCGCTCGACCACTCCGTCTGGCAAAAGTATCTTCCCCGAACACACATATATATATCTAACCGAGAAGTAAAATACCAATTTTCATAGATTTAGTTTTAAATTTTTTTTTATTATTACAAGATGCTACTCGAGGCAGGTGTAAAAATGAACGTGCGCAATGGAAAATACCGATCGCGAAATGAAGATTTGGCCCTATCTGACTACCCCTGAAGCAGATCTTAGGATCTCTTAATGGTGATATTATTTCCTCCTCCTTGCTCTTTTACATACATATTACAACACAAATGAATGATTAAAGGAATTAGTAACTACTAGATGATACATGTTGTTTGTGCTTAGACGTTTATTGAAGATTAAAACCCCTTTATATATTACAAGTGTTTACACAGGGTGTTTCAAAAATGACCGGTATATTTGAAACGCAATAAAAACTAAACGAGCAGCGATAGAAATACACCGTTTGTTGCGATATGCTTGGGACAACAGTACATTTTCAGGCAGACAAACTTTCGAAATTACAGTAGTTACAATTTTCAACAACAGATGGCGCTGCCGTTTGGGAAACTCTATAGTACGATATTTTCCACATATCCACCATGCGTAGTAATAATATGGCGTAGTCTCTGAATGAAATTACCCGAAACCTTTGACAACGTGTCTGACGGAATGGCTTCACATGCAGATGAGATGTACTGCTTCAGCTGTTCAATTGTTTCTGGATTCTGGCGGTACATCTGGTCTTTCAAGTGTCCCCACAGAAAGAAGTCACAGGGGTTCATGTCTGGCGAATAGGGAGGCCAATCCACGCCGCCTCCTGTATGTTTCGGATAGCCCAAAGCAATCACACAATCATCGAAATGTTCATTCAGGAAATTAAAGACGTCGGCCGTGCGATGTGGCCGGGCACCATCTTGCATAAACCACGAGGTGTTCGCAGTGTCGTCTAAGGCAGTTTGTACCGCCACAAATTCACGAAGAATGTCCAGATAGCGTGATGCAGCAATCGTTTCGGATCTGAAAAATGGGCCAATGATTCCTTTGGAAGAAATGGCTGCCCAGACCAATACTTTTTGAGGATGCAGGGACGATGGGACTGCAACATGGGGCTTTTCGGTTCCCCATATGCGCCAGTTCTGTTTATTGACGAAGCCGTCCAGGTAAAAATAAGTTTCGTCAGTAAACCAAATGCTGCCCACATGCATATCGCCGTCATCAATCCTGTGCACTATATCGTTAGTGAATGTCTCTCATGCAGCAATGGTAGCGGCGCTGAGCGGTTGCCGCGTTTGAATTTTGTATGGATAGAGGTGTAAACTCTGGCGCATGAGACGATACGTGGACGTTGGCGTCATTTGGACCGCAGCTGCAACACAGCGAACGGAAACCCGAGGCCTCTGTTGGATCACCTGCTGCACTAGCTGCGCGTTGCCCTCTGTGGTTGCCGTACGCGGTCGCCCTACCTTTCCAGCACGTTCATCCGTCACATTCCCAGTCCGTTGAAATTTTTCAAACAGATCCTTTATTGTATCGCTTTTCGGTCCTTTGGTTACATTAAACCTCCGTTGAAAACTTCGTCTTGTTGCAACAACACTGTGTTCTAGGCGGTGGAATTTCAACACCAGAAAAATCCTCTGTTCTAAGGAATAAGCCATGTTGTCTACAGCACACTTGCACGTTGTGAACAGCACACGCTTACAGCAGAAAGACGACGTACAGAATGGCGCACCCACAGACTGCGTTGTCTTCTATATCTTTCACATCACTTGCAGCGCCATCTGTTGTTGAAAATTGTAACTACTGTAATTTCGAAAGTTTGTCCGCCTGAAAATGTACTATTGTCCCAAGCATATTGCAACAAACGGTGTATTTCTATCGCTGCTCGTTTAGTTTTTATTGCCGTTTCAAATATACCGGTCATTTTTGAAACACCCTGTATATCAATGTCCAATGGACATAAAGAGATACAAACGACCGTCTCGAATGAAAAACAGCCCACAGTTGCACTAATTATGTTTATTCTAAACCTTGACCCTGGTTTCAGCTATAATAATACAGCCTTGTTGAGAAGTCCTAAAAAGTGATCAAACTAACATCTAGACCAGTAATACAATCTATACATTAACTTCAAAAATTACGTATGTAATAACATCTTACTTACATAATCTATTAAAAATGAAAAATATCTTAGCCCAGCGGCTGCGTCAAGAACAATAAAATAACTTCAAAAGACGTAAGCCTGTTTCGATCATAAGTAAAACGATATATGGCACCGTGTGTCGTCCGCCACTACATCTGTTATACTAGGCGCACGGTCTTCAAGTGTGCTACATCCTGCGCACCATAGCTGGCGCTCCCCACTTGAGCTACATCGCACCGTTTATCAGGAACCTAGTCGATATCTACGATAAAATATTAAAACGCCTACAAGTGCAACTGAAGGACCATATTCTTATTAATACGACTGTCCAACAGTTAAAATGCTGTTGCGTACGATCATTACAGTGGTCAAACATTAACAAATTCACATAACAAAGTTTGCATCACTATTTAAAGCATCATTCAAAACTGGGCTATTATATGCAAATATAACTCCAGCTTACATTATACGCCCTGACAGCTTATAGGGCTAATTCTACTAGCCGACCTTAGTCGTTGTACATAGGCACAGTACTAATGATTGACGATAGTGTTACGAATAGCAGTCTAGTGCGTAAGTACGGTAACATGTCGCAAGACAATTCTACATCTACATCCATACTCCGCAAGCCACCTGACGGTGTGTGGCGGAGGGTACCTTGAGTACCTCTACCTGTTCTCCCCTCTATTCCAGTCTCGTATTGTTCGTGGAAAGGAGGATTGTCGGTATGCTTCTGTGTGGGCTCTAATCTCTCTGATTTTATCATCATGGTCTCTTCGCGAGATATACGTTGGAGCGAGCAATATACTGCTCGACTCCTCGGTGAAGGTATGTTCTCGAAACTTTAACAAAAGCCCGTACCGAGCTACTGAGAGTCTCTCCTGCAGAGTCTTCCACTGGAGTTTATCTATAATCTCCGTAACGCTTTCGCGATTACTAAATGGTCCTGTAACTAAGCGCGCTGCTCTCCGTTAGATCTTCTCTCTCTTTTCTATCAGCGCTATCTGGTACGGATCCCACACTGCTGAGCGGTATTCAAGCAGTGGGCGAACAAGCGTACTGTAACCTACTTCCTTTGTTTTCGGATTGCACACATAAATAACAGCTTGAGGCTCTTTACGACAATTACCTACTGGAGAATTCTCCTAAAACAGTAGTTTATCTCACATATATAGTTTTACTTATGATCGAAACAGGCTTATGTCTGTTCGAGTTATTTTATTGATCTTGACGCAGCCGATGGGTTAAGACACTTTTCATTTTTAAAAGCTTATGTAAGTAATATGTTATCACATAAGTAATTTTTGAAGTTTATGTATAGATTATATTACTGGTTGAGATGTTAGTTTGATCACTTTATAGGACTTCTGAAGAAGGCTATATTATTATAGCAGAAATCATGGTCAAAGTTTAGAATAAACTTAATTAGTGCAACTGTGGGCTGTTTTTCATTCGAGACAATTTCGTAACGGTTGCTGGTGTTGCTACCATGATCAAAATAATGAGATACAAATGAATTTTCTAACTAATATTACTGATCAATTGCCCAAATCTGCCCCTTTTTATGGCCAAGCGATCTAATATAAATAACGCAAGATGACTGACATCATCTACGTACCAAACACTAGAAGACACTACTTTCAAAGATGATCTACAGTGGCGCGCAACCTCAGTGGAAATAAAACTTACGTAATCATAGTTGTTTAGCTTTATAGCCCCAATAAGCCGAAGCAATTAGTAATATCACCGTATGTACTGCGTCCGGCGCATCGAGCGATGGTTCTCGTACACGTCTGCGGCAGTGGAATAACTCCAGCCGCAAAATAAGAAACTCATTCAAACACTAGGACGGCAGAGGGCGGTCCTCTGACCAGTATACTGTCTTCTCCTCTCTGTATTCTACAGACAAGAAACGCGAACTCCCAGCCACAAGGACGGAACTTCTCAATGTGAGTATAGACAGAAGAAGTGTTCTGTCACTGAACACTACGTACTCAACGACGACTCCCTACCCAGAGACGAAGTCCATAATCGTACTCCAGGAGTTCACGAATAAAGCAGTAGAATACCTTACACATATCACGAGTGCCATACTTAAACACCAACACTTCCCCCCTTTTGGAAGACGGCCAAAGTCCCGATGTTTAGGAAGCTGGGGAAAGACCACTCCCTCCCACACAATTACTGACCCATCAGTGTGCTGAGAGCGCTCAGTAAGTTCGTTGAGAAGGTAATACTAAAACGACTCACCAGGCACTGCATCACAAACGACATCCTGAGACCGGAGCAACAACTCCTCCGTGTCGTTGAATACGTAAAACACGGATACAACACAAACGAAGCAACTGGGACTGTGTTCCTGGACACCGAAGAGGCCTTCGACCATTGGTGGCCCAACGGCCTCAGCGACGCAGGGTTCTCCGATGGGCTCGTACGTCTCATACACTCATATCTCACGGACAGGAGTTTCAACACAGACGTGCAGGGCATTCAATCAACACGACATGGTATTCAGGCTGGAGTACCCCAAGGAAGCATCCTAGGGCCCATACTGTTTAACCTCTACAAAAAAAGGTTTTGAGCACTATGGGACTCAACATCTGAGGTCATCAATCCCCTAAACTTAGAACCATTTGAACCTAACTAACCTAAGGACATCACACATCCATGTCCGAGGCAGGATTCGAACCTGCGACCGTAGCAGCAGCGCGGTTCCGGACTGAAGCGTCTAGAACCGCTCGGCCACAACGGGCGGCTTAACCTCTACATTAATGACTTTCCAGCTACACGCATCGCGGATGACACTGCCATCCTTGCGCAAGATTGGAAGCCGTCTAACATTAACTCACCACTACAGACTGCACTCAGAGCGGCAGAGCTTTGGCTGGTGAAATGGCGTGTTACAAGTGTGAAGCCGTTCTGTTCACTAGAAGACCGAAACTCCTGAGCAAACATCAACACTGCATCCCAAGAACACTACAAGCACCCCCAATACGTTTCCGTGAGAAGGTCAGATACTTCGGTGTCTGGCTGGACCGGACACTACACATTCGACACCTGACCAACAAAGCAAACGCGAGGCTCAAACAACTTTACCCCTGTGTTAAACAGGTGTAGCACACTGAATAGGAGGGTGTCTAGGTCCATGTATATGACACTTATTCGACCCCTGATTACGTACGCAGCCCCTGTCTGGGGATACGCCCGCGCCGTCTGCAACTCATACAGTACAAAGTACTCAGAATCATAAGCGATGCTCCGCGTTACACACGCACCGTGGATCTTTACCGGGAATATCGGCTAGATACCCTTTTGCAGGTATTCCAAGAACTGTCCAGATGACTGTACAGAAACACCAGACATTCGAATAACCCGTTTATTCTCTCTCTGGGTAACAAGGACCACAACCATAGATGGAAACCTAATAGATCAAAAGACACTATTAGCAAGGAATTAAACATCTATGGTCCATAGCACGCTAACACAACAGTACTGGCGAGCCCCTGCAACACAGCTACTACTGGCAACCCCAGATGCTCGACCCGCCGAAAAACAGGCAACCGCGGGGAAGCCGTACTTACACAACACGCAAACCAGCCATACACCACCCCTACACTGTGAGCTGATCAACGGCCGATTGCCCACTAATGTATGACGACCTCGGTCTGTTACAGGGACGAAGCCACTGCAGCAGCCCCAGGAGAATTAACAGGAGCCCAGCTGCAGAGTCCAGACTGACCCATCTACAACGAGCACCCGCAGCGACAAAGGTAACGATGCACGATACCTCGCACTAACATAACCTCACCTTGCATGCACTGTCGCAGCTAGCAAGCCGCTACTGCCTTTACTACTCATCCTACTGTCGCAGAGGTTTTTTTTCCCCTTGGTGCTTGCTTTGGCACTTTTTTTCCCCTCTGCCCTTACAAACCACTACCTTTCGATCACCTTCATCCACTGTCTCATGATGGACCATGTCAATGAGTAACCCTACCCAGACGCATGGACAACATCACAGCCCGCATCCTGTGACTCCTGATTCGAGAACTAATCTCAGCGTCACCCCAGTCGTTGGCATTTAGTTCAGTGATCCAACCCGCCTTCGAACGACTGTTGAGGAATCTGCCCCAAGCGACCCAGCCGTTTGGTACACGTGCAACGGCCTGCCTCAAGGATCCGGATCACTCGGGTATGAAAATACACACCCAGGGATGGAACGCACTACCGCCTTGGTGTCTTCAGAGGCCCAAAGTGATTTTAAGCCTGAAGCAGTACCCGAAAAATTTTACTCCAGGTATGGTTTTTACAACTTTGTTTTCGTTTATTTTAGGTATGTACCATACGTTATTTATACAGATGGATCCCAGCAGGGGAATACTCTCGGTTGTTCTGTGGTTTTCCCTGATAGGGTTTTTAAAGCGCATGTTCCAGAACAATTTACAAATTATGATGCGGAGTTATATGGCATTCTAATAGCACTGGAGAGGGTTCACAGACATCACCGTACGAGTTTTCTTGTCTGTTCCGACTCTTAGTGCACTGCAAGCGCTTCACCAAATGTATCCGGTAGACCCTCTGATTCAGCTCATCCATGACTCCTTAAAGCGGCTCCAACACCGTGGCAAGGAGGTGATCTTTTGCTGGGTACCTGGCCACGTTGGGATACAGAGCAACAACATGGATGACAAAGCTGCCAACGAAGCATGCTGGGATAGTTCATCAGTGTCCCATCCGGTTGCACGCCATTATTTTCTGACAGATGCATCATGCGTCAGTGGGAGACTGAATGCTTGCAGGTGTCGGACAACAAACTGCGGTCGCTCAAACCGACCACAAAAGCTTGGTGGACTTCGTGTCAGCCTCACCGCTGGAAGGAGGTTTTGCTTACCAGACTGCACATCGGGCATAGCCCTTTCACACATGGTTTCCTCCTCCGGGGTTGGGGATCCACCTTTCTGTGAAGTTTGTGGCGTGCCGCTTTCAGTTGAGCATATTGTGGCTAAGTGTGTCCTGTATACTTGAATTAGGGCAGCCCTCTGTCTCGCTGGAGATCTGACCACTGTCCTCGCAGATACTAATACCAGTGTTAGCAGAGTGGTGAAACTTGGTGAACTATCAGGCCTCACCCCTAAAACTGTGGGGGGGGGGGGGGGGGGGGGGGGGGGGGGGGGGGGGGGGGTGGGGGGGGGGGGGGGGGGGGGGGGGAGGGCGGCAGACTTTAGTACGTTGTAAACTGCTCTGCATGTGGAGACAGCCTTCGTCCCCACCCATGAGATTTCATGTTGACTTTTCGTCAGGGGCGCTGATGACCGTGACGTCGAGCGCCCCCTCAACCCAACTCATCATCGAAAAATATGTTATACGGAGATGACAGTAGAACTTTTGGTAAGGTCACCACGCCGCTGGGGGTCCCATCCATAAAAAAATCTGCAAATTTCAAGTTTCTGTCCTTAAAAGGAAAACTACGCATCGCAACCCCCTCAGATTTAGCGGAAAAATGGCCCAATGGATAGCCCGTCAAAAACTGAACACAGATCAAGCATGAAAACATGAAGAAGGTGTACTGAACCAGGAAAAAGCAAGCAAAATAGAAACAGATAACGGTCCAAGCTTAAGAAGTGCAATATTGAGCAAATATAAACACCCACAGCGTCGTCGTTATATGTTCTCGGTGTTGGACCATGAAGGGGGAGATCCGTGTTCGATTCTCCCTCGTGTCCGACTTTTCCTTTCACAAAATTAGGAACTGTCCGTCGGGTAATTGAATGTCTGTTCTCTGTATTCAAATTTGTGCCTGTGTCGTGCTGTACTATCCTTTTGCAATAGCGAGGTGTAAGGATGGGGCCTCCAGACGCACATACCTCCTACACCAGTGCCACATGTTAACAACTCTTGCGTTCCGCTTTAGAAGTTTTGACGATTGCATTCCTTTGCTGTAATAAACACTCATGCGCATAAATTAAAGATAATGCTGATACATGATGAAACAACGCTCTGGTGGGTGGTTTGCGGGTTTAAATCACCTCGGGGTATGACCATCCGGTGCATTTGACCTGCGGTCGTCGCACGGTGGCGCTGGCAGCAGTCCACATACGCAGAGGTGTGTTGGTGCATGTCAGAGTACGGTGCAGCGAGTAAGTGTGCAGACGTTTTCAGACGTGCTAATGGTGACTGTGTGTTGAAAATGGCTCAAAGAACACATATTGATGACGTTATGAGGGGTAGAATATTAGGGCGACTGGAGGCTGATCAAACACAGCAGATCGTAGCACGGGGCCTCTGTGTGCCACAAAGAGTGGTCTCAAGATTATGGCAACGATTCCAGCAGACAGGAAACGTGTCCATGTACTACAGCACGAGACGTCTACAGTGTACAACACCACAAAAAGCCCGATATCTCACCATCAGTGCCCGCAGACGGTCACGGATTACAGCAGGTAGCCTTGCTCGGGACCTTACCGCAGCCACTGGAACAGTTGTCTCCAGACACACAGTCTACAGACGACTGAACAGACATGGTTTATTCGCCCGGAGAGCTGCAAGGTGCATTCCACTGACTCCTGGTCACAGGAGAACCTGTAAAGCCTGGTGTCAAGAACACAGTACATGGTCATTGGAACAGTGGTCCCAGGTTATGTTCACGGGCGAATCCAGGTATAGTCTGAACAGTGATTCTCGCCGGGTTTTATCTGGCGTGAACCAGGAACCAGCTAAGAACCCCTTAATGTCCTTGAAAGGGACCTGTATGGAGGTCGTGGTTTGATGGCGTGGGGTGGGATGATGATTGGTGCGCGTACACCCCTGCATGTCTTTGACAGAGGAACTGTAACAGGTCAGGTGTATCGGGACGTCATTTTGCACCAGTATGTCCGCCTTTTCAGGGGTGCAGTGGCTCCCACCTTCCTCCTGATGGATGATAACGCACGGCCCCACCGAGCTGCCATTATGGAGGATTACCTTGAAACAGAAGATATCAACCGAATGGAGTGGCCTGCCTGTTCTCCAGACCTAAACCCCATCAAGCACGTCTGGGATGCTCTCGGACGACGTATCGCTACACGTCTTCAAACCCCTACGACACTTCACGAGCTCCGACAGGCACTGGTGCAAGAATGGGAGGCTATACCCCAGCAGCTGCTCGACCACCTGATCCAGAGTATGCCGACCCGCTGTGCGGCCTGTGTACATGTGCATGGTGATCATATCCCATACTGATGTCGGGGTACATGCACGGGAAACAGTGGCGTTTTGTAGCACATGTGTTTCGGGACGGTTTCATCAGCTTATCACCAATACCGTGGACTTACAGATCTGTGTCATGTGTGTTCCCTATGTCCCTATGCTATCAGCGCCAGTTTTGTGTAGTGCCACGTTGTGTGGCACCACATTCTGCAATTATCCTTAATTTATGAGCATGAGTGTACTTCACACCCGTTTGTCGTTTTTATACCCGTGAGAGTTCTGTTCGGCATCTCGCCTGCTCTCACAATCCATCATAGTTACTTGAGACGGTAATATATTCTTACCACACGACTCGTGTTCTATAAACAATGTATAGTATAACAGTTGTCAAGATCACAGAAGGAGAACAGACATGTCAGGACCCGGGCGAAAGGTTCATAATTTTCTGAAGAAAATAAAAAGCACCAGGGAGATTTGAATACGTATCTCTCTCTTTGCAATTCAATACCGTGACCACATAACCACAACGCTGTGGCTATTTATATTTGCTCGATGTTCCACTTTTTAAGCTTGGACCGTTCTCTGTTTCTATCTTGATTTTTTTCCCACATATCAGTACACCTTATTCCTGATTTCATGCTTGAGCTCTGTTCAGTCTCGGTTCGGAACCGCGCGACTGCCACGGTCGCAGGTTCAAATCCTGCCTCAGGCATGGATGTGTGTGATGTCCTTAGGTTAGTTAGGTTTAAGTAGTTCTAAGTTCTAGGGGACTGATGACCTCAGATGTTAAGTCCCATAGTGCTCAGAGCCATTCGAATTTTTCTGTTCAGTTTTTTATCATTAAATCTGAGGAGGGCTGAAATGGGGAGTTCCCTTGTTACTGCTTCGGGCTGGGCGATGACGCGTCGGTGAGTGAGGGAGTCGGCAGGGACATTGCCTTTCTAGTGCTAGAGAGAGATTGCGAAGCTTTGCCGCGTTCACTAGTCTTAGATAAACTCTCTTGATATTTGCTGTAGGAAGAAACGTTTTTGTCCGCTGATTTTGGTGTACTGGTTTTTCATATCAGCTCTACAGGGTTCAGATCACAGTGGTAAGGTGGGAGCGTCAGAATCCCTTACGCTTCGAAACTGCATCTGCTTTACAAAAAGGGTTCGGCTTATTACAAGCTCATTTCTTGCTAAACTAGGTTCAACTCTGGTTCTATTCAGAATGAGCCATTTAGTAATGTCGTTTTTAAATTAAAGTTGAAATAAATAAGCTCTCGGTCACAATTTTCTTTTTGACCAGGTTTCAGCACTTAATAAGAGTGTCATCAGAATTTAAATACACTACTGGCCATTAAAATTGCTACACCACGAAGATGACGTGCCACAGACGCGAAATTTAACCGACTGGAAGAAGATGATGTGATATGCAAATGATTAACTTTTCAGAGCATTCACACAAGGTTACCGCCGGTGGCGACACCTACAACGTGCTGACATGAGGAAAGTCTCCAACCGGTTTCTCATACACGAACAGCAGTTGACCGGCGTTGCCTGGTGAAACGTTGTTGTGATGCCTCGTGTAAGGATGAGAAACGCGTACCATCACGTTTCCGACTTTGATAAAGGTCGGATTGTAGCCTATCGCGATTCCGGTTTATCGTATCGCGACATTGTTGCTCGCGTTTGTAGAGATCCAATGACTGTTAGCAGAATATGGAATCGGTGGGTTCAGGAGCGTAACACGAAACACCGTGCTGGATCCCAACGGCCTCGTGCAGCCAACGAATCGTGCAGACACGATCGATCCCTGTGTCAACAGATGGGGACGTTAGCAAGACAACAACTATCTGAACGAACATTTCGACGACGTTTGCAGCAGCATGGACTGTCAGTTCGGAGACCATGGCTGCGTTACTCTTGACGTTGCATCACAGACAGGAGCGCCTGCGATGGTGTACTCGACGACGAACCTGGGTGCACGAATGGCAAAACGTCATTTTTTCGGACGAATACAGGTTCTGTTTACAGCGTCCTGATGGTCGCATCCGTGTTTGGCGACATCGCGGCGAACACACATTGGAAGCGTGTATTCGTCATCGCCATACTGGCGTATCACCCGGCGTGTTGGTATGGGTTGCCATTGGTTACACGTGTCGGTCACCTCTTGTTCGCATTGACGGCACTTTGAACAGTGGACGTTACATTTCAGATGTGTTACGACCCGTGGCTCTACCCTTCATTCAATCCCTGCGAAAGCCTACATTTCAGCAGGGTAAGCACGACCGCACGTCCCAGGTCCTGTGCGGGCCTTTCTGGATACAGAAAATGTTCGACTGCTGCCCTGGCCAGCACGTTCTCTAGATCTTCCATCAATTGGTCAATGGTGACCGAGCAACTGGCTCGTCACAATACGCCAGTCACTACTCTTGATGAACTGTGGTATCGTGTTGAAGCTACATGGGCAGCTGTACCTGTACACACCATCCAAGCTCTCTTTGACTCAATGCCCAGGCGTATCAAGGCCGTTATTACGGCCAGATGTGGTTTTTCTGGGTACTGATTTCTCAGGATCTACGCACCCAAACTGAGTGAAAATGTAATCACATGTCAGTTCTAGTATAATAAATTGTCCAATTAATACCCGTTTATCATCTGCATTTCATCTTGGTGTGGCAATTTTAATGGCCAGTAGCGTATATCGGATCTACCGATTCCAATTCCATTTGGATAATCCCTTCATGATTCGTTTTTTTAGACTAATAGTAGCAAAAAACTGCATTTTCTCCAACACCAACACCAAGACGGCAACTGCAACCATTCTGGCATCGGCATAGGCTGTGTCGGCTGGCTGGCTCGGCCGTGTGCTCTGGTACCCTTCCACGCGCTGCCACTTGTCATATCCCAGCGGGTGGCTTCTGTGGCATTCAGGCCCCACATGGCCACAAACAGCCGGCGGCCAGGTCTCGGGGAGCGCTATTGTTGTCCCGACTGCACGGGGCGGTTTGTTTGCGCGCGGCCAGCGACATGACGCAAGTCCGGGGCGGTGTTGCTGCATCGAGCCACGCGTCGCGCGGCCCTGGACTCGAGCGCCGTAGACGCCTTGTCCTTACTCTGCGCAGACCTCGGCCAAGTTCGGCGCCGGTGGTCACGTGGGCACTGCACCAGAGTGCATCGCAGGTCATCAGCTGGGGGTCAGGAGCGACTGAGAAAAGTGGAGGAATGTGAAAGATCCCCTCGCTTCTAAAATGATACTGTTATTACTCAGCTTAGACGCGAGTTCGTAGAGGGTGGTATGTATATGTGGCGTACAGTATAACTGGTCAGCATTTCAAAAAAAAATGGTTCAAATGGCTCTGAGCACTATGGGACTCAACTGCTGAGGTCATTAGTCCCCTAGAACTTAGAACTAGTTAAACGTAACTAACCTAAGGACATCACAAACATCCATGCCCGAGGCAGGATTCGAACCTGCGACCGTAGCGGTCTTGCGGTTCCAGACTGCAGCGCCTTTAACCGCACGGCCACTTCGGCCGGCGGTCAGCATTTCCACCCGGAATTTGCGAGTGTGAGTCGGACCTTCCTTGGTTGGCCTTGGTGGGTCGTGTCGTCGGATTTCCTCCTACCTGTGCGCGGGGCAGCTCTCGTAAATGTCGTCCCGTGCAGATTCTTCATTGGCGCATTGGATGTCCCTGTCGGTGGAAGCTAATTATCTTAAATTGCTGTCGATCAATTTTGGGCTATCTGTTTATTCGAAATTAATATTCAGAATGCCGTAATATCACTTTTATTCCTATTAGATCAATAATGAAACACTCATGTCACGAACTACTCGTAACCGAGAGCATGGCTATCATCGAACAAGACAGGAAGAGCTCTTAATGCCGACTGCCGACTTTGGCGCGCAGTCCGTATCTCTTACTAGTTTCGTCTCAGTTCGTGGATTTCCGATCAAGTTCGTACTTACTAAGATATGCATTTGTTAATGAACAGGTGTGAATTTTAACGAGGCAAAATTACTATAAATAGTTTTAAACATCCAGAGGCTCCTCCTAGTATTCGTGTTGTCATAAATGACTTTAATTATTAAATATAAATAAACAAAATAGGTGACTTTGGATCGAAGATGGCGGTACTTCCCGTCATGTATATTTCCCAGGCTGACGCTTGTTGCTAAGGTCCAGCGCCGAGCCCCACCCCACTACGCGCGACGTATGGTCGCTTCGTCACCTAGCCAGCCAGCGTGGGAAATGCTCTCCGACTCATGGCCGTCTACGGACTACAGAACTTCCTAACAATCGTGATTACATCAATAAGAGACAATAATTTATTAGAACTGGTAAAAATGTCTTCCTCACGTAAAAGGCACCTTACAAATGGGAGAAGAAAAAGTGACCAGTTGCCCTAAGTGAACGTACAGAGTCCTCAAGCACTGACACTACACTACCTATGTTGGTAGTGATGGAAAATTTCGTACCACCAGCTTCTTGCCTGAACGTTACGAATCAGATCCTTCAGTGTTATCATACCTCTGTTGTCGCATCCCAAACGGGAGTGTTGTTGGAATTGGGCGACAGGTTTCGGAAAGAAGAGAAATACTCACCTGGCGTAATTGAGAGGTATTCTTGACCTGACTATGTTAAAATGAAATGACGAAGTGTGGTTTTACAACTTCTGGCGCCATTCGGAAAATAGTATCAACTCCAGCCAAACTTGCTTTAAAGGAAGCGTACCCATAAAAAGACGAAGTCTTCACTCAGGGACTGTGACTAACTTGGTCAGCGTGACGGATTGCCGTCCTACGGGTCTGGGTTCGATTCCCGGCTGGGTCGGAGATGTTCTCTGGTCAGGGACTGGGTGTTGTGTTGTCTTCATCATCATTTCACCACCATCCGGCGCGCAGGTCGCCCAATGTGGCGTCGAATGTAATGAGACCTGCACCAAGGCGGCCGGACCTGCCCCGCAAAGGGCCTCCCGGCCAATGACGCCAAACGCTCATTTCCATTACCGTTCAAATTATTTTAAATGGAATTGTCAGTAGTAACTGAGCCTGCACCCACGGCACAACATACAGAATTCCATAACTACACGACTAGGATTCCATCAGCTGTGTTGCAACTGCTACAATCCACCATACTCACCAGACCTTGCCACAAGTGATTTCCGTATGTTTGGACCACTCAGAGACGCAATGAGAGGAAAGAAGTTCCGTTGTGATGAAGAGGTACGCCACGCGGTGCATGAGTGGTTGCTCGGACTACCAAAAGAATTTTTTTCTAAAGGAATTTATGCACTTTGTAAGCGCTGGATGACTTGCATTGAGCGTGGGGGAGAGTATGTTGAAAAGTGATACAGCTTTGTACCACTTCTGCACAATAAATAATATTTTAAAAAATATTTAAGGTTTTCATTTGACTCACCCCTGTACTTCAAACCAATTGTGTACAATTTTGGCTTAGTGACACGACATCGTTGTTTGGGAACATGATATCCATGAATGACTGCAGATAGTCTCCAAATTGCCAAACACAACCATTTCAGTCAATTATCGGTTCAGTTGGATCAGAGGTTCAAATGGTTCAAATGGCTCTGAGCACTATGGGACTTAACATCTGAGGTCATCAGTCCCCTAGAACTTACAACTACTTAAACCTAACTAACCTAAGGACAACACACACATCCATGCCCGAGGCAGGATTCGAACCTGCGACCGTAGCGGTCGCGCGGTTCCGGACTGAAGCGCCTAGAACCGCTCGGAAACTCCGGCCGGCGCTTGCATTGTGTTGATCACCTGGGTTCATGGCTTTATGGGGTCTGAGCCACACTCGAACCCTTCCATCAGCTCCTACCAGCTGAAATCGGTACACATCTGACCAGCCCACGGTTTTCCAGTCATCTAGGGTCCAACTGGTACGGTCATGAGTGCGAGAGAGGCCCTGCAGGCGATGTGCTTTTACCAAAGGCACTCGCGTCGGTCGTGTACTGCCATAACCCATGAACGCCTAATTTCGCTGCACTGTCCTACAGGGTAAATTCGTTGTACATCCCATATTGATATCTGCGGCAGTGTTGCTTGTCTCTTAGCACTGACATCTCTAGACAAACGCCGCGTTCTCCATAGTGAGAAGTAAACCCTGAAATTTGGTATTCTCGGAACACTCTTCATACTGTGGATCTTCGAATATTAAATTTCCAAATGATTTCCGAAATGGAATGTTCCGCAGGTCTCGCTCCAACTGCCATTCCCGTTCAAAGTCTGTTAATTCCTGTCGTAAGGACGTAATCATGACGGAATGATAACAGAAGGCAGCATGTCATTCTGAATGGAGAGAAGTCTGCCGAAGTAAGAGTGATTTCAGGTGTGCCGCAGGGGAGTGCCGTAGGACTGTTGCTATTCACAATATATATAAATGACCTTGTGGATAACATCGGAAGTTCACTGAGGCTTTTTGCGGATGATGCTGTAGTATATCGAGAGGTTGTAACAATGGAAAATTGTACTGAAATTCAGGAGGATCTGCAACGAATTGACGCGTGGTGCAGGGAATGGCAATTGAATCTCAATGTAGACAAGTGTAATGTGCTGCGAATACATAGAAAGAAAGATTCTTTATCATTCAGCAACAATAAAGCAGGTCAGCAACTGGAAGCAGTTAATTCCATAAATTATCTGGCAGTAGGCATTAGGAGTGATTTAAAATGGAATGACCATATAAAATTAATCGTCAGTAAAGCAGATGCCAGACTGAGATTAATTGGAAGAATCCTAAGGAAATGCAGTCCGACAACAAAGGAAGTAGGTTACGGTACACTTGTTCGCCCACTGCTTGAATACTGCTCATTGGTGTGGGATCCGTACCAGGTAGGGATGACAGAAGAGATAGAGAAGATCCAACAGGGAGCAGCGCGCTTCGTTACAGGTTTAGTAATCGCGAAGGCGTTACGGAGATAATAAACTCCAGTGGAACACTCTGCAGGAGAGACACTCAGTAGCTCGGTACGGGCTTTGGCTGAAGTTTGGAGAACATACCTTCACCGAGGGGTCAAGCAGTATATTGCTCCCTGCTATGTATATCTCGCGAGGAGACCATGAGGATAAAATCAGAGAGATTAGAGCCCACACAGAGGCATACCGACAATCCTTCTTTCCACGAACAATACGAGACTGGAATAGAAGGGAGAACCGATAGAGGTACTCAAGGTACCCTCCGCCACACACCGTCAGGTGGCTTGCGGAGTATGGATGTAGACGTAGATGAAACCTTTTCACATCAATCGCCTACGTTCAAGTGGGAGCTCCGGCGATCCGCTGCCCTGTTATACCTTTTGAACGCGATACTACCGCCATCTGTATGTGTGCATGACTTGTCACCTCGGTGTATAGTACATAAGATAACTAAAAAAATACGCAATAAGACGTTCAGAAATGACACTTTTATTCAAAGACTATAATTACAGTGAGCCCATCACGATTCGTCATGGTCCCCTGGACACCACGGGAGGGGGAGAGTATGTCCATCACGACGCACAGCAATCTGCGTCTACATCTACGTAATTTTTCTGCAATTCACAATTGAGCGCCGGGCAGAAGGTTCATCGAACGACCTTGAAGTTATTTCTCTACGATACCGCTGCCGAACAGCGCGAGTGAAAAACTATCACTTAAATCCTTCTGTGCGAGCTCTGATTTCTCTTAATTTATTACGATTATTTTCTCACTAAGTAGGCGGACTCTAACAACATATATTCAGGAGAAAGTTGGTGATCGAAATGTCACGAGAAGATCCTGCAGCAACGAAAAAGCCTTTGTTTTAATGATTGTCGCCCCAATTCATGTGTAGTGTCCGCAACCCTGTCTCCTCTCTTGCGCGATGATACGACACGAGCTGCTCTTCACTGAACTTTTTCTGTGTTCTCTGTCAATCCTGTCTAATGCGGAACCCACACAGCACAGCAATACTCCAAAAGAGGGCGAAAAAGCGTAGTGTAAGCAGTCTTTTTAGTAGACATGTTACATTTCCTAAGTGTTCTGACAATAAGGTCGTATACATGGACGAAGCCTGGAGATACTGACAGGTTTCAGATAGATTACATAATGGTAAGACAGATATTTAGGAACCAGGTTTTAAATTGTAAGACATTTCCAGGGGCAGATATGGACTCTGACCACAATCTATTGGTTATGAACTGTAGATTAAAGCTGAAGAAACTGCAAAAAGGTGGGAATTTAAGGAGATGGGACCTGAATAAACTGACTAAACAAGAGGCTGTACAGAGTTTCAGGGAGAGCATAAGGGAACAATTGACAGGAATGGGGGAAAGAAATACAGTAGAAGAAAAATGGGTAGCTTTGAGGGACGAAGTAGTGAAGGAAGCAGAGGATCAAGTAGGTAAAAAGACGAGGGCTAGTAGAAATCCTTGGGTGACAGAAGAAATATTGAATTTAATTGATGAAAGGAGAAAATATAAAAATGCAGTAAATGAAACAGGCAAAAAGAAACAAACGTCTCAAAAATGAGATCGACAGGAAGTGCAAAATGGCTAAGCAGGGATGGCTAGAGGACAAATGTAAGGATGTAGTGGCTTATCTCACGAGGGGTAAGATAGATACTGCCTACACGATAATTAAAGAGACCTTTGGAGAAAAGAGAACTACTTGTATGAATCTCAAGACCTAAGATAGAAAACCAGTTCTAAGCAAAGAAGGGAAAGCAGAAAGGTGGAAGGAGTATGTAGAGGGTCTATACAAGGGCGATGTACTTGAGGGCAATATTATGGAAATGGAAGAGGATGTAGATGAAGATGAAATGTGAGATATGATACTGCGTGAAGAGTTTGACAGAGCACTGAAAGACCTGAGTTGAAACAAGGCCTCGGGAGTACACAACATTCCATTAGAACTACTGACAGCCTTGGGAGAGCCAGTCCTGACAAAACACTACCATCTGGTGAGCAAGATGTATGAGACAGGCGAAATACCCTCAGACTTCAAGAAGAATATAATAATTCCATTCCCAAAGGAAGAAGGTGTTGACAGATGTGTAAATTACCGAACTATCAGTTTAATAAGTCAAGGGTGCAAAATAGTAACGCGAATTCTTTACAGACGAATGGAAAAACTGATAGAAGCCGACCTCGGGGAAGATCACTTTGGATTCTGTAGAAATATTGGAACACGTGAGGCAATACTGACCCTACGACTTACCTTCGAAGTTAAAGTAAGGAAAGGCAAACCTACGTTTCTAGCATTTGTAGACTTAGAGAAAGGTTTTGACAATGTTGACTGGAATATTCTCTTTCGAATACTGAAGGTGGAAGGGGTAAAATACAGGGAGCGAACGGCTATTTACAATTTGTAAAGAAAGCAGATGGCAGTTATAAGAGTTGAGGGACATGAAAGGGAAGCAGTGATTGGGAAGGGAGTGAGACAGGGTTGTAGCCTCTCCCCGATGCTATTCAATCTGTATATTGAGCAAGCAGTAAAGGAAAGAAAGGAAAAGTTCAGAGTAGGAATTAAAATACATGGTGAAGAAATAAAACCTTTGAGGTTCACCGATGACATAGTCATTCTGTCAGGCAGCAAAGGTCTTCGAAGAGCAGTTGAACGCAATGGACAGTGTGTTGAAAGGAGGATATAAGATGAACATCAACGAAAACAAAACGAGGATAATGGAATGTAGTCAAATTAAATCGGGTGATGCTGAGGGAATTAGATTAGGAAATGAAACACTTAAAGTAGTAAAGGAGTTTTGCTATTTGGGAACCATAATAACTGATGATGATCGAATAGAGAGGATATAAAATGTAGACTGGCAATGGCAAGGAAAGCGTTTCTGAAGAAGAGAAATTTGTTAACATCGAGTATTGATTTAAGTGTCAGGAAGTCGTTTCTGAAAGTATTTGTATGGAGTGTAGTCATGTATGGAATTGAAACATGGACGATAAATAGTTTGGACAAGAAGAGAATAGAAGCTTTCGAAATGTGGTGCTACAGAAGAATGCTGAAGATTAGATGGGTAGATCACATAACTGATGATGAGGCATTGAATAGAATTGTGGAGAAGAGAAATTTGTGGCACAACTTGACTAGAAGAAGGGATTCGTTGGTAGGGCATATTCTGAGGCATCAAGGGATCACCAATTTAGTATTGGAGGGCAGCGTGGAGGGTAAAAATCGTAGATGGAGACCAAGAGATGAATACACTAAACAGATTTAGAAGGATGTAGGCTGCAGTACGTACTGGGAGATGAAGTAGTTTGCACAGGATAGAGTAGCATGGAGAGCTGCATCAAACCAGTCTCAGGACTGAACACCACAACAACAACAACTGACAATAAATCTCAGTCTTTGGTTTGCTTTCCTCACAACATTAGCTAGGTGATCACTCCAATTTAAGTTAATTGTAATGGTCATTCCTAAGTCTTTAGTTAAAGTTTACACCCTTGGGATTTGAAACGCATGTTCTGCAACGTGCTCCCAAGCTTACCACAAGGTTGGTAAGAGTTCTTGTGACAAGGCGTTCCATTCCTCCGTCAGCGACGTTAACTGCTGGATGGTTATCGATGCTTGGTGCATGTGGACGTCTTGCAAAGCCTCTCCTCAAGGCATCTCACACGTCCTCGATGGGACGTGCGTCGGAGGAGCGTGCAGTCCCAATATCCACTCATTGTAAGACTTCCTCCACCTGCGCAGCTCGATGCAGTCTGTAATGTTATTTGGGCCTCACTGCCCCTTTTTTTAACTAATTTTTGTCTGATTTTATTCTGAGAAGCTCAGTAATGTGTGTAAATACCGTAAATGTAAATTTGATTCAAAAAGTACTTGAAGTGAAGCGCAGCTGGACAGCAACAAACTCTTTAGCGCGCAATCCCTGCAACGATAGTAGTTGTGAATCTGTGAGTATGGACTCAAAAACAATTCATTTACTTAAAAAAAGGACTGTTAATCTGTATCTTTTGCAAAGAGGACGTGTTGTTAGGCCGTGGCTCAGAACGTATTGTTACATTTAATGAAAATTGCTGTTTCGGTGATAAAACCCAGTAAAGTATGTGCAATAGATGCCAAACATTTATGTATACAAATTTTCTGGAAGTGAAGAATAGAAATATCTTGCTTTTGGAAAAGGTGGACTTCATTGTCGTTGGCGCCTATCAATCGACAGAATTGTAAGTGTACAAAGTTCACTAAAATACCGGAAAGGAAATGCATTTTCTAGAGTACTCATTCAGTACGTAACAACCTCTCATAATTTCTTAATTACAGTAATTGGATTATGTTCTTGTACAATAGCATGGTGCTGAACTCCACTGACCAGTTTTGATGCAGCGGGACGTGTAGTTTAAAGGAAGTTTGTGTGCCAAGCAATCTCCTTTTCTCACGAAAAGCACATTTGTGTTTGATCTTATTTACTTACAACAGTGGTCTCTTAGGTATGAAAAGCTACGAAAACTTGGGCTCAAAGCTATCCGCAATACGGCCGAGTAACTAACAGTCGTCTTTTAAACCTTAAAGAACAATAACTTCCTCCAAATTATAATACTCGTGCAGAAGTTGATCATTCAAGGAGGCAGCAGCCAAAATTCAGGTACCAGTTACGACTTAAAGTAAAAATCTCAATAAAAAAATATCAATCTCTCTCTCTCTCTCTCTCTCTCTCTCTCTCAAAAATGCTCGAATGTGTATGAAATTTTATGGGACTGAACTGCTAAGGTCATCAGTCCTAAATTATCCTAGGGACAAACACACACACATGCCCGAGCGAGGACTCGAACCTCCGCCGGGACGAGCCACACAGTCCATGACCGCGCGTCTCTCTCTCTCTCTCTCTCTCTCTCTCTCTCTCTCTCTATCTAAACACATATATAAATATTCATATTATTAAGATAAAAGTCATTTTATAAGTCGCATCCATAAAAATGACGTTACGGCCGAATGCACCCTTGAAAAGATGGAGATGGGGAAACAGTGCAAATTCACAATAACGTTGACCGATGTGTGTACCTTCACATATTTTTTGAACAGTAGCCTCATGCAACAGTATGCCTACCCACACCATAACATCTGGACCGCCAAAACGATCATTTCGACAATGTTTCTGGCAGCACCACCTCTCGCCATGGTACGCCCAGCATCGTCGGCATGATCGTTTTGATGGTCCACATCTCGCGGCTGGTGGAGCCCTAATGCTACATGGGTGTAATGACATTAAAATCTTTCTACACGGTACACTCACTTGTGAAAATTATTTTGACAATGCACTTTTTCCCCACGCGCATCCTTTCGGGGGTGCATTGGGCCCTGTCTTCATTTCTACAGATGACAGTGGGTGACAACATCGAGCTGGCAGGTGGAGCAGCTCTTGGGAAGAAAAGATATTCGGCAAATGGAGTGACCTGCCCGTTTCTCCGGCTTAAATACCATCCAGCACGAAGGGAATGCGCTTTAGAGACGTATTGCTGTATGCCCACACGCACCAACCACCATCCAGCAATTTTCGCTCGATCTGGTTGAAAAATGGAAAGTTCTACCACAAGAACTCCTTACCACGATGTGGCCAGCAAGGGATCACGTTGTATAGCATCTGCTCTACGTGGCGATCATACACACTATTAACAGCCATGGTCTACTTTTTACACGGAAGAGCCAAACAAACTGGTACACCTGTCTAATATCGCCAAGCCCTCCCGCGACAACGCAGAGGTGACACAACACGACGTGCCATAGATTCCACTAATGTGTGAAGTAGTGCTGGAGGGAACTGACACCATGAATCCTGCAGGGCTGTCCACAAATCGGTAAGAGAGCGATGGGGTGCAGATCTCTTCAGAAAAGCACGTTGCATGGCATCCCAGACATCCTTAATAATGTGATTCTTGAGTTTCTCCCGGCGTATTTGATAATCAAAATATCCACGGGTATGCTGCCGGTCTACAGTGTCCAACGGGCACAATATTTCGGCGATCAAACATGTCGCCATCATCAGGTGAACTGACGGACTGAGAGTGGGCTACCCAAACGGAGGGAGTCGCCATGGGTAGCCCACTCTCACCGGTGGTAGCGAATTTGTACATGGAGAACTTCGAGGAGGAAGCCCTGTCGTCATCCGTATGGAAACCTACTTGCTTTTTCCGTTACGTGGACGACACGTTCGTCATCTGGCCACATGGTATGGATAAACTCCTTGACTTCCTTACACATCTAAACTCCATACACCCCAACATCAAATTCACTATGGAGACTGAAACGGAGGGTAAATTACCTTTCCTTGACGTCTTGGTCAAGAGAAGGGCTGACGGAACCCTAGGTCATGGGGTGTATCGGAAGGCTACGCACACTGATCTGTATTTGCATGCAGACAGCTGCCACCACCCTTCACAGAGGAATGGGGTACTTAAAACTCTAGTACATAGGGCGCGCACTATCTCTGATGCAGAGAGTCTACCCCAGGAATTGGAACATCTGAGAACTGTATTTCGAAAAAATGGGTACTCAGAGTGGCAGATTCAACGTGCTCTCCGCCCAACCACTGCAGCACAACCTGTTGAGATGGATGAAGTCACGAGGGAGGAGGTAGGCACTGCATTTATTCCATACACAGGCGCACTCTCGGGGAAAATCGCCCGCATTCTGAAGAAACACCGGGTCGGAACTGTGTTTTGTCCTCCAAATAAAACTCGTGCACTGGTGGGGAGCGCCAAAGATGACCTCGGTTTGAGGAAGGCCGGCGTGTACCAGATTCCGTGTCAATGTGGCAAGTCGTATATTGGTCAGACGATGCGTACCGTCGAGGATCGATGCCGTGAACACCAGAGGCACACTCGACTGATGTATCCGAGCAAGTCGGCGGTCGCTGAACATTGTTTGTCGGAAAATCACGCCATGGAGTATGACCGCACGAGGATTCTGGTACAGACGTCGAGATACTGGGACAGCGTTGTTAGAGAGGCCATCGAAATTCGCACCAATGACGACCTCATAAACCGTGACTGTGGCTATAATCTTAGCAAGGCCTGGGAACCAGCGATCGGGTTAATCAAGAGTAAATCGAGCAGACGTATAGTTGTGACGACCACGGCGGACAGAGCCATCACACCGACGTCATCTCAGACGCCGTCGCAATCTGTTCCACCGCGCGACCGTGGCGCTGGGCGCGGACGGCGGAGGGAGCGCGCCGCGGGCGGAGGGTATTTAAGTCGGCCGCCGCCGCGACCAAACCCAGTTCCCTCTGAGCAGCCATAGCGTACGGATCTCCGTGCCGGCACGTTCACAGGAGCTCAGTCCGTCAGTTCACCTGATGATGGCGACATGTTTGATCGCCGAAATATTGTGCCCGTTGGACACTATAGACCGGCAGCATACCCGTGGATATTTTGATTATCCTTAATAATGTCCATGTATAAAGTGTTTGGTGGGCATCTAACATTCTGCATGGTGTCTGTCTGTTCTATGTCGTGTCTCCCGACCACTTTCGCGCAACGACGCTCTGAGCGTGTTTTTTAGGGAATTGACTAGTTTGAACCTGGGACCTGTTGCTGGTAAGGAGACGCCAGACCACACATGACATGTAGAGTTCAGAAGAGTTCAGTGAGACTAGCGATGATATAACCAAATATTTAATGATTTCAGCGTCAGCTCCACTGCACTCCCTGTAAAAGAATCTTAATACTAACTAAATTTAGTGGAAGGGGTTCAAGGCTTTCCTATTTTTAGTTAGCTGGTAAAATAACGACGAAAAAGCAGTTAAGTTTACCATTGGAAATTTTATTCTACTCACAAAACATTGTTTATAAATTGCACTATTGATAAAAGGAAATGTTTTAATACAGGATGATAAAAACCAACTGCATTCAACAACAATGTGAACGAATATTCCCTGAATGGGTCTCCAAGTTCTACAATGGATCGAAGGATGACTTATGCCATATCACATCTATAATCTAGGTTTAAATTAAGTTTCACAAAAGAGAAAACTATCAAAATGGTCTACAGTGACCCTCAATTATCTTTAATTACTTATCTAACTTGTCGTAAATTACAGTGGCTGATGTGGCTTCTCAATAACTATATAACAGAAAAATCATCGCATTTCAGATTTTAACTTACGTAGCAAATGTGAATACCATGAGCTCCAATTGACGATCGACACCAGTATTACGTAAAAAGGGGATGTAACAGATGAGACTTCTGCAGTTCTGAGTGAAGCCTTATGTGCTCAAAAATGCGGCATCGTGTGCGTTCATTAGCTTGTCGGTGTTCGTCAGGGGGCAGCGGGTGGCACAGCTCCGCTCACCTCGCCATCTCGGAAGCAACTCTCTCCTAACTTCTCCTTACTACAATTTACCGAAGTTGGTTTAAAAAAAAACTATCTGTCTGTGTTTTCATCTGACCAATCAGGGTCTCAATGTTAACCTTAAGCTCCGCCTACAAAAATTCTGTCTATCCAATGAGAAACGTTATACTTTTCATGGTGGGGCAATGTTGTTAAAGTTTGCAATGTAACAGAGATGCGAAAAAGTCTCACGCTAAAACTTGCGGCTGGTGTGGCCCTTTTAGTGTTATCGTGAGATCTATACTGTTTTTCTGGAGGGCTCTAGCTTTTAACAGGGGCTGGGGGGGGTCGTCCTGGTGGTTAGCTGGCGACGTGGGTGTCCATCCCTTATCGTAGGGCCTTCTAGCGTAACACGGTTCTGCTCTCGGCTTCTGTTCTCGTTTCTCTCCTAGGAAATGCGTCTGTCTCACGGTGGGAAGGTATGACATGCATTTAGGCATTCTTGTGTTAGTCTGTGGTATTACATTTGCTCACTCGTTACTCATATTACTTTGGTTAATTTAATGTCATGATTTATTCGGAGCTATGTGACATACTACTGGATTTGCTTATCATGTCAGGGTTTTCATGGAAGGTGTTGGATTTGCCTGACACCTTACATATCACCACCCTTCAAACTTAATTTTTGCACTGAAGTTAGGCAATGATTGAATCGTTGTCTAAGTCAGTCAAAACTATCTAAATTTAGTTGCCTACTGTTCAGCCACATTTTTCTGGTTCTATGCTAGTTTGTATTACTAATTTATATTTTTATATTCTTCCACATTATTCTCAAAAATATGTATATATTGACAAGAGAAGAATATTTTTATGCTATTATTATTATTATTATTATTATTATTATTATTATTATTATTATTATTATTAATTTTTAATTATATTCTTTCTTTATTTAAGTGTGAAGTTTGTTTTTTAAGAAGTTTGCTATCGAAAGTGAGGAGTCTTTCACATCGATTTTCTTAGAAATATTATTTAAATGTAGTAATTAAGTAAAATCTATTACTAACACATTTTCTAAATATCATGTACAAGTAAAATGTTTTTGTTTCTAGACACTCATTTCAACATCGTTACACTAACAAATAAGAATTATTTCCAAGAATTGCTTTGTCAAAGAAATATACACACACAAGTATTGAGATATTATCCTAACAAATGGTACAAATGTTAAAAAAAAGGGAAAACATCCAACAAGATAATTTTTTATTCTTTCTTTTAATAAGGAGAAAATAAGTAAAATATAGTTATTCTTTTATTTTTATGAGGAGAAAATAAGTGGCATATAGTTTTAGTGTTTATTATGCCTTACTTTTGTTCTTTATATACTGTCCATTTCAGAACTAATGACTTATTTTTATCGATAGTCTATTTTTTATTTAAGTCCATAGTCAATGACTGTTATTTTGTAGTTTATAAGCTGTCTGGTGTGCTTAACTTATTCAGTTTTTCACACATTTCTTTTGCACAATTCCTACATCACATAATTTGATTTCACACATTCACACAATCCTATGAATGTTTAAGCATGAGGTTGGTGAATGTTTTTGCATGAAGGTGATGGACTTGAGCGAGATGGATGTGGGCAAGTATTTGATGTCCGTCGTTCCTTGTTGGCTTTGCAAGTGTGTGTTGCTGTTGCAGAGGTCCCATAATGGAATGGAGCTGTGAGTGCAGAATCTCGTGGTTTACTGGCTTTGTATGCACGAAAGTCATCATTATATGTCGCTGAAAGCGGTCGTTTTTCGTTGTAATACTTCACAAACGACTAGTTAACAATAGGATAGGGATTTGGGAAGGTATGTCGTCTATTCTTCACCCATCTTATTTCTTGGTCTCAATCTTGCGAATCTTCAACTTCTGTTCTTCCTGCTTTTTCTCTGCTTCTTACTTGCTTCTTGGTTCTTCTCTGGGCAGGATATGGAAATATTTATTGATAAGTAGTCACTTTGAAGTTCTCCTCCTAGTAACAGTTTGATAAATGGTTTGGACATGTCATTTCTACTTTGTGGACGTTTTCTTCAGTTTCGTGAATCAGCGTGCTGTTTAATAGCGGTATGGTGACTTTTACACATATTTTTTGCCAGTGGTGGCTTGCCCAAGCTGTCTTATCGTCAGGCCGTGTTTTGCTCACTCCGCCGAGTCGGGGCGCTCGGAGACCCTTCCGGCGTTCGGCGTCCCATTGCATCTCTGCTGGGCTCCGGCACTCTATGGTTCCGCTTGGCAGCAGATTTATTTACTGCCCACTTTCGCTACAAGAAGGTCCCTCTGTTGGTCTCGCTGTCCTTTCCCTTCTCTCGACGCTTCTGCCTTGTAGGAATCGTGTCTTGCTAATTACGTCCTTTTCTTTCTTGATACTTCTCGCATTGCAACTTGTGGGTCGTTGCATCTGGTCTTTGCTGGAGTTTTTACAATAGTTCTCACAAAAAGTTTTACTTATAATCATCTAACATATGTCTAGTACCTACATTGTTTTACGCCTTCTTAAAAAGCTTTACAAATTTCGGTGCCCTTTCCATGTTACAATTCTAAGATATTTTGAGTCTTAACTTCTACAAGAATCCTCAAATTCGTTTTTTATTTTTGTATAGTGTCATGGTGTATAGCATTTTAGTATTTCATGCTGTTAGACTATCTACACTTTATCCCTTCACCTTAATCTATGGTACTATTGGATGTTATTATTGAAACTACTTTCTTTTTCCCACCTCCCTCTCTCTTCATTTTTCTTTCTCCTGATGATCTTATCTGCAACATAATCTTGAAATATTGTGCTGATTATTTACCAGTAATAAAATTAATCTTCAAACTTTTTGATATGGCTCACATGGTGAAGTCCTAAGGTTTTGCCTGTTTTTGGGTTCATTAGTTCCACAGCATTATCATGAGCAATTTGGCTAATTATGACAGGTCCTTTGTATGCAGCGTAAAACGTATGTATTTTGTGTTTCTGTTTGCTGGAGAGATGGTGTGTTTCTACAAATACTTTCTGGCCTACTGAGAATGTTCTTTTAATTGCTGTTCTATCTCCTCTTTCTTTTCTTTTAATGGCTGCCTTTCTGATGTTGGAGAGTGCTGTTGCTATGACTTGTTTGTGCTGTCTACGTGGTACAATAGGAAATCTAACATTTTCTCTGGTTATGTTTGGGGGTTCAATGTTTTTAAGTACAGTAACTGGAGGTAGTAGTGTAGTGCTATGTGGCATTTCATTTATTACTTCTTGAAAATCTTTAAGGTATATATCCCAAGTGTTGTGTCTTTTACCTGCATATAATCGGCATAAAGTGCCTATGTCCTTCATAGATCGTTCTACTGGATTTATGCTAGGTTTGTACTTAGATTTGTAGATGGGTTTTATTTTGTGTTGTTTTAACGTGTTCTGCCATTGCACTGATTTGTATTGTGGGCCATTATCCGAAATTATTCGTTCCACTCGACCTACTTGTCTGAGAAAATCTTGTCTAAATGCTTTACTTATAGTAAGACCTGTTGCCCGTTTTAATGGTGTCAAGGTAACATATTTAGAAGTAAGTTCCAAAATTACAAATATGAAAATATATCCATTTTTTGTGCGTGGGAGGGGCCCCATCAAATCTGTTGCAGCTATTTGTTTTAATCTTTTAGGGATTATTGGAAACATAGGTGGTTTGGTTTGGAAAGTGACGTGTTTAGCCCTCATACATTTTTTGCATTTGACTAATACTGTTCTAATTCGTCTTTCCATATTAGGAAAATGGTTTGTTTTATTTTTAAAAAGCATTTCTTTGGTCCAAAGTGGCCATGGCTTAAATGTGTATACCATATGTACTTATTAATTAGTTCATCTGGGATATAAATTAACCATTCATTCGTTGCAACATTTCGTCTAAAAAATAAAACTGTTTTTCACGAGATAGTGCTGTCGAATATCTGGAAAATCCTTACTTCTCCACTTGTGTTTGATTCTTAGTATGTCGGGATACTTGTCCTGTTCTTTGCCTATGTTTTTCAATGCTGTCGTAATGTAGTTTTCGAAAGGTACTTGTTTCATATAGTACATTGTAAACTGGTCTTCTGCTGCTTCCAAACCTATGTTATTGGATGCACCCTGTAAACATCGTGATAAAGCATCTGCTAATACATTCGCTGGTCCTGGTATGTGTGTAATAGTGAAGTCAAATTCTTGTAGTATTAACATCCATCTGGCTAACCTCCCATGAGTTAGTTTTGCGGATAACAGAAATTCTAATGCTTTGTGGTCAGTGTATACTTTTGTTTTTCTTCCGAATAGGAAGTATCGAAAACGTTGGAAGCCCCAAACAATGGCCAATGCTTCCAGCTCCGTGACTGAATAGTTTTTCTCGCTTTTTGTGAGTACCCGACTAGCAAATGCAATTGTTCTATATGATCTTAGCCCTGCCTGTTCGTATTCTTGGAATAAAACAACTCCTAAACCTGTTTTCGCGCTATCGGTGGCCATACAAAAATCGGTGCTGTTGTTAGTTAGTTTTTCACTTTTAAAAATTCTTCATTGGCTTGTTGATCCCATACCCATGGCGTGTTTTTTCCGGTCAATGCACCTAGGCGTGGTGTTGCGAGAGAGTCGATCCAAATAAATTTTTTATAGAATCCGGTAAGACCTAGAAATCCTCTGAGAGTTTTCTTATTATATGGAGTACTGAATTCTTTGATTGCCGTTAGTTTTTCTGGGTCGGGCATTACCCCTTTCTCGGAAATTATGTTTCCTAGAAAGTTGACCTCTCGCCTTCCAAATTTGGATTTTGTTATATTTACTGTGACCCCGTGCCCTTTCATGATCTCTAAAAACTGATTTAATGTGTCGTTGTGATGTTCCCAAGAGGGTTCTGCTATAATCACATCATCAACATAACAAGTAACTTTTTGTAAAATTTCAGGACTGAGTATAGTATTAAATCCCCTAATAAACGCTGCTGATGATATGTTTAAACCAAATGGCAATCGTTTAAACTGGTAACATCTACCGAATACGATAAATGCTGTAAATTTTCTACATTCTGGGGCCAATTCTATTTGCCAGAAACTACTCCGTAAATCAATTGATGGAAAATATCTTAGCACCGTGGAAGTTTTGTATCAGTTCCTCTAATTTTTCTGGGCAATCTGTCTCAGTGATTATGATTGTGTTGATCTGTCTGGAATCAAACACTAACCTGATGTTCCCATCTCGTTTTTGTACAATATGGAGCGGGCTGTTATATGTGGAGGTAGCTGGTTCAATAATATCATCATCTAACATTTTAGATATCTCCTGGAATACTTTATTCCTATAGCTTAATGGGATTGTATAGGGTGTCACTCTAAATGGTTTGTGCTGTTTTACTTCAAACTTGTACTGAAAGTGTTTAATACTGCCAGTCTTAGGTAAAAATACCTCTGCTTTATCTCGTAAAATACCCTCTAATTCTCTTTTACTGTGTCCTGAAATACCTTGAACTTCTTGCAATTTTTCGTCTATTTCTTTATGGACTTCTAACATGAGTTGAGGCGATTCCCCCTTTTGTGCGTACCATTCTAATTCTTCATCCTCTTTATCTCGCGTCATTCTTAATTGTTTGTTTATAACTGGTATTTCTTCTAATTTTAGCTTTTGCTCAAAGAGAAATGTGACATTCCCGAATGTTACGCTACCTTTCCCCATATTTATTATCGCTCGTCTCTCATTTAAAAAATATGCACCTATAATCAAATCTACAGTTAGTTTAGGTATAATCACGAAGTTGGCATCGATCTTTTGACCTTGACACGAGAGTTAACCTTGTTTGTCTCGTAACTTCCGCAGCATTGTTTCTAATAGGACCTCTTACTTTAATCTTACGTGTTTTCAGAACTGGCAATTCCTCATTGGCATTACACTGCATGAATAAATTTTCTGAGATTGCAGTCAGTTCACTTCCGCTATCAATTACAATATTGACTGGGATATGCTTTACCATGGCCTTCACAATTGGTTGAATTTGAAAGGGTTGGTTCTGTTCTTCTTCTTCTTGCATCAACGAATCCTCCACTGAATCATACATCAGTCTTTTCAGGAATTTCCCTTGTGAATTCGAACTTTCTGTAGGTTAAGCTTCGACTGCTACTTCTCTCTCTTTTATTTCCTCTTCTCCATTTCTTCCTTCATTTACGCTTTCTTCAACATCCTCTACTCTTTCCTCATCCTCGTCTCTTCTCCTTCTTCGTCGCTGCTTCCACATAATCGCATCTAAATGCTCTAATTATCGCTTCATAACTTCCTTCATTATATACGTTGGGTTGTGTGCCCACTAGTAACTTATTTTCAACTTCTGTCGACTGCGCATTATCCTCGTTGAATTCGCTTTCCCTGGTTTCCATCTCAAATAGCTCTGCAATACTCATTACTTCGTCCTTTCCTCCTACATTCGTTGTGCATGCCTCTGATAATTCATCTTCCTCATCAGTATTCTCCCAATTAATTTGTTATTTTCCTGTCTTCGTTTTCATCTGGTCGCTGCGGATTTGTTTCTTCCTTCTTCTCTTCTAGTGATAAGGTATTTACTTCTCTGTTCAAGGCGCTGCAATTGTCCTGGGTCGGTGCATCATTCCCTTTGGCATGGGTGCTTAGCTGTAAATTCGAAAGTTTTTGGGGGTTTGGTGGTCTTACCTCCACCTCTTCTATCTGTATTCTCTTTTCTTGCTACGCTTGTTGATATTGGTTTCTTTGTTGATAATTTGTCGGTCTATTGGCGCTCCAATACCCTTCCGGTTGTCGTTATTCCCTCTGTAATAGTTGTTGCCGTTCATGGGTGAATTATAGTTATTGCCATATTCTCTTCTAAATCCATAACCGGTTCTTTGTTGAAATCTATTGTCGTTTCTTGGTGCGAAGTTATCACGTGGTTCGTAATTGTTTCTTCGTACTGTGTCTTGTGGATTCCACTGCTTTTTGCTTTCGTTTTCACGTGCGCTTCGCCTTTTTCTTGCGTCATCTTCCGAAAATATGAACTCTAGTTCCCTTAGAATACCTTTAAATGCTTCGACGTCATTGCCTCCGCGACCTACTAATGATTGCTGGTATTTCAATGGTAACTTCATCGCGCATAATTTAATCAACTCTCCGTCACTGTATGGTACATCGAAGCACTGATTTTTCTTTGCCATTAATTCGAAAAATTTCACGGGACTCTTCTCTCCTGAATTTTCAAAATATGGGTTCTGTAATAATTCGTACTTCACTCTGTTTTGTGCTTCGCTGGACCAATATCGTGAGAGAAACTTCTCTCTGAAATCTTCGTACGATCGCCATGTCGCTGCAACATTTTGCATGGTTTCTGCGACTGTTCCTGACATGTGTGCACATATAAAGTCTAATTTGTGTGCTAGCGTCCAGTGTTCTGGTAATCCTACTCGGAATTGATCAATAAAAGTTCGTGGATGTAATGAGTTTCCTTCTCGAAAGTGTTGAAATTTTCTGACTGTGAGGAAATAATCGTTGTCGTACTTCGTCATAGTTCCATATGAAATTCGCGATTCTTCGCCACTTTTGTTTCTGATCATTTTCTCCCGTCGTTCTTTCCGGTTGGATATTGTCCACTGCAACTTTCGCCTACCCTTGCGTAGTATCGTTGGAGTGGTACGCAATAATTTTCTTCTATCGGTTCTGAACGTGTAGCTGAATGCATTGCACTGTACTCTTCGCGACCTGGCTTTCCATTGTCAGGTATTGGTTCGGAATCTTGTCTGGCTAACCTTGCCGCTTCATTGCACGATCCAGACCGTCTTGAAACATACATTTGTGGTTCTGCATGTGTTTGTGGTGCTGTTTGTTCATCAAGAATTTCGAAACGTGTTTGTTACGGTGCAGGCTGTCTGATTTCACGTATGTTATTTTCCGCCTGTGATTGGAATCGCAAATGCATGATATCTTCGTTAATTGCTTGTTTTTCCGGTGCTGTTACAGATACGGATGTGGTTGCAGACTCTGTGCTTGTTCGATCCTGTTCACTACGCTCTTCAATGGTTTGCAACAACTCTGTTCGCAATTTCTGAAATTGTCGCTTCGTTTGCGCTTCTATTTTGACTATGCGGTTATCATATCTTTTCAGCGCTGCTTTTGTGATAAGTTTGCGTAACACACTGTTTTCACCAACTTCACGCGCTGTACCTGCTGCTTGTCTAGTAATTACGTTTATCTGTTTCTCTAGTTTCTTTACTTCTCCCTGGGTGTTGTTACGTAATGTTTTGATCTCGTCCTGAATGTCATTACGCAATGTTTGTACGTCCACTTGTATCTTCTCAACGTCTGTTCTCAATTGATTGTGACCTGTTATTAAGTTTCCTATCACTTCTCGAGATTCTTTTGCCTCGTCTTCAATGTAACTTAGGTGTAACTGAATTTTTTTGTTTTGTTCTTTAATCTCACTCATTTGTCTCGTGGTTTCTGCAATTTGTTTCGTCGTTTCTGCGTTCTGAATTTTAATTTGGTTCGCAATTTCTTTATTTTGTCTTGTCATGGTTTCCGTCATTTGTTGTAATAATTCTGCCAGATTGGTGGGTCCTATTGCGTTTTATTCCGACGTCCTACGCTCTGTGTTTTCGCCCAAGAGTTGGTTCGCAACTGATTGCATTGAACTGTGCGGTGACACGTTTCTGCTCGAATTCCTTGTACTCTGTGGTGAGGGAGCTCTGATTACTTGTACTATGGGTTCTACGTATTCAAGACGCAAGTTAGAATCCTCATCGGCTGTCTCTCTACTTTCCTGCTGCTCTGTCGTATGCTGACCTAGGTTTTCTGCGCCTTGGCGTACATTACCCTCTTATGGTGCGTAATCTGTCCTATTTCTCGCGATACTGCATCGTCTGTTGTACTGTCCTCTATTCTCTGTCCACCTTCATGTTGGGTCCCTACCTCAATTCGGTCAAGGTGTCGATCTGCCATTGCTAATCTTTCCAAATCCCTTATTTTCTGTTTTAAAAGCAATTCACGCGCCCTACTTCGCGTCAACATGCGCTCATACGATCTCACACGTTTCATAAACTTTTTGCACATACGACTTGACAATCCATTCACTTACTTGTTGGGTCAGAAATAACGCGTCAACGATGTATCCGCCACCTGTGCGCTTGCATTGGAGAGAGAACTTAATTCTAACAATGTTAAAATTCATAACTTAATTATGCTATTGTCTCTGCTAGAATGTCTCACGTTCTATTGAATACTTTCTTACTATGTATCGCTGCAGCTACTGTTTTCGACTATTTATAACTTTCATAAAAATTTTTGTTAAGAAAATTTTTCAACAGGATATTTTTCTGACCTAGTTGGGCATGTGGTTGACCTTCAAAAAGGTATTTTATCATCCTGGCAGGGTCGCAATTCTCTAACATTCTGCGTGGTGTCTGTTTGTTCTAAGTCGTGTCTCCCTACCACTTTCGCGCAACGACGCTCTGAGTGTGTTTCTTAGGGAACTGACTAGTTTGAACCTGGGACCTGTTGCTGGTAAGGAGACGCCAGACCACACATGACATGTAGAGTTCAGAAGAGTTCAGTGAGACTAGCGATGATATAACCAAATATTTAATGATTTCAGCGTCAGTTCCACTGCACTCCCTGTAAAAGAATCTTAATACTAACTAAATTTAGTGGAAGGGGTTCAAGGCTTTCCTATTTTTAGTTAGCTGGTAAAATAACGTCGAAAAAGCAGTTAAGTTTACCATTGGAAATTTTATTCTACTCACAAAACATTGTTTATAAATTGCACTATTGATAAAAGGAAATGTTTTAATACAGGATGATAAAAACCAACTGCATTCAACAACAATGTGAACGAATATTCCCTGAATGGGTTTCCAAGTTCTACAATGAATCGAAGGATGACTTACGCCATATCACATCTATAATCTAGGTTTAAATTAAGTTTCACAAAAGAGAAAACTATCAAAATGGTCTACAGTGACCCTCAATTATCTTTAATTACTTATCTAACTTGTCGTAAATTACAGTGGCTCATGTGGCTTCTCAATAGCTATATAACAGAAAAATCATCGCATTTCAGATTTTAACTTACATAGCAAATGTGAATACCATGAGCTCCAATTGACGATCGACACCAGTATTACGTAAAAAGGAGATGTAACAGATGAGACTTCTGCAGTTCTGAGTGAAGCCTTATGAGCTCAAAAATGCGGCATCGCGTGCGTTCATTATCTTGTCGGTGTTTGTCAGGGGGCGGCGGGTGGCACAGCTCCGCTCACCTCGCCATCTCAGCAGCAACTCTCCCCTAACTTCTCCTTACTACAATTTACCGAAGTTGGTTTAAAAAAAAAAAAAAACTATCTGACTGTGTTTTCATCTGACCAATCAGGGTCTCAATGTTAACCTTAAGCTCCGCCTACAAAAATTCTGTCTATCCAATGAGAAACGTTATACTTTTCATGGTGGGGCAATGTTTTTAAAGTTTGCACCGTAACAGACACGGGAAAAAGTCTCACGCTAAAACTTGCGGCTGGTCTTCTGTGTATATATTGTCTTCGAATAAAAGTCTCATTTTTGTTCGTGTCATCGCGTATTTACTTCTGTATTATACTCTGAGGAGACAAGTAATTGGATACCTTCCAATATCGCGTCGGATTTCATTTTGCCCGGCTTAGTGCAGTAACTCGGCGTGGAATGGACTTAAAAAGTCGTTGGAAGTCCGCTGCAGGAATATTGAGCCATGCTGCCTCTATAGCCGAGGTCCACGAGAAAGACAGGCCTCAGTGCGTACGTCACGAAGGTAATCCTAAACTCGCTCGTTCGCTCGCTCAGCTCACCAGACGAAACGCGTTTCTAAACCTGTTAACTCGCAGCTGGGCGTGTAAGTACTAACTAGAATTGCATCTTCCACTGGAATCTGCTATTATGAAGTCTTACTGATTAACAGTACTACAGCAAAATTTAATTTAAAATCAATATTCGATATAATTGGTATTATGGCTTGTTTATAGCATTTAGTCTCTTCTCCTTAACACTACTCGTTACATGCTGGAAGTGGTGCCTTATGCAACTGATAATCATTTTAACATGATTTTATTTTATAGTACGCCAGTACAGCTGTAACAAATTATAAGAAGGCCCATGGACTTCCCATAATTATAGGACTAATAACAGTAAGATTCCGTAATAGCGGATGGCAGCAGAAGATTGTTTTCGTTTGTATGGGCACGCCTAGTTAAGAGTTAACAGGTGTAGAAACGTAGTTTGTCTGCTGATTTGAGCGAGCGCAGAACTACCTTCGTGACGTACGCGCCGCGGCCTGTTTTTCTCGTAGGCCTCGCTATAGCCGTCTGTGACTGCGAAAGTGTTGCCGGTGCAGGATGTTGTGCACGAACTGATGTCTCAATTAAGTCCCATAAATATTGGATGGGGTTCATGTCGGGCGATCTGTGAGGCCCAACCATTCTCTCAAATTGTCTGTAGTGTTCCTTAAACCAGTCGCGAAAGATTGTAATTTGGTTACATACATATGGTCACATAGCGAAACATGAAGTCAATAAATGGCTGCAAAAGGTCTCAAAGTAGTCGAGCATAACCATTTCCACTCAATGATCCGTTAAGTTGAGCCATAAGACCCAGTACATTCCATATAAACACAGCCAACACAGATATGGAGCCACCACCAGCTGTCAGTCAGTACTGACAACTCTACTTATACGCCGCTGCACTCGGTCGTTAAGTGAAAGCCGTCGGCCACTGCGTTGTTTGTGGTGAGAGGTAAGGACTGAAGTTTGGTGTTCTCGGCACACTCTTCACACGATGGATCTCGGAATATTGAATTTCCTAGCTATTACAGAAGAGGAATGTTCCGTGCATCTAGAAGACCACCATTGCACGTTCAAAGTCTGATAATTCCCATCGTGCGTCCATAATCTCGTCGAAAACTTTGTCAATCATCTAAGTACATAAGACAGCTCCGCTGATACACTGCCCTTGTATACATTGTGTACGCGATACTACCGGCATAAGTACGAGGGTCACTCCAAAAGAAATGCACACTATTTTTGTAAAAATGCAGTTTTCATTCTGCATGTCTGAAAGTTTTACAGTGTGTAGATACATCCTTCCCGCTTGTTTTCAAACTTATTTCAACCTGTTACCGTGAGTCGCGTCGTCACATCACGTCTTCAAGATGGCTGCTACACTTGACGTTCGTCAGAAGCAACGTGCTGACATAGAATTCCTGTGCTGTGAAAACGAGACAATGGGAAACATCCACAAGCGGTTGAAAAAGGTGTATGGAGATGCTGCTGTCGATCGCAGTACAGTTAGTCGGTGGGCAAGCAGGTTACGTCACGAAAGCGGGCACGGCAATATTGAGGATTGTCCTCGCAGCGGCAGGCCTCGTACTGCACACACTCCAGACAATGTGCAAAGAATTAACGAATTGGTGACTGCTGACAGACGCATCACAGTGAACGAATTGTCACGCTACATTGAGATAGGGGACGGAAGTGTTTGCAGAATGCTTAAACTGTTGGCGTTAAAAAACGTTTGTGCCAGGTGGGTTCCCAGGATGTTGACAGTGGCTCAAAAAGAAACAAGGAAAACGGAATGCAGCGAACTTTTGGAACAGTACGAGAATGGTAGAGATGAATTTCTAGGAAGAATTGTGACAGGTGATGAAACATGGCTCCATCGTTTTTCACCAGAGACGAAGAGGCAATCAATGGAGTGGCATCATGCAAAGTCACCTGAGAGAAAAAAAATTCAAAACCACACCTTCTGCCAGAAAAGTTATGGCTACGTTGATTTTCGATTCCGAAGGACTCTTGCTTGTGGACATCATGCCAAGTGGAACCGCAATAAATTCTGATGCATATGTGACGACACTCAAGAAACTTCAAGCTCGACTGAGTGGTGTTTGATCACATCGGCAAAAGCAGGATGTTTTGCTGTTGCACGACAAAGCACGCCCACATGTCAGTCAAAAAACCATGAAAGCGATCACAAAACTCGGATGGACAACACTGCAACACCCGCCTTACAGTCCTGACCTGGCTCCATGTGACACACCTCTTTGGGAAACTGAAAGACACTCGTCGTGGAACAAGGTTTGAAGATGATGACTCCCTTGTGCACGCTGCCAAACAGGGCTCCAACAGGTTGGTACAGAATTTTACCGTGCGGGTATACAGGCGCTGGTTCCAAGATGGTGTAAGACAGTTGAGAGGGATAGAAATTATGTGGAGAAATGAAAACATTGTTCCTAAAGGATGTATCTATAGACTGTAAAACTTTCAAACATGTAGAATAAGAGATGGATATAAAAAAAAATAGTGTGCATTTCTTTTGGAGTGACCCTCGTATATGTACATATAGCTACCCCATGATTTTTGTCACCTCAATATACTGTAACAGTTCTTTGTATGTATGGTCGAAGTTCCATCGACCTATGTTACTTTGCAGTGACCTGTCTGTCTGTCTGTCTGTCTGTCTGAGAGGTGGCGTGCCTTTTAGATGCACACAGTAAGTATCCTCCCTCTCATATTTCTATCTTACTCTGAGTAATTCGATTTGGGGAAGTATAGCAGAGTATCGTCACTACAAGGCTAGTATTGAGAACTCAGAAAATATGAATATTTTCCTCTCTAATTGCATGTGGTGAAAAGTTGCTATTGCTTCACACGCGGACTTCACACGCAGCGTCTCTCGTCACCCGGGTGGTCCGGTGACGGGAGGGGTTCTGCTGATCTTGAAAGCCGACGGGTGTGAGGGAGTGTAGTGGATGGTTTCCAGACGCCGACATTGTCGTAAGAGCGGTGCCGACACGCCCACAGGGGCCTGAAGAAGCGACTGGGGCTAGAGATTCCGTTACTTCGCAGAAACTTTGTGAAAAAACTTTCTGACGGGCTACCAGCGAGGCTTGGGAATTTGTGTTGGCAGACAGTCTTGTCGGGCAATTTCCCGCGTTTTCTGCAAAATGTTAACAGTGATTGGCTTGCTCAGGGGATAGCTCCGTGACATAGCAAAATCGGCGCAGAAATTGGCGCCAAGTATCTCCATTGGTGGAATAGTAGTGCTTCGGCAATAGAGGGGAATGTTCCGCCGGTTTTGGAGTTGCTGATTGGCACGTTTTAACCACGACCACTGTCGTTGGGGCGGGAATGTTCTGTGTTCGGCTTGTACGGGTGCTCTTGAGGGAATTGGCTCTCAGCTTTTGGTCAGAGTAGGTTACAACACTGAGCTCTCGCTGCGCTGGACAGCCTGCCTTCCGTTGGCTGTCTAATATACTTTCATTTGATTGTAACTGTTTGACGAAGTTGCTGAAGTTTCGACATCAATGTAACTTTCCGAGTACAGTTGGCAATTGAGCGTTCTGCGTACAAACGGCCTATGTTGGCTGTCTTGAGCAGTTTTGGCTAAAGTTGACTGTATCGGAGTTACTGTGTGACTTCGCTTGTTAAAATGAATAACTGTACCATCAGTGGTTGTGTAGAAAACTTTCTTCGTCTCCCTCAGAGGCGCAGTTTTATTACTAGGAAGTCTTTAGCCTGGAACAACCAGACCAGGATAATTTGTTTCGAGCTATACTTGCCACATTATCATCACCACGACGGGACGTCGAAGCAACCATCCATCGCCTCCGGTATGCCAGATCGTGTCCTTGCAGTTAAGAAGACAGCTTGGTAATGTACGTCCGCAGCACCGGCAGATTAGGGAATTTTGCTCTGTGATAATGAGAGCTCAGCAGAGCGCGCCTGTTCCCGTCTTCTCGAACGTGGTTCTGTGTTGGGTGTTCATTGTCTGAGCTCTTACTACTGTAGCAACAATTAATGTAAGGTATAGTCTTTTGTAGGTATGGTTCCAAAACTCCTTCAGGTTTATTCAGCGATGACATTGTCCTGCATAGGTTGTTTTTATTTCTGAAATAAACACTTTGTGTCATGCTTCTGCACTATTAACTAATTTGGCCCCTTCTGTCATTTTTTAGCCATCTGCTAGTGAAAGAAATGACAAAATTTAAAGCAGCTTCAAGGATAGGAAAATGTCACAAATGTACAGAAAAACTATCTACACACAATGCAAAACTATAGTCACATATCTTTCACACATTAGTGTGGATAAAACACGATTTATTGGTCTCCCTAATAAAGCTTATTTATAAACATCATCGAGACGGGCACGATCTGAGTGTACATCACTACTTAGCACAATTTACATAAAAAACAAAAGAATATTAGTTATATTTGATATTACCGCCAAATGGTGTTACATCTTGCTTTGGCAGATGTGAATTCCGTATGTTTTGTACCCTGTCACAGTGCAAAGACCTGTATAAGGTCGGATTATTTCATTTCAGATACGGAAATTGTAACATAATTTGCCGGTGGTACTAAATATAATATGTTTTTAAGTTTTTTATGTAAGTTGTGCTAATTAGTGATGTACGTGCAGGTCGTGCTCGTTTCGACAACGTTCATAAATAACCTTCATTAGGGATACCATTAGATTGCGTTTTATCCACGCTGTGTTGAAGATGTAACTAGTTGTTCACCGTGAGGGAGGTGAATAAAAAGTCTCTCTGCACATTACTGACTTTATTTTTCTGTTTTTGAAGCTGCTGTAACTAACGTCATTTGTTTAACTACAAGATAGCTTGCAAATGCCACAAGGCGTGAATTAGCTTACAGTGCCGAAAAATGAAAGAAAGTTAATTATTATTGATATTTACAATTAAAAACAGTCTTGATCACGATTTATTTATCAAGGTGACCGGTTTCCACCACTACTGTGGTCATCTTCAGACCTATAAATTGTATACAAAGCTACATACATTAAAGAAAATACGTAAAGTTATAAAGAAGTTGTGAAGAAGTTGTGAAGAAGTTGTGAAGAAGTTGTGAAGAAGTTGTGAAGAAGTTGTGAAGAAGTTGTGAAGAAGTTGTGAAGAAGTTGTGAAGAAGTTGTGAAGAAGTTGTGAAGAAGTTGTGAAGAAGTTGTGAAGAAGTTGTGAAGAAGTTGTGAAGAAGTTGTGAAGAAGTTGTGAAGAAGTTGTGAAGAAGTTGTGAAGAAGTTGTGAAGAAGTTGTGAAGAAGTTGTGAAGAAGTTGTGAAGAAGTTGTGAAGAAGTTGTGAAGAAGTTGTGAAGAAGTTGTGAAGAAGTTGTGAAGAAGTTGTGAAGAAGTTGTGAAGAAGTTGTGAAGAAGTTGTGAAGAAGTTGTGAAGAAGTTGTGAAGAAGTTGTGAAGAAGTTGTGAAGAAGTTGTGAAGAAGTTGTGAAGAAGTTGTGAAGAAGTTGTGAAGAAGTTGTGAAGAAGTTGTGAAGAAGTTGTGAAGAAGTTGTGAAGAAGTTGTGAAGAAGTTGTGAAGAAGTTGTGAAGAAGTTGTGAAGAAGTTGTGAAGAAGTTGTGAAGAAGTTGTGAAGAAGTTGTGAAGAAGTTGTGAAGAAGTTGTGAAGAAGTTGTGAAGAAGTTGTGAAGAAGTTGTGAAGAAGTTGTGAAGAAGTTGTGAAGAAGTTGTGAAGAAGTTGTGAAGAAGTTGTGAAGAAGTTGTGAAGAAGTTGTGAAGAAGTTGTGAAGAAGTTGTGAAGAAGTTGTGAAGAAGTTGTGAAGAAGTTGTGAAGAAGTTGTGAAGAAGTTGTGAAGAAGTTGTGAAGAAGTTGTGAAGAAGTTGTGAAGAAGTTGTGAAGAAGTTGTGAAGAAGTTGTGAAGAAGTTGTGAAGAAGTTGTGAAGAAGTTGTGAAGAAGTTGTGAAGAAGTTGTGAAGAAGTTATAAAACGATCAATTACCATTGAATAGGAACCTCTTTCTGTTGGAGAATCACTACTGGAGAAAGCAGTGCACGTCTTACTATATATAATGGAGGCTCCGCCCACTTCTGACGGCATGTCATTACTAACCAATGAGTTACAAGGTGAATAACAATTTAAAATTTCTTAGTGAAAAGAACATTGTCAAGAATTAAAAATGAATACACACTAAACTTATCTTATCAAACAGCTATTGTCAATTAAGAAACGTTAAAAATATTTAAATATGTGGGATAAATGACCTTCGTTTTGGCAGCACATGGGTTGCCCTCTCAAGGCCTGTTGGTGAACCATTTGGAACCACTGGTTGCCATGGTGAAGTTGGACGCCGTTCCAAAGATGAAGCAGCAGGCTTCTTTCCAGGCGAACTAGTGGTTGCCGTGGTGAGGAGAAACGCCAGTGCAAAGATGTGGCAGCAGGCTTCTTTCTAACGAAGTTGTTGCGAAAGTGGAATGGCGAAGACTGTCACTGTATTATTGAGCAGCAACATGTCTTTATTGAAACGATTTTCAATGAGTAGGCTGCAATAATCTTTAGCTGACATGTATACTACATGCTGCACAAATACAATACGAAGTAGTTTTCCATATATATGAAATATTGTCTATGAAGTTCGTATGTAAATTATATGTGACAATTTTTAAAAGGTATTGCTATTCCTTAAGTTATATGCCAGTCTTATAAACAAATAAAAATAATGAAAATGGAAGCAATTTAAAATTATAATACTGTGAGCCATAGTGTCAAAATTAAAGAATGTGAATTAGCAATATGCAGTATAAAAGCATATAAGCAAAAATTCTAAAACAGATAGTCATAATTTGTAAGACATTGATCACTGCCACTCCTATAATGTATTCAAAAGTAATTAATTATTATTGGTTGCTTTTGAAAAAGAACGCAGCCCAAAAAAAGTGCAATATTGAAATTTCTGGAATACATTTGTCTAGACAACACATATAAGTGATTAGCATTACAAGAGCATAGGTTAATGTAAACGCGAGGAAAGCCATTGCAAATATGAAATATTGGTACATCAATAACAGGTGTAAGCACCAGAATGTTGAATGCAAGCATGCAAACTTGCATGAATTGTGTTGTACAGGTGCCAGATATGTTTGTGGGATGGTGTTCCATGTCTGTTGCAATTGTTTGGTGAATACAGCGACGGTTAATGCTGGTTGTGGATGAAGCTAATGTTGTCGCCCGATAATCTTCGTTTTGGAAAAGGAGTTAAAGGTAAGGGGTATTCCCAATATCGTAGGACTGGAGCGCTTGATTATTAAGCGTCCAGGCTCGAATGGAGAAATCTCTTTTATTTCTTTAAATGAGTTTCAACAATTAAAGGTACAAGTTCACCCGGATGTTCAACACCCGTCGTTCGCTGTATGATGACAGGAAGCGAAGCCGTCTCGGTCCTAATGGAGTTCTGGATCTTCGCCGTCCACCCCAGGAAGACCTCCCGCAAAATCGGGTGATGAGACTTGAACCCAGGCCAAACGCGCAACATGCTGCGGCAGGATCCCTGAAACTAAGACCAGAGTCACTTCCTTCTTCCTGGAAGTAACTTGGCGCAAACTTGGCGCAAACTCAGCAGCTGGCTTAACAGCATAAGCTTCCGATAAAAAATTAAATAGATTTCAACTACGTAGTCCCACGAGAAGTATAATTATCATAGAACAAGAAAGGGCAGTAAGGAACTTCAGTACTAGGGCGAGGTTTTAACCATCAAACACGCAAATAGCAGGCAAACTAGTCAAGTTTCAGTAAAAAGTTTCTTACAGCTTAATAATGGCCATGTGCATGATAACTAATTTAAGCTAATAGGGCCCAGATTTAGCAACAAGGCTTTTCAAACATACAACGCTAAAAAAAAACTTCATATTGGCCAAGCACATGATTACTACATTTAAACAGAATAGGCTAACAGAGCTTAGCACCAAGGCCTTTAAAATTTATTACACTAAACTTAATACTGGCCAAGCTCAGTCATCACAACATTAAAACAATAAGCTACTGTCGCCCAGTCGTGCTATATGCTGACAGGGACACAATCTCAATTTGATAGCTTCGCCTTAAGGAGCTGCACAAACAATGTTAAATAAGCCCGTGCGAACGTACCCAGCTCGTGAGTTGCGGTCAAGAATTCTTACTTAAAATTTACTACCTGCAATTGCAATGGTGCACCACTTTACTATTCTACAGAAGCGGACGCTACTTCAGGAATACACTCTGCAAAACAGCCACCCCATAGGGCCACATCACACTTTTATAATAAATACTTAATCGCCAGCTCAAAGCAAAAATACGATAAAAGTCTTGAACATAAAACGCCTCGTTCTACCAGAACGTTGTGCCCACACGACACAGCACAGGGATGTCTCAACTTTTCATAGTCCAAGCATAATTCTTTTGTAGACACAACGTATCCACAGAACAGACCACCAGTACCTCCCCCTTTCAAGTTAAATCAGTAGCAACATGCAGATACGGACGATTCAGAATCGCCACTGCCAAAAATGGTATCACTGCTGAATGACGATTCTCTCCATCAGCCTAAGAGGGCGGGTCCGTGTGCTAACACTCTGTTGCAACTAATGAAACTTTTTGCCACCAGCGTTGCCACAGGAGGCAATACTTACAACATTTCACAACGGCCTCACCACACCACACCACAAGACAATCAAACGCAGCACCGCTAGAATGGTGGCAGCTAATCCTTAACGGTCGTTTCCATCACTTTACTACGGTCGACATGCTTTTGTATTTCTCCTTAGCAAGAAGATTTTTAAACACAGTCATTGTCAGAGCCAGACCTTGCAATAACTCTCAACGACCGCGCCATGGACCAAGACAAGGTTTAAATGGTTCAAATGGCTCTGAGCACTATGGGACTTAACATCTGAGGTCATCAGTCCCCTAGAACTTAGAACTACTTAAACCTAACTAACCTAAGGACAACACACAACACCCCAGCCATCACGAGGCAGAGAAAATCCCTGACCCCGCCGGGAATCGAACCCGGGAACCCGGGCGTGGGAAGCGAGAACGCTACCACACGATCACGAGATGCGGGCCCAAGACAAGGAATGAACACTTTGCACACAGTTGAAGAATAAAGCTAACAACTCGGAGACGTTACCACCGAGATACTACGGGACCAACGTAACTGCCTTAAGCCGTCGTCACACGGACCGTGCAGTCGAACGTTAACGTTGAGCGTGCGAAGTTCAACGTGCTGCTGAACGCTCAGGTACGATGCGACTCGTGCACACGGTCCGTGGGACCCAACGTGGTATACGTGATCGCAACGCACTCCAGCGGCAGTTCATGGATGTGTGTAGTTTGTAAATCACACTGTTTACTCAACGGGCGCGCGTAAAATTCCCACATTAGCTCTATTAAAACGCACATTTCCTCCATCGTTCATTAAAAGGAAAGTACCATGTCCAATGAATACAGGCTTATAAAAGTTCCATTACAAACAGTGCGGTACAAATTTGGAATACTTTTCCAGTGATTCTCAATTTGCTGGTGCTCAGAAACGGCAAATACACATATAGGCTTGAAATGAATGCCAATATGGCGCCTCACAACTCTGTACTGAAGGGAGACGACGTGCGTGTGACGTAGGTGGCGTTGTGCCATCTCATTGGTCAACGCTCAGACGCATGCTCATAATTTCTGGCATGCCAGATATTGCTGTGCACGTTCGGATAGACTCCCGAACGTGCTGTTCCACGCTATGACGTCAGAAACTCGGCACGCTCAACGCTCGGATGCACGGTCCGTGTGCCGACAGCTGTAGCCGGTTCTCGTAGTCCACTACCGTCAACTACCACACGGCTACTTATCGTCGGCACGGTTTATCGGCGTTGTCTTCTTAAAGTAGAAATGAACGTTACGACGACGCTACGCACCACTTAACGGAACCCGGCCAGTAACCTTGAAGAGAGACAACGGAAACGATCAGCCGAGCCCAACCACTAATCTCCAGAATGTAACCAAAGCCGTGACCAGCAACTTACAACTAAACCACCAGAGCTTAATGCCAACGGATACACGTGCTGTACGCAACCACGACGCTGGCCAGCACAATTCTGCCTCGTCGCTGTTTTGTCCCTATGTGACATTGCGACCGTAAAACCCCAGCACTGAAGAAGTGAGCGCCCAGCCTAGCTTGCACTTAGCACACTGTCACCTTTGACGCTGCTAGCACCACAGCACCGTCACTCGCGCAGCTAGGTACGAGGGTTGTTCCAAAAGTAAGGTTCCCAATGAACTACAGCCTCGAGGGAAGGTGCTAGGCTAAATCCGGCAACAGTCCCGTGTGCAGTTGTTCCCCCTCTCTCGAACCCGCCCGTCCACAATTGGCTACGTCGCTCAGTGTTGGCTTGGCAGTAGAGGTGGACCAAACAGTGATTCTAGAGAAATGGTTCCCAACAGGTGGTCCGCAGACCCCCAGGGGTCTGCGAGCTATGCCAGAGGGATCTGCAAGATGCTATTAGAATAAAAAATGTATTAAATATATTTCGTATGATAACAGAGTTTTTGTTTTGTCTGTTTCCTGCATGAGCAGCCCAAGAACAATACAGTCAGTTTTAATTTTTTCCTGTCATTTTCAGTTCATACTCAATTTTTATTTTTTTAAGAAGTTATACTAAGCACCCAGATTTGAAGACAAAGATTTTGAACAATAATCAAAAATTTAACAATAGCAATGATGGCTCAATATTTTTTCAGTAATGAATATGTCAATGTTTTTTTTAAGTACCAAAAATAGAAAACGTATAAAAGACTCTTAATTTGGCTAGTTTAGGTACTTGATACTGTGATATGGCAAGGTACCAACCATGCTCGATGAGGAGGGTCCTCGAGAAAATTTTGTTGGGAACCCCTGTTCTAGAGTAACCGTTATCACAGTTCCAGTTATTCTTTGATAACAGTTATTCTTTGATAACAGTTATTCTTTGATAACAGTTATTCTTTGATAACAGTTATTCTTTGATAACAGTTATTCTTTGATAACAGTTATTCTTTGATAACAGTTATTCTTTGATAACAGTTATTCTTTGATAACAGTTATTCTTTGATAACAGTTATTCTTTGATAACAGTTATTTTTAACGATTATCAGTAACTGTCAAGTTATTTTTCGCTATCGAATACCGATTACTCGGACGGTGTTAGTTAACTAAACTGATGGGTTCCAAGTATGTCGTTATTTATCAGTAAAACAGCGAGTAGTGCGAAATCGCAGGAATGTCGTATGAATAGTGTCATAACCTTAGCTAATTAACTGAGCGTACATTTCAGTTCATGTCAGCACGATTATTAGTGTTTCATATTATATGTATGTAGGTTATCGGTTGCTATTACAAATATTATTCTCGCAACTGCAACAGAAAGTACGCGGAACTTCACCACAGCACTGTTTAAGTAAAATGTTAACAACGTAAGTATGAAGTAATATCTGAACTGAATACTGTACGTTAAATTCAAAGCTTAATTTCTTGTGCTGCTCACTTAATAAGTGTACAGCCTTGTAATACAACAAAACAATATACGTAATGTGACAGATCCGTTTACTCCTGTCCTGTACTGTATAGGCCTATTGGGGAAAGTGTGAGTACGCTAAAGCAAGTGTTATGTGAAATTTGGAAAACTGCTCTCGTTCTCCTGCTACATCATGTGTATAACATACGAAGACATGCAAATCGAAAACGTTGACAGTGTTACATTTCTGGGACTACAGCTCGATAATAAATTCAGTTGGGAAGGGCATACCAGAGAATTGATTAAGCGCGTAAAGAAGTTTGTAATTGCTTTGAGAATGTCTGATGTAGGAGACATAAATATGAAAAAGCTTACATACTTTCATCCTATTATTTGATAAGGGATCATATTCTGGGGTAACTCGTCAAACGGAGCAAAAGTTTTTAGCATGTAAAAGCGTGTAATAGAAATCGTTTGTCGTGTAAATTAAAGATCATGTAGGAACCTGTTCGAGGAACTTCGTATTCTAACCACTGCTTCCTAGTATATTTATTCCTTAATGAAATTTGTTGCAAGTATTTCCAACCAATAGCTCAATACATAATATCAATACCAGAAATAGGAACAGCAATGTACATAAACACCTAAAATCACTTACCTTGGTCCAATAAGGGGTACAATATTCAGGAACACGCATTTTCAATAAGCTGCCAGCAAGTCAGCAAAGATTAAAAACTTGATTTTAGATAGAGACTTTTTGATACAGAAGTGTATATTTCCACCCGTCTGCTTTGACCCATGACGTCATCAATATGGCGGAAATGGCTATTCTAAGTGTCTCCTGTGACGTCACTACATACACACGGCAACCAACATGAAGATACGTATAAAAAAGACAATAACACCTCCCTCCAAAAATACAATCAAACTAATGGGACAACCGCGGGAAGTTGGGGGTTTTAGGGTGACGACAAACTAGATATAATAGTAAAAAAAGCCACGATCCAAAAACACAAAATGACGAACAAAAAGGAAAAAAACGAAAACATTCCGCTACACCAACAATCTACAGGAATGGGACACTTCCCTTGAAGCTTATACAGGTTGATTAACCATAGGTGACAATACCGAAACACCAATACCTACAACTAAAACTACGAAAATTAGAATCGCACATTTCCCTTGGCCTATATAGGTCAACCAAAACCTTCAACTACGAAAATGGGAATCGGTCATTTCCGGTGACCTACATAGGTCCACCAGAACTATTGATGCCAAAAAACCAACACCTACAACTGCGAAAAATGAAACCAAAACCACAACCTCAAAAATCCACAAATCAAACATCCCTACATAAATTAAAACACCATAAATACACAAAACATCACAACTAGGAAAAAAAGATTACTTACCACCAGCAAATTCCGACATCTACAACACAACCAACTCATGAACACCGTGCAATGACATTCACACACAACACCTTTACGTCAAAGCAGACGGCTGGAATCGGACGCTTCCATTGACACCCCTCCTCCTACTCTGTAGATGAATATCTTAACAGAGACTGTGAGACCGGCTTAAGTAAAAATTCTGCTATATTTCAGTTTTGACAGCCTTGGCCACAACAGTCAAGATCAGGTATTCTGTGTATGTTGAATTTATTAAAAGTACATAACTATGTTTTATTCCGACAGTGAATCAATTATGTAAATATTAGCAGTTATTGTAATATATTCACATATTTTGAAAATCTACTGACAAATGATGAGGATAATAATTATTATATTCAAATGTTCTATGTTGTACTTTGACTTGTTATTTGTCATTCGCGATGGCCAGCGGCTATTCTTCAGTGTAGGTTGATTGAAAAAGAACGAAAAGATTTCAGTTGTTTATTACGAACTATAAAAGAATCACATGACTTGTCACTGGATAGATGAATGCTCGAGGTTCCTCAATAAGTAGTAATCTTGCAGTGTGAATTAATGTTTCTTTTGAAGTGCTGTTTATACAACCATGCAGTTTCAAGAGTCTTAATCATCCCATTGCTTTTGCTATGACCTCTTTGTGAGGTTTCCGTGATAATGTAGTATCTATAGTAAGAGACAATTAGTCATTTTTATAAGAAACGATCAGAAGTTTAATGTCTTATCTGTGAAAGTTAATACCTTTTAACAAAACTGCTATATAGCACAGTTACGTCTAAATTGTAATAAGATGAATTTGTAAGAGATTTTTGTATAACATTTTTAAACAATTTATTTCTGAACGAGATAAATGTCTTCTTTCGTTGCACCCTCTTTGGGGTACGCTGGATCAATCATTTCTTTGCGCGTTGTTCTTTTCTTAGGGCCCAGTATTTCTTCCTTCTTTCTGGTCTTCTTTTCCTCTCTTCTTCCGAGATGCAGGGTTTGGACTTAAGTGTAGATTTGTCTTGGAAACTTAATTTAGCTGTTCGATCAATAAGTGAATTTTCTGAAATCTTTAAATCTACTAGGTCTTTCTGAGTTTCTTTAAACCATTTGGGTTTCGTTTTGCGCTTACGGGAAAAGACAAAGATTTGATTAGTTAATCTGCTGGAATTCATTCTGAGAAGATGACCATAAAAATTTATCCTCCTCTTTCGCTTAGTACCTGAAAGTTTTTCAGCTTTCTTGTAGAGTGTTTCATTTTTTATGTATATAATCTTATTGCCTTGAAATTTTGGTCCTATGATTTTTCTTAAAATTGTTCTTTCCTTTAGCTCAAGTTTCTCCATTTGGCCTTTGAAATTCATGTTTAGTGTTTCTGCTGCATTCAGTGCTTCTGGCTTAATCAATGTCTTGTAATGTGTAATTTTGGACCTCCATGAAAGGGATTTTTTGTTGTATGTATTTTTTGTTAGTTGGAAGGCCAATTCAAGTTTATTTTTTCTGGATTCCATTGCTTTGCTTTCCCCAGCATTCCAACTAATCCATTCTCCGAGATAAATGAATTAGTGTATTAAAAGAAATATTGTCAAATTGAAAACTGGTTCACGCTGAAGGCATCCAAAACGGAATGGAAAGGCGGGATGGCGAAAAGGTGTCTTGTGACAGCCAGAGCGAGAGCACCAGCAGCAGCGAGTACTGTTTGTATAAAGCGTTTATTTTGCATTTTGTTTACGACCTTCCACTAAGGAAGGGATTCTATTTGTGTTTATCTGCTCTGCATAGTAACTAACAGTTCTTGATAAAACTTTACGTAGTTTTCGTGTTAGATTTCTTAGTGTTTTCTTGATCGTTTAGAACAGAAAGCGCCCTAAAACCGTCTTTTGTTTGTTTCGCGGCCGTTAGCCACTAGTCACTTGAATCAGCAGTTGTCTTGTGACAGCCAGAGCGAGAGCACCAGCAGCAGCGAGTACTGTTTGTATAAAGCGTTTTTGTACTTATTTGCTGCGCTTAGCTTTTAAATAGTTTTTCTGGGAAAACCTAGCGTAGTTTTCGCGTCTCGTATTTCAGTGAGTGTTTCTTGATTATCAGAGTAGCTCATCAGAAGATTATCTTGGGAATTTGTCACCGTATAGAGTAGGGTAAACATAGTCATGTGTAGGGACTGTGGTTGTTGTGAGCGGACGCAAGGAGAATTGGCCACTCTTCGGGGGCAGGTGGAGGCTTTGTCTGTTAGGCTCATCGAGCTCAAGGCGCAGGCGTCGGCTCGTAGTGGCGTTGGGGCAACTGTGGTGAGACCTATGCCTACTTTGGTGGCCTTGGAATCACATGGAACCCCTGATGTCGCTGCGTCTTCCGGCAGTGAGCATCTTACCGGTCAGCCATCACTCCAGGGTGAATGGCGGACAGTGGTGGGCTCGCGCGTGCCTGGCCGAAAGGCGAAGGTGGGATCTGGCCGCGTGGCAGCTGCCTTACCCCTTTCCAACAGGTACGGGGTGCTTCCTAGTGGTGATGACATCGTTTCCGAGCCACCACAGGATGCCTCGCCTGTTGGGCCAGTGGCCGATTCTCCGGCAAGGTCCCGACAGTCACAGAGGGCGGGCCTATTAGTTATAGGGAGCTCCAACGTTAGGCGGGTTATGGAGCCCCTTAGGAAAACAGCGGGTAGGTCGCGGAAGAATGCCAGTGTGCACTCGGTGTGCTTGCCGGGGGGTCTCGTCCGTAATGTGGAGGAGGCCCTTCCGGCAGCTATTGAACGCACTGGGTGTGACCGGCTGCAGATAGTAGCACATGTCGGAACGAATGACGCCTGCCGCTTGGGTTCTGAGGCCATCCTTGGTTCCTTCCGGCGGCTGGCTGATTTGGTGAAGACAACCAGCATCGCACGCGGAGTGCAAGCTGAGCTTAATATCTGCAGCATAGTGCCCAGAGTCGATCGCGGTCCTCTGGTTTGGAGCCGTGTGGAGGGTCTAAACCAGAGGCTCAGACGACTCTGCGACTATAATGGTTGCAAATTCATCGACCTCCGTTATTGGGTGGAGAACTGTAGGGCCCCCCTAGACAGGTCAGGCGTGCACTACACACCGGAAGCAGCTACTAGGGTAGCAGAGTACGTGTGGCGTGCACACGGGGGTTTTTTAGGTTAGAGGGACCCCCCCCCCCCTTGGGCGAAACGATAAAATACCTGACGGCTTACCAGAGAGGACATTATCATCGTTGATAAAGAACGTCCGTCCTCAGAGACCAAAAACAGGAAAAGTTAACGTAATATTGGTAAACTGCAGGAGTATCCAGGGCAAGGTTCCTGAATTAGTATCTCTTATTGAAGGAAATAGTGCGCATATAGTATTAGGAACGGAAAGTTGGTTAAAACCGGAAGTGAACAGTAACGAAATCCTAGACACAGAATGGAATATATACCGCAAGGATAGGATAAACGCCAATGGTGGAGGAGTATTTATAGCAGTAAAGAATTCAATAATATCCAGTGAAGTTATTAGCGAATGCGAATGTGAAATAATCTGGGTTAAGTATCAAAGGTGGGTCAGATATGATAGTCGGATGCTTCTATAGACCACCTGCATCAGCAACCGTAGTAGTTGAGCGCCTCAGAGAGAACCTGCAGAACGTCGTGAAGAAGTTTCGTGATCATACTATTGTAATAGGGGGAGACTTCAATCTACCAGGTATAGAATGGGATAGTCACACAATCAGAACTGGAGCCAGGGACAGAGACTCTTGTGACATTATCCTGACTGCCTTGTCCGAGAATTACTTCGAGCAGATAGTTAGAGAACCAACTCGTGAAGCTAACGTTTTAGACCTCATAGCAACAAATAGACCGGAACTTTTCGACTCCGTGAATGTAGAAGAGGGTATCAGTGATCATAAGTCAGTGGTTGCATCAATGACTACAAGTGTAATAAGAAATGCCAAGAAAGGAAGGAAAATATATTTGCTTAACAAGAGTGATAGGGCACAAATCGCAGAATATCTGAGTGACCACCATCAAACGTTCATTTCTGAGGAAGAGGATGTGGAACAAAAATGGAAAAAATTCAGAAACATCGTCCAGTACGCCTTAGATAAGTTCGTACCGACTAAGGACCAAAGCGAGGGGAAAGATCCACCGTGGTATAACAATCATGTACGAAAGGTACTACGGAAACAAAGAAAGCTTCATCATAGGTTTAAGAGTAGTCGAATCATAGCTGATAAGGAAAAGCTGAACGAAGCGAAAAAGAGCGTAAAGAGAGCAATGAGAGAAGCATTCAACGAATTCGAACATAAAACATTGGCAAACAATCTAAACAAGAACCCTAAAAAGTTTTGGTCATATGTAAAATCGGTAAGCGGATCTAAATCCCCTATTCAGTCACTCGTTGACCACGATGGCACCGAAACAGAGGACGACCGAAGAAAGGCAGAAATACTGAATTCAGTGTTCCGAAACTGTTTCACTGCGGAAAATCGTAACACGGTCCCTGACTTCAGCCGTCGCACGGACGCCAAAATGGAAAATATTGAAATAAACGATATCGGAATTGAAAAACAACTGCTATCACTTAGTAGCGGAAAAGCATCCGGACCAGACGAGATACCCTTAAGATTCTACAGTGATTATGCTAAAGAACTTGCCCCCTTTCTATCAGCAATTTATCGTAGATCGCTGGAAGAACGTAAAGTACCTAGCGACTGGAAGAAAGCGCAGGTCGTTCCCATTTTCAAGAAGGGTCATAAATCAGATGCGAATAATTATAGGCCTATTTCGCTTACGTCAATCTGTTGTAGAATAATGGAACATGTTTTGTGTTCTCGTATTATGACGTTCTTAGATAATACAAATCTCCTTCATCATAACCAACATGGATTCCGCAAACAGAGATCATGTGAAACTCAGCTCGCCCTATTTGCCCAAGAAATTCACAGTGCCGTAGACACTGGCGAGCAGATTGATGCCGTATTCCTGGACTTCAGGAAGGCATTTGATACGGTTCCGCACTTACGTTTAGTGAAAAAAATACGAGCTTACGGAATATCGGACCAGGTTTGTGATTGGATTCAGGATTTCCTAGAAGAAAGAACACAACATGTCATTCTTAACGGTTCAAAATCTGCAGATGTAGAGGTAATTTCGGGAGTACCGCAGGGAAGCGTCATAGGACCTTTATTGTTTACAATATACATAAATGACTTAGTTGACAACATCGGTAGCTCCGTGAGGCTATTTGCAGATGACACGGTTGTCTACAAGAAAGTAGCAACATCAGAAGACTCGTACGTACTCCAGGAGGACCTGCAGAGGATTAATGCATGGTGCGACAGCTGGCAGCTTTCCCTAAACGTAGATAAATGTAATATAATGCGCATACATAGGGGCAGAAATCCATTCCAGTACGATTATGCCATAGGTGGTAAATCATTGGAAGCGGTAACGACCGTAAAATACTTAGGAGTTACTATCCGGAGCGATCTGAAGTGGAATGATCACATAAAACAAATAGTGGGAAAAGCAGGCGCCAGGTTGAGATTCATAGGAAGAATTCTAAGAAAATGTGACTCATCGACGAAAGAAGTAGCTTACAAAACGCTTGTTCGTCCGATTCTTGAGTATTGCTCACCAGTATGGGACCCTTACCAGGTTGGATTAATAGAAGAGATAGACATGATCCAGCGAAAAGCAGCGCGATTCGTCATGGGGACATTTAGTCAGCGCGAGAGCGTTACGGAGATGCTGAACAAGCTCCAGTGGCGGACACTTCAAGAAAGGCGTTACGCAATACGGAGAGGTTTATTATCGAAATTACGAGAGAGCACATTCCGGGAAGAGATGGGCAACATATTACTACCGCCCACATATATCTCGCGTAATGATCACAACGAAAAGATCCGAGAAATTAGAGCAAATACGGAGACTTACAAGCAGTCGTTCTTCCCACGCACAATTCGTGAATGGAACAGGGAAGGGGGGATCAGATAGTGGTACAATAAGTACCCTCCGCCACACACCGTAAGGTGGCTCGCGGAGTATAGATGTAGATGTAGATGTAGATTTGGCGCGCTGCAGCTAGCTAGAACAAGGAGGAGTGGTGTTACTCTATAGGCAGCAGTGATAGAAGCGTCATAGGCTTGGCGTGAGTGTGGCTTTGTGGCTTATGCATCAGCTGCCTAAACAGCCTTGGATGGAGACTGCTGTTTTATAGTAGCACGGCGTTTACAGTTGGGCTATATTGTACATGTAAATAGACAGCAAGAAGATTTTATTAGGCCCAAAATCATAGAGCCCTGAGTGCTAATGCATGGGTTGTGTAGCCGCCACAGTGAAATGCCACACGGGTCGCCTACAGCAAAGGATTAAGAACTTCATTTAGAACTGTAGTAACAGCTTGAACCAGTAAAGTTTCTTGTTTGTATTTTTAAAAATACGAGGGTGGGTCAAATGAAAACCACAAATTTGTAGTAACAAATCGAAATTTCGCGCCGTTATTCTGTACGTTGGTAAGCGTGCTACAAACAGCGCGCAGAATGGCCCGTAGGTGGCAGCATAGTGCAGATGCACACATACTGTCGCAGTATCAGTATAAAGATGGCTGCCCCATTTGCGACTTGCACCAGGGAAGAACAGCGTTCTGTTATTCGGTTTTTGCATACTGAAGGTGTGAAACCTATTGAAATTCATCGACGAATGAAGGTTCAGTACGGTGATGCATATCTGTCACAGCAGCAAATCTACGAATGGAGTAGGAAGTTCGCAAATGGTGTGACTTCAGTGGAAGATGCTCCTCGTCCAGGTGAGGCACAACGAGTTGTGACTCCACACAACATTGCAGCAGTTGAAGCCGTACTGAAGGAAAACCGCCGAGTGACACTGAATGACATTCCAGCATGTTTACAGATTAGTCATGGGTCAGCACACCACATTGAGCATGATGTGCTGCAGTTTCAGAAGAGTCTGCAAGATGGGTGGCACGGCAGCTGACTCCTGAAATGAGAGGACGACGTGTTGATGCTTATGGAGAACTTCTTGGGCGCTTTCAACGAGAAGGTGATGGCTTACTTGCAAGATTCGTTACTGTGGACGAAACCTGGGTTCTCTTCCACCAACCGGAAACGAAGAGAGCGAGCAAGGAATGGCACCATTCCTCGTCACCAAAACCAAAGAAGTCTCGAACAGAAACCTCAGCAGGGAAGGTTATGGAACGAAAAAGGCGTCATTTTGGAGCGTTACATGCCTAGAGGGACCACTGTCACCAGTGCATCATACACAGATCTCCTAAAAAATCAAAAAATCATCTGCGGCCTGCAATCAAATCAAAGCGACGTGGATTGCTGTCAGCAGGTGTCCTTTTGCAAGATGTCAATGCAAGGCCCCACACTGGCCGTACAACAGTTGCAACAATCACAGACCTGCATTTTGAGTGTCTTCCTCATTCACCATACTCATCAGACCTGGCCCCCAAGTGATTTCCATATGTTTGGACCACTCAAAGACGCAATGGGAGGAAAGAAGTTCCGTTCTGATGAAGAGGTACGCCACGCGGTGCATGAGTGGTTGCGCGGACTACCGAGAGAATTTTTTTCTAAAGGAATTTATGCACTTTGTAGACGCAGGAGGACTTGCGTTGAGCGTGGGGGAGATTATGTTGAAAAGTGATACAGCTTTGTACCACTTCTGCACAATAAATAATATTTAAAAAATATTTGAGGTTTTCATTTGACTCGCCCTCGTAATTTCTTGGTACCATATTGTACAGTTGCTCAAAGAACATTTACCTAAGTCAGACACTCATCAGCCAGAACATTATGATCAGTGACCTTTTGTCGACATAAAGCCGTCCGGGCGATAGCAGCGTCACCTGGTGAGGAATGACTGCTGGTCAGACACACGCACTTGATATGTAGCAGTGAGCGTGCTGTCCGTGTGTAGAGTGGGGAAGGCGCGCCATCTGTCTGAGTCTGACCGAGGGCAGACTGTGATGTCCCGGAGGCTCGGCACGAGCATTTCGGAAACTGCGCGACTTGTCGAGTATTTGAGTGGTGCTGTGGTGTCCTCAACACGTGGCGAAACCAAGGTGAAACCACGTCCGGACATCGTGGGGTTGGGCAGCCACCCTTCGTTACAGATGGCGGACGTCGTAGGCTGGGCAGACTGGTAAAACAGGACAGGCGGCGAACTGTGGCGGAACTAACATCAGATTTTTTATGCTGGGAAGAGTGCAAGTGTGTCGGAGTACACAGTGCACCGAACACTCCTAACGATGGGTCTCCGCAGCTGACGACCTTTGCATGTGCCAATGTTAACACCATGACAACGGCAACCTACGACTGAAATGGGTATGTGGCCATTGGCAGTGGATGTTGGTGCAGTAGCAGAGCGTTGCATGGTCTGATGAATGCTGATACCTTTTGCATTAGCCGGCCGTTGCGGCCGAGCGGTTCTAGGCGCTTCAGTCTGGAACCGCGCTGCTGCTACGGCCACAGGTTCGAATCCTGCCTCGGGCATGGTTGTGTTTGATGTCCTTAGGTTAGATAGGCTTAAGTAATTCTAAGTCTAGGGGAATGATGACGTCAGATGTTAAGTCTCATAGTCCCATAGTGCTCAGATCCATTTGAACCTTCTGCATTATGCTGATGGGACGCTACGAATCCGTCATCTTCCAGGTGTACACCTCCCTTACACTCGTACTGCGGGACGAAGACAAGCTGGCACCGGCTCCGTTATGCTTTGGGAATCATTCACATGCGCACACATACAAGTCCAGAGGAGCTCGATCGAGGTACTATGACGCCCAAGGAGTATCGTACACTGGTTGCAGACTATGACGATCATGTTTCACGACTGCGGTGCCATTTTTCAACAAGATAATGCGCCGTGTCATAGTCAGGAGTGTGATGGAGTGGTTTGAGGAACACAGTGGCGCGTTCCAGCTGATGTGCTGGCCCCCCAGCTCTCCAGGTATGGACCCAATACAACACATCTGGGATGTGATTGAACAATTACGTGACTTGTGTGGGTAGATGCGTTGCAAATTCCCTCCAGCGACCGACCGAGGCGTCATTGCTTCCGTGTCACGGCGCGTCCCCGCTGTTATCCGTACCAAAGGTGGACATACCAGCTATTAGTCAGGTGGTTATAATGTTCTGGTTGATGAGTGTAGACCTAGACAGTGTCCTAAAATTACAAAGAACTATAATTTTGGAAACTTAATATAGTAAAAGATTTGAGATGGTCCATAAATGAAAGAAGGATGATTTCAAAGTATGTCCTAAGATTGTCAGTATTATAGTAGGTCTACAACTTTGCTTCCGCCGTTTTTTCTCGAAGTTCGGGCTTTATTGTGAAAAACTTACAAAATAAATTATGATTCATAGTATTGCCCATCACTAGCCATTGCATTGTCCCATCTTTCGGATAGCATACGAAATCCGTTGTGGGAGAACTGGGCGTCTTTTCTGGGGATCTATGAATCGATTCAATTTTGCACTTGTTTATATGATCGGAAGTGCTGGTCAGCCAGACTGTATGCCACTGATCGAAGAAGAGAGCAACGTATGGAGAATACGGCGGGATAGGACTTCTCATTTCAACGTTTCCATGTATATTTTATTAAAAGTTAAATTCCTCCAGCTGTTGTTAAGATTTTATATTTACTTCGCTACTAGTTTCGACGTTGCGTCAACGCCATCTTCAGACCCGTACACTTTGATGAAATCAGTTGTGTGTGGCTCTGTCTAAGACCGCGGTGAGACCAACACGTGCTCCACATGGATGGCGGGCAGTAACTAGTTACTGCAGTAGCGGCAAGTGGGGTTCGGGTGGTTAACTAGTTACTGCCCGCCATCCATGTGGAGCACGTGTTGGTCTCACCGCGGTCTTAGACAGAGCCACACACAACTGATTTCATCAAAGTGTACGGGTCTGAAGATGGCGTTGACGCAACGTCGAAACTAGTAGCGAAGTAAATATAAAATCTTAACAACAGCTGGAGGAATTTCATTTTTAGTAAAAATTATACCAGCTGTGTCCCACTTTCATCCAGTTTAAATATGGATGTACGAAGGTTTCCATGCATACTCTTACGGGTTTTGCGACATGGGGTCGAGCACTGACCTGTTGCAAAATTACCTTTACGTGTCTATCGCTGTATTTTGGCCGTTTGTGTTTCAGTGCTGGGCTCGAACGCATCAATTGCTTTCGATAATGATGTCCTGTGACTGTCTTCGTCTGAGTAGCTACGAAAACGTTCTGTCTTCCCCCGCCATGCCGGTCTTCGACATAAAAATCTCCGTTCGTAAGGCGTTGGAAACATTCTCTGCACGTTGTTACACTAATAGTTCCCTCACCATTGGTCTAACCCACCATTTTAAGAGCCACAGCCGCAGATTTCTTCTTGTTAAACCAGAAAATTAAAACTTACCGCAAATGGCGAGAAATTGATACGTAAGTTGACGTACTTAATCGAGAATAACCCTATGATGCAATCACAAATCGACTAATATTTTTATGGCATTATGTTTACAGATGCCTAAGCTTATTGTATTACACCTGTGACCAATCACCTGAACCCCACTTGCCGCTACTGCCATCTATTGCAAAACGGCGGAAGCAGAGTTGTAGACCTAATAACATAGTAATTTTGCTTAATTGAATTAGAATAGTAGCTGAGACGGCCGGTGTGGCCGAGCATTTCTAGGCGCTTCAGTCTGGAACCGCGCGACGCTAAGGTCGCAGGTTCGAATCCTGCCTCGGGCATGGATGTATGTGCTGTCCTTAGGTTATTTAGGTTTAAGTAGTTCTAAGTTCTAGGGGACTGATGACCACAGCAGTTAAGTCCCATAGTGCTCAGGGCGAATAGTAGCTGTTTCTTCAAATCACTATAATAGAAACCCCCTCATGGCAGATTTTTCTTTTTCTACACTTGAATAATATTATCTATACAGAGTATGAAACGTCCCCTTAGAAGAATTATACAAGACTGTGCTTAAACTGACACACAATATTTTTTGCGCAACGCAATCTGACTTTCAATAATCCCTACAAAAGAATGGCCCTAACATTAACCTATACCTTTCACAGATCACTTACCTCACAAAAATCTTCGTTACTCGAACTACTGCAATACAGCGAGCACCACTACTGTCAGCTAAATAAAAGATTCAAACTACGGAAGGCACTAACTACTGATAGGCATAGTTTGCAAATGAAAGATTTTGATAGAGAACAAACAATGTATTTACCTTAATAGTCATAATTGACATCCAGTCTTACAAATTCCAAAACTCCGCCATCTCTCTCCCTACATCCACCACTTGCTGGCGGCTCACCTCCAACTGCCGAACGCTATGCGCTGTTAACATCCAGCTGCCCAACACTACAATGGCCGACAAATGCAAACTAGCCACAGACTGCACACAGCACAGCCAGTGATTTTCATACAGAGCGCTACGTGGCGTTACCAATAAGAAAACCTAAACAGCCTACTTACAAGAGAGCAGAAAAGTGTTAATGTATCTGGCTGCTGTTGACAAAGTAAGAATGAAAGTTAACTGTTGTGCTGTATATGAGAAACTGTTTCTGCTTTAAGTACAGCAAGGTAGTATCGTGTCTGATTAGGCTAGCGTCTGTAACCAAAAGGTTACAGGTTCGATCCCATATTACCTGTAACATTGCTCCATACTGGAATCCCTTCAGGATACGAAGTAAAACTCTGATATTTTTATCCATTAGACATACACTACACGGTCAAAGTAATTTTATTAAATGCCTATAAAAAGGGTAATGTATGATTTAGTCTCTATTTTTGGAGTGGCTTTCATAGGAGTTCTCAGGTAAGGTGCTGATCCGAACATTATGACAGGAGACCACGTTTAGTCGACAAGACTGCACATGAGAAACGTTATACTTGTCTGTGTGAGAGGAAGTTTTAATGTTAAATATGTTTTTTTTTCCTGTGACAGTACTAATAATATTGCAAAGGAGTTAATGTTATATCGTGGCTTTTATTTTTTATTCCTTGTAAACATTTTGTGTCTGAAGACAAGCTGACTTTCTGTGGCGTTAGTTTTTATGAGCCACAGGCCGAGACATTTTTCTGGTTTCCTGCGTGTTCATTTCTCGTTGTCTTTTCGTGGCACCAACGTAGTGTCATCTGCGAATGACGTAAGTCTTCGTTCGAGTTGGGCGATGTGTGTCTACAGTGTATCTACTGTACAGTAAAGTTGCCTCTGGTACTGGAGATTCCGTGATGGTAGGCAGGAAATGCTAAGGCTTAATCTACATATGGTGGACGGTTCATTGAAGTAAAGTGGAAGGATGATAAGGATTTCTGGTCAGATGAGTATAGGGTGATATCAACAGTAGCAGAAAATGGTATAATTGGAGTAGGATTAGTTGTGAATATGAAGGTAGGGCAGAGAGTGTTACTGTGAACAGTTCTGTGATAGGATTATTTGCATCTGAATCGACCGCAGACCAACACCGACAACGATAATTCAGGGATAGCGGGTGATAAAAAGTCAGTATAAATTTGAAAACTTAATAAACCACGGAATAATGTAGATAGAGAAGTAAAAATTGACACACACTCTTGGAATGGCATGGGGTTTTATTAGAACAAAAAAAAATTTTCACAAAATGTCCGACAGATGGCGCTGGACAGCAATACGTCAGTGACTGCGCATGAAATCGTGTACAAAAGGAGCTGTAATGAGAGAGAGAATCAGATGCGCCAGCAGTCGCAGCATGTTGACGTTACCTGAAAAGGCGCTTTTAGTGAAGCTGTATTATCAGAATCGGGAATGTGTTAGTTCAACGTTACGATCCTATCGCCATAGGAAGGGGATTCGAACGGGTAAAGGTCCGTTGGCAAATGCAGCTGTGGCGAGAATGATTTCGAAGTTCGAAGTCACGGATTGTTTAGATGATAGACCCCGTAGTGGCCGACCGAGCACAAGGCGTAATGCTGCTGAGACAGTTCAGGAAGAAATGGAGACTGCAGCGGGTTCGTCTACGCACGAGGAAGTCAACGCTCGTGCAGTCGCACGTCGCACCGGCATTCCATACACTACTGTTTGGTTGGCACTTAGGCGTACCCTCCGATGCTATCCGTACAAAATCCATCGGCATCATGAACTGTTACCTGGCGATTTAGTAAAGTGGAGGCCATTTGCGGTGTGGGCGTTTCAAAAGATGACGGAAGGTGACGATTGGTTGAATAACGTGTTGTGGACCGAAGAAGCTCATTTCACGCTCCGAGGGTCTGTCAACGCCCACATTTGCAGAATTTGGGCTACCGAAAATGCTATAACTGTAGTGGAAACTCCATTGCACGACGAGAAAGTCACGGTATGGGTTGGATTTACCACATCTACCGTTATCGGGCCTTTTTTCTTCGAGGAAATGCGTGATTCTGGTTTTGTAACTGCTACCGTGACGGGTGAGAGTTACGCCGATATTTTACAGAATATCATCATCCCCAGCTTGGCTAATAAACACCTGCTGGAACGTGCGATGTTTATGCAGGATGGCGCTTCACCACATATTGCTAGACTCGTGAAAGATGTCTTGCGCACGTCGTTTCATGGTGATCGTGTGCTCAGCCGCCACTCTCGTCATGCTTGGCCTCCCAGGTCCCCAGACCTCAGTCCGTGCGATTATTGGCTTTGGGGTTACCTGAAGTCGCAAGTGTATCGTGATCGACCGACATCTCTAGGGATGCTGAAAGACAACATCCGACGCCAATGCCTCACCATAACTCCGGACATGTTTTACAGTGCTGTTCACAACATTATGCCTCGACTACAGCTATTGTTGAGGAATGATGGTGGACATATTGAGCATTTCCTTTAAAGAACTTCATCTTTGCTTTGTCTTACTTTGTCATGCTAATTATTGCTATTCTGATCAGATGAAGCGCCATCTGTCGGACATTTTTTGAACTTTTGTATTTTTTCTGGTTCTAATAAAACCCCATGTCATTCCACGCATGTGTGTCAATTTGTACCTCTCTATCTACATTATTCCGTGATTTATTCAGTTTTCAAATTTATACTGATTTTTTGATCACCCGGTATATGTCGACGTCGCAAGCCGAAGATGAAGAGACTAACTATATGAGGCTACTGAACTGGTGATTCAGTACGTAAAGAGAGATGAAAATCCAATAGCCATAAGGACTGGAATGCGATTGTAGGGGAAGGAGTGGAAGAAATGGTTACAAGATAATATGGGCTTGGTACTATGAATGAGAGAGGAAAAAGACTGAGTTCTGCAATAAAATGCAGCAAGTAATAGCGAATACTGTTCAAGAACCTCTAAGAGGTGGCGGTATACTTGGAAAGAGATATTCGAAAATTTCAGTTACATTACATCGTGACTGGACAGTGTGGCCGAAATTAGGTACTGGATTGTAAGGCTTACGCAGGAGCAGACATGGACTCGGATCACACTGTGATAATGAAGAAGAGTAGGCGGAAGTTTAAAAGACTGTAAAGGATGAATCAGCGCGCAGACAAATTCGATAGGAAATACTTCAGCTGAACGACGGAAGAAGGAAGTACAAAAATGTTCAGGTTCGCAGGAGAGCTTCTGTAAAGTTTGGAAGGTAGAAGACGAGGTACTCGCAGAAGTAAAGCTGTGAGGATGAGGCTTGAGTCGTGCTTGGGTAACTCAGTTGGTAGAGCACTTGCCCGCGAAAGGCAAAGGTCCCGAGTTCGAGTCTCGGTCCGGTACACAGTGTTAATCTGCCAGGAAGTTTGATATCAGCGCACACTCCGGTGCAGAGTGAAAATCTCACTCTGTTCAGGGGAAATTCATTAGTTTTTCTGAAATTCTAATAATTTGTTTGTTTGTGCATTACACCTACAGATTTCTGCCCCATTCGGAAAATTTCTTCCTGGTGCGTCATTTTCTTTCTTCGAGTGTAATTGTAATGAAAAAGACAGAAGATTCCTCTCTAGAAATTTCCTCATGACACCTCTGTCTCGCCATCTGCCACGTTAACAATTTAAACAGCACATACAACGGGTACTAGGAAAGTTTTTTCGAAGTAATTTCCGCTACACTGAGTACATTTCACCATCCTCCGAAACTAATCTCTAAACAAGTTCCCGCAAGTTTCTGTAGGGAGTAAAGCACACTCGTTGTCCCAAGCCCTCAGAAGGTTCTCATCACTTGAAAACTGTACTCCTTTCAGATTCATTTTCACTTGTGGGAACAATGCAAAGTCACAAGGAGCAAGTTTTGAACTGTAAGGCGGGTGCTAAAGAAGCTTGTCCTGTACCCCTCAACTATTCGGTGCATGGTTTGACGCTGTGAGCTGGAGTGTTGTCGTGATGGAGGAACCGAGCGTCCATTCTTGACTTCGATCGCAGGTTCTTCAAAGATGGGATCACTGTGGGCAGGCACCGCTCACTGTACCACTTAGCTGTGACTGTCTCCTGTGCATCCAAAACACGCTCCACAGTTCAACTCGATTTTGAAAAAAAAAACAGCTATCATTTTAAGGTGTTTCTTGTAGCGGCCATTTTCGCAGCAGCTGTATATAAATTGCAGTTGTTTCAAAGAAAATGCCTTTTTTGCACGCTGCACATCGAAATTTTTATTTATGCATCCAGACGCGTTTCGCCTTTTTTTACAAGGTACCTTCAGTGGGTGCCCTGAAATATTACACGATTTGTCCACTTTTACACACAGGTTATGGTTTCACATCTAGGTTATAGATTTAAAAACAGTTCCTTAACTTTTTTTATGAAATGGAAAGGTACTTACAGGTAACTTCTAATTCAATGGTTCTAGGCAAACTGCTTTTTCTCATCTGCCAACCAGGTGGACATCTTACAGTTCACTGTTTACGTTACACATCACTGTAACTGCCATCTTTTTAATACAGAGTTTCATTTGTTTCTGTAAGTGTTACCAACATTTCAACATTTTCAGTTCTCTGCATTCATCTGTTTTGTGTGTGTGTGTGTGTGTGTGTGTGTGTGTGTGTGTGTGTGTGTGTTAGAGGGGACGAGAGATTTATTTTTTTCTTATAATAATAATCATAATAATAAGGCCCGGGAAAAGAATAGGCCTCCAGTATGTTCTGCCAGTCGTAAAAGGCGACGAAAAGAACAAACCACTAATAGGGCTAACCCCCCTTTTAGTGTGATTAGTTGGTTCAGGACAGAACTAATGAAGCCTCAGACAAGCGCCGTCATGGTCGGGGACGACGCTTGAACTCTATGCTCGCCCACAATGGTAACGACACTGCTAGCCACACGAAAAATGATTTAAATCCAAATAGAGTTGTTTTGCAGGATATGCTTCCTCCAACCACTCTAGAAGGAAAACAAAGACAGAGGATGAGATGGTCAGATGAAGTTAACCAACACCTCATGTTCTATTATTACCAAGCAACAAACTTAGAAGCCAACACAACTGTATACAGATCACAAGTATACACAACATTTATTACCAGATACCCAGAACTAAATTTTTTAACAGAACAACGACTAGCTGAGCAGATCCGTGTAACAATAAAAATTAACAGGATACCCCAGTCAGAATTATAAAACATCAAACAACAAGTACAACAAATACTGGAACAAAATAATGCGCAATCAGAAGAAGACGTAAATACAGTAATGGACTCAAACATCCCAGAGCAAACAAACAAAGAACAACAAGCATCAATTAAACAATCAGAGGAAAACTAAATCTTAAGACAGCCACCAGAACAAGCACAAATAGAACACGAAGTGACACACATGTTAGATATAAAAGAAAAATTTCAGCTGACATATATAGAATACAAAGACACAAATACAGACATTAGACCATTCTTGAATAGACCACCAAATAACCCACAAGTCGAAACATCAATAACAACTATCAACACAATCATACACAACAAAACAAATGAATACACAACTATGGAAGAGTTACAACTACTGGTTTATGTAGGACCACTCACTATTCTAAATATACACACTAGGCAGAGATCAGAACCAACCAACACACAGAAGAAACCCACAAAACCAGCATGGCAACACAGGCTACAGATCAGAATGGAAAAACTGAGAAATGACATCGGACAGCTAACACAATTTATAAGAAATGAAATGTCAGAAAAAAAACGAAAAAGGTTAGGTAAAATCTCACAACAAGAAGCGATAGAGCAATTAGATGAAAAGAAGCAGAAATTACAAGCATTGGCCAAACGACTTAGAAGATCTAAAAAAAAAATGAAAATAGAAGGAAACAAAACCAAACATTCAACACAAACCAAAAGAAATTTTACCAGACAATAGACAACACACATTAAAATAGACAGTCCACCAAACATAACAGACATGGAACACTTACAGAGCAACATATGGTCAAACCCAGTACAACATAACAGGCATGCACGGTGGATACAAGCAGAAACAGACACATACAAGATGATACCACAAATGCCTGAAGTGATAATTTTGCAACATGAAGTCACCCGAGCAATTAATTCTATGCACAGTTGGAAAGCCCCTAGGAAAGATAAAATAGCAAATTTCTGGCTAAAGAAGTTCACCTCAGCACATTCACATCTAACTAAATTATTTAATAGTTACATTGCAGACCCATACACATTCCCTGATACGCTTACACAAGGAATAACTTATCTGATACCTAAAGATCAAGCAGACACAGCAAACCCAGCAAAATATCGCCCCATAACATGCCTACCAACAATATACAAAATATTAACTTCAGTCATTACACAGAAATTAATGACACATACAACACAGAACAAAATTATAAATGAAGAACAAAAAGCCTGTTCCAAAGGAGCACGAGGATGTAAAGAGCAACTGATAATAGATGCAGAGGTGACATATCAAGCTAAAGATAAACAAAGGTCGCTACACTACACATACATTGATTACCAAATAGCTTTTGACAGTGTACCCCACTCATGGTTACTACAAATATTGGAAATATACAAAGTAGACCCTAAATTGATACAGTTCCTAAACACAGTAATGAAAAATTGGAAAACCACACTTAATATCCAAACAAATTCAAATAATATCACATCACAGCCAATACAGATTAAGTATGGAATACACCAAGGAGACTCATTAAGTCCTTTCTGGTTCTGCCTTGCTCTGAACCCACTATCCAACATGCTAAATAATACAAATTATGGATATAATATTACTGGAACATACCCACACAAAATCACACATATACTATACATGGATGATCTAAAACTACTGACAGCATCAAATCAACAACTCAACCAATTACTAAAGATAACAGAAGTATTCAGCAATGATATAAAAATGGCTTTTGGAACAGACAAATGTAAGAAAAATGGCATAGTCATGGGAAAACACACTAAACAAGAAGATTACATATTGGGTAACCACAGCAACTGCATAGAAGCGATGGAAAAACAGATGCCTATAAATATCTAGGATACAGACAAAAAACAGGAATAGATAATACAAATATTAAAGAAGAACTAAAAGAAAAATATAGACAAAGACTAACAATAATACTGAAAACAGAATTGATAGCAAGAAACAAGACAAAAGCTATAAATACTTATGCTATACCAATATTTACCTACTCATTTGGAGTAGTGAAATGGAGTAACACAGACCTAGAAGCACTCAATACACTTACACAATCAAAATGCTACAAATATAGATTACATCACATACATTCAGCAACAGAAAGATTCACATTAAGCAGAAAGGAAGGAGGAAGGGGATTTATCGACATAAAAAGACCTACATTATGGACAGGTAGACAATTTCAGAAAATTCTTTCTAGAACGAGCAGAAACTAGCAAAATACACAAAGCAATCACTCATATGATACAACAGCTACACTACTGCAATTTCATAACCACTTCTACAACCCTTTAGATCACATAACATCAACAGATACGAAGAAAGTAAATTGGACAAAGGAAACACTACATGGCAAGCACCAGTATCATCTAACACAGCCACACGTCGATCAAGACGCATCCAACACATGGCTAAGAGAAGGCAATATACACAGTGAGATGGAAGGATTCATGATTACAATACTGGTTCAAACAATAAACACCAAATATTACAGCAAGCATATTATTAAAGATCCCAATACCACAACAGATAAATGCAGACTTTGCAAACAACAAATAGAAACAGTAGATCACATTACAAGCGGATGTACAATACTAGCAAATACAGAATACCCCAGAAGACATGATAATGTAGCAAAAATAATACATCAACACCTTGCCATACAACATAAACTAATGAAACAACACGTTCCCACATACAAGTATGCGCCGCAAAATGTACTGGAGAATGATGAATACAAATTATACTGGAACAGAACCATTGTAACAGATAAAACAACACCACATAACAAACCTGACATCATACTCACCAATAAAAAGAAGAAATTAACACAACTATTCGAAATATCCATACCCGATACAACAAATATACAAAAGAAAACAGGACAAAAAATTGAAAAATACATACAACTGGCTGAGGAAGTCCAGGACATGTCGCATCAGGATGACGATGACATTATACCAATAATACTATCAACTACAGGAGTCATACCACACAATATCCACCAGTACATCAACGCAATACAGCTACATCCTAACTTATATATACAACTACAGAAATCCGTAATTATTGATACATGTTCAATTACCCGATAGTTCCTCAATGCAATATGACATATACCGTACAGTTAAAAGGAAGTCACGCATGATCAAGGTCCGCGCCACTTTCAATTTTTGACCAGACATAACGTCTGAGAAAAGAAAGAAATAATAATAATAATTACTTCTTTCCTTTCTGAAACGTTATGTCTGGTTAAAAATGGAAAGAGACGTGGACCTTGATGAAGCGTGACTTCCTTTTAACTGTACGGTATATGTTACATTGCATTTAGGAACTTTCGGGTAATTGAACATGCATCAATAATTACAGATCTCTGCAGTTGTATATATAAGTTTGGATGTAGCTGTATTGCGTTGATGTACTGGTGGATATTGTGTGGTATGATTCCTGTAGTTGCTAGTATAATTGGTATATTGTCAACTTCATCCTGATGCCACATGTCCTTGACTTCCTTAGCCAGTTGGATGTATTTTTCAATTTTTTCTCCTGTCTTCTTCTGTATATTCACTGTATTGGGTATGGATATTTCGAATACTTGTGTTAATTTCTTCTTTTCATTGGTGAGTATGATGTCAGGTTTGTTATGTGGTGGTGTTTTATCTGTTACAATGGTTCTGTTCCAGTATAATTTGTATTCATCATTCTCCAGTACATTTTGCGGCGCATACTTGTATGTGGGAACGTGTTGTTTCATTAGTTTATGTTGTATGGCAAGGTGTTGATGTATTATTTTTGCTACATTATCATGTCTTCTGGGGTATTCTGTATTTGCTAGTATTGTACATCCGCTTGTAATGTGATCTACTGTTTCTATTTGTTGTTTGCAAAGTCTGCATTTATCTGTTGTGGTATTGGGATCTTTAATAATATGCTTGCTGTAATATTTGGTGTTTATTGTTTGATCCAGTATTGCAATCATGAATCCTTCCATGTCACTGTGTATATTGCCTTTTCTTAGCCATGTGTTGGATGCGTATTGATCGATGCGTGGCTGTGTTAGATGATACTGGTGCTTGCCATGTAGTGTTTTCTTTTTCCAATATACTTTCTTTGTATCTGTTGATATGTGATCTAAAGGGTTGTAGAAGTGGTTATGAAATTGTAGTGGTGTAGCCGATGTATTTATATGAGTGATTGCTTTGAGTATTTTGCTAGTTTCTGCTCGTTCTATAAAGAATTTTCTGAAATTGTCTACCTGTCCATAATGTAGGTTTTTTTATGTCGATAAAGCCCCTTCCTCCTTCCTTTCTGCTTAATGTGAACATTTCTGTTGCTGAATGTATGTGATGTATTCTATATTTGTAGCATTTTGATTGTGTAAGTGTATTGAGTGCTTCTAGGTCTGTGTTACTCCATTTCACTACTCCAAATGAGTAGGTAAATATTGGTATAGCATAAGTATTTATAGCTTTTGTCTTGTTTCTTGCTGTCAATTCTGTTTTCAGTATTATTGTTAGTCTTTGTCTATATTTTTCTTTTAATACTTCTTTAATATTTGTATTATCTATTCCTGTTTTTTGTCTGTATCCTAGATATTTATAGGCATCTGTTTTTTCTATCGCTTCTATGCAGTCGCTGTGGTTATCCAATATGTAATCTTCTTGTTTAGTGTGTTTTCCCTTGACTATGCTATTTTTCTTACATTTGTCTGTTCCAAAATCCATATTTGTATGATTGCTGAACACTTCTGTTATCTTTAGTAATTGGTTGAGTCGTTGAGTTGTTGCTGTCAGTAGTTTTAGATCATCCATGTATAGCAAATGTGTGATTTTGTGTGGGTATGTTCCAGTAATATTGTATCCATAATTTGTATTTTTAGCATGTTGGATAGTGTGTTCAGAGCAAGGCAGAACCAGAAAGGACTTAATGAGTCTCCTTGGTATATTCCATGCTTAATCTGTATTGGCTGCATTGTGATATTATTTGAATTTGTTTGGATATTAAGTGTGGTTTTCCAATTTTTCATTACTGTGTTTAGGAACTGTATCAATTTATGGTCTACTTTGTATATTTCCAATATTTGTAGTAACAATGAGTGGGGTACACTGTCAAAAGCTATTTGGTAATCAATGTATGTGTAGTGTAGCGACCTTTGTTTATCTTTAGCTTGATATGTCACCTCTGCATCTATTATCAGTTGCTCTTTACATCCTCGTGCTCCTTTGGAACAGGCTTTTTGTTCTTCATTTATAATTTTGTTCTGTGTTGTATGTGTCATTAATTTCTGTGTAATGACTGAAGTTAATATTTTGTATATTGTTGGTAGGCATGTTATGGGGCGATATTTTGCTGGGTTTGCTGTGTCTGCTTGATCTTTAGGTATCAGATAAGTTATTCCTTGTGTAAGCGTATCAGGGAATGTGTATGGGTCTGCAATGTAACTATTAAATAATTTAGTTAGATGTGAATGTGCTGAGGTGAACTTCTTTAGCCAGAAATTTGCTATTTTATCTTTCCTAGGGGCTTTCCAACTGTGCATAGAATTAATTGCTCGGGTGACTTCATGTTGCAAAATTATCACTTCAGGCATTTGTGGTATCATCTTGTATGTGTCTGTTTCTGCTTGTATCCACCGTGCATGCCTGTTATGTTGTACTGGGTTTGACCATATGTTGCTCTGTAAGTGTTCCATGTCTGTTATGTTTGGTGGACTGTCTATTTTAATGTGTGTTGTCTATTGTCTGGTAAAATTTCTTTTGGTTTGTGTTGAATGTTTGGTTTTGTTTCCTTCTATTTTCATTTTTTTTTTAGATCTTCTAAGTCGTTTGGCCAATGCTTGTAATTTCTGCTTCTTTTCATCTAATTGCTCTATCGCTTCTTGTTGTGAGATTTTACCTAACCTTTTTCGTTTTTTTTCTGACATTTCATTTCTTATAAATTGTGTTAGCTGTCCGATGTCATTTCTCAGTTTTTCCATTCTGATCTGTAGCCTGTGTTGCCATGCTGGTTTTGTGGGTTTCTTCTGTGTGTTGGTTGGTTCTGATCTCTGCCTAGTGTGTATATTTAGAGTAGTGAGTGGTCCTACATAAACCAGTAGTTGTAACTCTTCCATAGTTGTGCATTCATTTGTTTTGTTGTGTATGATTGTGTTGATAGTTGTTATTGATGTTTCGACTTGTGGGTTATTTGGTGGTCTATTCAAGAATGGTCTAATGTCTGTATTTGTGTCTTTGTATTCTATATATGTCAGCTGAAATTTTTCTTTTATATCTAACATGTGTGTCACTTCGTGTTCTATTTGTGCTTGTTCTGGTAGCTGTCTTAAGATTTAGTTTTCCTCTGATTGTTTAATTGATGCGTGTTGTTCTTTGTTTGTTTGCTCTGGGATGTTTGAGTCCATTACTGTATTTCCTTCTTCTTCTGATTGCACATTATTTTGTTCCAGTATTTGTTGTACTTGTTGTTTGATGTTTTCTAATTCTGACTGGGGTATCCTGTTATTTTTGATTGTTACACAGATCTGATCAGCTAGTCGTTGTTCTGTTAAAAAATTTAATTCTGGGTATCTGGTAATAAATGTTGTGTATACTTGTGATCTGTATCCAGTTGTGTTGGTTTCTAAGTTTGTTGCTTGGTAATAACAGAACATGAGGTGTCGATTAACTTCATCTGACCATCTCATCCTCTGTCTTTGTTTTCCTTCTAGAGTGGTTGTAGGAATCATATCCTGCAAAACAACTCTATTTTCGTGTGGCTAGCAGTGTCATTACCATTGTGGACAGGCATAGTGTTCAAGCGTCGTCCCCGACAATGACAGCGCTTGTCCGAGGCTTCATTAGTTCTGTCCTGAACCAAGTAATCACACTAAAGGGGGGGGTTAGCCCTATTAGTCGTTTGTTCTTTTCGTCGCCTTTTACGACTGGCAGAACATACCGAAGGCCTATTCTTTTCCCGGGCCTCCAAGGGGTTCATTATTATTGTTATTGTTATTAATATTATTATTATTATTATTATTATTACATTTTCCTGTATATACATATGAGAGGCATCAGATGTGTAATCATTTGTTGGGATTTCTGTCTATTATATGATCAATCAGTGTAAACAGTGAGTTGTTAGTCATATTTACTTGGTCATTTAGTAGTTGTTTCTTTTCAGCCTTTGTTTTGTATGTGTGGTAATTTTCCTGTAATGTTAGGAGATTTTTTATTTCAGACCAGCAGAACATTTGTCACCTGGTACAAAGAACATACCAAAGCATGTAAATATGGAACGAGCCACTCCACTTTTGCAGAAAATTTGAGAGAAAATAACCACAAACCTGATACAAGAGAAAATGATATAAAAATAATTAGAATAAATAATGAAAGACATCTCCTAACATTAAAGGAAAATTACTATATATACAAAACAAAGGCTGAAACCAAACAACTACTAAATGACCAAGTAAATATGAGTAACAACTCACTGTTTACACTGATTGATCATATAATAGACAGAAATCCCAACAAATGATTACACATCTGATTCCCCTCATAAGTATATATAGGAAAATATAATAATAGTAATAATTATTTAAAGAAAAAGCAAGAAATCTCTCTCGCTCTCTAAAACACACACACACACACACACACACACACACACACACACACACACACACACACACATACATAACAGTGGAATGCAGAGAAGTGAGAATGTTGCTGACACTTATAAAAACAATTGAAACTCTGTGTTAAAAAGATGGCAGTTACCGTAATGTGCAACGTAAACAGTGAAGTGTAAGATCTCCACCTGGTTGCCAGATGAGAAAAAGCAGTTTGCTTAGTAGCAAATAATTAGAAGTTACCTGTAAGTACCTTTCCATTTCATAAAAAAACGTTAAGGAACAGTTTTTAATCTATAACCTAGATGTGAAAACAAAACATATGTGTAAAAATGGACATATCATGTAATATTTCAGGACACCCACTGAAGATGCCTTGTAAAAAAAGGTGAAACGCGTCTGGGTGTATAAATAAAAATAAAAATTTCGATGTGCACCACGCAAAAAAGGCATTTTCTTTGAAACAACTGCAATTTATAAGCTATCATTTTGTTCTTTACTGATCGGGATTTTCTGACCTTTATGGTTGTGTCCGTCATCTTCAAAAACTCAAACTTTGAGTCTTAGTCGGCACATCATAATAGTACAACCAAATCTCATTACATGTCGTGATGTTATTAACATACTGAGATTATCCCTTAGAAAATTTCTTTAACATTTCCTGGCACCAAGTCACACGTCGTGCCATCTTCTCTTCCATCGGTCTATGGGGCACACAGAGACATCAAAGTTTACTTGCAAATGATCATGCAGGATCGAACGAATCGCTCGTGCATTTAGCTTTAAGGTATCCTGTATCTGCTTGTAGGTCACTCACCACTCGGCTGTCTTCGTCTAGCGTTTTCCTCACAGCATCAATGTTCACATTTTTACTTCTAAGTATACAGGGTGGTCCATTGATAGTGACCGGGCCAAATATCTCACAAAATAAGCATCAAGAGAAAAAACTACAAAGAACGAAACTCGTCTAGCTTGAAGGGGGAAACCAGATGGCGCTATCGTTGGCCCGCTAGATTGCGCTGCCATAGGTCAAACGGATATCAATTGTGTTTTTTTTAAATAGGAACCCCCATTTTTTATTACATATTCGTGTAGTACCTAAAGAAATATGAATGTTTTCGTCGGACCACTTTCTTCGCTTTGTGATAGATGGCGCTGTAATAGTCACAAACGTATAAGTACGTGGTATCAAGTAACATTCCGCCAGTGCGGACGATATTTGCTTCGTGTACCCGTGTTAAAATGGACCGTTTACCAATTGCGGAAAAGGTCGATATCGTGTTGATGTATGGCTGTTGCAATCAAAATGCCCAACGGGTGTGTGCTATGTATGTTGCTCGGTATCCTGGACGACATCATCCAAGTGTCCGGACCGTTCGCCGGATCGTTATTTAAGGAAACAGGAAGTGTTCAGCCACATGTGAAACGTCAGTCACGACCTGCAACAAATGATGCCCAAGTAGGTGTTTTAACTGCTGTCGCGGCAAATCCGCACATCAGTAGCAGACAAATCGCGCGAGAATCGGGAATCTCAAAAACGTCGGTGTTGAGAAAGCTACATCAACATCGATTGCACCCGTACCATATTTCTATGCACCAGGAATTGCATGGCGAAGACTTTGAACGTCGTGTACAGTTCTGCCACTGGGCACAAGAGAAATTACGGGACGATGACAGATTTTTGCACGCGTTCTATTTAGCGACGAAGCATTATTCACCAACAGCGGTAACGTAAACCGGCAAAAATATGCACTATTAGGCAACGGAAAATCCACGATGGCTGCGACATGTGGGACATCAGCGACCTTGGCGGGTTAATGTGTGGTTAATGTTCAAACGTACTTACGTTCTGTATTTTAAGAAACCTACCTGTTACCAGCTGATCGTCTAAAATTGCGAGCCATATGTTTGTGACTATTAAAGCGCCATCTATCACAAAGCGAAAAAAGTGTTCCAACTAAAACATTCATTTTTCTTTACGTACTACACGAATATGTAGTAAAAAATGGGGGTTCCTATTTAAAAACGCAGTTGATATCCGTTTGACCTATGGCAGCGTCATCTAGCGTGCCAACCATAGCGCCATCTGGTATGCCACTTCAAACTAGACAAGTTTCGTTCTTTGTAATTTTTTCGTTTGATGCTTATTTCGTGAGATATTTGGCCCGGTCACGATCAATGGACCACCCTGTATACTTGTACGATGTGGACATACATCACCGAGTGCAAGAATCATTTCATCAAACCACTAGTCTGTTTAATCGACGCGCGATGTTGTACCACAAAACTGCACGAAGCTCACTTCGTGGGCGTACCACAGACTTGGCACAACGGCTACAATGCAAATGTGAGACATTCTCAGAACACAGCAACAACCAGCCTCCTGCGACTATTGTTGCTTCGTATTGCAAAACTTTCCCACTACCCTTTGTATTTACGCGCGAGCAGACTGCAATCTTCAATCGTCAGTCGGGAAGTTGGTTGGGCAGCGCTACAATTTGCGTGGTGGTTGGTGGTTGGAACACGTGAGGCAATACTAACCTTACGACTTATCTTAGAAGAAAGATTAAGAAAAGGCAAACCTACGTTTCTAGCATTTGTAGACTTAGAGAAAGCTTTTGAGAATGTTGACTGGAATACTCTCTATCACATTGTAAAGGTGGCAGGGGTAAAATACAGGGAGCGAAAGGCTATTTACAATTTGTACAGAAACCAGATGGCAGTTATAAGAGTCGAGGGGCATGAAAGGGAAGCAGTGGTTGGGAAAGGAGTGAGACAGGGTTGTAGCCTCTCCCCGATGTTATTCAATCTGTATATTGAGCAAGCAGTAAAGGAAACAAAAGAAAAATTGGGAGTAGTTATTAAAATTCATGGAGAAGAAGTAAAAACTTTGAGGTTCGCCGATGACATTGTAATTCTGTCAGGGACAGCAAAGGACTTGGAAGAGCGCTTGAACGGAATGGACAGTGTCTTGAAAGGAGGATATAAGATGAACATCAACAAAAGCAAAACGAGGATAATGGAATGTAGTCAAATTAAATCGGGTGATGCTGAGGGAATTAGATTCACTTAAAGTAGTAAAGGAGTTTTGCTATTTAGGGAGTAAAATAACTGATGATGGTCGAAGTAGAGAGGATATAAAATGTAGACTGGCAATGGCAAGGAAATCGTTTCTCAAGAAGAGAAATTTGTTAACTTCGAGTATAGATTTAAGTGTCAGGAAGTCGTTTCTGAAAGTATTTGTATGGAGTGTAGCCATGTATGGAAGTGAAACATGGACGATAAATAGTTTGGACAAGAAGAGAATAGAAGCTTTGGAAATGTGGTGCTACAGAAGAATGCTGAAGATAAGGTGGGTAGATCACGTAACTAATGAGGAGCTATTGAATAGGATTGGGGAGAAGAGAAGTTTGTGGCACAACTTGACTAGAAGAAGGGATCGGTTGGTAGGACATGTTTTGAGGCATCAAGGGATCACAAATTTAGCATTGGAGGGCAGCGTGGAGGGTAAAAATCGTAGAAGGAGACCAAGAGATGAATACACTAAGGAGATTCAGAAGGATGTAGGTTGCAGTAGGAACTGGGAGATGAAGAAGCTTGCACAGGATAGAGTAGCGTGGAGAGCTGCATCAAACCAGTTTCAGGACTGAAGACCACAACAACAATTGGTGGAGATGGCGGGTGGGGGGGGGGGGGCGGGGGGGGACGATAAGTTGGCCATGCGATGGCCAGCTCCGACCGACAGCCAGAGAAGAAAAATTAATCAGGAGGCCCCTACACACGCCCAATTTATCGGTTAGCGATAAATTGGTCACAGTAAATTGGTACTTGTGGAAGGCCCTGAATGTTCAGCTCCGCATTACGTAGTGGTTTTCAGATACTTTCCAGGAGATAGTTAAGAGTATAAGGTCCATGCGACTGTTGACTGCGGTCCAACGGTGAGTTGAATGGGGTGCGTGCGGCAGCAACAGGTGATTGCGTGGTGGGGAGGGCGCGACAGCAACAGGTGTGGGTGGGCGCGGCCTCCCCTCCACGGCGCTCTCCCCTCCCCTCCCGGCCCCTCCCCTCTCCTGGCCCGGCGCCTGTTACGTGATAGGAGGCGCCGGCCGGCTATAAGCGTCTGTGGCGCGCGCGCGCCGGCATTCAGCGTCGCGACGCCGCCATGAACACATCGTACGCGCCACACCTCTTCCAACCGAGCGAGCCGCCGGCGGGGGTGCTCAAGGGCGCCGCCGCCATGTTCTACGTCGTCGACCCCGCCGACACGACGTTTCAGGACGCCGACGACGTCCCCAATTTCTTCAGACAGGTCAGTGCCGACGAACGTAACTGCCGGTGCCTTTTTACTACTTCTCTTGTGTACCAGACTCCGGGGCAGCCCGACTCGGGCGCAAGCCGGTTCGAATCGTTTGATGGATGCCATTTTCACTGCCAGTATTTCGCTGGCAAGGAAAGGGGAGATAGTGCCTGAACTTTATCATACAAGGCTGCCATACGTCCAACTTTCCCCTGTCATATTTGCAAGATTGTCCAGAGGCGTGCATGTGTTTTTACGTTCCGTACCTCAATTGATGAAATTGAAAGCCTTATACGATTGCAATCTCATTCATCAAAACGCGTAGGTTACTTGCCTCTGGTCTAGGATCATGATATTTGGCAAGTAAAAGGATTAACGCTAAACATAAAGGAAAAAATCCGAAAAATGATGATTTAATTATTCGACACGAAAAAATTTGTGATTTCTTATGTGATATGTCCGTCCGTTTAAGACCTCTTTCTCTCAGGTAGATGCCATTTTCCTTGACTTCCGGAAGGCGTTCGATACGGTTCCGCACTGTCACCTGATAAACAAAGTAAGAGCCTACGGAATACCAGACCAGCTGTGTGGCTGGATTGAAGAGTTTTTAGCAAACAGAACACAGCATGTTGTTCTCAATGGAGAGACGTCTACAGACGTTGAAGTAACCTCTGGCGTACCACAGGGGAGTGTTATGGGACCACTGCTATTCACAATATATATATATATATATATATATATATATATATATATATATATATATATATATATATATATATGACCTAGTAGATGGTGTCGGAAGTTCCATGCGGCTTTTCGCGGATGATGCTATAGTATACAGAGAAGTTGCAGCATTAGAAAATTGCAGTGAAATGCAGGAAGACCTGCAGCGGATAGGCACTTGGTGCAAGGAGTGGCAACTGACCCTAACATAGACAAATGTAATGTATTGCGAATACATAGAAGGAAGGCTCCTTTATTGTATGATTATATGATAGCGGAACAAACACTGGTAGCAGTTACTTCTGAAAAATATCTGGGAGTATGCGTACGGAACGATTTGAAGTGGAATGATCATATAAAATTAATTGTTGTTAAGGAGGCTGCCAGGTTGAGATTCATTGGGAGAGTCCTTAGAAAACGTAGGCCATCAAGAAAGGAGGTGGCTTACAAAACACTCGCTCGACCTGTACTTGAGTATTGCTCATCAGTGTGGGATCCGTACCAGGTCGGGTTGATAGAGGAGATAGAGAAGATCCAAAGAAGAGCGGCGCGTTTCGTCACAGGGTTACAGAGATGTTTAGCAAACTCAAGTGGCAGACTCTGCAAGAGAGACGCTCTGCATCGCGGTGTAGCTTGCTGTCCAGGTTTCGAGAGGGTGCGTTTCTGGATGAGGTATCGAATATATTGCTTCCACCTACTTATACCTCCCGAGGAGATCACGAATCTAAAATGAGAGAGATTCGAGCGCGCACGGAGGCTTTCCGGCAGTCATTTTTCCCGCGAACCATACGCGGCTGGAACAGGAAAGGGAGGTAATGACAGCGGCACGTAAAGTGCCCTCCGCCTCACACCGTTGGGTGGCTTGCGGAGTATAGATGTAGATGTAGATGATGTTGAAACTTATTTCACGTACTAACGTCTGTGGTCGCTTGGATGTGTAAAAAAAAGTCAATGCAGTCAAAAGTTTCTGCCTTTTGTCACATTTTGATACTCGCTAACCCACTCATCACAACGTACTTACCGTTGACCTAGAATCATGAAATTTGGCAAAAAGCAAGAGTTCACGGCACAACTGAAGAGAAAAATCTGAAAATTATTAATTTGTAATTATTTCATTCAAAAAATTTGTCATTTGAGATCGGACTGTCTGCCCATCTGTTCAACCTCCATTCTCTCAGTAACCGATAGATGTCAATTTCAAATTTAAGTCAGATATTAAGATCTACGTTCTATTGGCGGTGTAAAAAAAATTAAATTTCTATGTCTATGCAATCTAAAGATACGGTCGTTTACGTCACATATTTTGACACTAGCAAACTCAGTCATCATATGACATCTCGTGGAAATCGGGTTTTCTGCCGGATATCAGCGGATATCAGCGTCCCTGAGACTCAGGGAACACCTGATGAAGACGTCAAGTAATGACGTCGAAATATCGTGTTTGGAAGACGCTGATATCTGGCAGAAAATCCGATTTCCACGAGATGTCATCAAATCGCCGGGAAAGTCTAAGAAATTACTTCAGTCATCACAGCTTATCGGGTACTTGCCGTTGGCGTAGAGTCATGAAATTTGGCAGACAGCAAGGTTTCACACTAAAAGTAAAGTTAAAATCCATAAATTTTTAATTTGTAATTGTCACACACTAAAAACGATTTGTTATTTGTTATTTGTTATCTGACCGACTCTCCGTGCTTCTGCCTGTTAAGAGCCACTTCTTTCAGGAACCGGTAGACATGCCAAGTTGAAATTTATCACATACGAAGGTCCACTCTCTCTTTTCGGTTTAAAACATTTAATCTTGTTCCTGAAGGCAATCAAAAAATACGGCGAGTTAGTGACCTATTTTGATATATTCCCAGTATCGATATCGGTAACAGGCAAAAACAGGCGAAATTTTAGATTCCCGAGTTGGTTCAAAAATGGTTCAAATGGCTCTGAGCACTATGGGACTTAACTTCTGAGGTCATCAGTCCCCTAGAACTTAGAACTACTTAAACCTAACCGACCTAAGGACATCACACACATCCATGCCCGAGGCAGGATTCGAACCTGCGACCGTAGCGGTTGCGTGGTTCCAGACTTAAGCCCCTAGAACCGCTCGACCACACCGGCCGGCTTCCCGAGTTGAATGATCTACCTAAACACACAGATAAGTTTGTACGGAACCTCGATGCTCGAGTACTACTCTCACATACCTGTTTTTTGTGCAATCGTCCAGGTAAACCTGGACCCTTTTCCGTGTCTGAGGTAATTCGCTAGATTGCAAATGAATTGCGTTTAAGAAGTCCTGAAGTTCACTAAATGGGACTGGCAAGTAGCTAGTTCCGTTCATTTTCTACTGAAAGAACAGCGGCAGACACGGTTAGGCACTCCCTACACACACATTTCACATACTTGTTTGCCCCCCTCCCCTCCCCACTCACGTCTCGTAGGCCAACTTGTCGTCGATTGTGTGTGACAGGGAAAATAATTCGATTTGATCCACATTCCCATCATTTTCGAAGTTTCTGTTCTGGGTCTGCAAAGAATTGGAACAGTGCTGCAAAAAAGTTAAGTAGATCACTTAGTACTCGTAAAACGTCATGAAATGGTAGATCAATGACTTTAACATAATGCGTTTCGGGATAATCACCTTCAGATATATGTGAAGCAGGCGATAAATTGTCACGTAATATGAGCAAGAGGAAGACATGGAGCATCAAACATTCATAAGTAACAAGTAAAAGGCATACATCAGATACACAGAGCTATACAGATGAACTGACGTTATATGTTGCATACATAACTGTCAGAGGCAGGCCGGCCGCGGTGGCCTCGCGATTCTAGGCGCGCAGTCCGGAACCGTGCGACTGCTACGATCGCAGGTTCGAATTCTGCCTCGGACATGGATGTGTGTGATGTCCTTAGGTTAGTTAGGTTTAAGTAGTTCTAAGTTCTAGGGGACTGATGACCACAGCAGTTGAGTCCCATAGTGCTCAGAACCATTTTGTCAGAGGCAGACTGACGGTTCCACAGTGATAACAACAACACGAAACAAAATTCTACCGGTGGGTGGCGATAGTGTACCCTTAGTGGCGCCACACAGTGTCCAGAGAAAAACGAATACTTGCGTGCAACAGTTCTTAGAAATGTGTCAAGTGATATAGCCAGAAATAACCAAACGACAGTATAAAATATGTCGTACATGATTAATTGGTGGCTTTATAAGCGCTAAAGGTTTGAGATAATTTAACATAAGTAAAATAACAAATTTTTAAAAATTGTACAAGAATTTACAGTGTCCTCGTTCCACAATAACAAGAGTGGTAATGATCCGCCGGCCGGGGTGGCCGAGCGGTTCTAGGCGCTACAGTCTGGAACCGCGCGACCGCTACGGTCGCATGTTCGAATCTTGCCTCGGGCATGAATGTGTGTGATGTCCTTAGGTTAGTTCTAAGTTCTAGGGGTTGATGACCTTAGAAGTTAAGTCCCATAGTGCTCAGAGCCGTTTGAACCGTTTTGTAATGATCCAGATAACAACATAACAAAATAGATACAGAATTACCGTTGGATTGTGAGCGTGAGCAATTCAGTAACGCCTTGGCCCACCTCTGGCCCTTACGCAAGCAGTTAGTAGACTTGCCATTGATGGATACAGTCGCCGGTTGTGCTCCTGAGGGCTTTCGCTCCAATTCTGTCTAGTTGGAGAAATGATGATGAAGATGTTGTCCCATACTCCGTAACAGAGCATAGGGGACGATGCGGGAGACCCGCACCGCTGTACTAGGCAAGGTCCTAGTGGAGGTGGTTTGCCATCGCCTTCCTCCGACCGTAGTGGGGATGAATGATGATGAAGACGACACTACACCCAATCATCTCGAGGCAGGTGAAAATCCCTGACCCCACCGGGACTCGAACCTAGGACCCCATGCTCGGGAAGCGACAACGCTACCGCGAGAATTAGACATTCCAAATCCTGAGCTGGTTGGAGGGGGGTAGCAACAATACTCCACAATTCTCATTTGGGGGAAAGATGCGGTGACCTTGCTGGCGAAGGTAGTGGGTGGCAAGCACAAACAGTAGAAACTCTCGCCGTGTGCGGGCGGGCATTATCTTGCTGAAATGTAAGCCGAGGATGGGTTACCACGGAGGGCTACAAAACCAACACTCCGCCTACAGGCCACAAGTGACCCATCGGGACCATCCGACCGCAAGCGCAATCCGCAGTGGGGTATGCGGATAGGAGGGGCGTGTGGTCAGCACACCGCTCTCCCGGTCGTTATAATGGTTTTCATTGACCGGAGCCGCTACTATTCGGTAGAGTAGCACCTCAATTGGCATCACGAGGCTGAGTGCACCCAGAAAAAGGGCAACAGCACATGGCGGCCTGGATGGTCACCCATCCAAGTGCCGGCCACGCCCGACAGCGCTTAACTTCGGTGATCTCACGGGAACCGGTGTATCCACTGCGGCAAGGCCGTTGCCAGGGCAACAAAACGGGGAGTAGAATATCGTCAAAGTACCACTCTGCTGTAAGGGTGCTGCGAGTGACAGCCAAAGGGGTCCTGCTGGAAAAGAAATGGTACCCCGGACCATCACTCCTGCTGTCGGGCCATCTGGCAGGCGACAGGCAGGTTGGCATTCCTCCGCTGTCCGAGACGTCTCGAGACATTCGAGTGTACGTAATTAGAGGTGCAGATAGAACGGCCACCATATTCCATCGTGGTTGGTTCCATAGGAGGCATTACTCTAGATGCTCCCTCTCCTCAAACCTCAGTCACCACCAACAGCAGCAATACGTTCAACAAATAACCAGAGATGTTAAGTGTAAGTGCTACTGAGTTGAAGTTTGTACAGAAGACTGTCGTAGTCGAAAGTTTGTACAGAAGACTGTCGTAGTCGAAAGTTTGTACAGACGACTGTCGTAGTCGTAAGTTTGTACAGACGACTGTCGTAGTCGTAAGTTTGTACAGACGACTGTCGTAGTCGTAAGTTTGTACAGAAGACTGTCGTAGTCGAAAGTTTGTACAGAAGTCTGTCGTAGTCGAAAGTTTGTACAGACGACTGTCGTAGTCGAAAGTTTGTACAGACGACTGTCGTAGTCGAAAGTTTGTACAGATGACTGTCGTAGTCGAAAGTTTGTACAGACGACTGTCATAGTCGAAAGTTTGTACAGAAGACTGTCGTAGTCGAAAGTTTGTACAGAAGACTGTCGTAGTCGAAAGTTTGTACAGAAGACTGTCGTGGTCGAAAGTTTGTACAGAAGACTGTCGTAGTCGAAAGTTTGTACAGACGACTGTCGTAGTCGAAGGTTTGTACAGACGACTGTCGTAGTCGAAAGTTTGTACAGAAGACTGTCGTAGTCGAAAGTTTGTACAGAAGACTGGTGTAGTCGAAAGTTTGTACAGAAGACTGTCGTGGTCGAAAGTTTGTACAGAAGACTGTCGTAGTCGTAAGTTTGTACAGAAGACTGTCGTAGTCGAAAGTTTGTACAGAAGACTGTCGTAGTCGAAAGTTTGTACAGACGACTGTCGTAGTCGAAAGTTTGTACAGAAGACTGTCGTAGTCGAAAGTTTGTACAGACGACTGTCGTAGTCGAAAGTTTGTACAGACGACTGTCGTAGTCGAAAGTTTGTACAGACGACTGTCGTAGTCGAAAGTTTGTACAGACGACTGTCGTAGTCGAAAGTTTGTACAGACGACTGTCGTAGTCGAAAGTTTGTACAGACGACTGTCGTAGTCGAAAGTTTGTACAGACGACTGTCGTAGTCGAAAGTTTGTACAGACGACTGTCGTAGTCGAAAGTTTGTACAGAAGACTGTCGTAGTCGAAAGTTTGTACAGAAGACTGTCGTAGTCGAAAGTTTGTACAGAAGACTGTCGTAGTCGAAAGTTTGTACAGAAGACTGTCGTAGTCGAAAGTTTGTACAGACGACTGTCGTAGTCGAAAGTTTGTACAGACGACTGTCGTAGTCGAAAGTTTGTACTGAAGACTGTCGTAGTCCAAAGTTTGTACAGAAGACTGTCGTAGTCGAAAGTTTGTACAGAAGACTGTCGTAGTCGAAAGTTTGTACAGAAGACTGTCGTAGTCGAAAGTTTGTACAGAAGACTGTCGTAGTCGAAAGTTTGTACAGACGACTGTCGTAGTCGAAAGTTTGTACAGACGACTGTCGTAGTCGAAAGTTTGTACAGAAGACTGTCGTAGTCGAAAGTTTGTACAGACGACTGTCGTAGTCGAAAGTTTGTACTGAAGACTGTCGTAGTCGAAAGTTTGTACAGAAGACAGTCACAGCACGCTGCATGAAACTAGTGTGTTCTGACGACTCATAAAGTCAAAGAAAAAAAAAAAACTATCATAACAAGAAGCACAGTTATGCGTGTTGCTAGGTCCAAGGACTCAGGCAGCTGTTGTGTGAGGTAAGACAATGCCACCTGCTGTGAGGCGTGGCCTAGAGGCGTGTGTGCTGTGAATGCAGAATAGTGCCCGCAGCCTGAATAAAGATGTCCATCCCGCGCTGCGATGTATGCCTGCACTGAAGATGAACTGCAAAGGCGAGTTTGAAAGCGGGTAAACAAACATGTGGATGATGGAGACAGAGTGGTGTGCGAAGCGGCTTTATTAAGACTCGAATTAAAATTAAGAAGGTGGAGCAAGCCACCAGATGCCACACTGCTCAAAAGAATTAGGGGAACATGACTTTAGCAATAGTTGAGGAACGGTTTTGTTAGAAAATTTCTTTCACAAATTAAGTACACATTATTACATCCTGGACCGTTCGCGTGAAAAGAACTGAAATGTTCGACAGGTGTCATCCTGGTGTTTTTTATTGGAATTTGAGAGCTTCAATAATGTACACCATTAAAATTGCTACACCACGAAGATGACGTGCTACAGACGCGAAATTTAACCGACAGGAAGAAGATGCTGTGATATGCAAATGATTAGCTTTTCAGAGCATTCACACAAGGTTCGCGCCGGTGGCGACACCTACAACGTGCTGACATGAGGAAAGTTTCCAATCAATATCTCATACACAAACAGCACTTGACCGGTTTTGCTTGGTGAAACGTTCTTGTGATGCCTCGTGTAAGGAGGACAAATGCGTACCTTCACGTTTCCGACTTTGATAAAGGTCGGATTGTAGCCTATCGCGTTCCGGTTCATCGTTTCGCAGCATTGCTGCTCGCGTTGGTCGAGATCCAATGATTGTTAGCAGAATATGCAATTGGTGGGTTCAGGAGGGTAATACGGAACGCCGTGCTGGATCCCAACGGCCTCGTATCACTAGCAGTCGAGATGACAGGCATCTTATCCGCATGGCTGTAACGGATCGTGCAGCCACGTCTCGATCCCTGAGTCAACAGATGGGGACGTTTGCAAGACAACAACAATCTGCACGAACAGTTCGACGACGTTTGCAGCATCATGGACTATCAGCTCGGAGAACATGGCTGTGGGTACCTTTGACGCTGCATCACAAACATGAGCGCCTGCGATGGTGTACTCGACGACGAACCTGTGTGCACGAATGGCAAAAGTCATTTTTTCAGATGAATCCAGGTTCTGTTTACAGCATCATCATGGTCGCATCCGTGTTTGGCGACATCGCGGTGAACGCACATTGGAAGCGTGTATTCGTCATCGCCATACTGGCGTATCACCCGTCATGATGGTATGGGGTGCCATTGGTTACACGTCTCGGTCACCTCTTGTTCGCATTGACGGCACTTTGAACAGTGGACGTTACATTTCAGCAGTATAATGCTCGACCGCATGTTGCAGGTCCTGTACTGGCCTTTCTGGATACAGAAAATGTTCGACTGCTGCCCTGGCCAGCACAATCTCCAGATCTCTCACCAATTGAAAACGTCTGGTCAATGGTGGCCGAGCAACTGGCTCGTCACATACGCCAGTCACTAGTCTGGAAGAACTGTGGTATCGTGTTGAAGCTGCATGGGCAGCTGTACCTGTACACGCCATCCGAGCTCTGTTTGACTCAATGCCCAGGCGTATGAAGACCGTTATTACGGGCAGAGGTGGTTGTTCTGGGTACTGATTTCTCAGGATCTATTCACCCAAATTGCGAGAAAATGTAATCACCTGTCAGTTCTAGTATAATATATTTGTCCAATGAATACCCGTTTATCATCTGCATTTCTTCTTGGTGTAGCAATTTTAATGGCCGGTAGTGTATGTTTAACATACCGGGCATTGATACAAGTGTTCACCTAATTTTTTCATTCTACTGTTCATTTATTTTGGTGTCCTTGCATATTTTCATCTTTGTGTTTGAATCTCTTTTTTCAACAGTATTTGCTTCTTAATACACAGTGTGTTTCACAGTTACCATTAAAGGCTGCCAGGGGTTGCAGAGGAACTTGTGGCAACACTTTGACATTCTTTGCCACTCGAGTTTAGCGCGATCGCATCACTGACGTATTAGAGCATAATCTTTGCCGCTGTTGGCATAGTGACTTAAAGTTGTTTATGTTTATCGTTGTGTTTTCGAGTGTGAATGTAATAAAAGTTATTCTCAACGACTGCGTATTACTGTATAGTTCGGGCATACTACAAAGTCGCCACAAACTTATTACAGCTCTGATAAGAAACTCAAGTCACTATAATAAAATTATAAACAGCCGACCAGTTGCAATGGATAAAGATTAGATGGGTAGATCACATAACTAATGAGGGGGGTATTGAACAGAACTGGGAAGAAGAGAAGTTTGTGGCACAACTTGACCAGAAGAAGGGATCCGTTGGTAGGACGTATCCTGAGACACCAAGGGATCACCAATTTAGTATTGGAGGGCAGCGTGGAGGGTAAAAATCGCAGAGGGAGACAAAGAGATGAATACTCTAAACAGATTCAGAAGGATGTAGGTTGCAGTAGGTATTGGGAGATGAAGAAGCTTGCACAGGATAGAGTAGAATGGAGAGCTGCGTCAAACCGGTCTTGGGAGTGAAGACTACAACAGCAACAACAACAACAACAACATAGTACAGACAGTCCTGTGTGTGAAGGGTATTGTCACTATGGACAAACCACACACATCCGACTGCCACAAATCACGCCGATTCCACCGCTACACTGTTGTGCAATCTTTTCAAAACTTGCGGTAAGTAGGAAACCTGGTTAACTGACCCTGCAGAACAATCTCTGCCTGGACGGCACCACATGTAGGAAACAAATCAGCATTATCTTAATGTCTGATTTCACCTGACGAGCTTTCTTGGCGCCAGACGAACTGAAAGTCTTCCACTGGCTTGATTATTGCTTTGATTCAGGATCGCAAGCGTACCACCAAGTTTCGTCATCTGTTACAATTTCTGAAAATGAGCCTGAATTATATGAGGAGCCGATTACACTCAGTCGGTTGTGAGCTCTGCAACATCCATGTACTAATTTATATTTACGTGACAAACCCTATTTTTAGGGCTATATTTTAATTTTGACAAATGGATCTATGCAGACATTTGTAAAAACGGCGATGTAAAATTGCCACCTTCTGAAGAAGACAAATTTAAATTTGTTGAAACCTAGGTAAAGAATTCTTTATCCATTGCAACTGGTCGGCTGTTTATAATTTTATTATGTGAAACCGTTGCTGTTGTGCAGCTATGTTTAAAATACTGATATTCAAGTCACTATAGTAACTTTTCTTCTAGCCTTGACCGAAACTACCTCCTGTAGTAATATGTGACAGCTCTTTTTAACACTTTACGGGTGTCTACCACCCTTCCTCTTTGCTGGAATGCATTGTGGCACAAAAAACAAACTCGTCAGACAATTTAAATGTGAAGTCCTGACTCATCCAGCACTGTCGAACCTCCCATTGTAAGTACTGTGGTAGTTCCCACTAGGATCGAGAGAGGTCAGCAGTGCTCCAGATAGTCCGTCTGTGGCGATAGCTATTTCTCACGGTGTCCACACTGTTGTTAGATTTCGTTCACCGTGACCGAGGGCGTAATTGTTTCCGTCCTGTTGTTTCAGCTAGTTATTACAGGCAAAATAGTGACTCACATACATTCATGAACAATTCTGACGCATAAACATTCCCCCATTACGTTACATAATGCGTGGAACATCGAACAGTATTACACAATTAGTGAGTTTTTTGTTCTCTGAAGTTACATGCGATGGTAAATGAACTTCATATAAGTAATTCGAGACATTATTTTCAATTTCAGTTTGTAATCAATCGCTACTGGGGAGTACTGAAAGATAAGCCAACGGCGATACTAGATTCTGAAACACCTCCGGGTCAGCGTTCATCAGACGAAATGCAGATTGTAGTGATTACATGTCGCTTGCATACCAAAGCAGGGTCAGAAGAATTACGATAGGCTTTAGAAGTTGCAGTCATTTTTGCCTTTGGCCGGTGACAATTTCGGAAGGGCCTGTCATCTAGTGGACGTTTCGCGTATCAGGCACCTCTCTGTTTACGAAAAAAAAGTCTTGCATTCAGTACTGCCACGTAAAACCGTTGATACACATAATGTAGCATCACTATTTTCGAAAAACTGTTCTGTATCATTCCTGATGTCTGATAATGTTTTCATTCTAATGTAACTCTATAACGTCCCACCAGTCTTTTACAAAATTGTTCAACACATACATTTGTCTCACATCCCTGTGCCTGAAAGGGTTAACAGGCTGTGCAGTGTGACCCAAAAGTTCGTAAACACTTGAAAATTCCATACCTTACACAATAATGTAGGTAGAGAGGTGCATTGATACGCATGCTTGAAATGGCATAGAACTTTTATTTAAACTGTCCGCCTCCGTAGCGTAGCAGTAGCGCTTCCACTTGTGACGCAGGGGACCCGTGTTCGATTCCCGGCAGGGGACTGAGTGTTGTGTGTCCATAATCATTTCCATTATCATTGACCCGCAAGTGGCCAAACTGGCGTCAACTAAAAAGGACTTGCAATACGGTGGCCGAACTCCCCTGCATGGAGCCTCCCGGCCAACAATGCCATACGCTCATTTCATTTCATTTTTTAAAATTTAAACTAAGAAAAGGTGCACAGAATTAACAACAGACGGCGCTTCATATGATACAAAAGCGACAATTAGCATAGCAATCGATTTTTAGCAAAAGGCCGGCCTCGGTGGCCGAGCGGTTCTAGGCGCTTCAGTCCGGAACCAACGCGGATGCTACGGACGCAGGTTCGAATCCTGCCTCGGACATGGATGTGCGTGATGTCATTAGGTTTAATTAGTTCTAAGTTCTAGGCGACTGATGACATCGGAAGTTAAGTCCCATAGTGCCTAGAGCCATTTGAACCATTTAGCAAAAGACGATGTTCTTTATAAGAAATGCTCAACAAGTTGGCCATCAGTCATCAATACCTGTAGTCGAGCGACAATGTTGTGGACAGCACTGTACAACATGTCAGCAACTATAGTGAAAAGTTGCCGTCGGATGTTGTTTGAGCATCCCTAATGAGGTTGGAGGAGCATCCCTAATGAGGCTGGACTTGCGGCTTCTGGTAACCCTACAACCAATAATCGCACGGATTGAGGTCTGGGAGCATGGAAAGCCATTCATGACGCAAGTGGCGGCTGAGAGATCTCTCACAAGTGTAGCAGTATGAGGTGGAGCGCCAGCCTGGATAAAAGGCACACCTTCCAGCAGGTATTTATCAGCCAGGTAGGGATGATGCGATTCCGTAACACATCGGCGTATTTAGCACCCGTCACGCTGACAGTTTGAAAAGCAGCACCACTCATTTCCTCAAAGAAAAAGCGTCCGATCACGACTGATGTGGTAAATCCACACCCCCATCTTGACTTTTTAGTTTATGCACTGGGGTTTCAGCGACAGTCCTATGATTTTCGGTAGCCTAAATTATGCAGTTGTGGATGTTGACAAGCGCTCGGAGTGTGAAATGGCCTCCGTCGGTCCACAGCACGTTTGACAACCAATCGCCATCTTCCCCCATTTTTGGAGTTCCCACACCGCAAATTCCGCGACACAAAATCGGTGGCTAACAGGTCATGACGAGGCTGAATTTTGAACGCATAGCATTGGTTGGTACGCCTTAGTGCTCTCCAATTACTAGAGCGTGGAATGCCGGCGCGACCTGCGACTTCACCACCGCTGACTTGACCACGCGGAGATGAACCAGCTAAAGTCTCCATTCCTTCCTGAACTGTCCGAGCAGCAGTAGCGCTTGCATCTGGTCACCCACCACGGAGCCGGTCGTCTAAACAATGTGCGGGTTCGAACTTAGAGATCATTTTCTTCACAGCGACACTTGTCACAGGACCACTGCCCGTTCGAATAGCTGGCCGCGGTAGCCGAGCGGTTCTAGGCGCTTCAATCTGGAACCGCGCGACCGCTACAGGTTCGAGTCCTGCCTCGGGCATGGATGTGTGTGATGTCCTTAGGCTAGTTAGGTTTAAGTAGTTCTAAGTTCTAGGGGACTGATGACCTCAGATGTTAAGTCCCACAGTGCTCAGAGCCATTTGAACCCGTTCGAATACCCTTCTTTCGGCGATAGGATCGTAAAGTTGCATAGCGGATTCTTCCCTAACAGTGGCTTTTTCAGGTAAAATCGTGCCACGACTGCTGGCGCATCTGACTCCCTCTCTCACTACAGCTCATTCTATACACGATCCTCATGGGGAGTCACTAAGGTGTTGGCACCCAGCGCTGTCTGTTGGCCGGCTTCTGCATTCCTTCTCGGTCTGAATAAAATCGAATATCATTTCAGGCATACGTGTCAATTTTTACCCCTCTACCTAAATCATTCTCTGAATTTGAATTCACGGAATTCTGGGCCACCCTATGTGCAGGGTGAGTCACTAACTATTGCCACCTAAAATAACGCCGAAAGTATGATAGAAGCTGAAAAGGTTGTGGGACAAATGTTGCATTGGACAATGGGGGCCATAATATGACGCTGGTTTTTTATTGCTAGGTGGGGTCGCGTCAGAGATATGGTCAGCTTTGTTTTTTTTAAATGGGATGCTATAGATTGGTACTTATTTTCTGATAGCGGCAATGAGAGGAATCCAATGATGTGTAACAGTAAGGTCTTTGAAAGTCGACAAAGGTCACATAGATTTACAGAAGGTGTTCGAAGTGATGATCATTGGTATCGATGCAGTGCTGCAATCTTCTTATCATGGACTGACTGGTATTCCTTATCACTTCGGCACTTATCGAAGCACATGCTCTGACAATTCTCTCTCGTATATCGTGCAAATAGTAAATATTCGACGAATATCACGTATCTAACGCACCATTAACATGTTAACACCATTCGACGGTTTCGCAATGCAACACTAATAAGAACGTAAGACTAGTATCGTCGAATCAAGCTAATGTGAATGATGTGTTCCTTCGAAGAAAAAGTCGATATGCTTTTCATTTACGGAGAATGCCAACGAAATTCAGTGAGAGTTAGAGACTTAAACACTGAAATATATCTTCCACGTACTCATCCTACACGTCCGTTTAAATACGTGTATGATAAATTTCGAAGAACTGGATCTTTAAAGCATCCGAAACATATCTGGCAAAGGAAAGTTACTAAAGAGGAAACGGAAATTGGTACTTTAGCCACTGTGGTTCAAAATCCTTGTGTTAGTTCGCGCCATATCGCAAGGGAATCTGACATGAGCCAGAGTAGTGTTGTTCGTGTTCTGCATCGCCATAAATGTCATCCTTACCATATCAGTCTCCACCAAGAATTAACTGGTACGGATTGTATGCGTCGCATTGAATTCTGCCGACGGGCTCAACTTCAGATTCAGGGGAGTGACGCATTTATTGATTTATTTTTAGTTACTGACGAGGCTACATTCACGAACCAAGGAAATGTTAATTTGCATAACATGCATTATTGGGCTATTGAAAATCCGTGTTGACTGCGGCAAGCTGCCGGTGAATGAATGGTGTGGGATTCTGGAGGACAGAATTATAGGCGCCTATTTCATCGAAGGAAATCTTAATGGTAGGACGTACACCACATTCCTGCAAGAGAAATCAGGTCTGGTACTTGAAGGAATACCTTTAGGAACAAGGAACAGAATGTGGTATCAGCACGACGGGTGATCGGCACATTTTTCGCTGATGGCTAGAAATGAGTTGCAGAAACAACTCCCAAATAGTTGCATTGGACGTGGAGGAGATATTTCGTGGCCAGACTTGACGCCTCTGGATATTTTCTTGTGGGGACTCGTAAAAGACATTGTTTATAAAGACTTTCCAACTACAAAAAAAATAAAAATGGTTCAAATGGCTCTGAGCACTATGGGACTTGAATTCTGAGGTCATGAGTCACCTATAACTTACAACTACTTAAAACGTCGAACACCTTCGGTAAATGGACGTTCATGCCACCTTTGTGACCTTCGTTGACCTTCAAAGACCTTACTGTTGCACATTACTGGATTCGTCTTGATAGCCGCTATCAGAAAATAAGTACCAAACAATAGCATCCAATTTAAAGATGCGACCCCACCTAGCAACAAAAAACCAACGTCATATTGTGGCCCCCGTTGTTCCATGCAATTTTTGTCCCACAAACTTTTCAGCTCCTACCATACTTTCGGAGTTACTCTTGGCGGCAATGGTTAGTGACTCGCCCTGTATAGTGCACGTGTTACCAGTTCATCCGTTCTCGATAAAGATTGACCATTGCAAGATGACGCAATTACTACTTAAAACGTAATATCCATTCATTTTTCTTTCTGCAACGGATTTTTAATTAATGCAGCCGAGTCAGACGTGCGCAGCCCGAGGGAGGGAATCCCTGTTGCTATTGCTGGCTGTTGCGTAAGGTGCGCCGGTCGCCGTCCCAGTGCGGGGTCCGCCGTGTTTACGTTGCGTCGCTGCTGCGCTCAACATGAAACAGAAAATAACCGCTCATAAGCAGCAACAGCGTCCCGCCCTGGCCTCGCAATGAATCGTCTAAGACTTGTACCACTTTAATTCCGGTCCATCAACTATAAATATTTTTACTTGGCTGACGAAGTCGAAAAATCGATGAAAAAAACGCTATTTTTTTATCAAATGGCCGTTATTTTCTTTCCTACGGTCCAAATAACTTGAGCGAGGTACAACTCGTAAAGAGTCTTACATACTTCGCTAACGTCAACTCAATTTTGATTTCAGACGAGCCGGCTGACCTGTGGCATACCGCGCGTGGAAGTCTACATCGAAATTCCGCCTTTCCTCTTCCACATTTCCGCTCGAAAAAATTCCAGTTTTTAGAGGAAATATAAATAAACATTTTGACCAAATTTGACATTGATATCAATAACACATCCCGAGAAAAAAATTCTCAAAGAACATGTTTTTTTCGGGCCAAAGGTAGTAAACCTCCCCTTAAATTAATACAAGCGCCAAAGTCGTACGCAATGCCTAGTCCTGACTTCTAAAAACACATTCATTTACACTACTAGCCATTAAAATTGCTACACCAAGAAGAAATGCAGATGATAAACGAGCATTCATTGGACAAATAAATTATAATAGAACTGACATGTGATTACATTTTCACGCAATTTGGGTGCATAGACCCTGCCTGAGAAAACAGTACCCAGAACAACCACCTCTGGCCGCAATAACGGCCTTGATTCGTCTGGGCATTGAGTCAAACGGAGCTTGGATGGCGAGTACAGGTACAGCTGCCCATGCAGCTTCAACACGATACCACAGTTCATCAAGAGTAGTGACTGGCGTATTGTGACGAGCCAGTTGCTCGGCCACCATTGACCAGACGTTTTCAGTTGGTGAGAGATCTGGAGAATGAGCTGGCCAGGGCAGCAGTCGAATATTTTCTGTGTGCAGAAAGGCCCGTGCAGGACCTGCAACATGCGGTCGTGCATTATCCTGCTGAAATGTAGGGTTTGCCAGGGGTGGTAACACATCTGAAATGTAACGTCCGCTGTTCAAAGCGCCGGCAATGCGAACAAGAAGCGACCGAGACGTGTAACGAATGGCACCCCATGCCATCACGCCGGGTAATACGCCAGTATGGCGATGACGAATACACGCTTCCAATGTCCGTTCATCGCGATGTCGCCAAGCACGGATGCTACCGTCATGATGCTGTAAACAGATCCTGGATTCATCCGAAAACATGACGTTTTGCCATTCGTGGACCGAGGTTCGTCGTTGAGTACAGCATCGCAGGCGCTCCTGACTGTGATGCAGCGTCAAGGGTAACCGCAGCCACGGTCTCCTAGCTGATAGTCCATGCTGCTGCAAACGTCGTCGAACTGTTCGTGCAGATGGTTGTTGTCTTGCAAACGCCCCCATCTGTTGACTCAGGGATCGAGACGTGGCTGCACGATCCGTTACAGCCATGCGGATAAAATGCCTGTCATCTCGACTGCAAGTGATACGAGGCCGTTGGGATCCAGCACGGCGTTCCGTATTACCCTCCTGAACCCACCGATTCCACATTCTGCTAAGAGTCATTGGATCTCGACCAACGCGAGCAGCAATGTTGCGATACGATAAACCGCAGTCGGGACAGGCTACAATCCGACCTTTATCAAAGCCGGAAACGTCATGGTACGCATTTCTCCTCCTGACAAGAGGCATCGCAACAACGTTTCACCAGGCAACGTCGATCAACTGCTGTTTGTGTATGAGAAATCGGTTGGAAACTTACCTCATGTCAGCACATTGTAGGTGTTGCCACCGGGCCAACCTTGTGTGAATGCTCTGAAAATGCGATTCTAGGCGCTGCAGTTGGAACCGCGAGACCGCTACGGTCGCAGGTTCGAATCCTGCCTCGGGCATGGATGAGTGTGATGTCCTTAGGTTAGTTAGGTTTAAGTAGTTCTAAGTTCTAGGGGACTAATGACCTCAGAAGTTGAGTCCCATAGTGCTCAGAGCCTTTTTTTTTCTCTCTGAAAAGCTAATCATTCGCATATCACAGCATCTTCTTGCTGTCGGATAAATTTCGCGTCTGTAGCACATCTTCGTGGTGTAGCAATTTTAATGGCCAGTAGTGTATATGAATTTACATTGATGATGCCTCGTCACGGGAGATAAGCGATTTATTATCTACGGCTCGAAAGTAAAGAAGTAAAGACATTAGTATCCTTTAGCCGACCCCTGTCTTGTCGCTGAAAAAAATGGGCACGCCAGCCGTCGTAGCCCGGGCAACTAACCGAAGAATACGCACCGATCCAGCGGCCTGCCTCCGCAGTCGTGGTTGTCGTGCAACGCCGGACTGCGCGTCGTCAGCTCTTTGCTACCTGTATACACTACTGGCCATTAAAATTGCAACACCACGAAGATGACGTGCTACAAACGCGTAATTTAACGGACAGGAAGAAGATGCTGTGATATGCAAATAATTAGCTTTTCAGAGCATTCACACAAGGTTGGCGCCGGTGGCGACACCTACAACGTGCTGACATGAGGAAACTTTCCAACCGATTTCTCATACACAAACAGCAGTTGACTGGCGTTGCCTGGTGAAACGTCGTTGTGATGCCTCGTATAAGGAGGAGAAATGAGTATCATCACATTTCCGACTTTGATAAATGTCGGATTGTAGCCTATCGCGATTGCGGTTTATCTTTTCGCGACATTGCTGCTCTCGTTGGTCGAGATCCAATGACTGTTAGCAGAATATGGAATCGGTGGGTTCAGCAGGGTAATACGGAACGCCGTGCTGGATCCCAACGGCCTCGTATCACTAGCAGTCGAGATGACAGGCATCTTATCCGCTTGGCTGTAACGGATCGTGCAGCCACGTCTCGATCCCTGAGTCAACAGATGGGTACGTTTGCAAGACAACAACCATCTGCACGAACAGTTCGACGACGTTTGCAGCAGCATGGACTATCAGCTCGGAGACCGTGACTGAGGTTACCCTTGACGCTGCATCACAGACAGGAGCGCCTGCTATGGTGTATTCAACAACGAACCTGGGTGCACAAATGGCAAAACGCCTTTTTTTCGGATGAATCCAGGCTCTGTTTACAGCATCATGATGGTCGCATCCGCGTTTGGCGACATTGCGGTGAACGCACATTGGAAGCGTGTATTCGTCATCGCGACAGCGGCGTATCATCCGGCGTGATGGTATAGGGTGCCATTGGTGACACGTCTCGGTCACCGCTTGTTCGCATTGAGGGCACTTTGAACAGTGGACGTTACATTTCAGATGTGTTACAACCCGTGTCTCTACCCTTCATTCGATCCCTGGGAAACCATACATTTGAGCAGGATAATGCACGACCGCACGTTGCAGGTCCTGTACGTGCCTTTCTGATTACAGAAAGTGTTGGACTGCTGCCCTGGCCAGCACATTCTCCAGACCTCTCACCAATTGAAAACGTCTGGTCGATGGTGGCCGAGCAAATGGCTCGTCACAATACGCCAGTCACTACTCTTGATGAACTGTGGTATCGTGTTGAAGCTGCATGGGCAGCTGTACCTGTTCACGCCATCCAAGCTCTGTTTGACTCAACGCCCAGGCGTCTCAAGGCCGTTATTACGGCCAGAGGTAGTTGTTCTGGGTACTGATTTCTCAGGATCTGTGTACCCAAATTGCTTGAAAATGTAATCACATGTCAGTTCTAGTATAATATGTTTGTCCAGTGAATATCATCTGCATTTCTTCTTGGTGTAGCAATTTTAATGGCCAGTGGTGTAGTTGGTGCGGCCCCGCTATCGTTACCAGGGTGCGTATGCAGCTCGCTAGCGGGTGGAGCGCGTCACGTCTCCCGCCAGACACCCACCCACGCCCGCAACGCTATTCTTAGCCGTGCCTCGGCTCCTGCAGCGGCTGCCTGCTCTTCCGCAGCCATTGCCTCCAGTGGGCCAGCCCGCCTCAGTGGACGGCCTTCACGGCTGTGGCGGTGTTATCCCGCTCACCTCCTTCCGACACCATTGACACGCTTTTCTGCGCCCAAGGCGGCAGCCCGACGCCCGACAACAACTCTTTGGGCGCTTCATCCAGTCGCTCTCAGCCACCTGAGGGCAGACTCACACGAGAGCAGCTTGAAAAATGTCTCCGACCTTTAATGTAGAAGCCGACCTCGGCGTGGATCAGTTTGGATTCTGTAGAAATGTTGGAACACGTGAGGCAATACTGACCCTACGACCTGTCTTAGAATAAAGATTAAGGAAAGGCAAACCTACGTTTCTAGCATTTGTAGACTTAGAGAAAGCTTTTGACAATGTTGACTGGAATACTCTCTTTCAAATTCTGAAGGAGGCAGGGGTAAAATACAGGGAGTGAAAGGCTATTTACAATTTGTACAGAAACCAAATGGCAGTTATAAGAGTTGAGGGGCATGAAAGGGAAGCAGTGGTTGGGAAGGGAGTGAGACAGGGTTGTAGCCTTTCCCCGATGTTATTCAATCTTTATAGGAGTAAAGGAACCAAAAGAAAGGTTCAGAGTAGGTATTAAAATCCATGGAGAAGAAATAAAACCGCTGAGGTTCCCAGATGACATTGTAATTCTGTCAGAGACAGCAAAGGACTTGGAAGAGCAGTTGAACGGAATGGACAGTGTCTTGAAAGGAGGGTATAAGATGAACATCAACAAAAGCAAAACGAGGATAATGGAATGTAGTCGAATTAAATTGGGTGATGCTGACGGAATTAGATTAGGAAATGAGACACTTAAAGTAGTAAATGAGTTTTGCTATTTGGGGAGCAAAATAACTGATGATGGTCGAAGTAGAGAGGATATAAAATGTAGACTGGCAATGACAAGGAAAGCGTTTCTGAAGAAGAGAAATTTGTTAACATCGAGTATAGATTTAAGTGTCAGGAAGTCGTTTCTGAAAGTATTTGTATGGAGTGTAGCCATGTATGGAAGTGAAACGTGGACGATAAATAGTTTGGACAAGAAGAGAATAGAAGCTTTCGAAATGTGGTGCTACAGAAGAATGCTGAAGATTAGATGGGTAGATCACATAACTAATGAGAAGGCATTGAATAGAATTGGGGAGGAGTTTGTGGCACAACTTGACTAGAAGAAGGGATTGGTTGGTAGGGCATATTCTGAGGCATCAAGGAATGACCAATTTAGTACTGGAGGGCAGCGTGGAGGGTAAAAATCGTAGAGGGGAGACCAAGAAATGAATACACTAAGCAGATTCAGAAGGATGTAGGCTGCAGTACGTACTGGGAGATGGAGGATAGTGGCATGGACAACTGCATCAAACCAATCTCTGGACTGAAGACCACAACTACAACAACAACCCGATCTCGATTCTTCAAACTGTCTAACTCTCATGTACGAGGAGCGTTCTATAAGCAATGCAACTCATTACTTTTCTTCACCAATTTCGGATGAAAAAAAATGCGGTTTCGATCTACATTACATCAACACCCCGCAAGCCACCTAACGGTGTGGGGCGGAGGGTACTCTGAGTACCTCTATCTGTTCTCCCTTCTCTTCCAGTCTCGTATTGTTCGTGGAAGGAAAGATTGTCGGCATGCCTCTGTGTGGGCTCTAATCTCTCCGATTTTATCCTCATTGTCTCTTCGCGAGATATATATTGGAGGGAGCAATATACTGCTAGACTCCTCGGTGAAGGTATGTTCTCGAAACTTCAACAAAAGCCCGTACCGAGCTACTGAGCATCTCTCTTGCAGGGTCTTCCACTGGAGTTTATCAGTCATCTCCGTAACGCTTTCGCGATTACTAAATGATCCTGTAACGAAGCGCGCTGCTCTCCGTTGGATCTTCTCTATCTCTTCTATCAACCCCATCTGGTACGGATCCCACACCGTGAGCAGTATTCGAGCAGTGAGCGACCAAGTGTACTGTAACATACTTCCTCTGTTTTTGGATTGCATTTCCTTAAGATTTGTCCAATGAATCTGTCTTGCATCTTCTTTACCGACGATTAATTTTACACTGTCATTCCATTTTAAATTACTCCTAATGCGTACTCACAGATAATTTATGGAATTAACTGCTTCCAGTTGCTGACCTGCTATATTGTAGCTAAATGATAAAGGATCTTTCTTTCTGTGTATTCGCAGCACATTACACTTGTCTACATTGAGATTCAATTGCCATTCCCTGCACCCTGCGTCAATTCGTTGCAGATCCTCCTGCATTTCAGGACAATTTTCCATTGTTACCACCTCTCGATATACCACAGGATCATCCGCAAAAAGCCTCAGTGAACTTCCGATCTTATCCATAAGTTCATTTATACATATTGTGAATAGCAACGGTACTACGACACTCCCCTGCGGCACACCTGAAGTCACTCTTACTTCGGAGAATGACATGCTACGTTCTGTTATCTAGGAACTCTTGAATCCAATCACACAATTGGTCTGACAGTCCATATGCTCTTACGTTGTTCATTAAACGACTGTGGGCAACTGTATCGAACGCCTTGCGGAAGTCAAGAAACACGGCACCTACCTGGGAATTGGTGGCAGTGCTGTACGTAGCCTTCAAAATTGCGTCTGTAACGGAGACCCGTTCCAAGCAGACAGCAGTCATTGAGTTTCTTTAGGTGGAAAAACGGAACATCCCAGACATTCAAAGGCTATTGCTGTATGTCCACAGACACATGTACGTGAACAAAAGCAGGGTGACTCGTTGGGTGAGACGTCTGTTATCATTGAAACAAAGTCACGCAAACTTTTCCAATCTCCCGCGTACCGGACGGCCGCACACAGCTGTGATCTCCCGCAACGTTGGAACGTGCGGACACTCTCATTGTAGGTGCACAACTGGACGTCTCTGATGGTAGCGCTGACACATTTGTCCGTCTGTTGGGATATTCCAAGGTGTCTGTCCGCTGGGTTCCAGGCGACGAAACCTGGGATTATCACTTCAAACAGGAAACAAAACTGCAATCAATGGAGCAACGCCACACCACGTGTCCTCTGAAGAATATTTTAAAGTCGCACCCACGGCCGGTAAAGTCATGGCGACGGTCTCTGAAGGGGTTATTCTGTCCAATCTCTTCCTTTCATGGTACAACAATCAACTGAAATTTATTGTGCTGCCTTCACGAATTTCAAGAAAAGGCTTCAGCGCGTCCATCACAGAAATGCAAAGGAACTTTGTAACTTTCCCGTATAAACAAAAAAAATAAAATAATGATGTGTAACCTTCCCGAAGAGAAAATAAAAATAATTAAATTTTGATAATTAAATCCTGACGTATGAAAACTGATAAATCTTAACTCATGAAAAACTGATAAATTTTGACGTAAGCAGACCTACGCCATGGCCGTGTGAAATCAATCTGAATCTGTCCGTGAGAAGTAAACAAAAAATTCTTACCTCGTGATGGTGGCGCCGGATAACGCTGTCTATATATCTGCTCGTAAATGGCAAAGCTTTGTGGAATGCTGGCCTATCTACTAATACTGGATAACGAAATTTCCTGGCAGATTAAAACTGTGTGCCGGACCGAGACTCGAACTCGGAATCTTTGCCTTTCACGGTGAAGTGGTGCGCTACCGACTGAGCTATCCAAGCACGATTCCATAACCGTACTCACAGCTTCAATTCCGCCAGTACCTCGTCTCCTACCGTCCAAACATCACAGAAGCTCTTCATTCTGGAAACATCCCCCAGGCCGTGGCAAAGCCGTGTCTCTGCAAGTTTCGCCGAGTCCGTGAAGTTTGGAAGGTAGCAGACGAAGTACTGTCGGAATCGCAGGTGTGAGAGCGGGTCGTGAGTCGTGGTTGGGTAGCTCAGTCGGAAGAGCAAATTTCCGCGAAAGGCAAAGGTCCCGAGTTCGAGTCTAGGTGCAGCACACAGTTTTAATCTGCCAGGAAGTTTCAAACCAAATTTGTCCCCAGAATGTAAAAATATTTTGTTGGCTCCCGCCTTCATAGGGAGAAATGATTAGATGTCCGGCCCCGGTAGCTGAGTGGTCAGCGTGACGGAATGTCAATCCTAAGATCCCGGGTTCGATTCCCGGCTGGGTCGGAGATTTTCTCCGCTCAGGGACTGGGTGTTGTGTTGTCCTAATCATCATCATTTCATCCCCATCGACGCGCAGGTCGCCGAAGTGGCGTCAAATCGACAGAACTGCACCAGGCGAGCGGTCTACCCGACGGGAGGCCTTAGCCACACGACATTTCATTTTCATCATAATAAGAGAAATCAGAGTTCGCAGAGAAAGGCTTAAGTGCTGGTTTTTCCCGCGCCTTGTTAGTGAAGCGATAGGGAAGTGCGTTGAAGGTGTTTCAGTGAACCCTCTGCCAGGTACTTCGCCCGCATCTCGTGGTCGTGCGGTAGCGTTCTCGCTTCCCACGCCCGGGTTCCCGGGTTCGATTCCCGGCGGGGTCAGGGATTTTCTCTGCCTCGTGATGGCTGGGTGTTGTGTGCTGTCCTTAGGTTAGTTAGGTTTAAGTAGTTCTAAGTTCTAGGGGACTGATGACCATAGATGTTAAGTCCCATAGTGCTCAGAGCCATTTGAACCATTTGAACCAGGTACTTCATTGTGAATTACAGCTTAACCATGTAGATGCAGATGTAGATTGACACAGTCTGCAAAATATTTTGCGAATACGGTTAACAGTGAGGAAGAGAGAAATTGAAACGTCGTGCCTGATGCGGAAGGTGATTCATTGTGTGCGTGATGGAGGGGTGGGGGTGGTCTGCGACAATATGTCTAGGAGCTTGAAATTATGTGCAACGTTCGTTGCAGGTGGATAAGTGCCGTCGTTCTCAAATACTGGATGAGTGTAGTGCTCTGTGAGTAACGCTACCTCAAGATACAAACTCACCTTCCTGCCTTGTAGTGCTTCAGTTATACCTTTAACGCAAGACTATACCACTAAATAAGTAGACTATGGCAGAATTTTAAATTTTTAAATTAGATCAAATTTATGAAATATTGAAAATCAAATTTTCGTTCCCTCTCGAATCCGTTACAAACGCACCTCGAAACTGAAACCGCGCACGATGGACCAAGTCATCCGTGTAGTAGTAGTAGTAGTAGTAGTAGTAGTAGTAGTAGTAGTACAAGTACAGATATCGCGCATAGCACCGCGGAGTAGCAATATATTTCGGCCGACTTTCACGGAATTCACTACTTACGGGTGCACAATCAAGACGATATTGTAGAAAGCGATCCAAGCAGTCTGTTATATTCGTTATGGATAATTTCCACATCTTCGTTACAATGTTATCTTTTAACGCTCACTGTAAACAAACTACCCACTCAGTTTCTCAGCTAATAAATGAAAACGTTCCAAACACAGCAGTCTCATCAGACATTGTAAATAATGATAGCGGGTCATGTATTTTACTACTAATTCGCGTGTCATGATTTTATTAGTATTAAAAAATCTGAACATACTAAGTCAGTACTGCTGCCCTTATAGTGTTTTGTATAAAAAAATTTACACAGAAATACACCTGAGGATGTACCTGCAGGATACGAAATCGCTTGTACCAGTCTCTGAGCGAGTACGATAAAACAGCTAACGCAGTAAATTGGGCTCTCGATCAATTTTACCAGCACTTCAGCACCTCGGTACATTTTGTTTGAGTGTTCCTTTCGGTATGTAATAGCAATCTCAGTGGCGCTATCTAACGGTCGCTTCCGAACACACAAGAGCCAGCTTGGTCGCTTCTGCACTTCCCTATTGTCGCGCCTCTCGGCTGTAGAGCTACTGTTATCTGAGCAGCCACTCAACCTTATCTCATCGCGAAACTTGAACGGAAGCCTTCGCGCAAACAACGCCGCATATCACCCGTGACCCCCTGTAGAAGATACAGCTGTCCGTTTTAAACTGCGCATCTACTTGCAGTTGTAAACAGCCCCACGTAACATTCTGCGTTAACACGTTGCCGCATACGTTTTCTGACACGTGTCAACCATATTGTAAACGACGCCTTCGCCTATTTTATTTATTTATATTAATTACGCCGTTTTCTGGCGAGAGCCAGAAGCACGAACATCACTTTCAGTTTTTGTGTAAGAAATAAAAAATCGAATTACAGAATTGTAGAAGGATTGTAATATCTGTATTTTCCGCCCCAAATAATTATGAATCAAATAAGGCATTCTGAAGTAAGTAGAGCTTTTATCAATAAGCAAATAGAATCTAAGATTACGAATGCCACATATCATAAAGCATTAATTCATCTGTGAATTCCGTCTTATCTCCTTTCCGAAGGCAAACACAATAACCAAACGAACTTGAATAACAGTACTTCTAAGTTAGTCGATTAAAATTCAGAAAAAATAGAAAATGCTTCGATATCATAAAACGCACATTATAGTAATCAGTAACGAAAATACAACATAATAAGCTGACTCGCTACTCAACTTTCAAAATATGTACAAGTAGCTTTTTAAAAATCGAAAAGTTACGTATATTGTCAACTTTCCTAATAGCAAGATCAAGGTAGTTAATGGAGCTATCTTTTTCAACTTATTTGGTGTATGTATATCCTTGATTGCATTTGCTACTTCAGAACTGTTTTTGCTCCAAAATAATTATCGAACGTGTAAACTGATTTAAGTTTATTGTTCAGAAACTTATTTAGTTTATAGCATGGTGATGACATATTGTTCACAATCGGAGGAACCGCGTTTTCATCTTTGTGAATCTTGAGATCTAAGCTGGGGAAGCTTGACATTTATCATTTTAAGCGATTTGCCTCCATATTCGTTAAGAAGAAACTGGGAGCTGTCAGTCTTTCTCCGCAAACCAGTCTGATCCTTATTAGTTGGATCTCTGTGAATTTCTGTAATATCGTTTCCTGCAAAAAGCTCTTGGGCCTTTCTAATGTAGGCATACCTCTTTTTATGAAATACTTATACCTCTTCATATTTAAAGCGCACAAATGCACATGTATGTCAGTAATAGTTTGCATTGTTGTTTATTTTATTGTTTTATGCTGCTAGTGTATTTGTGTTTTTCCCATATTTTTCTCCAGATCAGAAGATACTTATTATAGACCGAAACCGTTAGTATGTTGATAAAAAATTTGTTCCATAGACGTGAAGCAAATGCAATTTATTATTAATTTAAGTGTCAGGAAGTTTTTCCTGGAGGTTTCTGGTGTGTTTCCTTCTGTGGACGATAGAGAATTCAGACAGGAAGAATGCTGAAGATAGGACGGATGGGCCGAGTAAGAAACGTGGAGGTATTGAAACGAATTGGGGAAATAATTAAATTTATGGCACATCTTGGTAATAGTAAAGAAATTCAGGTTGCGCTAATCATTCCGAGATGATGAGGCCTGCACAGGTTAGAGCAGGACAGACAGCTGCGTCAAACCAGTCTTTACACGAAGACCACAACAATGAACCTAATGCCTGCAGATGGATGGAAGGTGAGACTTAGTAATAAAAGTGCGGAATTAGGTCATGGTTCTCAATGATTTAGCGATCATTGGAAGCTAGCCACAATTCTAACGTGTGACAGACGAAGGTGTTAATGTGTTGGAGGCCATGTGGGTATCTTAAGACTGGTGCAAGCTACGGGTAAAGAGGACAGCAATCAAATAGAGAAAGGGAGGTGACTTACCAACTATGTCTTCCCAGCGTACGTAAACAACAAGCGGTGGGAGGGTGGGGGGAGGGGGGAGGGAGGGAAGTAAAGCTTCAGGCAGTTAACGCAGTACTTGACCGAACATGCAATACAGCAGATTAAGAAAACTCTCAACCAAAATTCAGCTAAAATAATCACAACGACCATCACCGTTATCGTCGTCGTCATAGCAGCATTAGTCACAAAAAGCCTTCCCCAGATTTTTCCACGGACTACAGTCTTCTGTAGGATTTACAGTGTTACATAAGGCCATGTAATAGATTGGCGTCAACTTTTTTATATCCTGCATTTCAGTAGAGAAAATTGTCATCAGTTTTTTTCACTGAAGAGCGAAAGAAACAGGTACACCTCCCTAAATTGTGTAGGGTCCCCGCGAGAACGCAGAAGTGCCATAACACGACGCGGCATGGACTGGAGTAGTGCTGAAAGGAATTGACACCACGAATCCTGCAGGGCTGTCCGTAAATCTGTAACAGTACGACGGGTGGAGATCTCTTCTGAACAGAATGTTGCAAGGCATCCCAAATATGCTCAATAATGTTCATATCTGGCGTGTTTGGTGACCAGCGGAAGTGTTCAAAACCCAGAAGTGTGTCCCTCGAGCCACTCTAAAGCAATCTTGGAAGTGTGAGGCGTCGCATTGTCCTGCTGGAATTGCCCAAGTCCGTCGGAGTGCACAGTGGACACGAATGGATGCAGGTGATCAGACAGGATGCTTACGAACGAGTCACCTGTCAGAGTCGTATCTAGACTCCAACTGCACACGCCCCACACCATCACAGAGCGTCAACCATCTTGAACAGTCCCCTGCTGACATGCAGTGTCCATGGATTCCATACCCGTACACGTCCACCCGCTCGAAACAATTTGAAACGAGACTCGTCAGACCAGGCAACATGTTCCTAGTGCAGTGTCGGTGTTGGCCGGCTCAGGCGAGGCGTAAAGCTTTGTGTCGTGCAGTCATCAAGGATACACGAGTGGGCCTTCGGCTCCAGAAGCCCATATCGATGATGTTTTGTTGAACAGCTCGCAGGCTGACACTTGTTGATGACCCAGCTTTGAAACCTGCAGCAATTTCCGGAAGGGTTGCTCTTCTGTCACGTTGAACGATTCTCTTCAGTCGTCGTTCGTCCCGTTCTTGCAAGATCTTTTTCCGACCGCAGTGACGTCGAAGATTCGATGTTTTACCGCATTCCTGATATTCACGGTACACTCGTGTAATGGTTTTACCGGAAAATGCCCACTTCACAGCTACCTCGAAGGTGCCATGTCCCATCGCTTGTGCGCCGACTATAACACCACCTTCAAACTCACTTAAATCTTGATGACCGGCTATTGTTGCAGCAGTAACCAAGCTAACAACTGTCTGTTTACATCTCTCTGTACTTGAATACGCATGCCTATACCAGTTTCTTTGGCGCTTCAATGTATATCCTGCATTCCATCAAAAAAGTGTCATTTGGACGTCTACAAATTTTTATTATCACAAATAATATTATATTCATAACTACCGACTAGTAAACGACCAAACGCATAAAGTGATACTCAAAATGTATGCTTGTCCGTGTCTTCAAAATCGTTCGTATTTAGTCGAAAGAGAACGAGAAATTGCTTCTCGTGAAGACACTATTAAAATACAGTCGATACTGCATGACCAATGATCAGTCCGATATTTAAGGAAATGCTGCGTTATGCATGGTTTGCTTCCAAATTATCGTCTGAAAGAGAGGTGTTTGAAAATGTTAACGAGGTTTGTTTTTCCACGGAAAACTTCAAAAGACCTTGCGTATGCGGAAACATAGCAGTTATTCAATTCAGCTGCTGCCGTTTAACTTTGTTTTCCATGTTTTTACGAAAAATACTATCCTGCAACGTGTAATCGTAATGTCGAAAGCGACGATTAATTGTACATCTTTCGAAAGCCGTCTGTGCCGGTCAAAACTTGGAGGTATCAAGTCGTTTCGGGCTCATTCCAGGTATAAGGGATTTCTCAAATCACGGACAAGCATACATTTTTAGTATCACTTTATGCATTTTATGCACATTGTAAAATTAATAAATGTTCATCCGATTATACGTATTTTTCCCATTATATCAATTGTAATATAAATAGTAAAGAAAATGACTGTTATAAATTTAAAAAAAAAACTGACGAACGGGACCCGATCCTGCGATCCAGCGATTACGGGGCTTGAACGCTAACCACTCATTTTGTTCAGTTTCGTTCGTTTCATCTGCTCGGGGCGGACGTCGTAAGACATCCGTTTAAGTTCGTTGTTGATCCATTAACTCAGTTTTTTTATTACAAAGGGCAACTAACCCTCTGACCGAACAAGCTGAGCTACCGTGCCGGCTTTGCGATTTTCTCAATAACGGTTGAGAAATACGCGCTAATGCTTCCACATTTTGTTGTCCTCATGGAGTGCTAAGAGTGTACGAAGTTTGCCGTAAATCCACGTTCCAAACGTCGTGGCCTCCCCTTGTGAGATTCCTCCGCAGTCAAACATCCCACTGAAAGAGTACGCAGCACCGTTCAAACCGACGTGATGATTGGGCGGACTACATATTAACGTCCACTAATACGTGTCCGAATATTTTTGATCAGATAGCGTATTTCGTTTTTATTAGTCGCAATTACATTTTACACCATAGTCCATTTTACACCCCTCCTAGTTATTGCCAATATGGAGCTCTTCAATTGTCGCGGAACAAGCCCCATTAATCCCTGTTGTGATGAGAGCGTTCGTACGTGGCCAGGACTCTGACGAGATACCATGTCCTCACTGCAGCACCCCACCGTCCCCACATCTTCTGTAACATCGCACGCAGCGTAAGACAGTCTCCTGTTGCTGGACCACGTGGGGACTCCAGCGTTTCTGGTGAAAGTACTGCTCCGGATGTGGCGTGGACCTCTCTGGACAAGTTTTGGTCTGGGTGCTCCACATATCGAGACCACGCCCCCTGCGCTTTCTCCACTCGTTTGCTGATCAGCCCAGCGCTACAAGGGATCGTTTTTCCCTACACGACACACATTCTGCCACGATCCTGCTTCCTTCACTTGTACCCCTCGTATGTTTACTTTACTCGGAATTGGCACTTCTAATTTTGATATGCCTTTTAAATCGGCCACTATTATGTTCATAGACTAGTCCCACCTTATTCTTGTCCTTCTGAATAGTTGACGCCTTTCAATAGAGTAATAGATTCCAGAACTCTTCTTCCATCATGAAATATTGCTCGTCAATCTGGGATGCACACCATATAGGGCTGACAGAGGAAGGGGAGAACAACTAAAAGAGCAGAGCATTTCGTCAATGATTCATTCAGTCAAAGCGAAAGCGTTACCGATTGCTCATGCAGTTCCAGAACAAGACGCTGCAACAGAGGTGCTGCGAATCATGGTATGTTTTACTGTTAAAATTACAAACCGTACGATCCTAGAGAACGAATATGTTGAGTCATCGAACATACACTGACGGTAGGAAATCGCAACCCCAACACGTATTTAATATAGTGTAACGAAGTTTCTGGAATAAATTTGTGCAGGTCACATGTCATTCACACCGAAAGATAACAGGTTATTCCAATCACCAGATAAGCCATTGCAAATATGAAATGTTGGTGTACGAGGGTAATACCAAAAGTAAGATCTCCTATCTTTTTTTTGTAAGTACATAGACCTGTTTATTTCTACAATGGTTTACATCAGTTCAAAGCTTGAACATTTAGCTATTTTTCGACATAATCACCATTTGTGTCGATGCATTTTTGTAGATGCTGTGGCAGTTTTTGTATGCCCATGTCATATCAGATCGCCGCCATGCTGTTCAGAAAGTTATGAACCTCTTCTTTCACCTCGTCGTAGGAGCTGAATCGCTGGGACCACAATTAACGCGAACATGTACTGTGATACTCTGAATAAACTCAAACGGGCACTTCAGAACCGTGAAGAGGAGTGTTGAGCAATAGTGTACACATTCTCCATGTTGCTCTCCTGCAACAGTTTCAGTGGAACATAATCATTACCCACCCTACAGTCCTAGCTTGGCGCCCAGTGACTATCACCTGTTCCCTAGGTTAAAAGAACATTTGGCTGGAAAGTGATTCAGCTTCGACGACGAGGTGAAGGAAGAGGTTCATAACTTTCTGAACAGCATGGCGGCGAGCTGGTATGACATGGGCATACAAAAACTGCCACAGTATCTACAAAAATGCATCGACAGAAATGGTGATTATGTCGAAAAATAGCTAAATGTACAAGCTGTAAACTAAACCATTGTAGTTATAAGCAGGTCTATGTACTTACCAAAAAAAAAGGATACGTTACTTTTGGGATTACCCTCGTATTTATAACACAGGGACAGTTAATGCTGGTTGTGGATGACGCTGGAGTTGTCTGACATCTCCCGTATGTGGTCGACTGGAGACAGATCTGGTCATCGAGCAGGCCAAAGCAACCTGTCGATACTCTGTAGAGCAGGGCATTTGGGAGGTGATATAATTTTAAAACCATCCTTATTTGCGGGAAGTATTACTGGTTCAAATGGTTGAAATGACTCTGAGCACTATGGGACTTAACATCTGTGGTCATCAGTCCCCTAGAACTACTTAAACCTAACTAACCTAAGGACATTACACACATCCATGCCCGAGGCAGGATTCGAACCCGCGACCGTAGCAGTCCCGCGGTTCCGGACTGAAGTGCCTAGAACCGCTAGACCACCGCGGCCGGCGGAAGTATTACTGAATTTCGTGTTACTTGACTACTTACTATTTTTAATTAAATGTAGTTATTAAAACAAATATAACTATCGAAAAGTAAACGAAGAAACGCAGAGAGTTTTCCTGAAAATGTATGCGTATCGTGATACGCAAAATTCCTTCTACATGAAATGGGTTAAGGTACCCACAACTACTTTGCCCCTCGCCGCTTCGAGCTGCAGACACAAAGGCAGGCCCCCATTTGAAACTTCCTGGCAGATTAAAACTGTGTACCGAACCGAGACTCGAACTCAGGACCTTTGCCTTTCGCGGGCAAGTGCTCTACCATCTGAGCTACCCAAGCACGACTCGTGCCCCTTCCTCACAGCTTTACTTCCGCCAGTACCTCGTCTCCTACCTTCCAAACTTTACAGAACCTCTCCTGCGTACCTTGCCGAACTCGGATGGTAGAGCACTTGCCCGCGAAAGGCAAAGATCCCGAATTCGAGTCTCGGTCCGGGCCACCGTTTTAAGCTGCCGGGAAGTTTCACATCAGCGCACACTCCGCTGCAGAGTGAAAATCGCATTCAGGCTCCCATTTGGCAGTTAACGTGCGGTGCGGAGACACGTTGCTAATATAGCAAGAACGAATGGTACAGGTGCAAATTTTTTGAATATCACAGAATTTACACTCGTACTACAAAAATGAAGGTTTCATCTGGATTCGAACCGTTCGTCTTACCAAGTTCGAACGCCAACGACTTAACCACCTTCAGCTCTAAAGGACGGCACCTACCCACAGACCGAGTGAGGTGGCGCAGTGGTTAGCACACTGGACTCGCATTTGGGAGGACGACGGCTCAATCCCGCGTTCGGCAATTCTGATTTAGGTTTTCCGTGATTTCCCTAAAAATCGCTCCACACAAATGCCGGGATGGTTCCTTTGAAAGGGCACGACCGATTTCCCTCCCCATCCTTCCCTAATCCAATGAGACCGATGACCTCGCTGTTTGGTCTTTTCCCTCAAACAACCCAACCCAACCTACCCACAGATATATCAGTCACATGACAGACGCTTAAAACTTCTCTTGCGATTTTCTCGGCACTGTCAGAATAGTTCTCCATACTAGTTGCACGTTATGAGCCGCGCGGGATTAGCCAAGCAGTCTAAGCGCTGCAGTCATGGACTGCGCGGCTGGTCCCGGCGGAGGTTCCAGTCCTCTGTCGGGCATGGCTATGTGTGTTTATCCTTTGGATAATTTAGGTTAAGTAGTGTGTAAGCTTAGGGACTGATGACCATAGCAATTAAGTCCCATAAGATTTCACACACATTTTTTGCACGTTATGTTGTTTTAATGTCTACCAAAGGTGTACAAAGTTTGAAGTAAATCTGTGACCCTAACATCGTGGCCACCCGTTGTGAGAGAGCACGCACTTACACAGCGTGAACGTTAGTAAAACTAACAAACTGCAGAGACGAATTCCCGACTGAAAATGGAGGGGAAACGTCGTAACCAACATGCGTCCGGAAATGCATCGTTGCCACAGTACACGGCGCTGAGGAATTATAATTTTGCTGGTGACGTGTCGAGTGTTCCGTGTGTGTTACAGGTAAAAGGGATAGTAGCGGTTGTCATGCGTGATACACATAATCGTACTTTCGCTTGCACCATGCTGGCGGGCCGTTTGCCTGGAGCTTGTGCTAGGGTTCGCCTCAACATCCTGCAGAACCCGCTCCTCCAAATGTGATGTAGGCACAGTCCGCCGCCTCCCCGTACGTCTGAATGGACCCATGATCACACAAACGCCCAAAAAGGGCTAGAAATGTTCTGTGACGCTGTTGGTGTCCGTGAGGGTAGCTGTTTCAGTATAGCCGTGCTGCCTCTCGATCGTTTCCATCTGCTTGGCAGTACACAAACACCATCTCGGCTCGTCTTCGACATGAATACCGGACCATTAAGCTGCGTCGAACACACAGCGTGCAACGCGCAAGGAACACACAGCACGTGGCCAGAAGAACTACCATTCATCAGCCTCATCTACTGTGGTAACGATGCATTTCCGGATACGTGTTCGTAAGACCTTTTTTCCTCCGTTTCCAGCCAGGAACCCGTCCCTGCAGTTCCAGGGTTTTATTAATGTTGACCCTCTTTACGCTGTATTTATATCATCGAATCTTGTAGAACATACTCCTGATAAATGTCTAAGAAACCCCGCAGGAAGTGCCACAAACACAAAGACGAAAAACAAAAATATTAACATAAATGATAATTCATTGAAACCCTCAGCTGCCGACAGGTGTTGTTGATATACCTCGATTGGGACAGTTGAAAATGTGTGCCCCGACCGGGACTCGAACCCGGGATATCCTCCTTACATGGCAGACGCTCTATCCAGCTGAGCCACCGAGGACACAGATGAATAACGCGACTGCTGGGACTTGTCCCTTGCACGCTTCCCGTGAGACCCACATTCCCAACTGTCCACACTCTACACACGTAATGCTCCTAATAGATATTTGCCCATCGACTCATTACTCACGCCCACTAAGGTGACGATTCCAGTAAGAGTTCGGGCAACCTGTGCGCATTCGCAAAGTCGGAGGTCAATGGCCGGGTAGCCTTTAACTATATGTGAAAATAGTAACTGTTCTCGAATTTTCTCTTCTGATCAGCACGTTGCTAGGCATCCCAGGTATGTTCAATAAGGTTCTTGTGTGGGGAGTTGGGTAGCGAGCAGAAGAGTTTAAACTCAGAAGAGTGTTCCTGGAGCCACGCTAGAAATTGTGGACGTGTGGGGTGTCGCAGTGTCCTGCTGGAATTCCGTCGGAATGCACAATGAACATGAATGGATGAAGGTGATCAGACAGGATGCTTAGTAAGTGTCACCTGTCAGAGTCTTATCTAGACGTATCAGGGGTCCCATGTCACTCCAACTGCACACGCCCCACACCATACAGAGACTCCACCAGCTTGAAGAGTCCCCTGCTGACATGCGGGGTCCATGGATTCATGAGGTTGTCTCCATACCCGTACACGTCCATCCGCTTGGAACAATTTGAAACGAGACTCGTCCGACCAGGCAATGGTTTTCCAGTCATCAACAGTTCTATGTCGGTGTTGTGGACCCAGGCGAGGCATAAAGATTTGTGTCGTGCAGTCATCAAGGGTACGCGAGTGGGCAACCGCTCTGAAATGCGTTACCGATGATGTTTCGTCGAATGGTTGACACGCTGGCACTAGTTGATGGTCCAGCATTGAAATCTGCAGCAATCTGCGGAAGGGTTGCACTTCTGTCACGCTGAATGATTCTCTTAAGTCGTCGTTGGTCCTGTTCTTGCAGGATCTTTTTCCAGCCTCAGCGGGGTCGGAGATTCCATGTTTTACCGGATTCCTGATATTCACCATACACTCCTGAAATGGTCGTACCGGAAAATTCACCCTTCATTGGTACCTCGGAGTTTCTGTGTCCCATCGCTCGTGCGCCGACTATAACACCACGTTCAGACTCACTTAAGCCTTGACAAACTGCCATTGTAGCAGCAGTAAACGATCTAACAACTGCCCCAGACACTTATTGTCTTATATAGGCGTTGCTGACTTCAGTGCCATATTCTGCCTATTTACGTATCTCCGTATTTGAATTCGCATACGTATCAGAGTTTCAAATGGTTCAAATGACTCTGAGCACTATGGGACTTAACGTCTGAGGTCATCAGTCCCCTAGAACTTAGAACTACTTAAACCTAACTAAGGACATCACACACATGCATGCCCGAGGCAGGATTCGAACCTGCGACCATAGCGGTCGGGCGTTTCCAGACTGAAGCGCCTAGAAACGCCGTACACACTCCCGATGTATAACAAGTATTATATGGGTTCTGCGATACAAGGCGCAAGGAATAAAAATACTCTTCTGATTTATAGTGCACCTGACGATGACGTAAGTGTTGCGTCGAAACTAGACGTTTGAAATAAATTTCTTTGATGACACGGCTTTGGTGGTTCGTTTTCTTTATTTACTACTGTAATATGCGTTACTCTTTTAGATGAGGCGACAATTACGCTGTCAAAAGTCCTCCCGAAGTCTACGCTAATACGCCATTTTAAGCGTTGGGACACCAAAAGGTACGTCTACTGTATGATCACCTACCTAATAGCCGGTATGTCGACCTCTGGTAAGGCGCTTCAGTCCGGAACCGTGCTGCTGCTACAGTCGCAGGTTCGAATCCTGCCTCTGACATGGATGTGTGTGATGTCCTTAGGTTAGTTAGGCTTAAGCAGTTCTAAGTCTAGGTGACTGATGACCTCAGATGTTAAGTGCCATAGTGCTTAGAGGCATTTTAACCATTTTTTTTTTTTTTGACAGCAGTGTCGTATTATGCCTATTTGCATATCTCCGTATTTGAATAGGCATACCTATACCAGTTTCTTCGGCGCTTCGGTGTACATTGATTGTAGCTCTACAGAAAGAGGAAAATAAACTTCTGCCTGCATACACCATGATCCCTTCCGAGTTACGTTCTCTCGCTTTCGGAATCTGTGGCCGTGCTTGTTTCCTCCAATGTGTTTTGTTGCATTGTTTGTGAATTCAATAAACAGCGATCGTGTGACATCGTGTGACCTCTTTGCTATTTCAGCCAAACGTACTTCCGATCTTTAGTGAACAGAGTGGCAGGTGGTTCTCACGTAACGTGAGGTTGGGTTGGGTCAGGTATTTTGTGTGCTTGCGAGAGTAGTGTGTGCCAGGGTCGCGGCGCGACACGCAAGCTGCCAACCCTCTCACGTCGTCGCTCTGCTTCCGCATGGGGGCGCGCGTTGCGGCTGACGTGTCCTGACGGGCGTCCACCGCGAGGTCGCGTGATCCAACCCCGGCTGAAACCCACACCCGCGGCCTACTTGCGCGCGCTCGGCCGACGGCCGACTAGTCTTCACAGCGCGCTGACAACTGGGTTAATCTCCGGCAAACTGCTATCACCACACAGTGGGACCTTGCAGCACGAGCTGAATGTCGCGGGGAAGGGGGGGGGGGGGGGGGGGGACGAAGTTAATACGCGTGAGTCGAACACAGTGTTGGTAGTGTACAGCTTGTCACACTCACCTGGAATGTCAAGGCGTAACGTTGGAAAGCGACGTGAAATGGAACGAGCACGTAAGGTCGGTTGTATCCAAGGGGATAGGACGTTTGGATTATTGGGAGAATTCTAGGAAAGCGCAGCTCACCTCCACTGAAGCGCCAAAGAAACTGGTATAGGCATGCATATTCAAATACAACTCCTATTTAAGGCAACAAGAGTCTGGTGCAGTTGTTATATCGGTTACTGCCGGCCGTTGTGGCCTAGCGGTTCTTCAGTCTGGAACCGCGCTGCCGTTAGGGTCGCAAGTTCGAAGCCTGCCTCGGGTATGGATGTGTGTGATGTCCTTAGGTTAGTTAGGTTTAAGTGGTTCTAACTCCAGGGGACTGATGACCTCACATGTTAAGTCCCATAGTGCTCAGAGCCATTAGATCAGTTACCGTTGCTATGATGGCAGCTTATCAAGACTTACGTTAGTTTGGTGTTACAGTCGGCGCACGAGAGATGGGACACAGCATCTCCGAGGCAGCAATGAAGTTGGGATTTTCCCGTACGACAATTTCACGACTGTACCGTGAATATCAGGAATCCAGTAAAACATCAAATCTTTTATCGCTGCGGCCGGAAAAAGTTCCTGCAAGAACAGGACAAACGACGACTGAAGAGAGTCGTTCAACGTGACAGAAGTGCAACCCTTCCGCAAATTGCCGCAGATTTCAATGCTGAGCAATCAAAAAGTGTCACCGTGCGAACCATTCCACGAAACATCATCGATATGGGCTCTCGGAACCGAAGCCCACTCGTTTATCCTTGATGAATGTGCGACACAAAGCTTTACGCCTCGCCCATCAACACAGACGTGGACTGTTGATGACTGGTCGGACGAATCTAGTTCCAAAATGTATCGAACGGATGGACGTGTACGGGTACGGAGACAACATCATGAATCCATGGACCCTGCATGTCAGCAGGGGACTGTTAAAACTGGTGAAGGCTATGTAATGGTGCGTGGCGTGTGCAGTTCGAGTTATATGGGATCCCTGAAACATCTAGATACGACTCTGACATGTGGCACGTAGCATCCTGTCTGATCAGCTGCATTCATTCACGTCCATTGTGCATTTCGACGGAGTTCGGCGATTCCAGCAGGACAATGCGACACCCCACACATTCAGAATTGCTGCAGAGTGGCTTCAGGAACACACTCCTGCGTGTACACACTCCTGCGTGTAAACACTTCCGCTGGCCACCAAGATCCCCAGACTTGAATACTATTTAGGGATGCCTTGCAACGTGTTGTTCAGAAGAGATTTCCACCTCCTAGTACTCTTCCGGATTTATGGACAACCCTGCAGGATTCATGATGTCAGTTCCCTCCAGCACTACTTCAGACATTAATCGAGTCCGTGCCACGTCGTGTTGTGGTACTTCTGCGTGCTCGCTGGAGCCGTACACGATATTACGCAGGTTTACCAGTTTCTGTGGCTCTTTACTGTATGAGGTATACGGCGTACGGAACACTAGTGCGAGCCACTTCGGAGTACTTTAAAAACGGATTATAAGGTCTCGATCGCAAAATCATTTGTCAGTGTTCGACCATTCAGACCCTCATACCGTGATGGTAGGCGGTGGCGGTGGATGGAGCGTGTTGGGTCGTCACGAACGTAAACGGCTCAAGCATACCAACATGGTATGAGGGTCTAATAATAGTCAAACTACTACCGAAACCGGTTTCCATCGAAATACATGTTTTTGCTGTCGAGTTTGTTCATAGTCCGTTTTTAAACTATTTTAAACCAGACCGCTGTTTTTCCACGAGAAATGTTCTCATACAGGAAGACATCGAAGCGATTCAGAGGTCTGGTGCCAGATTTACTACCTGCTGATTCGATCAACACTCGAGTTACGAAAATGCTCCGTGAATACAAATGGAATTCCCTGGAGGGAAGATGACGTTCTCTTCGCGAAATGGTACCGAGAAAACTTAGGGAACTGGTATTTGCGACGGACTGCAGAGCGACCGCAGTTCCCACCAACAAAGATCTTGCTTAAGGAGGAAACATAAAAAGAATATTCAGAATGAAAACGTGGTCCAGTTAGGCTGTATTCTTTTTGTTATCCCTGTCATTGGCCAGTTTCAACGGTGGGTCATTTTCGAGCTATACGTTTCATTTCACATTCTAATACAAAAATGGTTCAAATGGCTCTGAGCACTATGCGACTTAACTTCTGAGGTCATCAGTCGCCTAGAACTTAGAACTAATTAAACCTAACTAACCTAAGGACATCACACACATCCATGCCCGAGGCAGGATTCGAACCTGCGACCGTAGCGGTCACGCGGTTCCAGACTGAAGTGCCTTTAGCCGCACGGCCACACCGGCCGGCGCATTCGAATACATCTCTGGTACTTGTCGACAGGTATACATCATATTTCTGGCGTATGTGGCACACGAATAATACAATGGTGTACATGATAATACGTCCATTAGCAGACACAAATCTAGCTAATGGCCTTGTCCCGGCTAATGGAAGTAATGTTCGCTATTCCATTTTTTTTTTTTTTTTTTTTTTTTTTTTTTTTTTTTTTTTTTTTTTTTGCGACGTACCCACAGAAATACGATGTATTCCGCACCACATGTACCAGTGATGTATTAGAATGTCAAATCTACATCTACATTCATACTCCGCAAGCCACCTGACGGTATGTGGCGGAGGGCACCTTGAGTACCTCTATCAGTTCTCCCTTCTATTCCAGTCTCGTATTGTTCGTGGAAAGAAAGATTGTCGGTATGCCTCTGTGTGGGCTCTAATTTCTCTGATTTTATCCTCATGGTCTCTTCGCGAGATATGCGTAGGAGGGAGCAATATACTGCTTGACTCCTCGGTGGAGGTATGTTCTCGAAACTTCAACAAAAGCCCGTACCGAGCTACTGAGCGTCTCTCCTGCAGAGTCTTCCACTGGAGTTTATCTATCTCAGTAACGCTTTCGCGATTACCAAATGATCCTGTAACGAAGCGCGCTGCTCTCCGTTGGATCTTCTCTATCTCTTTTATCAACCCTGTCTGGTACGGATTCCACTCCGGTGAGAGTATTCAAGCAGTGGGCGAACAAGTGTACTGTAACCCACTTTTTTTTCGGACTGCATTTCTTTAGCATTCTTCCAACGAATCTCCGTCTGGCATCTGATTTATCGACGATCAACTTTGAATGCTCATTCTATTTTAAATCACTGCTAATGCCTACTCCCAGATAGTTTATGGAATTAACTGCTTCCAGTTGCTGACCTGCTATATGGTAGCTCAATGATAAAGGATATTTCTTTCTATATATTCGCAGCACATTACACTTGTCTACAGTGAAATTGCCATTGCACCATGCGTCAATTCGTTGCTGATCCCCCTGCATTTCAGTACAATTTTCCATTGTTACAACCTCTCGATATACCACAGCATCATCCGCAAAAAGCCTCAGTGAACTTCCGATGTTATCCACAAGGTCATTTATATATACTGTGAGTAGCAACGGTCCTACGACACTCCCTTTTCGGGCTGCACTCATCCTCGTGATGACAATTGAGGAGCTGCTCGACCGAATAGTAGCGGCTCCGGTCAAAGAAAACCATCGTAACGACTGGGAGAGCGGTGTGCTGACCACTTGTGGCCTGAAGACGGAGTGCTCAGTACAAGTGTGTGTGAACACACAGTGCACCGAACCATCATAATGATGGTCCTCTGCTGGAGACGACCCATGCATGTCAACACCACCACATAGACAACTACGACTGAAATGGGCATCTGACCATCTGCACAGGACGTTGGCGCAGTGGCAGAGCGTTGTATGGTCTCATGAACCCCGATATCTTCATCGTGCCGATGGGATGGCACGAATCCGCCCTCTTTCAGTGGAATAGTTCCTTGACCTCTGTACGCGCGACTGCTACGGTCGCAGGTTCGAATCCTGCCTCGGGCATGGATGTGTGTGATGTCCTTAGGTTAGTTAGGTTTGAGTAGTTCTAAGTTCTAGGGGACTGATGACTACAGCTGTTAAGTCCCATAGTGCTCAGAGCCATTTTGCCCTCTGTACTGCAGGACGGAGCCAAGCTGGCGGCGTCTCCTTTACGCTCTGGGGAACATTCACGTGGCCATCCATGTATCCAGTGGAGCTCTAGCAAGCCACCATGACGCAAAGGAGCATCGTACACTTGTTGCAGACAACGTTCACCCCTTCATAACAATCATGTTTCCTTCATCGCTTAATGACGATCATGTTTCCAGACGGCAGTGGCATTTTTCAACAAGGCAACAAGATAATGCGCCATGTCACGAAGCCAGGAGTGTGATGAGTGGTTCGAGGAACCCAGTGGTCTCCTCCCAACTCGCCAGATTTGAGCCCGATCGTCCCCTCAAAGGCATTTACGGGAATTAGGTGACCTGTGTGTGTGTGTGTGTGTGTGTGTGTGTGTGTGTGTGTGTGTGTGTGTGTGTGTGTAGATGTGGTGCAAACTCTCTCCAGCGACCTAATAAGGCCTCACTGCTTCCATGCCACGGCGCATCGTTGCTGTTACCCTTACCAGAAATGGCTCTAAGCCATCATCTAAGAGGTCACATGATGTCACACGATCGCTATTTTTGAACCGCTATATCGGATTCACAAACAACACAACAATCCACATGGGAGGAAACAAGCACGACCACAGATTCCGAAACCAAGGAAGGGATTAACACACTGAGAGAATGTAACTCGGAAGGGATCATCGTTATGCTCTATCTGTAGAGCTACAATCAATGTACACTGAACGCCAAAGAAACTGGTATAGGTATGCCTATTCAAATACGGCAATGCGGTCAAAAAATGGTTCAAATGGCTGTAAGCACTATGGGACTTAACATCTGAGTTCATCAGTCCCCTAGAGTTAGAACAACTTTACCCTAACTAACCTAAGGGCATCACACACATCCGTGCCCGAGGCAGGATTCGAACCCGCGACCGTAGCAGAAGCGCCTAGAATCGCTTGGCCATGGAATACGGCGTATTAGCGTAGACTTCGGGAGGGCGTCTGTGTCCCATAAAATTTGACAGCCTAATTGTCACCTCATCTAAAAGAGTACACACATATTACAGTAGTAAATAAAAAAAACGAACGACCACAGCCGTGTCATCAAAGAAATTAATTTTAAACGACTAGTTTCGGCGCAGCACTTCTGTCATCGTAAGGTCCACTAAAATCAAAGCACTCCGTCTTCAAGCCACAAGTGGCCGATCGGGACCATCTGACCGCCGTGTCATTCTCAGCTGAGGATGCGGGTAGGAGGGGCGCGTGGTCAGCACACAGCTCTCCCGGTCGTTTTGATGGTTTTCTTTGACCGGAACCGCTACTGTTCGGTCGAGTAGCTCCTCAATTGTCATCACGAGGCTGAGTGCACCCCGAAAAACGGCAACAGCGCATGGCGGCCAGGATGATCACCCATCCAAGTGCCGGCCTCGCCCGACAGCGCTACCGGCCCGAGTGACCGAGCGGTTCTAGGCGCTTCAGTCTGGTACCGCGCGACCGCTACGGTCGCAGGTTCGAATTTTGCCCCGGGTATGGATGTGTGTAATGTCCTTAGGTTAGTTAGGTTTAAGTAGTTCTAAGTTCAGGGGACTGATGACCTGAGATGTTAAGTCCCATAGTGCTTAGAGCCATTTGAACAGACAGCGCTTAACTTCGATGATCTGACGGGAACCGGTATATCCACTCGGCAAGGCCGTTGCCACTATAAACCAAAGGAGTATTTTTATCCCTTGAGCTATGTATCGAAGAACCGATATAATACTAGTTATACATAGGGAGTGTGTACTTTTCGGCGTGTTGTGACAGTGATGACAACGCGTTATGGAATATGCGCTCCTGATGTATGCAATCCACGACAACTAGTACTATAAGGGTTCTACGATACATGGGCCAAGCAACGAAAGTACTCTTTCGGTTTATAGTGGACCTGACGATGGCGTAAGTGTTGCGCCGTAACTAGTCGTTTGAAATAAATTTGTTACCGCTGTGATGGTCCGTTTTCTTTGTTTATATCATCAGCCGTTCTCTCACGTCGACAAGAACGATGGATTTCCACAAGATTACAGAAGTGCGTGGCTGCACAATGCCGTGTGTTCAGACGTCAGCTTCGCAAGGCGTGGTGTGCTGCACAGCACAACGCTACGCTGGCGCGCGATTCTCGGGTTTGTAAGTGGCACGTGTTTCGGAGTGAAACATTTTCACGATCTGCTGCCCCGATAGCCACACACACACACACACACACACACACACTCTCTCACTGCGTCACGTGAGCGGCGCCGGCAGTCACGTGCGGCCTCTCCCCACCTCCGTACCTCTTGGCAGAGCGGCCTTGTTAGTTTAATGACACACGGCAGACTGGCTGTCGACTTCCGCACGCGTACCGCTAGCTCTGCTCTCGTATAACTCGATCCCCGCATACACGATGAAGACAGGGGGATAAGATCTCCAGAAGTCTTTGCGACTGGACTCATACCTACTGTATTCTTAATAAAACTGGAGCCGTGTGGTTCAATCTGCATACATCGAAGGCTATACGCGCCATACCTTCAGACGCAACTTAAGCGTTACACTGTGAAAGACAAAAAAAGACGCACCACGAAGCAATTATACGAATCGGATGGAAAGCGATATATGTGATGTACATGCACAGACAAACAAACGGCTACGGTTTCAGAAAATCTGTGTGATCCTTTCAAGAGAAAGTGCTTCATAAATTGAATGAGGAAATAACTGGTTAGTCCAACTCCCGGCCCTTACGCAAGCAGTTACTCCGCTTTTTTTTATCTGATTGAGTTGTTGGATGTCCTCGTCAGGGATATCGTGCCAAATTCTGTCCAATTGGCGCGTTAGATCGGCGACATCCAGAGATGATTGGAGGACGCTGCCCATAATGCTGCAAACCGAGCGAGGTGGCGCAGTGGTTAGACACTGGACTCGCATTCGGGAGGACGACGGTTCGATCCCGCGTCCGGCCATCCTGATTTAGGTTTTCCGTGATTTCCCTAACTCGCTCCAGGCAAATGCCGGGATGGTTCCTTTCAAAGGGCACGGCCGACTTCCTTCCCCGTCCTTCCCTAACCCGATGAGACCGATGACCTCGCTGTCTGGTCTCCTTCCTCAAAACCAACCAACCATAATTCTGCAAACGTCTTCAATTGGGGAGAGATCCGGCGACCTTACTAGCCAAGGTACGTTTGGCAACCACGAAGACAAGCAATAGGAACGCTCGCAAAATCTTGCTGAAATGTAAGGCCACATTGACGTTCTAAGGAGAAACAGCATTGGTCGTATTTTTTTGTTTTATTATCCGCAAAATCGATTTTCGCTCACTTAGTGACCATCCTCAGTGCTGTAATATACAATTAAAATTGGTAGGCACTGGTGTCAACATGTGATCGTTCTAAGCTTGTGTATTACAGCACTGAGGATGGTCACCAAGTGACCAAAAATCGATTTTGCGGATAATAAAAGAAAAAAATACGACCAGTGCTGTTTCTCCTTAGAATTATATCCATTATCTGATCGTGGTGCACAGAACACTCCATGGAGTCGCCACATCGATGTGTCATGAAGGGCGATAAAACGGGGCGTAGAATATCGTTGTCGTGCTGCGGATGGCAACCGAAGGGGTCGTGCTTTCGAATAAAATGCCGTTCCAAACCGTTGCTGCTGGTTACTGGGCCATATGGCGGGCGACTTTCAGGTTGGTGTCCCACCGCCGTCCAGACGCGTCTCTGACCTGGAATCTCGTTGGCTGGGGTAGAATTGTCTTCAGTGTCCACTTCGAATTGAGTCCCTATGACCTCTGAAGAGGTGTTGGGAGACATCATGCGGTGGGATACCGACATGACTGTCGCTCATCACTGCCCAACCCTGAAGCCATATCCGGAGTGCCGTTACTTTCCATAGCAGGATCCATTTGGTTGTCATCGGGGCCACTCTTACAGTACAGTGCTACACCTACGATATTCTACGCCCCGTTTTGTTGCACTTCATAGCAAGCCATCCTGGGCTTACATTTCAGCAAGATAATGCCTGCCACATACGGCGAGTGTTTCTAGTGCTTACCTATTGCGAAACCCTACCTTGGCCAGGAAGGTCGACAGATCTCTCCCCAGTTGAGAACGTTTGGGTCATTTTGAGCAGCGCCCTCCAACTATCTCGGAATTTTGAAGCTATGCCACGCCACTGAGGCAGAATTTGGCACGATATCCCTCAGGACAACATACAACAATGCCAAGCCGAATGACTGCTTGCATAAGGACCATAGCTGAAGCAACTATCAGACCAATTGTGTGATTGGATTGAAGACTTCCTAGATGACAGAACGCAGCATGTCATTCTCAATGGAGAGAAGTCTTCCGAAGTAAGAGTGACTTCAGGTGTGCCGCAGGGGAATGTCGTAGGACCGTTGCTATTCACAATATATATAACTGACCTCGTGGATACCATCAGAAGTTCACTGAGGCTTTTCGCGGACGATGCTGTAGTATATCGACAGGTTGTAACAATGAAAAATTGTACTGAAATGCAGGAGGATCTGCAACGAATTGACGCATGGTGCAGGGAATGGCAACAAGTGTAATGTGCTGCGAACACACAGAAAGAAAGATCTTTTATCATTTAGCTACAATATAACAAGTCACCAGCTGGAAGTAGTTAATTCCATAAATTATCAGGGAATAGGCATTAGGAGTGATTTAAAATGGAATGACCATATAAAATTAATCGTCGGTAAAGCAGATGCCAGACTGAGATTCATTGGAAGAATCCTAAGGAAATGCAGTCCGAAAACAAAGGAAGTAGGTTACAGTACACATGTTCGCCCACTGTTTGAATACTGCTGACTGGTGTGGGATCCGTACCAGATAGGGTTGATAGAAGAGATAGAGAAGATCCAACGGAGAGCAGCGCGCTTCGTTACAGGATCATTTAGTAATCGCGGAAGCGTTACGGAGATAAACTTCAGTGGAAGACTCTGCAAGAGAGAAGCTCAGTAGCTCGGAACGGGCTTTTGTTGAAGTTTCGAGAACACTCCTTCACCGAGGAGTCAAGCAGTATATTGCTCCCTCCTACGCATATCTCGCGAAGAGACCATGAAGATAAAATCAGAGAGATTAGAGCCCACACAGAGGCATACCCACAATCTTTCTTTCCACGAGCAATACGAGAGTGGAATCGAAGGGAGAACCGATAAAGGTACTCAAGGTACACTCCGCCACACACCGTCAGGTGGCTTGCGGAATATGGATGTAGATGTACTGCCTTGTCCGATTTGTGAAGCTCTTTATCTTGAGTGAATCATCCAGTTTTCTGAAACTGTAACCATTTGTTCGTCGATACACTTAGATCACGTCTACTGATCTGCGACCCATTCGGACAGTTCCTTCTGGTGCGTCGTTTCAATTTAAAAATTCTTTCATAATCTACGCATGAATATATGTTAAACTCTTCACAAAGTAAGACAAGTCTTACAGATAGAAACTTGTGTGTATGTATTGAGGTCATGTAACTCAGTGCGCGCAAATACCCAAACGATATTCATCCAGTGTCTCACAACGGAAGCACATTGCGACATCCAACAAACTTCGAGCATAATTTCAAATTTTTTCTCGCTTACACGCTTAACGTCAAGTACACTACTGGCCATTAAAATTGTTACACCACAAACAAACAGGACTTGCTACAGACGCGAAATTTAACCGACAGGAAGAAGATGCTGTGATATGCAAATGATTAGCTTTTCAGAGCATTCACACAAGGTTGGCGCCGGTGGCGACACCTACAACGTGCTGACATGAGGAAAGTTTCCAACCGATTTCTCATGCACAAACAGCAGATGACCGGCGTTGCCTGGTGAAACGTTGTTGTAATGCCTCGTGTAAGGAGGAGAAACGCGTAACATCACGTTCCCGACTTTGATAAAGGTCGGACTGTAGCCTATCGCGATTGCGGTTTATCGTATCGCGACATTGCTGCTCGCGTTGGTCGAGATCGAATGACTGTTAACAGAATATGGAATCGGTGGGTTCAGGAGGGTAATACGGAACGCCGTACTGGATCCCAAGGCCACGTATCACTAGCAGTCGAGATGACAGGCATCTTACCCGCATGGCTCTAACGGATCGTGCAGCCACGTCTCGATCCCTGAGTCAACAGATGGGGACGTTTGCAAGACAACAACCATCTGCACGAACAGTTCGACGACGTTTGCAGCAACATCGACTATCAATCAGCTCGGAGACCATGGCCTTGACGCTGCATCACAGACAGGAGCGGCTGCGATGGTGTACTCGACGACGAACCTGGGTGCACGAATGGCAAAACGTCATTTTTCGGATGAATCCAGGTTCTGTTTACGGCATCATGATGGTCGCATCCGTTTTTGCTGACATCGCGGTGAACGCACATTGGAAACGTGTATTCGTCATCGCCATACTGGCGTATCACCCGTAGTGATGGTATGGGTTGACATTGGTTACACGTCTCGGTCACCTCTTGTTCGCACTGACGGCACTTTGAACAGTGCACGTTACATTTCATATGTGTTACGACCCGTGGCTCTACCCTTCATTCGATCCCTGCGAAACCCTACATTTCAGCAGGATAATGCACGACCGCATGTTGCAGGTCCTGTACGGGCCTTTCTGGATACAGAAAAGTTCGACTGCTGCCCTGGCCAGCACATTCTCCAGATCTCTCACCAACTGAAAACGTCTGGTCAATGGTGGCCGAGCAACTGGCTCGTCATACAACGCCAGTCACTACTCTTGATGAACTGTGGTATAGTGTTAAAGCTTAATGGGCAGCTGTACTTGTACACGCCATCCAAGCTCTGTTTGACTCAATGCCCAGGCGTATCAAGGCCGTTATTACGGCCAGAGGTTGTTGTTCTGGGTACTGATTTCTCTGGATCTATGCACCCAAATTGCGTGAAAATGTAATCACATGTCAGTTCTAGTATAATGTATTTGTCCAATGAATACCCGTTTATCATCTGCATTTCTTCTTGGAATGGCCAGTAGTATAGACTCAACACAGTCACTGATTTGTAACGTAATCAGAAGTTTTGAAGTTTTTTTATACCGTTCGTGGGCATTAGATTCTTGAAAGATTCCGGGATTTTGTAGTAGCCAGAAAAATCGCCAGTTTAAGTCTCGGAGTTCGGAATCCACTTTAGGTACAGTGAAGAGGGTGTTTTGCTAAAAACTCGAAAGCGTGCGTGTCTCTCTCGCGGGTGAGAAATACAACACGAGAGTTTGGTTCACGAGTCTTTCGCCGTGATGCGACGTGGTGCTACGGCTGGCCAGTGCATGTGGCAACAGGTGTGAACGTAGCGGAGAGCTACTGGAAGGTCGCTAAGCGCTCAATATCAGTCGGCTTGGCCCACTTAGGACCACGCGTTATAGGCTGTCGGTAAACTGACGAGCGAGCGAGCGAGTCCCACCTCTGCCTACCCAGCTACGTCACAAGGCTGTTTCACAACGTAGTACCGGCCCTGCCGCGGCGCGTGCTTCAAATCTGTGGCGACGCCGTGTACAGATACGTCTCGGCTGCGTTCATTTTTAGACAAATGCATTAAGACCATAAGGAACACAAAAAACTATAGCTTCTTCCGAAACACAACATTATAGAGTAAATAATATTAAGATAAGAATGGAAGTCAGGACTATACTACAAACATAGAACCGAATGCCTGTTTATGTGAATGTATTGTATGTTCCTCTATTGTTATTCGTAAAACGAACCCCATATAATGCAATCAGCCTGTAGAATTTAAGGCTTGTTCTTACTTTGTGTTTCTACTAAAAGGTAGTTTTCTTTGATGGACTTGCAACCCGAAGAGTGTTTAAAAGGTAAGCAGAAATTTATAATTTTGTGTGCTGTATTAGTCAGATTTGCACTACTTTTTTGTCACTGTATTCGTAAACATGTCTCAAACGTATGTGTACAATGTTATGCATATTGTCAGCTGTCAAAAAGGTGAGATGTATTTTGGTAGCATCAATGATTGCTTGTTTTGTATAAAAACAGATTACAGAGATAGAGATTTAGTGTTCCATTAGCATCAAAGGTTTTGCGTGATTTTGAAACTGTCTATAACGATCGGTTTCCTCCCAAGATTATTAGTTTTCCTTCGTGGCAATTCCACTAAACCATGCGGCTTATTTTCGCGTTCGTTCCTTATGCGTCCTATTGGACGAGGCTGACGTTTGCATAAATTGCAGCCGCTTGGTTGGGACTGGTAATATTAGCCAACAGTTCTTTTTGGGCCGCCTCTTTAATACACGCTGTAATAACATTAGAGACGATCTAACGCTCGTTACTCCGCAAATACCTCCTCTCCCTAGTATTCTGCACATTTTCTTGCAATGCTAGACGATTATCCATCACTTCCGGAATCGAAATACACTCCTGGAAATTGAAATAAGAACACCGTGAATTCATTGTCCCAGGAAGGGGAAACTTTATTGACACATTCCTGGGGTCAGATACATCACATGACCACACTGACAGAACCACAGGCACATAGACACAGGCAACAGAGCATGCACAATGTCGGCACTAGTACAGTGTATATCCACCTTTCGCAGCAATGCAGGCTACTATTCTCCCATGGAGACGATCGTAGAGATGCTGGATGTAGTCCTGTGGAACGGCTTGCCATGCCATTTCCACCTGGAGCCTCAGTTGGACCAGCGTTCGTGCTGGACGTGCAGACCGCGTGAGACGACGCTTCATCCAGTCCCAAACATGCTCAATGGGGGACAGATCCGGAGATCTTGCTGGCCAGGGTAGTTGACGTACACCTTCTAGAGCACGTTGGGTGGCACGGGATACATGCGGACGTGCATTGTCCTGTTGGAACAGCAAGTTCCCTTGCCGGTCTAGGAATGGTAGAACGATGGGTTCGATGACGGTTTGGACGTACCGTGCACTATTCAGTGTCCCCTCGACGATCACCAGTGGTGTACGGCCAGTGTAGGAGATCGCTCCCCACACCATGATGCCGGGTGTTGGCCGTGTGTGCCTCGGTCGTATGCAGTCCTGATTGTGGCGCTCACCTGCACGGCGCCAAACACGCATACGACCATCATTGGCACCAAGGCAGAAGCGACTCTCATCGCTGAAGACGACACGTCTCCATTCGTCCCTCCATTCACGCCTGTCGCGACACCACTGGAGGCGGGCTGCACGATGTTGGGGCGTAACGGCCTAACGGTGTGCGGGACCGTAACCCAGCTTCATGGAGACGGTTGCGAATGGTCCTCGCCGATACCCCAGGAGCAACAGTGTCCCTAATTTGCTGGGAAGTGGCGGTGCGGTCCCCTACGGCACTGCGTAGGATCCTACGGTCTTGGCGTGCATCCGTGCGTCGCTGCGGTCCGGTCCCAGGTCGACGGGCACGTGCACCTTCCGCCGACCACTGGCGACAACATCGATGTACTGTGGAGACCTCACGCCCCACGTGTTGAGCAATTCGGCGGTACGTCCACCCGGCCTCCCGCATGCCCACTATACGCCCTCGCTCAAAGTCCGTCAACTGCACATACGGTTCACGTCCACGCTGTCGCGGCATGCTACCAGTGTTAAAGACTGCGATGGAGCTCCGTATGCCACGGCAAACTGGCTGACACTGACGGCGGCGGTGCACAAATGCTGCGCAGCTAGCGCCATTCGACGGCCAACACCGCGGTTCCTGGTGTGTCCGCTATGCCGTGCGTGTGATCATTGCTTGTACAGCCCTCTCGCAGTGTCCGGAGCAAGTATGGTGGGTCTGACACACCGGTGTCAATGTGTTCTTTTTTCCATTTCCAGGAGTGTACATTAGTAAGTATACAAAGTTAACTGACACGGGCAACTAAGATCCCACGAACAGAAACGACGTATATCACTGCACGCTGGTCTGCACCGCTAGACAGGTAACGAGCATCACATTCTGGGTGCCCCTGTAGGTCGGTGGCAGCGTTCTTCCGGGAAAGGTCGCTTACCCCACCAAAAGCGCTGCTCGCTCTCGAGTTTACAGACAGACTATAGCAGCTACACGGCACCCGACCCACTGTTACACGGCGCGGCGCGTATAACGAGATAAACCTCGCCGTCCCCAGAAATAAGTTTTCCCGACAGAATACAAGATTCATTTAACAATCAAAAAGATCAACAGCTCCACAGTGAAAATGGTTTTCTAAAGCAATACAACTGTCTCATTTCCCACGTGGTCCCCACCACTTCTGTGTACTTACCGTATCTCCTTAAGAGTCCCCTCAGAGCAGAATCTTTTCCCTTGATCTCGAAGCAAGTTTTGAGCTTTATTTACCTCACCGGTGCCGTTGAAACTGAGGTAACGCAAGCTTCTTTCATCGATACGAACAAACAAAAATCAGAAGGGATAAAGATGGGGCTGTACGGACGATGAGGTGGGAACTCGCAAAGCTATTTCAGCAACAGCTTTCCAGCGTCAGTCGTGACGTGTGAGGTCGAGAGCTGTCTTGAAAAAGAAGCATCATGCCTTTTCGCTACCAAGCCGGACATTTCCTCTTCAGCACGGACTTGATTTTCTTCTCAATCGTGCCAGAGTGGTAAAGAATAAAAGCATTTTGAGCTACCAGCTGTACATATACACCGTTATTCGCAACCGGTTTCTGAGCAACAATCATCACGCAAGAAAATCTGTCCATCGATTCATCAAAAATACATTAAATTGAAACAGGATACAGGATTTATGTAAGTCTGCAGGCTTTCGTGGCCGTTGTCACTGAAGTTAAAATCTTCTGGGTTATTAGGCCGCGTCATGTTTCTTCTAAAATGCTTGACGTTTCGACCCCTCTGCTGGGATCTTCCTCAGGATCTTTTGGTGTCCACTACTGCTAGAGATGAGAGTCGCGTCCACTGATAAAGGGAGAGTTTTCTGGCGTTCGTGCTGGAGTAGTAATAGTATTGGTTAAAATTCATATGGCTACCATTGGTGGGCAACAGTGATAGGCTAACATCCCCGCTCTGATGCAGAAGAAGCCGACTAACACAAACAGGTATTTAGATGCCACTTCGCACCACCACCCAGCCCAGAAGCAAGCATACTCAACACTCTGTCTTCACGTGCCTTCCGTATCAGCGATGACACCAACTTGGAATCCGAGTTGATTTTTTAAAGAGGACATTGAAGCATATCGGCTGCTCTCACTAATCATTACATTTACTTGCGATAGTAATACAGGGTGATTCAAAAAGAATACCACAACTTTAGGAATTTAAAACTCTGCAACGACAAAAGGCAGAGCTAAGCACTATCTGTCGGCGAATTAAGGGAGCTATAAAGTTTCATTTATTTGTACATTTGTTCGCTTGAGGCGCTGTTGACTAGGCGTCAACGTCAGTTGATGCTAAGATGGCGACCGCTCAACAGAAAGCTTTTTGTGTTATTGAGTGCGGCAGAAGTGAATCGACGACAGTTGTTCAGCGTGCATTTCGAACGAAGTATGGTGTTAAACCTCCTGATAGGTGGTGTATTAAACGTTGGTATAAACAGTTTACAGAGAATGGGTGTTTGTGCAAAGGGAAAAGTTCTGGACGGCCGAGAACGAGTGATGAAAATGTAGCACGCATCCAGCAAGCATTTGTTCGCAGCCCAGGAAAATCGACTCGCAGAGCTAGCAGAGAGCTGCAAATTCCACAATCAACTGTATGGAGAGTCCTACGAAAAAGGTTAGTTATGAAACCTTATCGTCTGAAATTGGTTCAAGCACTGTCTGCAGCTGATAAGATTAAAAGAATCGATTTCTGTGATTTTATCCTTGCTCAAATGGAAACAGATGAATCTTTCGTTTCAAAGATTGTGTTTAGTGATGAAGCAACTTTCCACACTAACGGGAAAGTCAACCGTCACAAAGTCTGTATATGGGGCACTGAGAATCCGTGGGAAACAACTCAGTATGAACGTGACTCGCCTAAGGTGAACGTTTTCTGTGCCATTTCAGCCAATAAAGTTTTTGGTCCCTTTTTCTTCGAAGGTGCTACTGTAACTGGACTACAGTATCTGGAGATGTTAGAGAATTGGCTGTTCCCTCAGCTCGAACAAGAAGCACAACAATTCATATTTCAGCAGGATGGAGCGCCACCACATTGGCACTTATCTGTCCGTAACTACCTGAACGTCAACTACCCGAGGCGATGGATCGGCCGCCAGGCAGCCCGTGACAGAGCACTTCATCACTAACCTCCAAGAAGCCCTGATCTTACCCCCTGCGATTTTTTATTATGGGGGTATGTTAAGGATATGGTGTTTCGGCCACCTCTCCCAGCCACCATTGATGATTTGAAACGAGAAATAACAGCAGCTATCCAAACTGTTACGCCTGATATGCTACAGAGAGTGTGGAACGAGTTGGAGTATCGGATTGATATTGCTCATGTGTCTGGAGGGGGCCATATTGAACATCTCTGAACTTGTTTTTGAGTGAAAAAAAAACCTTTTTAAATACTCTTTGTAATGATGTATAACAGAAGGTTATATTATGTTTCTTTCATTAAATACACATTTTTAAAGTTGTGGTATTCTTTTTGAATCACCCTGTATATTGTCACCATATTCCTCATATTATATAACCAAAATGTTGTATGACAGTTGCCAAGACTACGGAAGGATAACAGACACGGCAGTGACCGGACGTAAAGGTGATATATTGTGAAAAAATGGGCAGTAGGGAGATTTGAACACGGATCTCCAGGTTTGCAGTCCATCACCGTGACCACACAACCACCACGTCGTGGTTCTCGCAATTAGATCGCTCTTGCACATCTTGAGCTTGGATCGTTCACCGTTTCTACTTTGCTTCTTTTTTCACAGTTTAGTACACCTTCTTCCTGTTTTCGGGCTTGATCTGTGGTCAGTTTTTCACGGGTTATCCACTAGGCTACTTGACCAATAAATCAATAAATCTGACCCGGGGAGGGGGGGGGGGGGGTGTTGGAGGAGTCGCATTGGGAGTTTCCCTTCTTCCAGCAAGATACCATCGACTGAGCAACTCCTTGTCCCTATTAGAGCTACACTACTGGCCATTAAAATTGCTACACCACGAAGATGACGAGCTACAGACGCGAAATTTAACCCACAGCAAGAAGATGCTGTCATATGCAAATGATTAGCCTTTCAGAGCATTCACATAAGGTTGGCGACGGTGGCGACACCTAAAACGTGCAGACATGAGGAAAGTTTCCAACCGATTTATCATACACAAACAGCAGTCGACCGGCGTTGCCTGGTGAAACGTTGTTGTGATGCCTCGTGTAAGGAGTAATGTGTACCATCACGTTTCCGACTTTGATAAAGGTCGGATTGTAGCCTATCGCGATTGCGGTTTCTCGTATCGCGACATTGCTGCTCGCCTTGGTTGAGATCCAATGACTGTTGGCAGAATATGGAATCGGTGGGTTCAGAATGGTAATACGGAACGACGTGCTGGATCCCAACGACCTCGTATCACTAGCAGTCGAGATGACAGGCATCTTATCCGCATGGCTGTAACGTCTCGATCCCTGACTCAACAGATGGGGACGTTTGCAAGACAACAACCATCTGCACGAACAGTTCGACGACGTTTGCAGCAGCATGCACTATCTGCTCGGAGACCACGACTTCGGTTACCCTTGACGCTGCATCACACACAGGAGTGCCTGCGATGGTGTACTTAACGACGAATCTGGGTGCACGAATGGCAAAACGTCGTTTTTTCGGATGAATGCAGGTTCTGTTTACAGCATCATGATGGTCGCATCCGAGTGTGGCGACATCGCGGTGAACGCAATACTGGCGTATTACCCGGCGTGATGGTATGTGGTGCCATTGGTTACACGTCTCGGTCACCTCTTGTTCGCACTGACGGCACTTTGAACAGTGGACGTTACATTTCAGATGTGTTGCCACCCGTGGCTCTACCCTTCATTGGATCCCTGCGGAACCCTATATTTCAGCAGGATAATGCACGACCGCATGTTGCAGGTCCTGTACGGCCCTTTCTGGATACAGAAAATGTTCGGCTGCTGCCCTGGCCAGCACATTCTCCAGACCTCTCACTAATTGAAAACGTCTGGTCAATGGTGGCCGAGCAACTGGCTCGTCACAACACGCCAATCACTACTCTTGATGAACTGTGGCATCGTGTTGAAGCTGCATGGGCTGTTGTACCTGTACACGCCATCAAAGTTCTGTTTGACTCGATGCCCAGGCGTATCAATGCCGTTTTTTACGGCCAGAGGTGGTTGCTCTGGGTACTGAATTCTCACGATCTAAGCACCCAAATTGCGTGAAAATGTAATCACATGTCAGTTCTAGTATAATATATTTGTCCAATGAATACCCGTTTATCACATGCATTTCTTCTTGGTGTAGCAATTTTAATGGCCAGTAGTGTAGTTTGTGACGTTTCCTCCCGTCAAGCGACTTGGGACGACTGGAAACCGTACGACAGGCGTGCTACGCGTCTTCGGCGTCCGCCAGCACCACTGCAGCTACCGCTAGCACCCACAGCCGGTGTTACGTAATGGACCGCGCTGCCTGCTTAAAACAGAGCAATTGGGTTACCTCGCGGCGTGTTTTGTCGGTCCGCCAGCGGGCTGAGACGAGACATTCCGACTACAATTGTCATTCCACTGAATACAGTGATCATGATGATCATGACGATCATGATAATCATGATGATAAACCTCCCTGGTGTCGCGGATAAGCAGTCATCAAAATTCATTAAAACTGACAGAAAGGCAACTTAACCCACCTGGTCTATAAGGTAGTTCCTCGCTGTCGTCGCCGGACATACACTATCGGATCAAAAGTATCCGGACACCTGGCTGAAAATGACTTGCAAGCTCGTGGCGCCCTCCATCGGTAAAGCTGGAATTAAATATGGTGTTGGCCCGCTCTTAGCCTTGATGACAGCTTCCACTCTCGCAGGCATACATTCAATCAGGTGCTGCAAGGTTTCTTGGGGAATGGCAGCCCATTCTTCACCGAGTGCTGCACTGAGGAGAGGTATCGATGTCGGTCGGTGAGGCCTCGCACAAAGTCCAAAACATCCCAAAAGTGCTCTATAGCGTTCAGGTCACGACTCCGTGCAGACCAATCCATTACAGCGACGTTAGGGTCGTGTAACCACTCCGCCACAGGCCGTGCATTATGAACAGGTGCTCGATCTTGAAAGATGCTGTCGGCAACTCCGAATTGTTCTTCAACAGTGGGAAGCGAGAAGATCCTTAAAACATCAATGTAGACCTGTGCTCTGATAGTACCACTGAAAACAAGGGGTGCAAACCCCCTCCATGGAAAAACACAACCACACCACCGCCTCCGAATTTTACTGTTGCCACTACAGACACTGGCAGATGGCGTTCACCGGACATTCGCCCAACCCACACCCTGCCATCGGATCGGCACATTGTGTACCGTGATTTGTCACTCCACACAATGTTTTCCCACTGTTGAGTTGTACAATGTTCACGCTCATTACACCAAGCGAGGCGTCGTTTGGCATTTCCGGCGTGATGTGTGGCTTACGAGCACCCGCTCAACCATGAAGTCCAAATTTTCTCACTTCCTGCCTAGCTATCATAGTACTTGCAGTGGATCCTGATGCAGTCTGGAATTTCTGTGTGATGTTCTGGATAGACGTCTATTACTCATCACGACCCTTTCCAACTTTCGGCGGTCTCTGTCAGTCAACAGACAAGGTCGGCTTGTACGCTTTTGTGCTGTACGTGTCCACTTCAAACATAGGTCCACTGTTTCCGATGTGATAGTTGTTGTTGTTGTGGTCTTCAGTCCTGAGACTGGTTTGATGCAGCTCTCCATGCTACTCTATCCTGTGCAAGCTTTTTCATCTCCCAGTACCTACTGCAACCTACATCCTTCTGAATCTGCTTAGTGTATTCATCTCTTGGTCTCCCTCTACGATTTTTACCCTCCACGCTGCCCTCCAATACTAAATTTGTGATCCCTTGATGCCTCAAAACATGTCCTACCAACCGATCCCTTCTTTTGGTCAAGTTGCGCCACAAACTTCTCTTCTCCCCAATCCTATTCAATACTTCCTCATTAGTTATGTGATCTACCCATCTTATCTTCAGCATTCTTCTGTAGCACCACATTTCGAAAGCTTGTATTCTCTTCTTGTCCAAACTATTTATCGTCCATGTTTCACTTCCATACATGGCTACACTCCATACAAATACTTTCAGAAATGCCTTCCTGACACTTAAATCTATACTCGATGTTAACAAATTTCTCTTCTTCAGAAACGCTTTCCTTGCCATTGCCAGTCTACATTTTATATCCTCTCTACTTCGACCATCATCAGTTATTTTGCTCCCCAAATAGCAAAACTCCTTTACTACTTTAAGTGTCTCATTTCCTAATCTAATTCCCTCAGCATCACCCGACTTAATTAGACTACATTCCATTATCCTTGTTTTGCTTTTGTTGATGTTCATCTTATACCCTCCTTTCAAGACACTGACCATTCCATTCAACTGCTCTTCCAAGTCCTTTGCTGTCTCTGACAGAATTACAATGTCATCGGCGAACCTCAAAGTTTTTATTTCTTCTCCATGAATTTTAATACCTACTCCGAATTTTTCTTTTGTTTCCTTTACTGCTTGCTCAATATACAGATTGAACAACATCGGGGAGAGGCTACAACCCTGTCTCACTCCCTTCCCAACCACTGCTTCCCTCGATTCTTATAACTGCCATCTGGTTTCTGTACAAATTGTAAATAGTCTTTCGCTCCCTGTATTTTACCCCTGCCACCTTTAGAATTTGAAAGAGAGTATTCCAGTCAACATTGTCAAAAGCTTTCTCTAAGTCTACAAATGCTAGAAATGTAGGTTTGCCCTTCCTTAATCTTTCTTCTAAGATAAGTCGTAAGGTTTGTATTGCCTCACGTGTTCCAACATTTCTGCGGAATCCAAACTGATCTTCCCCGAGGTCCGCTTCTACCAGTTTTTCTATTCGTCTGTAAAGAATTCGCGTTAGTATTTTGCAGTCGTGATTTATTAAACTGATAGTTCGGTAATTTTCACATCTGTCAAGACCTGCTTTCTTTGGGATTGGAATTATTATATTCTTCTTGAAGTCTGAGGGTATTTCACCTGTCTCATACATCCTGCTCACCAGATGGTAGAGTTTTGTCAGGACTGGCTCTCCCAAGGCCGTCAGTAGTTCCAATGGAATGTTGCCTACTCCGGGGGCCTTGTTTCGACTCAGGTCTTTCAGTGCTCTGTCAAACTCTTCACGTAGATGTGAGAGTAGAGTGTAGAAATCTCTCTTACAGACGTGTGACAGAAGTGGCACCACCCAATCACCTGACCCCATCCGAGTCCGTCAGTTCCGCGGAGCACCCCATTCTGCTCTGTCACGTCTGAGGTCGCTGATATGGAGTACCTGGCAGTAGGTGGCACCTAAATGCACCTAACATGAAAAACGTATGTTTTTGGGGTTGTCCGGATACTTTTGAGCTGGCCGAGGTGGCCGAGCTGTTCTAGGCACTACAGTCTGGAACCGCGCGACCGCTACGGTCGCAGGTTCGAATCCAACTTCGGGCATGGATGTGTGTGATGTCCTTAGGTTAGGTTTAAGTAGTTCTAAGTTCTAGGGGTCTGATGACCTCATATGTTAAGTCCCATAGTCCTTAGAGCCATTTGAACCCTTAAAAACGGACAAACTGACACGAAAACAAGAGTTCTTCAATCTCAGTTTTCATCCTTTAGCACAGACTATCCGTAACACCGAGATAGTGTTATGATCCCCTGATTACAATATGATTATTGGGCAGAGTTTCAAAGAAAAAAAATCAATAGGAGAATACTGGTGATATTTTTGTAGTGTTCAACCACTTACCACTTTTTGAGAAAAGCTGCGAACGGTAGGACTAAGTTTTCTTTTACCTACCTAATTTAATGTATTTACTCCTTGCATCTTGAAACTGAGCCAAAATTTTTCAATATATGTTCGATTTGTAGGTGTATTATAGGAAACAACAGGAATACGAAACCGAATATCGCTTACTTCAGAAACTGGATATTTTGAGCAGCTGTAACATTGAGGTTAAACTGACTTACGAAAATAACAGAAATAACCGAAAACCCGTTGTTTGAACGATAACCACCACCCCTGTCGTGACGAATAAATCACTGACAGGAGAACCCCTCAGAATGCTGATGTTACGAGGGTGAGTGAAATGAAATCCTTAAATTTTTTTAAATATTATTTACTGTGCAGAAGTGGTACAAAGCTGTATCACTTTTCAACACAATCTCAGCCGCCTCACTGCAAGTCCTCCAGCGCTTAGAAAGTGCCTAAATTCCTTTAGAAAAAAATTCTTTTGGTAGTCCGCGCAACCACTCATGCACCGCGTGGCGTACCTCTTCATCAGAACGGAACTTCTTTCCTCCCATTGCGTCTTTGAGTGGTCCAAACATACGGAAATCACTTGGGGCAAGGTCTGGTGAGTATGGTGGATGAGGAAGACACTCAAAATGCAGGTCTGTGATTGTTGCAACTGTTGTAACAGCAGTGTGGGGCCTTGTATTGTCATGTTGCAAAGGGACACCTGCTGACAGCAATCCACGTCGCTTTGGTTTGATTGCAGGCCGCAGATGATTTTTTAGGAGATCTGTGTATGATGCACTGGTGACAGTGGTCCCTCTAACCAAGTAATGCTCCAAAATGACGCCTTTATCGTCCCAAAAGAGAGAAAGCGTAACCTTCCCTGCTGATGGTTCTGTTCGAAACTTCTTTGGTTTTGGTGATGAGGAATGGCGCCATTCCTTGCTCGCTCTCTTCATTTCCGGTTGGTGGAAGTGAACCCAGATTTCGTCGCCAGTAACGATCCTAGCAAGGAAGCCGTCACCTTCTCGTTCAAAGCGCCAAAGAAGTTCTTCACAAGCATCAACACGTCGTTCTCTCATTTCAGGAGTCAGCTGCCGTGACACCCATCTTGCAGACTCTTCTGAAACTCGAGCACGTCATACACAATGTGGTGCGCTGACACATGACTAATCTGTAAACATGCTACATTGTCATTCAGTGTCACTCGGCGGTTTTCCTCAACTGTGGCTTCAGCTGCTGCAATGTTCTGTGGAGTCACAACTCATTGTGCCTGATCTGGACGAGGGGCATCTTCCACTGAAGTCACACCATTTGCGAACTTCCTACTCCATTCGTAGACTTGCTGCTGTGACAGACATGCATCACCGTACTGAACCTTCATTCGTCGATGAATTTCAATAGGTTTCACACCTTCACTGCGCAAAAACCTAATAACAGAACGCTGTTCTTCCCTGGTGCAAGTGGGGCGGCCATTTTTATACTGATACTGGGACGGTATGTGTGCATCTCTTCGACCATAAATGTAATAGACTGGCCTTGACGTCATTTTCGTGGCTCCAACATCTCTGGGCTAAAGTCATGTGAATGTTGGCAAAACATGGTTATCTCTTGTTGCGCTTATGGCTGTACTCATCGTTTTGTCGGGGGAAATGGTATTACATTTCACGTCTAAGTGTTTCTATGATAGTGCAGATGTGTTTATTAAAATCTGCTGAAGTGACTTTTATATGTTTTTTACACTTGGAATAGAGTATCACGTAAATTAAAGTGTTGAAAGTGACGCCTGTAAAGTCAGACTCATATTACATTTTGGAAAGTATCTGTGATAATTAGGTTACAGAAGTAAGTATAACTGTTTCTCGTTCCTACTCATAGGTTCCCTAAGGATGAAAACCAAAGGCAGCTTTGGATACAGGCCCTTAAACGGAAAAACATTAATCCATTTGCACATACCAGCCATTTTGTATATGAGATTATAATAAGGTAAGAGCACCTATAGTCGACACTTGAAGAGAATTTTTTTCTACCTTCTAATACCATTAAATAAATGTAGGCTCCAAAATTATTTTCTGAAACTTCAAGGTCTCACCTTTCATCTAAAATATCATTTATTTTTAAACTGATAGTTTAAACGTTTGTAAAAATAGTAGGAATTGAACCTTTGAAGTGCACCTAATATTGATACTCTAAAATGGACCTGCTCCTAAAGTCGACAATTTTGGCAGCTGTAGTTGACATAATTCCCATATCCCATTTTCTTTTATAAGTGACTAGAGCTCAAAACGCGGCGAATCCAATGTTTAAAGTTTTGACGCGAGCACACACTTACGGTGTAAAACAATTTTAACGACATTTTACTTTAATTGATAGTTTATAGTAATTTCGTCCCGCTGCCCACCAGAGGGGCGTTCGATGTATTTGTTAGATTTTATAAATGGTACTATGAACAAATCCAGGTCAAATGTAGTTCTGACACAATTTATCGCAAATAAAAAAGTAATGTTTGTTCGAAGCGTTTGGCAGTCAATTGAGAAATGTTGGTACAATACGGTACAAACATAGGATGGCAGACCGCTGATTTGAAATCCTGCCACGTTTTGCGAACAGTCACGTGTTTTATGTTGGAGCCACACCAGCCCTATAGCTTCTGCACAGCAAGGCCAGTCTACTAGTATCTATGGTCGAAGGTGCACCTGCACTATGCTGCCACCTACAGGCCATTCTGCACGCTGTTTGCAGCACGCTTACCAACTTACAGGATAACGGCACGAAATTTCAATTTGTTGTTACAAATTTAAGGTTTTCATTTGACTCACGCTCGTATATTCTGGAGCCACTGAACACAGTCCTTCAAGGTGTTACATTTTTCTCCGGCAGTGTACGTAGATGTTGGTATCTTTAAAGAATGGCGGGTTGTAGGGAGGGTTCCGCTGTTGTTTACGCGCACGTGTACGTGTAGCGAGCGCGTGCGCCCAGGTGCCCGGTACGCAGCCGTCTCACTGGCCGCTCCGCCGACCCCAGCGCCAGTGCGAGTAGGTTCAGCGGCCGCTTACGTAACCAGCCTTGGCCGAACGACCGGCTGGGGCCGCGCACACACCGTCTGCATCTGCAGCTACATCTGGATCTACAGCCTCGTCCCTATCAGTGCCGTGACCTGCGCCTCGATCAGCTTCACCCGTCTGCTCCTTCCGATTGTACGTCGAAAGAAAAAGTAAACAAAAGACTTCGAGTGCAGTTGTGTCTCCGCGGGCTTCTTAGTGCATAACATTCCAGTGTTAATGACGATAGATTTGCGCTCTACCAAAATTACGGTTCTATAGTCTCGGTACTCTACATAAAGGACCCAGTAAATGGTAGGTTTACACCTACATCTACATGACTACTCTGCAATTCACATTTAAGTGCTTGGCAGAGGGTTCATCGAACCACAGTCATACTATCTCTCTACCATTCCACTCCCGAACAGCGCGCGGGAAAAACGAACACCGAAACCTTTCTGTTCGAGCTCTGATTTCTCTTATTTTATTTTGATGATCATTCCTACCTATGTAGGTTGGGCTCAACAAAATATTTTCGCATTCGGAAGAGAACGTTGGTGACTGAAATTTCGTAACTACATCTCGCCGCGACGAAAAACGTCTTTGCTTTAATGACTTCCATCCCAACTCGCGTATCATATCTGCCACACTCCCTCCCCTATTACGTGATAATACAAAACGAGCTACCCTTTTTTGCACCCTTTCGATGTCCTCCGTGAATCCCACCTGGTAAGGATCCCACACCGCGCAGCAATATTCTAACAGAGGACGAACGAGTGTAGTGTAAGCTGTCTCTTTAGTGGACTTGTTGCATCTTCTAAGAGTGCTTCCAATGAAACGCAACCTTTGGCTCGCCTTCCCCACAATATTATCTATGTGGTCTTTCCAACTGAAGTTGTTCGTAATTTTAACACCCAGGTACTTAGTTGAATTGACAGCCTTGAGAATTGTACTATTTATCGAGTAATCGAATTCCAACGGATTTCTTTTGGAACTCATGTGGATCACCTCACACTTTTCGTTATTTAGCGTCAACTGCCACCTGCCACACCATACAGCAATCTTTTCTAAATCGCTTTGCAACTGATACTGGTCTTCGGATGACCGTACTAGACGGTAAATTACAGCATCATCTGCGAACAACCTAAGAGAACTGCTCAGATTGTCACCCAGGTCATTAATATAGATCAGGAACAGCAGAGGTCCCAGGACGCTTACCTGGGGAACACCTGATATCACTTCAGTTTTACTCGATGATTTGCCGTCTATTACTACGAACTGCGACCTTCCTGACAGGAAATCACGAATCCAGTCGCACAACTGAGACGATACACCATGGGCCCGCAGCTTGATTAGAAGTCGCTTGTGAGGAACGGTGTCAAAAGCTTTCCGGAAATCTAGAAATACGGAATCAACTTGTGCTAGTTTTACTAGCATTGGTAGGGAAAGAAACATAATCGAACGTGTAAGGGAGAAACTGGGAGCCACCTACTTCACTCCCTTGTTTTGAACATGATTAGAACCGGACGTCATTAAGTACTAGTCCATTGTATATTTTATATCCTCGTTGTTGTTGTGGTCTTCAGTCCAGAGACTGTTTTGATGCAGCTCTCCATGCTACTCTATCCTGTGCAAACCTCTTCATCTCCCGATACCTACGGCAACCTACATCCTTCTGAATCTGCTTAGCGTATTCATCTCTTGGTCTCCCTCTACGATTTTTACCCTCCACGCTGCCCTCCAATACTAAATTGGTGATCCCTTGATGCCTCAGAACATGTCCTACGAACCGATCCGTTCCTCTAGTCCAGTTGTGCCACAAATTTCTCTCTCTCCAATTCTATTAAGTACCTCCTCATTAGTTATGTGATCTACCCATCTAATCTTCAGCATTCTTATATAGCACCACATTTCGAAAGCTTCTATTCTCTTCTTGTCCAAACTATTTATCGTCCATGTTTCACTTCCATACATGGCTACACACCATACAAATACTTTTAGAAACGACTTCCTGGCACTTAAATCTATAATAGATGTTAACAAATGTCTCTTCTTCAGAAACGCTTTCCTTGCCATTGCCAGTCTACATTTTATATCTTCTCTACTTCGACCATCATCAGTTATTTTGCTCCCTAAATAACAAAACTCCTTTCCTAGTTTAAGCGTCTCATCTCCTAATGTGATTCCCTCAGCATCACCCGACTTAATTCGACTACATTCCATTATCCTAGTTTTGTTTTTGTTGATGTTCATCTTATATCCTCCTTTCAAGACACTGTCCATTCCGTTCAGCTGCTCTTCTAGGTCGTGTGCTGTCTCTGACAGAATTACAGTGTCATCGGCGAACCTCAAAGTTTTTACTTCTTCTCCATGGATTTTAATTCCTACTCCAAATTTTTCTTTTGTTTCCTTTACTGCTTGCTCAATATACAGATTGAATAACATCGGGGAGAGGCTACAACCCTGTCTCACTCCCTTCCCAACCACTGCTTCCCTTTCATGTCCCTCGACTCTAATAACTGCCATCTGGTTTCTATACAAATTGTAAATAGTCTTTCGCTCCCTGTATTTTACCCCTGCCACCTTCAGAATTTGAAAGAGAGTATTTCAGTCAACAATGTCAAAAGCTTTCTCTAAGTCTACAAATGCTAGAAACGTAGGTTTGCATTTCCCCGGCCGTGGTGGCTGAGCGGTTCTAGGCGCTTCAGTCCGGAACCGCGCGACTTCTACGGTCGCAGGTTCGAATCCTGCCTCGGGCATGGATGTGTGTGATGTCCTTAGGTTAGTTAGGTTTAAGTAGTTCTAAGTTCTAGGGGACTGATGACCTCAGATGTTAAGTCCCATAGTCCTCAGAGCCATTTGAACCATTTTGCCTTTCCTTAATCTATTTTCTAAGATAAGTCGTAGGGCCAGTATTGTCTCACGCGTTCCAATATTTCTTCGGAATCCAAACTGATCTTCCTCGAGGTCGGCTTCTACCAGTTTTTCTATTCGTCTGTAAAGAATTCGCGTTAGTATTTTGCAGCCGTGACTTATTAAACTGATAGTTCGGTAATTTTCACATCTGTCAACACCTGCTTTCTTTGGGACTGGAATTATTATATTTTTCTTGAAGTCTGAGGTTATTTCTCCTGTCTCATACATCTTGCTCACTAAATGGTAGAGTTTTGTTGGGCCTGGCTCTCCCAAGTTCTAATGGAATGTTGTCTACTTCCGGGGCCTTATTTCGACTTAGGTCTTTCAGTGCTCTGTCAAACTCTTCATGCAGTATCGTATCTCCTATTTCATCTTCATTTTCTTCCATTTCTATAATATTGTCCTCAAGAACATCGCCCTTGTATGGATCCTCTATATACTCCTTCCACCTTTCTGCTTTCCCTTCTTTGCTTAGAACTGGGTTTTCATCTGAGCTCTTGGTATTCATACAAGTGGTTCTCTTTTCTCCAAAGGTCTCTTTAATTTTCCTGCAGGCAGTATCTATCTTACCCCTAGTGATATGCGCCTCTACATCCTTAAATTTGTCCTCTAGCCATTCCTGATTAGCTATTTTGCACTTCCTGTCGATCACATTTTTCAGACGTTTGTATTCCTTTTTGCCTGCTTCATTTACTAAATTTTATATTTTCTCCTTTCATCAATTAAATTCAGTATCTCTTCTGTTACCCAAAGATTTCTATTAGCCTTCGTCTTTTTACCTACTTGTTCCTCTGCTATCTTCACTATTTCGTCTCTCAAAGTTACCCATTCTTATTCTATTGTATTTCTTTCCCCCATTCTTCTCAATCGTTTCCTGATGCTCTCCCTGTAGCTCTCTACGACATCTGGTTCTTTCAGTTTATCCAGGTCCCATCTCCTCAAATTCCCACCTTTTTGCAGTTTCCTCATAGAATATAAATTGCGTAAGTTTAGCGAAGAAGTGAATCAATGTTTTATACCTTTTTGTTTTGCATTTTTGTTTTACCTGCTTTTGAGGAAACGGCGTTTTCTGGCGCTATATCATAAATCTGCATTGTTTTTCATTTTTGCAACAAGATCGTACTGTTTCACGTTAAAAATTTACAATTTTCGAATTGAATATCAATTAAACGATAGGAATTGCAATTTTGGTATAAATACTGTTTATTTTTAAGTAACAGGCTGGTGGAAAACAATACAAAACAAAAATGTTCCATAGGCTATGCTGCCCTTAATACAATCCTCACTCGGTTTCTATTCGCTTCCGATTTGCAGGGGATCTAGTAAGACACCGATCGGATAGCCAGAAAGAAAAAAAGATCGAAATGATGGAACACTCAATAGGTGTACAGCACAGCTGACGTACAGTAACGCGTTACGACTTTAACTGACCAAGGCTACTACGAGAACTTCCGTAGTCTCGGCTTGCTTATTGTAATCTACCGTAGCTTACGGTAGTTTTACAACTCTGTGTTTAAATCTCGATACGGCCGCTACACAAGCAATCGAACTAGTGAGGGGAAGACAGATTGGGCATGGATTATTTTCTTGTCCAGTCTTTTTTTCCAGTGGTATGAAACAGTCGAACGAAATTTGTCTCCATGGCCACGTCACTAATTTTCTGGCTTCGAGTGGTTTCACTTAATGAGAGACAACTGACTGGCCCAAGTGTATGACAGTTACAGCAGTTACATGGATGAACTTCCTGGCAGATTAAAACTGTGTGCCGGACCGAGACTCGAACTCGCGACCTTTGCCTTTCGCGGGCAATTGCAAGTATCGGTGCGGCACACAATTTCAATCCGCCAGAAAGTTTCATATCGACGAACACTCCGCTGCAGGATTAAAATCTCATTCTGGAAACATCTCCCAGAAGCCATGTCTCCGCGCAATTGCCTTTCTTCCAGGAGTGCTAGTTCTGCAAGGTTCACAGGAGAGCTTCTGCAAAATTTGGAAAGTAGGAGACTGGCAGAAGTGAAGCTGTGAGTCGTGCTTGGGTAGCTCAGATGGTAGAGCACTTGCCCGCGTAAGGCAAAGGTCCCGAGTTCGAGTCTCGGCCCGGCACACACTTTGTCTGCCAGTCTTTCTTTCTTTGGAGAGAGAGAGAGAGAGAGAGAGAGAGAGAGAGAGAGAGAGAGAGAGAGAGAATCCATCTAAAACTGAAGTGCTTTTAAAATTTGTGCATTTATTTATTTCAGTACCAATGTTTCTTATTTTTAGCGTTGAATATGGATTTTTGGTTCTTTTTAAAAGGTCAATAACTACGGCTACATTATAATTATGATTAAACAAATGAACAACTACTTTTATTGTAAATTTACTGAACCTCTTTCTCTGTCTTTCCGCTGCTTTGTACCTATCATCGATAATTCTGTTTCGGTAAGTCCTGAGATGATGTGAAGAGAAACCATACGAGATAAAAATTGCTTTTCATAAGTAATGAAAATTTATATTCCATAAGGAAATAAAATAAACGGTGAACTAACGCTGAATGATTTACGGTTCCTAATTACACTAGTTAACAAATTTAAATTTTTTCTGCATCTGGTTTGTAAATGGGTGAATTTGCCTAATTTTGGGGTGCTGAATCCACTGATAAAATCAGTTTTCTCTAAGACGTCACATTTCCTAGATACACAGCAGAATAAAAAATGATAATAGCGGAAATTGACACAATTAAGTCAAACAAAAATACACATTTAGAAAGTTTGAAATCAACAGTATTTTGTATGGATAGGCATGATGCAAATAAAAGTTCCGAATTAGTTCAGAATATATTTTCAACTGTAATCTTTGGTTATTGAAAAATGCGATGACGGAGCTCTTCTTTTGTTTGTTGTTTCATCATTTCCCTTACAAGACCCCAACAGCAGTCACCCATCATCGAAGGGTTCCAGTGGCCTTGATAACGATGTCACATGGTAAGAATGTCTTCGTGAAAGCGTTCACCTTACTCATCGCTTACGGTTCCCAAATTTTCCGCGAAGAAATAAAGGTGAGAATGTAAAAAGTGAATTTCTACACCCCATGTTCTTATAGTTGTCAAACAGATCATTCACAATGGTAACATAGTTTTGTCTTTTGTGTTACCCAAAAAGACCTTCACAATTGCTTTAAAAGAAGACCAAGCAGCTAATTGGATATCTGTGAGTTTGGTATCAATAGTTGTATCTTTCAGCAATTTTCTTATTTGTGGTCCAACAAATATACCCGCTTTCAGCGTTGTCTCACTTAATTTGGGAAACTTTCAAGCGATTGAAGGCCTCACCATCTTTATCCAGAGCTTTTACAAAGTTCTTGATAAGGCCCAACTTGATATGAAGGGGAGGCAAAATGATTTTTTCGGTCTCATCCAATGAGGTATTGTTCACATTTACGTTTCCAGGAACATATGGCTTCCTTATTGGCCATTCCTTGACTGTATAGTGGTTCTTGGTGTCACCGCTGTCCCAGAGGCACAAAAAGCAGCAGTATTTCGTGAATCCAGCCTGTAAACCTGTAAGGAGTGCAACAACTTCTAAATCACAGCAAAGCTGCCATTAATGATCTTTATATTTGATTGCCTCTAGCCGCAAAGTCATGGTTTCAAAAGTTCCTTTCATTTCTACTGCGTAAGCCAAAGGTACCGATGGAAATGCATTGCCATTATGCATTAGTACTGCTTTCAATCTGGTTTTACTGGAGTCAATAAATAGTCGCCACTCGTGTGGATTATGTTGTACACCTTGCTGTATCATCAGACACCTCAAAATACACACATTGAATTCTGCATATCGAAATATTCAGCGAAGAAGCATCTCTTGATCTGAAACAGGAAATTTTTGTCCCTGGAGCTAGAAGGTTCCGCTGTTGCAGTCTCGACCCCAAGACTTCAGCTTGCAGTTTCGAAAGTTTTAGATCGTGAACCAAATCATTCAGTTCCTTTTGATTAAAGAGGCGAAGTGTCACGATATTGAGGGCAGTACTCATCTATATGTTCAATACTTTATGATTCACTTGACATGATGTCTGGTTCCGTGACTTCCAAATTAAAGAATCCCTAAATATTTGTAAGACAGAAGTAACAGTATGAATAATGGTCATTACGCTCACACCACACCATCGGAACAGCTAATAGCATGGCTTGGCGTTTTCCTTTCAACCACTCGGCTAAAGTTGTACAGGTTATATAGGCAATATGAGGTGCAAAATTTTTATGTTGATCACCAATAGGACAATCAAAATACGATTTATATGCCTTCTTAACCAAATCAGTGTTTGGTTTTCTTTGCGCTTTTGGAGTGAATTTCCCACCCACATAACAAAAGTAATCGGGGTAGTTTAGACAGCAAAGAGATTTACTAATTTCCATTTTTCTTAGTGTAAGTTTTAAACTCAAAGTTTCCACTGTCTTTCAGAGGAAACACTCACTGAGGATCTCTTTCACCTCACTGGATTACCACACCAACCAATTACTGAAGATTTATATATCTTCTAGCTCTCCTCTGCAAAACAAAGACAAACAATGAAACATCAAGACGGAAGAGTAGCAAAAAGCTAAATAAAGACTACGAAAAATAAGAAACCTTTAAAAACTCAAAAATGGTACGTGCTAGAACATATTGAAAGGTATATTCGGATTCTCCACACCAAAATACATACTAGTTGATGTATCACATCCCAGATGCAAAATGGCTGTTGACTAGTGTTATCTGCAAAAAAAGTAACCAAACAAACAAAAAAGGAACAGAATTCTTTGGTGCCCAGTTCCTCTCTTACACATTTAATTATCTTTACTTCCTACCAGCACTACCGGCAACCTTAACATTTACTAAATCATTTATGTAGTGTAGCGAACCGTAGTTATGGCAGGGCGCAAGTCTACTCCAGAGTCGTTCAGACATCTCACTGAACGTCGCAACAGAAGATGAAGGCATCAGATTGGCGGGCGTTGGGCACGCGCTCTACTAATGTCCACTAATTGGGTTCAGAACACTTTTGAGCGGATAGTGTGTCTCGCGAATGGATCGTGAGAGTGCGATGAAAAAGATCAACTTATGCAGAGAGGCATATAGACAGTAATTAACCCTCATTTTGTACGCGAATGGAATAGGAAACAAAATCGATGCAATTGCCACGATGTACCGTCCGCCCTCGCCCAGCTTTGTGTTGTGTGTGTGTGTGTGTGTGTGTGTGTGTGTGTGTGTGTGTGTGTGTATTCCTAAGGGACCAAACTGCTGAGGTCATCGGTCCCTAGACTTGCACACTACTTAAACTAACTTATGCAAAGACGAGCACACACACCCACGCACTCTCGAACCTCCGGCGGGAGGGCCCGTGCAATCCGTGACATGCCGCCTAAAACCGTGCGGCCACTCCGTGGGCTACGCTTTGTTTAAAGGCTTGCGCCATTAAAATTGCTACACCATGAAATTGACGTGCTACAGACGCGAAATTTTACCGACAGGAAGAAGATGCTTCTCAGAGGATTCACACAAGGTTGGCGCCGGTGGCGACACCTACAACGTGCTGTCATGAGGAAAGTTTCCAACCGGTCTCTCGTACACAAACAGCAGTTGACCGGCGTTGTCTGGTGAAACGTTGTTGTGATGCCTGGTGTAAGGAGTAGAAATGCCTACCATCGCGTTTCCGACTTTGATAAAGGTCGGATTGTAGCCTATCGCGATTGCGGTTTATCGTATCGCGATATTGCTGATCGCGTTGGTCGAGATCCAATGACTGTTAGCAGAATATGGAGTCGTTGGGTTCAGGAGGGTAATACGGAACGCCGTGCTGGATCCCAACGGCCTCGTATCACTAGCAGTCGAGATGACAGGCATCTTATCCGCATGGCTGTAACGGATCGTGCAGCCACGTCTCGATCCCTGAGTCAACAGATGGGGACGTTCGCGAGACAACAACCATCTGCACGAACATTTCCCCGACGTTCGCAGCAGCATGCACTATCAGCTCGGAGACTGGCTGCGGTTACCCTTGACGCTGCATCACAGACAGGAGCGCCTGCGATAGTGTACTCAACGACGAACCTGGATGCACGAATGGCAAAACCTAATTTTTTTCCTATGAATCCAAGTTCCGTTTACAGCATCATGATGGTCGCATCCTTATTTGGCGACAACGCGGTGAAAGCACATTGGAAGTGTGTATTCGTCATCGCCATACTGGCGTATCACCCGGCGTGATTGTATGGGGTGCCATTGGTTACACGTCACGGTCTCCTCTTGTTCGCATTGATGGTGCTTTGAACTGTGAACGTTACATTTCAGATGTGTTACGACCTATAGCTCTACCCTTCATTCGATCTCATTTCAGCATGATAATGGACGACCGCATGTTGCAGGTCCTGTACGGGCCTTTCTGGATATGGGAAATGTTCAACTGCTGCCTTGGCCAGCTCATTCTCTAGATCTCTCACCACCTGAAAACGTCTGGTCAATAGTGGCCGAGCAACTGGTTCGTCACAATACGCCAGTCACTACTCTTGATAAACTGTGGTACCGTGTTGAAGCTGCATGGGCAGCTGTACCTGTACACGCCATCCAAGCTCTGTTTGACTCATTGCCCAGGCGTATCAAGGCCGTTATTACGGCCAGAGGTGGTTGTTCTGGGTACTGATTTCTAAGGATCTATGCACCCAAATTCCGTGAAAATGTAATCACATGTCAGTTCCTCCCCTGCGGGTCCGGGGATTAGAATAGGCCCGAGGTATTCCTGCCTGTCGTAAGAGGCGACTAAAAGGAGTCCCTCCCCCTCAAGGGGGTCGTTAGCGCCTGCGTCCGGAGACGGACGGTTCCACGACCTCTATTTGCGGTCATTTTGCTTTTTCACTTCTCGTTTCTTCCTTCCTTTGGTTGGTTCCTTTCTTTGCTCTTCTCCATCTCACTGTCTTCCTTACTGTCTTCTTCTCCTTGCCTTTTTCTCCTTGCCTTCTCTGGTCTCCACCTCGGCGTTTGAGACAGTCTGTCCTCTCTCTCCCTCTCCCCCTTCTTTTTCCTCTTCTTCCTTCCTCCCTGTGCGTGCCTGAAGGCCGACCCACGCGTTCGCACGCGTAGCCGGTGACGGGGTAACGCGTAATTCCCCGCCCTGGGTAGACATGTAAGGCACGCACGTACCCCCTGGTAAAGGCCAGGCCCGGGTACGGGTGATTGCCTGAGCTGATACCTTCTGACCATGCCGATTGGTCCCTCCGTCTGGTTCTCGGGAGGTGTGACCTGAGGTGTAAACATTCACCTAAGGCGGGATTGCCCTCTGAAAGGGTCCCCACAAGGAAGGAGCGCGCCATCGGAGACGCTGGCAATCATGGGGGATTCCTCCGCAATGGATTTCACTCCATCTGTCTCGACTTCTGCCCAAAAACGGAAACGTGACCACCCATCAGTGACAAAAGTACTACCGCCTACCCCACAGTTCCTCGTCGTTTCTCGATCTGAGGACGGAAAGGATTTTTCCTCTGTCAACCCTTTCGTTATCCAGAAGGGTGTAGATGCCATAGCCGGATCTGTCAAATCTTGTACCAGGTTGCGTAACGGTACCTTATTACTAGAAACTGAGAGCGCCTTTCAGGCACAAAAACTGCTTCGGGCCACACTCCTGTACACGTTCCCTGTGCGGGTGGAGGCTCACCGAACTTTGAATTCGTCTCGTGGTGTGGTCTATACCAGCTCCCTCGACGGACTGACTGACGAGGAGATTCAATCTTTCCTCGCTGAGCAGGGCGTGACGGCTGTCCATAGGGTCATGAAAAAGGTCAACAATGACCTTGTACCGACCCGGACACTTTTCTTGACCTTCGATAGTGTTAAGCTGCCATCGCGCATCAAGGCGGGCTACGAGGTAATTTCTGTTCGCCCCTATGTCCCGACACCTACGCGCTGCTACCAGCGTTTCAATCACACTCTCCAGTCTTGTTCCAATGCGGCTAAATGTGTCACTTGTGGCAGGTATGCCCATGAGGGTGACTGTCCACCTCCGTCTCCTCGTTGTGTGAACTGTCAGGGTGACCATGCCGCATCCTCCCGCGACTGTCCTGTCTGTAAGGAAGAATGCTGTATCCAAGAAATTCGGGTCAAAGAGAAAGTGTCCACCTCGGCTGCTCGCAAGCTATTGGCTGGTAGGAAGCCCACGCTGCTCCCAGCGGGGAAATACAGTACTGTCCTCGCCTCTCCTCGGACTACCAGGGAGGTGGCAACCCAGACATGCGATCTGACCTTCAGCACCACGGTCGTCCGTTCGGCCAGTGCTAAGATCGCCCGGTCGACGTCTCCTCTTCCTCCCGTCACCCCTCAGACACAAGCACCTTCATCAGCTTCTGCCAAGACGAAGACCCAGAAGTCAGATGCACGGGCTTTCAAGAAGGAACCGTCCCGTGCAGACTTCCTACATACCTCGACCTCCCAGCCTTCGGCCGGTACTTCCACCAAACGTACTTCCAAGAAGGCTCATAGGAAGCACAGTTCTCCTTCTCCGCCACGGCGCATTTCCTCTCCTGCGCCACCCAGCGGTTGCCGCCCCAGGCCGTCATCCGTTTCGCCTGGCCGCACCGCTGGTAGCCGAACATCTGGCCGTTCACCGGCGGAGGAAGCTCCCCCTCCCGGCCATCTTCCCAAGATGGCCGATGAACCTATAGACCTAATGGACGATGACTGTCCGCCTACTGATAGCGACGGAAGTGCTCGCTCGAAGCCAGGCCCTCAGCGGCCTTCGAGGTGACCCCTTCATTCATCTTCCTTTTCTTCTCACGATGGCACTTATTCACTGGAATATTCGCAGCATTCGCTCCAACCGAGAGGACTTGAAGTTGCTGCTCCGCTTGCACCGTCCGCTCGTCGTAGCCCTCCAGGAAACGAAGCTACGCCCATGCGATCACATTGCCTTGGCACACTAGACCTCTGTGCGTTTTGACCTACCCCCTGTGGTAGGTATCCCGGCTTATGGAGGGGCTATGTTGCTGGTCCGGGATGATATTTACTACGATCCCATCACGTTGCACACCGGCCTGCAGGTAGTTGCCATCCGCATTACTCTCCCCACTTTTACATTTTCCATTTGTACCGTTTACACTCCATCGTCATCTGCCGTTACCAGGGCAGACATGATGCAACTTCTTGCTCAGCTACCTGCACCATTTTTGTTAACTGGAGACTTCAATGCCCACCATCCCCTTTGGGGCTCTCCAGCATCCTGCCCGAAGGGCTCCCTGTTAGCAGACCTTTTCAACCAGCTCAATCTTGTCTGCCTCAATACTGGCGCCCCTACTTTTCTTTCGGACACATCTCACACCTATTCCCATTTAGACCTCTCTATATGTACTCCCCAACTTGCACGCCGGTTTGAGTGGTATGCACTTTCTGATACATATTCGAGCGACCACTTCCCGTGTGTTATCCATCTCCTGCAGCATACCCCCTCTCCATGCTCCTCTAGTTGGACCATCTCCAAGGCAGACTGGGGGCTCGTCTCTTCCAGGGCGACCTTTCAGGATCAAACCTTCACAAGCTGCGATCGTCAGGTCGCACACCTCACGGAAGTCATTCTCGCTGCTGCTGAATATTCCATCCCTCACCCTACTTCTTCTCCTCGTCGCGTACCGGTCCCCTGGTGGACTGCAGCATGTCGAGACGCTTTACGTGCTCGTCGACGTGCTTTACGCACCTTTAAACGCCACCCTACAGTGGCGAATTGTATCAATTATAAACGATTACGTGCTCAGTGTCGTCGTATTATTAAAGAAAGCAAGAAAGCCAGCTGGGCTGCTTTCACAAGCACCTTCAACAGTTTTACTCCTTCTTCTGTTGTCTGGGGTAGCCTGCGCCGGCTATCTGGCACTAAGGTCCACTCACCAGTTTCTGGCTTGACGGTCGCGAATGACGTCCTTGTGGCCCCTGAGAATGTCTCCAATGCCTTCGGCCGCTTTTTCGCCGAGGTTTCGAGCTCCGCTCATTACCACCCTGCCTTCCTCCCCCGCAAACAGGCAGAGGAGGCTAGGCCACCTAACTTCCGCTCCTCGAATCGTGAAAGTTATAATGCCCCATTCACCATGCGGGAACTCGAAAACGCACTTGGCCGATCACGGTCCTCCGCTCCAGGGCCTGATTCTATTCATATTCAGATGCTGAAGAACCTTTCTCCTGCGGGTAAAGGTTTTCTTCTTCGTACTTACAATCGCATCTGGATTGAGGGACATGTTCCCGCATGCTGGCGCGAGTCTATTGTTGTCCCGATTCCTAAGCCGGGGAAGGACAAGCACTTGCCTTCCAGTTATCGACCCATCTCGCTTACCAGCTGTGTCTGTACAGTGATGGAGCGAATGGTTAACGCTCGATTGGTTTGGCTGCTCGAGTCTCGACGCCTACTTACCAATGTACAATGTGGATTTCATAGGCGCCGCTCTGCTGTTGACCATCTGGTTACCTTGTCGACCTTCATTATGAATAACTTCTTGCGGAAGCGCCCGACCGCGGCTGTGTTCTTTGATTTGGAGAAGGCTTACGACACCTGTTGGAGGGCGGGCATTCTCCGCACCATGCATACATGGGGCCTTCGCGGTCGCCTCCCTCTTTTTATTCGTTCTTTTTTAATGGATCGACAGTTCAGGGTACGTGTGGGTTCTGTCCTGTCAGACACCTTTCGCCAGGAGAATGGGGTGCCACAGGGCTCAGTTTTGAGCGTCGCTCTCTTCGCCATCGCGATCAATCCAATAATGGATTACCTCCCAGCTGATGTATCAGGCTCCCTCTTCGTGGACGATTTTACCATCTATTGCAGCGCGCAGTGTACACGTGTCCTGTAGCGCTGTCTTCAGCGTTCTCTTGACCGTCTTTACTCCTGGAGTGTCGCCAATGGCTTCCGTTTTTCTGCCGAGAAGACGGTCTGTATTAACTTCTGGCGCTACAAAGAGTTTCTCCCACCGTCCTTACGACTCGGTCCCGTTGCTCTCCCAATCGTGGAGACAACAAAATTTTTAGGTCTTACATTTGACAGGAAACTTAGCTGGTCTCCACATGTGTCATATTTGGCTGCCCGTTGTACCCGTTCTTTAAATGTCCTCCGTGTTCTCAGTGGTATGTCGTGGGGAGCGGATCGAACCGTCCTGCTTCGTCTATATCGGTCGATCGTCCGCTCCAAGCTGGATTATGGGAGCTTCGTCTACTCCTCTGCACGGCCATCCATCTTACGCCGCCTCAACTCCATACAACATCGGGGTTTACGACTTGCGATCGGAGCGTTTTATACTAGTCCCGTAGAGAGTCTTCATGCTGACGCTGGCGAATTGCCACTCACCTACCGACATGATATACTGCTTTGTCGGTATGCCTGTCGGCTACTGTCATTGCCCGACCACCCGTCTTATCGTTCCATTTTTGACGACTCTCTCGACCGTCAATACGGGTTGTATGTCTCTGCCCTGCTACCCCCTGGAGTTCGCTTTCGTCGCCTCCTTCAACACCTTAATTTTTCACTCCCTGCAACCTTTCGAGTGGGCGAGAGCCACACGCCACCTTGGCTCCAGGCTCAGGTCCGCGTTCACCTTGACCTCAGCTCGCTCCCAAAAGAGGTTACCCCCGGTTCGGTCTACCACTCCCGTTTTGTTGAACTTCGTTCAAAGTTCATCAATATGACCTTCATTTATACAGATGGCTCAAAGACCAATGACGGGGTCGGGTGTTCTTTTATTGTCGGGGCACAAAGTTTCAAATACCGGCTCCATGGCCATTGTCCGGTCTTCACAGCTGAGCTCTTTGCCCTCTACCAGGCTGTTCTTTACGTCTGCCGCTACCGACATTCTGCTTATGTCATCTGCTCCGATTCCCTGAGCGCCATCCAGAGCCTCAGTGATCCGTATCCGGTTCACCCTTTCGTGCACCGGATCCAACGCTCTCTTCAGCAGCTGGTGGACGTCGGTTCTCCGGTTAGCTTTATGTGGGTCCCTGGCCATGTCGGTATCCCTGGGAACGAAGCTGCAGATGCCGCGGCCAAGGCTGCGGTCCTCCAGCCTCGGACAGCTTCTTGTTGTGTCCCTTCATCAGACTGTAGCAGGGTCATTTGTCGGCGCATTTTATCGCTGTGGCATGCCGATTGGGCTGCACTTACAGACAACAAGCTTCGGGCCTTGAAACCTCTTCCCGCGGCTTGGACGTCCTCCTCCCGCCCTTCTCGGCGGGAGGAGGTCGTTTTGGCCCGGTTACGCATTGGACACTGCCGGTTCAGCCATCGCCATCTGCTGACGGCTGCGCCGGCGCCGTTCTGCCCATGTGGGCAATTGCTGACGGTCCACCACATTTTAATGTCCTGTCCGGATTTTAACACACTGCGTCTAGATCTTAACCTGCCATGTACTTTAGATGCCATTTTAGCGGATGACCCACGAGCAGCTGCTCGTGTTCTTCGTTTTATCAATTTGACAAACCTCTCTAAGGACATTTGATGATGCTGTTTTTTAATCCTATGCCTGTCAGTCTGTCTTTTATCGTGTTTTCCCTTTTAGTTGTTCTTTTAAAACTTGTGCCTCGCGGTGCATTCTTAACGTAGTCAGGGCGCTAATGACCATTGAAGTTGTGCGCCCTAAAACCACAAAAAAAAAAAATGTCAGTTCTAGTATAATATATTTGTCCAATGAATACCCGTTTATCATCTCCATTTCTTCTTGGTGTAGCTATTTTAATGGCCAGTAGTGTAGATGTAAAAATGTGAACAGTTGTGTAGCGTCTCTAAGAGCGAACATTTTCAGCCATTGCCGTGGGTCGCTTTGGTTTTCACGCACAAGGACTTTGGAATACATTATCTGTCTATCGACAGCTATCACTGAATAATTTAGACGTGTGGAAAACCGGTCCTCTGAAAGCCTGCCACCTCGCCGTGTAGTAGGCCGCGCGTGCAGAAATAACTGCCTCTGAATTCAGGAGTTGCGGTCGTGTTAGCTACGTTAGAATTAATGTCAGCTGAAGAACCATAGCTCCGACGTAAGTCAGTAGTCTTTTGATTTTAAGACGTCGACCACGCTCACGTGTAGTTTTATTTTAAATATCGCGCTAAAGTATTTCAATGTGTTCTACGCTGCCAAAACGAGTACAAGGTTCGCATTTACATACGGACTTCACGTCTGAGACAGTTTTGCCTGTATCTCACAAGGTCGTAACAAACTGTTATGCCGAATGTCATCAGATGCTGCTTCCTCCACTAAGATACTATCCGAACGCAAAGTTTTGCTGTGAAACAAGAAATAGAATAGTTGAAATGAAGGGTCTCTGCAAGAACATCATTCTGTTTAACATTTAACTTACTGTACCCAGCTCTGGAACCTCAATTCTGGACACAAACTGTAAACTACATAAAAATAGAGACCGAGCAGCTGAGTGTGTCTATAGTGGCCACAAGGTATTATATTACCTTCATTTCACATTTTACTGAGATTTTTGGTAATTATAGGAGCCCCACACGCATATTCAATACATCTATGTGCAGTATGTCAGTATACACATCTTTTCCTCCTCTCACCTGATGAATGAAAAGCATGAATGAGAATGTAGAAGGTAAATTTCAGTATTTATGAGGTGCAACAATAAAGTAATGAGACTGATGTGAAAAAATGTTGCTTACCATTTTAGTCAAGTTTAGTGTTGTCTCCTTCAAAGTACTTTCCTTCTGATTGCGTATACTGTTTACAGAACTTCTGCCATTGATGGTAACATTTCTGGAACTCTTCTTCTGTAATATCCCGCAAGACCCTAGTCACAGCTTTTTGGACATCTTGTGTTGTTTGAAAATGGTGTCCTTTGACCGCCGTTTTGACTCTTGGAAATAGAAAAAAATCGCACAGAGCGATATCTGGTGAATAAGGTGGCTGTGTAGTACTGAAATTTATGTTGAGGTTAAAAATTGCTGTACTGACAGAGCAGTATGGTTTTATCGTGATGCAGACTCCAATTATCGGCAATGTTGGCACAGACATGATCAATTTTAGGAAGTCTTTCTAAAAAAATTTTTGTAGTAATATTGATTCACTGTTTGTCCAGGAGGAACCCACTCGCCGGCCAGGGTGGCCGAGCGGTTCTAGGCGCTACAGTCTGGAGCTGCGCGACCGCTACGGTCGCAGGTTCGAATCCTGCCTCGGGCATGGATGTGTGTGCTGTCCTTAGGTTAGTTAAGTTTAATTAGTTCTAAGTTCTAGGGGACTGATGACCTCAGAAGTTAAGTCCCATAGTGCTCAGAGCCATTTGAACCCACTCTTTATGAACAATTCCCTTGGAATCAAAGAACCACACAAGCATGCATGGTTGTCTGCTGTGGTCTTCATCTTCAACATTCGTTCTGCCTTCATTAAACATTTTAGGCCTACGAAAAACTTAATCTCTTGACGTTACCACCTCTTCAAAAGCCTTCTGAAGCTTACTGTAAGCTGTTGTCGCGTTTTCACACAGTTTAACGCAAAAAGAAATGGCATACCGTTGCGCAATATTATGCGGCTCCATTTCCGTGACGAGACACACAAACACGTGTTAATTTATTACAGCACAACTCACGACTGAGCAGTTGCATCGATGTGCCGCTTGGACTAGAAGCAGCTTATAGAACAAGGCCAAAGATATTGTGCCTACGCAAGCCTGCAGGGTTGCCACATCTTGCAAAGAAAATAAGTCTCATTACTTTATTGTCGCACCTCGTATATCTTTGGCAGTAAAAGTAGTCTGCCACCGTGTCAGTTTAGCCACTTCTATAAAGAACATACGAGATATCGAAGAGAGTTCTGTTCTCCTTGGACGAAGCTCTTGTACAGGCTAGCACCACACAATAGGGAGCTCTCTGGACACGTCCGGAGGAACGGAACGCGTGGATTCCGAAAGGGCTCACTCGTCAGTGTTACGGGAGACGTGAGATGGGCAACACTGCTTAAGTGTGTGTGTGTGTGTGTGTGTGTGTGTGTGTGTGTGTGTGTGTGTGTGTGTCTATTCATAGTTAATTCATGATCTTATTTTTGTAGATTTTAGCTCCAGTTAAAATTAATCTCTAGCTCTCATCACTCGTTGAGCGGTATACGGAATTTTTCTGGTTAATTTCGGAACATTATAACCAGCTGCACTTGGCCACGCATGCAAGCCATTGTTCTTGGCATCTCTGTTCAAACATGTGGACTCATGATGTCTCTTCTTAGTTCAGTCCGACTTAGTTCGTTGGTCATCTCACGAGTATAGTGCAATAGTCATTGAATAATTAGACACACAAATTGGTCTGGGAGAAAAACTGTTAGTAGGGCAAGTTTGGTACTTTTATGGCTTTAAGTTGGCATCAATGGGATGAACCCTGATCAGCTGATGTATCAACATTGTTTTTTTTTTTTGTAATCTCAAAAATACATTTCAATATGGCGAATCCGCTTGAAATGTCCACATTAGTCGAACAATGTTCTTTTATTCGTTTTATACTTGCTGAAGGCGAGAAACCTATGAATATATATTGAAGAATGTCCACAGTTTATGTTGAAGGTTGTATGAATCGTGCAAATTTTTACGAGTGGGTAGAGCAGTCCAAAAATGGTCACGACTAAGTGACTGTCGAACGCCGTTCTGGCCGACCAGTTGCAGTTTCAACTCCCTCACTTGAAAGTCGATTTGATGATATTACTTATGCCGACCACTGTATGACTGTGGAAATGATAGTTAATAAGGTTCAAGTTAGTACCCATACAGTTCATAACATCTGTAACAAGCTGAAGTAACGCAAAATATTTGCAAGATGGGTGCCGAAGGAGTTGACGCGGCTACACAAGGAAACAAGGCCGAGAGTGTGCCCAGAGCTAATGGACCGTTATGAAAGAAAAGGTGAGCACTTAAACAAAATTTTAACTTGGATAAAACTTGGGTTCACTATTTTGAGCCAGAATCAAAAAGACAAAGCATGGAAAGGAAGCACACCAACTCACCTGTCAAGAAAACATTCAAAATCCAAGCAACAGCAGGAAAAGCCATGTTGACGGTGTTTTGGGATGCTGAAGGTCCAGTTTTCTGTGATTGTCTCGAGGAGCAGCGTACAATGAACAGGCAGTACTACTCGGATTTGCTTTTAAACAAGATGAAGCCAGCCGTGAGAGACAGACGTCGTGGATCTCAGAGGAGAGGTAACATTCTCCGGCAACCGAACGCACGTCCTCACATTGCTCAACTAACAAAATGGGCTGCGAAGTACTGCCTTATCCCCCTTACAGTCCCGATTTAGTACCTAGTGATTTTTTTTTTCACTGAAGGAGGCATTACATGGGAAGATGTTCCAGGACAACGACGACGTGAAAAAGTTTGTCGGAAATTGGTTCAAACATCAAGATAGAGTGTTCTTTGCAGCCGGAATGAAAAAGCTTGTAGCCCGCTGGAACAAGTGCATTAATGTTCAAGGGGATTATGTTGAAAAGTAGAAAACGTATTGTTCTGTAAAAATAAACGCTTTTTACTCCAGACCAATTTCTCTCTTTAATTGAATAGATGAAACCTCGCTGACTTCGATTTCAGATAGAAATCTAACTTCCACGTATCTTTCTTGTCTCAGCCCAAGTTAAGAACGGCTCTGAGAGCCTTCAGTTCGCAGATCGTAATTCTCAGTAATGTATCCTGACCAATTTGGTCAGCTATTCTGAATTTTACCACTCATTTTGTGCAGACTTTTTGTTTGTGACGACCACGTGTTCGCGGATTGTAACATTGCTCACAATGTTACATGTCAGTTACAGATTCCCGGGATAAAACTTACAAATTAATTTCAGAACTTCTGTGGAGCAACTACTAGGAGTTAACTCTTATCGATGAATTCTTGTTCACTTCCTTCGTGCACTCGGGCCAAGTGAACGGCCGTTTGCCAACCACGTGCATACTGGTGAAGTTTTCCTTCATTCTTATAGATGTCATGAATCTCTATTATATGTGTTATGTGCGTGAATGTCGCCGTTGAAAGATTCCTCTGACCCTTTCGTAATTAATAATTAATGATAAATCGTGCTGGGGTCTCCAAGATGCAGTTGTAAATGTAATTTTGTAACTCATCTGTGAGCATTACGTAGGACGGCAACCATCACCCAATTTTTAGTTGTTTAGCTTATTAGTTTGTTCAGCTGTTCTTCAATAAACGTGATATTTTTACTAGAGCACATGCTTACGTATTCCTTCGCAAACTTCCATTTTACGCCCTACTGCTATCCGTTGTGCAACACATAAATATGGCCAAGATGTTTATTTAATATTTATTCAACTTCCATAAATTTGCATATCCGGCAACTCAGTTCACCTAAACATCAAAAATTTTTCTTTCATGTATATCCTGATACCGACTTCCCACCTTCCATTTTTCTGGACACCTTCATCACGAGCATCGATACCGAGCCGGATCCATCACGTATAGATAACCTTAAAAAATTCCCAAGAGAGCGAAATTCTCATAGCCAAACCACGAATTAAAGTGATTATTTCAAAATCAAAAATAGCCTACGCAGGAAAATGGCTTCCCTCAAGCCGCTGGAATTGTTTAGATTAACGATGAAAGATTAAAAATTGTGGCTCATGGATTTCCCCCGTTTATAGAACCATTTTTCTTCTCTGTATCATTCCTCCATTGGAAAATAGTCGAATAATGACGACATACATGAAGTGTCGCATTGTCCTGCTGGAATTGCCCAAGTCTGTCGGATTGCACAATGGACATGAATGAATGCAGATGATCAGACAGGATGCTTACGTACGTGACACCTGTCAGAGTCGTATCTAGACGTATCACCGGTTCCATATCACGCCCCACACCATTACAGAGCCTCCACCAATTTGAACAGTCTCCTGCTGATATGGCTAAAATGGCTCTGAGCACTATGGGACTTAACATCTATGGTCATCAGTCCCCTAGAACTTAGAACTACTTAAACCTAACTAACCTAAGGACTTCACACAACACCCAGTCATCACGAGGCAGAGAAAAATCCCTGACCCCGCCGGGAATCGAACCTGGGCGTGGGAAGCGAGAACGCTACCGCACGACCACGAGCCGCGGACCCTGCTGATATGTAGCGTCCATGGATTAATGATCTTGTCTCCATACCCGCACACGTCTATTTACTCGATAAAATTTGAAACGAGACTTGTTCGAGCAGGCAACATGTTTCCAGACATCAACAGTTCAATGTCGGTGTTGACGGGCCCAAGCGAGGCGTAAAGCTTTGTGTCGTGCAGTCATCAAGGGTACACAAGTGGGCTTTCGGCTCCGAAATCGCATATCGATAATGTTTGTTGAATGCTTCGCAAGCTGAGACTTGCTGATGGCCCAGCACTGAAATGTGCAGCAGTTTGCGGAAGGGTTGCACTTGAGTCATGTTGAACGATTCTCTGCAATCATCCTTGGTACCGTTCTTGCAGATCTTTTACCGGCCGCAGCGATGTCTGAGATTTGTTTTACGGGATTCCTGATATTGATGGTACACTCGTGAAATGGTCGTACCTGCCAGGGTAGCCGAGAGCGCTAATGCGCTGCTTCCTGCACTTGGTTAGGCGCAGCCGGCCGGGGTGGCCGTGCGGTTCCAGGCGCCACGGTCGCAGGTTCGAATCCTGCCTCGGGCATGGATGTGTGTGATGTCCTTAGGTTAGTTAGGTTTAAGTAGTTCTAAGTTCTAGGGGACTGATGACCTCAGAAGTTAAGTCCCATAGTGCTCAGAGGCATTTGAGCCATTTGGTTAAGCGCGCCGGCTCAGGATCGAATCCGCCTGGCGGATTAACGACGAGGGCCGGTATGGTGGCCAGCCTGGATGTAGTTTTTAGGCGGTTTTCCACATCCCGCTAGGTGAATACCAGGCTGGTCCCCAACTTCCGTCTCAGTTACACGACCCACAGACATTTGAAAACGTTCGCACTATTTCATGACTTACACTAGTCGGAGACAGCTGGGGTACACTACTTCCATCCCGGGGGGGGGGGGAGGGGCGGCAGGAAGGGCATCAGGCCACCCTCTGCACCTAACACTGCCAAATCCGTCATAACAATGCCGACCCCGCGTTGGAGCGGGATAAAGGCCCGAGAAAGACAAAGACTCATGAAATGGTCGTACGGGAAAAATCCCCATTTCATGGCTAGCTAGGAGATGCTCGTGTGCCGACTGTAACACCTCGTTAAAACTCACTTAAATCTTGATAACCTGCCATTGTAGCAGCAGTAACCGATCTAACTACTGCGCCAGACACTTGTCTTCTGTAGGCGTTGCCGATCGGAGCACCTTATTCCGCCTGTTTATGTATCTGTATTTGAATACGCATTCCTGTACCAGTTTCTTTGGCGCTTCAGTGGATTCTTGCTCTTGTACCTTTTACACACCACAGGTAAAATTTCCTTACTTGCTACCGTTCCTGACGTTGGAATTTTGATGTCGAGCAGTGCGGGTTTGAAGAGTGGTGTGCAGTTTAGAATGAAATGTGGCGAGGTGGTACCAGCTACGTGTGTGTGTTTGTCGCTCAGCATGCGTCCTGACCGGCTGGTTGGCTTTCCATAAGCAGAAGCCGTCCCTCCGGTCTGCGTCCTGCTCCCAATTCCACACGGCCTGCTGCTGGTGCAAGTGTCTGCCCAGTGGATGTGTACAACCCAGGTACACTTGAAGTGTGACTGACTCAGCTAGCGGCTAATGCAGTATCCGAAATCGCGGTCTAGTGAAGTATACAGGGTGTCCACAATGAGACTCCAACATTCGAACTCATAAAATCTGAGAGGAAACACAATTTATTGACGAACAAATACGGGGAAATCATACAGCAGCTCATAAAGTTTTCATACACAGGTGGACGGTTCAGTACACTTGAACATGGACGCTACGGGTTGTTGTTGTTGTGGTCTTCAGTCCTTAGACTGGTTTGATGCAGCTCTCCATGCTACTCTATCCTGTGCAAGCTTCTTCATCTCCCAGTACCTACTGCAACCTACATCCTTCTGAATCTGCTTAGTGTATTGATCTCTTGGTCTCCCTGTACAATTTTTATCCTCCACGCTGCCCTCCAATGCTAAATTTGTGATCCCTTGATGCCTCAAAACATGTCCTACCAACCGATCCCTTCTTCTAGTCAAGTTGTGCCACAAACTTCTCTTCTCCCCAATCCTATTCAATACCTCCTCATTAGTTACGTGATCTACCCACCTTACCTTCAGCATTCTTCTGTAGCACCACATTTCGAAAGCTTCTATTCTCTTCTTGTCCAAACTGGTTATCGTCCATGTTTCACTTCCATACATGGCTACACTCCATACAAATACTTTCAGAAACGACTTCCTGACACTTAAATCTATACTCGATGTTAACAAATTTCTCTTCTTCAGAAACGATTTCCTTGCCATTGCCAGTCTACATTTTATATCCTCTCTACTTCGACCATCATCAATTATTTTACTCCCTAAATAGCAAAACTCCTTTACTACTTTAAGTGTCTCATTTCCTAATGTAATACCCTCAGCATCACCCGCTACGGGTAGCGCGAAGAATATCAAGTCTGTAATTGATTTCGTGCCATGCATTGCGGAGCATCTGCTCTGGGACAGAGTTGATGACAATTCTTATGCGCTGTTTCAAGTCTTGCAGGTCCTTTACTGGTGTAGCGTATAACCCGGTCTTTCACATAACCCCACAAGAAAAAAATCGACGGGGGTTATGTCGGGCGAACGTGGCGGCCAAGGAATTGGACCTCCACGGCCAATCCATCGTTGCGGGAATGTGTCATTTAAAAATTTTCGGACATCAAGACTCCAATGGGGTGGTGCAACGTCCTGTTGAAACATCACAGTTGGCTGCAGGTCTGTTATCTGTGGCACGGCAAATTGTTCCAACGTGTCGGCTCCATCCACAGTCGGCTCCTGAAAGAAAAACGGCCCAACAATACGGTTTATCATCAAACCACACCACACATTAACTTTGGGACTGTCGCGCATGTGTTCCCCAGGTGTATGTGGATTCTCGGACCCCCAGATGCGCACATTGTGAAGATTGACAGCCCCTGACACGTGAAAGGTTGCCTCGTCAGTAAACATCACGCGTGATAAAAATGTCTCGTCCGCGGCAATGCGATCTAACATGACACATGCAAATTCTTCTCGCTTTGGTCGATCATCAGGCTCGATTTCTTGCACAACCTGCACTTTATATGCGTACAAACGCTGACGAAGCACTTTGTGGACTGTTGAACGTTTCATACGAAGTTCTCGTGCTGCCTGTCGCACTGACTTCTGTGGACTTTGTTCGAATGACCGCCGCACTTGTTCCACATGATGTTCGCTGATCCCAGGCTTACCACCACCGTGTCCTTTCGCAACACTCCTAGTAGCCAAAAACTGGTCACAGCACTTCTTTATAGTCTCGAACGACGGGGGCGCTTTGTTGCAAAAACTCGACGAAAGTTTCTTTGCACTTGGGTCGCCGATTTTGTCTCTGCATACCACCAGACCACTTGTGCACGCTCCTTCATATCCTCCATTTTGCTAAAACAATTGATTGCAGCTCCACTACGGCCACTTGGCATATCAAATTTGCACACCACAAACTTGTGGAGTTGCTCTGTCTGCCCCTTCAGGATTCACAGGTCCACCATCTGAAATGAGAAAGACATAGCATATGTTGGAGTCTCATTGTGGACACCCTGTACGATACCTGCGTATTTCGTAATCTAAAGCTTTGTCTTCTCGCGAGTCCAGTGTCTCATTATTCCAATGGCTAACACGTTGGTATGCAACCGGGAGATGAGTCGCACTCAAGCTGTGCAAAAATGCGAGGCTACAGAATCTCGGACCTTCCATGACGGAACTCTACACGTCGTTTGTAGCGGAAGTGAATCGAAAGTTGTGAAAGTCGTTTAAGGACTACCCCGAGGAAGTACAGGGTGATCAAAAAGTCAGTATAAATTTGAAAACTTAATAAACCACAGAATTATGTGGATAAAGAGCTAAAAATTGACACCCATGCTTGGAATGACATGGGGTTTTATTAGAACAAAAAAAGTTCACAAAATGTCCGACAGATGGCGCTGGACAGCAAAACGTCAGTAACTGCTACCGTGACGGGTGAGAGGTACGCCGATATGTTACAGAATCGCATCATTCCCAGCATGGCTGATAAACACCTGCTGGAACGTACGATGTTTATGCAGGATGGCGCTCCACCCCATATTGCTAGACGCGTGGAAGATCTCTTGCACGCGTCGTTTGGTGGTGATCGTGTGCTCAGCCGCCACTTTCGTCATGCTTGGCCTCCCAGGTCCCCAGACCTCAGTCCGTGCGATTATTGGCTTTGAGGTTACCTGAAGTCGCAAGTGTATCGTGATCGACCGACATCTCTAGGGATGCTGAAAGACAACATCCGACGCCAATGCCTCACCATAACCCCGGACATGCTTTACAGTGCTGTTCACAACATTATTCCTTGACTACAGCTATTGTTGAGGAATGATAGTGGACATATTGAGCATTTCCTGTGAAGAACATCATCTTTGCTTTGTCTTACTTTTTTATGCTAATTATTGCTATTCTGATCAGATGAAGCGCCATCTGTCGGACATTTTTGAACTTTTGTATTTTTTTGGTTCTAATAAAACCCCATGTCATTCCAAGGATGTGTGTCAATTTGTTCCTCTCTATCTACATTATTCCGTGATTTATTCAGTTTTCAAATTTATACTGACTTCTTGATCACCCGGTATGTTAGGACCGCTGTTGTTTCCATATGCGTGACTGATTTAGTCGATAACAGTAGAAGCTTCACGACACTGTGCGACCATGACGCGGTTGCCTGTCCGAAGGTAACAATGCCTGAAGACTGTAGCGGATTGCAGGGAGATGTGCAGAGGAATGAGAACTGGCGCAGGGCCCTGAAGGCAAATAAATGTAAAGAACCGCTCATAAAATAGGCACGGAGAACCGTTACAGTCTAATTACGGTGTTGCGTTATACCACTGAAAAGAGTGTGGCCATCTAGAGCGTCGTAAAGGTGGAATGACGATACAAAACAAATAACAGGATAAGCAGATGCCAACTGAGATTCACGGGAAGCGCCTTAGGGAATATAATTCGTCTACAAAGTGGCTCAAAAAACACATGTTGTACACACTGCTGATCATTGCTTAAAAGTCTGGGACCGTACCCCAGATTTTTTTTCCGCAATTTTGGGGAAAAATATTTTTCTGGGTGAACATTTGGGTAAACGGAAACCTTGAGAAATTTTTTGGGGACGAAATCTTCGGTACCGGGCCAGTTGGGGAAGTACACTCCTGGAAATTGAAATAAGAACACCGTGAATTCATTGTCTCAGGAAGGGGAAACTTTATTGACACATTCCTGGGGTCAGATACATCACATGATCACACTGACAGAACCACAGGCACATAGACACAGGCAACAGAGCATGCACAATGTCGGCACTAGTACAGTGTATATCCACCTTTCGCAGCAATGCAGGCTGCTATTCTCCCATGGAGACGATCGTAGAGATGCTGGATGTAGTCCTGTGGAACGGCTTGCCATGCCATTTCCACCTGGCGCCTCAGTTGGACCAGCGTTCGTGCTGGACGTGCAGACCGCGTGAGACGACGCTTCATCCAGTCCCAAACATGCTCTATGGGGGACAGATCCGGAGATCTTGCTGGCCAGGGTAGTTGACTTACACCTTCTATAGCACGTTGGGTGGCACGGGATACATGCGGACGTGCATTGTCCTGTTGGAACAGCAAGTTCCCTTGCCGGTCTAGGAATGGTAGAACGATGGGTTCGATGACGGTTTGGATGTACCGTACACTATTCAGTGTCCCCTCGACGATCACCAGTGGTGTACGGTCAGTGTAAGTGATCGCTCCCCACACCATGATGCCGGGTGTTGGCCCTGTGTGCCTCGGTCAGGAGCAACAGTATCCCTAATTTGGTGGGAAGTGGCGGTGCGGTCCCCTACGGCACTGCGTAGGATCCTACGGTCTTGGCGTGCATCCGTGCGTCGCTGCGGTCCGGTCCCAGGTCGACGGGCACGTGCACCTTCCGCCGACCACTGGCGACAACATCGATGTACTGTGGAGACCTCACGCCCCACGTGTTGAGCAATTCGGCGGTACGTCCACCCGGCCTCCCGCATGCCCACTATACGCCCTCGCTCAAAGTCCGTCAACTGCACATACGGTTCACGTCCACGCTGTCGCGGCATGCTACCAGTGTTAAAGACTGCGATGGAGCTCCGTATGCCACGGCAAACTGGCTGACACTGGCGGCGGCGGTGCACAAATGCTGCGCAGCTAGCGCCATTCGACGGCCAACACCGCGGTTCCTGGTGTGTCCGCTGTGCCGTGCGTGTGATCATTGCTTGTACAGGCCTCTCGCAGTGTCCGGAGCAAGTATGGTGGGTCTGACACACCGGTGTCAATGTGTTCTTTTTTCCATTTCCAGGAGTGTATTTTATCTGCCCAACCTTACTACCAATGCCATCTCTGATATGTTAGTTCAAACAACACAGGCATGGTTTTCTAGACATCTACTACATGTCACTCTCTCTTCAAATCAATCGATACCGCTCTGTGACATCGCTATGACGTGTACATGCCTAGTTGCAACCTGTCGGAGTGTCTGTTGACTTTCGTAGTCTATCGCGTTCGGAGGAGACGCCGTATTGGATTTCATCGTTGCAGTTGAAGCTTGTAATTGATATCTTGTACATTATAACTTACGTCCTACAACTATATTCTGTTTCAAATACCGAGGATCTCTCGAAAACGCGTCGGAATTGCTATGATTTGTTATAATTAAATTTAACAATGCCAGATCGGCGGCCTACAGAAAGTGTAACTAAAAAATACAGGCATGGATTTTGTGCGTTCACATTAGCGTAGTGGAGAGAGCTGACGAATTGTGAAGCTACGGAGTTTTCTCAATTCCCCATAACAGACAAAAAAAATTTCCCCAAAATGATAAAAGTTCGTTAACTTTTCCTCAGATACACTACGTGATCAAAAGTATGGAGACACCTCCAAAAACATACTGTTTCATATTAGGTGCTGCCACCTACTGCCAGGTACTCCATATCAGCGACTTCACTACTCATTAGACAGCGTGAGAGAGCAGAATGGGGCGCTCCGCGGAACTCACGGACTTCGAACGTGGTCAGGTAATTGGGTGTCACTTGTGTCATACGTCTGTACGCGAGATTTTCACACTCCAAAACATCGCTAGGTCCACTGTTTCCGATGTGATAGTGAAGTGGAAACGTGAAGGGACACGTGCAGCACAAAGACGTACAGGTCGGCCTCGTCTGTTGACCGACAGAGACCGCCGACAGTTGAAGAGGGTCGTTAATAGGCAGACATCTATCCAGACCATCACACAGGAATCCAAGCTGCATCAGAGTCCGCTGCAAGTACTATGACAGTTAGGCGGGAGGTGAGAAAACTAGGATTTCATGGTCGAGGGGTTGCTCATAAGTCACACATCATGCCGGTAAATTCCAAACGACGCTTCGCTTGGTGTATGGAACGTTTAACATTGGACGATTGAACATTGGAAAAACGTTGTATAGAGTGACGAATCATGGTACACAATGTGGTGATCCGATGGCGAATGCCCGTTGAACGTCATCTGCCAACGAGTGTAGTGCCAACAGCAAAATTAGGAGTCGGTGGTGTTATGGTGTAGTCGTGTTTTGCGTGGCACTATCACAGCACAGGCCTACTTTGATGTTTTAAGCACCTTCTTGCTTCCCACTGTTGAAGAACAACTCCGGGAACGCGATTGCATATTTCAACACGATCGAGTACCATAATGTACGGCCCAGCACAGAGTCCAGACCTGAATCCTATAGAACACCTTTGGGATGTTTTGAAACGCCGACTTCGTGCCAGGCCTCACCGACATCGATACCTCTCCTCAGTGCAGCACTCCGTGAAGAATGGGCTGCCATTCCCCAAGAAACCTTCCAGCACCTGATTGAGGGTGTATGCCTGCGAGAATGGAGGCTGTCATCAAGGCTAAGGGTGGGCCAACGCCATATTGAATTCCAGCTTTACCGATAGAGGGCGCTGTGGACTCGTATGTCATTTTCAGCCAGGTTTCCGGATACTTTTGATCATAGTGTAGCGGGAAACGCCGATGACTTTCCAGGCAAATGATATCGGTGGATTTTGCCCAACCAGATTGTAATACACTCTCTTGTATACAACTGTAACTCGCAATAGTTTAACCAACCGTCACTACATGGTGCCACCTAGCGAAAATTTATGGAACTTTACCACCAAACAGTATGTGCTAAACGCCCAAGTAACCCCGGCTGTCGAAGTATACCTAGTTTATAGAGTACCACCAATAGTGCGCCTACCACTTAGTGGGAGCCCCGTAGATCGCGGCCCTCGGACGTAGATGTAGACAATGAATGGATATGGAGATGTCTAAATCACAGAGGTTCATGACCGCAGCGAGACTGTTTTGAGGAGATGATTGAAAGTTTGTGACTAGACCTCGAATAAACAGGCAGCGTGTGTCGGTTTGTACGTGGAGGAGAATGGGGGCGGTGACCTGTTGGACGGGCAGCAGTGCTCGTATCGGGGTTCGGGCGCGTCAATACTGAGGTGTGTGCACCTGGAGAACAGAGGGACACACGTGGTCCAGACTGATGCAACCTGCTGCCGTATTTCACGCACGTCTCGCGGTCAGAGGTCGGGGCAGATAGCCGTGGCGACCCAGCGCGCAAGTCAACACACACCTGCTGCCTGTGTTTACCTCCCGTGTTGTATTGTTGCGCAGCGTCAACTGTACCCGGCTGTGTCAGTTGCCTGCACAAAGCCACCTACAGCCGTTTTCAGCCCCCCCCCCCTTCCCCATGCAGTGTCTCTTCCCCCCTCTCATCCGAATCCCTCAATTCTAACTAGGGAAACTACCCATCGGATCCCACTTCAGATTTAGTGGTAAAATGGTCCAGTGGTTAGAGATCAAGCATGAAAACAAAAAAATGGCTCTGAGCACTACGTGACTTAACTTCTGAGGTCATGAGTCCCCTAGAACTTAGAACTACTTAAACGTAACCAACCTAAGGACATCACATACATCCATGCCCGAGGTAGGATTCGAACCTGCGACTGTAGCGGTCGCGCGGCTTCAGACTGTAGCGCCTAGAACCGCTCGGTCACCCGGGCCGGTAAGCATGAAAACAGGTAGAAGGTGTACTGAACTGTGGAAAAAGAAGCTCCAGATGGGCAACATCGAGAAAATTTGCAAGAACCACGGCGTCGCGGTTGTGTGGTAACGGTGTTGGGCTGCAGAGTGCGAGATCCGTATTCAAATCTCCCTCGTGCCCTTTTTCACCAAATTATGAACTTTCCATCGTCTCATTTACGCGACTTGTCCTTCTGTTGTCTCCTACGTCTACATCTACGTGATTACTCTGCTATTAACAGTAAAGTGCGTGGCAGAGTGTTCAATGAACCACCTTCAAGCTGTCTCTCTACCGTTCCACTCTCGAACGGCACGCGGGAAAAACGAACGCTTAAATTTTTCTGTGCGCGCCCTGATTTCTCTTATTTTATCGTTACGATCATTTCTCCCCATGTAGGTGGGTGCCAACAGAATGTTTTCGCAATCGGAGGAGAAAACAGGTGATTGAAATTTCATGAGAAGATCCAGTCGCAACGAAAAACGCCTTTGTTTTAATGATTGCGACTCCAATTCACGTATCATGTCTGAGACACTATCTCCCCTATTTCGCGATAATACAGAACGAGCTGCCCTTCTTTGTACTTTCCGATGTCATCCGTCAGTCCCACGCCGCTCAGCAATCAATACTCCAGAATAGGGCGGACAAGCGTGGTGTAAGCAGTCTCTTTAGTAGATCTGTTGCACCTTCTAAGTGTTCTGCCAATGAATCGCAGTCTTTGGTTTGCTCTACCCACAATGTTATCTATGTGATCGTTCCAATTTAGGTTATTTGTAATTGTAATCCCTAAGTATTTAGTTCAGTTTACAGCCTTCAGATTTGTGTGTCTTATCGCGTAATCGAAATTTAGCTGATTTCTTTTAGTAGTGATGTGAATAACTTCACACTTTTCTTTATTCAGGGTCAAATGGCTCTGAGCACTTTGGGACTTCACTGCTGAGGTCATCAGTCCCTAGAACTTAGAACTACTTAAACCTAACTAACCTAAGGACATCACACACATCCATGCCCGAGGCAGGATTCGAAACTGCGACCGTAGCGGTCGCGTAGTTCCAGACTGTAGCGCCTAGAACCGCTCGGCCACCCTGGCCGGCCTTTCCGGGTCAATTGCCACTTTTCGCACCATACAGATATCTAAATCATTTTGCAAGTCGTTTTGATCATCTGATGACTTTACAAGACGATAAATGACAGAATCATCTGCAAACAATCTAAGACGGCTACTCAGATTGTCTCCTATGTCGTTAATGTAGATCAGAAACAATAGAGGGCCTATAACACTTCCTTGGGGAACGCTGGATATTACTTTTGTTTTACTCGATGACTTTGCGTCTATTACTACGAACTGTGACCTTTCTGACAGGAAATCACGAATCCAGTTGCACAGCTGAGGCAATACTTCGTAGGCGCGCAGTTTGGTTAGAAGACGCTTGTGAGTAACGGGTTCGATAGCCTGCTTGGAATCTAAAAATATGGAATCAATTTGACATCCCCTGTCGATAGCACTTATTACTCCGTGAGTATAAAGAGCTAGTTGTGTTTCACAAGAACGATATTTTCTGAAACCGTGCTATGTGTCAATAAATAGTCATCCCATTCATTGGTTATAGAATACAACTCATTTGGTAACAATATGTATATTACCGTAGGAAGTAAATGTGATGAATAGTGAGAGCAGGCGAGATGCCGCATAGACCTCTCACAGAAATGAAAACAGCAAATAAACGAGTGTAGACGATGTTACAACAAAAGGAATTCACCAACAGTCAGAACTTCCAAAATGGATCGCAAGAGTTATAACACGCGGTACTTGTGTGGAGAAAATAGGAGGTACCCAAGTGTGGGGGCGGTCTCTACGTTACACCTCGCTGTTGCAAACGACACAGACACAAATCTGAATACTGCGAAAATTGTTGTCAATGGTCGGACGTATAATGCATGATTTAAAGGAAAAAAATTATGAGATTTGAACACGATCTCCCCCCTCGTCCATCAACGTGAGCACAAACCACGACGCAGAGTTTACTCAAATTCGCACTTCTTGAACTGGGACTGTCCACTGTTCCTATTTTGCTGCTTTTTTCATAGTACAGTACAATACATCTCCTTGCCGCTTTTATGCTTGATCTGTGTTTGGTTTTTGACGGAGTACCCACTGGGCCATGTTACCACAAAGTCTTAGGGGATGCGATGGTGAGTTTCCTTTGTAAGAGGGTACGAAAGATTGACGAACTATTCTGGAGGAGAATAAAACATCCCACAAACCAGTGAACAGTGAATTTATTTCCAGTCTAAAAATATTTGTAGCAGCTATGGTGATTTTTATCACATCGAGTTATCCCTTACAGCATTAAACAAGGAGACGAATGTAGGGTGAACATTAATAAAACCGACAAAATGCAAGGAAGGATTCCGCACGTAAGTGGAGGAAAAAAGGTCCTATGAATGTGTGTCCAGAAATGGACGGTGTGCGAACAACAAAAACAACAACATTGCCGCTCAGCAAAGTACAGAGCTGCATCGCATCCAAGTCTCAACAGATGTTCAAAGTGGCCTCCATGTGATTGCAGGTGAGAGGCATAGTAGCGGTTGTCATATAGGATACACATAATCTTAAGTCGGCCGAAGTGGCCGAGCGGTTCTAGGCTCTTCAGTCGGAAACCGCGTGACCGCTACGGTCGCAGGTTCGAATCCTGCCTCGGGCATGGATGTGTGTGACGTCCTTAGGTTAGTTAGGGTTAAGCAGTACTAAGTTATAGGGGACTGATGACCTCAGATGTTAAGTCCCATAGTACTCAGAGCCATTTGAAGACAAAAGGTAGTAGCTCCCATGTAGCATGGCCTGTTAGAAGGTACTAGTGTTGCCAGATATTTTTTACCCTGTTAGGGACAAATGCCCAGTTGGACAAAAAACGGTTTCTCTTTTTAGCCAGGACAAATGAAAACTAAATATTTTTTGTGGTTCATTGGTGTTTCTTATATTTTAATGACTAATATGTAACTTTTTAACAAGCTTTTGTTTGATTTTATGTATTTAAAGAAATATCATTGCATTTATATGATCGTTGAAAATAATGATTATTTCACTTTTTATCAAATTCGGCGTACATTTATTTCTTACCTCAGTCCATTTTAATGTCATCTGTGAAAAAACCCTTTCTACGAGACAGCTGCAGCTTAGGAATGCTAAAGATGAACGATAAGACGTGAAAAATGTTAGGCATTTCATTCTTGGAAATTCTTCCATGATTTTCTTCCATTTCTCAATCACACCCATGTCGTCAAAAGACTATGCAATGTCGACGTTTCTTTTAATTATTTTAAATGCTTCCTATTACGAGTCCATGGTCAGTTGATCGATCTTTAGAAGTTCCACAGCTTTTTGAAAATGGTCGTAATTTTTGGTGATTTTAAGTTTAAAAACAGCATCTTGGAAAGGATGATTTCTGAGAGATCATATCGTGGCACCAAATGTACAAAACTGGTGTAGAACTGTAGGAAATCGATTGTCTTACGTCCATTGTCTCTCTTGCCTTACTTCCGAATAAGTTGTCTTTCATTGTTCGCTCAGTTTTTTCGCGAATCCCGTGCATTTCAGTATGCATCTTAACAACCAACAGTCTTCTTCATTTTTACTTCTACCAAAAATATTACGTCGTTCAGAAACGACAAATACACCAAAGCTTTTACTCTCGTTTTTCACGTGTGATTATCTTTTCTAATAGACGAGGACATTCATTGCGGAATTCCAGAAAATAAGATTCTAATACAGACCATATTTTTAACGCTCTTTCAACAGCAGGACCAAGAGACAAAAAGCAACTTATTCGCTTGAAATTGGAGTTGCAAGCCCGCTCTTCGTTTCGCATATCTACAAAAGTGACTGCATATTATCAGTATCACACTTCCTACAACCACTTCCATTTTATCACTACTGTATTTTGGAACATTGCGGAGAATATGGACGCTGCAACCAGCTTTCACAATTTTATCATTTTCCGCTGTAAGAAGTATGTAAATGGAATGGTTTCTGCCGAAGTTTACGTTAGTGTTGTCAGCGGCGACTGCCGAAGCTTTACTTAAAGACAACCCATTCTTCTCCAATGTGTCTATTAACAACTTGGAAACATTCTGGGAACCATTTGAAACAGTATGAACAGAACAGGGAATCAGGGATCATAAAACGGTTACAGCATCGGTGATTTCAGCCGTAAATAGAAATATTAAAAAAGGTAGGAAGATTTTTCAGTTCAGCAAAAGTGGCAAAAAGCGGATTTCAGAGTACTTGACGGCTCAACACAAAAGTTTTATCTCAAGTACAGATAGTGTTCAGGATCAGTGGACAAAGTTCAGAACCATCGTACAATATGCATTAGATGAGTATGTGCCAAGCAAGATCGTAAGAGATGGAAAAGAGCCACCATGGTACAACAACCGAGGTGGAAAACTGCTACGGAAGCAAAGTGAAATTCACAGCAAACATAAACATAGCCAAAGCCTTGTAGACAAACAAAAATTACACGAAACGAAATGTAATGTGAGGAGGGCTATGCGAAAGGCGTTCAACTAATTCGAAAGTAAAGTTATATGTACTGATTTGGCAGAAAATCCTAAGAAATTTTGGTCTTATGTCAAAGCGGTAGGTAGATCAAAACAAAATGTCCAGACACTGTGACCAAAATGGTACTGAAACAAAGGATGACAGACTAAAGGCCGATATACTAAATGTTTCACAGAGGAAGACTGCACTGTAGTTCCTTCTCTAGATTTTCGCACAGATGATATAATGGTAGATACCGAAATAGATGACAGAAGGATAGAAAAACAATTAAAATCGCTCGAAAGAGGAAAGGCCGCTGGACCTGATGGGATACCAGTTCGATTTTACACAGAGAACGCGAAGGAACTTGCCCCCCTTCCTGCAGCGGTGTACCGTAGTCTCTAGAAGAGCGTAGCGTTCCAAAGGATTGGAAAAGGGCATAGGTCATCCTCGTTTTCAAGAAGCGACGTCGAACAGATGTGCAGAACTATAGACCTATATCTCTAACGTCGATCAGCTCTAGAATCTTGGAACACGTATTATGTTCGAGTAAAATGACTTTTCTGGAGACTATAAATCTACTCTGTAGGAATCAGCATGGGTTTCTAAAAAGACGATCGTGTGAAACCCAGCTCGCGCTATTCGTCCACGAGACTCAGAGGGCCATAGACACAGGTTCCCAGGTAGATGCCGTGTTTCTTTACTTCCGCAAGGCGTTTGATACAGTTCCCCACAGTCGTTTAATGAACAAAGTAAGAGCATATGGACCATCAGACCAATCGTGTGATTGGATTGAAGAGTTCCTAGATAGCAGAACACAGCATGTCATTCTCAATGGAGAGAAATCTTCCGAAGTAAGAGTGATTTCAGGTGTGCCGCAGGGAAGTGTCGTAGGACCGTTGCTATTCACAATATACATAAATGACCTTGTGGATAACATCGGAATTTCACTGAGGCTTTTTGTGTATGATATTGTAGTATATCGAGACGTTGTAACAATGGAAAATTGTACTGAAATGCCGGAGGATCTTCAACGAATTGACCCACGGTGCAGGGAATGGCAATTGAATTTCAGTGTAGACAAGTGTAATGTGCTGCAAATACATAGAAAGAAAGATCCTTTATCATTTAGCTACAATATAGCAGGTCAGCAACTGGAAGCAGTTAATTCCATTAATTATCTGGGAGTAGGCATTAGGAGTGATTTAAAATGGAATGACCATATAAAATTAATCGTCGGTGAAGCAGACGCCAGACAGATTCATTGGAAGAATCGTAAGGAAATGCAGTCCGAAAACAAAGACAGTAGGTTATAGTACACTTGTTCGCCTACTGCTTGAATACTGCTCACCGGTGTGGGATCCGTACCAGATAGGGTTGATAGAAGAGATAGAGAGGATCCAACGGAGAGCAGCGCGCTTCGTTACAGGATCATTTAGTAATCGCGAAAGCGTTACGGAGATGATAGATAAACTCCAGAGAAAGACTCTCCAGCAGAGACGCTCAGTAGCTCGGTACGGGCTTTTGTTGAAGTTTCGAGAACATACCTTCACCGAGGAGTCAAGCAGTATATTGCTGCCTGCTACGTATATCTCGCGAAGAGACCATGAGGATAAAATCAGAGAGATTAGAGCCCACACAGAGCCATACCGACAATCTTTCTTTCCACACACAATACGAGACTGGAATGGAAGGGAGAACCGATAGACGTCCTCAAGGTACCCTCCGCCACACACCGTCTGGTGGCTTGCGGAGTGTGGATATAGATGTAGAAATGGCGAGACTGGACAGCGTAAAGACTGGGATTTTGTACGAGTGCTAATAACCACACCGTTGAGCGCCCCACAAACCATCACCACCACCAACACAATGTGGCCCTTTGAAAACTGACGGGTGCTGATAACGCTATGTCGCACGAGTAAGCAGCATCTCCATGCCATTCACGCAATATCTGGCGCTGTTCACACCCATTATATGCCATACCAGGCCTGATAACAAAAAAACCCGAACATCACTGATGATGTACTCTAGTGGCCTTTCTACTTATAACAGTGAATTGTAACCCTAGATCATTTACATAACCGCCGAGATCGTGTACGTGTACCAGGTTACATTCCGACCTTCTTATCTCGGCTTTTCAGTTCTTTTCTGTCGGCAAGTGTATTAAGGCTATAAATTTGGGTATGCTTTTTCGTCCTTTTTTCGTTTCTAAGGTGAGTCATATGGCCCGCATTGCCCCGCGTGTTCCTACTTCCGTCAGTTAGATTCTCTGTCTGGCTTGATCTCCAAGGATCTCCGTTCGGCCTTGCGACGCTACGTCACGGACCAGAATCGGCGTTTGGTTGAGGCTACGACTTGCGTCACGGCGTCGTCACTTCCAAATAGGCTATTTTCGTATGTTAAAAGTATGGTTAGGACTTTTTAAAAGATTTCATGATGCCTTCAGCTGCCATTCTCCTTATTTCACGCTATTTTTAGGAGCTCGAAAGTAACGTGAACAAAGAGAATGGCAGATGAAGGAATCACGAAATATTTCAAAAAATTCATCGCAACTACAGACCCTATCGCATTGAAAACTATAGTTCGGATTGTTGTCATTCTGGTTGATTATATCATTCAAATATTTTTACAAAATGTAATTTTTATGTAATTAAAGCGTAAAAATTTTGTCACGTCACTGAAAACGCTCTGTTATTGGGTGCAGCTCTGGTGACGTCACAGATTAAGACGAAGCTATGCGTGTGTTATAGGGAGTGTTAATCGAAGTTAAGAGGTTTTTACGTACTTTTCGTGCAAAGACTTTAGCTTTTTAGTGATGGAAAACGCAGTAATAACATTTAATTAACAATAGAAAGGACTTTTGTGGACGGTGATCGTGGAAATGTTGCGAAAGTTGTTGCGTTTATGCTCCCCCTATTTCGAGCGGCGATATGTGCAACGAGCGATATTCTAGTCCCTGATCCCTATAGCATTATTAAACTCGCTCAAAACTAAGGAATTGTAGAGCTTCTGCAAATGAGTCCGTATGTTATAACTAGCAACCACATTTTACGCATCTTCTCATTCGTTGGAACACTCAAAAACAACTTTTCAGGAGTTTTTACAGACGTATTTGTATAATATTGTGCTACACACCATTTGTAACCCATTTTCCGAAACGTAAATTCCAAAACAAGACATCACTGTGAATTAGCATGAAGACAGTAGGAGCAGCGAGCTAGCCAGTGACGTCACAGGCATCACGGGCCTCCAAATTATTTGAATTTCAGATTCATTTTTGTTGTTGTTGTTGTGGTCTTCAGTCCAGAGACTTGTTTGATGCAGCTCTCCATGCTACTCTATCCTGTGCAAGCTTCATCTCCCAGTACCTGCTGTAACCTACATCCTCTGAATCTGTATAGTGTATTCATCCCTTGGTCTCCTCCTACGATTTTTACCCTACACGCTGCCCTCCAATACTAAATTGGTGATCCCTTTGATGCCTCAGAACATGTCCTACCAACCGATCCCTTCTTCTAGTCAATTTGTGCCACAAACTCCTCTTCTCCCCAATCCTATTCAATACTTCCTCATTAGTTATGTGATCTACCCATCTAATCTTCAGCATTCTTCTGTAGCACCACGTTTCGAAAGCTTCACTTCTTGTCCAAACTAGTTATCGTCCACGTTACACTTCCATACATTGCCACACTCCGTACAAATACTTTCAGAAACGACTTCCTGACACTTAAATCTATACCCCATGTTAACAAATTTCTCTTCAGAAACGCTACCCTCGGGAAATTGAAGAAAAGACTTCAGCGTGTTTATCGCCACAAAAATTGCAGACGAACGTCTCCTAGATGACAGTACAAGGACTCACCCACGTCTGCACGGACGAGAGCAACTCAAAACACGTCAGTGGACGGTTCTTCCTCATCCACTCAGTAGGCCGGATCTCGCACCCTCCGAATTCCATCTGTTTGCCCAATGAAGGATGCACTCCCCGGGAACCAGTACGGGGTGATGGGGAGGTCACTGATGCAGAAAGACTTTGGCTTCGACGCCAACAAGTAGGGTGGTACCAAGCAAGCATACAGGCCCTTACAGTAAGGCGGCGAAAGGCCGTCTCATTGAACAGAAATTATGTTCAAAAAAGTTTTTTCTCGCCAAAAGAGTTGGGAACAATATGGTGTATTGGTATCCTGTATAAAACCGACCTGCTTTCAGAAAAAAAGTGTTACTCTACTTACTGAACACCCCTCTTATGTTGGAATGTATTTCCAATATTGAATTGAATTTTTTGCATAGAGAAAAGTACAAAATTTATTAGACCTCTGCAGAAATACCAGCGTGAGTCAAATGAAAACCTTAAATAATTTTTTAAATATTATTTATTGTGCGGAAGCGGTACAAAGCTGTATCACTTTACAACATAATATCCCCTACGCTCAATGCAAGTCATCCAGCGCTTACAAAGTGCATAAATTCCTTTAGAAAAAAATTCTTTTGGTAGTCCGCGCAACCACTCATGCACCGCGTGGCGTACCTCTTCATCAGAACGGAACTTCTTTCCTCCCATTGCGTCTTTGAGTGGTCCAAGCATATCGAGATCACTTGGGGCAAGGTCTGGTGAGTATGGTGGAAGAGGAAGACACTCGAAATGCAGGTCTGTGATCGTTGCAACTATTGTACGGGCAGTGTGGGGCCTTGCATTGTCATGTTGCAAAGGGATACCTGCTGACAGCAATCCACGTCGCTTTGGTTTGATTGCAGGCCGCAAATGATTTTTTAGGAAATTGTGCATGATGCACTGGTGGCAGTGGTCCCTCTAGGCATGTAATGCTCCAAAATGACGCTTTTTCCGTCCCAAAAGAGACTCAGCATAACCTTCCCTGCTGATGGTTCTGTTCGAAACTTCTTTGGTTTTGGTGATGAGGAATGGCGCCATTCCTTGCTCGCTCTCTTCGTTTCCGGTTGGTGGAAGTGAACCCTGGTTTCGTCCCCAGTAACGATTCTTGCAAGGAAGCCATCACCTCCTCTTCCAAAGCGCCGAAGAAGTTCTTCACAAGAATCAACACGTCGTTCTCTCATTTCAGGAGTCAGCTCCCGTGGCACCCATCTTGCAGACACTTCGTGAAACTGGAGCACATCATGCACAATGTGGTGTGCTGACACATGACTAACCTGTAAACATGCTGAAATGTCATTCGGTGTCACTCGGCGGTTTTCCTTCACTATGGCTTCAACTGCTGCAGTGTTCTGTGGAGCCACAACTCGTTGTGCCTGACCTGGACGAGGAGCATTTTCGACTGAAGTCACACCATTTGCGAACTTCCTACTCCATTCGTAGTCTTCCTGCTGTGACAAACACGCACCACCGTACTGAACCTTCATTAGTCGATGAATTTCAATAGGTTTCACACCTTCACTACGCAAAAACCGAATAACAGAACGCTGTTATTCCCTGGTGCAAGTCGCAAGTGGGGCGGCCATCTTTATACTGATACTGTGACGGTATGTGTGCATCTGAACTGTGCTGCCACCTACAGGTCATTCTGCACGGTGTTTGTAGCTCATTTACCAACTTACAGGATAACGGCGCGAAATTTCGATTTGTTATTACAAATTTAAGGTTTTCATTTGACTCACCCTCGTACTTCCAACTAACTGTCTTCTCACTCTACATTTGCGAATAGAAAAGGAAAAAAGCATAATTTATGGTTAGAGGTAGGCGCGAGAAAGAAATACGCCTTCGGTACTTGCAACTCATCCGTGTCTGTGGATAATGAAACTTTGTAAACCAGTTAAACCTGTTCGGTGCGCCGGAGCTGGGGGCGCTGGCACGTGTTTGGCCTGTTTTTCCGTCTGCTCAAGTCGGACCTCGCAACTTGCATTACATAAACCAAGAACAGCGAGGTCGATCATGACAATATCCATCCATCCATACATACATACATACATACATACTCGTATACATTTCTCAGCCATGTGTAAGATTTTTTTCATCAGGGGGGGGGGGGGGAGGCGGCATATAAAGCAGATGTAATATGAAACCTTTGTGGAAACAGACCACTACCTCGTCGGTAGAATTGCTGTCGCTCCTGGCATCATTGCATACATACCATTATGGAGTAAGGGGAGTAGCTTACAATTGGTTTACCTCTCACTTTAAGAACCGAAAGCAGAAGGTAATTCTCCGCAATATTGAGAGTGGTAGTGATGTTCAGTCCCAGTGGGGCGCTGTTAGTGGGGTGTTCCCCAAGGGTCAGTGCTAGGGGCCACTGCTGCTTCTTATTTATATAAATGATATGCTTTCTAGTATTACAGGTGATTCAAAAATATTTGTTTGCTGATGACACCAGATTGGTAGTGAAGGATCTTGTGTGTAATATTGAAACATTATCAAATAATGTAGTTCATGAAATAAGTTCGTGGCTTGTGGAAAATAATTTGATGCTAAATCACAGTAAGACTCAGTTTTTACAGTTTCTAACTCACAATTCAATAAGAACTGATATTTTGATCAGACAGAATGGGCATATTATAAGCGAGACGGAACAGTTCGTTCCTAGGCGTTCGGATAGATAGTAAGCTGTTATGGAAAGCCCATGTTCAGGGTCTTGTTCAGAAACTAAATGCTGCTTTATTTACCATTAGAACAGTATCTGAAATAAGTGATAGTTCAACACGAAAAGTAGTCTACTTCGCATATTTTCATACCTTATGTCATATGGTATTATTTTTTGGGGGAATTCTTCTGATTCAGAAAGGGTATTTTTGGCTCAAAAACGGGCTGTTCGAGCTATATGTGGTGTAAGTTCGAGAACCCCTTGTCGACCCCTATTCAATAGTCTGCGAATTCTGACATTGCCCTCACAGAATATATTTTATTTAATGTCGTTTGTTGTCAGCAATATTAGCTCATTCCCAAGAGTTAGCAGCTTTCACTCAGTTAATACTAGGCAGAAATCAAATCTGCATGTGGAATGCACTTCCTTGACTGTCGTGCAGAAAGGAGTGCACTATTCTGCTGCATCCATTTTCAATAAGCTACCACAAGAACTCAAAAATCTTAGCAGTAGCCCAAACGCTTTTAAGTCTAAACTGAAGAGTTTCCTCGTGGCTCACTCCTGTCGAGGAGCTCCTGGAAGAGCTGAAAAATTAAGCAAATTCCAGTGTTACATTGTTGATTTTCTTTGTTTAAACTTACGTATTGTTGCCTGAATACGTTTCTTGTATTTCATTTTATCTGTTTCTACTATCGTGTTATAATTTCATGTATTTACTCGTTCCATGACCATGGAGACTTCTCCTTAATTTGGTCCCACGGAACAATAAATAAATAAAAAGTAACCTTCGAACGAACGCGAAAGCCAATGGTCCGACGATCAAGTGCTCGCATGCAGACCAATGGTCGCGCATTCTAGCTGTTGCTATGAATCTCCCACCTGTACTTAGCATGTTGAACTACCTTGTGAGTACATCGCCCCTAGCATCAAAAAATGCCGTCAGGGACCGTATGTGCCACGACGCAGTTATATTTGCTTTGATGTTCTCTACCTCTTGTATTAATTTGAAAGAATATTTTCTGAACAACCTGTATATAAGCGACCTAGTCGATGACGTCCGAAGTTCTTCCAGGCTTTTCACGGATGGTGCTGTTGTATACAGAGGATAAAACGCTAGAAGGGTGTAGCGAAATGCACTAAGATCTGAACAGGATCGACGCGTCGTGCAGGGATTGAAACCTGGTCCTTAATTTAAATTATTGCTGTTCTTGCCAATTTACGAACAATATGTGTATGATTACACCGTTTCTGAAAAATGACTGCAAGCAGTGAAATGTAATAAAGATCTTGGAGTATGCGTGCATGTAATTTAAAGTCGAACGACCAGAGACAATTAATCCTACGGAATGCAGATGGCACACTGCTAATTGGAATTATCTTTAGAAAGCGTAGTCCACCCTCAAAGGAGTTAAGTCATCGTTTGACCAATACTTGAATACTACACGCCAGTCTGTGATCGACACCAGGCAGCTTGGAGGAATTACAGAAGATCAAAAGAGGAGCAGCACATTTCGTCACACGTTCGTTTAGTAAGCCCGAAATCGATGCAGAGATACTCTGCCATTATGCTTCACGGTGTTGTTTCTTGTCGACTTTTCGAGAAAATGCTTTCCTAAGAGAGGCAACCAATATATTGCTTCCACCTAACAGGGGGAAGGTCACGACGCTGAGAGCAAAGATTTACTGCAAACTTCCTTTAGTAGGCCATTAAAACAACATAACGCGCAACTAGTAAGGTGCACTACTCTGGTAATTCCGACAAAATCGCAAGAGAAGTCTTGCGCGTCTGTTATGTGGCTTACGTATCTGTGCGTAGGTGCCGGACGTTAGAGTTCGTGATGGAAAAACGATTAGCGCTCGAGCTTCGTAAGACGAACGTGTACGACGCGACGCTTGGACTCCCGCTCAACCTTAATTTTTAATCTGTTTTTTTCATCACTGGTCATATTATTTAATATGTAAGACATTTGAGAGGTAATATAAATAAAAATAAAAACATGCGCATTTGTATGAAGTTTCGATCCGTTTTCCTTGTCTGTGTGACAAATACCATCCTGCAACATGTGATGTCGAGTGCACATCCGACAAGTAATACTACATACATACCCTTGTGGTCTGGCACATGGGGACTTACTATATTACTGAATGTGATTATGTCATGTGCGTCATTATTTATTGAGGTTTGACCTTGGCTTCCCAAGCCCATCCCTCGTCCTTCAAAATTTAATTACAAATAGTAAATAATCAAATAACATATGAAATTCACTACAACTTTATGAAGATGCACGTGGGTTTTTTGTCATTAATATTATCTTTCAAATGTCTACATCTACATCTACGTGATTACTCTGCTATTCACAATAAAGTGCCTGGCAGAGGGCTCAATAAACCACCTTCAAGCTGTCCCTCTACCGTTCCACTCTCGAACGGGACGCGGCAAAAAGAGCACTTAAATTTTTCTGTTCGAGCCCTGATTTCTCTTTATTTTATCGTGACGATCATTTCTCCCTATGTAGATGGGTGCCAACAGAATGATTTCGCAATCGGAGGAGAAAACTGGTGATTGAAATTTCATGAGAAGATCCCGTCGCAACGAAAAACGCCTCTGTTTTAATGATTGCCACTCCAATTCACGTATCATGTCTGAGACACTATCTCCCCTATTTCGCGATAATACAGAACGAGCTGCCCTTCTTTGTACTTTTTTAAATGTCATCCGTCAGTCCCACCTGATGCGGATCCCACACTGCACAGCAATACTCCAGAATAGGGCGGACAAGCGTGGTGTAAGCAGTCTCTTTAGTAGACCTGTTACACTTTCTAAGTGTTCTGACAATGAATTGCAGTCTTTGGTTTGCTCTACCCACAATATTATCTATGTGATCTTTCCAATTTAGGTTCTTTGTAACTGTAATCCCTAAGTATTTAGTTGAATTTACAGCTTTTAGATTTGTGTGACTTATCGCGTAATCGAAATTTAGCTGATATCTTTTAGTACTGATGTGAATAACTTCACACTTTTCCTTATGCAGGGTCAATTGCCACTTTTCGCACCATACAGATATCTTATCTAAATCGTTTTGCAAGTCGTTTTGATCATCTGATGACTTTACAACACGGTAAATGACAGCGTCATCTGCAAACAATCTAAGACGGCTAGTCACATTCTCTCCTAGGTCGTTAATATAGATCAGGAACAAAGGAGGGCTCATAACACTTCCTTGGGGAACGCCAGATATTGCTTCTGTTTTACATATACATTAAATAATGTGACTAGTGATGGAAACAGTATAGCTTAAAATGTTACCGGGGTCCGGACTGTCGCCTGATTCACGACCTTCTCACATAGCGTGAACTGTTACGACTTGACCACAACGACTTCCTCTGACCGGTACCTTTACACACATACATCAGCTGCACGATAGATGCATAAAATTTCTCCTGCGATTTTCTCAGAGTTGCCAGAGTAATGCACCTTTACTTGCACATTATGTTGTCTTAATGAGCTACAAAGATGTACAAAGTTTCAAGTAAATCTGTGATGGGAGTGTCGTGGCCTCCCCCTGTAATTACATCTCACGATTAGACTAAGAAGATAAAAGTTTATAGATAAGAGCTCAAAGGGAGGCATACAGACAACTGCTCTCCCTGTGAACTGTTTTTGAGTGGAACAGGAAATGGGGAAAACGACAGTCATATACGAACTAGCCTCCGCTAAAGACGGTAAGGTGGCTTGCGGACTGCAGATGTACACTACTGACCATTAAAATTGCTGCACCACGAAGATGACGTGCTACAGACGCGAAATTTAACCGACAGGAAGAAAATGCTGTGACATGCAAATTATTAGCTTTTCAGAGTATTCACACAAGGCTGGCACCGGTGGCGACATCTACAACGTGCTGACATGAGGCAAGTTTCCAACCGATTTCTCATACACAAACAGCAGTTCACCAGCGTTGCCTGGTGAAACATTGTTGTGATGCCTCGTGTAAGGAGGAGAAATGCGTGCCATCAGGTTTCCGACTTTGATAAAGGTCGGATTGTAGCCTATCGCGATTGCGGTTTATCGTATCGCGACATTGCTGCTCGCGTTGGTCAAGATCCGATGACTGTTAGCAGAATATGGAATCGGTGGGTTCAGGAGGGTAATACGGAACGCCGTGCTGGATCCCAACGACCTCGTATCACTAGCAGTCGAGATGACAGGCATCTTATCCGCATGGCTGTAACGGATCGTGCAGCCACATCTCGATCCCTGAGTCAACAGAGGGGGACGTTTGCAAGACAACCACCATCTGCACGAACATTTCGACGACGTTTGCAGCAGCATGGACTATCAGCTCGGAGACCATGGCTGCGGTTACCCTTGACGCTGCATCACAGACAGGAACGCCTGCGATGGTGTAGTCAACGACGAACCTGTGTGCACGAATGGCAAAACGTCATTTTTTTCGGATGAATCCATGTCTGTTCACAGCATCATGATGGTCGCATCCGTGTTTGGCGACATCGCGGTGAACGCACATTGGAAGCGTGTATTCGTCGTCGCCATACTGGCGTATCACCCGACATGATGGTATGGGGCGCCATTGGTTACACGTTTCGGTCATCTGTTGTTCGCACTGACGGCATTTTGAACAGTGGACGTTACATTTCAGATGTGTTACGACCCGTGGCTCTACCCTTCATTCGATCCCTGCGAAACCCTACATTTGAGGAGGATAATGCAAGACCACATGTTGCAGGTCATGTACGGGCCTTTCTGAATACAGAAAATGTTCGACTGCTGCCCTGGCCAGCACATTCTCCAGATCTCTCACCAATTGAAAACGTCTGGTCAATGGTGGCCGAGCAACTGGCTCGTCACAATACGCCAGTCACTACTCTTGATGAACTGTGGTATCGTGTTGAAGCTGCATTGGCAGCTGTGCCTGTACACGCCACGGAAGCTCTTTTTGACAATGCCGAGGCGTATCAAGGCCGTTATTACAGCCAGAGGTGGCTGTTCTGGGTACTGATTTCTCATGATCTACGCACCCAAATTGCGTGAAAATGTAATGTCAGTTCTAGTATAATATATTTGTCAAATGAATACCCATTTATCACCTGCATTTCTTCTTGGTGTAGCAATTTTAATGGCGAGTAGTGTAGATGGGGAGCTTCTTCTAATGAACCGACAGGCCGCTAAGTGACTTTTCACGTGCACCCACACGTGGGTAAAGTGGCCACCCAACACGGGACAGCACAGGGCAGGTTACGCAACCGTGTCGGGGCGGGTCCTTACGTAAGGAGCAGGAGGCGGGCTGAAATTCCAGACAGCCGCCTCGGTGCACGTGCAGCCGCTGCGGCGTGGCTCCCTGCAGCCACAGGTGTGCGCTGGGGACCAGGATAGGAGCCGGTGCGAGTCTAGCGTTGAGGGTTGCATACACTAGAAGCCGAGGCGCCACTGCACCGGCTTCCGTCCTTCACGCTGTGCTTCAGCGGGTGTGACGAGTCTGAATGGTGGCGCTGCCGCAACATCCCTCTCGTCAACTTGTTCTCTCTTACTGAAGCGTGCTGGA